>NC_141456.1:36192500-37442500 GCF_015680905.1 Coptis chinensis | reverse complement strand
ACTCTCCACAAATTTCTCTAATTTTGATTTATGGCATTGTCGTCTTGGGCATCTCTCATCTTCTCGTCTTCAGTTTCTAGCCAAACAAAATAGTTCTATTTTTTGTTCAAAAAATAATGTTTGTGAAATTTGTCCACAAGCAAAACAGAGTCGTTTGTCTTTTCCATTGAGTTTCATTTCTAGTGTTCGACTTTTCCAGTTAATTCATTGCGATATTTGGGGTGCTTTTTCTCAATCATCTTTAAGTGGTGCAAGATATTTTCTAACTATTGTTGATGATTATACTCATTGCACTTGGATATATCTTATGCAGGCCAAATCAGAAACTAAAAAATTCATCCAATATTTTTTTGCTATGGTCGTACAACAATTTAATTCAAAAGTTAAATTTATTTCATCTAGAGATGGTGATATTTTCTTACCTCAAATTCAAAAGGTTTGATCCGATAATGGAACCGAGTTTCTTTCGATCAAAAGATATGCAATTGTTTTTCAATCAACATGGTGTCATTCATGAACGAAGTTGCGTTGCCACACCCCAACAAAATGGAGTCGTAGAGCAGAAACATCGTCATCTCCTTGAAGTCGCACGGGCTTTGTGATTCCAAACTAATTTACCCCTCATTTTTTGGGGAGAGTGTGTTCTTGCAGCCACTTATCTCATTAACAAAATCCCCACTCCACTTTTATCAAACAAATCACCTCATGAAATGTTGTTCAATTCCAAACCCAATTACTCTCATTTACGTGTTTTTGGATGTCTTTGTTTTGCACACAATACACACATTCAACATAAATTCGATCATCGAGCTAAACCTGGTATATTTGTAGGTTATCCTCATGGTCAAAAAGGTTATCTTGTTTATGATATGGAAATCAAAAAAAAATTATACATCTCGTGATGTTGTTTTTCATGAAAATATTTTTCCCTTTCATGATTTGTCTCAATTGGCTGATTCCACTATTGTTACTAATAAACCTATTGAGGATAATTCAACTTTTCCTTCTCAAATTGATGAAACCGTGCAAAATGATGTCAATCATCATTCTGATATACAAGATATTATTGTTCCAAACATTGATTTAGGACAAGATCATATTGTTCATGCTGAAGTTCCTCCTAATCCGGTTCTAGAAGACCAAGTTTTTCGTCAACAAGAACCACCTAGACAGTCTATTAGAGATCATCAACATTCAGTTTTACTCAAGGATTTTGTTTGTTCTGTTGCTGCTCATGATAAGTTACCCACTTCAGTTGACTCCAAGAAGACAGGTACAACGGTTTTTCCATTATCTAACTATATCTCTTATTCTAAATATTCAGATGTACATAAATCATTTCTTTCTAGCATCTTATCAACCAATGAACCTACTTCTTTCTCTCAAGCCATGAAATCACCTCATTGGCGAGAAACAATGGCTAAGGAAATTAAAGCTCTTGAGTAGAATAATATATGGACTCTTGTACTTTTACCCTCAAATAAGAAGCCTATTGGTTGTAAATGGGTTTACAAGATCAAATTTCTTATTGTAAATGCAGCAGATTGAACCATCGGAGATGATAAAGAATGGAGTTCTTGTTGTTTTTCTTCTTGACGAACTAAGGAATAAAGCTTGGTTGTGGGAGGGAATGTATCCATGAGCAAAATCTGACTCCGAAGTGGTATATAACAACCATGTAATCCTTGCAAAATTTTCATACCACGATCTTAGCTAACAAGATCAGCAGTGGCACGACCATGACCACATGTGCAAGGTGGAATCACCACAAGAGAGCTTAGTTCGTCCCATAAAAATTTCAGTTTGGTATAATACTTGGAAATAGACATACCTTCTTGCTTGAGTAACATAATAGTGTCCTTCAACTGAAATATTTTTGGAGCTTTAGATTAAGAATACCGTTCATGTAAATCAATCCAAATATCATGGGCAGTATCTACATATAGTATACTACTTCGAATATCACTCGAAACCGAGTTCAATATCCAGCTAGAAACCAAATAATCATTGCATCTCTCCCATTAACGCAATTCTTTTTCAGTTTTGGGTTTAGCAACAGTACCATCAACAAATCCTAGTTTGTCTTTTGCCCGGAGTGCCATAGTAATAGCTCGAATCCAGGTAGCATAGTTGTCACCGATAAGAGAAGGAGAAACTAAAATAGTCATGGGATTATCTGAATGATGAACATAATATGGATCATCAGATTCTTGAGCAGCGATGATGTCGTCATTGTTGACAGACGAAGAAACAAGAGATTTTGGTGTGTTGACGTCACCCATTGTTGAAAAAAAATCACTGAAGTGAAAAGACATTGATATGATTAAGCATGGATCGTAACCGCTCTGATACCATGTAAAATAAAAAATTGTATGCAGAAGTATAGAAGAACATAGATTGTTTATTGTCTTGCTCTGACTGAAGAGAGACAAGATTTTCATTTTATATATATTGTACAAGACTTGCTCACTAAGGAGAAGCACAATCAATACAGCAATACTTCCTCACCAAGAATGTACATTAAGGAAAGACTTCCTGAGCAAGAATCTATAGTTGGAAACTATACAATATGGAATTAGGGATGTAATACGGGGCAGGCCTGGTCAACCGCGGGTCAAATAGTGATGGGTCAGGTCAGGGCGGGTCTAGGGGATACAAATCTAGTGGTCCCCGACGGGGCAGGGCAGGACGGGTTGAAGTGTCATGTCTTACTACCATCACCCGGTCCTGTTGGGTCACCTTACAGGGCGGGTTTTAGGCGGGTCATCCGGGTCGGATGGAAACTATCATTTTAACCCAATTTCACCCAAAAAAAAAACTTTCTAATTCTGCAAGTAATATATTTCCAATTCACAACATAGAGAAAAAAATGGAATCAATCAATAAAAAATAAACAAAAATAAAAAAACTTGAACTTGAAACTTCTTTCTCGTGATTTACCATTTGTAAATTATTTATTTTCCATAGCACATAAAGTGATTTACCATTATTGTTAAACCCTATATGGAATACACATATATTTGGAAACTGAATATATAGGATATTCTAAGAAAGAATAATTACGGTTATGCAGCAGTAGGTGACCCAATGCCGAAGATATCAGGCGTTGTCAAGTTGGACTGGTCGCCGAAAGGAGGAAAAGAAGTGGGCTGCAGAATGTTCGATAATGGGTGCTTTGGAGGAGAGCCGTTCTTTGTGCCGAAAGATCCATTAAATACAGAGACTAAGCACGATGGATACTTGGTAACATACATGCATGATGAGAACTCAGCAGAGTCTAGGTTCTTGGTGATAGATGCCAAATCGCCAACTCTAGACATTGTGGCCATAGTACAAAATATCAGGATATGGGTATTTTTTCAATATTCAATTTCTGGATATGTATCGTGGACATATCTCCCTCTTTGAGGATATTTAACATTGTTTCACATGTAAATATCGTGGATATATCCAAAATATCATGGATATTGTGGATATTTTTTGATATATCATAATATATTATTTATATTTATTTGAAATATAATAGTAAATATTAAATAAAATTGTTATATACATAAAATATCGCCAAATATCTCCAAATATCTCCAAATATAGCAAATATCATTGAAATATCGTCGATATTTGTAGTTGTATATATCTCTGAACATATCGTGATATTTATATATCTTTCTATGAAATCTGAATAAATATTCCCAAATATCATGATATATCGGGATATTTTGTACTATGATTGTGGCATCTATCAAGGATACCAGCGAGGACCTTACGGCTGCCATGGACTCACAAGTCACAACTGATCTCACCAAGTTGTAAAAAGTAAAATTAAACGACACAGTGACACGACAAGTCCACAACAGGGTGGTCCATGTTTCCCCAGCCATCACATTGACGGCTGTGTTAGTAGTCACTTTCTGTTTAGCAATGGAATTTGAGCTAGTATCAACAGACGGTAGCAACTATCTATATAACAGCGAAAAAACCTCGAAGTTTTCAACCAAATTCAGT
Organism: Coptis chinensis; assembly: GCF_015680905.1. Taxonomy (NCBI): domain Eukaryota; kingdom Viridiplantae; phylum Streptophyta; class Magnoliopsida; order Ranunculales; family Ranunculaceae; genus Coptis; species Coptis chinensis. The sequence goes on along the minus strand of NC_141456.1, from coordinate 37,438,495 downwards.
TACGATTGTCCATCTGCGTAACATTGAAAAACCAAATTTCAAATATTAACAGAAACAAAAACAACAATGATAAAAATCATAATACTAAGGGTAATAATTAATAGTTAACCAAAGTGAGTGTGGTTACTAGTTCGATTCCCTCAAGGCCGCTGGGGCAGTACCAGGAATAGTCGAGGTATGCATAAGCTAGCCCGGACACCCAGTTAGCGAAAAAAAAAAAAGGTTAACCAAATATATTGACTCAATCCTTATTCAGAGGTTCTATCCTGAAGAGCTATCGTACAATCTGCATAAAATACAACCCATTTAAGTCCGCTTTTTGAAGGGTTTAATGTTTTCAAGCAGTTTTCATACTGATGTATGATAACTTATACATTTGTTATTGGCACCATTGGCGTGCAGTTGCATTTACTAAGGTAATCCAATACATCTTATGATCAAACCGATGTTCATGCAACGGTGAGAACTATGATATTCATATCAAGATTACATTGATTGTAGACAGTCAATTTCTAGGCTGTTTTACAACTGTTAGTTTTTTTTGCCATACGTGAATGTACAAACACTACATTCTGGCAAGATGCATGGCTTTAGAACATACTTATAGCAGATAACAACCATATTCCTTCTGAAAATCGTCCATTTCATAAGAGGAAAAAAAAACATATTCATCCCACCATCCTTTTCAAATCATACACATTTATTCGACTACTGTTCTAAATTTTATATTCCTTGCCTATATTTTTCTTACTTTCTAAAGCATTACTGACATATTAACCTTTAAGTGGCTAACATTCAAAATCACACTCATATACTCCGTCGCAACAAATCTCAATTATTTATTCTACCCCTTACTGGCCAAATATATTTTGCTTACTGTACCACTTAAACAGATCTAGTCCACCTCTCTATAACATAGCTAACTATTCTTTCCTTAGATAGTAAAAGTTGAGATGTTTAAGTCAACAGAACAAGTGGAAAGCAGAACTAGAACCCTTACATGTCTTTAAGCATGGTCAAACACATGATATAAAATTGCCTTCCATTTTCCCGGACATAATAGAGATGCAGCATGATCGATCTACTTTTAATAAGAATAATCTAGTTTCCACTTTGGTGCTGATACCTGACAGGGACAGACCCTTTAGCCAATGGCATGTGTTATCAGGAAGAGCATACAAGGCTTGGCCATTCAACAACCTGCTACATCTCTAGAGGGAACTTCTTCACTGTCGGAACATTATGCAGGGTAAGTTGTCATCCGTAATGTCATGATTATATTTCAACTATCAACTCAAGAAAGGACTCACAAAACCAATCAAGCTTCCCTTACATCCCCTCCGCTTCATCAATTTGTGAATCTTCAGCACACTCTATCGAGAATGTTGGTTCAGGAGATGATTTAAAACGTAATGACTGCAAGAAGTTGAAATATGCATACTTGATATCAAACTGCATGTCATACCCTGCAAGAAAATCTTCCTTAAAACAATCACTTTTTAGAAAAATTTGAAGAAGATAAAAAAACTTTTTGATGTGTCTTTGGAGCCTTACAATAGTTTACAGAAATAGTGCGACCTTCACTGTCTAGAGTCTGTCTAACATGATGAAACCACATGCTCGGCCTGCGTTCACTTCAACTAATTAGTCTCATGTAGATACATAAATACAACTAACAAGACGAGTATTTCTTCATTTGATAGTTCAATGATAAGTAAGACAAGGATGTAAAATGTCCTAGGTTCAAAGGTGGCTTCTGACTTTTTTTTGCTCTATAACCTGGCGATGACATCTTGCATTCTTGCTAAGTTTCAACACATTAAATGTTTTAAACTGAATCTGTGGGGCATCTGTCTGACAAATACTAGTGTAAATGTCCAAATAAAAATTGCAAGTTTAGGTGTGAACTGCCATTTATTTCAGTACACCTTTTAAGAGATTTTTTTTTTTTTTTTTTTTGGCTATTCTTGCTTGACAAAGCTGGCATATCCTTAAATATTAGTGGCAAAGTCGTATTGCACCTATGCCATTACTAACCACAATCAGGACAAGTTTGAATCTGTTTGTAATTGGGTTTCTTGGAAATGGGAGGAGGCAGACTGGACTCTCCTAACCCAAAGCACTTCCGCAGTTACTGCTAAGTTGTATGAAAAGAAACATGTACTTTCTACCAAGACCTATAACTTCTGTATTACATCGTATTAAACTTGGGCATCCAACTCAAAACCAAAAGGCCATAATGGTGCGGCCCCAGGATTATGATGCAAGGCTTTAGATCCTCGATGTGGGATTACAAATCTCAACAAACCCCCTCACATGTGGTGTGTCTTAAGCCAAACACGTGAATAATTTTGAACAGGTAGCGTGGAGTACAAGGGCCCTTTGGGGAAGAGAAATAGCTATTTCAATACCATCATAAATTTTGGCATCTAACTCAAACCAGTTGGCAGTGAGTGGAGTAGCCCCAAGATTTATTCATTATAATGCAAGGGTTTAGATACCCGATGTGGGATTAAAATCTTGACATGTAGAATTGTCCTTCAAGTTTAACTAGGTTTTACAAAAATCCCCCGTCTAGTTGATTACTTTTGTCCGTACTACTTCTTAGCGACCTCAGTCACCCAAGCAATCTGTCTAGATCTCTCACGTGTCACGTCTCTATCCACAAAGGGCACAAGCTAATTGTCAAAGAAGTGTATATGCTCCTAACTAATACGATCTTTTGGGTAAGTAAGAAGTCAAAATGCACCTAGATGGCATAGTGGGAATCTGAAGATTATGAATGGTGCTCCAGTGTCACAGGAAGGGGCAAATTGGAAAATTCATACTTCCCTTGTGGGTGTAACAAGTAAAAGGGGACTGCAAATTTTTATATTTATTTTTTGATCGATAAAATACAGTTTCATTACCATCAAAAGAACTATTACAATAACACCAAGATGGATTACCCTTAGCAAGATACTAAGAGTTGATACTACCTAAAACAAAAAAAATTAAAAAAAAAAAACAATAAGGGATAATCACACCACTTATGAATTCCAATTACATAAGAAATCTTGATATCTCAACCATCTAAAGATAACAACCCCCCTTGCCCAATCGTACAAAGTTTCCTTGATCTCCTCTATGATCTTGTACGTCTCCTCCGTCTTGAGATCAAAAACTCCAGTTTCTTTCATTCCAAATTACCCACATAATGACTTTCCAAAGAATTTCCAAAATCCATTTAGCCCTTGGTATGGTAACAACTTATTCTACAGGATGGTGCCATCTCTGTACAACTAATAGCTAAGAGAGGACAAAAAGTTGGGCGAGAAAGGTGCGCTTCATGATATTAGTATGAAAACTTGATTGTTGTGACTTGTGAGCAACGAACCTATCAGCCTATGTTGTAATCCGAGGATTCCAGGTTCATTTCTTTCTTTTCTCATTTTTCCTTTTCCTGCTAGGTAGGTAAATTAAGATTCCAGATACTTTATCTCTATAATGAATGGTTCACTACACTCCCGAAAAGAGACGAGGGGGGGGGAGAGAGCAAGATACTTAAGGGCTATATCCCACTACCAATAATGACAAGTTTAAAACAGCCAAAAGTGGAGGGTCATGGTGAGATGGATCAAAAATGTAAAAAAACTAATCACTAATTGTCAATAGAGATGAATTCACAGTGACTATTTCTGCTGGACATGACCTATGTGCGCTGCAGGACGGATAGAGAAATTCAGAGGGCTAGACGCGACTATAGACTATACAAGGGGGTTGGCAAAGCTCATCAGTTTACAAATGAAGACTTTAGAGTAAAGAAGGAATACAAAATAGGGAATCAACACTCCTCGAGAAAGCAAGTTACAAGCTATCCAATTTTGATTTGATAGAGTTTTGCGAAGCAAGATTCATCAACGGAGCATGCTTCCTTGTCAAAATATATTATCTATAACAATTAAGTCAAGACTCCATAAATTTGGTCGAGTTTGTAAACCTGCTAACTTTTCTACATACAAAACTATTTAATCATCTTTCTTGATTATTTAGATGAAAAGGATAATAGTTAAGAAGCAAACAAAAATAAATTTCAAGATTCAAGCAAAGGGAGTGAGTGATATAGGAGGTGTCATGAGTTGTATAAATTTTCAATCCATAGGGATCTAAAGTTAAATGAGTCTGTCATCCTAACACAAGCAAGCAAAACATGATTCTGAAAGGTATCACAGAAACTTTCCATTTGGTGTTGGATACTCCTGTCACACAAGGAGGATGATATTACGAGGAAAGGAAACAATTCGTAAAACGCGACAAGAACAACTGTTAACGTGTTATAGCTCCAAAATAACGATTAGAGCATCACTTAATCATGGAAATACATGCACTGACTACTACAGAAATGGGCAACATCCTTTCAAAGAAGCAGGAAATGAAATTCTTCCTAATCCTAAGTGAGGAGCAAGTTCTGCTTAGAGCATTCCCAATGCAAGCCATTCTTATTCACCTCCACGTCAGCTCTATTTCCTCTCTTTTCCACCGTTTTGGTGAAAAGCAAGGTGAGGTTGCCCAATGCAAAGGTGACTATTATTCTCGGACGGGATGTTTGATTCCGTCTGAATGTAAAAATCGAAAAAACGTGCCGGACGGAATGAAACATCCCGTCTGCAGTTAAAAAAAAAATCGAAAAAACACGCGAGACGGAATGAAACATTCCATCCGGAAAAAATTTAAAAAAACACACGAGGCGGAATAAAACATCCCGTCCGAAGTTCCCGACTCAGCTAAAAGTTTCACTCTCGTTTTGATTTGGGAAAATAGTCACCTTGATATTCACCTTTGCATTGGGCAAAGGTTTTTGACCATTTAGAGGTGAATATTGTTACATCCCCTTGATATTCATCTGCATTGGGAATGCTCTTATAAGAGTTAAACCAGTCTTTTCAAGTCACCCATGGAAGTAAGTAGAATGTGTAAGAGTATACACAATAGGTAAGCAACTACAGATATAGTTAAGGACAAGTACAAGAAATGGTTGGTGCCTTACAAAGATTACACTATTACAGTAATCCGAGCATTGTAGTATTAGCACCGTAACACCATTCTCATTACTTTCAACATCATATACCATTGTCAATTCCTTCTGTTTTTTTCTTTATTATACGTATGTCCTACATTACAAAAGCCTCGTTTAAGTTGAACAAGTGATAATGTCTACAAACAACAATATCAGGTAAGTAAACACATTAAACACATTAAGCAATGCCAGTAAAAAGTCGATGGTAATGAAAACTTACAAATAAAGAATGTCCCCAGCCTTTACTGTACACTCAAATGGCTTTGGCCCATTAAAATACAATGGGAACTTCAACATTTCTTCCGCTTTCGTTTCAGGTAGTGGGTAAGGATTAACACTGCACCATGGCACATATCTCACTGGCTCCTCAAGTTCCAAACTAAACTCTCCACTATCCTGTTTTTTAACAAATTTATCAGTAACATTAAAACTACAGTGTAGTAGTTTGCGTTACGTAAAAAAATACGAGTAACTCATTATTTTACCTTGTGGAAATGATATTGAGCAGCAGGATAAGACTCAATATACAATCTATGGAAATCTGTTGGTGGTAAAAGAGTAAAATGTTTTTCACCACTAATAACAACATAAAGATTCTCATAATGATCTTTATGAAACGAAGTTTGTGACTTGTGATTACCAATCCATAAATTTACTGCTTCAGGTAAACAACCAAGTGCTTCACTTGCCCAACTAATATCACTTTCCACGTCACCACTTAATGCCGAATATTCCGTTCTAAAACAATCATTCTGTTCTTGTGCATATGCCACGTACGATAAATCTGTAGAAATTATTTTTTTAATTGCATTGGGAAACGGAATTTTTTCCACGTGTGCAGATGCAAAGCAAAGGGTATTGTTGGAATAGGGAATAACGGAGTCGGCCAGACCGTTGGGAGTTAAGTGAAGTGATATAGTGGAATGAGAGAGGGTTTGAGTTAAGTAGTTGTTTTGGGTCCATGATTTGAGGGCTGGCCAGTGGTTTGTAGCGTTTGAAATTATGCAAGGTTTGTTTTGGGATATGTAGTTTCTGTGAAATTGGAGAGGGGTTGGAGGGTGTGGTAAGTGGTCTATTTGTGACGTTGTGCCTAAGCTTAGTTCTCTCACTTCTTGCCATAGATTTTGTATTGGGATTTCATTGGCTTCTTTTTTCATTTGAGTTGTGCCTTTTTTTTAACTTCTGTTTGGCAAAACGACCACCGGAAACGATGCAAAGGAGTTGCACACCCAAACCCTTTTTCAAACGGCATGATAAGCCCAATTCATACCTTTTGTAACCTCGAAGGCTGGGTGCAATCTCATTCCCTCAAAAGTGGAGGGAGTGGCAGTGGTTTTTGCCCTTTATTTCCATATATAGAGAGTAATATTGAGGAATAGAGAGTGCATTCCACGCGAATTGAAATGGCGTGGTTTGTAAAAACCCAAACGGCGCCATTTGAAGTGGCGTTGAATGCATTTTTCAATTTCATACAGCGCCATTTGAAGTGGCGTAGTTTGTAAAATCTCAAACGGCGCCACTTGAAGTGGCGTGGAATGCATTTTTTTTTAAAATTCCGCGCCAGCCGAAGTGGCGTAGAATGGTCCGAACCATTTGACACCAAAATTGACTCCCCATCCTCAAAACACTATTTTTTTGTGGAATGGAGATAGAGGGTGATGCACCATTGGTATAACACCCCGTCTTTTTAATTGCATTTTTTCTATAATAATATAAATATTAATAATAATAATAATGTAAATAGAATACAGAAATAGGATATCCAGTTGTTAGAAAAAAAAGCCTATAAGTAAGTAGATAGGATAAAAGCCCGTAAGTAAGTAGATAGGTTTAAAACCCGGGTTTTTCGGAGAGGTTTGAAAAACTAGAAAATAGGGGTTTCTCACGTAGAGTTTTTTTTTAGAAAAACAAAACTGGAGTTTAGAAAAAAAAAAAAAGTGAGAGTTTTACTGAGAGAAAAACAGGAGTTTTGAACGGGGAAGATAATCGGTTTCGCGGATGAGAGGAGCGGCACGGGTTTCGATTTCGGGAGCCGTTTCGGCCGCTCGATTTTAACAGTGAGTAGTCATACTATATCATATTTTTTATGCGTTTTGATTTAAACACACCGGTAATCACAATCGGTAATGAATTTTTTTTTCTACCTGCGTTTTTGTCAACTCTATTAAAGGGTTAGATACACTTTGGAACCACAGTAGAGGAATTAGGGACGACTCTTGGCAATTAACCGCCAAGTCCGACACTCACGGGTCGATGGCGCCGCCATCGCCAGCATGATATCAAACCGTTCCTTGTCTTTTTCTTTTGTATGGTTTTAATTTGTATTGTTGAATTGTTACTGTGAATGTCATGAATGATGTTGGGACTGGGCGTGGTGAAGTAGAGGTGGTTGTTTCAGATGAGGGGAGTGCTGTGAAGCTTGAATAGCCATTAATGGCGTTCAAGCGAGAACATAACCGTTTAGTGTTGTTGTTGCTTAACTGTTGTCGGGTTTGGATGCGTTTTGTTTAGATTTTGTTGTGAGAATATGTTGTTGGGTTGAGGGGGATTGTTGGTGGTGGATTGGGTGTTGGAAATTTGACAATTGAAGCTTGAAATCACCCTTTAATGGCGTCGGTCGAAATTCTTCAGTATGACAGAACTATGATTTGATGGTATGGGTAGGTGGGGGTTTTTGTGAGGAACCAAACCGCGGGGTTTATTTTACTGATGGGTGGCCGGTGGTGGCTGTGTGGTGGTCGGTAGTGGTTGTTTGAAAGTAGAGAAGAAGGAGATGAACAGTACCCAAAAACGATTTTGGGCTTGGGCCAAAATCGTGGGCTATTATTTTTTTTGTTTTGGATTTTAAAATTTGACTTTTAGATTAGACTATGGGCCTTAGGATTTGGGCTTTTGGGTTTTTTTGAGTTTAGGCCGGGTTGACCAGAGTTGACTGTTGACTTTGACCAGAGTTGACTGTTGACTTTGACCAGGGTTGACTTTGACCAGTTGACCCGAAATTTTGACTTTTTCCTAAAATTATGATTCGGTCTAATAGGATAAGTCTAGGACTATTAACGTGTTTGATTTTAGGCTAGGACCTTTATAAATATACTTGTGTACGTGTATTTACTGCTTGGTGATTTTTCAGTCTTTTGAGATACACAACGTTATGACACTTATATATTCATAAAATTAATAACGAAAGTAGACCAAAAATAATTGAATCAAGATTTTCCACGTTCTCGAAATAATCTATGCAATAAAATACAATAATGCGTAAACAAAACTTACCGCACTTTTAGAACTCTCCACGCCTCAAGTCTTAGAATTTAGTTTATGACTGATGAAGTCATATGTAGGTGGGCATTTATTGAATGTGCCATGAATGACCCGGGTATTCATTGAATGTGCCATGAATGACCCGGTATTCATGAATGTGCCATGAATGACCGATTGTAGTTGACCGCCCTAAAGAGGAACTAAGGTATTCGGCGGGTTAGTTGTATTCCTTGAATGTATGGGGAATGTAGGATCGGGTATTCCTTGAATGTGGCAGAATGACCCGGGCATTCATTGAATGTGCCATGAATGGCCCGTTAGTGATATGATAGGTATTCATTGAATGTGCCATGAATGACTGAAGTTTTGTGCCCAAAGAGGTCGTGAAATATGTGTATGAAAGCCCAGAGATGGCTATGATATTGTGGTATTCGGTGGGAGAGAGGCACACAGGAATGTGTGATTTGGCAAATGTGTGGAGTGCAAATCGTGGAGTAGGTACTAAAGGGTGGGTGTATAAGAAAAGTAATTGATTAATTTATAAGAGAAATTGATTTGATTATGTGAGTGTGTTGGGCTTACTTTTGAATGCATATAAGATATTTACATATGTAATATATACAAGTTCTAACTTTCTTTGCGGGGAGGGTAGGACTTAATAATATTTTGTGCTTGAGGAACGCCGGTCTTACCCTTTATCTGTGCAAAGGATATCGGTAAGTTGTAATTCAAATATGTAGATATTAAAACGAAGTTATTAGAATGAGTTAATGAGATGGAAGTTAATAAATTCGAAGTTTTGCTTGGGAAGAAACTATGCCGTTTTGAGATGACGGAACTACTTGTCTTCCAAGCCGAGAATGTTTAGGTTATGATAGATTTAAAATGTTAGTTGGATAAGTAAAAAGTTTAATATGTTTATATGTGTTTAGTCACTCATACCAAGCAAATTCAAATTTGTCGACCCATACGTTTGCTTTGTTTTGGCAACGTGGGTGTGTTCTTGGGAACATAGGTGGAAGGCAGTGGAACCGCGGCGTGTGATTGTGATTCGTGCCTGGAGCGGTCTGTTAGTTTTCTTTTAGGTTTGATTTCTTTGTTGGAAGAATGTAATAACGTAGTTTACCTTTTTCATGGCATGAGAACATGGTAGTTATGAATTTTATTTGGAGAGCTTGATTGATGTTCTATTTGGAAGGATGTTATCTAAATAAAGAGATTGCGGATAATTGTTGGGATTATTGTGTTTTAAGTTGTTTCCTTTATGACATGGATATTAGGGTTTGTATGTGTAGTATTCTCCGTCATAGTCTGGGTTTTTAAATAAGTGAACCTAGTGATGTTTGAGATAATGATATTTCAAATATTCACTTGGTTATTGTTTAGAAATTCGGGCTGTGACATTTTGGTATCGGAGCCTAGGTTAGCTTAGTGTTGGAAAGTCTAAGTGATCCTCGGATGTGGAATATGGGTTATAGTGTTGAGAGTTTTGGATATATGTGAATATTAATGGGAGTTTTGTTTGAACTGTAGATCATGGTTGAGACACGACATGGTAATACCATTTGGACTGCGGTGAACACTCCAGTCTGAGATGTCGAGTACTGATTGAATCGGTTGTTGCGCAGCTATGCGAGAATAACCATCCGGTTCAGGGGAGATCCTTTTGCTGCCGCCAATATAAGGAGTTTGGTACTCTTGGTGGGCGCCGATTTCATCGGTGTTGGGAACGCGATTGCAGCAGAGTCTTGGATTCAAAGTTGTGAAAATGTTTTTTGTGCGTGATGCGCGCCTTTTATCGAGATTGAGAAATCAGGAGTGGCGACTCACCAACTTGATGACGCCGCTAGGTTTTGGTGGCGAGCTCTCACCCCTAGTCGGACACTAGAACTTTGACTTGGGAAGACTTCAAGATTAGATTTGAGAGTAAGTTCATTCCCCGAGGCAAGATAAAGAGCAAATTGGCTCAACAGTTTCGAGTTGACTCAAGCACGGAAGTCCGTGGATCGGGTATGTGACCAAGTTTAATGAGTTATCGAGGTTTGCTCCCTATCTTGTGAATACCGACAAGAAGAAAACCAAAAGTTCATACGTGGGTTAGAGAGTCACTTGTCCAGCAAGTTGATTCCTTTTGATGGGGACACTTTTGATCGTGTGTTGGACTTGGCCTTGAGATATGAGGAGTAGAATGCAGCCCTAAGAGAGTCGAGGGGAAGAGGAAGTTTGGTGAGATACCGGTTGTTGGTCCTAGGTCTTTGAGAAAGCAGAACCGAATCGGTTTAGGCCTTATGATGTACCTCAGAGGGTTCCGTTTCAGAGACCACCATCCCAGGGGTTTCAGGGAGGATTTCATCAGCAGGGTGTATTCCGACCCCAGGGAGGATTTCATCAGCAGGGTGGTTATAGGCCACCGGGCGATCGGAGGCTTTAGACCTCGGGGAATCGCAGAGGCGGGGTCCCCGGTTTGGTCGAGCTCCCGCTCTTCCGTGATCGACCCAGAAGATTACTTTTACCGCGGCAAAGACCAATGCTCGAACCATAGTTCCCGTTGAAAGGGCTTCCGGGAGTGTAAGCAGTGGGGCATTTATCTCGTTATTGCCCTACCAAGCGTGGTAATCGCCAGAACAGAGCACCAAAGACCACCACTGCGTGTTAGGGCCTATGCGGCTATGCGGGACACAGGAATGTTGAAAGGTACCTTTAGTTCATCTCGGTTTACATTCGAGTTTTGTTTGATTCGGTGCTTCACATTCATTTATATCTCTCAAGATATGTTGAGAAAAGAAGTTTTAAAACTACCCTTTTACCTAAGCCCTTGTGTGTTGAGACACCGTTAGGAGGTTCGTTACCTTATATGACGAAAGTGCAAAGGTTTTAAGTTATGTTTCTTAGACCGTATCTTTATGGTAGACTTGATCGTGTTGGGGTTTGAGGGTTTCCATTTCATACTTGGTATGGATTTGGTTGACACGCTATCATGTTACCTTGGATTGCGGCGAGGAGGGAGGTTATAGTGAATACACCGCATGCCGAGGTTGATTCACACCGTGTTAGTAAGGAGGACTCGATGATGTCTAGATTCCTCAGGTTTCTATAGAGATACCCACGAGGGATATCGCCGATGTGGGAAGTAGTGAGAGACTTCGAGGATGTTTTTCAGAGATTCCGGGGTTGCCACCCAAGAGGGAGGTGGAGTTTCAGATATAGACTTGTTACCGGGGGCACACCGGTTTCAAAGTCGGCTACTGTGGTTGGCACCTAAGCTTTTGGACGAAATGAAAGTGCAAGTCGAGGAATTACTCAAGAAGGGGTAAGAGTTTAATGTTTAGTGATTTTGTTTTTGGCTTAACCATATCTTTTGAGTATGTGGGTTTGAATCTTTTAAGGTGTGTATGACCAGGTTCATACGACCGAGCAACTCACCATGGGGTGCGCCTGCTATTTTTGTTTCCAAGAAGGATGGTACTTTGAGGATGTGTATTGACTTCAGGGATTTAAATCAGGTGACTATAAAAAATAAGTATCCGCCTTCCTAGGATGATGACTTGTTGGATCGGTTGAAAGGGCTAAGATATTTTCAAGTTTGATTTAAGGACCGGTTATTATCGATGGGAGTTGAAGAGAAGATTATTCCTTCGATCGCATTTAGAACTCGTTATGGGTTGTATGAGTTTTTCGCGGATGCCTTTTGGGTTGAATTTAATGCACTGCAGATTCTTTATGGACCGATGAATCGTGATATTCAGCCCTATTTGGATAAATTTGTGATTGTTTTCATTGATGACATTTTAGTGTATTCACAAAACACGGAAGAACATAAGATGCATTTGAAGACAAATTGATGCAGGCGTTAAAGGGAACATAAGTTGTATGCTAAGTTTAGCAAGTGCCATTTTTGGGAAGAAGAAATTCGTTTCTTGGGACATGTGGTATCTAGTGAAGGGATTGCTGTAGACCCTGAAAAGGTTGCCGCAGTGAAAGAATGGAAACAACCAACCAATCGCCACGAGATTAGAAGTTTCTTGGGGTTATTTGGATATTATCGGAGATTTATCGAGAAGTTCTCACTTATTGCAGCTCGGCCACCAAGTTAACTAGGAAAGATGTGAAGTTTATGTGGACTAATGATTGTGAGAAAGCTTTCCTAGAATTGAAACAGAGGTTGACTACAACTCCAATTCTAGTAATTCCGACTAGAGGCGGAAAGTTAGTGGTTTTTACAGATGCTAGTGGAACTGGTTTGGGTTGTGTGTTAATGCAAGACCAGAAGGTGGTGTCGTATGCTTCACGACAGTTGAAGATACACAAGAGACGTTATCCTACTCATGACCTGGAGTTAGCGGCAGTGGTTTTTGCTTTGAAGGTGTGGAGACATTATTTATATGGTGAGAAGTTCGAGCTTTACACAGATCACAAGAGTTTGAAGTACCTTTATTCACAGAAGGAGTTGAATATGAGACAGCAGAGATGGATGGAGTTCATAAGTAGTTATGACTTCGAGAGTATCACCGTGCAAGGGCAATGTAGTGGCGGATGCACTTAGTCGATGCACTGGTGTTTGACCACTCTTATGGTGCAAGAGTGGAAGAGTTTAGAGACTATAGCAGCTTATGATGTCCGGACTACACCAAATACGATGATGAGGGTATATATGCAGTTTGGAGGTTAAGCCGGTGATTTTTCAGATAGAGTGATTGCCATGCAAACACGAGACCGATTTCTTTGAAGTCGGTTGGATGATCCGGTCATTGATATTTTAGATGACCGTCCGTCCGATTAGGCGATAGATTCGATGGAGGATTGAGATTCCATGAGAGATTATGTGTACCGGATGATGCAGAGAGTTAAAGAAGGAAATATTATATGAAGCTCATCGTTCTCGGTTTACAATTCATCCCGGAGGAACGAAGATGTACCAAGACTTGAAGAGGACCTTTTGGTGGGAAGGAATGAAAAGAGATGTCGGAGAATATATTTTCGGTGTTTAACTTGTCGCCAGGTTAAAGCGCAGAGCATCGAGGCCTTACGGATTATTGCGAGCCATTAGAGATACCAATGTGGAAATGGGAGCACATTTCTATGGATTTCATTGATGGTTTGCCTAAGTCTCGGAGAGGTAATGAATCTATTTGGGTTATTGTTGATCGCCTAACTAAATCTGCTCATTTCATTCCTATTGACGACGAGAAATACGATAAGTTAGTTTCCTTGTACATTCGGGAAGTGGTCGTTACATGGGATTCCAGTGAGTATTGTTTCGGATCGAGATCCTTTGTTCACTTCCGAGTTTTGGAAGAGTTTTCAGCGTGCTATAGGCATTAGTTTGGCGATGAGTACCGCTTATCATCCTCCGAATGATGGACGCATCGGAGAGGGTGAATCGATATTAGAAGATATGTTACGGTCATGTGTAATGGATTTTTGGTGGAGGATGGGAGGAGCATTTACCTTTGGTGGAGTTTGCATATAATAACAGGTTTCGGTCGAGCATCGGTATGGCACCCTTTGAGGCTTTGTATGGCGTGCTTCATGTCGATCACCGCTTGTTGGGCGATGTGGGAGACCGAAAGTGTTGCTTTGGGCCCAGATAGTAGAGAGAGACATCCGAAAGCAGATTAAAGTCATTAGAGAAAGGATAAAGACAAAGACGTGAGTAGGCAGAAAAGTTATGCGCAGATTTGAAGAGGAAACGGGTAGAGTTTTTTACGTCAGAAGCGATTTTCGTGTTTTTGAAGGTTTCCCTATGAGAGGAGTTATGAGGTTTGGCATGAAAGGAAAGTTGAGTCCACGATATATTGGACCATATGAGATAGTAGCCTCCGTTGGTAGTTTGGCGTACCGTCTTGCCTTGCCGCCTAACTTGGCGATGATTCATGATGTATTCCCGCGTGTCTATGCTACGGAAATGTGTGAAAGATCCTACTGAGGTTGTCCAGCCAGCAGAGCTAGAGTTGAACGATGATGTAACTTTTACAGTGAGGCCTATCATGATAGTAGATAGGGATGTGAAACACCTTAGGAGGAGGATTGTAAACTTGGTAAAAGTGCAGTGGAGTGAAAGGGAAAATGACGTGACCTGGGAACTTGAAGATAAGATAAGGCAGATGCACCCTGAACTCTTCTCTGACACTCTACCTTGAATCTCGGGACGAGATCCTTTTAAGGTGTGTATATTATAACACCCCGTCTTTTTAATTGCATTTTTCCTATAATAATATAAATATTAATAATAATAATAATGTAAATAGAATACAGAAATAGGATATCCAGTTGTTAGAAAAAAAAAGCCCGTAAGTAAGTAGATAGGATAAAAGCCCGTAAGTAAGTAGATAGGTTTAAAACCCGGGTTTTTCGGAGAGGTTTGAAAAACTAGAAAATAGGGGTTTCTCACGTAGAGTTTTTTTTGAGAAAAACAAAACTGGAGTTTAGAAAAAAAAAAAAAAAAAAGTGAGAGTTTTACTGAGAGAAAAACAGGAGTTTTGAACGGGGAAGATAATCGGTTCGCGTGACAGTAGACGACGGGGTTTCGATTTCGGGGAGCTGTTCGGGCTGTTCGATTTTAACAATGAGTAGTCATACTATATCATATTTTTTTTATGCGTTTCGATTTAAACACACCAGTAATCACACCAGTAATGACGTTTTCTCTACCTGCATTTTTGTCAACTCTGTTAAAGGGTTAGATACACTTTGGAACCACAGTAGAGGAATTAGGACGACTCTTGGCAATTAACTGCCACGGGTCCGGACACTAGTGGGTTGATGGCGCCACCATCGCCAGCATCAAACCGTTCCTTGTCTTTTTCTTTTGTATGGTTTTAATTTGTATTGTTGAATTGTTACTGTGAATGTCATGAATGATGTTGGGACTGGGCGTGGTGAAGTAGAGGTGGTTGTTTCAGATGAGGGGAGTGCTGTGAAGCTTGAATAGCCATTAATGGCGCTCTGCCGGTGAACATAACCGTTTAGTGTTGTTGTTGCTTAACTGTTGTCGGGTTTGGATGCGTTTTGTTTAGATTTTGTTGTGAGAATATGTTGTTGGGTTGAGGGGGATTGTTGGTGGTGGATTGGGTGTTGGAAATTTGACAATTGAAGCTTGAAATCACCCTTTAATGGCGTCGGTCGAAATTCTTCAGTATGACAGAACTATGATTTGATGGTATGGGTAGGTGGGGGTTTTTTGTGAGGAACCAAACTGCGGGGTTTATTTTACTGATGGGTGGCCGGTGGTGGCTGTGTGGTGGTCGGTAGTGGTTGTTTGAAAGTAGAGAAGAAGGAGATGAACAGTACCCAAAAACGATTTTGGGCTTGGGCCAAAAATCGTGGGCTATTATTTTTTGTTTTGGATTTTAAAATTTGACTTTTAGATTAGACTATGGGCCTTAGGATTTGGGCTTTTGGTTTTTTGAGTTTAGGCGGGTTGACCAGAGTTGACTGTTGACTTTGACCAGAGTTGACTGTTGACTTTGACCAGGGTTGACTTTGACCAGTTGACCCGAAATTTTGACTTTTTCCTAAAATTATGATTCGGTCTAATAGGATAAGTCTAGGACTATTAACGTGTTTGATTTTAGGCTAGGACCTTTATAAATATACTTGTGTACGTGTATTTACTGCTTGGTGATTTTTCAGTCTTTTGAGATACACAACGTTATGACACTTATATATTCATGAAATTAATAACGAGTAGACCAAAAATAATTGAATCAAGATTTTCCTACGTTCTCTGAAATAATCTATGCAATAAAATACAATAATGCGTAAACAAAACTTACCGCACCCTTTTAGAACTCTCCACGCCTCAAGTCTTAGAATTTAGTTTATGACTGATGAAGTCATATGTAGGTGGGCATTTATTGAATGTGCCATAAATGGCCCGTTAGTGTTATATAAGGGTATTCATTGAATGTGCCATGAATGACCCGTATTCATGAATGTGCCATGAATGACCGGGATTGTAGTTGATCGCCCTAAAGAGGAACTAAGGTATTCGCCTTGCGGGTTAGTTGTATTCCTTGAATGTACGGGAATGTAGGATTGGGTATTCCTTGAATGTGGCAGGAATGACCCAGGGCATTCATTGAATGTGCCATGAATGGCCCGTTAGTGATATGATAGGTATTCATTGAATGTGCCATGAATGACACGAAGTTTTGTGCCCAAAGAGGTCGTGTGAAATATGTGTATGAAAGCCCAGAGATGGCTATGATATTGTGGTATTCGATTGGGGAGAGAGGCACACGGGAATGTGTGATTTGGCAAATGTGTGGAGTGCAAATCGTGGAGTAGGTACTAAAGGGTGGGTGTATAAGAAAAGTAATTGATTAATTTATAAGAGAAATTGATTTGATTATGTGAGTGTGTTGGGCTTACTTTTGAATGCATATAAGATATTTACATATGTAATATATACAAGTTCTAACTTTCTTTTGCAGGAGGGTAGGACTTAATAATATTTTGTGCAGGGACGCGGTCCTACCCTTATACAGCAGCGGATATCGGTAAGTTGTAATTCAAATATGTAGATATTAAAACGAGTTATTAGAATGAGTTAATGAGATGGAAGTTAATAAATTTCAAAGTTTTGCTTGGGAAGAAACTATGCCGTTTGAGATGACGGAACTACTTGTCTTCCAAGCTGAGAATGTTTAGGTTATGATAGATTTAAAATGTTAGTTGGATAAGTAAAGTTTAATATGTTTATATGTGTTTAGTCTACTCATACCAGCAAATTCAAATTTGCTGACCCATGTTTGCTTTGTTTTGGCAACGTGGGTGTGTTCTTGGGAACATAGGTGGAAGGCAGTGGAACCGCGGCGTGTGATTATGATTCGTGCCTGGAGCGGTCTGTTAGTTTTCTTTTAGGTTTGATTTCTTTGTTGGAAGAATGTAATAACGTAGTTTACCTTTTTCATGGCATGAGAACATGGTAGTTATGAATTTTATTTGGAGAGCTTGATTGATGTTCTATTTGGAAGGATGTTATCTAAATAAAGAGATTGCGGATAATTGTTGGGGTTATTGTGTTTTAAGTTGTTTCCTTTATGACATGGATATTAGGGTTTGTATGTGTAGTATTCTCCGTCATAGTCTGGGTTTTTAAATAAGTGAACCTAGTGATGTTTGAGATAATGATATTTCAAATATTCACTTGGTTATTGTTTAGAAATTCGGGCTGTGACAATTGGACTCAGCCTAATAACACAAAAATAGGCCCAAAGGTTAGTCAGGCGTAACAACTCGTAAGAGAATATGAAGGCCCCAAATTTAATTTTGACCCAAGGAAGAAAGTCAAAATGGAAAAACTCTAAAGGATTGACGAAATTGGGTGTGGAGTATTTTAGTCATTTATAATGTGTTGTTATCTCTTCTCTACGGTGTATGACTAGGGGTGTGTTTGTTAAAATTTTACTAATGGAAAGGAAATAAAATAAAAAAAGTGGTCCACAATGCAAAGAAAAAGAATGGAATGGAATGGAAACAGTTTTAAAATGGTGTCTGTTTGGTAAACTGTGGAAAGGAAAGTAAAACTGGGGAAAAGAATAATCCTGTTTGTTATGCAAAAGCTGGGGAAAGGAAAATAAATTCTGAAACAGAATATTTCATCCATATTATTTATCATTTTTCTCCAAACTCATAGTTTTTGGGAAAAAAATAAAAAATAAAAATTGGCATGACTTTTCCTGTTTTGCGGATATATGACATACATGACACCTGTAAAAAAAAATTAGCATATAGAAAAAAAAAATGACATAAACTACCATGTTTTATCAACATAGAGTACAAATACTTGTATGACACCTGCAAAGTCATCAACTTAACAAAATAGCTCGGTTTCCTGACTCGCGGCTGGGATTTGTTTTGAATGGGTATAAATCGACGGTCGGACGAGTGCCACATAATAAATAAAAACAATAAAAATTTTAATTAATTAATTGGAAAACCCTTCGTGTTCAAAACTTTAGTTCTCGGTCTCACCGAGAACTTGGACGGGTTGGGATTCAATAAATATAAAGAGAGTCACCGGTTTAAGACTAAACTCTTCGTTTCTCCGGCCTCCCTATTTTTGCCCCTCACTCTCCTCTCACTTGGGCTATTGCTTTTTGAAAACCTTAAGGGATAAATCAAATGGCAACGTAATGTAAAGATTTGTTTTTAAATCCAAATTGAAATTTGATCAGATCGATGATTACTTCAAGGCGATCTCTCGGATAGCATGAAGGTATGTTACACTATCTTTTCAAGTTATGATTTTTCTTCTACAAACTTTTGATTTTCTTTTAATATATATAAAGTGACGATAAAGCTGGGGGATGTTAAAAGGCCACTTATTTTTAAATTGGTAACTTAAACCGGGACTTATTACCAGTGATGTAACATGTTGAATTTCAAGTTCTCTGTAGATAGACTTTGTACCAGTGATGTAACATGTTGAATTTCAAGTTCTCTGTAGATAGACTTTGTACGTTTTGCAAGTATCTCTTGGGGGAGGGGGGGGGGGGGGGGGTTCAAAGGTCCTAATTATATTTTTAATTGGTAAGAGAAACCTAACATTGCCAAGACTTATTACCAACTTGCACTGAAGGCATTTTGTATTTTTGACAGTTCGTAGGCACATCTCAATCATAGTCTGCTTAATTGTATAAACCTGATTTTTTTTTGGCAGAAAAATTATGTTATTGAGATGTTCTGGGAGGTTCTAAAGAAGTTTTCACTGGAAAATCAAAAGAAATCTTTGAAATAAGTAATTGTTGTACCATAGACCTTATCATTTTGGTACATTTCAGTTCAGTGTACAGTCTAAATGATTTTTTTACTCCTGCTACTTAATGGCATTGGTTGCAAAGCAGAAAGAAGTACTCAGAATATTGTAGGACATATGTTTGCTGCCTCTATATGTACAACAAGGAGGGTTCACTGAAGTTCAGTTCAACTGATCAAACACCTTTTGCAGGTTTGTGACAGGATGCTCTCGCGGACCTTTGCTTGGGTTCAAGTATCTAGAACCGCAGTTCTGCATCTAGAGGTTATATATCCTTGAAGAAGGAAATCATAATATTACTGTCATCTTATCATTTTAAAAACTCTTTTCCTATTTGTTTCTTGAGTAAACATGCTCAAGCTGGAGGATTAGCCGCTGATGCTTCTGAAGAAGCTCTTTATCGATTGCCAACATCGGCTCCTTGCATGAATCTTCTAAAGCTTCCACCTTATGGAAGGTTTGTAACTGCACTCTATACATTGTGTTGTATATTCGTTCCTTCCGTTTCATCTAGCAAAAAGTAGTGAGGATGGCGTGTAGGATTGGCATATTATAACATATTTATCGGGAAAACTGAAGACCTTTCGGAAATTACAAAAATTAATTGGGACTTAATGGTGAAAACCTCTTGGGTTCTCTTTCCCTCCACCTCTCAGTTTAATTAGGAGTCATAATTGTGAAGACCCATTCGTTCTCTCTCCCAGTCTCCCCCACCCCTCAGTGAAGAAGCAAGCAATTAGCGTGAAAATTTCTTATCTATCCAGCTTTGGGTTCGGTATGATCTAATTTTACATGTATTAAATCACATGTCTTCTTCTTATTCCAAATAACAAGAGTCTATTTTTTTTCCCACCGCTACTTCCCTCCTCTCGGGTTTTACACCCGTCTTCTTCCACCGATTTTGTTTAATCCACCTATTTATTATTACTAACATTCAAAAGATTGAAAAAAGGTTAAAAGATTTCTTACATTTTACTCGATCAATGGATGGAGCTTAAATCAAGGTAACGTACTTTATTTTCATTGTTTAAGAAATGGGGTTGTGTCAAACTTTGATTTTTATCGTCTTTTGTGTAGTTGGTTTGAAGACTAAAAGAAGGTGTTGTGCCTCTAATCAAGGCATCTTTGTGATAATCAAACTTTGTGATTGGTCTAATTTTACGGTATTAACGCCTCTACTTTCTTCTTCGTTTCAAATTGTCTTTTTAAGGGAAACTCATATTTATTAAAAGGCAAAATCATATCTCTCTCTCACACCTCCATGATTCTATTAAAACAAAAATGGAGAGTAAAGGAATATTTAGGATTGAAACATGTTTAAGTCTGCAAAAACTATGCAGTGTATTATAATTATAATGTAACAATTTTGTTTGATTTGGTTAGTTAACTATTTGCTTGGTGTATTGAAGGGTCAGAATCCATACAATGCCATCTATTTTTCCCTTTTATAACTGATTATGATTTTAAAACTGTTAAACCGAAATAAAGTGTACACCGCTACTTTGATTTATTTCTTATATTGATTAATGTTCTAATAGGAATGTGTATTGATGAGTGCGCAGGACTGTAAAAGTGTCGCCTATTGATATAATCAGTGCTTTGTAGGATATCGGTCGTTTAATATTTGCCTTTCGAGGTAATATTTTCATGGATTGATCGCTTTTATTGAGTTGAAATATTGATAAAAAGTCTTGCGGCGTTTGGTTTTATTTCCCGATTCTATTCCTATTTGTCGCCTTTTAATTCATTGTAATTTTCGTTGGGTTGTTTTAAGCTACATACTTTCAAACCGTTGTTGTGTATTGATGACTTAATAACTTAACATAAAGAACTGGCTCGATTTGATGCTCTTTTTCTTTTCGGGCATTGCCCAAATTTGGAGATGTTCATGTACTCATGTTTACGCTTTTAATCTTAAGACTAAATAATGTTGAATAGTCGATAATCTTTGTATCAATGTATGTTAATTGCCAAAACAAGCTCTTAGATGATTATGAGAAAAGTCGGGAGCTATAGTATGGCCCATTGGTTTGTGTAAAACAGTTAATTGCTCATCTATATGTTATGTGGACAGGCTAATAGGTTATGATAATAGATTATTCTATACAGATTTGTGCACTATAATATACTATAGATAATGTTACCATATGCAAAGTCATATAGTTTTCATCCATGCTCAATATTGAAATTATGTTAGAACGATAATACGGAAATTTATCTAGAAGATAAGATGCCTTGCGGCAGCTGGGAGGGTTTTCAAGAACTCATCTCTCTTTGAGACCACCATTCACCCAGTCGTACATACCCAAATTTTATGGAGAATGTGTGAATAAAACCACCACAATTCAGTAACCAATCAACGCTCCCTAATAGATGTATCAAATATGAAGATGTAATAATCACCCGTCACTTGACTACATTGTTTAGGGTGCTAGGTTTCAAATGGCCCATTTTTCATTTGTTGTGTCTTTCCTTTGTACTTGCTCTAATATGTATAAAAGAAAAAAAAAATCCTAATTCTCATATATCCCCACACACACACACACACAAAAACCTGATCGAGTCGTATTCATTCTCTTTGAGTAGTGTAAGGTTAATGTCATAAGTATTTCTTGATGTTTTCTTTGTCTGTGGCGTTAATGGAGGTTCATACGTCTTGATTTCTGTGAACTTGAGACACCTTAGAAACTATAATTTCTACCGAGTGCCTCTCTATATATAAGAACCTCAAATACATGTTTGAAGAACTTTTTATGGATTGACACTTTTTTGCGAAGGTTTATCTTAATACGTTTCTTACTTTCGATGGTCATATGTCCTCATGGAGAGAAAGGCCATTTAATCTGTTATAGTTCTAGAGTAAGCAATATCATTAAAGATGAATTCGTTGAAGTATTTTCATGTTTTTTTCCCTTCATGACCTGAAAGTCATCGCATAAATGAGTTAATGCCCTCTACTATATGCACATCATAAAGAAAAAACATTTGCACGTGTTAAGATGTTCTAGGACGATGTCTGCTTTTAAGCAATTTGCTTACAGTGTCCCGTTGGTGGTAAAGCTGAAAATGTATGAAGTACAGTTCTAAAAAGAAGTGTGAATACATACCTTAGCTTTTAAAGGACTTTGGAACGTCTATGACCAAGCTTATAATTCAATATGCCCCGCCTTCTTTTAATGAAGTTAGCACCACTACCTTTTAGGGTGATTAATGAAAAACACGACAGTCGCCACCTTCTAGGCTCCACAATCTCCGTTCGTCATCAACAATATTAATGTGTATATCGAACCAGTTCTCAAGGTAAGAGCATAACTCCTTGAAGCAATTACATGCATCTATTTTCTTTCCTCTTATGCAGTCATCACTCTCAAAGTTGTACTACACTCTCAAATCGTAAGTGTTGAAATTGATCCCCAACTTAATCTTTATGATATTGTGTTGTTTTGATATGGTATTTTCAAGGGAGGTGGGTAAATTATCTATACTTCCTATTGTGTAGTAGAGGATTTTGAGTTTTACTTATAAGCTTATTTCAGATTTGATATCCAATATTAAGTTATTAACTCAATTGTCGGTTTAGTTTTTTACTTGATTTTTTTTTTTTTTTTTTTTTTTTTTTTTTGTTTTATGAATTCTTTAATTTAAATGTATATTCACTCTCTTTCGGTGTATTTCTTGGCTATTATGGTGCTGTGAAGGTCATACTACTATCGTAAGTAGTGTTTGTAAAAACACATATGGTGGTTGCTATTACAAATGGCTCGGGGTGCATATAGTTGTCATTACTTTTAGGTTTGTTTTTGTCCTATGCTTCTCCAAAGTTTCGGGATATTTAATTTTTAACTTTGATTTTTTATTTTATTTTTGAATCTGTTATGCACAAGGTTAGAGTTCTCCTTTGATTTATTTGATGCAAGCTCTTGTTTGTGTGGATTGTCGATTTATTAACCAGAAAGCCATTAAGACCTTGAAATTAGTTGGGCATTGGCTAGATCAAATTTGTCACATGGGTGATCATGTAAGAGTATTATCCGTGCCATTTGAGAAGTAAAAGTCTTATGTGTTTGTATTTCATATTGTACAAAGTCCTTTAAATGTCTTTAATGTTAGCTTCTAGAATTGTTTACGCTATTTACTTAAGCCTTCCATTCGATTTCTTTCTTATCTCTTTTTCGGTTATACACTCGATTCTCTTAAATTCTTGATATTCCAAATTTTTTAGTTCTAATTTTGAAACTTCTATTTTGTTAATGCACAAGGTTAAAACACTCCAATTATTTAGCTGTTTCAAGTTTATGTGTGTAAGGTACTACTTATGTAGATATCTTTGTACATTGAATGAACCATGTTTTGCAAGGTTTTCCCTGCTTTTTTATTCTTGCCCTATACATTTATTATCTACTTTCGCTTTTAATCGATTTGTCTTGACTCATTACTTGGCATAACAGGGATAAATAATATGCTTTGACCACTATGAATGTTGCCTTGGGTTGTTTTTGCAAAAAAATTCATGTCAATTACCAAGTGCTAAATGTTGAAGTTGTTGAATTTCATTTTTTCTTTTCTATTTCCTACTGCAGTTGTCAAAGAAGAATAATGACCATGGCCTCAAGCAGCTTGAATGCAAAAATATACCCCTTATATTGCATAAGTGAATGAGTGGTGTTAACTCTAGCATAGAGGCGTCATCTAAGTATATTTTGTATTGACGGGGAGGATTATAGGGCAATTAAAGGCAAAGGTTTTGAGGACCATTGGAGAATACAAGGGTTATTTTATGTACAATTTCCAGTCCTGGAAAATTTTGTGTTCTCTTGATAGGAAGGATTCTTGAAACAAATAGCCATTGGACCATCTTATATTTGTATGAAAATTGGATGTGTATAACACCTTAAGGTTGTCTTGGTTATGATTGTGTAATTAAGTTCTTTCAGGTTTGCAATTTGATTTTTAATGACATTTCATGAACTCTATTTTCAGCTTGAACTTTAATCAATTGTTATTGTTCCTACTAAAATGATTTTGTTACAAAGTGCACATTGAGTGGTGGTTAGGTTTTTCAAATTGAAAATGTACCAGATTCCATATGCATGAATGTGAAAGCGAAACAATTTCACGATGGAACGACTGGGCAACAACTAGATAAAAACTGAGAGGGGAGGGTTAAAAGGACCGTTAAAATTTAAGTCCCCATTTCTGATTGATTGCTTTTTAATTCATTCATGTTATTACCCATTTTGGAGTGCAAGCTTTTGCATAACAGGGGGTATGTATTTCCATTATTTGTTCTTTTCCAAATTGTTTATTATATTTCTTCATACTTCCGTTAGAAATCAGATTTTCTATTGTGTTTTTTTGTGTCAGACTTTCCCTTATTTCATTTATTTTTTGATGTTAGCTTAGCATTGCCTGCTCAAATCATCTCTTGGGGATCTTTATTTTTTTAAATACGCCCAGTACTTGGTACGCATGTTTCTATCTCTTGCACCACCTGTGATCAATGAATCTCATGTAAGTTATGTTATTTTTTTGTCCTATTTTTTTTCCCTTTATTTAGTTTCAAACATGAGAAGAACCTTTCATGAATGCAGTTCCATTTTTGTTGATTGCTCAGCCTTAAACTTTTCCATGATACAGTCAATTCTAGAGAAAGACATTTTTCACCCTCTGTGTTTTCTTCTAAGTTACTCTCATGTATGACTCTTCAATTCCTACCTGTTTTCCCATCCTTAACACTTTCTTTTCCGCACATTACGTTATTGCTTTTTTTTTTTGTTAATTTTCAAGGAGTATCTTTGTATTTGCATTACACTATGTTCTAATGTTATTCCGATAGCTTGAGTCCTTGCACTGTCAAAATACTAAGCCCCTCCATTCAAAAACCTGTGCTGAATTAGTGTAGAAAGTCGGGTGGAAAGGGAGACCAAGCTCCAAAAGTTTGTGATTCCGCCTTTGTGGTGGGTTTCTGGGGTTGAGAAAACCTTCGTCACGAGGAGTTGCCTTTTTTTGCTCAATAATTTACGAGACCTTTGGCCCCCTTTTTTTATATGTTGAGACGAGTACAATGAGGATCGAAACTGAAACCCCTTTGGTCAAGACCAAATTCGAAATGCAATATGTGTTAAATAGTTATTTTTTATATTATTATTAGGGCTATGCATCTGCTCTTACTTTGTCTTTCATGTTCTTTTCACTCACGAGATTGTTCATCTCATTTTTTTATGCACACAAACCCTACACATTCTTACGGTGCATGCAAGCCTTATAACCTACATCTTCATTATTAACGCTCTTTGCATCATACTACTTAACATGATGCTTTCTTCCTCTTTGTTTATATACATATATATGACTTTTGTTGAGGCATCTATTTTTGTTCATGCTCTTCTACTCTACTATAATTGTGATGAGCGAAATAGAAGAATGTTTATGTTTTATTGTTGCTTGAGAATCATGGCCTCCACTTATATGGTTTATTACACCCAATTTAAAGGTTAGTGTTACTTTTTCTATACCGGATGTAGCTTCATTTCTTTTGGTTTTGTATCCGTTTATGACTTAAAATAGAAATAGGTGTGTTTTTTAAATTTGTGTTGAATACATACATTCTTTTCTTGCTTTACAACTGTTATAATTGGTAATTTGTTTACTTTCCTTAAGGGATTCGAATTTTCTAGGATCTTTTAAAATTTGGCAAAAGAAGTTACTTAAAGTATTTCCTTTTTTCCAAATTGATTTTATTCTATCTGTTGATTGCGGTATAGTAGTAATCATTAATAGTTATTTATGATATCATGTGTGTATATGCTTTTTCCAATTCGGGGCAAGTACATAATTACTCTCAAGGTGATTTTTGAATATCAGATTGAACAAGATTGGGGCCAGAAAATGGAAATTTAGAGTTGTCTCATTCACCCCCAATGAGCTTTCCCACAACTATTTTCCAGAATTCCTTTAATGATAATGATTCCCTAAAGACTAAGACCCTCCCGACCCTCCCATTTTATTGTGTCAACAATACATTGTGTGGACAGCACATATAAAATGATGTGACTTAGGAATAGTTTGCCGGGTAATGCTAACTGGAGAATGACTTTTTCTTAATTTATTTAGTTGAATTTTTGCCTGCAAGTAGAAGCCAACTATATGAGTATCATAAGACATTTTTTCTTAATTGTTTCTATAGGCATTTTACGTGACACGCATGTAATTAGTTTGACTATATAATGCTTTATGAATTCGTCCCCACTATCTTTCTTCTCCTTCCAACATTTGGAAGGATGGAAATGCCGAGTAGTTAACTAATTAACCGAGCACATTGCACTTTTTTCCTTAAACATTGTTCTGAATTGTGGATGAGTTCAATAATTATTACATTAGACACGCACTTTGTTTAATAGTAATAACATATTTGAAGACAAATTGGGTGGCGGAGCGTGTGTGCATGCCTTGCTATTTTGAATAAGTTATGTGTAATCTTGTTTGACGGCATTTTTACCTTTTTGTTTAAGTAGATTTTGTATTGTTACCCCATTTGGTTAAAAAAAATACAACCTATTTTTCTATTCGTTCTTTGTTTTCAGATTTACTATCCCGCAGAAAACCTTTATTTACCAATGTACTTTGAGATAACTAACACTTTTATGTTAGCTTGATTGAAACTATACTTCATTTATGTTATGTTTCAGGCCGTGGCTTTTACTAAACTCATATAAGAACACATTAAAAAATTGTTGAAATAAAATTAGGTATGCATTGCCACCTTTATTTTCGTTATTGCTATTATTGATTTAATTCCAACTCAGGTTTTCAACTAGAAACTAGCTGTCAAGCAAAGTGGATATTTTAGAACATTTAAAATCCCTTCAAACAATGTTTATCATGGTTTTATATTGTTGTTGTGACATTATATTGTTGGGTTGTCTATGATCAATTCATGACTGTACTTTTTTCGTTTTTAAATTGTTCCGGTAATGTTGCAAACATACTTAAGGAACTCTGTGTGCTTTTCAGGGGGAAAACTTTTCCAGTGGAGATTGGACTAGAGGTGGACGAGAGCTAAAAGTACTTTGCAAGCATGGAAATATGGTGCGAGGCGTTTGTTGGGTGCTTCTTTGCTAGGATCTTTGGTAGAACTCTAGCCTAAAACTTTTTTTTTAAAAAAGTTTGTAGACACTATTATGTACTGCTCGAATGGTGTTATGAGGAAATGATGGATTTTTTTTTTATGTAATCTCATCACTATACGTTCTTATTAGGATGGTTTGTTAACAAAGCAGCCATGTTTTGTTAACCACTTTTATGACAAGAAGTCTGCGTAATCTAACATTTGGATCTCTGCCTTTGTATACAGTTAGTCAAAGAAAAAAGATCATGCCAATCCTCCACCTCATATTTCTCTTTTTAGTTTTGGTGTTTTTCCATGAATTCAAAACAGAAACAAAAATATTATTGACATAAACAAAATTAAGTTTCTCAGAGGTTTTAAATATGATTAGCTTTTTGGAATTATATTGACATTGCCCCATTATATGCATAACAAACTCTTCCATTAGAGGCAGACATTTGATAAGAGCTTTTGTTTTATTTATTATTTATGTATTATTTTATTTTTAATTGATTTATAGAGTTATCTATATAGATATTGCTAGCACAATCTTAATAGTAAAACTATGAGTTAGTGACTGAGATCAAGTGTAATTTGTGCTCAGCGCAATCTGTAATCTGTCATCTGTGATGTATTTTTTTTTGCTTCGGTGAGATTTGAATGTATTTATAACGTGGAGATGTATGTATGTATGTTAGTTGCACTGTATAAATAGTGTATTAGGGTTTCTAGGATGTTTGTATATTTATAGTTTTATTCTTATTCGAGGATTGGTTACTTGACTTAACTGGCATTGGTCGAGATGGTTAAGTAGCTGGTTCTACGAATCAGTATATCTTTTAGTAGTTTAATTTACGACTGAGGTATGAGGTTTTATATTTGGTTTGGATGTATTCTTATTAAATTTTTAGGTTTTGACAGATTTATTTATATGAAATGTCAAATATACAAAGGAGACTCTGTCGAAATTTTATTAAAAAAGTCATGTATCTTAGGTATATAATTGCATGAGATTTGGGATGTTACAAAGTGGTATTATTATACTAATATTGCATATACATTCCTGTTGAATCGAAATATTCTCCAACTACCTATGTCGATCACTTTGTTCTCTTTTACCTTTTGATACTTTCCCCTCCTAAAAAAGAAATTTGTAAATCTATGTTGTTCCCTAGACTTTGTAATAAACTTAATTTCTTATTGCATAATCGTGTGTTAAGATTTATACCAATTTAGTCAATATTTTTGTTTGGGTTTCAGTTATGTCATTGAGGTAGGCATTGATTACACTTGAGGTATTATACCTTTCTGTAATCCCTTTAAAATTTATACACGCTTAACGGATTGTACCCTCATTTTAGGCCACTTAGGTTAATATGATTTCATTGCCAATTGCAGGACTTTGAAGTCACATCTCTTTCATTTGGGTCAACTGTGCCAAGGTAATATCCTTTTCACGTTATTAACGCTCCAGTGCCTTTCTTTTAACTTTGCACTTTGTTTATCTTAACCTTGCACTTTGTTTCTTCATCTCTGTTTTTAGACTGTAATAGTTTTACATTGTAGGTTTTTTATCTGTTTTTGTTTCTTTCATTTAGTTACATCCGATTGTGTAACTTCTTTAGTCAATCCCAAGTGGACCCAACAATCATTCCACACTAATTCTAAAAGTAATCTAAGTTCTATGTACTTAATTTTAGTTCTTTGTCCTCCTAACTTAGGAACCGTTGTTTGTTTGTTTTTGTGTGTTTTCGCTATTTTTGTTTTCGTTTAAAGTTTTGCACTTGCTATGTTTGTTGTTTCTATTACTATTCTTTTCCATTTGTATGGTATTTTATAATTCTTTCACCGGCGAATGGAGTTTGTATAGCAGGCTCTATAAGCAATAAGGATGTGCTACAAAGGTACACCTTATTCGGGTATTTTATTTTATTTTCATGTTGTGTTTTAAAATGGAGGCGCAAATACATAAACATGTTGTATTGCCTAGGAAAAACGTACACTTATAGCGGTATGGCAAAACCACTCGACCAAATTGCAAATGTGCACTGATTTTATGTTCATCAAATTAACATTATTGATGCCAAGACACCAATCTATGTATACTTGGCATGACTATTTATAAGCATTTCATTGCTCTTTTAGTGAAGACTATCTTAGCTAAGCGCATTACACACGCAACGATTAGATGAAAGTTGTGTAGGTTAACAGGGATGTTTATTCCATTTTTGCATAGTAAGAATCATATATGGTCTTTAATAGAATTTGTTTTTTTGCATATTGTTGGGTTTTTGTTATTCTTCCTTCTTGCTAAGGTTTAGACACGTATTGCATGGCAAATATTTTTTTTTCCCATTTTTTTCATTTTAATTATTCATGGAAATGAGGCATATTATAGGTTGTTCTTTGGGGGCATAGTGTATTGCTTAAAAATTCTTGCACTGCTGTGAAACGTTAAACGATTTGTAGATCAAACCGCTTGACCAAGTAACTTATATTTTGTTGTATTTGTTCCCGATCCTTAATAGCTATGCTGCTAGCAATATAGGCACAGTTAATAAATTGATTGGTACTTAGTGCATATATTGTTTTCATCTAACAGTCTAAAATGATGCATTTATTGCGTATGTTTAGGAGTCGTCTGTTTTGATTTTGGTAGTAGCTGGTTCTGACTTCGGTACTTTGGCATACTATTATCAAATATATTCACTGGACTGTTACACCTCTCACATTGTCGTTGGCGATGGAGGTATTGGAATCGGCATTGGAAGTAGTGTTGGTGTTGGGGCGGGTACTGCCGTTGCTACCTGAAAATCTGCTACCTCTTTGAAATTGATTTATAGAGTAAAAGTACGATTGACAATGTGAGAAAAAGTGTAATCTATACAGATACTGCTAGCACAATCTTAATAGTAAAACTGTGAGTTAGTGAGTGAGATCCAGTGTAATTTGTGTTCAGCGCAATCTCTATTCTGTGTGTTTTGTTTTTTTGTTTTTACGTAAGATTTGAATGTATCTGTAGTATGTAAAAAGTTGTCGAGCAATTGAATTGTTACATGCTACTGTATTTTACCATCACACAGACCAACTGTTGGAACAATGGAGAGTATCTACACTTCTCCAATACCAGCAACTAGCAACCACTGATGATATTCACTGTAGGTGCTGAGGCTTTCTGCACAAATTCATCACTATACAATATTTAGCTGGATTTTACCATTTAGACATAAATGAACATAACTTACAAGTACATAGCATCAAAGAATTACTTGGAAAATCACCAAGAATTATTGATTAAGATGCAAAAAGTAACGAAACTAAAGAAGATAACGGTCTTTCACATCCGCTATAAAACATAGTACTTTGTGAAGAGTACCACAGTTCGATGATGTTCAAGTATTTGCTGATTCAATTTTTTAATTACTTCTAATAGTTAATTACTATCGTGTTGAGGAGGAAGAGGTGTAGCTCTTGGATGTTGTTGCAAAGCTGAAGTCTATCCATAGGCAAGTAAGTGTAAAAGCTAAGAAAAAAAATTTATTCCTTTGCCTAAGTATTGTAATTTGAGATCAATGATTGTTAAGGAGCAACAATATATTATAACTTCATGAAATCCGTGCCGAAGGCACGGGTATTAACTAGTATATAATATTGTCTAACAATAACAATAGAGACATGCCACAAACATGTAACCATTGTGCACTCACTAAAGCACCAATACAAAACTACTGTAATCCCCCAAAACATCCAAAACACTTAGAAGACTTGAGAACTCCACCATAAAAATAAAAAGAACAACATCAAAGCATACCTAAAGTGTAGTTAAAACACCCACAAAAGTCTTAAGAACTCATCCACTTAATTATCAACAAGCTTCTTCAATAACCAACTAGCACGCTTGTTCGTACTCATCTTGAGAAAAAACATTTTCATGTTTTCAGCACCATCCTTGCCGCTATAGCGTCCTTATCTATCGTAAGATCAGTTTTTTGTATGTTACCACAAGCAATATAGTCTCCGAATACTTCAACCCACTTCAACAACCTAGGTATTGGCTTACCTTTATAGGTTTTCCTTTCCGGGTTTGCCTACCAACATAACACAATATACACAACTTGTTAGTCATATTCTTTCTTTTTTTTTCCGTTAAACTTGTTAGTCATATTCACAAAAGCAAAAGATACTTCGTAACACTTTTATAATTACATGTCATGCCACACTTTTAAAATAATAATCAAACGGACATCGTATTGTAAAGGAAAATACTCATCAATCGATTCAACATATATATAGTCAAGAATAAAATTATGGTTAAGCACACTATTGAAACAATCCTAGCTTTCTCTATATAAGTTGGATTGACACAAATCCAAATGGGTTAGAAACTACACTCCAAGCTCTACAATGTTTGTTCACACTCAAAATCTTGAATCCGACTTAGAAATTTACTTAACCTAATGTAAACACAGAATTTCAGAGAAAAATTCTGGCTGACCTCTACGTACTAAAAAACAGTCATAACTTTTTTGTATAACTTGGATTAGTACAAGGTCAATTGGGTATGAAACTACACTAGATTATCTACAACTAACCTTCAAACCATGAAAGCAGGTTCCAACAAAAAATGCACAGAATGCCACCAAACACAGAACATCGTCAAATAAATCCTTTTTGTACTAAAACAGTCATAACTTACTGTGCAGACATAAATGGTGACTAATACTACCAAGGATTTATACCATGATTAATAGAATGTATTATAAACTGTTTTAAGATTAAGCACAAATAAAATATTAAGAATAACAAATATAATATTAACTAACATGAAAATATATACGATATCGACATGATATAACATAATTCACAATAAGCGAAAGTAAAACGAGATTATATGACAACATAAGGAAGTAACTAATAAAGTTGAGGTAGCATAATACAAGAAGTTGACTATACAGTTCTTATAACTCATACCAGAATAAAGTTGAGGTCATTCTTACAGCAAAGTGAAACAGAAAACAATATGGCAGATAGACTGCTTTAACATAAGACGATAAGAACTATGATATCACACTAATCTCCCATTATACTATTTAGATTTTTCCAATTGGACTACATGAAAAAAAAATTGATATAAGGGGTTCATGCATCTAAACTAGCTTACCAGCCATTAGTCTAATTGTTCTAACCACACCAAAAATTCACAAGAACGGCTAGTGTATTGAATGAAATTGATTGCTTGCTTTTTATTAGTATGCAATGTGGTGGCATATTTATATTACTAACCAACAGGAATCAATGTCCTCGTTGTCTGTAAAGCCCTAGAAACTCATACATCTATAGTTAGTCAGAAAAAGGCATGTTCCCATTATACGAAAAATGACGTCGCTTAATTGATAGGATTAGGAAATATATCTCAAATTCTTAGTTACTAGTCTTGAATTCTACATTTGATAATTCGAAAAAATTTATTCTTTGAAGAGGAAAAAAAAATACAAATCCAAAAACCAAAGAAAAAATAGTATAACAAACGATTGATCGATACCTTGTAGCGCTAAAAAACTTGGCTTGTGAAGAGAAACAAGCAAAAGAATGACCAGAGAAGATAGGAGTGAAGAAGAGGACGTAGCTTTGGAGATGGGCATTGCTCTCTCTCGACTCTCTTTTTTTTCCCTTTTCCTTTCCGCGAATTTTTTTGGGGTATGGCACGGGCTCAAAATCGTTTCCGTTTCTGTGGTTCTGTTTCCATACGGAAAAGTCTTTTCCTTTCCATCGTGCAAACAAACACCCAAAAAACTAAGGAAAAGGTAGACTAGTGCTCTTTTCCTTTCCTTTCCATAGTCTTTCCGTCAAAACAAACAGGCCCTAGATTTTGGACGTTGGCATACATCCGAAAACTTTTAAATATTTTGCCTTCTAAATCTGGAATATACTATCAATGTTTTCGTAAAAAATCATATCAAGAAAAGCCTTTATTAATATCTTCAATATTTTATATGTAACTGCAAGTGCTTCAAAAACTTCAATTTTGTTTCCATTATTAGTTGTGTGCCAAAAAATTCAATGTTGTTATTCCAGTTGAAATTTTTCAAAATAAGTATGCTCATTCTTGTGACTTACATTACTTTATGGTAGCTATTAGTTATAATTCTCGATAGACCCATTTGAGCTCCACCTCCTAATCCAATCACAATAGTATTTATTAGTTCATGTTGTAATAACAATTCGTTATTATATTTAAGTTGCCTTAAAATGCAATAAGAACCTCTTTTTATGTGTTCCTAGCTAGTCAGTCGTATTCCTGGTCAAAATTTGGAGAACGTAATACAACACATATTATTAAGGCTTCCTTCCTTGGTAAAGTTAGTTTGCAAGCGATGGAACATGTTAATCTCAACATTCGGCTTGAGAATGCTCATGTCTATCACTTAGTCTCATTCTTAACTACCAAATTAGTATTATATTATCAAAAATTAGTTTAAGTAGTACTTGATCTAAAGATTAAAGATTGAATTAGATTCCCTAATAGTTTTATACTACTTATTGAATTAGAATTAGAATTAAATTGAAAAATAAATAAATAAATAAACAAATAAACAAATAAAAAACCCCCCCAATTGGGCTAAACAATCTAACAACGTAATTTCTTAGCAATTAGTTATAATTTTGGAATTATAACCAATTATGACTCACATGTACTTCCAATATGATTTATAATTTCAAGATTTGGGTTTAATCTCTCTACTACATAAACCGATACGTTAAAACCCTCTCAAATCTTTTCTCACCTCAAAACCTCCCTACTTTTAAGAAAATAAAAAACTGTCCAAAACACCCCCACGTAAATAGACTCATGAACTTTCTATTTTCTCACCACACTTCCTTATCGCTTCCATCTTTCTAGCTAGCATTTTAGATCTGAAGCATCTTCTACTACAAATTCTCATAGTACACGAGTAAATTCTCTATTTTCTCATCAACAAAAAAAAAATGAAAGCAACAAAAGAGAAAAATAAAACTCTACAATTTCGAAAAAAGCTAAAAATCCAACAAAAAAAATCAAACCTTCAAGTTCTAGAAGAGATGGAGATGAAATTGAGAAAACGGCTGCTCCAAAAACTACGAACAAACCAAATCTTGTTCACATCAGTTCAAGTTTTTATAGTTTTGCAATTTCAAGTTTAGATTTTTATGTTTGTGTATGTAATGGTTCTACTATGCATTTTTATATTTTTGTAGTTGTTTTTACTCTGCATTCTTAAATTTGCATAGTATTTTTTATTTGCTTTTTCATGTTTGTGTAATGTGTGGTGGTAATTTTACTTTGCATTCTTAACTTTGCATAGTATTTTTATTTTGCATTCTTAAATTTTACTCTGCATTCTTATATTTTAGTATTTGTATTTTGCATAGTACATGAGTTGTATCCGTTATTCATCTTCGTGTATGAAAATAAATGCACTCAAATGTCGAAAAAAAATTAGAAAAAAGGAAGAAAGTGTTATTGTTAATCTTCTCATCTTTTTAGTAGCCATTTTCTAAAACAAAATATTCACATGTACATCAGTACATACAAATTTGCATAGTTTAAACTAGTATGAAAATATAAAATTTCATATGTAAATATAATTTTACATAGTTTAACTAGTCAGAAAATTAGGCTAGAGGAGTCAGTTATAAATATTTAGTAGTCCTAAGGCTCCTCTTAAATTTTTTTAGAATTTAATACTCCAATTTGATAATACTCCAATTTGACTAGAATATGGAACTGACCACCGGTTACCCAACTTTACCAGGAATAGACGAAAATATCCTCATTTGGAAACAAGTATAACCAACTATCTACCCAGTAACATAGTGGGATGCAAAACAAAAATATTTCACACAAAAATTTCACTTATAACCACCTGTCTTTACATTTAAAAATGCATATAATGAAAATAATAAAAATATTATGCCTCCAATATTTTGTGGAGGCATTTGACACTAGCCGTTAAGTCTAAACCCCAAACTACTAAATACTAAACCCAAAATCTTTATAAACTATACCCTAAGCCTAAATCCTAAATCCTAAACCTAAACCCTAAACCTTAAAGACACTAAACTCTAACCCCTATATCCTAAATTTCTAAACATTAAACCCTAAACCAACCCGTTGCATTTAATAGTAGTTAATATAATCAAACCCGCAAAATAAATAATCAAATGCATTTTGTATCTGCATTTTAAAATGCGTGGTATGTATGCATTTTAAAATGTATAAGTTTATAATGTGGTGCATCTGCATTTTAAAATGTATGCATTCAGTAAAATGTTTTTCATAGAATCTGCAAGTGTATCCATACAATTCAAAACCACTGATTTTATAAACATTGTACCAAAATTATAATAATAAACTTGTGAATTATGATGTAAAATTGCAAATAAGCTACTTTGATATTAAATTTAAGACTTGTAGCTAATTACATAGAAAATACTTCTATAAAATTAAATTCTAAAAACGCCAACAGATGGCGCAATATTAGAGCCTACCAAGAACAGACCATTGCGTTCTTCAAGTTCGGTAATTGACTCCAAAATCCCATTGTCGTGGAGGCCCTCAAAGATTCTGTCTTCTTTGTCAAGTCGAACACCAATGATTTCACCAGCATTGTAAGAGGGAATTGACCTCCCATTGTTTATTGCGACCCAAAATTCACCATTGGCAGTTCTCTTAATATTATATGGTGCTCCTGGAAGTTCAACAATGATTTTGGTTGTGTTTGATTTTGTCCCTTCAAGCCAAAATCTTATAATTCGTGCATCATCGATTTCAGCCACTAGAAGAAAGTCATTGTTCTCGCTAAGAGCAACCCCGTTCGCAAACTTCAGACCACTCTTCAGCACCATCACTTCTCCACTCATAGGATTATATTCCATGAGTCTTCCCGTGCTGTCACCAGTTAAGGTGACGCAAGTGATCCTTTCTTGTGAATATGGTGCATTGCATGCGTGAAGTAAACCACTCATGTCTCGGGTGAATGTCCGTGAAGAAATTGTGAAGTTTTTTTTTTTTTTTAATCAAAAACGGTTAAAGGGTAAAAAGAGAAGACAAAAAGTTTGAAAAAAAGGTTTCGCGGGTGATCTCGAGTCGTATCCCCAATTTCAAAAACATTTTAAAAAATAACGACTTTTAGTAATGAAAAAATCCAAAATAGTATTAAAACCCAAAAATAATATTTCCAAGTCTTTGAAAGTAATTTTATTTTTGAAGCAGCTCTGTCGCCCAATTTCTTGTTTAATTAGTATGAAAATATATGCTTTCATATGTAAATATAAAATTGCATAGGTTAACTACTATGAAAATATAAACTTTCATATGTTATCTCAAATTTACAGACATGTTCAGTTTCAAAAACTACTATGCAAATGACAGTTTTCATATGGAAAAAAAAAAAATTATGTTAACCAACTATATAAATATAAATTTTCACAGAAAAAATCAGAAGTCATACTTAGCTTGTTTATATTTAAAAATTTGGTACAGTGCCAATTGTTAGTTCAATTGCGGCTTGCGCTTTTTATTTTCCTCTTGCAACACCACTGCTTTCATTCATTTTCTTGTTTCATATTTTTATTGGCTTCTTGCTTGTGGTTCATACAATTATTTTCCTCTTGGGCATTTCCACAAATACGCAATGAGCATATTCAACTTCTCTCCCACCTTGAATATATACCACTCAAATTTGTACCTATAAAATATGGTTATCCATGAATCCATTTTCTATCACAAGAAATCGGTGTTCTTTTTTTCGTATAACAAAGAATCTTCGCTGCTTTATTGGAAAAGATAGTTCTTCTTCGAAGGATCTTGATTTAATGAAAAGGGTATAATAGGAAACCAAAAATTTCAGGGGATAAAAATTAGACCGCAAATTGCTTACAATTTGGAAAGCGAGGAGTTTATTTGGCCAAGGCCTAAATAATAGGGAGGTTCTATGGATACTTTCATGACTGAGGAGTTTACACATAACCGGATTGGATTGAGGGGGCTGAGGCCCATTTCTTGTTTATAATTTTGGAAGCATTAGTGTTCGATTCAATTAAGAAGAGTCCACCTAGGATCATACCACGTTTACATGCTCCTATTAAATTCTACTAATATTTTCGTAGTAAATTGACTTTTTTTTAATGCTCTGCCCTTGAATGTCCTAATTAATCGGCTTGAATTTTGGAATTTCCAATTTCCTAATAAATCGGCTCTTTCTATAAATTTTGTATAGGTTCCACGTGGCATACATGGTAGGGAGAGAAAAAACTATCTCGCATATTAGAGCGCCACCTAGGATAGAATTTTTTTTTCTTAGAGGTCTCTACTTTAGTATCTCTACTAGTAGTATATCCTATAATGATCGTGGCCTCTTAAATTCATCCGGGTCTTTTTCTTACGCATAATACCCCTGGATGAATAATAAAATCAGATGCCTAGATATTTATTAATGAGGACTACTTTGTCTTTTTATGCCTTTATAAATTTTCAGTACTGATATTGTCCTTAAATAAAAATATTGCTCAACACCTTTGAATAGGAGCAATCAGTCTTTTCATGTGGCAGTATATTAAAAAACCAATTCCACGCCATTTTGAATTGTACGCCTTACTATATAAATGGCATTTAATTAGCAATAATTGGGTTATTTAATAAGACGTTAAGAAAAGGAAAAGTCTAACGAGAGAATACGAAGCGATTCTTTTCCCTTCTCTCCCATCGATCTCTTCTGTTTCTCATATTATTTTTTTCTCATTACAATGAAATCCTTTCTGTTCCAACACTCTAATCAAACATCTTACAACTTTAGTCAATTTATGGGACAAGTGATTGCTTGAATCTATTGAATAATGTGAATTGTTAAGGAATAGTAACATGTTTCATTCTTGTAACAGCTAAGGTCTGTTGTGGAATCAAGCACTTCTGATTATGAAAAGGAGAAGTTGCAAGAGAGACTTGCAAAGCTTTCTGGTGGTGTTGCTGTTTTAAAGGTTTGGTCCTAATTTTCAATAAATTGTTTCTCTTTTCTTAATGGTGATAATGGTGTCGATTTTTTGTATTTGCAAATAATTTCCAAAATAGCCAGATGACTACAATCTGATTAGCCTATTGAAATATTATATGTGGTATGGGAAGCTTATGAGTGCTTGGCATGAGTTTTCTTGTAGATTGGAGGTGCTAGCGAAACTGAAGTCGGGGAGAAAAAAGACAGAGTTACTGATGCACTAAATGCAACCAGAGCGGCTGTTGAAGAGGGAATTGTACCAGTTAAATTCAAGATAAGAGTATATACTTTTAAAGTGTTGTTTATCCCCAAATCTCCCCGCTCTTCCGACTCCCAAAAAAAAAACTTTCAATTGCACCGGTTATGTTGACAATGAGAGAAGATTGAATGTTTTAAGTAAAGCGTTTAATGACCAATAGGATTTACATTGAGATGGAATTTAAGTAAACTTTTTGTTTGAGGACAAAGTTTGTTTATTTATGGATGTGATATTAAGTTATAAGCAGAAGAAATGAAGTAAAGTCTGTTTATTTGAGATTTGTGAAGCTGGTTAAAGGTATGGAAACTGTTCTCTTTTGAATAAATATATTGTTTTCCGAAGTTGTTAAGGTTTTGAGTGAGAAATGTTATTGAATATGTTTCGAAGTGTCGATTTTTTTGGGATTTGATCTTGGTGTGATTGCTAGAAGTCAGAAATTTATCTTGTGGAAAACAAATTATTGCGAAAAAAAAGTGGAAATGTATTCATTTTGTAGTCTTTTCCTAATAAATTTGTTGTTCATTCTTTTCATGTTCAATAGTATTTATTAGTTTTTGGTTGGTGTTTGTTCTTTTGCTACATTTAGGTAGCAGTTTGAAATCAAGAGAAGAAATTGTTTGAGAAAATTGTTAGAGAAAATGGAAGAAGTGGGTGCACAAGTAGCTCATCCAATTTATGTTCACCAGCCGCTTGCTGGTTGATACCGTGAACCGCGATGGCGAAAAACTGAGATTTACCATGGCAAAATTCTAATTTCCTTAACCAGCAACAACAACAGTGGTATCAAAGCGCAAATGGTAATTGGGATCCAAAAGTTTATGAGTGGGACAGTGTGAGGTTTGTTGCAAAGGTATCTGAAGCTGAGAATGCTGGCAGTTTGGAGACTACGTTGCCTAGAATAGTTGAGACTGCGCAGGAAAAGAAAGGGGATAGTGGAATAAAGCCTATGGTTGTGGAGAAGTCAGTGGATGAAGAAGCTGAGAACCTTACACTGCAACTTGGAGGAATAATTTGTATTCCGGTGAGGAGCCAACAACTAGGCCCAACAAGCGTGTTCGATCTGGTTCTCATGACAAAAAAGGACTAGCACTTGCGGAGATGACTATACTAAGGTGGGAATGACTTTCTCTACTTTTATTATTATTATGATTGTTGTATGATTTTTCACTTAATTCTTCTCAAGACCACTTTGCGGTAAAGTTGCCTGGTATTGTAGTCTTAATTTGTAGGTTTATTATTATCTATTTTACCTATTTTGAAATTTTGCGGCATTTGTTGTTGTACATTATAGCTTCGGTGTAGAGTTCCCCACTGCAGAGCCTTTTTTAGGTATTAGGTGGAGAATGATAATTAGAGGTCCCAGATAAGACTAAAATATAACAAAATTATGGACCTTAATTCAAGCTTTGGCCTTACTATTTCCTCCTTGAACAATAGAATGTCTAGAAAAACTCAATGGTTTTTTTATGTTGCTTTTCCTTGCTCTGGGGAAGTCCTTTGTCATGTTGTGCTTGAGAAAGGGCATTTTCAATGGTTAAGTTTCTATATTTTTCAGAGTGAGAAGACGCCAATTGAAGATGCAATAATTGCAGCAGTAGATGATTCAAGCAAGGACGGTGAATCTGGACCAAAATCCTGCAATTGTCCAGATTTGTTATTGTCCAGATTTGTTTGAGGATAATTACAAAGAGCTGGAGAGATGGGTGGATCAGTATTACAGACTTCTCACCAAACTGGGCCTATGAAGGCTCAGAAACTAAGGTAGGTGAAGTATTATTGTTTTCGTTGGTCTGTTTTTTGCTAAAGCATTTTGCCTAAGCTTTATATGACACACTTTACTTTACAGGTCTTGAACACAATTATTAAATACTAGTTTTATTGTTTTTCTAATAAATTATTAAACAGGTACTAATTTCCAGAATGTTCCTAAAGAGTCGAGAAGATTTAGCAAAATAGAAATGGCCGTGCATGTTTGGGGAAGTGGAAGTTCCAGCTGAGGTTTTAGCAAATAATGTTATTCAATGCCATGCTCCACATCACAAAGTGGGAAGGATCCCTTTTTACGTAACATGCTCCAACAAGGTGTCTTGTAGTGAAGTGAGAGAATTTGAATTTCGAGCCAGCCGTACTCAAGATTTCATGATGACTTATCCTAATAGTGTCGGCACAAGTGATATGCTCCTTAATATACGATTTCAAAATTTATTATCCTTGGGTTCTGTCTGTCATACTGGTTCCGTTGAAATTGATGGTGAAAATTATCATAGAAGTGGTAGTATCAGATTGATGATGAAAGAAGATGATGAAGGGTTCCTAATGGTAAATACTACTATGGGTGGCTTTTACCCAGAGAAAGAAAAAGAGCAAGTTCTAAAAGAGAAGTTGAATTCATGGCTTATTCAGAAAGTAACTGAAGACGGTAAAGGCCCCAATTTGTTAGATAAAGAAGGTCAAGGCGTGATACATTTAGCAGGTGCTCTTGGCTATGACTGGGCTATAGCACCAACATACAGTAGCCGATGGTGTTAATATCAATTTCCGTGATGTGAATGGATGGACTGCACTTCACTGGGCTGCATTTTGTGGTAGGTGTGTTTTTTTTTGGTGCACCAAAAAAGTCATATATACGCTAAAGTACATAGTACAATAGGTTTCAGTAGATGCAAGAATTGTTATGGAAATAAGACCATTTAAGACACTCTTTTTGCTACTTTAATAATATAGTTCTCTCTTTAACTCCTTTTCAGGGAGCGGACAGTTGGTCTTTTCGTCCCTCTGGATGCAGCTTCTAGAGCATTCACAAATCCAACTCCCAAATTTCCTTCGTGCAGGACACCTGCAGACCTTGCTTACATGAATGGATACAAAGGGATTGCAGGTTACCTTGCAAAATCTTCTTTGACCATTCATCTTTCATCTCTTACTATGAAAGACACCAAGGATGATATTCCGGCAGATATTACAGAGGTAGAAGCTTCACAGAAAGTTCCTGATCAAAATGCTTCACAATTATTTGATGTTGGTGTGCCAGATGCCTCTTTGAAAGACTCACTTACTGTTGTTCGCAATGCTACTCAAGTTGTTGCTCATATACATCAAGTGTATAGGATACAATCATTCCAAAGAAAGTAGTTAATTAGTTGAGTATGATGAAAAAAAATTTGGAATGTCAAACAAGCGTGCTTTTTCACTCATTTCTGTTAAGAAACATAGACTGGGATTGCATGATGAACCCGTACATGTTGCAGCCATGCGAATATAGAACAAATTTTGTGGTTGGAAAGGAAGAAAGGAATTTTTGGTAATTCGACAGTGGATTATCAAGATTCAGGTGTGTGCTTTTCTTTCCACGTGCTTCTTTCTAAAATTCTTTGTGATGAATAAAGATTTTATTCATAGTCACAGTCGAAGAAAAAAATTGTAAAAGTGGTAGGAAACGACATCCGCATGTATTAATATGTTCCGAATTCCCAACTAAGGTGACAATAATTGACCACTTCTTACTGAATAGCCCAACAACTATAACCCTATCAGGCGTGAGAGGGATTTACTC
Organism: Coptis chinensis; assembly: GCF_015680905.1. NCBI lineage: Eukaryota > Viridiplantae > Streptophyta > Magnoliopsida > Ranunculales > Ranunculaceae > Coptis > Coptis chinensis. The sequence continues at coordinate 37,396,467 of NC_141456.1, read as the reverse complement.
AAGATACCAAAAGAAAAACCATAATAGATTACAGTGAAAGCATGCTCTTAGTGGTGCGTGAAAGACGGCGTGGAAGGCTTGGAATAGCCTTGAAGGTAACTTTCATAATCAATGTCAGATTTTGACTTGGGAAGTTATATTATACAAGAAGTCTCTTCCAAATGCAAACCAGCATAATAGAGAATCCAATTTTCGTTTTCCGTTTTTGCATTTTCTAATGGTCGGTTAGTACCCATTTTTTCAATGTTGGGTTTCCATCTGTGACAAGATGAAGAGCAGGGAGAGAACAACTTTTATCAAACTTTTTTGTTTCGCTTTTCCTGGAACTTGCTTTCACAATGCTACATCCAATGTGTTACGTCAAATGACTCCCCAATTTCTTAGCTTATTTGATCCTTTGCTGTTGAACATATAGTGTCTCAGATCAGTACTTTTGATTGCAGGTGAATGCCGTAGTCCTTCTGCTTGCATCAACTCCACAATCTAACAATCTCTTATGGGTTTTGTGGGAACTGTGTGGGCTTTCTAGGTATACATGTCCATCTCTATCTTTTTTAATGTAGGGCACGATAAACATTACTCTTATTTGAACTGTATTGTTATGGGACCCTAATGACACCCTTTGCAGTTTTGATTCAAGACGACAGGTTTTGTTGGCCCTTGGCCCTCGGGCATTTTCCAGAGGTACATCTTTTGTAAATGCTTCATTTGGAATATTAGTTCTATACTTCAATAAATAATATATAGTGGCCACATTTTAGTTCCATGCTATGATGGTAGTCTATATATGAGCTTTTCTTCTTCGTCATCTCAAGTAAATGTACGTTAGAATATTCTAACAGCTTCCCTTTGGTTTATCAAAAAAGTATTTATGGTTTTTTTGGTTAATTGATTGTGTATATATTACGGTTGTGTTTTTTCTATAAATTTTGAACCGGTGTTGTGTCATTCTTATTTTCTTACTGTAGATTGGATATTGTCAAATTGTGGTATAAACTATATTAAGATGAATTTACGGTTGCACAGTAACATCTCCAATTGCTACCTAGTACCAAGGCGCACAAAGCAAAATGTAGTCTATTATTGCTTTGTGCATGATGAACTGTGAAGTTCACCTAACAAGTACTACCATGAGTATGCCAAAGGTATCACACCAATATTGTTTCAGCTGTTCATGAACAATAGGTAGCATGATTGCTTATGAGGAGTCTTTATAGCTTCCCACCATCCACACTTAAAGCCAGTGACTGGGGTGGCAATTGGTGAGTGAGAACTGATGAGAACCATCATACATAGTGACCATGAGTGCATATTCTGTATCATAATATAGGCCGTGTTTGATACTTCGATTTGTGGGAATACAATTTGCACACTTATTTATAACCTGAAATCCTATGGATATTAGTGGGCAACTTTTACCACTAAAGAGCTCTAATCTGCAAACTATTGAGTTGTGAAAAGTTCGTACAAAATCAAGAGTTTGAGCTAACCTATTAATGTGGAAGTTTCACAGGGAGTTTATTCCCACCTATCAAAGACACCCTTAGTTGTTTGGAAATAATATAGTTGGAAATTGATCCCTTAATTTGGTAATTATTTCAACAAAAAGGTGATCTATTTTGGTATCTATTTGTATTTTGTTATCTTTTTTGTTTGCAATAGAAAGTAGTGTAGCGGGAATGAACATTGTCAATCGGCCCATAATGATTTAAAAAATCATAGCATATTTTGAAAATTCTTAGTGTAAGCGATTTGGACGACTTTTTAACTTTGCTATTGTTATAATATTATTTATTTGAATGCATTTGTTAGTCAGTGTTCACAGGGAAGCACATTTACCCTGTTAAGAGGAGACTTAGTCGTTAGCTAATACTTCAGAGCAATCTCTCTCTCTCTCTCTCTCTCTCTCTCTCTCTCTCTCTCTAGCTCTAATATATATATATATGTGTGTGTGTGTGTGTGTGTGTGTGTGTGTGTGTGTGTGAGAGAGAGAGAGAGAGAGAGATTACTCTGAAGTATTAGCTAACGACTAAATCTTATGCGCACATTATAGCCACATTGTAAATTAATCCAAGCAAAATCATAGACTTAAAAGTTGAATTAAGGGCTAATTTTTTGTAGATATGATCTCCCCACCATGGAGAACATGCTCACAAAAATTTAGCTCATTCAAAGAAGTCTAACATTATAACATGCTCACAAAACTTTTAGACAGTTAGATGAAAAATTAAAAAATGAACACTAATGAACACTAATTTTTACATGGTTAGACATATCCAAATATTATGATTTTTTGTGAGAATGATCTTCATAGTAGGGAGGCCATCTCCACAAAAAAACTAGACCTTAATTCATTTGTATGTCAAAAAATGTGGCTATAATAATGATATATATATATATATATATATATATATATATATATATATATATATATATATATATATATATATATATATATATATATATTTTTTTTCTATTATATTATATGCAACTCTCTAGAGTTTGCTTTTTATCCATACATTTAGGCCTTAGCTTGACACCCTTATGACTCCTGTTCTCATCTTGCAGTTTATGCACTCTGGAAGGTGCCTGAACTCCTAGCCAACTTTTATGCTCAAGGGGGGCAAGGTATCACATTTTATCATTGGGGGAGCATATTTGATGTTTCTGGGTATTAGTATACCTGCTAAAGGAGTTCCTCCTTTACAAGTTGGGCAACCATGGGCAGTAACAGTCCCTAACAATGTAGCTTCAATTGCAGTAAGCAATTGTTCCATGGACTTCTTTTCTTATTTCTTCCATGTACTGTAAATAATGATTATTTTGGTGGAGTTGTCATTTGAATACTCTTTGGAATATTTGGATGTGGTCGGGACGACCACTATGAGTAGCACCGAAGCACCGAAAGCCGGTTTGCGTGGAAAGGCTTTGCGAATAACCCACTGTTACTGAGATTCACTCTGGCAAGTATACTGAGCAAAATTAATTGTTTTTCCAAGTTGGTCCAGGATGTATATGGTTTATTTATGGAGGGACTTATGTACAGGGAATCTACAAAAGATCATTACGTTCCCAATGCTGGATTTCTAGAGGATGTTGCGCTTAAAGATCCTGCTTTAGCATTGGGTGGTCTGATAACTAATTCATGTGGAGGCACATGTAATACTTCAAGTCAACACAATTGCACAAACAGAGACGTTGCAAACATAGGAGATGTCCACTAAGAACATCATCTTGACAAGTCACATATTGAGGATTATATTACTGAGGAAATAATTTCAGAAACAAGTGGTTTGAAGATAACATGAGATACTTCTGTTGAGGCAACAAGCCCTCTATTCTTTTTGGAATATGTAGAATTATTTCAATGCCAAACTCACATCTAAAATGAATATGTAGCAATTATATTGCTTTATAAGATTCATTATTAACAACATTTTCAAACAAAAGAGGTTTGAAAAGTTATGCCAAACTATCAATTTTAATCGGAATAACTATTTGTCATACATATTAATTTTCCCCTTTTTTTGGATGAGTGTATATCTATTACAACTGTACATGTGTTCATATTCACGTACGCTCCAATAAGATTTATTTGTCACTCATGTGCAGAGCACGTGCATTTTGCTAGTATAGATAGTAGATAGCCCAACTTCACGCAACACCAAATAGTTTTTTTTTGTTTTTTTACAAATTGGAAGCACCTCCCTCACTAGAATTAGAATCAACTCCCTCTTTTTTTAATGATTTAGAAGAACTTTCCGCACTTCACTAAAATTATATAATTTTTTCTATTTTTTAATAATTTAGAATAACCTTCCTTATGTCAATGAAATTATATAATTAGTTCCCTAACATTTTTATGCTACTTATTTCATTATAATTAGAATTAAATTGGAAATAATAATAATAATAAACAATTGGGTTAAACAATCTAACAACGTAATTTCTTAGCAATTTCCTAAATTTCATCTTCACTATTTCACTATTTTTGTTTGTTTGTTACTATTTAACCATTTTCATTCATTAGGTTTTTTTAGAATTTATTGGTTTTGATGGATGAAATCTAGATTTTAGGGATGAGATATATAATTTAGGTTTTTGAGCGTTATTATTGTAAATTGAAATGTTGGAAGCGTATGTTGCAGATTAACAGTCCTTAGCTTATAATGGGCAGTTTCTTGAGGAGCTTGCTACAGATTTAGTTGGTGTCGATGCTTGGATCAGTCAGAATGTGCATGTCGGTGATCACTTTAATCTGGAAGATCTTCTCAATTCACCTACCAACCAGAATTTTTGGAATTTTCCTAGGGTGACTCATTTAGTGAGGATGTTATAGATCATTGGCCTGAATGGTCGTAATTTGTTTTTTTTTCTATTAGGGTAGTGGCGACGAATAGCCTTAGGTATAGTATGTTGATTATATTATTTCATATTTGGGCTATTATAAACTTTCTCTTAATAAACTTTCTCTTAATGTAGTTAACCATGTTTCTTCTATATAGTAATAAACAATAGATATTCGAGCAACGGGCTTGAATACTCCAAACAAACTAGTATATAACACGGATCACGTACTAGTTTAATTTAAAACGTATGCTGCCAAATGTCGTGTCTTCTGTCAGGCACGTGGCAGATGATAGTTTCTCGGCATAGGTTGATATTTCTTATTTGTGACATAAAATTAGTTGTAGGCGCTTCTTAAATCTTTGATTAAATTTATGTTTTTGCTTTGATCTTAAACCTTAATCCTAAACATTTGCTGCAACAATATTCTTGCTTACATATATATCTCTAATAAGATATCAAATTGTCTACCGTAATAAAATCAGTTTCATATCTAATCACAACAAACATTCTCATTTGTCTTTGGCAAATCGTGGGCTAAAAAATATTTCATGTTAGGTTAATTATTTCATATTAACCAACTCTTGTGCTCTTGTTATCTACTTTATTCTCATCATTGTTGTCATACTCGATTTTTTCCCTTTCAATTTCCAACAAAGCCTCTAGAACAACATCTTTGACATTTGAAAAAAAATGGCCAGAGTTTGTCAAGAGAAGTACTTATGATGGCTTTATAAAAAAAAAAAAAAAGTATTTACGATGGATTGCATAATGTTTAACAAGTAACATGGCTGAAATATTATTTTTTATACTTGATAGAATTGTTTCTCTTAATCTCTTTACAATTCCACTGGTCAAATATGCGGTTCGTACCTGCAATGTTGAAGATGTGGATTTTTTGGCCTAATGAATATGCTGCTCGTATACTTTCAATTCCTTTGTCTTCTGAGCTTCATCCAGATTATAGATTATGGGCCCTGATAAATATGGTAGATATTCGGTGAAATTTGCATATTAAGGTGAATCAATTGTTTGATGATGATAACATTCATCCTGATCCAATTTTTAAGAAAATTTGGAGGGTGGCAATACCATATAAAATTAGATTTTTTTTATGACAATGTATCCAGGAGGTGGTTCCAACGGCGGATTTTTTAGCATCGAAAGGTATTAGTGTTCCTCCTTCGTGTTCTCTTTGTGAAAATGGTACTGATTCAAAAAAACATATCTTCATTGGTTGCTCCTTTGAAAGAGCAGTGTGGTTTGATGTTGGTATTTTCTGCCAAACATTAATGACTTTAACCACTTTGCTGATTGATTAGATTAAGAGTTTGATTGAATTGCATTAGCTTTGCAACATGTGGAGGTTGATTGGTGTTTATCTCTTATGGTTGCGGTAATTTGGCATATATGGCTGACATGAAACAACGCTAGATTTAATGTTGCTAAGGTTTAACTTGTTCATTATATGATGCAAGCAAAAAAAACTAGTAGAAAACATGTGGCGAGATGAACAAGGCGAAGGAATATCAACTTTCTCTTCATCAACTTCATTGGCAAGTAATACGAATTGGGTTCCGACCATTTGGATATTCCTACCATATGGAGTTTTTAAATTGAATATTGATGGATCTTCTCGAGGTAACCCAGGTGTTGCAGGAGTTGGTTGTGTCCTTCGAGATTGAGAAGGTATGTAGATTTATTGTTGGTTTGGCAGTACCAATTCTACATGCTTCCACTATTATGGCTGAAAGTGAAGCATTACATTTCGGGTTGAAGATCTTAACTTATCTGCAGTTGAATGATATTCATGTTATAGTTGAGACTGATTCAAAATTCATTCATCATTGCATTAAGCAACCATTTGGAGATATTCCTTGGGAGGTGGCTTGTGTTATTCAAGAGTGTTCACACTTGATAAGTACCCCTGGAAAGGATTGATATGAAATGGAATTATCTTGAATCGAACTTTGTGGCGAATGCTCTTGCTTCTTTTGCCTCGGATCGAGCTGAAGATGCTTCTTGCTTATCTAGTCTGGTTGGTTTGAAAGTTAATGTACCAAGAGAATTAATGGACTATTTAATTAGATTTTTTTTTTGTGGATGAAACCACCAACGTTTGTATGTAACTAGTATTAATTGCCCGTGTCGTACGACACAATTACTATTAGAAGTAGCTTTGTCCATGTCAGAGCGCACATGCCCTCTTCTCTAGTACAATTAGAGCGCGCCCAAGCCTAATCTTCCAATAAACCACTCTCGCCGCTTGTACAGTTTGTTTCCTATTTGTTTTAGGATTTCTATTAACGTAGATAGCAACAATATGTACGGATTAGGAACTTATAAACTCTATATAAACAAGTGTGTAAACAGTATAAAATAATCAAGTAAATATTCTTTCAAATCTATCTCCTTCTAATTTATCATGGTATCAAACTAACTTCGATCCTAACCCTAGCCGCTCAAAGCTTCCGCTCTCTCTCCATTCTTGATGGCCGAACCCAACACCATCAACAATGACTCTCCTCTGGGATCCGATGATCCTTTCTTTATACACCATTCCGATAATGCCCTACGGCTGTTCTCGTCTCTCCTCTATTATCCGGTGACAATTATCCGACATGGCTACAATCTATCTCTAGAGCATTTCGAGCAAAGAATAAATTTGGTTTTGTCGATGGCTCCGTCACACCTCCCACTACTCCCAAAGAGAAAGTTAAGTGATCGCGATGTGGTGATCTCGTTGCTTCATGGATTCTCAATTCTGTTACTCTAGATATCCGTGGAAGCATCCTCTATGCCGACTCTGCATCTGAAATCTGGAAAGATCTAGGTGACCATTTTTCCCAAACTAACGTACCCAAGGTCTTTCAACTAAAAGATTCCATCACTCTTCTCAAACAAGACAACCGTCTTGTATCTGTTTACTTCACTTTGCTTAAATCTTTATGGGATAAATTAAGTTCTTTGTCTATAGTGCCTTCTTGTACTTGTGGTCATGTATCTATTTTTGCCAAAGAGATTGAAGATGGTCGTTCTATGAAATTTATGCAAGGCCTAGATGCTCATTTTCAATCCATTCACAGTCAAATTATCTTAATTGATCATTTTTCTTGTATGTCCAAGATTTATTCTTTAATCTGACAGGAAGAGAAGCAACAAGAGATTCATGCACTATCTCGTCTTTCTGCTCTAGACACTGCTGCCCTGAGTACCCACTTTAAAAAGCACAATTGGGCTTCTTCTTCAAAACCATGCCCGTTCAAACCTCAATAGAGCAACAATGGTTCGCAATTGGCAGCCCTCGGATCAATGCAAGCGGATGAAAGCCAGCGCTTCTCTCCTCATGTCTATTTTGCAATCATTGTAACAGAGTTGGACATCATATTGGTATATGTTTTAAACTGCATAGTTATCCCCCAAGCCTGCTCAAGTCAATTCAGTTGCTACGGACTCCACTTCTCCTGTTTTCTCCACAAAACAGTACAACCAACTTCTCAGTTTGCTCGATTCAGGTAGCACCACTTCACAAGCAAACTTGATAGGTATTTCTCTCTTGTGTTTTTTCTAAATCCATATGGACCATCGACTCTGGTGTTACCAATCATGTCTGTTCATCGTTACATCTGTTTTCTCATTATCATACCTGTTTAACACATTCTACTCTTAAACTTCCAGATAGAACAGACCATTTAATCACTCATGTTGGTAGTGTTATTCTCTCCCTTCTATTGCGTCTTGACAATGTTCTGTTTGTTCCCATTTTTCATTTTAACTTGTTTTTCCATTAGTGAACTAGTCAAGTCTCACCCTATCTCCGTCACGTTGACTAATGATTCTTGTCTTTTTAGGACCAGTTATCGAAGAAGAAGATTGGATTGAGACGGCTTAATGGGGGACTCTACCACCTTCAACTAGCTTCTGTTTGCTCATCCCACAACTTCACCACCAATCATTTATGGCATTATCACTTAGAACTTCTCTCTTCCACTCCTTTGCAGATTTTAGCTAAACAATTTTCTTTTATTTCTAGTTCAAATAATGTTACTTGCCATGTATGTCCGCAAGCTAAGCAAACACGTTTATCTTTTTCTCATAGTTCAATAAAAACTATTAGACCTTTTCAAATGACTCATTATGATATTTGGGTCCCTTTCATTTACCATCCTATTCCAATGCTCGTTTTTTCTTAACTATTGTCGATGATTTTAGTCGTGTTTCATGGATTTATCTTATGACTGTTAAATCTGAAACTGCCATGCATTTACAATCCTTTTTTGACATGGTTCATACTCAATTTCATTCTACAATACATTCGCTCATATCTAGCCATGACAACATTGATAACCATTTTCATGAAATCCAAGTCCTTCGATCCGACAATGGATCCGAATTTATATCCCGTAATATGCAACAATTTTTTTCCAAATATAGGGTTATCCACCAACATAGTTGCGTTGCTACTCCCCAACAAAATGCTGTTGTTGAAAGAAAACATAGTCACTTACTCAACGTTGCATGAACATTACGTTTTCAAGCTCATCTCCTGTTATTCTTATGGGGTGAATACATTATTACCGCAGGCTATCTCATTAACAAAATTCTTAGCCCTTTGTTAAATAGCATTTACAACATCCCTTTGTTAAATATGCAACAATTTTTTTTCCAAACATAGGGTTATCCACCAACATAATTGCGTTGCTACTCCCGAACAAAATGCTGTTGTTGAAAGAAAACATCGTCACTTACTCAACGTTGCACGGGCATTACGTTTTCAAGCTCATCTCCTGTTATTCTTATGGGGTGAATGCATTCTCACCGCAGGCTATCTCATTTACAACACCTCCCACTATTGCCCATCTTCGTGTTTTTGGTTTTTTATGTTTTGTTCATAACACTTCCATTAAAAATAAGTTTGATTACCGAGGTAAACCTGACATCTTCATTGGTTGTCCTTATGCTCAGAAAGGTTATCACATTTATGATCTATCTTCCAAAAAAAAAATTTACTTCCCGTGACGTGATTTTCCATAAGAATATATTCCCCTATCAACATTTATCTTCCCCACCATCACATCTGTCTGTTTATCCCTTACCCATCCCAGACAATGAAACTTTCGACATTCAATCTTTCTCAGTATCTCCAAGTCCGAGCGGCGGCGCTCTCGATCCAAGATAAATCGGCGCCAAAGACTCTCCCTCCTGTCAATCTGCTACCACAGTCAGCTCCATCACCTGCAATTTTGGAAACCCCTCAGCCACCACAACTCAACCTTCCTACCTCACCTCGATCTACTAGAGTGCGAAACCCCCCACCACTTCTCATCAAAGATTATCACCAAGGCACCTACAGTCTCTCGTTCGACCAACCTCATCCAATCGGACTCTAAGGTAACACGGTCTTCCACTCCATATCCTATGACTTTCTATGTTTTTTACACTAATTTTTCTACTTGTCATAAAGTTTTTTTGTCTAAAGTGTCTTCTTCAGTTTGGCTCAAAGGCGAGGAGTGATGACGATGGTGTTTGGAGAAAAAAACAAAATAGGAGGGTGTTTGGAGAAGAAAACAAAATAGGGGATCCTATGGGCCTGTTTGAAATCACTAAAACATCATACCACTAGATAACCCCACATTCGTCCACGTCATAAGCCCATAAAACAGGGTTAGATTGTAGACTGTTAGAGCTGTAGGATAGAGGCCCTATGGGCCTCACACTTTACTTCTTTGTTATATAGACTACTTTGGTATAATCTTACCGCTTGTTGTGCATAACGATTAATTTTGCAATAATAAATGGCGGTTATAAATATATATGTGTGTGTGTGGTCCACCATGAATAACATGACCCATGCAACCCAAGACATAAGAGTAATTATTTATAATAATCAGTCGATCCAGCGCTAAGGATTAGCTTGCCCAAAGTGCGCCCCCTTGTTATCCCAAACCAATTATTTTAAGTTAAAAAACATGTCATGTTTCGAGTTAAAATGTACAAACAATTATCGCCTCTCATCTCTAAAATATGATATATTCAACACTACAATAACATCTCATGTGACATAGTCTTTTGATCCCAAACCAATTAATATACGGTTTGATGCCTTTTTTGACAGGGAAGGAGGAAGAGGAGCATGTGCAACAGGAGTGATAGCTTGGAATATGGAAGGAAAGCCAGTTGCTACAGTCTTCAAAACCTTCAAAGTTCGAAGTGGTGATCGAAGAAGCAGAGTTTGTGGCAGCTAAAACTGCTATCCACTTGGCTGGAACTCTATCTGCAAGTTGTTTTCTCATTGAAGGAGACAATCAACGAGTGATTCAAACTCTAGCAAATCTGGCAACTTTTACTACTTTTGAGAACCTAGAGTGGCATTAGGAGTCCATAGTAACAACTTCAAAGCTTTCACTTAATAAGGTTATGTCTCCATTTTGCTCACAAAAAATAAAAAATAATAAGGTTATGTTTCGTAGTCGAGTAAGCGGAGCGAACGATTTTGGCAGAAGGGGGGCCTATGCGGACAAAAACCAACTTGGTTGGTTTCTGTTTGTCTGTCCTCATCTTCTCTCTCCTTTTTTTTTTCCGCCCAAATACCTTTCTTCTTCACCCATCTCTCTCTCCCCTGCATCACCCAACTCTCTCTCTCCCCTGCATCTCCGCTCACTCCCCACTGCCACGCAGTATACTAGTATATTTCATAATTCATATGCATTGGATTAGTAGGTTATTTAATGGGGAGGCCCATGAACTTGCTAGGTGGGCTATTAGTAATCAAGACATGAAGCCTCTTCCAAAGTGTATTGCAACCCTAAATTTTAATGTGATGGGTGATTAGCGGAAAAAAAATAATAGTCTCACATTAAGCGTGACTTATATATAGCTACTCTATCATCAAAATCAAATAAAGTGACCTAGGTTTACTTACTGGACTTGAATTAGCCCATCCAAACATGGACCGAAAAAGAGCCCACACAAAAACAGCCCATCAAACCAAACTCCAAAAACGAGGTTGCATATAAAAAAAACCACCCCAAAAGGCTACTTTTTATTCACAAGCGCAGAAAAAAAACAGAGAGAGAGAGCAGAGTGATTAAAACCCTCAAAACCTTTATTTTCTACAAAGCCGTGTCTTTTTTTTCATTAGATAATTATAGTGAATGGGTAGTTGTTAAAAATCTTACAAAAAAAATAAAATAAAAAATGGACGTTGAACAAAAACAAGCTGATTTGATTGAGTATTTTGTTAAACAAGCACAGAGTCAAAAAGGGGATTCTCTTGGAAAGTTGATTGTTGAAGCTACTTCTCATCCTTTGCTTTTTGGGTTCTCTGAGATCCTTTCTGTTCCTAATGTCATCGAGGTTTAATCTCTTTAATTAATTAATTTATTATTATTATTTTTTAATTATATAATGTATGAAGCTGTTTTTTTAGTAGATGTGTTGTTGATTTTAACTTATTTTGGAATTTATTTTTCTGTATTTTCAGTAGTCTAGAAGTTTTACTTGTTTCGCGTTACATTTAGGGTTTGTTGTCTTTTGGTTACTTTCTCAGTGTGTTTGTTTGCTGTGTATTAAGAAGTAGAGATATTTTGGTTAGACTTGATGAGTATAAAATATCCATATGTTTCATGTCGTGGATGTGATATGTTATTTTATTGGGAGTTGAATGTTTTTTGAAAGTTATTGTTAGTTTGTTAGTGAAAAGTAATAGTGCTGTGGAGAATTATGGGAGACATAAATCTACTAAGACAGAAAGCTAAAACCAAATCTTTGCATCTTCCCCTTCCTCCCGAGATACGTATTCGAAACGTTTAAATGAGTTTGATGAAAAATGGTAGAGACTGTTGCTTGCCTAAGCTCTAGACTCAAACCTTGCACCTTGAGCCTGGGGGCACTGGAAGAAAATTAAGGGTATAGGTGGCTAGCAAATTCGCTCATGCCACTGATCAGAAAAGGAAAAGAACAAAACAAACTCTCCTGGCAAGTTGTTGTGGCTGTCTGGGTGGGAGGTGGTGAGGGTGAGTTTGAGAAAATTCAAAAGGTTGTAGAGTTGACACTGTTCAGAACACAGTGGAGAATACGGGTACAGACAGGATGTGAGGTGAGAGGTGAGAGGTCCCACATGAGGATCATTTGTGCAGTAGTAGAAGTTGTTGTTATTTGCTAGGGGTTACTATTGAGGTTCAAGTATAGAAGCCTTGCCGTGTAAGAGAGAGATAAGTGATGGTTTTGACAATAAGATCGATTACCTTAATGTTGATGTTCTAGAATGTAGTGTTAATTGATGTAGAGGTGGATTGCTCTTTGGTAATGTTATCTAATTTTGTCTGAAGTTTGGTGCTTTGCTTTTACTATAATTATTTTTCTTTAAAAATACTATTTGAGAATCTGATAGATATAATTAACTTCTTCCCAGTACATTGCATAATAAGGAGTTCCTTATTACGCAGGAGTTCCTTATTATGCAATGAGCTGAATATCTTCATTGGGTGCTACAAAATGATTGTATTGCGGATCTTTGAGCAAAATGTCAAGGGTGCACAAGATGTCTTCATGGAGGCTAAAGACACTTTATTTGATTGGTCTTTAGGGTGCCATATCACTTAGGGATTTGCGGTTTCATGCATTCATTTGTGATTGGGACACTTTAATCTTGTAAAGGTGGGGAGTTTGTCATTGTACTTGTGTTTGTTTAATAAGTTGTGATGGCCCATGCCCTTATAATCTTATTATGTTTGAATTATCTCAAATGGTTGTAATATTTTTAAAAGCAATGAATATACTTTTTTCTGACTAGTAATAATAGTAATAACTAATAAGTAACTTCTTAATTATTAAATTGGGCCCCAGTAAGTTTTTGTACAGGTAGCCTGTAAATAGCATAAACGGAAGTTGCAAAAAGTTTGTTTAAGACAGACCTTGAGGATCATATTACCTTTTGAAGTTGAGCCAAAACTATACCTTTGATTTTAGAGTTATACGTGTGTATATATTGTATATTTTGTGATGGATCACAAGAAGACTTTGATAAATGACAGCATATACAGATATCACTTGTGTGAATGCATATAACAGTACAGATTCATATTAAGTCATCTTAGATTGTGATTTCATTGCGTGGTGTAATGAAAAGGTTTGCAAGCGTGGTATTTGTCTTGTCTGTGTGGTCATTTATCAGTGCTCATACTCATTTCATACATGGAGTTAGTTTTCTTTGAAGTTCATCTTGGAAAAATTAATACATGCTTATTTTGGTTGACTGGAAAGTTCATGGTTGTTTTCTTAATATCATCAACTTGAATGCAGCTTCAAGGGATCGAACATTCCGCGTATCTTGATCTGCTTCGACTGTTTGCTCATGGAACATGGAGTGATTACAAGAGTAAGTTTAAGTAAAAGGAAACTCGTGCATTATTCTGTCTTTTAAGTTTTTAGTATTTTTGTTAATATTTGGTAGTATGAGCTGTTAATTGGCCCTGTGTTGGAATCGGTAGTTTTCTTCTTGCGGTGTCTCTGATGATATTGGTACTTCGGTAGCAAATGAGAATCACTACAATCCAGATCTCTGTACATATAGTTCACCAATACTTTCCAATTTTCTCTCTATATTGATATTATTAGGATGCATTATGACTTGGAGCAATGTTGCTTAGTGTAGATTTTTCTTCTTAATTATCTAAAGCCAGAGAGCCAATCCATTGAATGAAGCATCCTGTGCGCATGAAGTGTAACTTCTTAGATTTATTATGTAATGACTTATCTCGAGGCTAGTGATCTTTGAATTTTGTTTTAGTACATGATTGATTAGTCGGATGAGAATCCTTTTTCCACGTTGACCTCAAAATTTATATACTCAGTAAAAACGAGAGTAGGATTTGATATCCTACAGATATACATGAAAAACTACAATACATCCATCAAAAGAAACCCATTGGCTTTAAGTTTCATGGGAAATCATGGAATACTTTAGTTGTAATGTTTCCTGAATGTGTCCAGTGGCCTGCTGGCGTTGGGAGGTTGGGCTGGATGTCTGGGAGTTAAATCCACGAAAGGGTTTTTAGGGTTTGAAACAATAAAGTTGCAGAATTACATCTATTTCTTACCTCTTTTGGACCATCACTTTATCTACTTTCTGTTGAGCATTACGGTTTAGTGCATCGACTAATGCATGGGCTTCTGAGATGTTAGTAGAAAGTAAAGTCAAAATCCTAGAAGAATTCTAGATGTTGAATAGTTCCTCTCGTCATCACAAAACCCAATTGTCTGAATATCTGCTTTCATAAAAGAGTTTTTTCCAGATGAAAACTTTAAATGTGGTTAAATTGGAAAGAAAGTTAGATATAATATTCCATGTTCAAGATATGAACTGCAGATGCTTCAATGTGCTCTAAAGTCTTAACATATCCGTATCCAGATACGATTCCAGTATTGAAACTCAATACTCTGGATACATCTACCTAACATCCTACTGTCTAACATTTATATCAGCTCTCATAATTACTAATTTGTTTTGTCACTGGAGATACTTTCATAATATATTGCGACACAATTTGCAGTGTTATATCACAAGGATTGTGATAGCAATTACAAATGAGGTGATACTCAACACAAAAAACCAAATATAAACATACCCTTATCATTTTAATTATGATCCTTGTATGTGTATTGTAACAGCTTTTAGAAAATGAAAGAGCTATTCCCGTTTTGGGTATCAGTGTCCATATTGTATCAATATGCTGGCCTCTTACAGGTCAAGTGGAAATCAAGGATCAAGTGGCTTCAAGAAGAGATGCTACTTTCACCTATGCCAATTCAATGTAACTCAACACACACCCATAGGGTTGCTAGTTAGGAGTAGAAATGTGGCATCATTAAGGGGTCCCATCGTCTCAAGTTTTAAATTTTTTGTGGCGTTGTATTGTATGCTTTTATCAGAATATTTCACTTCAAGTGGAAAGAAGAAGGTTAATTTTTCTTCCCCTACCCATGACTAATAATCTAAGATGTAAATATTTGTCACTTTGGTTGTGGGCATAATTGAGAGGTACCAGTAGATATACTGGGTGTTGGGTAATATCATTGATTTTTGAGTTGGGTTGTTCTTGTTTGGTCTTGTGTGAGGTTCTATATGAATTGCAATCTTTTTTTTTTATAACAAAAGATTGAGATCCTTATCCGTATTTTGGGAAATGGGCAATCAACCTTATTACTGGGTCAAATGACAAGGCAATGGTTTTACGGTATATTTAAAATAAAAAGGGCCTTAGGGCTAAGGGCTATCTTGTAATTGCCCTATTTAGACAAATCGAGGTACTATATGAACAATGCATATTTATGGATGTACTTTTTATGGCAAAGGAGTACTTTCCTCAAGATTAAGGTGTGCCGTGCTTAGGGTAGTGTAACAGGGACTAGTCACAAGCGTATGATGACAAAAACCAATTCTTATCGGACCCCATGTTTATTTGAATGGATTCAAGAAAAATACACAAATAAGGTTATATAATCATCGGGCGGTTTAGGCATTAACATTATGATAATTTCTGACAAATACTGAATGTAGTTAAAATTCTGGTGGGACTCCATCTTTCTTCTCTTTGGTGATTTGGTTACAGCCAAATAGCACTCTCTTCTCTAGTTAGTGGTAGCTAAACTTGTGATGCTTGGTATGCCGAGCTTGGGGTAGTCCAACAAGGACTAGTCAAATGCAAATAAGGACAAAATCCAATACGTATTGGACCTCATGTTTATTAGAATGGGATCGAGATGGGTACATAACTATGCTTATGTATTTTTCAGATGGTGTAGGCATTAACATCAGGATATGTTTCTGCCAAGTAGTGAATTTAGTTGAAATTCAGGTGGGACTCCTGCTTCCATCTCTAGTTAGTGGTAGGCTAACTTGTGACGCTTGGTATGGAGTAAGTTTTCACTTAAAAGGTTGGTGAGACTCAATTTCATGATTGAGAATATTTATGTTCTTATTTCTTAATAAGGAGGGAGATTATGAAATGTTGTTTGCAAAAGTTTTACTCTAATAATTGCCCGATTCCCGCGTATAAACATTGTAAATTTCAAGTTACCTATTTTTTGTCTCACCAGTTCATATTGCAGTAGTGTGATAAGTTCCGAGTTTTACCTAATAATATAGCTTATCTGAAATTCTTAACAAAGCCGCATAATGAGTTTGTGGACTGTATAAGCTGATATGAGTCAATGCACCATTCATGAAACAGTTTAAAAGAGAAAGAACTTTAACTGGCGGATTTTGAACACTGGCACCAGCTATATACAAAATCTTCATGTCTGCTCATCATAACTTGTAGAATCCCATAGGTTTAAAATTTCTGTATGTGAATTAATACTAATAAATGGCTAGATATCTCCAAGTGTGATGCTCCAAATTTCTAGATGGTTCGGCACTATTTTTTCTGTGGAATGTATAATTTGTACCAGGTGTCTCCATACTTTTTGAGGTGGTTGCTAGCATAGCTTTTTACCATATTTTTTTTTATGCTTGCAGGTAATGCTGGGTTTCTCCCAGCACTTGTTCCTGATCAAGTCCGCAAGCTGAAGCAACTTAGTGTGCTTACACTTTCCGAAACAGACAAGGTAAATTTTCTGTCTTTCTCTCTTTTTTTTCAACCACTTACTATATGTCTGTCTGTCTTGTTTTGTCTTTTATTTTTTTAGATCTAGCTATCGTGGGATTTACTTTTTGGAAATTATTTGCTAGCGTCTTATAATCTTCATTAAATGTTTGGTACCTGTGTGATGGAATGACGTGGTACCTGTGTGATGGAATGACGTGGTGTTGGACTTTTTTTCTTTATTTTAAAGACAGATTCTTTATGCTTATTGTTTTCCATGTGAAAAGTTTGTTGGACATGTTTGTGTATAGCTTGAAATACATTTTTTCTTGTTTTAATGGATCTGAAATAACGGAGCAAGGAGGATAAAATGGGTGGGAGTTAGACAAGTGAGCAACTTGAAGGGAGGTGAAGTGAAGTCAGTGGAAAAAAAAAATAGGGATTTTTTTTTTTTTTTTTGATAAGTGATCTTTATTAGGAGGGTTGAGCATAGCACAAAAGATACAAAAGAAAACAAAAATGTAAAACAGTGAGTGAGGACCTCACTTGTTTACACATAAAAAAAAGAACAAACTAACTACCCCCAAAGACCCCAACATCACTCTCCTGTTAAGACATGTGACCTGTCTAAAACAAGGTCTTTGAACCTGTAATTCCTTCTTTGATATGTAGTGGACATCCAATGCCACAATAGCCCTTTAACCTCTAGCATTGTACTCCGAACTGCTAACACTTTACCCCTGAATATATGACTGTTTCTTGTTTTCCACAGCACCCAAATAGTAGCATACGATAAAAGACGCCATATCTTGTCCCCAAAGCATCCATATCTTTTCCTAGGCCATAGTGATAGAAAATCTTGTAACGACTCAGCTTGAGCAAGAAGTGGAAAAGCTATTACCCTTGGTTGTGTCAACTCTGCCCACACCTCTAAAGCAAAAGAGCAGTGTAGGAAAAGATGACCAATATCCTCATCAAAAGTGTCACACATTGTACATACTGGAGACGCCATAGTTCCCCTATGTCTAAGTATATCAGCAGTGAGAATGCAACTCCAAACGGCCTCCTAAAAGAAAATTTTCACCTTCAAAGATATGGGAACCCGCCACACCAACTTAGTGGGAAAAGAAGGGGGTTGGTATTCTTGGTCTCTACCTTCAGCAGTTAGTGTACCATAGAAAGTGCTTACCGAGAAGATACCATCCTTCATTAAGCGCCACAAACACCTATCTTCCTGGTCAGTTATCACCACCGTTTCCAAAAGCATGGCTAAGTAGACATATTGCTGCACCTCCCAATCGTTGCTACCTCTCCTTAGAAACAAGTTCCATGCCATTTGATTGTTTACAAATTGTGCATGCTCATGGATCAAGCTCCTTTTATTATTAGATGCTTGGTAAATATGAGGAAAAAGTTCAGCCATGTTAAGAAGGAAAGAGCCAACTAGGGAATTTAAGAAGGAAAAAGTCCAAAAAGTGAACAAAGTTAAGGAAAGAGATCAAAGCATGGAAGAAGCCAAAGGATCTGGTGGAGTTGAAATATGAAGAAGAGAAGTTGAGTCTGTTAGGAGCAAGTTAGCTGGAAATTAAGGTAAGATTAGAGCCATAATAGAGAGCGTTGAGAGGGAGAAGAGGGCTGATTGGAAAATGATGGCTCCATGACTGAGGTTAGTATTGATTTTGATGTCTTCAATTATGAAGAGGACAAAGACAAAGTGGACTTATGGTTCTCTGTGGGGAGAGGATGATGATATTAACTCGTTGACTTGGTTAGTTTTGGTGGAAGACGGTTGCTTAGAAGGTTTGGATGGTTGGGTGGTCAGTTGTTGTGACTGGATAGATGAATCTTTTCAGTAGGTTATTGGTGTTTTTTTTCTCTGGTTTTTGTGTTTTGGCTGTTTGTTTTTGTTCTATTTGGTGCCTTTGTACTTTGTAGGGTGGGGTGTTGGTCTAGGGTATACGCTCTTGCTGATGACTTAAGTGTTATTGTATCTATTTCAATCCCAACTTTACTTGCCAAAAAGAACAAGAAAAGTGCATCTGAAACCTGGTAATTGGGCCCGTCTAAGTTATTCTTTAGGTCTTTCGCTTCTTGCTAACTTTTTGAAATTATCTGATTAATGGAACTTCATAATATAATATTGTTGTTAATGGATGTGTTTTAGAAGTATGATGACTATAGTGGTTGGCTTTTTTCCTTTTTTCCACGCCCAGTTATATTATGGCATTATTCTCCTAATTTTCTCTTATCATTTGAATTCTGTTTAAAGGGTTTATAAATGAAGTTTCAATGCTGCCCAACATTACGTCAGATACTTATATCTTTAATTTGATCACGTTTGCACCTATTCAACAAGATTTGTATACCATCTTACACAGGATTTCTTCAATTGAAATTTCACGAGAATTTCAATTTACTGGTTCTATATCGTAATGAGTACTGATTGAACACTTCCTTAGGTACTCCCATATGATAAGCTGATGCAGGAGCTAGATGTATCTAATGTACGTGAACTTGAAGACTTTCTTATTAATGATTGCATGTATGCGGTAAGCCTTCTTCCTTTTCTGCTACATTTTAATTTTTAGGTACTTAATAACGATTTTCAACAATGTGCTACGTTTATTGTAGCATGATGCTCATCTTTAACCTAGCTTTAAAGTGATTTTGCACGTGGGAGATTTTCATCAACATATTTTGACTGTATCTCACACATACATTTCCTGCCCTGCTAGAAGTTTTTGGTTTAATAGCACATTGGTTAAAGGCTTAGAGTTAAGATTTTGGGGGAGCAGAGAAAATGTTTGCCAATCAGTGATTTCCAAAGTTAGATTGTGCAATCGTTTTGAGGTTCTTTGGACTTGATTTCATGTGCATCATTACAGTTTCTGTTTTGTCGTTAGAATTTTCTGGAAATTTGTTTCTTGGTACATTGCTTGGGACACACCTTTATAGTTTTCAACCAAATTGCCATGGCGTAACAAATTCATTGGGCTTGAGCCAATCAATCTTATTGGTTCTGGTTATAAGATCATAAATGGAATGCTAGCCTCAAAACTCGAAGTTTTTCTCAACTCCCAAATTTATAAAGAGCAGGATGCAGTTGTTTTGGAAGTAAAAATTCTCCCCCTCATATTAAATAAGAGTAAAAGTTTATTATTGCTAATGAAGAAGAAAGTCAACAGAGAAAAAGAGGATACAACCTTAGTTTTGGCTTTATAAAAACTTCTTAAATTTTGTTTTTTTTTTTTTTTTGGTGGGGGGTAGGGTTGTCAATGGATCGGTTTGGGTCGGATTCTGGAAAATCCGAACCCGAACCGATTAGATTTATTGCAAACCGAAACCGAACCAACCCGAACCGAAAACTATAAAATTAATTAAATTCGAAATAAAATCGATTAATTTCAGCCACACAATTAATAAATATATACAAAATGAATCATAGATATTACTAAAATGCCATCTTATTGGTTCGGGTTCATATCGGTTTGGTGGAGGGCAAAACCAAACCAATATCTTATCGGTGAAGGGCAAACCAAATTACTAAAACCCAAACTGTTTTTTATCACTTTGGTTCGGGTCAGTTATCGGGTTATTGAAACCCATTGACAGACCTGGGGAGGGGGGGGCCTTAATACTCTCGGGAGATGTCCCTATAGAACTCTAACGATAAGGATGCAAGTTTTTGATGGAGTTCAAATCGTCTACTGTGGAGACCAAACCTATTAGGCACTGTTGTATTCTAGACCTATCCTATACAATCTTAGGTTTATGATAACTGAAAGTGCTGGATTAGGAAGTGCATGTCGGGAGGCGCTTGATACTCTCAGGAGATGTCCCTATAGAACTCTAACGACAAGGATGCAAGTTTTTGATGGTGTTCAAATCGTCAACTGTGAAGACCAAGCCTATCAGGCACTGTTGTATTCTAGACCTATACAATACGATCTTGGGTTTAGGACAATGAAAAGAGCTGGATTAGGAAATGCATGTCTTCAGCCTCCATTTTAGTCTAGTTGAAACGATCAATGATAAGGGAAGCAGTAAGAAAAAGTGAAGGAGAAACAATGGTTGTAGAAAAATGGGTAAAGGCTAGGAAATTTTATAAAATACTGCAAGGCTTAAAAGTTAAAACACCCCATGTGGGATTATACCAAACATCTAAACACTTGACTCGTTCATTGCCTTTTTTTTCAGCAGTTCTCTAGGTTGAAGAACCTCCATATCCACTTATTTTGTTATATTAGTTGAAAACTTGACCAGGAAAATGGTTGTATTAGGAAATATGTATCTCATTATCTTCAACCCCCCCTCCCCACCCTTTTTTTCTTCTTTTTTTTTTTGTTTGTTTTTTTTCCCCAACAGTATTTAGTACACTTTCCTAATGGTTGGTTTTTTAGGTCGAAAGTAGTGTTTTTAGAAACACATATGAGCCTTGCCTTTATGAGGCAAGCCTCAGAGGCACTCGAGGCTTAAACTTCAATCGTGCCACAATGGCAAAAAACAAAATTTAGTCTTTAATTTTATCTTTGAAACTGAACAATTTCATATGAATAAAGTTGTTTTGTTTTATGAACCAAGTTTTTAGGATCTTGGGTTGCTCTGCCATATTGAGGCTTAAGGCTCGGTGCGGTGACATCCCAAAATGCTTGAGGCACGCCTCAAGATGCAAGCCTCAATGTGTTTTTTTTATAACACTGGTTGAAAGGAAGGGTATCTGGGTATCCTTCGGCTCATACATCTACATGTTCACCTTCCTCATGGTCTTCATTTGTTTTTAAGGTCAAAAGGAAGGGTATTCTCTATCTCATACTTTTAAGTGTTGTGGTAGAGACCAGACCCCAATGTTACCAGAAATGCGGGTCGTTTTGTATGGGGTACAGATACGTTTGGTAGGATTAATTGGTATGGTATTTCGAGTCTAATTTGCCTTGGTATGTTTATGCGAGAGTGCGAGGGCGTTGATATATGTGTATAATATAAATCAAACAAATGGATCAATTCATTCAAGCATTGCTAGTCTAATTTAATTATATGACCATTTTAATAGCCAATCCTGTTGCTACAAGAGAGGGAGAGAGACGTGAGAACGCGGGGATGAAATAAAACTTAGTACTCCATGTCTATTTTTGATTTTTTTTTTTTCTTATTAGGTACTGCTATTTTTTTCTTCTTATTTGCTCTTCTTCTATAAGACTGGGGACGTTAGAAGTAGTGTTCTGATTTGCGAACATACCCTAAAAGGGTATGCACAATCTGATACGGGAATTGAAGGGGGATCATTGGTAGAGACCTTGGGCAGGATCATTAGAAGGGGAAAAGAGTTTGATGGGTTGAAACTCGACCAGGGTGGATTGGTGGCGTTAATGCTTGCATCTTCAATTTACATTAAGACCATCTTTATGGGTTGTCAAAACTTGATAAGCTTGTCAATGGTGGATACTGGATAAGCTTGTCAAAAGGGGAATGACCATCCCTCGGAGATGTATGTAGCAAGAAGGAAGAGGATGACATTTTACTTTTATTTTCTTTTGAGGTGGCTTGGTATATTTGGTGATCTTTTTGTGCACATTACCTCCTTGAAGATTCCCAAATGTACTAAGCCAGAACATGTACGATATAAAAGGTGCAAGGTTGATATGATATAGCACTAGTTGGGTGGATTGTGTTTACCTCTTTGAAGTAGGTAATACTTGATTTGGTAATAGTATTATGCTCCTTTTTATTTGTCTATTCTCTATTTATATTTGTGCTCCTTTTCCTTGCCCTCTTGATTTCGATTGAAATGGTGGATAATCGTGTCCCCAACCAACTATTTCTATCTGTAAATTGTGCGACTTGAGTCCAAGTAATATTAAGGTCTTTGGAAATCATGATGAACTTGTATAGCTTCACGGGGAGATATTGAGGATGATGGTCAATATCATCTGGTATACTAGCCACTCGGTTAGAATCTTACTCAGCATAGAAGAATGTGATATTTGGTTTAGAAAAACGAAACAATTATTCTATGAACCATGCGTTCCAGGGGAACTGGCACTTTGTGAGTAATAAAGTATTAACTTTTCGACACTAGGGGGATGGTGAGGAGATATTATGCGTCAAAAGGGTTATCTCTTTTCCTATTATGCGTCTTTGGGATTTTGCGTCGAACTATGGGTGGGAAAGCTTTAAGGTTTCAATCCCTTATGAAAGAGACAGAGTTCCTTAAAGGGATTACAGATTTGAGACAGGTTGCTTAACCTCGAGACATGGTGTCATGATTCGAGGGCTTGATTTTAAGATTTCTACTTTAAGGTGGGAGTAGATCATATGCTTGGACAAGCAGTTTTGTTCTTGTAGTTGCACACTTGCTCTATGATTCTGTTTTTTTTCTTCATTTGTTCTTCTTTTTCATCTTCGTTTCTGTTTCTTTTGCTCTTATTTTTTGTATTGGTCACTAGAAATCTCCCCGACCATGACCTCTTCTTTATCAATACAGTTCCTACGTTGTTGATGAGAATTTTTTTGTAACTTTCTTAATTTGGTTTTGTTTCATTTATTTTCGTTCGAACTTTTAAATTAATCACCTGAGCCAGCCAAAACATTGGCATAGTCAAAGGAACTTCATCTTGAGTTGTCTTATTTTCGTCCTCTACTCTCAGTCTTCCACTGATTGAGTCAAGAGAGGAAGATGGTTGTTCGTCTTTAAATCTTAAGAATTCATCAGCTTCTATATTATTCTCTAATACCTTTATTTAGTAAAGTACATACAGGTGACCAGTAACGTACTTCCAGATTGTTGACTATATTGAGAGAGCAAAGAATGTAATTCCACGGTCTTCTTTTGTTTTATAGGGCATAGTGCGCGGAAAATTGGATCAGTTGCGAAGATGCTTTGAGGTCAGAAATTTGTTTTCTTTTTTCTTTTTTCTTTTTTACTAATATTAAGTTAGTTGATTGTTGTCCAGGAATACCACTGCAGAGTCAATTAATAGTTCTGTTCTCCTTTCATGAGTTACAGGTCCAATTTGCGGCAGGAAGGGATCTGAGAGCTGAACAGCTTGGGGGTATGATACAGACATTAGACTCATGGTAATTACTTCGCACTTGAATAACTAGTATTGTCCGTTGGAAAGTTTAGGATGTCGTACTTTGGTTTCTATTGAACTGCTAGATTAATTAATCAGATGACAAAGAACACCACTTTTTTCTGCATGCTTGAGAATTAATTGGAAACCGGCCCCAGGTGTCATAATATCATTAGTATGTATTTTGTATGATGACATACTTTCTGATTCATTTGGCTGTCTTTCTCTTACTCGTGCCTGTTGTCCTTTTTCTTGGTTTAAAAGTATACAATATCAACGATAACATTTCCGTGCAATTATCATCACAATTTACTCGCTCCTTTTCCTTGGGTTCATATTTTTATGAGAAAATGTATCGTTGTAGGTTAACTACATCAGACAGTCTACTTCTTTCTATCCAAGAAAAGATCAAATGGGCTGATACAATGAGTGATTTGGACAAGAAACACAAAAAAGAGTTTGAAGATAAAGTGGAAGACGCAAAAAAGTGTCTAACAATCAAGGTCAGTTGATTCGGTTCGTTGTTTTATTATGGCGTTTGATTACCATTCATTCTGTTATATCTTGTCAGAGTGTCACAAAGTGGGCGGACACACCAATTGCGTAGCTTGCTTGTCTATCTGAATTTCGTTGTAGATGAACACCTGTACTAAGTTTTGATATATTTCCTGAGATTTCCTCCCAATCTTTAAAATGGGAAACTTAACATAATCCTACTTGGCCCCTATGGGTTAGAAATTGTGCAGGATCAACCATGTGGCCTGTATGGTCATTACTTTTATTCTTGTTATTATTTCTAGTATTGTTGCTGTTGTTGTTGTTGTTGTTAGCATCTTTTTGTGATTGATTTGCTAATCTAGTGTGAACTCCGAGTTTGCAACAAGTTTGCTTAGGGTCTACCTAACCCCTAGACTTTTTAATTTTTTCGCTAAATCTTAAAACAACTCTAACGAATGATAAGAGAAGGTGATACAGTAAGACCTGGGTGATACCTCCAATACATTAGGTTTATAATTAGTGGGTTTGCAGATGTTTATAAGATTAGTATTGCACTGTGAGTTTTGTTCTGATGAAGCATAAAAAAGCCTAGGATTCTGTGGTATCATCAGTTTTAGTTAGTTTGGAGTCTGAGAAAGGCAATTTGATTAATACAGTATCTTACGTGAAGGAAATTAATGTTGTCCTGATGAACAGTAGGAACAGACAAAACAAGAAAAGAAAAAAACCTATTTTTGCTCTATACTGAAGACACGTAGCTATAGAACCAATGTCATTTCCTGCTTGTGTTACATGTAGCACTTATTTCTAGCACTGTCAAGGATTATAACATTTGGTTTTGAGTACAGTGACAAGTCTTATGATAGAGGCATTAGTGGGTTATCAAGACATTACTGTTGTTTATGTTCTCAATATAATATATGTTCTTGTTTTCTTTTGCTGATAAGAAGTTAAAAATGTAATAATAAAAACAAAATTATTAGTGATTTATCTTTCTTTGGGATATGTTGGTCGATGTGTCTTACTTACGTGGTGGCAGAAGTTACACACTGTAAGCAGGCAGACAGTGACTTCCGAGGGCATGAGGAGATCTTCTACTCTGAGGGTGGTGGAGTGATGGAATATGAGGAAGAGCGAATTAGACCCAAGAGGTATTGCATCTGATACCCCAACTATATGTATATTTCTTCTTCAAGTAATCTAGACATTATATTTCCCCTTTAAATAACTTGATTATTGGAACATACTTTTGACGTAATGGTATGTAAGATTCAGGAGGCGACCACCTGTATCGTAGAGACTGAAGGTGAGCGGAAGACAACTGATGGTTTTTCCAGGCAGCTTGCTGGATTTTTGTTGACAGCATTTTGGCATAATTGATTTTTGCTGATCAAAGAATGTCTCCTCTGAATTTGAACTTGGTCGTGGTCACATCAGTTTAGACTCTGTTTGGCATTTATGACATTGTTCTTAATGTTCTCATTATCTTTTCCAGGATACATTCTGTTTGACTTGATTAGAAAACAGGATCGGTTTAGCTGGCAGGCCACAAAATATACAAATTTCACAAAAGATTATAATCCAGTTTTTGCGCTTTCCAGGACTGTCATGTTTTATCCCCGCAAATGTGGACACTTTTTGCTGTTTCCTATGATTTGTTCTCTACCTTGCTAGTAGGCCTAGTTGGATCACCCAATGGATGGGGTCTATAGTGGTGGGTGTACCATATCCAACTAGTTGTTCAGTTGGTCATTGAAAATTTCTGCATTTCGCATAGGGTGGACGACAGTTATTGTTATATAATAGTGTAATATGTATTATCGTATTTGTAAGATATCCAGATTAACAGCTGGTATAGAATGACATTTCACATTTGGTTTTCAAAATCTAAGATGGACAAAAAATTGACCCAACGGATAGGAAAAACAGAGCTTTAGGCAATAGCAGCATTAATTTACTTT
This sequence comes from Coptis chinensis, assembly GCF_015680905.1. Lineage (NCBI taxonomy): Eukaryota > Viridiplantae > Streptophyta > Magnoliopsida > Ranunculales > Ranunculaceae > Coptis > Coptis chinensis. Next base: position 37,370,004 of record NC_141456.1, on the reverse strand, counting down.
TATTAATCATACATTCACAAACTGCCCGTCCAATGCGTCTTGTTTCCTTGAGCAATTCCTTGATAAGCATCAAGTTCGTGCTATAGCCACATTCTTTCTTGTTCAAGGATTTTGTAGGAATTGGGTAGTGGTACTTTTTAGATCTTACTAAATCAGATCAATCAACAGTAACTTCTAAAAGAGTACCCCTGACTGTGATCTTCTAATGCTTTCTATGTTTGAATTTAGTGCAAAAGAAAAATTGAAAAGATCCATATCTTCTATGTCATAGCACTCATGATGCCTGAGGGATTTTCCTAAGAAAATATGTTTATTTAAGTGTATGGTCATGGAGAGCACGTTGAGCTTGACGAATATAGTTAATTATTCCTCGAGTCATCTAGAGTTCTTTGTTTTTGCATAATAAACTAAGCTACCCGTCGACTGACTTGGTTTCTTTTATGTTTTTTCAAGCATTATGACATAAAAAATTAATCTAGGTAGATATTCAAAGATTTCACATATTAAGCTTGTTATTGTTTTAAAAGACAATTGACAAGCACAACAAAAGCAACCTGAACTATTCACATACAATTTTTGGTTTCTTCTGAGATATGTGTTTTTAATTCCTATTGCATGTTCATATAAATAATAAATGTTGTGAAGAATCTTCTGCTAAAGCCCAAACTGGGTATGATCAGGACCAAGTAACACTAGAAGATTATAATTGTAGTGGAAGAAATAAATTTTCAATTTTCGCCAAGTTGTAGTCCGCAGACAAAGGAAAATGTGAAAGCAAAGGTCGACGATATTTTTTTTTCTTTTCCTGTAACGATTTTTCTTTGATGTAGTTAAAACAAACTATATAAAAAAATAAAATAAAATGATTAAAAAAATATAATAGATAAAAACCAGTTTAATGATTAAGCTGAATAAGTAATCCTGTTTGCTTTGCTATATTCAACATGGAAAAGTTTCTAGAATTTTTAAGCGTTCTCAATTCTCCGAGTCTTACTAAAACGGCAAATTTCCTGCTCCAATTTCAGATCCATCAGGGTTCACAAAGTGATGTGAACGCATAGGCTTTGACCATGGACTTATTGATTGAAATAATATTAACGCCAAGCAATTGTCAATATTTAGTAGTACGTGCAAGGGGCTATGATTTACTGTTTCAGTTTTAGTTTTCCTTGAGCTCTGATTCATAGCTGAATACGCAAGGATTTTCTTTTCCGGTCTCCTGAATTACATTTTGAGTTTAGTTGAGAATAATCTCATTCATTACTGCCGACATATGTCAATTTGGCCCCAAAGCACCAATGCAATTCAGAATTGTCCACTGTTTGTCATTGTCATATGCATCTCAATCATCCAACTATTGCTCATACTGTAATTCAGTGTTTTTGAACTTCTTAATCGGATATTTGACTAATAAGAAAAGACAAAACATAAAATAACAAACCATTTTTATATATTCACATTATAGAACCAAACAATCTCTCATTATGATCTATTTGTCCCTATGTTTTACTCACAAAGTCAAAATCCCAACAAAACAATACCCTTGCAAGTTGCAAAAGCAAAGATAAGATCTTTTCTCTCAAACCACATCACCACTTTTCATTGACTTACCTATTGAGCCAACTCACTGCGTGAACCACTTTGAGTTACCGAGTTAACTCCCCTTTTCCTCCTCTTAGGTGAACTATTTTCTGACGCAGATGATGACGTAGGCTCAGGTGATGAACGTTTTGAAGTGGCTGGAATCGGTTGAGTCGACTCATCCATACCAGCTCTAAGTGGAAAATTAAGCAAAGCTCTCGATCCCCGCATTCTATAAGCGGCTCGATCATAAGCCAACGCTGCGTCTTCAGCAGTCTCAAATGTTCCAAGCCAAACTCTTGCACCATTCTTAGCTGGATCCCTTATCTCTGCGGCAAATTTCCCCCACGGTCGTTGCCTCACTCCTCTATAATGCTTCCCTTTAACGGGTGCCACTACTGGCTTGACTACCTTTTCTACTTTTTCTGGTAGTCGAGCCAGATTAGAACCAGCTATACTCATAGTACCTGTAGACGTAGATAGTATAGCTGGTTCTTGAAATCTCTCAATAGGCTCAGATTTAACATTAACAATATTTGTTACTGTTAAATTTGAGTCAAGAGGAGAGTTAGGTGAGTATGGTTGTTGATGTGGAGCAAGTGAAGGAATCCACCCATCATTTACGGCGTCACGAAGTACGCCGTAAAGTAACATATCTTCCGAATCATCAACTTTCATTGGCAAATCTCCCCACTTTTCAGTTAAGCAAGGAAATAAGCTACTAAAACTCGAACTCCGACAATAAACCGGAGGCGCGTTGGAGTAGAAATTCATTGTTGTTGATGCTTCCGATTCTTCGAGTAAGTGTCGACGAACTGAATCAAGAAACCCAAAATCAGAGTTACAGTTCATGTTTTGTTTTTTGGATGGATATTTAGTTGGAAGATTTATTTCTGAAAGAGAGGAGGGAATGAGGGGTTTATATGTGAGGAGGGAAATGAAAGGTTCATGAATGAGGACGATATTTGTTTCTGTGAAATTTCTTGCAACTTGCTGGAATGCAACTTGTTTAATGTTGGGTGGGATTTTTATAAACACATGTGCTCTAATTTTTGATGTGGTACGAAAGATGATATCATTGTTGATGACTTTTGTAAGCAATGATGCAACAGTCAGCACTTGGTTAGTTGTCGGTCTTTCTTTCCTTCTGGTTTATTAACGCCGTACATTTATTTTTGGCGATTTCTGTTGATGATGCTCGCCGATTTGGAAAACTATGGTTTCGAAGATCCAATATTAACTTTTGCCACTTTTGGTACTCTAAAATCTAAATGTTAAATGTTAGTTAAAAAAATTCAATTTGCCTCCGCAAAAACAGATGAATTCTAGTGAGCCCATCAGTTGTTTGTTTTTTGCTGTGAAATCAGGGAGAAACGCTTAGTAACGAAATGTCTCCTAAGCACCCATCCACCACACATCCACAATCATTTTATCTATTAATTCATTTGAGTTAATTAAAAAATAATCAAATATTTATTTTATTTTCTCTCTCCCAAATCGTTCTATTTTTTTCTCCACAAATCTTTTAATTTTTGTGTGTTTTCATAAATAAATAAATAAATTATTAATTTCAATTAAATATTAAAATTTTGCAAATTAATTTTTAATTTTGTGTTGCAGATTTTTAATGGGATTCTCCTTAGTTCAATTACATACGCAAATTTCTCATAGTTATTTTGTATTGTCTATTATCATCAGTATTTTGGGTTGTAATAAAATTGTAATTTGTAATTACATTTACGTTTCTTTAAAAATTATGATAAATTTTAAGAGTTTTTTCATAAATGTTAGTGTAGTTTTCATTTTTTTTTTTTAATGTAAGGTTATTCTTTCTTTATAGAAACAAACAAAAAAAAATGAAAGATTTGTAGAGAGAAAAAAAAAATAGAATAATTTGTAGATCGAGAGAATAAATAAATATTTGGTTTGATTTTAATTAACTAGAGTTAATCAATACATAATAAAATGGTAGATGTGTGGTGGATGAGTGCTTAGGAGGCTTTTCACTCCTAAGCGCCTAGGAGCAAATTTTTTCTCGAAATCTGGAAACATGAGATTGGGTTGTAGTCTTTTGGGATAGCTGGAGTTGTGGACTTCAAATTTTGGGACAACAAATCTAGTTTCACACATTCATAGCCAAAGTAATGGAATTATTTGGACTTTCATGTCTTTCTTTCCTCCATGAAGAGCGGAATTGAAACAACATGACAATAATATATATTTGTATCAATTGTGATTATTAATTGACCCATATATAACTTTTCCCGTCTTTTTTATTTGCTAACCAAGGCCCTGGTAATTGGAAATTCAACCGAGTATTGCCTCGCCAGTGGCATTGAGGGGAATCGAACTGGTGACTATTGGGGAGCAAACCCAAGGGCAGAACAGTTGTGCTACCCCTCAAGATTAATTTTTCCCGTTGCATATTCCATATAACTATTTTTTCCCCCTTAATTGTCCCTCCGCGAGGTATGTTTGGTTTGCGCTACTGAATGGTGTTGCAGACCAATACACGTCTTCTCTGTGCAGCAGTTGACATTAGGGGTGAGAATTTGGCCCTAACGACCCTAACCCGGTCCTGACCGACCCGACCCTAAGCCCTATAAAACCTTCACAGAGTTTAGGGCCAGCCTGGCCCGGCCCTAATGACTTCTAGGGCAGCGTTAAGTCTAAAGTTCTAAAACATAGGCCCGACCCTAATTCAGCCCTCATTAGCCCGGCCCTAACCAAGCCCTAACTGCCCTGTTTCACACTTTCACTATAAATACATATACCATAATTGCCCAACTCTTTGTTAAATATTTTCAATTAAAATAACATTATCCTTTGTAATTTATCACTTACACCCAAGGGTACTTCCAATAACTTGTCTCATATAACAAAAACTTGTCAACTTAGCAGCCATGAAAAACAATGAGCACTAGCCTAATAAAAAATAAGACTTTATTCCTTTGATCATCAAGTCAAAGTCCAGAACTTATTATTCTCAATTTCTTTTCCCGCTTACTTCTTATACATTATATTTTTATTCACATCTAAGCCAAGTCTAGAACTAAAGGTTTCCTTCCACACCATTAAAGTGAAATACATATCAGACATTTGTAACATATATCGAAACCAAAAAACAACTTTTGTCAGAAAAATAACATTTGTAATCTCAAACCTTTCTCCATCACTTGTTTAAAAGCCAATATTTTCATTTCCACATACAAAGCTTGAATCATTTTTAAATTAGAAGAAAAGTAATATTATATTTGTTTGAATCTATTATGGAAACAATTTATGATATTTGAAACAGTTTAACAACTTCCCTGACCCTTAACCAAAGCTATTATGTTTCTTCTTTATATCTATTACTTCTTCCTTTAAAATGATAATATAATTATTTGTCTATGTATTTCAATGTTAAATGTAATTTTAGTGAGGTTTGAGTACAAAGAAGAACAAATTCTGAACTCTCGGTGTACTTCAGTTAATTATATTGTGGATGTGCATTTTAAATTGTTGGACTTATCTAGGATTATTACTAAATTGGTGGGACTTTGAGTTTGTAGATCATTGTACATTTTTGTAATATAAATGAGTTTTAAAACTGATGTAGTAAAAAAAAAATATATATAGGCCCGAACCCTAAAGCCTTTAAAGAGGGCATAGGGTAGGGGGTCGTGGCTTGAGATTTAGACTTGTGACTGGCGACCCGAACTCTATCTTGACTTTAGGGTGGGCCGGCGCCTTAATATATGAAGGGCTTTAAATGTTTAGTATTGCTAAATTTCAACCTGCACCATTGCCCACCCCTAGTTGACATTGGCGCATGGTTGGAATTGTGGCCGAAAGTATAGTGTGGTGGCTATGGATATAGGTTATGGAAGTTAGTACCATATGCTACATTTTAGAAAGCTAGAAACAACAAGGTTTCCAGACAACGTGACACGAGAAGTTAAAGCTTTGTTGTGGTATTGGTTATCAAGGTTTTCTCAACGGGAACAATTCCATTTTGAGTCACTTATCTTCGGATAGGGAACTTATTCTACAAGAGATAGAACTATACTGTCTTATGATGGCTATGGTGGCGAAGGTAACTAGAGAAGTTGATTTTGTCGAGTGTAGTATGTCATTGTACTCTCTCATCCTCCTCTTGATTGTATTATCTATTGTAATACTTCTTACCAATTTCAATTAATAAAAGTGCAATTTATAAAACAAAAATGTAACTATTTTTTTTTTCAACCTTCAAAATTCAAATACGCACTTCTTCTATATTATATTATTTATCAATCAATTGGTTTTTGATAAAATTTCATAAGGAATTACTTTAAAATTTGGCGAAAAATTGAAAGAAGGACAATTGTTTCCCCATTAATAAGACGGTACATCTAGGATTGTTCATGGGTCGGTTCCAATTCGATTCTTATCGATTTCGGTTTAGGTTCTATTTTTAACCGTTCCTAATGGTTCAGGTCTTTCGGTTTTTTCTTATATTTAGAAAATTCCAACCCATATCTATTAATTAAGTCGATTTCAGTTCGGGTTTTGGTTTCTTCTCGGGTTATATATTATTATTGCTAATTTTTTTTTACGTGTGCAATCGGTAATCGATATTAAAGTTGGGTTTTAGTACGATAACAACAATTGCAACTGATATTTTTGTCCTATCAAAAGAAATAATGGTCTTAAATTCAATAGTCTTTCAAAATTTTCTAAAAACTTTAACTTAAAGTAAATCTCATAAATTGTACGTACGCGTGTATTTTACAAATACGTAAGTATATATTATATTATACGCACATGTGTCATATATAGAATAAACACATCTATCACAATTATATTATTAGTTAGCATTGTAAGTATTAATTATCATATATATACAAGTGCAATATATCAAGTATGTACACGCGTATTAGTTAACATATTCAGTGTATTAACTAATTCATAGTATACGTGTAGACGTTGACATTATTATTAACATTTATAATACACATATTTAACATAATATTATAAAACATACATTTAATAATACACATTTACTAGTATCATAATATGTTATATATATTTAGTAGATTTTTACACTTAATAAACAAAAATTATATATTATAATATTTTAATTTGTCTTAATTTAGTGTAATAAAATACTAAAATTTAAATATCTAAATCATAATAATTGGTTATGGTTCCGGTTCGGATATCTATTGGTTTTTTACTATTTGGTTTTAACTTTTCTTTATTTGTTCGGTTGTTGAATACCATTTTTAATGGGTCTAATATTTTATTTTAAAACTCAAAACCGCTGTAAACGTTTTCGGTTCTGGGTCAATTTTGGATAATTGGGTAATATGCAACCCCCCTTCCCTAGGGTACATCGACCCTCGCCAAAGAAAATGGTAATAGATAAGACGGGAAGTCAATGATGAGTAAGAGAAAAGTACTGGGGTCCACTTATTGCTTTTATTTTCATCGAGATTGGGTTGTGTGTACCTTTGTTCCAGGAAGCTAGTCACGTTTCTCTTTAGCCCTTGCTTGGATTTCAACTTCAAGTAACGCAATTAGTACAGTAAAGTGTGAAATTATCGGGAAAAAGTGTAGTTTGTGTAGTGATCAATAGTTTTATGCTATATTACAAAACTAGATTTTGGACCCGGACATACATTCGGAATCTATTAAATATTTTGTCGGCTGAAAATGCTTTACAAAATGTCTCACATAAATTTTCAAATCAGAATATATTTTTATTGAAAATAAACCGAAATACATTAATGACCAATGATTATGGTACATAAGTATTTGGAAACTAATTAAGGGATCAAATTGAGATAGCCTCTTCACTTTGTGGTTTATGATATAAATCCGTAATTTTTAAATAGAATTATCTTAAACTCGATCTAGCTTGTATAATATTTTTATTATATTTATGGTGATTTAATGGCAAATTTTCGAATCAGAATATATTTTTATTAAAAATAAACCGAAATACGTTAATGAGCAACGATTATGGTGCATAAGTACTTGGAAACTAAGGGATCAAATTGAGATAGCCTATTCACTTTGTGGTTTAGGATATTAATCCATAATTTTCAAATAGAATTATATTAAACTCGATCTAAAGCTTGTATAATAGTTTTCTTAGATTTATGGTGATTTAGCGCCAAAATTTTGAATCAGAATATATTTTTATTGAAAATAAACCGAAATACGTTAATGAGCAGTGATTATGGTGCATAAGTACTTGGAAACTAAGGGATCAAATTGAGATAGCCTATTCACTTTGTGGTTTAGGATATTAATATGTAATTTTCAAATAGAATTATTTTAAACTCGATCTAACTTGTATAATAGTTTTATTAGATTTATGGTGATTTATCGGTAAATCATCACCGTTCGGCTTACGTATTAATGCGTACAAATCACTAAAACAGATTGATTGTTTCCATATCCTCAAAGAATACACTACTCCCCTTGAAAAGATTTATCATATGAACGTGTCCTACGAACGGGTGCCGTTATATTAAATTATTCTAAAAAATATTAGCAACTATGCATAGCTATAAGATATGAAAATTATATTAATTACTCATTTAAATTTCTTGCACCACTCTCTATAAAAAGGAAGTACCAAACCTTGATACACTACAACATAAATGACATTTCCCATCACTTAAAAAGTGATGTCAAAAGTATAAGACATCACTTTTGAGAGTGATGTGAATGGTGGCGACGTGAAAAATCAGGGTTTTCCACAACACTTTTATAACGATGTCCACAAGTGATGTTACTTCACATCACTTTTTAATTGATGTCCACAAGTGATGTTATAACTTTGCATCACTTTTTAATCGATGTCCACAAGTGATGTTATAACGTTTAACATCACTTTTTAAGTGAAATAAATAAGGCCGATTAACATCACTTAGGAAGTGACGTTTCATTACGATTCCAAATTACTTGTAAAGTGATGTAAAATAACTCTATAAATCACTTTAAAAGTGATGTCCCATTTATCAAAGTAATAAAAAAAATAAAAAAACAAAATTGCCAATATCATCCCAATATAGTACCATTTTCCAGGTAATTTATCATCAAATAAAGATGAAATGCATCTTAAAATCACATTCATCACACAAATATCATCTCCAATTACAAATATTACACTATATACAAAAAATTATAACATGCCAACATATACCAACAAAATCTAATCTGCAGTACTGAAATGAGCCAAAGAGAACCACAATCACCCAACCAAGAACCTATCACAACCTGGCTTGACGCAATCAATTTAATCCAAGAACCTATCACAACCTAACAAATCACTCTGTTTTCTTTTTTCTGCAGTATGAAACATTATACTAGAAAATCAATGCACATTTTATAAAAGGAAAATAAACAGACGGAACATCCGCATAATATAGTACCTGAATAACAAAGGAAGTTCTACAGAAGACAATTAGTTGTGTTCAAGATCAGTTCCAGCCCTGTGCCAAAATGTATTGGAAATAACTTGTATATTAGAACTTAAAATGAAGGAGACGAAACTCTAAGGACAATATAAACAAGAAACTATGTGTGTTCAACGTTCATTCACTTAATAGAATATATACCAATTCAATACAACACTGCTGATCCTTGGGCCTGCTAATATCCACAACTTTTCATCCTGTAACGAGTTCCACCAATACCACCCCAAAGGAATAGACATTAGCTTTTTCTGTGATTTGACTACTTTGAGTGTATTCTGGCGCCAAGTACCTAGGTAGATGGAGAAGAGATTAATCAGTTTTTCAACGCTTACTGAAGAGCTAGAGTATACACTATAACATAATTTCGAAATGAAAAACAATCTAGCTCACCCGAATGTTCCAATGGCGACTCGTCTCCACCCCATTTCTCCCATCAGTTGCCATCTAGCCAGCCAAAGTCTCCAACCCGCGAAAATGGGAATGTTGTATGAGATCCAATTCGATTTCAATATTATAAAATTACAATTTTTTAAGAAGAAGAAAAAAAATGAATTTCATACATTTCTTCTTACATAGTTTGAATTTTATTCCCTATCCCCATAAATAAACCCAAGACCTTGGGGCCAACTTCCCAAGGCTTGACCCGTAGGGCACTAGACTTCATGCATGTAGATACATAAGTGAGTGGGCATGTGAAAACTAGAGTGACTCAATGGCTGTTGGACTAAATGAGTTGGTACTTGAGTAACAAACAAAGTAAAGAACAAAGGATTTGGGCTCTTTACAACAATTGACCAGATGACTCAAACTAAAATATACCCCTCACACTTTTAACTTAAACCTGAAAGTCATAAAATTACTAACAAGATGACTCATATGAACTGTGTTCAATGGAAGTAGGCAATGTGACAGCATAGCATTGACGGACTTTAGACTAGGTGTAAAACATTAGCACATTAACTAGCTAGTTTTATAATGAACATCATTATATGCTTGGTCTGAGTTAAATGCCATCAAGATGGCTCATGGAATTCAAATACTGCATGCAAATTACCCGAATCACAACCAAAACTAAACTCACGTACATGGTCTGATTCTAAGAATAGATAAAAATAAGAGCAAGAATAGGAGTAAAAACAATGACCCATTTATCCCTACATTAAAGTATATTAAAGACCATGTGATCTTGATCATTGTGGATGATCAAGTTTGTTTGCTGGGTACATATTCTAATTTGTGAACTCAATGATAAGACATCCAAGTATAATATTTTTCATAATGGCCTCTATATATTCATATACAGTCAAGAATTCATTTAAAAGTACATACAAGATATAAGATTCTATAACTTGATTATACCTTTGCAAGATTTCTCACCTCCACCTATTTTGGATCACTATATTAACTGGAATCACATCACATGCATGCATACTAAATTAACTTACATCGACACATGCATTAACTTCGAACATACAAGTCTAGCTAAATATCCAAATCCTAAAGCCTAAACTATATAATTTTGGGACCCTATAATTTTAAGATATAAAGGTGGATCAATTACTTTCCAATTAAGTACATAATCAAAATTTATGCCTTGATCTGTTATGGTGTAGTGCAATCTCATTATATTATCCAAAGATATGTATAAACCAGTACCAATATTGCTTGAAGAGTACCATAAGCAGTGTTCATCAGTTCAGTAGTTATATTCATATCAAGTCATCAGAAATCTTGTGATAGTTTTCAGCAGACTCATCAGAGACGTTGATTCTTACTCACTCATCAGACTCAATCACTATCCATCTTGTAAGGACAGCATGGATTGGGCATCAAACAAAGAACCGAAACCAATCAAATGGGTATTCTTAAGCAATGTTATAGTTACATTCAAAATATAGATATAAACAAAATTATATATTTAATTTTATTCTATTTTCAATTAGACAAAAGGACTGTTAATTTCAAATAAAATGAAGCAGTACCATGTAAATTCAAGCAAGTAAGCAAATAAAAAATTCACCTTTGAAGCAAGAAAAACCGAATTATACTGGTATTGACCCTAGTTTCGCAATGGATTCCCTACCAAAAATAGACAATTCGAAAGTGAGAGATGAGTGATAGTTGAAGAACGAAAACCCTAGAAAATGAAGAGGATGGTGAATGGATACTTACTAAATTGAGCGACAGTGAGAGAGAATCAGAGAAGATTGAATAGTGGCATCAAGAGAGAAGATTGAGTAGCGACAGACAAGAAGTGTTTTCCGGTTTAAGAAGATTGAGCATGCGATAGAAGTAAAGGAAACCCAAGTTTAGAGGAAGAGAGTGTTATGTTTTCTGGTTTGAGGAAATAATAGATGTGCGCGATTTTTTGTTCTTTTCCCTCTCACGAAATTTTGAAGTGTTTTTGGTTTTTTAAATTTGCAACCTTTTTCACACGGTTTGGTCCAATTATAAAGTGTTTCAAAATAATTTTAGAAATCCTTTTGAATTAATGTAACACTTAGCGGCATTCTTAATGGTTATAAAGCGTAGGCGGCTTACCAACGGCAAAAAAGTGTTACAAAGCCAAAAAGGTGTGTGTTACAAATATTCTATTATGGTGTAGTGGTAGCAAGTTCAAGCTCAAAGATAACTAAACCACCTTGGAGGTTTCCCAAATCTGAGAGCCTCAGGTCTTTGACATATTGAATACAATGGGGACGGTCCGGGGAGGTGCGTTTCGGATAATGACACCGCTTCTCCCGACATTACCACCAAACTCAACATCCCGCCTATAGTTGAGTCTTCCAAGTCCTTCACGGTGAAGTTTTGAGAATTTCTCCACCAAAACTTTGGCTGTGGAAGAATGAATGTTCTTGAGCCTTTGGCGAGCTTTCATCTAACTTTTAACGATGAGTGGCTTGAACTAAGAATTTCGCCATCCATGGTTGAAAACTTAGACCAGCTTGAAGGTGGACTTAGATCTTCACTATCCGTGTTTGAGCAACTATCATCCAGATTACTGCATTCTTTTGAAGCTAATGAATCTTCTTTTTTTACGTCTCTACTTATTTCCGGGATGAAAAATGAAAAAATGTCTTGTCTCCGATTTCAGAAACAAAAATCAATGTGAATGCGGTAGTGAAACCTGACTTTGCATTTGCTTCTAAGATTGCTGAAGGACTCCCTTTTGCAAAAGCAATCAGCGAAAATGCTAGAACACATCCAAGTAATACAATAACTATGGAAACAAAATATGGAACTTGTATGAGAGGCTTCTTCGGTTTAGATATATCTTTAGCAGGAAGAGTGCCTTTCTGGTTGTCGTGACGATCAATCTCCGATTTTAGTTCAATGAAAGACTGTTAGGGTTTTGGAAAATAAAATACTGAAGATCATCCCTAAAATCCCTAAAATTTAGAAGTGAGGGCGAGTTCCATTCTTAATTTTCATATGTATTAGGTCTTATAAATATATGGGCCGAACCTTGCTTATGGGGTTTAAGCCATTTGGGTATTGGTCGCGGTTTTTTATTTTCTATTTTTCATTTAAGGGCGCCTAGTCTACAAACCACTGCGCACCATATTTCATTTCTATTTAACCTAATTTTTTAGATGGTATTTTTCTAACTAATTAACTTAATTAAGATGTATATTAATAATAAGACTTTTGGAAGTCACATTATAAGTGATTTTGAAAACTTGGCAAAGTCACTTTTAAAGTGATGTTGAATACATAGATATTACATCATTTTATAAGTGACACGGTGAGTGACAATACCTTTAGAGAGTGATGTTGAATACATAGATATTATATCACTTTATAAGTGATACAGCGAGTGATGTAAAAAAGTGTTACTACATCACTATCACGACATCACTAATTAAAATGATGTTGTATAACTTTACTACATCAGCTTCTAAAATAAGTGATGTTAAAAAAAAAATTGTGATAATTATTACATCACATGCTGGGAAAAGTGATATCATAGTTTTCTTATGATATCACTTCACTGAAAGTGATGTAAAGTTAGCGATGTCATATGTTATATTTGTTGTAGTGATAAAACTAATCGATTTTTTTTTTTTATTATTATTGTTAGGTTTAATAATAGAAGTTTGATTGAAATTTTGTGAGAATACCCAATGTGGCGAAGATAATATTGAAGCTACTTGAATAGCAAGGTATTCCCAATCACAATAAAAAGAATTATAATAAACACTACTTAAAATGCAAAACTATATTTGTCGAGACATTTATTCCCTTTACATAAAATACAAATATGTTTTAGGGTTATTAGTTCAATGCATTTGCATCAAGTTTCTGATTTTCCATTAATTATTCTTTGAGGTTAGTTTAATGTAGTACGTTGTATCCCGTTTTCAATTTCTCATTAATTATTTTTTGAGGTTAGTACAATGTAGTTGCATCAAGTTTCCGATTTCCCATTAATTATTATTTGAGGTTAGTTCAGTGCAATTACATCCACTTTATGATTTTCCGTTAGTTATTCATTAAGGTTAATTTAGTACAGTTGCATCTAGTTTTTGATGTTTCGTTAATTAGTCTTTGAGAGTAGTTCATTGCATTTGTATCTAGGTTCCAATCTCCTGTTAATTACTCTTTGAGGTTAGTTCAATATATTTGCATCTAATTTATGATTTTCCGTTAATTGTTTTTCTAGGTTAGTTCGATAATTTACAATTTCTATACAGTTTGCATACATGTAAGAGTCTGTTTTTATAAACTTATTTTCGTTTTGGGTTCCTAATTACTTGTAATTACTCATATGAGAAGGCTAAAAAAGTGGATATTTATACTTTGAGGTCAGTGCGATGCAATTACATCCGAGTTCCGATTTCTAGTTAACCATTTTTTGATGTTATTTCAATGCATTTGCATCTAATTTCTGATTTCCCGTTAGTTAATCTCTGATTTTAGTTTAATGCAGTTGCATCCAGTTTTTGGTTTTCCGTTAATTATTCTTTGAGGTTAGTTCAATGCAGTTGCATATAATTTCGATTTTATGTTAATTGTTCTTTGAGGTTAGTTCAATGCATTTGCATCAAGTTTCTGATTTCTCGTTAATTATTTTTTGAGGTTAGTTTAATGCAGTTACATCAAATTTATAATTTTCCGTTAATTATTCATTTAGGTTAGTTCAATGCAGTTTCATCTATTTTTTAATGTTTAATTAATTAGTCTTTGAGATTAGTTCATTGCATTTGGATCCAGTTTTCGATTTCTCGTTAATAACTCTTTAAGGTTAGTTCAATACATCTGCATCTAGTTTCTGATTATTTATGCTTTGAGGTTAGTTCGATATAATTATATCCGGTTTCTGATTTCCCGTTAACTATTCTTTGAGGTTATTTCAATGCATTTGCATTTAGTTTTCGATTTCCCACTAATTATTCTATGAGGTTAGTTCAATGCAGTTGCATTCAGTTTTTGATTTTATGTTAATTATTTTTTGAATTAAGTTCAATGCATTTGCATCCAGTTTCCGGTTTCCCATTAATTATTATTTGAGGTTTGTTTGATGTATTTACATACTGTTTCCGATTTTTTGTTAAATATTTTTCAAGGATTTGCATTCAATTTCTAATTTTCCGTTAGTTACTATCTGTCGTTAGTTTAATGCAATTTGCATAAAGTTTATGATTTTCCGTTAATTACTCTTTGAGCTTAGTTATGTATTTGAATCCAGTTTCCGATTTTCTTATAATTACCCAATGTGGTGTGTAATACCAACTTTTACTGATTCATCTGTAGTGTCCTTGCAAACATGACATAACAAGAAAATTATGCTTAATTTACTATGTGGGATCATCGAAGATTATCCAGTTTCCGATTTCTCGTTAATTATTCTTTAAATTATGCATGACTCACTATGTGGAATCTTCAAAGATTATCTACGAACGGGGTGTTGTTATATTATTATTCTAAAAAAGATTTGCAAATATGCATAACTATTATATATTAATATTATATTGATCACTCAACCAAATTTCTTATAACGTGAAAACCTCACTCTCCATTAAAAAAAAAAACTCACATTTGATAAAATCCTTCAACTTCATTTTTTTGTTTAATAATAGAAGTTTGATTGAAGTTTTGTGAGATTGCCTAATAAGGTGAAATTCATATATATTGAAGCTACTTGAATAGAAAGGAGTTCCCAATCATACGGAAAGAGATAAGATAAACATCATTTTAAATGCAAAACTATACTTATCGAGACATTTCCACAACATATAACCCAACTATGTTTTGAGGTTAGTTTAATGCATTTGCATCTAGTTTCTGATTTTTCGTTATTTATATTTTGAGGTTAGTTCAATGTAGTTGCATCCAATTTCCAATTCCCGTTATTTATTTTTTGAGATCAGTTCAATGCAGTTGCATCTAGTTTCTGATTTATCGTTAATTATTCTTTTCGGTTAGTTCAATATATTTGCATCCAATTCCTAAATTTCTATTAATTGTTCTTTGAGGTCAGTTCAATGCATTTGCATACAGTTTCTGATTTCCCGTTAATTATTATGTGAGATTAGTTTAATGCATTTGAATCCAGTTTCCGATTTTTCGTGTTTATTATTTGATAAAGTTGCATTTGCATCTAGTTTCCGATTTCCCGTTAATTATTGTTTGAGGTTAGTTCAATGAGTTTGCATCCAGTTTCCGATTTCCCGTTAATTATTTCTTGAGGTTTTGCATCTAGTATATTTTTTGAGATTAGTTCAATGCAGTTGCATCCGGTTTCCGATTTCCCGTTAATTATTTTTTAAGATTAGTTCCACGCATTTTCATTATGTTCCCAATTTATAATTAATTTTTCTTTGAGGTTAGTTCAATGCAGTTTAATCCAGTTTTCGATTTCCCGTTAATTTAATCTTTGAGGGTTAGCTCAATGCATTTGCATCCAGTTTCTGATTTTCCGACAATTATTTTTTGATGTTAGTTTGATGTATTTGTATCCAAGTTTTGATTTTCCGTTAATTATTCTTTGAGGTTAGTTTAATGCAGTTGTATCTATATTCCGATTTTCTATTAATTACTTTTTAAGATTAGTTTAATGCTTGCATTTGCATCCAGTTTTCGATTTTCCGTTAAATATTATTTGAGGTTAGTTCGATGCATTTGCATCCGGTTTTCCATTTCCCATTAATTATTTTTTATCGTTAGTTTCATTCAGTATTATATATATTTTAAAATATTTGTCATTATTGCTTTGCCGTTGTTATTTTTTTTCATTTTCTATTATATTTTTTGTATAATTGTTTTTAACTATGCTTTGAGGCCATGTTAAAGATATATTCGAAATAAGTCGGTGTTTTATCATAGATACTAAACTTGTATGATTTGTAATAGATAATTAGTTTATACAAATCACCTATTTTTTAGCAATTTTTTTTATTTGATCAAATATAAAATAGTTTCTACAAATCACCTATTTTTTAGCAATTTTTTTTATTTGATCAAATATATAAGAATTGGAACACTAAAAGTGTTTGATTCGTAGTAATAAGAAATTACCTTATACAAATCACCTATTTTTTTAGTATTTTTTTTTATCAAATATATAAGAATTGGAAATACACTCAAACTCTCCAAATATAAAAATTAGAAATACACTCAAACTCTCCAAAGAGATTCCATGTACGTGAGATTGTAGGCTATTAGAAAATACTATCTTTCATATTAGAGTGCCACATATGATAAAAAAAAAGTTAACTCTCATATTAGAGTGCCACATAGGAGAGAGAAAATCATCCTTTAAAGGTCTCTGCTTTAGTATATAGATAGTAGATATCGCAATATTTCATGATATCTATCGAGATTTCAGAAAAGGATAAGATAATATCCAGAATATGGATTTGATACATTCAACTGATACAATTGTAATTATGGTTGATATATCCTCAAATATCGCAATATAATCACCATATACTGATATTTAAAAAATATCGTGAAAATTTACATAACTTTTGTTTTAACAATTACTCCTTAAAAATATCACCAAATCAGCTCTACCAAACATCCCGGACTCGTCTCACAAAAAAGCTGTAAAATCCAACCCAACCAACAATAACTCTACTCAACAATAGTAATTCACAACAATAATTCAGAAGAAGATTATAAAACTACAAAAAAAAAACGAAGTCGAACTCGAAGAAGAAGAGAAGATGATGAATAACCATTATCTCATTTATCACAAATACTTTCAAAAGATATTGGAATCGATTGAGACGATCTAGGTAATTCAAATGATAAATATAGTGATTCTTCGTCTTTGGTTGTTGTTAGAAATGAAATGGTTGTTTCTGTTGTTAGTAATAATAATAAGAGGAGAAGTGATCCTAATTCCCGCTATTCGCTCCAAGAATTAACTCAGAGAATGATCAATCTAAGCCGAACGTTTCCAACAGTGGTGTGAAGAATTCAAAAGGTTAATAATATAAAAAGGTTTTGGCATGAAGATCAACATCTACTAAATCATCATGGATAAATTTTGATTTTTGGATAGCTTTCCCGTCGTTCATATGTCTGTCTATTCATTTTTTTTTGTTTTGTTTGTGGTTTTTTTGTTTTATTTTTTGCTGGATTCTGTTCGTCTCTTCATATCAAACACCGTCTGAAGAAAATAAAAATAAAAAGAGGTCTAGTGGATAAGGGATATTTGGTTATATGTCTAAGATATATCATAAAATATCTCCAAAATGTCGATGATTTTTTTATATTTATCGATATATTGTCGATATTAACAAATATGTGTATGTAAAAATATCCCCACACAAGATGATATATCGATGAAATATATGGAGATTTCAAAAGTTGATATATCCCCATATCTTGATATTTTGTACTATGGTCCAAACATACTTCGTTAAAGAAATTCAATGTTTTGGGGGATAAAAAAACATTTGATACAACAACTTATTATACAGAACGACTCATTTTTGGTTAATTTTCAATTCTTTAACCAACAAATGTGCCATCAGTATCCTGATTCACCTTTTCATACCTACCGTATAACTAAACATTTAAAATAGCTCGGCTGTCATTTGGCCATATGATCCAATGGTCAGTAAAAATGATATAGCTAAGGACTTGGGAGTTGGACTTAGGTCCTAACTAGCTTTCGAACCCATCCTACGAACGGGTGTCATTATATTAAATTATTGTAAAAAATATTAGCAACTATGTATAGCTATGAGATATGAAAATTATATTAATCAGTCATTCAAATTTCTTGCACCGCTCTCTATAAAAAAGAAGCATCAAACCTTAATAAAACTCATCGACTTCTTTATGCTGTTAGGTTTAATACTAGAAGTTTGATTGAAGTTAAAATGCCCAATGTGACGAAGATAATATTGAAGCTACTTGAATAACATGACATTCTTAATCATAATAAAAAAAATTATGATAAATAGTACTTAAAATGTAAAACTATATTTGTTGAGACATTTATTCCCCCTACATATAATACAAACATGTTTTAGGGTTATTAGTTCAATGCATTTGCATCAAGTTTCTGATTTTCCATTAATTATTCTTTGAGGTTAGTTCAATGAAGTACATTGCATTCAGTTTCCAATTTCTCATTAATTATTCTTTGAGGTTAGTTCAATGCAGTTGCATCAAGTTTCCGATTTCCCATTAATTATTATTTGAGGTTAGTTCAGTGCAATTGCATCCACTTTATAATTTCTAGTTAATTATTTCTTAAGGTTAGTTCAATGCATTTGCATCCAATTTATTATTTATGCTTTGAGGTTAGTTCGATGCAATTACATCCGGTTTCTGATTTCCCATTAACTATTCTTTGAGGTTATTTCAATGCATATTTGCATTTAGTTTTTGATTTCCCACCAATTATTCTATGAGGTTAGTTCAATGCAGTTGCATTTGGTTTTTGATTTTCTATTAATTACTTTTTGAGTTTAGTTCAATGTATTTGCATCCAGTTTCTGGTTTCCCATTAATTATTATTTGAGGTTTGTTTGATGTATTTGCATACCATTTATGATTTCCCATTAAATATTTTTCAAGAGTTTGCATCCAATTTCTAATTTTCCGTTAGTTATTCTCTGATGTTAGTTTAATGCAATTGCATCCAGTTTCCGATTTCTAGTTAATTACTTTTTGAGTTTAGTTTATTGCATTTGCATAAAGTTTTCAATTTCCCGTTAATTACTCTTTGAGCTTAGTTATGTATTTGAATCTAGTTTTCAATTTCCTTTTAATTATCCAATGTGGTGTGTAATACCAACTTCTACTGATCCATCTGTAGTGTCCTTGCAAACATGACATAAAAAATAAATTATGTTTGATTTACTATGTTGGATCATCAAAGATTATCCAGTTCCCGATTTCCCGTTAATTATTATTTAAATTATGTATTACTCACTATGTGAAATCTGCAAAGATTATCTACAAACGAGTGTTGTTATATTAATTATTCTAAAAAATATTTGCAAATATGCAGAACTATTATATATTAATATTATATTGATCACTCGTCCAAATATCTTATAACGCGAAAATCTCACTCTCCAATAAAAAAAAGACTCACATTTGATAAAACCCTTCAACTTCATTTTGTTGTTTAATAATAGAAGTTTGATTGAAGTTTTGTGAGATTGCCTAATAAGGCGAAGTTCATATATATTGAAGCTACTTGAATAGCAAGGAGTTACCAATCATACGGAAAGAGATAAGATAAACACAATTTTAAATGCAAAAATATACTTATCGAGACATTCTCACAACATATAATCCAACTATATTTTGATAAAGTTCAATGCATTTGCATCCAGTTTCTGATTTTTCGTTATTTATATTTTGAGGTTAGTTCAATGCGGTTGCATCTAGTTTTTGATTTCTCGTTAATTATTCTTTGTAGTTAGTTCAATACATTTGTATCCAATTTCCAATTCCCTATTAATTATTCTTTGAGGTCAGCTCAATGCATTTGCATCCAATTTCCAATTCCCTATTAATTGTTCTTTGAGGTCAGCTCAATACATTTGCATCTAGTTTCTGATTTTTCGTTAATTATTCTGTGATATTAGTTTAATGTATTTGCATACAGTTTTTTATTTCTCATTTATTATTTGATAAGGTTACATTTGCATCTAGTTTCCAATTTTCCGTTAATTATTGTTTGAGGTTAATTCAATGAATTTGCATCCACTTTCCAATTTCCCGTTAATTATTTTTTGAGGTTAGTTCAATGCATTTGCATGTAGTTTATTTTTTAAGATTAGTTCAGTGCAGTTGCATCAGGTTTCTAATTTCCCATTAATTATTCTTTAAGATTAGTTCCACGCATTTGCATCATGTTTCCAATTTATAATTAATTTTTCTTTGAGGTTAGTTCAATGCAGTTGCATCCAGTTTTCGATTTCCCATTAATTTAATCTTTGAGGGTTAGTTCAATGCATTTGCATCCAATTTCCGATTTCCCGACAATTATTTTTTTATATTAGTTTGATGTATTTGCATCTAAGTTTTGATTTTCCGTTAATTATTCTTTGATGTTAGTTTAATACAGTTGTATCCACATTTTGATTTTCTATTAATTACTTTTTAAGATTAGTTTAATGCTTGCATTTGCATCTAGTTTCCGATTTCCCATTAAATATTATTTGAGGTTAGTTCGATGCATTTACATCCAATTTTCGGTTCCCCATTAATTGTTCTTTGACGTTAGTTTCATTCATTATTATATGTGTTTTAAAATATTTGTCATTATTGCTTTGCCGTTATTTTTTTTTTTCATTTTCTATTATATATTTTGTGATGTTATTTTTTGTATAATTTAATTTTCCACATGTAATTTGTTTTGGTTTGGTATATAATTTATTTAAGCCCAACGTCCACTTTAACTGAATATATATATATATATATATATATATATATATATCGGTTTGGCTAGGGTGACATCCTTATCGTGACATCCTACCGTGACATACTACTGTTCACGTCCTTAAAGCCCAACCCACGAACTTAACAAAACACAAAACAAAAATTTGTTAACAAAACCTTTGGCAAACAGTGTCCGAAACCAAACTCCAAAAACTCCAAACTCCAAACTCCAAACTCCAAACTCCAAATTGAAAAACCCACTCCGGCATCCCACTCCGACATCCCACTCCGGCATCCCACGTCATTGCAAGCTTGAAGGACAGGTTAGTTACTTCCCTTGTTTTGGTACAATCAGCTATGTCTGCCTTATTGTTTTATTGGGATGTTTAGGGAAATTGTAGTGTTTGTGTTGTATGTGAGGAGATGTATAGTCTTGATAAAAAGAATATGCTCGAGCAAATTCTTTATGTTCAACGGAAAATATATTCCACCATTTATATTGGTTCTGTGTAGTGGAAATATGAAGCAGCTTTCAATCGGGTAAAATTTTTGATGATTGAGTTTTCTAAATGCTTGCTAGAATAATATTTGATCAATTTTATGAAATTTATGAAATGCTATATATTTATGAAATTTTAAAGCATATTGATTCTGGATGCAAATTTGTCTTGGCAAATTTATCGAAATAAATTTTATTACTTTCAGTTAATCTGTGTAGTCTCCCTTGTCATGCTAGTCTGGTGTTGAATTTGCCATGCAGGTATTATATAGTCTTGATATAATGGCTGGTGTTCATTGCGACGCCGATATGAATCTGATAGAAATCGAAAAAGATGTAGTTGGTTCTTCGTCTACTAAATCTCTTGTTCAAAGCATGCCGATATTAGTTGCTCCGTATGTAGGTATGACTTTTAGAAGTGTTGACGAGGCAAAGACTTACTACAGAGAGTATGGTCAACAAGAGGGATTTGAGACTCGTGTTCGGACGACGGAGAAGAAGGGAACTGATGTGAATGTGGTTACTAATTGTTTATTTGTTTGTGCACGTGAAGGTGCCCCTAACAAGAGAGATTTAGTGAGATTAAGAAATACATCGACTATCCGGTGCGGTTGCGAAGCTAAAATGCGTGTTAAGAAAAGACTACATGAAGAGATATACGATGTCAGCATTGCTCATAATGAGCATAGCCACGGTTGCGTGACTCCAGCAAAGAGAATTTGCATGAAAATTAACAAAACTATGCCTGGAGCAGCAAAGAGCTTGACTGAGATTTTCAGTGATAACAGTTTACCTGTTGGGAAAGTGGCATCTATTTTTCATGGGGAGGAAGTTGGGTTTACAAAGAAGGATTGTTGGAACCATCATTATGGTTTGTCTAGAAAGATGCCTAAAGAAGGTGATGCAACAGCCGTGCTAAACTATTTTATGCAGAGGAGTGCGGAGGATCCCCAGTTCTACTATGCTATTGATCTAGATCAAAATGGGACTGCACTAAACTTTTTCTGGGTTGATGGGAGGTCTCGAGTCCAGTATAAATACTTTGGGGATGTTGTCTCTTTTGATACCACATATCGTACCAATGCATACTCTATGCCTTTTGCCCCCTTTACTGGAGTCAACCATCATTTGCAGTTGGTTAAGTTTGCACTACACCATAATAGGATATTTGCAACACGCACCTTTTTTTTTTTGCAACGCTTATGTAAGCGTTAGCAAGTTGTCAACGCTACATAAGCGTTGCTTTATTTCGGTGAATTTAAGGAATTAATTGCTAACGCTTAAAAATCATTTGAGAAGTGTTACAAATTAAAACACTTGAAATATAAAACATAATTTTACATTCTCTCCTCTCTCTCTCACCGCCGCTATACTCTACAGTCTCCTCCCTCTCTCTCACCGACGCTACACTTTTCTGTCGCAGCGTCATAACTAATGAGAGATAAATCAACGAAAAGAACTTAAAAGAATTAAGTTCTATCTTGAAAATAATAACGGATAAAATAAAGGAAGAGATAAACCAATGTTTGTCCATCCTCTGCCGCTATTTTTGTCCCTTCTCTTATCATCCATTATCGAAACCGCTTCCTAAGCCACTTGGAGTTCGCTCAACCACTGAACGTGTTTTGAAACTCTCGGGGGAAGATTTTCACTACACAAATCTCAAACATCCTCTCAGTTAATTTAACAGACATGGGGTCATAACTATTATTCGATGAACCTTCTATTGCATCTCCTCTGGGAATGGAGAAAAAGGTGTCTCCTTTTCTCCCAAAGTTTGATCTTTTTTTTCTGTTCTCATTTTTGAATCTTTGTTCCAGTTTTGTCATGATTAAATGGAAGCCTTAGAAATAGAGCTTTGGACGGATTGAGGTATGCATCTTTGGTCAGATTGTTTTTCTTTCTGTTGAACTTGGGTGGATTTTGTGTTGTTCTGGTTCCAGTTAGTGCTACTTAGGCAAATTGCATGATTTATTAAAACTAAGAGATTTGCTTTCATGAATTTACTGTTTCCTAGCTTATTTTTATTTTTCAAGTTCATGCCACTCATTATTAATAATATTTTCTTCTTAGATTTATGTAAAAGTAGATCCGAAGTTGTTGTGAAGGCCTGAGTTCACTAAGTACATTGTTTGCATTCTGTTCTGTAACTCCAAGTTGCTATGTTGGAGCACTTTTAAGTGTTGTCTGTTTCTTTCACTTGAAGTACTTTATAATTCTAAAGTTGCATATCTTGTCTTTATACTTGAGCTATTGCAACATAATGAACAACTAACGTAAATGTCTGAACTAATGCATTTTGATTGGACATATAGTTTTGTTAGATTTAACTGCATTTAGTTCAGGTTCAGTATCTAATTGGCGTTTGGTAGCAATATCCTAATGTGACAAAGTTAAAAATTAATGGGCTCTATTTTTTTTTCACGCACCAAGTTCTTGGAACTTTTTCGCAAAACCAACTAGCCAAAGGAAATTGTGGTAGGATCTTCAATGGAATAGTGGGAAAAAGGATGTTGGTAGGGTCTACATTTGCAGCATAGGGGGGGGGGGGGGTGGGTGGGTTCGACCTTTGTCTCAAACTCTCATTTGCTTAATAGGAATAAACACCAATAGCAGCAACTTTGGGTTCTCTTGGGATCGCTTACAGGTTGATGGCAAAACAATTAAGTGTTGTTAAGCTTTCATTGTATTTGTTTGATCCAATTATATGGCTTCAAGATATAATTATATGATTGCTCTTTCTTAGTTAATTATCCCATGTGGGACTATATTAATATCTCAACAAGCCCCCTCACGTGTGGCGTTACTTGAACCTAACACGAGGACAATGTACTTGGGAAACATCTAATAAATGGTCCCATTTGGGCCAAATACAATTGTTTGCTCTGATATTTTCTAAATTTGGGCATCCAACTCAAGGAACTATATACTATTATGCAAAGCTTTAATTATCCCATGTGAGACTATACTAACATCTCAAAAGATACTACTACTTGATATGCAGTGAGAGAAATTCCCACATAAAAAAACTACATTTTTCATGTCACTAGTTTTATATACTATGTCCAAGTGAAACATAATTGACCAACTGAGTTGGCGTTTCTACTTTGGTATTGCAGATAATATGCACTTAAATCACAGTATGTTCTGTATATATCTTCTTACGTATGAAATAACTCTCTCTCTCTCTGCCCCCTTTAAATAGGTACCAATCGGGGAGCTGCCATGTTAAATTTAGAAACTGGAGCTGTATCGTGGTTGTGCCACAGCAAAAGTGGTGTCTTCTCACTACAATTTAACGAGTCGGTAATATTGAATGTTATTTAGTTTTGTATAGTATGGATAGGTGCTCTTATGCCATCGTGAATGTCTGTTTACTTGGATGTATTTATTCAAGGGGTCAAGGATCTATGTGAATAATTTAATATCTCCACTTAAACTGTCAGAAATTATGAGTCCAGGTTTTTAGTAGGCTTGGTTTTGGTTAGATGCAATTTGTACGTGTAGTTGCAGTTTTTCCCTTCCATCTGTTGAATAGGGTGCAAACATTATATTGTATACTGCATATCAGTATTCTGTTATGCAATCTATCTTACTCCTGGTCCTTTCACAATCATTTCATCGGAATTCCGATTGGCTGTGCTCTTCATTTTACATTTTGTTTTATTATTGCAATATGTTTAATTTGATGTAAATGGCATCTTATTGTTGGGTTGTCGTACTAGTTACTGAAGTCTCGTCCCTGGAACTTATCATGTTTATCTTTTGTTGCAGGGAAATGTTATGCTGTGTGGCTTCAGAAATGGTGGAATTGTAACAGTTGATGTTCGACAAAAACAACAAGGAACAATGGTTTCTAGACATCGAATACCTTTCTCATAAAATACATATCATGAGGATTCAAGTAGGAATGCTCAGAAACGGACTAAGGCATGGTTTGAGGTATTGTGCTGCTTGTCTATGGCCTTTATAACATGTTCAAATCTAAATGCTATTATTCTTTATTATTTCCTTCCAAAAGCTTTGTATTTTCATCCAACATATAGACTTGAGAATTTTATCAAGCAATGAGTTTACAAATATATTGATGTTACTGTACGAGTCACAATTTTCTGCTTTTTGGAAGTAGCTTCTTACTTAGAGTGCAAGTTTTTACAAGTATGAAACAATAACAAGCATTATGCAAATAACTTCAATGGATCAAATACTCAATACTGATTATATCGTCATATCCTGAACTTACGTGGAATTGATTGTAGTCTCGAAATTTGTGATTGGATTCCATTGTTATGCTTTGCAGGTCAAAGGAAGTATACATCCTTCTTGTACCATTTTTATGCCTTCCTCTATCTCCAGGTACTGATAGACAAATTAAGCATCAACTTTTTAACCTACATTTCTTATATGAGATATTGTTGAATTTTTTCAATTATGATTTTGTAGTTTGAAAACACTTCAAACCGATGACTAGTACTTCTAGGCAAGTTCAATAGATGACTCGGTAAGTTTTTATATGAATTTATTTTGTGATAGTCATTTAATGTTCTCCATAAAGTTAATCTTATCTTGAGGTGGTTTCGTCCTTCCAAAATGACATGTTATGATGGAAGTTGTGCTGGTAGATTAAAGTAATAATCAATGTGGTGATGTAGTTGCAGGATGCTTTATCATATGTTATATGAAGATCTATACATTCACGACAAATTACTATTTATCTTATTTTATTTTGTTTGTTTATTTATTTTTCTGGAAAGAGCACATAATATACAGTGTAAAGTTTCTTGAAAGCAGCCTCTATTTTAGCACCCAAGTCCCCCATTACATGATAAGTGACTTACAAACCCCCTTCCACCCACACACACACACACACAAACTTATACAAGTGGGAATCAAACCCAAGGCCTCTTGATACAACCACCAGGGCCTTGACCACCTGAGCTGTTGGACACTCTACAAACTTATGCAAGTGGGAATCAAACCCAAGGCCTCTTGATACAACCACCAGGGCCTTGACCACCTGAGCTGTTGGACACTCTACAAGCTACTGGGGTGCACGTGGAATGCCTTTTTGTCTTTCATACTTCAGAAAAATTTCTTCGAGCTATCTTATGTTCTTTTGTTGTAGATGCTACTCTATTTACTCTTATGTTTGAAGTATATAGTGAACTATTCTTGAAGTGTGATTCTGATTTCAAATGTATATATGTACAATTTTACAATTGGATTTTATTATAGATCAAACCATATGATCACCGCCTGATTCAGAGAGGATCTGTTCAATATTATGAAGGGCATGTAAATTTCCACTCACAAATACAGCTAGGAGTGGATCCATCTGAGAGACTAATGATGTCAGGTACATTATGTTTTTAATATTTGTCAATTGTTGTTTGAAGTTTTCAAGTAAATTTCGAAGTTAACGTCTTTGAGATTTGTACTAGGAGGAGAGAATGGTAACGCGTGCGATTTAGAGCATCAAGATAGGTGAGCTGCTCTTTGGGAAGAAAGTATCACATTCGCACCCCACAACAAGCTTTGGCCAGAACCGGAGGTACTTCTCTACCATTCACTTTGGGCTTTTCTTTGGTAGTGTATTTTTTTCTCTTGGTTTTTTACTCATCAATCTTCTTTGTGCAGCAGAGCTAATGGGAAAATCGGTGTTATGCCAAAAGTATGAAGAATATTTGTATGAAAAGAATCACAGTTAGGGTGCATGGCTTGTATCTGCTGGTGGGTTCTTTATTTTTTTTCATTTACCATAGGGTTTTGTAATTAGCAAATTATTTTAACTCG
This sequence comes from Coptis chinensis, assembly GCF_015680905.1. Lineage (NCBI taxonomy): Eukaryota > Viridiplantae > Streptophyta > Magnoliopsida > Ranunculales > Ranunculaceae > Coptis > Coptis chinensis. Next base: position 37,342,821 of record NC_141456.1, on the reverse strand, counting down.
ATTTGATCATTAACAGATGAGGAACTTGACCAAGGAAGAATTTGTCCACATTCTTCGCTGCCATAGCACTGGATTCGCAAGGGGGAGCTCCAAATATAGAGGTGTCACACTTCACAAATGCGGTCGTTGGGAAGCTCGTATGGGACAGTTCCTAGGCAAGAAGTAAGAAATCTTCGACTCGACGTAGCCATACATTTACATAATGTTTGAATGTAGCTGTTAGGCCTAATTTCGAGACTGCTTGCTCTTATAACTGAGTCGCTATATTCTAGTTGTGGGGTTGTTTGGTTCTTGGACATAGTATGTATGCATGGAAACCGTGTTATCATCATTGAGAATACGACGCTTGCTTGCAGGTATATATATCTTGGGCTGTTCGATAGTGAAGTAGAAGCTGCAAGGTCCTCCAGAATACGTAGATCCAGTCTTATGTGTTCCACTCTTTTAAATATTTATCAATTTTTTTTTATTATTAGTTAAATCAATATCGAGAAGTCCTTAGTACTTACAAGAATTAGAGAGCATAAAGCCAATTTTATGAAGAAAAAATAGTTTACGTACTGCAAGTCCTAGCACTTTTCATTATGCAGGTCTTCTTCAAATTTGTTGAAGGTGGCCAACTAATCAAGTTGGAAGGATTCCGGCAATCTCTGTTTTAGGTTTTTTTTTAATGCATATATTTGTTTTTTTGCAATTACAAGAATTCCTTTTGTATATAGTTCGAACATAGAAAATTGTTAGAGTAATAGTTGTGGTCTTTTTTGGATTGAGTTATAGTAGATATAGAAAGGTTTAAAGATTGATTAGTTAGCCCTTAAACATACATTGTTTTTTGTACGCCCATAGTTAAGGTTCCAAGTTCTTATCACTTCACGTTATAAGTTTACAACCCATGCTCTCATAGACATTATAATTAAAGTGTGACGCCTCGAGATAGGTCCTAGGTGTTGTCCTTCGAGTTTTCTCGTCTTTGAATCTATTTGTTCTGAATGTGAGGTGAGAGTAACCATTTCTCTTAGATAATTAGCCTAAACCAGTTAACATAGTGCTAGATTTTGTTGGATTGTTATGTATTTTGAAAGACTAACAGTTGATATTGGAAGAAATGATGCCTTCAAAAAATTCAATCAAGAAGAAGGAATAATTGCAATGATTGAATTCACTTGCTGATTGGTGAATAACTCTAATAACCATTCTAGTTTGCGAGAAGCACAAATTCTACACCTTGGTTTATAGATGTGGACAATATTTTTGGACAGTCCTACGTTTATAGATGTGGTGCTTTTGTTTATATATAAAGTGTTTCAAAGCCTTTTAGAATAGCTAAATAGATCATTTTGTTGTCATTCAATGTGTTGTTCAGTGTGTTGTGTAAGGTATCAATTTGATAGAGGGAAAAGCAAGAAGCATACCAAAATAATTGCTCCCCCAATCAAATGATCATGCTCACTTCAAGCTCCTCGTCAAGGTAAAAGCTTAAAATTCCACCATCCATTTTCTCATTTGTTCAACTTCTTACTTCCTTTAGGTGGATTTTCAAATATTTAATTAATTGCATGAGTTTTATTAGTACTATTGTATTTCTAAGTTCATTATTTGTTTTGTGAATTTTTAGGAATTAGATGGACTTTGTGGAGTTGCACTAGGATTTATAGTGAGTGAAGCCATCACCAATATTTGGTATTGCAATCATTTGAGATTGCTTGGAAAATCGTATGGAATATGTTACCCTTATTTGTAAATATGAATTTGTAACTCTTAGAAAATATTTTGAAGTTATATTGCATATATGGTTTAATGAATATCACATATATATATATATATATATATATATATATTTTTTTTTTTTTTTATTTTTTTTTTCAATCTTTTGCTTGTGTTTGCTATTATTTACTTGTCAAATGGTATGAAAAGGCAATGGGGATTTTATCATGGAATTGAGATGTTTGTTTCAATATGTTTGTTTCAATATAGAACAAGTAGTATTATTTTTGCAGGTTAAGTGCTTCCTAATAAAAGGCAGGTTTAGCTGGTTGTTACAAAATATGATTTATTTTTTTATTTGCAACCCATCAGTAACGGTTCAGAACCGTTACAAATTTAAAAACGCTGCTAAAATTTTGTACGAAATAGGCATAAACAAGCGTTACAAATAATATTTGCAACGCTTAAAAACCGTTGGAAAGTTTTTCTTGCAACGGTTAATAAGCGTTGGAAATTTTAGTTTTCAACGGTTAATAAGCGTTGGAAATTTCAATTTGCAACGGTTAATAGCCGTTGGAAATTTCTGTTTGCAACGCTTATTAACCGTTGCAAATATTTCCAACGCTTTACCCACGCCATATTTGCAACGCTTAAAAAGCGTTGCAAAAATGATTAGTAACGGTTTTTTGCCGTTGCAAATAGCCTGTTATGGTGTAGTGTTGGTTGCGTGCTGTTGCTTGATGAGACAGAACATACATTCATATGGCTGTTTAAGGCTTGGCTTTCAGCCATGGGTGGTCGTGCGCCAACTGCAATTATCACTGACCAGGATAGAGTGATGACTGCAGCCATTGCTAAAGTGTTTCCTGATACTCGTCATCATTACTGTCTTTGTCATGTTATGCAGAAATTCCAAGAGAAGCTGTCCTTTACTAAAATTAAGACATTGATAACTGACCTGAAGAACAATATTTCTTTCTCGTATATGATTGCTGATTTTGAAAGAAGATGGTGTACAATCATAGAGAAGAACGAGTTGTCTGAAAATTGTTGGTTGACAAAAATATATAATATGCGGGAGAAATGGGTTCCTTGTTATCTCAGTGACACCTTTTTTGCTGGTATGCATACGACTAGGAGAAGTGAATCGATGAATTCTCATTATGACCAATTTGTCAATTCGAGAACTACACTGATGCAGTTTGTACATGGTAATGAGAAGTCTCTGGCTTTAATTGCTAGGAATGAAAGAGATTTTGATTACCGCACCGAGCATAGCTCACGAATTGTGGCTGAAGATGCTTTCCTCCTTATACATGTTGCGAAGGTCTATACGATTAGAGTATTCAATAAATTTAAGGAGCAATACCAGAAGACAAAGATGTAGTACAAAATTGATGGGGAACAGATTAACAGGTATGGAACCAGAAGCTACATGGTGAAATGGAGAGACCCGCTGAAGAAGTATGTTTAGAGAGTGAGTTTCGATAGAGGAACCCTAGAGGGAGACTGCGAATGCAAGTACTTTCAGTTTATGGGGTTGCTTTGTGGTCATATGTTAAAGGTTTTTATGCGTTACGAGATTGAAGAGATTCCAAGGCATTTTCTTTTGAAGCGGTGGATGCAAAAGGCAAACACGTATAGAGCGGAGTTTGATACTGGATTAGTGGCCGGCCATGAAAACCATGAACCTTTGAGAGTGACTCATTGTATCAAGGTTGCTTCTCAACTGACTTACATTGCATCACATACTGTTGAGGGTTATTCATATTTTATAGAAAAGATTGGAGAAATGGCTATTGGAGTTTCGAAGTTTAATGAAACTTCTTGCGAAGGAGATGCATATAATGAAGAGCCTCCAGTTGCAGAGCCTTCAATTCCTCCAGTTGCAGAGCCTTCAATTCCTTCGGTTAATACCTCATAGGTTATTTGATTTTAATGTTTAATGTTATTTGATTTTAATGTTTAATTTGATATAAATAGTTTTTTTGATTTTTGATTTTCAAATCTTTATTTCCGATATTGATTTTGAATCCCAACATTTCTCAAACAAAAGGGAGGGGGAAGAAGAACAAGGAGAGATTTCAATCTCCCAGGGAGATAGCCCTAAACAATTCAAGAAGAATGTGTAAATCCTGTGAAAGATTGCTAAGCATGACTCGAGAAATTGTCCAGAGAAAAATAACAAGTAATCTGTGAAATGTAAGTATTTTTGGTGTTGTCAATATTTTCCACTATTGTATGACTTTCTTGATGTAATCTTAGAAGTATGGAAGTATTAGAGGCATTTTTTTTTTTTTTCATTTTGTTGTATAAATATCCATAACGGGATGGCTTTCGGACATATGAGATCCTGAGGCTTATGCATTTTATATTTTCCTTGATGGTTATTTAAATTCCCGGCGTGGTTCTTAGAACAAATAGAAATAGCGTGAACTATGCTGTTTTTAATATGCAATTTTGAATTTTGATACTTCGCTATATTAATTTGTCTTTAATCAGGTGATCTGATAAAGGTTATGTACTTGCAGTGTAAGGTCTATAGTGGCTTTAAATCTTCATAACTATGGAAGTTGAAGCCAGAGTATCTGGAAAAGGTACGTTCTGTTGGCTAGCAGGAGATCTAACTAGATATAATGATATTCCCTCAAATGTGAATGCCATGTGTTGTATTTTCCATAGTGTGATTGAAGTTAGTCGAAGTTAGTTAGAGAGAATGTTTTAGGTGTGAACTGTAGAAGCGTGCAATCAAACACCTTCCATGGGTTAAAATGTAACTTGTGAGTTATGAACCAACCATTTTGAATGAATATTGAAAATGCATAGTAACAAATTTTAGGATAGATATATTGGAAGAAGAAAATTATTGGGAGTCACTTATTCATGAATTGAAGTAAAAATAACTAATTCCTTCAGTACGTGTAAATGGATGGTCTTTGAGTCTTATCAGTATCAAAGTTTCTTCAGAGAACTGTCACCCATTTTGCGTATGTTGTTGTTTCTGACAGATTGTGAGCTGAAGGCTCAGGTAGGGAACCCCTGTACTGCATCAGTTGATTGGAGTTGCAGTGGCATTTGCAAGTCAGTGGAGAGAATGGAGGAGGTTCACCAGTGCTGTGGGGAGGGTGATGCAGCTGTATGGCATACCAGATTCTAATCTATCAGTCATTTTTCATCTTTAAAGTGTTTGCAAAATGACCTTCAAGAAGAGAAACAAGCGACAAAATGTCAGAAGTCGAAAATATGGACGTTTCCCAGAGTTTCAGTCGGCAAATCTTTTCATCTTTTTTTATGGATGGACAGAGATCAGTACTTTGTACAACAAGTTACAGACACATGGAGTCTGCGACTCCTCGCAGGGTCTTTAATTGAAGTATGGTCGAGTTCGAACTTCGAAGGCCTTTGAAGCTTTAACCTTGTTTCTTTTCTTTGCTCTTTTCAGGTTGAGCTTGCATATTTTAATGAATGAGAGTGCGGGAATAGAAAATGGCTTGACTCCATCAGCCTTGAGAAGTAGATGCATAAATGTTTGGTTACGATAAAAGTATAATGATGGAAGCAGGTCTAACCAAGTCACTTACCAACATAAAATCAACTAAACTGGTTTTTTTTAGGGTCCTATTACTGCCGGACCCCAATTTGTGTTGGGCGGACTCAAAAAAAACAATTATTACAAGTGTGCCATTGGTTTCAAAAAATCCAAAAAAAAAACCATTATTACAAGTATGCCACTGGTTCCCAAAAAATTGAATTCAAAACCCCAAACTTAAACGACCCGGCTAGGTCGTTTGAACTATGTCCCAAACGACTTGGCCACACCGTTTGGGACTTAGTCCAAACGACCCGGCCAGGTCGTTTGGACTAAGTCCCAAACGATTTGGCCACACCGTTTGGGGACTTAGTCCAAACGACCACCACACCCGGTCAAGAGCAAAAAAAATTTTGAATTTTTTGAAGTTTAAATCCCAAACGACATGGCCACACCGTTCGGATCGAGTCCAAAACGATGTGGCCATGTCGTTTGAGATTTGGACTTAGAAAAAAATGGTCACACCGTTTGGGACTAGAAAAATCCCCAACGATATGGTCACACCGTTTGGACTAAGTCTCCAACGATATGGGCACACCGCTTGTTTGACTCCAAACGGTGTGGTCATGTCGTTTTGGGATTGAACTTTGAAAAAATTTAAAGTTCTCGTTTTTGGGCTCTTAACCGGTAGGGTCGTTTGGAGTCAAAGTCCCAAACGGTCGTTTGGACTAAGTCCCAACAGTGCCAAGTCGTTTGGGAATTCAAACGACTCCAAACCGGTCGTTTAAGTTTGGGGTTTCAATTCAATTTTTTGGGAACCATTGGCATACTTGTAATAATTGTTTTTTTTGGATTTTTAAACCATGGCACACTTTCATAATAATTTTTTTGAAAGTCCGCCCCCAACACAAATTGGAGTCCGTCAGTAACAAGTACCTTTTTTTTATTACAAATGACTCTTTATAGAGCTAGCTATCTTGCTATTCAAGAACCACCTACTAGAAACTCCTAACTTAACCCTAAATCTTAATTAAACCCAAGTCATTATCACACTTTATTGGGCCTAAAATAAAAGAACAAAAAGAACATGACACCGATATAATCACCACATCATGCTCCCCATCAGAATCAGTGTGCCCCCTAGAATGATCAAAACGAAATGGGTATTCTCCCATTGTGGTGAAAGGCATCAGGCCAAAAGCTCGGGCAGTCTTGATCTCCCTCGCAACCTTTCTCTGGGCTTTCGCAGAGATACGAGTCTGCACAACAGAGAATAAGCAGCAGTTCAGGAGAAGATAACTCATGAAAGAAAAACTAGATGTTTCCATTGGAATTATTTAAAAAACCTTCACCACCCACCACCATCTAATAATTGTATACCCCAAAACTTGGCTCTTCAAAGGAATTTTTCAGTCTCTAATGGCAACTAACTGTCGATATGCATGATAATTGATAAGCCAACTTACCATTGCCATACTATTCCAGAGATTATACAATATATGTAAAGAGGTTTAACTGTTTGAGTGAATATGCGTTCATGTTTTACAACGTCTGAAACTTTTACTAATGCCAATATTTGAAACAAAAAAATACTTGAGATATGTACACCAAAAACATGACATTCACCTGGCTCCTTTTGATGATAATTCCAGCTTCAGTAAGAAAGTTGGATAGGAATATTACATTCTGCAGGCAGCCCGTTTTGAAAAATCAGATAAAAAACTTCAGAAAATAATAAACGAAATAGGAAATAAACCAGGATAACCAAAGACCTACATGCGGTCTTCTTTTGTTCCCTCTTTCATAGTACTACTCTCATCAGCAACAAGATCAACAACACTTTTCAAGCCAACCTCGAATGAAAACATTGACGACGACGATGCGAGATTCTCGAGTCTACTAGAAACTTTCTCTCTAAGTCACTTCAAATCCACGTTGAGTTTCATAACACACATTCAACACACACTCAACAGATTCATAACAGATAACCGAAAAAATTCAACAGATTCAACAGATTCATAACAAATTCATAACAGATTCTTAACAAATAACCGAAAAAATTCAACAGATAACAGATTCAATAGATTCATAACAGATTCTTAACAGATAACCGAAAAAATTCAACAGATAACAGATTCAACAGATTCATAACATATTCTTAACAGATAACCGAGCAGTTATACCATCCTCTTCAAAACCATCAAAAGCACCATATCACCTTAATTAGGTATTTGATAATACATATAACCACTAAAAGCATACACACCAACAACAACCTCAAAATGAGCATGCCGATCCAGTGAATAAATGAATCAGTTTTTATCTTCCTTGCGCAAATGGAAACTTCACTTTCAGTTCGAGCTAGCACAAAAGAATTTTTGGATGGAGTTAGAGCTGGGGCAGTCGAACAACTTCCATAATTTATCTCATCCTCCCATATAAAATATTTACATCTATGTTCTACCGGTAAATGATATGTATTTCTTGCGCAAATGAAGAAACGCCGTCCAGGATTCAACTCGGTTCTTGAAGTTCTATCGAATACGGTGCTTCCACATAATGGACACTTGCTCTTATTCATGGATGTAGAAATACTACAGAAAGTTTAAAAGACAGTTATTGTAAAATTCAACACCAGACTAGCATGACAAGGGAGACTACACAGATTGACTGAAAGTAATAAAATTTATTTCGATAAATTTGCCAAGACAAATTTGCTTCCAGAATCAATATGCTTTAAAATTTCATAAATATATAGCATTTCATAAATTTCATAAAATTGATCAAATATTATTCTAGCAAGCATTTAGAAAACTCAATCATCAAAATTTTTACTCGATTGAAAGCTGCTTCATATTTCCACTACACAGAACCAATATAAATGGTGGAATATATTTTCCGTTGAAAATAAAGAATTTGCTCGAGCATATTCTTTTTTATCAAGACTATACATCTCCTCACATACAACACAAACACTACAATTTCCCTAAACATCCCAATAAAACAATAAGGCAGACATAGCTGATTGTACCAAAACAAGGGAAGTAACTAACATGTCCTTCAAGCTTGCGATGACGTGGGATGCCGGAGTGGGATGTCGGAGTGGGATGCCGGAGTGGGTTTTTCAATTTGGAGTTTGGTTTCGGACACTGTTTGACGAAGGTTTTGTTAACAAATTTATGTTTTCTGTTTTGTTGAGTTCGTGGGCTGGGATTTAAGGACGTGAACAATAGTATGTCACGATAAGGATGTCACCCTAGCCAAACCGTATATATATATATATATATATATATATATATATATATATATATATATATATATATCGTGACATTCTATCAAAAAGTGCATTTCAACAATGAATTAGTGGCTGATTTTTTGTAGATGTAATTTACCCACCATGGATTATATCTATACAAAAAATTAGCTCAATTCGATATTTCTAGCCTTGTCAAACTTAAAATTATTTCTAGACCGTTAGATAAAATTGCAAACTTAAACACTACTTTTGACAAAGTTCCACATATTGGATTGAACTAAATTTTTGTATAGATATAATCCATGGTTGGTAGATTATATCTACAAAAAATCAGCCACTAATTCATTGTTGAAATGCACTTTTTGATAGGATGTCACGGTAGGATGTCACAGTTAGGATGTCGCCCTAGCCAAAATATATATATATATATATATATATATATATATATATATATATATATATATATATATATATATATATATATATATATATATATATATATATTGTTGAAAATTTATAAATTTATAAATTTAATTGGAATATGTCGTAATTATTGTGGGCTGAATTGTGATATTTGGAATCCTTAACTATGAATAAATGTTTAAATCCCATTGTAGATGACGCATCAAATCAAAAGGGTTTTAGGAAAATCGTTTTCGGTGGAAACTATTATTTTTAGCAATTTAGTTTTTTGTCTCATATTTTTTTTTCCCGTATTTAGCTATATTGTCTAGGAAAAGTTGGAGACTCTGTGAAACTCTAGATGAGATTATTTTTTCGTAATTAGTTATAGTATTTAGAAAAAGTTAGAGACTCTCTGAAACTTTAGATGAGATTGTTTTCTTATTTATATCCTACTTTTTTACAAGTAGTAATAGAGTTTAAAAAAAAAACTAGAGTTCCTGCGAGTGTTCCAAAAAATAGATTGGTGAGGGTATAACTATAATATATATCTAAGGAATTAGAATATGTCGTAATTATTGTGGCCGTAATTGTGATTTTTTGAATCTTTAACTGAATAAATGTCTAAATCACACAGTGGATGGTGCATCAAATCGAAAGGGTTTTAGAAAAATCGTTTTCGGTGGAAATTATTGGTTTTAGTAATATAGTTTTTGTGTCTTCCCGTATTTAGCTATATTGTTTAGGAAAAGTTGGAGATTCTGTGAAACTCTAGATGAGATTGTTTTTTTCGTAATTAGCTATAGTGTTTAGAAAAAGTTAGAAAGTCTGTGAAACTCTAGATGGAATTGTTTCCTTATTTATATAATATTTTTTTTTTTATATTTAGTAATAGAGTTTAGAAAAAACGTAACTGGAGTCTCTATGAGGGTATAACTATAATATATATCTAAGGATAAAGATAAATATTTGTTTCCTATTTTATCTCCTACTTTTTCTTAATTAGCCATGACACGTGGACACTCTAGAAACGCTTTCTCAATTAAAGAAGGTAGAACTATAATATATATATAAAGATGTCTTATACTTCATTAAAAACATTTTCTGTTAGGAGGTCCTATATTTCATAATATAAACTTTAATTAGTCGCAACTTGCAAACACTTCGCATAATAAGACTGAAATCTTGTAGACACACATTACAATTCCAAAAAAAAGATACACATTACAGTTGCTTAATCTGTTGAACATTACAAAGCGGCATATTCGTTCCATGGTTGCAGTTTATCGCGCGCCTCTCTCATTTCAGGATCTTGATACATTAAGAGTATTCCCAATGCAGGTAGATATATATGGCGGGAATGTGACAATATTCACCTATTTATGGTTCAAAACCTTTGCCCAATGCAAAGGTGAATATGGTGGTGACTATTTTTCCAAGTCAAAACAAGGGTGAAATCTTCAACCGAGATAGTGGTTGAGTTGTGAACTTCGGACGGGATGTTGGATTTCGTCTGGATTACAAAACTCATCAGACGGAATCCAACATCCCGTTTCGCTATATCTACCTACTGGAAGAAGGTGAAAGTGGGTTGTTTCGCGTCTGTTGATATTAGACTCACTAGACGGGATGTTTCATTCCGTCTCGTTATAAAATACCAGACGGGATGTTACATTCCGTCTCGATCAAAAAGCCTTCAGACGGAATCCAACATTCCGTCCGAAATTATTTTTTACCTTTGCATTGGGCAGCTTTACCTTGCTTTTTACCAAAACGGTAGAAAAGAGGGGAAATACTGCCTACGTGGAGGTAAATAATAGTGGCTTGCATTGGAAATACTCTAAAGGAATAAATAAAGGCTTACAATCATGAATCATGAGAGGCTGAGAGCTCTCGGGCTACATTTACGTTTATTGAAAACTTTCAAAGTGTTTTTTAACTTTTATTTACACCATTAACTAACGGACTAAAATATATAAATTTGATTTGAAAAGATAGATTTCTAGAAGCTTAATTTAGTTTACAATTTATGATAAATCATGTTGTTACAACAATTCAACTCATAGGACAAGCAAAAATACCACGACACACCATGGGCGGATCCAGGATCTTCAAGCAAGGTGGGTTGCGGCTACTATTCTTCCATACTAATTTTTTTTAGGATAAATTGTATACTATTACTATTAGTAATTTTTTTGTTTGTTGAAAGTTGTGGTGGGCTAGAGTAGGAGTGTAAAAAAAAAACCGTTGACCCATCATCCGGTAGGGTACCTGGTCTTCACCCGCCACCCAAACCCGCACCGACCCGAAAATAGACCCGGCCCGCCCGGCCACCATTTTACGCGGGCGGGCTATGGGTGTAGGTTCTATGCTCCAATCAGACCCGTCAAGCCGCCCGACCCGTACCGTGTCAAAAGCCGTTGACCCAACCACGTTGACCCGCACAATTTCAAGACTCTAACTCTAATATTTTTGTATTTTGTTTATATTTTGTTTTAACTTTTGTAGGAATTTGAGAGATATGAACACAAACTTATGAGTTGAACATTAATTTCAAATATTCAAGTTTGAACATTTGGCAAATATCAAAAGTTCAAATTCAACTTTCGAATTTTGGAGAAGATGAATCATTCATCCTTGTATTAATTTTGAATTCTTTTTGTTTATATTTTATTGTTTTGTACCATAGAACTTCGCTCCCATCTTTATTTTATCATGCTATGGAAAATAATCAATTTACAAATGGTAAATCACGAGAAAAAAGTTTCAAATTTGCAGATATGGTTTTGGGTTCAAGTTCAAGTTTTTTTATATTTGTTTATTTTTTATTGATTGATTCCATTTTTTTTTCTATGTTGTGAATTGAAAAAATATATTACTTGAGAATTATAAAGTTTTTTTTGGGTGAAATTGGGTTAAAATGATAATTTCCACCCGACTCGGATGACCCACCCAAAACCCGCCCATAACCCGACCTAACAAAGTCGGGATGGTGATTTTTCTTAGACATTTAACTTCAACCCCCTTCACTGGCCCGTCGGGGACCACTGGATTTGTATCCCCTAGACCCGCCCGCCTCGCCCATCACTATTTTTGACTGTCCGGTTGACCCGCCCACTACCAGATACACCCCTAGGCTAGAGTCCCACCTGGATCCGCCCCTCCGACACACAATCACTAGAAAAAAGGCAATCTAAAATCTAAGAAAAACATAATGGAGCTATGTAAAATAATTTAATTTTTTAAAATGACCTTGTTAATTAATCTAACGATAAGTCCCATCCTAACACGTTGATATTGTTCCCACTCAGCTACTGCGGACCTTTAACAATATATGATTTTTGTCCACACAAAACTTTCAAGGAGGTCACCCATTTTGAAAATTACTTTCACCTGAGCACATTTAACCGTAGAGTTTTCACAAACCCCACAGTCAATTGTGCTTGAAAAGGCATCGACATTAAAATTTGGTGAATCATTACTTATAGCTAGGATATTTTGACAAATTGTCTATGCGAAGTGGAATCATATCATGACGCAACCGTCACCCATACCCGAATTAGGCGTCTTTCCATCATACCCTCCTCGAGCCACGCCAAAGAGGTATCACAGTTAAAGACGTAAACCTTTTGAAAATAAAATATAAAATGAAACAAACCCAAGTGACCAACATAATAGAATAAATGGATGGCCGTTAGATTTGCATGAAGATATCGTAATCAGTGGGCAGTGATCCAAGATTCCAAGATAAGAGTCCTTCTGTATGCGAGTCAATAAGACTACAGCACTCAATTGACTTTCAACAATTGAATTCAACCTGTCTGACTTGGACCAAGAAAAATTAGAACTATTCACGCACACACGATTTTAACATCTTCTGACCTTCACGTGTGCATTCATTCATAAAGAAAAGACAAAAACATGATCTTTCCAGGGATAGTACGTAGCATCACATTGATGCCAATAAGAAGCTTCTCTTTTATGTGCACTTGTAGTCCTGTTGATAAAACAAAATACCGGTTTCACCCATTGAAATTTCGACAGATATAAACAAAATATGGATCGTTGTGTCTGAAATCTGAATAATTGACTGGGAAATGATCCATGAGTAAATACTTGATTTAATTATTATGGTGCCGTGACTAAGTTGATGATGATTAGGTACACTTAGTTTTGGCTTTTGCTAAAAAAAATTCACCCATGAATCGAATAAGGCTGAGTCCAATGGCTCCTTATCCCTTTAAAAATAGTGTTAAAGTCAATAAAGTAGAGCTAAAGTCAACAAAATAGAGCTAAAGTCAATATATAGAGTAAAATAGAGATAGATAGTAGAATTCATGGAGAGTAAAATAGAGATAGAGAGTAAAATCCTTTGTATATATAAAGAGAAAATTAATGATATAGAGTAAAATGTGTTGACTTTAGCTCTACTTTTAAAGGGATAGGGAGCCATTGGACTCAGCCTAAGAGGATGTGATATTGTGATTAGATTAATCAATCTAATTCTCTCATTAAGGGACTTTGTTCATGGAAAACCCGACACAGTTCACACCTGCATCTTGACACTGTTGTTTATATTACTAAATCTTGCCGTGTTTTGGCTCATTCGAAAACTAAGCATCAAACTATTGATATTTACATCAATCTATTCCCAATTAATTGGACCAATTATTACCTATAGCAGTCGACCGAGTTGTGATGACGTCGTACATTACATCTAATCAACAACTCTAAATACATGTTTATGATGTAAACACAAGTGATTTTTTGTTTCCAGCGATATTTTCTCCAAGGGCTCTAAACCCAATCAAAAAGCAACACCTGTCAACTATAGTAAAGATCAAGCTAGCAACATATTTTGTTTAGATTTGCACTTCCGATTTTATTTTTAGAATATTGGTAAATAATTCTTTCTTTAATTTTTTTTATTTAATAAAAAAATTCAATAATTATCATTTGAGTCCCAATAAAAAAGATATATGGGAAATCCATCACTCTATGCATGAGCTGACATAGAAGATGCAAAAAAGCACATTTGAAAGATCATTTGCTGTTTTTTTAAGTAAATATTTTAAATTTTGACGAGGGCAAATTGGTAAGTCTAAGAAAAAGGCGGTTATTGGTAGTTGGATTTCAAAATATTATAGACATATATTGTTTCTTGATTGGCCGTTGCTTCATAGGCTTGAAGCTCTTGGAGGAAATATCGTTGGGAGCACAAAATCACTTTGTAAAGATGACATCTATTATTAAAGTTAAACGATTATTGTAGTAAAATATTATATTTTGGACAACGCAACAATAAGCAAAGGTTAGTCATGGATTTACCGCTAAACAAATACTTTCCCAGTAGTTTCTTATGATTTCATAGTATCAAGATAATAATCTTTAATTTTGTGCATTTGCATGTTAAAAAAACGATGATGGGGACAAGGACATCAATTGTTAAATATTAAAAACTTGACAATGTCCAATGTTTTTCCTAATTATGATTAAGATAGATACATCTGAACTCAATGCTGATAAAACTTTAAGATAAATAAATTCACATATTTAGCTAAAATTACGAGAACTTGCATCTGAAGTTAAAACTCAAGTTGCTGATGCGCAGTTGATCTGAGACAGCCCGGCATCTCAATTCCAATGGAGGCCTACAGTAAATATATCGTAAAATATATGTTAGAAGACTTTTATCTGATAAACACTATTTTTTTTATATGTTTAAACTTTATTGATGTAGCCACAGGAGGCACTATTATAAATTGGGTGAGAGAGCTACTGACACCAATACAACAACATACAAGTCATCAAGTAGCTCTAAAAAGTGAATCTCATTGCATTAAGTCTTCAAACCGATACTCCCGGTTTCTGATCACTCCACCAACCCAATACCATGCCAAATCATTTACATTAGTGCACATGCGATCCTTCCTAATATGTTTCTGCCTAAAGACCACGTCATTCATAATAGTCCATATGATCCAAGTTGTTGCGTACAATAGAATTCTCCAGTTCTTTTTACCAAAGCTCCCCCCTCTAACTAGAGGCCACTGTTGAAATAAGTTTTCTAAAGAGTTTGTATTTGACAACACCTCACTGATATCAAAGATGCTGCCAATAAGATTGGTCCAAACAAATATCACCGTGTCGCAAACAAGAAATAAGTGAGAAGTTGTTTTCTCAAAGTTACCACATAGAGGACATTCATTTGACACGTCCATAGCACGCGAGGTGAGCTGCTCTCTAGTTTGAATCTTGTTGAGTAAGACATACCAAAAGAAGAATTTAACTTTAGAAGGTATTGGGATTGACCAAACTAAAGTGTAAGGGAATGGCTGAACTGTATCCAGTTTCTCTTGCCTTCTAGCCTCAAAATGTTCATTGAAACTGATAAACACTATTGTCGTAGCATTTTAATGATTTTATTATAGGGGAGACTTCTTCAAAGTTCAATTTATTTATTTATTTTCGAGACTTAATCATTAAAATAATGGAGATCATCTTCATGAAAAATAGTGAATCCTTCCTTCGCAAAACACACTCGTGAAATGTAAAAATGTAATGATGCTTTAATGGAAACAAAACAACTTTTGTTCTGAAATTTAGAATTATACCAATATGAAATCCATAATGATATTGTTGCATCACGGATTTTTTTCATATAATTTTTTTATCTTTTATGGGTGATTACTTTTCACAATGTGTCATGTTACCATGCCTCTCTATTATTATTTTATTTATTTATTTTTCCATAATGTGTCATGTTACCATGTGCCTCTCTTGTCTCAAAAATCCGAGATTAATTTGATGATAAATATTGTTTCCATACCAATTGCATTACTCACTATACAATCAAAGATTCAAGATTTTACAAGAAGAAATTGCCTATATATAATAGGTAGCCATAATTATTCATTTCAATCTATTATTGATATTGGGGCGAGTTAATTTAGTTTCGGTTAGTGTCCATATCATATATTATTTGGGTTTACATTTTGAGTTGGCTAGGTAGGATTGGTCATTGAGCTATCGAGTCGAGTATTGGCATTCTCAAGCTCAACTCGCACATTTAGAGAGCATGCTCGAGCTCGACTCAAACTTAACTTCGAGTTTAATATGGGACTCGATCAAGCTCGACTCGCTCAGTTGTACTAATAACTTGAGCTCGATTTGGCTCGACTCGTTTGGCACTATGAGTTCGCTCGAGCTTGAGTTCGAACACGTTTGAACAAAAAAAAAAAAAAACTAGCAGTCACAGTCACCCATTGTTTACCTTGAAGTTAAAAGGTGCAATTGTGAAAACATCACATTTTGGCATGAATTTGATTTATACAGTATAATAGAACCACCACATATAAAACCTTTGATGATCTCCCTGCATAAAATTTTCAAAAAAAAAACAACAATCTACAAAAGAAAAGGCAAACCACCATAGTAGCAAAGCCAATCCTGCTTCATTAAATAAAACCATCATATGTATATAAAAAGAGAGGATACAATCTAAATGAATCAATGATCCTCTCTCCAAAATCTCAAGTACCAAATTCGTTAACAACATTAAACAATAACAAAAGATCGAAAATAGGTCCATAACCAAGCTAAACCCCATTAGAACAAAAACACTTTTCAGAACTTTTGATGGTTTTTGAGTTGAAGTTGAAGAAAGAGAATAAGTATGTATGAAGAGAAGAGATGCGGCTGTTGAGTTTAAGGTTTGATTGTGCACAAGTTTAGTAGTTACGGTGATGTGAACTATAATTGGCGGAAACTTCAATTAATGAACAATTCACTCAATAATATAATTTCTTTAAAAATCACTCATGAAAACAATCTTTCATAAATCAAATAACTTAAAACCAAAAACCCTACCAAGAACTATGGGAGGCACCTATCCTATTAATTTATACTAAACTTTAACCTCTTCAAACCTAACCTAAGTCGAATGGGTTTTTGGACTTGGACTTAGGCCAACATGGCCTGAAACATAAAAACAATGAAATTACCAAACTATCCTAATAAGCCTATTACATCATTCTCCCTAGTTGAAAATAGTTCGATCTAGCTTGAATTTATGAAGAACAAACAACATCAGACAAAAAGAACCAAGTCCACAAGTTGTAGAATTATCTCCCCAGCTTTCAAGTTGACTGTATACCCTGCCTCAATATCTTCCCTTGTAGCAACTTCCATAGTATTAAACAAGCAACCAAAAGATGCGCAGACTAGAACCAACCAAGAACAAAAGTTGGAAGTGTAATATATGACCCTGTGGTGCAACACTAAGAAGATAAGCATCCCAAATCGGATCCACGTAAGTACGTATGCATTTCGTGTGGCACAACATCTAATATTGCATGTCCAACAACTTCTTTACCTTTAGTGGAACCTAGTACAGTCTCCTCACTGAGTACATCAACAATAGGAGGGGAACTCAAATCAATTGCTTCAGTTTGATCCACCACATACGTATCAACACTAGGTGGGCAATCAAGAGGAACAAAAATATTATCTTCCTCAGGATACTCATCATAAATAGGAGACATTAAACCAGTTACTATAGTATCATCAATAAGATATTCATAAAAAATGGACGTAGAATTGAAATCAACAAAAAGATCATCCTCCTAGCATCTTGTGGCATCTTGGACAATCACTGGAAGGGACAGAAAAAACTACACCTATAAGGTATTTGTTTATAGCAACTATGACTATAAAAGTGACTACTTTGGAAAGGGGAAACACCATCCCTTACGTTGTTGGAATCGGAATTGGACGACTCATGGGAGAGAAGACTAGGAACCTACATACTTTTTCCTTCAAACCACTGCTTATAGCAACGATGGTGTCACACCCCGCATTTACAGACAATTAAAATAGGAAATTATTCAAGATATAAATATCTCAATCGCCACCCTATTCAATCATCTAAAAACCCAAGGGTTAAACAAAAACCTAATAACATATTATCAAACACGATAGTGAAATCTAAGATCAAATTAAAACCAAATGGAACAATCTTTTAATCACATTATTAAACTAAAAAGAAACTAAGCAACTCTATTACATCTATCCAAATACAAAACTGTACGCTCTATAAAACTTAAACTAGAAAAACTCCAAAAGCGAATCCAATTCAAGCGTCCTCATCCACTGCACTCCACCATCTATTTTTCCAAGAATACACTCACGTTTAAAAAAAAACCAAACATGGGTCAGCAAATTGAATTTGCTGGTATGAGTAAGACAAAAATAAAATATACAATATTACATTCAATCATTCAAATAAATAAATATAACGTCACCAACAATTTCAACTTGGAAGATAAGGTAGTTTCATTTTCTAAAACGGTGTGTAGTTTCTTCCAAGTAAGCTTACTATACAAAATTTCAAACTAGTAAACAAACATATTATACTTAAATTGAATCAATCAGGCTGAGTCAGGGTAGGACAGTTGTCACTACATAAAAGGTTAATAAGTTCTACATTCATGTAAAACAAAGTTAGATTTCCCAAATATAATATTTTAAAGTATATATCTATTTCACTCTCACAACAACCAACATGGGCATACATAATCAGACTGAAGATATCACAAATATCAACGTTCATAACACCTCCATATCCATCATATCACACAAACCAGATACACATCTTTTATTTAAAAACCACTCATCTACTGATGAGAATGAGGAAATATCACATCCAGGGAGTACATTCATCCCTCGTGAGTATCAACTTACATAGACCACATACACATTTCTTTATAATAAATCATATACATCATAATACATAAATATTCATATGCAATAACTCAGTCATACGTAAAATCAGTATTTCACTTTGCTTATTAATTATCTTGTGGACTAATTTATAAACAGACCCAGCCCAACCTTTAGTTCCTATTCCACGATAGATTTGCACTTCACACATTTGCCAAATGACATATACCCGTGTGCCTCTCTCACACAGAGTACCACTACAAGACATATGTTCCAAGCGGGGATATCGCCTCCAGGAACATATTTCCATCTTGTAAACTTGTGATTTTAGAGTTACAGCCATCTCTGGGCTTTCCATGTGCATAAACAAAGCCTTTTTTGGGTTATATAAACAGGTCATTCCCGTACATTTAAGGAATCCAGACCTACATTCCCGTACACTCAAGGAATACAACTAGCCCGCAAAGTGAATACCTTAGTTCTTCTTTAGGGCGGCTTTTCACATGACATCATTAGTCATAAACATTTCTTTTTAACAAAGAGGCATGGAGAGATCTAAAGATGTGGGCGACACATTAAATATTCACAAGACTTTTTACAACACGATTTAACACGTAAGAGTTCTCATTAAATATAATTATTTCATTATGAAATCATCTTATCAAGCAATAGAATAATTACGAAACATATCAAACACAATAGCCATTCAACTGAACTAAATATCAACTATATAAATTATATATATTAACATTTTCAATCATGAGCAACACATTAATTGAATGCTTCATCAATTAAAATATATTCCCAACAGAGAGCAATACTCCATAAGAGCACCATCAAATTCCACATATCATTGATCACAAATAAAATAAATTTATGAGGTATAACACCAACAAAATCCAATGACTAATAATAATCAAATTTCCATATATTTGAACATTTACGATTAATAGAAAACAATTATATCCTTTCATTCCACACCAATTTTTTCATAATAATAAAAATATAATAAAACTATAAACATGACATAACATACACAACCATCATGCCAACAACCAATTTAAACATATAACCATTTCTATTCATGACTTAACCAATATCAATAGGGTCATTTTTTATGCTGCCTTGACAGATAACCCACCGTTGGTTTTCTTTGACATTTTTAAGTTTAAAACTACTGTGTGTGATAAACATACAAATCAAATTTGATATCTATCCGACAAAGGATCGACCTCCATCTAATCATAATAAAACGATTGCGCATTGTAGTTTTTCTGGTGTAGAAACACTATGACCTGTCACGCTTATGCTTGCCTTGACAGAAACCCAACCGTTGGATGTGTCTATAATTTTAATATGTCATACTACCATATGTTATACAGCTACAAATTAAATTTGAGGTCAATGCAATAGTAGATCGACCTCCATCTAGTAAGAAACTTCAAACTGTGCAGTGCCGTTTTTCAGTTTACCTTTCCACTGTTCAACTTTTTATCCATGATTTCCCATATATGATAATGGCTTCTTAACGCATATAATTCCTTATTTTTCAAATTAAAATGGTTACACATGATTTTAACACATGTACAATCATAAAAAAAAAACATATTAACTTAATCTACTGAAAACATAAAGAAATCTAACTCACCTTATTCAAGTTCACCTCGTACTAGTTTTATCATTTCTCCTTTCTTCTTCTCTTTGGTAATAGGGTTTCAACTTTTTTTGAAAATTAAAAATAGTAACTATTTTCGGATTTAATAAAATCCTAAAATACAAAATCAATTTTTAAGTCATGATGGACTTCTAATGTATTCCAAAAGGGCCTAGGTCCATACACAAATACATTAGTCGGTTTTCTCTTATAATATGGACCTTAATATGGACCAAAAAGCCCAAGAATAAAAAACAATAAAAATAACCAAATATAAAAATGAATTAAGTATAAAATGAAAAGGCCGGGTGTTACAGACGGTTTCTTTAGGTTGATTAAACAATATGGGTAGAATAATACCCATTGAATCCGCGACCTCTTCACAGATGGATTTTTCTACTACAATACGATGATATACAGTAGGAAAGGGAGCAACACCCATTTTTGTAAGCAAGGCATCAAATTGCTCATCTTGCTTATGTTGTGCAACAATAAGATTGACAAGACTAGAAGTTATATTTGCTAAATCTTCCTCTAGCTTTTGAACTGGAGCTATCCAATTCACTTTCTTTACCATAATTGTGGAAAAGTTCAAAATTTTAATAGAAGATAGAAAAAATTCGAGTATAATTTATTACCGTGAATAATTACAGTGAATAGTACTCGATAAACAGTATCGATAGAGATATATAATTGATTGCGATATATAAATAATTTGATTGTGTATAGAACGAGCTTTAAATTAAACTCAAACTTGACTCATACTTTTGCGCAGACGAGTTTGAGTCAAGCCTTCAAGCCTTCAACGAGCTGAACTCGAGTTATTCGCGAGCAGCTGACTCCTTGACCAGCCATACTGCTAGGAAGGAGTCTGTTATTATATATCATAGTCATATTTGGGTGTCAAGTGACGGTTGGAACGGTAGTTGTTATCAACACACCTCATGTTTGCACTCAACGCAGAAGCAAACAAACAAAACCCAATTGCAAGTTGTTTAGTTGTTTCTCTTGTCATCGTGTATCGACATATCTTTACCGAAAAATGAATAATAATGTTTGGAAGAACAACTTTCTTTCTTCAACAGAACCTAGCTATTTTGTTAGTTTAGCTACAATGCAAACTGAAAAGTGATTAACTAAACAGGAAGCTGTTACCTGGTCCACAAGGCCACAATCGAGGCTATCAAGTATCAATCATGTGGAATTAAATGTGCATGTGCTAAAATTCCTATTTGTTTAGTATTATTGTTCTTATTATTGCAGAAAAATATGCATTGAAAATTCCTTCGCTATAGTGAGTTAGACAAAAAAATATAGACCAACGAAGTATCAATAATTCACTATAGCCCAAATATATGCCATAAAACGACGAATTAGACCGAAACGAAGACGAAGAAGAATAAATGAAAAATAAAGCAACAGTGAGTTCACATCTGAATTATCATACATGTCGAGATTATTTTTGTTGAGATAATACATGGCTCTTTATGATTCACAATGCTGGTGTATATATGCTTCATCTAACGTCAAGTTAGCGGCCATTCTTCTAAACAAATTGAAACTGAGAGATACTGTTATCCTTGGTGACTGTAGGGAGTTGATGCTAAACCTTCGAGGCACTGGAGTGGGAAGCTGGGAGCATAAAGACTTTCTTGATAGGATTTTTGGTTTGTTAAGTAATTATTCCATAGCTTCTGATTGTAATATCTTGTTTTTATGGTTTAATAGAGAGTTCATAACAGGGAGGGTCATGAGCTTAGTAAGTTTCAAAGGTAGGATCATCAGAGACCAAGACTTGTTAGACCTAGGTATCAAAGGTTCTCCTTCCACTTGGTCTAATAAAAGAGTTGCTAGTGATAACATACAAAAAAGATTGGATAGAGCTCTCTCAAACTCAGAGTGGCACCTTCTCTTCCCTAATGCTACCCTCCATCATCTTCCAGCTATCGAATATGATCAATGTCCTATTCTTCTTAATACACACCCCACATCTATATTAACTGCCACTCCTTTTAAATTTCATCACATGTAGATAGATCACCCAGATTATCCTGACATCATTTCTATGGCCTGGCATAGGGTCCCTCATTCTCTTCATCCTTCCCTACACTCTGTCTCTAAACACCTTGCTTCCACCAAAAAAGCTCTCAAAATTTGGAACCAGTCCACTTTTGGAAATATTTCCCCACAACTCTCTTTATTAAACAACAAAATTGCTTTCATTCAATCCAAAACACCTACTAAAGAGAATGTTAACTTGGAACATAAAGCCCTTTCTGAACTTGATGATCATCTCCTTGACAATGAAGAAAAATTTTGGAAGCAAAAATCTAATGACAAAGACATCCTCGAAGGAGATCGGAATAC
Organism: Coptis chinensis; assembly: GCF_015680905.1. Taxonomy (NCBI): domain Eukaryota; kingdom Viridiplantae; phylum Streptophyta; class Magnoliopsida; order Ranunculales; family Ranunculaceae; genus Coptis; species Coptis chinensis. The sequence goes on along the minus strand of NC_141456.1, from coordinate 37,320,189 downwards.
TAAATACTTCCATATCAAAACTCTGAGACATAGACACTTTAATAAGATTGTGACTATTAAAAACTCTGCTGGGGTTCAGGTCTCCACCAACTCTGAGATTGGTTCCACTGTTCTCTCTCATTTCAAATCTCTCCTCTCTGACAACCTAGAGGGTAACATTCATCCCATTCAAAATCTCTTTCCTAACTCTATCTCCTTAAATGATAACAGTACTATTCTTTGCCCTATTACTATTGAAGAGGTTAAAGAGATAATCTTCAATATTAGAGGCCTTAAAGCTCTTGGCCCTGATGGCTTCCCATCCATCTTCTACCAAAATTCTTGGGACATTGTGGGGCATGATGTTCATAATATGGTCATTTTTTTTTTACTGAAGGTCACTCTCTAGAACACATAAATCACACTAACATTGCTCTTATTCCCAAGATTCCTAACCTGGCTCAATGTAGTGACTTCAGACCCATTAGTCTATGTAATATCTCCTATAAGATCATCTCCAAACTTCTCTCAAAAAGAATAAAAAACAGTGTGTCTAAGTGCATCTCTCCTTTTCAAAGTGCCTTTGTTCCTAATAGGCAAATTACTGACAATATCATCATGGTTCATGAGATCATGCATACTCTTAAAAACAAGAAAGGTAAGGCTGGGCTTATAGCTATTAAGCTAGACATGTCAAAGGCTTTTGACAGAGTTAACTGGAAATCTCTTCTTCACACCCTTACTTCCTTAGGTTTCGATCATAAAATTGTCCATCTCATTCACCAATGCATCACTTCCCCTCATTTTTCACCTTTAAGCAATGGAAACCCTTTTGGTCACTTTAAGTCTTCTAGAGGTCTTCAACAAGGAGACCCCCTCTCCCCCATTCTTTTTATTCTCTGCATGGAAGTTTTGTCTAGGATTCTGCAACAAAAGATTGATGAAAATAAATTCCATGGCATCTCTATCTCCAGAAATAGTAGTCCCATCTCACACTTGCTTTTTGCTGATGATGCATTCATTTTCTGTAGGGCTAATCTAGATGAAACAAGAGCTCTCCTTGATGCTCTAAATACCTTATGTTCCATCACTGGTCAGGAAATAAACTTTGAAAAATCTGGGGTACATTTTAGTAAGAACACTGGTCCTGATATTGCTTTTGACATAAGACACCTGCTTAACATGAGAAGTATTCATATTGGTGGAAAATACTTGGGTTCTCCTTTATTCCTAGGACAACCTAAGTCTGTGATTTTCAATGGTCTCATCACTAAAGCCAACTCTAGGATGGCAGGTTGGAAGAGTAAGTTGTTCTCCCAGGCAGCAAGAACAGTACTCATTAAATCTATCTCTTATGCTATTCCGGTTTTCCACATGAGTACATTCTTAATGTCACATAATGTTACTAACACCATTAATGCCCTTTAGAGAGACTTTTGGTGGGGCACAAGCAATGGTAAATCTAGACCCCTATATCTTAAAACTTGGAATTCTATTTGCCAGTCGAAAAAAAATGGAGGTCTAGGAATCAGAAATATGGAATTGGACAATAAAGCTCATTTAACTAGGATATTTTGGACATTATTTCTAATCCCTCTTCCCTCTTATTTCAGCAGTTGATAGGTAAGTACTTTAACTCTTCTATAAATATGCTCAATAGTGAACTCAAACCAGGTTCTTCTTGGTTCTGGCAAGGTATGCATCATATTAAATCCCTTATAGTTGATAACTCAATGTGGCAAGTTGGTATGGGGGTCAACATTCATATTTGGAAGGATTCTTGGATTCCTGGGAGTCCTAAGGGTCAGGTGACATCTCTACCACCACCAAACCATGTCTCTAAGTATGTGTCTGATATCATTTTACACTCCACTAGAAGTTGGAACATCCCTCTACTCAACTATCTCTTTGACACACACACTGGTCAGTTAATTCAAAATATTTATCTTTCAAAGTATCAATTAGAAGATAAAATAAAGTGGAAACTGACTAAACTAAAAATGGAAAACACTCTGTCAAATCTATGTATCATAGCCTTATTGCACATGTATCATCCCTCACTCATTCAAAAACAATCTTGATTTTTGAAAAAAAACAAACTGTCCCCGAGCCTCTCTGCATGCATGGAAATGTTATTATGGCTCTCTCCCTAATAGAGTTCATTTGGCTAAACTTTTTTTATCCCTGATAAATCTTGCATTCTCTATAATATGCAGCCTGAAAGAATACATCATCTCCTCTTATGTTGTCATGTTACTAAAAACTTATGGTACTTTTCTCCATGGCATCTCAAATTATCTGAATTTGAAAGCTTACACATCACACAATGGATAGACCTATGGTTTAATCCACCATCAACATCGCCAATTGAACCTGACATCTGGACTGAGTTTTGTCTCTATCTAAATCGATAGATATGGCTTGAAAGATGCAATGTCTTGCATACCAAAATGCAGCCTAACTTGTTTAAACTGCAGATGTTAGTCAACAAGTTCTTCCAATCATCTACACACTTGGAAGTTAAAACTCCCTTAGTTCTGACAGGCCCATTGATTCCCAAACATGCGAATTGGACTCGGCCACATTCCAACTTCTTCAAACTTAACACTGATGCTTCCTTTGTTAAAGGGAAATAATCTAGCTATGGCAATGTTCTTCGAAACTCTAAAGGTGATTTTATTGCTACAAGACTTGGGCATGGATGGGACCTCACAGTAGAAGATGCAGAAAGCCAAGGAATTCTCCAAGCAATCATATGGAGCAAGAATTTCAGACTAATGCAACTGGAAGTTGAGACTGACTGCAAAAATGTCAGCACTTTTTTGGAGAAGGGACAAGCTAATATCTCTTGGACTTCTCAACTATACCTTAATGATGCACTATCTAATTTGTCATTACTAGACAAAGTTAGCTTTACATGGGTCAGCAGGACATGTAACAAAACTGCTCACCATAGCTGCTTTTGGAAAACTACACTAACTCTGCAGAATGGATACTAAACCTCCCTTTATGGTTTAGGGACATTCTGCGAGAGGATCGAGTGTCTGTAAATTCAACCTCTGTAATATTTCCATCTTAATATATATATATCTGATGATGATTATCAAAAAAAAAAGTGGGCACTAAAATATGCAGTTATTAGTCCACCTCACGGTTGGACTCTAAATAGTGTGTACTCAATTTTCATGATAATTGTAATGGATGGGTAATACAATTATCGAAAAAAAAAATCAATTTATTTAGCATCGCCTAATCCATACACGATATACTTTTGGAACTCTTGTTCTTGCCCTTTGGCAATGTGAAAGAATTGTGCAAAAATATAATCATCTCTTGCTAAGAGAAAAATTGAAATGTCTGCTATTTCCATAGATCTATTTAAGTGTTTCTACTGGCCTTTTACCATTTTTAATGTGTAGACAAGTCTATAATCACAATGAGAGAGCTATAGTGATGGGCGATGGCGATGGCGATGACTTCAAAATTTTGAACTTGCCATGTTCAATGCATGATTAAGATAGATAGTAAACCAGGAATATAAATATATGGTAAGAGTTGAGAAAAGATTATGTAGTACTCTAGAAACCAGATTCAGAATTTTAAGCTACTATCCTTGGCATGGAAAGAAAAAGATACTCGCAGGACCACCCCGGGAAAGATTTTACGGTCCACATCCCTCATTTTAACAGGACACTATCTTAAATTGAAATGACATATACACCCTCCAAAGTAGCATGCGTAGTCGTGTTCTAAAAACCCCAAATCATAATAAACAACGACTTAAACTGCAAAATCCAAATCTGTTGTATTTGTTTAGTGACAAACCTTTAGTGGAAAAATATTAGATTTGCTAGTGTTTTCTCACTAGAGATTTGTCAGGCAAATTTCTACTGGGAAAATTTCAGTTTACTAGTGTTTGTTTGCAAAAATTTATAGTGGGAAAATATGAGATTTGCCAATTTTGCAAGTGTTTGTTTACATGGTTTTTTTTCCATGGTAAATGATATTTCAACTTTTTGGAAATATTATTTTTTTGGTTTTCAAACTCAATGAAGTATAAAATAGAAAGAACATTGAATTCCAACTAACACAATACGATCTGTTCAATGCCAACTAAAACCAATTAACATACTACAACATTGCTGCAACACCATTTCATTAACTCATCATCTTGATACGTTAGTAACATCACCAAAGATTATCAACTATTCCAAAGATGGAACTGCCAAATTAAGCAAGTAAATTGGACAATTCAAAACCTAGTCCAACATAAGAACTTTAAAAACCAAACATCCCATTCAATTAAATGCATGAAACCTCTACTCACATAAACAAACTTTTCTAACGCATATATTCATAACCAAGTAGAAACACAACGACTAATACAATAAATGTTTCACACTTTCACCTATCACTAGCAAACATGACACATAACAATCTAATCAATAACTAGAAATCATCAAACTATAAAATCCAGATAAACTTTTGATACCACGCTATAATCTCAACTTGTCATATCTTGTCCAGAGTATAACCAAGATCCGAGAAAAAACTAATTAATTCTTAAAATAGAGTACACATTTTTGGTCAAAATAGCCATTCATAACCAATAACCTAAGACTTGCAAAACATGGAATACCAAACTGAAAGGAGCTCCTTGCAGCAACACGCAACACCCAATACCTTGTAGTAACACCAAATAACACGCATCACCCAACAACAGCAACACCCAATACTAGAAACATGCAATAGCAGCAACACCCAACACCTTGCAGCATCAGAAACAACACCCCAGAATGCAACAACATCACCCAGTAGCTTGCAGCAACAACAACAGCAGCCCATCACACAACAACAAAAACACCTAGCATGTAGCAGCAGTACCCACCCAACCACCTAAACTAACCTACACACAAACACCCACCTAACAATCATTGACCAGCGTACTACCACATAACAACTTACACACAAACACCCACACAACCACCACTGACCAGCGTACTTCCATTGTTGTTGCTATCGATACCAATACATGAACTACCATGCCATTGTCACCACCATCTACTATTATAACTCTTACTGCCATTGCCAAGTACCTACGACAATTCACAAACTAAAATTGTCACTCATAACTTAAATCAAACACCTTCATCACGAGACCTAGCTAGACCACCTTCAACCCAAACAATCAACCAACGGTAAAATGGTGTTGCTGGTGTTAAACCATCATGCTAAAAGACTAAAAGTGAACCTGAATGAACAATCAACATGTTCAACAAATGGGCGTGACCATTCCTCAAACATTATGAACTCTCAACCATACTCACATAAAGACCATTTCCATTAGCTTGAAAGTCCAAACAACTGAAAGACTACCAAAATGCAATCAATTAAACAATCTAATATATAAAAAACAAAAAGTAAAAGTAAAACATAACCAAATCCCCCTAATTCACCAACGATTAAAAAGAATCCGCCAATCCAATGTTGTCCACAGTGTAAAACACTCCTGATACGAGTCAATTGCAAGAGCAAAGAATCCCATCTAATATTTGTGTAGAATATTGGGTTTAACACTTTAACTGGTCCGATTAATGCGCTACACCATTGAATCAATCCAGAGATTGAAGTTTTGTTTGCAAATGATCAAGAGAGAGAGAGAGTGAGGGAGAGTGATTGAGCTAGAGAGCGACATGCAAATTTGGAGTGGCAAAAGAGAAAGAGATGCAAGCGGTGAATGAGAGAGAGAGAGAGAGAGAGAGAGGGTGGCAAATTTTCTTGCCCTATTTTCCCACTGGCAAAAAATTTGTGTGTGTGTGTTGGGGGGGGGAGGGGGGGAGGCCTAGGTGGATCCTATTTTCCCGCTTCTCAAGGGAAAATCACATTTTCTGGGCAAATGAAGATTTTGTTTGCCAGTACCTATTTTGGTAGCCAAACATAATAAAATTAATGTTCAAGTGGGAAAAAGGGATTTGGCAGTAAACAAACATAGCCTAAACTTCTTCCTCTCAAACCTTCAAATCCACCTTCTTCTTCTTCTTCTTCTTCGCCATTTCCATCTCCGTTTAACTGATTCCATAAAAACAACACTAATCAAAAAAATTATACGAAAATTGAAAGTAGAATTGAAGAAAACTTGACAATTAAACAAAAATTAGGAAATGGAAATCAATGATGCAATCCACCAATGATTGTGATAGATGATTTTGCTTAATTGTGTTGCTCGCACAACAAAGGAAAATCATATCAATAAAAAAATTGGGGATAGAAAAGCAGAGCTTGTGTCTAGGTGTCTAGATCACTTTTTGGAATCAAACCAACCTTCTTCCTCAACAAAGAATCAAGCTTTAACAAATAAGGTGAGCGGAAACACAAACTAAAGTATTTCAAATTTTCAATGTTGCATTTAATTTTGTAATAATTCGACAATATTGACACGAGCTTTAACAATACTCAACTTCCCCGTTAGCGTCTGCAAACTATAATTATTGGCACGAGATCGCTTCACAGCGAAGTGCTCAATAATATCAGCAACCTCAACACGGTACCCCAATCTCTCATTCAACAGGTTGAACACTCTCAACAAACACCAAGTATTGCCAATGAACTAGCAAGACACTTTCTTACAAAAGTTCAAAAAATTACAGATAAGTGGCGAGAACGACATCCTCATGCCAGCTCGCAATTGCCCCTCACAAACTACCACCCCATATCCTCGTGGGATGAACGCATTGCTCAAAGCATCAACGTCATCCCCAATTTCATGTATCTCCAGGTTGCTAACATCTATACCACAAGCATCCCTCAAATCTCCAAAACTTACCAAAGTACACTTATCTACATTTCTAGGGGGCAACCCACTAGAAGAAGAACCCTCACAACGACCAGAGCTACTCTCCAAAGCAACTATAGATTTAGATCTTACATATTCTTCTTTATTATCAAACCCTAACGACCCTACTATCACCTCCTCCGATCGTGTATCATCGGAATTAGACATGTTTGAAGATAAAAAAGGAAAGAACCTAACCAGAAATGTTTAACTACAAAACGAGAAGAGGAAAAATGGAGGAGATTAAACTAACCTGAGCACTCAACGATCTCAACAATCTGAAGAAAATGAGGCAAAACAATAACTCTCGAGTTCCCCAAACCGTCTTATACACGCCGCTTGTTCAGTTCCCAATGCAGGCCATCATTGCATTGAACCCTACCCGACACGTCTCCTTATGTCTTGTCTTTTCAACTTCCACAAAATGAGGCGGTTATTATTCTACACATATGCTACACATGTGAAAACGTTCTCTCTCAGAAGATCATTAAAACGTACTAAATAACCTACTGAAATGGGGCTATGTGAGGGAGTAATATTCACATCCAATGAATACCACACACGTGTTCAGCATATACATAACTAACGACCGACCTCATATCCTCGCCCTCAGAGCACGTTTCATAGTGACTCAACTCAGTCAAGCAACCTCCACAACTCACGCCCAGAGTGATGTCACCACCAATCGATCTCCCGTACTCGACCTTCAAGCTTGCTTCAAAGTGACTTGAGTCGAGTAAGCGATCTTTCTAAGAAGTGACCTCCATAGCGCTCACTCCTATTGCTCCACAACGGCTCGTAACATAAGCCTTTATTACACCCATCAAGACCGAAGCTTCAGGCACGCAGCTTATTGATTCTCCATAACTCGCCATTATGGCTCATAAGAGACCTGAAGACCTGGATCTGACCTGAAGCAGGAGAGCATGAGGTACGGGCATCTTACCTATATAAAGAGGATGATGAACTATGTCTGATCTGATTCAAGACCCCAAAGAGGGAACTTGATACGTAGGCAGTTCATCCATACGAACATAATCAATTCAATCCAATCATCCCAATCCCTTGATCAAGCATACATTTGTAAGGAGAACCAAAAACATCCTTTATAGTATCCAAGCATCATTCCAAAGATTAATATTAGAACCTATACCCACAAGCCAAGTTGAGTTTCTAATGATGAGAGGTAGTATATGTAGCATACCTTTCCAAAACCATGATGAGTCATTGTTTTTATTTTCTTGAGGGAGTGAAGTATGTGGGAAGTACTTTGCTTTGAGCTGTGATGCTACCAAAGAGTTGGGATTAGTAATCATGTGCCATAAAATACGAGAAAGGTGTGCTTTATTATTTAGATGAGTGTCTCTAATGCCCAACCCATCATATCTTTTGGATTTACAAATAAAAGACCAGCTTTTTAGGTACATTATTTTTTATTTGTCTTGTTTTATCCCCCACTAGAAATCTCTTTGAAAAGCATTTATTTTATCAGTAACAGAGATAGGAATGAGAAATGTACTCATATGATACACAGGGATGGTAGTCGAAATAGATTTAATTAACACTGTTCTTGCAGCTTGTGAAAGAAGTTTACACTTCCATCCTGCAATACGAGCATTGAACTTGTTGATTAATTCACCAAAAATATCTAATTTAGGTTGTCCTAAGAAAAGTTTAGAACCAAGATATTTTTCTCCCACCTCAATTTTTTTCATATTTAAACATTTTTGTATCATAGCAGCATGATTACCTTCAAGATTTTTGCTGAAGTGAATACCAGACTTATTAAAATTGATTTCTTGGCCTGTTATAGCACATAAATCATTTAATATGTCCAGTATAGTATTGGCTTCCTCCATGTTAGCTCTGCAAAAAATAAAAGCATCGTCTGCAAACAGAAGATGTGCTATAGGAGTACTCTGATTTGAAATCTTGATACCATGCAGTTTATTCTCATTAGTTTTTTTTTCAATTAATCTAGAGAGAATTTCCATGCATATGATGAAAAGGAGGGGAGATAGGGGGTCTCCCTGCCTAAGCCCTTTATTAGTGGTGAAGTGATTATGAGAGGTTCCATTGAAAATTACAGAAAAGTGTGCAGTTGAAATGCACTGGTGAATGAGAGAGATAGAGTGTTGATTAACCCCCAGAGAGCTTAAGATATCCAGTAAAGATTTCCAGTTTACCCTATCAAAGGCCTTTGATATATCTAATTTTATAGCCATCAGCCCAGAAGTGCATTGTTTTCTTTTCATAGTGTGGATAATCTCATGAGCTAGTATAACATTGTCAGAAATCTGTCTTCCAGTAACAAATGCACTTTGATATGGAGATATAGAGGAGAAAAGAATAGATTTAAGCTTATTAGCTAGAGTTTTCAAGATAACCTTATATGAAATATTACATAGACTTATAGGCCTAAATCAGTGCAATTTTCTAGATTTTGGGTTTTGGGAATTAAAGCAATGTTTGTGTGATTAAGGATTTCCAGTGAATGTGTAGTGGAGAAGAAATTTGACACCATGTGGAAGATGTCATCACCTATAATATCCCATGAAGAGTGATACAAAAGAGTAGGGAACCCATTAGGTCTAGGTGACTTGAGGGCTCCTATACTAAACATGACTACTTTTACCTCTTCCTTAGTAAATAGTCTTGTGATATCCTCATTTTCCTCTTGAGTAATGATCATTGGAAACAGAGATGAGATATTATTAGTGTCATCCAGGAAGGAATCATTGAGAAAAGTTTTAAAGTGTTTTACTAAAGCTTCACCTATGAGTCTTGGTGAAGAGATCCACAAATCTTGTTCAATTTTTAACCAATCAATCCTGTTATATTTCCTATGTCTCAAAGTATTTATGTGAAAGTACTTTGTGTTTCTATCACCTCCTTTATATCTGAATCTCTAGATTTTTGCTTCCATATTTTTTCCTCACATTCAAGCAGAGTGTCAAGAAGAGTTAAAATGTTATGCTCTAAAAGAACATTTCTTTAGTTGGAAGTTTCCCTTGAATAGATTCCAGTTCCAACTTTAAAATTTTTATTTGGTTAAAAATATTTCCAAAAGTGGTTTTATTCTAGTATTTTAGAGTTTTTTTTTGTAGAAACCAGATGATTTTTAATAGGAAGAACATATGAGTTGGATTGAAGATACAGGTTGCTAGTATTCCAGGAAGTATTTACCACAGATTTGTAATCTTGATAATTGATCCACAAGGATTGAAACTTGAATGGGACAGGAGATGAGTGTGGTGGAGGTTGAGTGTTGAGTAAGAGAGGGCAATGGTCAGAGCCTATAACTGCTTTGTGTGATAAAACATCCTCAGGGGATAAAAGTAACCATTCAGAATTTACTAGTGCTCTATCCAACCTTTTATGGATATTATCCGGAGCAGTTCTTTTGTTAGACCATGTGTATGGATAGCCTTTATAACCTAAATCAATAAACCCTTGAGTATTTATGATATCATGAGCATGTTCACCATCATTGTATTCATAAGGTTTCCCTCCTAACACTTCAGTAGATGAGAGAATGACATTTAGGTCACCAATAACCAAGAAAGGGCAGTTATGATTTGTAAGATTTCTCACAGGGTCCCAACTTTTAATCCTAAGAGGTTTATAAGGGCTACCATAAAAGAAACATGCTATCCATCTATGTCTTGTACCTCTATTGAGTTCAGAGGTGATAGAGTTTGACGTTGAGCCTAGAATTCTAAGATTTACTCCTTCCTTCCAAAGAAGGCACATACCTCCAGCTAAATGAACAGGTGGTATAATGAAATGGTGTGGGTAATTGAATTGATTAATGAGAGAATTGATGGTAGTGATTGAAGCTTTAGTTTTAAAAAGGAACACAATATCAGGATTATTTACAGAGATAAGATCATGTAAGTGTCTCATAGTGGAAGCATTTCCACACCCTCTACAGTTCCAGGAAAGTGTCTTCATATATTAACTACTGGTGACTGATCTGGTTCAGCCACAAACCCATCTGAGACAAGGGGAGCTAAGCAGCAACACTAATAATATTTTACACATGTAATCTTATGGTAATTAAAAACCCATGTGAAACAATTTTGGCCAACATAGCAGAAGCAGGTAAGTTGCATATAGAGGAGATAGAAGAGGTGTCATAAGTATCTGTGCTTTAATACTAATTTGTATTGCCATATTTTCCTCCCATTCAGCATGATGATAGTGATCAGAAGTAGTACTGTTAACTAATTGTTGTGTGGTTTCATGTGAGAATTGGTTGTTTGGATCCTAACCATGTTCATTCCAGAGAGATTTGATCACAAAATTAAACCCTATGTTAACAGGAGTTGTGTCACATTTGGACTATGAATTATATCCAGGATAGCCTCATTTGAAAATCAGAATTTGAAAGATTTGTGTTTGGTGGTGGATTAAAATTTTCATTTTCTCCCATTGGAATTGTGGCATGTGGCTGTATGAGTTGGAGGACATTTTGATTTTTAGAGATGGGATTTGACGGTGGGGGAAGAGGGATGTAGAAATTTTTAGTATCCAGATTTGGTGTTAAGATTGGTGTTAGGTCAGTAATAAAAACTCTTGATTGTATTTTCTTTAGAGGACGTGAATCCTTTGACTCGAGCAATCTTTTCTTTTTTCTTTTGAAGATAGTTTCAGTTAGTTTGGAGTAAACTGATGCTGGTTTTGGGGTTTTGGGGGAAGTCTGTGAAGTCGGTGGTTGTGATAGTGGTTGGTTGATCTGGGTAGAGAGAGGAGAAAAGTTTGGTTTTGTTTGGGTTGGATTTGGGAAATGTTTGGCCTTTCTTTTTATGGCCTTTGGTTTTATGACTTTGATTGATTTCAGACTTGATGATGGATCAAAGTAAATGTTCATCCCCACTAAGCCTGGTTTCTTGATATCCAGTTTTCCAACTGGTTCATCTATTTCTGATATTTGCACCGATTTTTCTTTCCTTAGAGCCACCGATATTTTTTCGATAGTGGTCACACGATTTACACATGGTAAAGTCACAGTTCCTCCAAATAAGTTATGATGATGCCTTATTTCATCTGAAATAATGTTACTTGTTATCTCTGGTAGAACTTGTGGAATAATTTCTCTGCCTGGATAAGTGACTTGTTGTTGGAAATTTGTCCCAATCGCTGTGATATGAATGGGTGCATTATGAATTTCTTACTCCCCTTTGCCTACTTGTGTATTATATGTTTGTTATTGGTATATCTATGAGATTCTAATGGTTGTAGGGACTATTGCATCTTTTGTTTGTGTTCTAAAGTCCTTGATGCCAATATTAGCATTATATATATTTTGTTGCATGTTACTATAAAATCTTAATTTCGAGGACAAAATTTCGCTAAGGAGGGCAAACTGTAATAACTCAGATTTTCACTTAAGGGTATTATAGTCATTTTATGTGCTATTTCATAGCTACCATAGAAAAATTATGTGTAGTCTGATTTTGAATGTGACACAAACCATAAAAGGGTATTATAGTCATTTAATGTGTTATTTCATAGCTACCATAGAAAAATTATGTGTAGACTGATTTTGAATGTGACACGAACAAATCCTTTAAAAATTTGCACACAGTTGGTGGGTAGTTACTACTAATGCGGGTTTGTCATTTAGTTTGTTGAATTGTTACAATGTTAGTTGAAACAATAATTCTATTAGTAGGCTCGTAATTAATTTGGTTAGTGAAACAAATACTTTAGGGTATGTGAGTGTTTGATTTATTTATATAGTAAGTGCCTTCTAGCTTAGTTGGTAAAACCTTTGGGTGATGATACCAGATGTCTGGGGTTCGAACCCTGATAAGAGCCCAAAACTGTAGTTTTATCTCCTTAATAATATTATGTTTAGACCAATTATGCTTATAATAAATAAGAGATAGTACTGTTTACGTACATTTGTGTATTTCAGGTATTAGAGTTAAATATGTGAAGAAATATGTCACTTTTGCAAGAGAAAGGAGCAAAGGTTGGTTGCTAAGAAGTTCTATGGTTAAAGCCCAAGTTTCAAGGAGAAAAAGTATTTTTAAAACCCAGTCAAAGTCAACACGGATAGAAATAGAGCAAAAAAGTCAACAGAACTTCGACATGCCGTATCGTTGGACTCAGACCTCGGAATTGGGCCTACTATTTGTCAAAACGACTGGCTTAGAAAGTACTTTCTAATGGTCTAGGCCTTGATCCAATCAGAGGAATGAAAGTGGACGAAAAAGCTATTTCAGTAATTTTCAGTAGAGAAACCCCTTTTTGGACTTAAATAATTAGGTTTTTGGCTTGATTTAATGGCCTAAAACCACTACAACAAAAGGGGTCTTTTGCAACGCACCCTTTTGCAACGCCAAAAAATTGTTGTTAAAGGTCACCTATTGCAACGCTATATGGGGCTGCTAAAGGTTTGTCGTGCTATTAGCTTAACTGTACATAAATTTATTTATTGTGACACCTCTTGTGTGGCAAATAGTTATAATTTTTTTTTTCAAAAAATAGAAAATGCAATTTTTATAGAGGGCTTTATCATTTACCACGCTATATATTGTTGCTGTTAAAGTTAACTCAATCATTTGTGACGCCACTTTCGTTGTAAAAACCTTTTGTAAATGTCCATGTTTTATTGGATGTAGTATGTGTTGCAGCTAGAGAAGCGTTGTTATTGGGCTTTTTATGGGCGGGAGTTAATTTCTTCTAAAGGTTTTTTTATGGGCGGGCCTATTTTTATTGTTGGTGCTCCAACAAAAAACCAAAAAATAAAAAAGTAAAATCCAAAATCCAAAACCCTAAATTGGGTTTATTTTTCTCATCTTTTTCTCTTGCTGCCGCCCACCATATTAAAAACCCAGTCAACAGAGATAGAAAAAGAGCCTTTTGAATTTTGTTGGTGTTCATAGTACGTTGTACTCTCTGTCAATAATAGGTTGTGAAGGTGGCCTCGTTATCCGTAGCGCGTTATGAGGACCAGGCAAAAGGCGGGGCGGTTGAGCATAAGGACGGAAAGAAAACCCAAAAGAAAAACCATCAGAATAAAGATTCAATTGCATATATTTCTTAGCGCCCTACACTTTCACTTCAATTGGACTAAGTGCCAATCAACCGGCCAGGCTTTGAGTTTTTGGTTGCTACTCTTTTCGGGGTTAATTGGTTTTAGTTTTGGATTCTTTTTGGGTTAATTTTTCTGGTTGGTTCTTTTAATTTATTTTACAGGTGTAGAATCTGAAATTACTACTAGAGAATAAAAGTCGGAAACATTCATTCTTCAGGTTGGTTCTTCTTTATTTTAATATTCCTTTACATTTTTGCTTAGCATTTGTAGCATGTGGTGGTGTTGTTTTTTGGGTCTCTGGGGATGTTGAGTCCGTGTTTTTCTGTCTGTCCTGTTTTCTGGTGATGGTGTGATGTTTGTCCTCTGCCTTTGTGTAAAACTATAAAACTCAATGCAAAACATATGATTGTGGGGAAAAATAAAACGGTACTTGGGTCAACAATGGAAGGACAACATTCACAACATGGTGACGACTTCAAATTTGACTTTTGAGAATTCTTGAAAGTGTATCTGTAAAATACGTGTATTACTTGGGTTGGGATTTGATGCAAAAGCATGTAATTGTTGCTTGGCTTAGATACTGATTAGAATTCTTGAGGTCTTGGGATTTGTTTTATCATTTTGTTTTTTTCTATCTGCACCTGCTGAGTAAATTATGTTGATACTCACCTTATGATTATGACTGTTGGTTGTTCATCTAGTTACGGACATTTTTTATTCACAATGGCTTGTCAGTTCTCTTCAAAGAAGGTCCAGCAGCATACAAAGCCTACTATTTAAGGTAAGTTTAATTACATGAATGTTCTAATAGGACGAATTTGGTAGAACAAGATTGGGAGATGTATGATTCCAATAATAAATGAGACAAATTCTCAATCTAATATGAGAGCCTTGTCATGAAGTGACTAATAATTCTTATTTTGTGATTTTTTTTTCCTTAGTCCTAACTCTTGTGGTATGTGCCCAATAGAAGTATTTGTTTGTCAAATGCTCTTTCTTGTTTGTGCTCTTCAAATCTCATTTCTAGCTTCATATCCACTGCCGACATTGATATTCCCTGTAGTGTTATCCCATATAAATTATTGATAATGGAATGAACTCTATTGCATGTAAAGCAAATGAAAACGTGGAACACTTCATTTGGGAAGCAGAGGGAACTTAGCAAGATATTGGATGAGTGGTAATTTATTTGTCCGCTTATGCCACCGATGCATCCGCTCTTTATAAATGTACCCTCTGTATTCTCTTTGTTGTGACATTAGCTCTGAATTTTGCTACTCACTGGTTATGAAGGGCTGCTTATATCTGAAGGAAGTGTGGGAACAAGCGGCTTTCATCATCCATATACCTCAATGAAATTTGAACCTTTCCTTGAACAAGATGCAAAGCGAGCCCACGTAATTAGGCCCGATTGGTTCATTTGGAAATTTTGTTAGGGTTGAAGATTTCACAGTCATTATTGAAGGAGGAAGGGATGAAGAGGGTGACCTTGAAGCGTAGCGTCGCGGCGTCTCCATCAAGCCCTAGTTCTACAGTCATGGATGTAGTTCCAAAAGATGAGGGCTTAATTGTATTCTTTCCGGTAAGTTCTCGTCAGTAGAGTTCTCAGCTCTCTGGCGGGTACTTCTTCGTAACCTCCGTGGAGTGTATTGTAATATATTAAAAATAGAGGGTGAGTTTTGTTCTTTTATCACATTGTTAGATTTCTAAGGGACAGTTGGGACCCCACGATCTAAGAACCTCTATATAGGGGAGGTTTATGTTCTTTTTAGTATAGATTTCTAGCCTAATACGGACATGGTCTACTCTTCTCTCAGATGGAGAGGGTATGGATGACACAATCTGGCAAGATGTCATCCCCGAGGGGTGGTGGCCATAGGTAGGGAGAAGTGACACAAGCGCTCCTTGTGGGACTGGCTGGTGGTATGTTAATAGTCCCAAGGTCATGGTGTGCCTATAATTGTCGTATCGACCCTCCATTCTCCATCCTACTCACCGGTGGAAACATCATCTGGTGTGTTAAAACTGACCACACAGATCCATTAGGCCATCGACATCGAGAGTTCTCAAGTGAACAAATTAAGTCTGGATCAACCATGATCGCCCCCATGAACTTGTCTACCTTTTGTTCATTGCTCAAAGTTAATATTGTTTTATTTAATATTTAGTGACAAGTTTCAGGTTTATCTTATAAATGTATTTTGGTAGATTTTCTCCCGTTTATATGTTTAATCTTAGTAATACAACCACGGGGCCATGACTAGTTGAGCTATTGGACACTTGACAATCACACACCACAACATGCAGACTCACTCATAGTTAGGCTTTCACTTGACAATCAAGTGTTACTATGTAAAATAGGGATATTCAAACGTGATTAATTGCAGTTCTTCAGTTATATCAGTTGATCATTGTTATGTGTATACCTTCACTTTGTCCTAGCTTTCTTATAGATTGTTATGATTATTTCAGGTTCTGGAGGAGATTAGATTGGGTTTAGAGTTGAACGATTATAGTTTTTAGCAAAGACGCATTGCACATATGTGTTTCTTGGGGGAGCTCTACAATTATGAGCATATAGATTCCTCTGTTATTTTTGAAACACTATATTTGATTCTCGCTTTTGGCCATGGGACATCGGAGGTATGAAATTGTAAATTTTCTTCTGATAAACTTCTTTGAGTAGAACTTGGTACTTTTAAAATAGTTGCAAAGGATAGAAGGAATAGCCGAAGGATAAAGGTTAGGACAAAGGATATTCCGCTCCTATTAAACAGTAGCAAGGGATAGAAGGAATAGCCGAAGGCAGGACTTCTTGACTCCTAAATCATAGGTAGGGGGTTAAAAATCTCATTATAGGTTGGTCGATACCTTTATATCTGACTCTGCCATCTGTTGGACCTGCTTTTTGTAGTTGAGCTTGTTTGCTTGATTTACTTGATGTTTAGCCTTGCTTATTTTATTGTTTCATTGGTGATAACTTTATGACATGAGGTTTTTTAATGGTTTGGCATTTACATGTACAATTTAGTTCAAAATCTATTAGTTTTTGACTATTTTTGTCTTCTTATTTGATCTGTACCTTCATGAATGTGATCGAGTTATAACTTTGATAAGTTCTTTCTAAGCTTTTGGCCATGGGCACCAATTTACGCATATAGGAGGTGCATAGTTTCACATGCATTGCCAACTTGAGTGTATATTAGGTTTATTAATGTTTCTAATAAATTTTTATTTGATTTTTTTTTTTTTTTTTTATTTTTTTTATTTGTTGTCGATTGGGTCGTAAGTAGTAGAATCAAGAAGAAGCTCCGAGTGGATGCTACTTAAATTAGCATGTTATAGAAATTATTTGTGGAATTTTAGTTTTGAATAATTCGTCTAAATTTAGTTGAACGTTGTTAAGATTATGTGAGACAATGTTTTTTCGCAAAAAATAGTTATGCGAATTCTTTAAGATCTTTTGTATTGAATGATTTAGTAATGAAATTCATTTTGTTATGATTTGTGGTGAATTGTTATAGGGTTACTGTGTTCTATAAAAATTGTTTTGGGCAGGATTATGTAAATGGAAATGTACAGGTATATGTATGAATTGCACCATTTGCAATGCTAAATGCGTCCCAAATAAAGCACATGAGTTTATATCATTCGCAACAATTTTGGTGTAGCTAAAAGCTTTGATTCTACAGTAATGTAGATATCTTTTGCCACGCTTGGTGTGTGGCTAAATTTTTGGACATCTTTTGCCACGCCAAATGTTCAGCTAAATATTTAAATTTCCCACACTATGTAGGCAAATATTTAAACTTTCCAAGAATCGAAATAGTGTTGCAAAAGGTTGCCTTTGCGGCCCTAGTTTAGTTGTGTAGCTAAAGGTATCACTTTTGCAACGCCATCCTAGTTGTTACAAGCTCTCTTTTGTGATGCCATACCGCAAATAGTTTGAAAAAATTTGCAATTAATTTAATTTTAATAAATGAAGTAGCAACGGAATTAGTGTATTAGCAGCACCCTCAGGCGTCGCAACAAACTAAAAACATTTGCCACGCCACCTTTGGCGTTGCATTTGAGTATTTGAGATGCACTTTTTAGCCACGCCTTTGCAACGCCATCTGGTGCGTTGCGACAGATCTTTTGCCACCCTCAAAAGCACCTTTAGCGATGGAGTATGGCGCTGCTAAAACCATGCTCTGTTGTAGTGAACATAGCTCCAAAGCCCATGTACGAAATTGTAAATCTAGCCATCTCTTATATAAAGAGGACTAAGACACAACTCTAGCACTCTCTCCCAATTAGATAATAAATTAGTTTTCTTCTTTAGTTTTAAAACCTAGTTATTGTTTTATTAGCCTAGCCACCGGCCCATTAATTCAATCCAAGCTATTTCTAATACAAGTGTTCTTTAATTATGTCTTCTTCTCCTTATTATTATGTCCATGATAGTCTAATGAATCATAGCTAAATCTCTATTAGATGGGTTTGATTAAAGCCTTCATGAATACTTGATGTGTTAGTATAGAATAGTTGTAGTAAGATATTCCACTCTAGAGGGTAGTTAATTCACCATGAGAATGAGTTTCAATTGTCTCACATGCTAATTATTAGTTGGTAGAGATGCCATGAATAATTAGGGATAAAAAGACCTAATCTTTATGTGAAAACCTACAGACTAGGGTTGTAACAACTCCATACTAGCATATTAGGGATTAATCAAGGTGGATTTCAAATCTCCCTAATTCCTTCTCATTCACATCTTCGTATTTAATTGCCATAGTATACTTTAGAATATCTTAATTAGTTATTCCCACATATTAGTCTTATTAAAAACATTGCTCTCATTGGTATTATAGAATTGTTTAAGTTAGTAAAACTGTCATGTTCTAAGCAACTAGGAGTGGAACGAAATATTTACTCTAAGTTTATTGCATGATAATTGAGAGTAGAAACTTTGATTAAACGTAGAATAACTAGCTTTCTTATTCCTAGCATAAATAATTATTCATAGGATAGAAACGTTTATTTTTATTTTATCAAATGGCGTCGCTGCCATCTTAATTGTTTTAGAATTACATTCCCTTAGTTTTTCACGTCTTTGCTGTTGTTAGAATGTCTATGCCTTCTCTCCAAAAGTCATGGGGCTATATGTCTGATAATATATACTTATATAACTATGAGTATTTCCAAGAGACTTATGGGGCGGGGATTTTTCGTGTAGAGGACCAAGGGTATCTTAACGTAGCCCTTGGTAGCCTGTTCTTTAACGTAAACATTATCATGTTCTTTATCATGCTGAATATCTTGGGGAAATGGCGGTTTTCTTCTGTGAATAACGCCACTGGTGACGTCTTCCTTGCTTTAGCTGAGGGACGTATGCTATATGATATTCCCCAGACCTTAGTGTCCAGTTTAGCAAGAGCCCATAGTATGAAGCATAAGTACCTTCTTATGCTTGTCTAGGTTTGCCGCATCATGGTATGTTTCTTTCAGTCGGAAGCTCCAACTTCAACAATGACTCCTACATAGAGGATGCCCTTTCAGAGTCTACTCCTATCTTTGATCCTTCTATCGATCCATATCCTGAGTTTGAAGACCTTTTACCTAAACAAGTCTTTACTACTCAGGACGAAGAACCTCCTGAATCTTTTGTACCCGTTCCTCCCACCTATGTGCTTAAACCTCTTCATGCTGAGTTGAAATATATCCAACTTGATTCGGATGGTAGTCATCCGGTGATCATATCTTCTCAGTTATCTGCCGATGAAGAGGCATGTTTGATTAGGGTGATTAGGGAACATCGTTCCGCGATCGGTTGGTCCCTAGACGACATTAAGGGGATTGACCTTAGTGTATGCATGGATCGCATTCATTTGGTGGATAATACGAAGACTTCACACGAACCTCAGTGTCGCTTGAACCCTGCCATGAAAGAGGTGGCTAGGGAAAAAGTCTTATGGTTACTCGATGCGGGTATCATATATCCCATCTCCGATAGCGAATAGGTAATCCCATTCACGTAGTTCCTAAAAAATTGGGGGTTACCATTGTGCGTAATGCTGTGGGTGAATATTGATAAGAGCCCAAAACTATAGTTGAAACCCTTTAATAGTATTGCTATTTAGCCAATTATGTTATTAATAATATAAGTTTATCATTAATTACGTGCTTTTGAGTATTTCAGGCTTCGGAGTTGAATAAATGTCAATTCGTTACTAATTAGGTGCTAAAAGGAGCTAAAGTGATTGTTAGGGAAGTCCCATGAAGAAAGCCCAAGTTTCATGGAGAAAAAGCTCTTAAAAAGCCCAAGTCAAAACTGTTAAGTAAAAGTCAAATCGGATTAGAGAGTTGAAGAAAAGTCAACAGAACTTCAAAATGCCATATCTTTGGACATCTTTGGACTCAGGCCTCGGATTTGGGCCCATTTTATATTAAAATGACCGGCTCAGAAAGCCCTTTCCAATGGTCTAGGCCTTGACTCGATCAGAATAGTATAAGTTGGTGAAAACACACGCTACAGTAACACGACCAGAATTGGAAGTCTTAGATTCAACCAATTGGGTTATGGACTTGATTTATGGGTCTATAACCTAGCCTAAAAACCCATGCACGATTTTGCATCATGATAGAAGAGAATAAAAACCCTAAACCCCATATCCGGCTACTCCCCTCTTTACTTTAGTTGTAAATTAAGGTTTTCTCTCTCTCTCTCTCCCCCATTAGTTTAGAGTAATTAGGGTTTAATGTTCTTGCCTCCAACTCCATTACACCATTAGTTTTATTAATATAAGTTTAGTTTAATTTAATTATGTCTTATTATTATTGTTTATTGTTAATGAACCAAATGAAACTAGGCTAAAACTTCATTAGAGGAGTTTTATGAAGTCTATGTGAGGGTTATGATTGTTCTTCATTAGTTTTCTCATTGTCTTATGTGCTTCAAGTTCAAGTTCTATAGTTGTCTAGAGATAGAGATTATAGAAGTTGAACTAGAGAAAGAAAACTCCACAAAGAGATTTGTGGAGGAGAATTTCTCTTATGCTAATCATATCTTAGTATAGAGATTGCTAGGATTGGTTAGGGATCAATAATAATTGTGACTTTTGTTGTTTTACCTTGTGTAGATTAATAAAGGTTAAGATTAAAACATGAGAAACTAGTTAGAATAATCATAGCTTCACATAGATGGATTAAATTTTTCCTCTATGTTCTTCCTATTCATTAAATTCACATTTTAATTGCTTAGTTTAAATTAGTTTAATTTATAATTAGTTTTAGTTTAAATAAATCACAACACTACTCTCATTGTTCTCACTTTGATTTCTAATAGAATTTTAAGCTCTTAACGATTAAGAGTGGAACGAATCCTGACTCTCTATATTGCATAATGAATTGAGAGTAGGAATAATATTGATAAGGTAGTTGATAATTAGTTGTTTGTGTTCTTCTAAAGATAATTAAGGATCAATTTTTACGTTTATCAAATATGTTTCCACACGAGTTCGTATGAAATGGAGGATCTGTATTGACTATAGACGCTTAAACGCCATGACACGGAAGAATCACTTTCCTTTATCTTTTATAGATCAGATGCTCGAACGTCTAGCTGGTCATGTTTATTACTATTTTTTAGATGGCTACTCTGGCTATTTTCAGATCATTATTGATCCTGACGACCAAGACAAGACTACCTTCATATGTCATTTTGGAACATATGCCTATAAACGAATGCCTTTCGGCCTTTGTAATGATCTTGGTACCTTCCAGCGGTGTATGCTTCATATCTTTAGTGACAAGGTGGAGTGCTTCATGGAAGTTTTCATGGATGATTTTTCTCTCTATGGAGACTCTTTTAGTGAATGTCTGTCTAACATTTCCAAAGTGTTGACACAGTGAGAGGAAAAGAATCTAGTTTTAAATTGGGAAAAATGTCATTTTATGGTAACAAGAGGGATAGTGCTAAGTCATATTGTATCTAGTGACAACATAGAAGTAGATAAGGCCAAATTAGATAAAATATCATCTTTACCTATACCACGGACTATCCGTGACATTAGAGCCTTTTTAGGCCATGCAGGTTTCTATAGGCATTTTATCAAGGATTTTTCAAAATTAGCTAGGCCTTTAACTAATCTGCTTTTAAAAGATGTCATCTTTGATTTCAATTATGACTGCAAATAGGCTTTGGAAACTTTAAAAGCCGCTTTAACATCTGCACCGATTATACAGCCTCCCGATTGGTCTAAACCTTTCGAACTTATGTGTGATGCTAGCGATTATATTGTTGGTGCTGTGTTAGGCCAGAAACTAGATGACAAGTCCATTGTTATTTATTATGCTAGTAAAACTTTAAATGATGCTCAAAGAAATTACACTACTACGGAAAATGAATTTTTAGGTGTGGTTTATGCTTTAGATAAGTTTCGTCCTTATTTGGTTGGTTCAAAGACCTTAGTCCACAGTGACCATGCAGCTCTTAGGTACCTTCTCACCGATGGATTGATCCGATGGATTCTTCTCATGCAAGAGTTTACCCTAGAAATTAAGGATAAATGAGGGGCCAAAAATGTAGTTGCCGATCACTTATCTAGACTAAAAAATGACAGTGATAGTGATTCTAAGTCCATACCTGATTCTTTTCCTGATGAGCATCTTTATTATATTTTTTCTGCACATTGGTATGCCGACATTGTGAATTATTTAGCTTATGATATTATTCCTGATGTTTGGTAAAAAAATGAATGTAAATTTTTTTTGGCCAGAGTTAAGCTATACTACTGGGATGAGCCCTATCTTTTTAGGTATTGTGCGGATCAGATTATTCGTCGTTGTATTCCCCAATGGGAATATAATGAGGTTTTATCCTTTTGCTATGACAAAGAGTGTGGTGGCAATTTTAGTGGTATGAAAACGGCAGCTAAAATTCTTCAATGTGGTTTTTATTGGCTTACCCTTTTTAAAGATGCCTAAGTTCACTACAAGACGTGTGTTCGTTGCCAACAACTTGGGCGTATCACTAAACGAAATATGATGCTTTTAAATCCCATTATGGTAGTAGAAATTTTTGATGTATGGGGCATTGATTTCATGGGTTCTTTTCCTATTTTTCACGATTTTATTTATATTTTTGTTGCCGTGGACTACATTTCCAAATGGATATAAGTCATGGCTTGTTGTAGCAATGACCATAAGACAGTTGTATTTTTTGTTAAGGAATATATTTTAGGTCGTTTTGGCATCCCTAAAGCCATCATCAGTGATGATGGAACGCATTTTTGTAATAGAGTTGTTGCTTTTTTAGTTAAGAAATACGGGTTACCCATAAGGTGGCAACTCCTTATCATCCACAAACTAGTGGCCAAGTAGAAGTCTCTAATAGGAAAATTAAAAAAATATTAGAAACGACAGTCAATCCTAATCGGAAAGATTGGTCTAAGCATCTAACAGATGCTTTATGAGCGTATCAGACAGCTTTTAAAACTCCTATATGAATGTCTCCTTTTAGACTTGTGTTTGGAAAACCTTGTCACTTTCCCGTTGAATTGGAGCACCGTGCTATGTGGGTTATAAAAAACCTGAACTTCAATATTGATGAGGCAGGTATAAAACGCAAATTGCAATTAAATAAGCTGGAAAAAATTCGTAGCGATTCTTATGATCTCGCGAAGGATTATAAAGCTAACATGAAATGTGTTCATGATAAATAGATTTTGCGTAAAGAGTTTGTAGTTGATCAAAAGATTTTCATATTTTCCCAGGGAAATTAAAAACCTGTTGGTCTGGTCATTTTCTGGTTACTGAAGTTACCCCTTACGGGTCAATCACCTTGGTAAATCCCAAGGACAATAGTACCTTTCAAGTTAATGGCCAACGTTTAAAATATTTTTACGAGTTAATGTCCCCAGATGTGGAGGATGTCCTTTTACAGGACCCTATCTATGAGGACTGACCTTTGATATTTGGTGTACTTCCTCTCATTTCTATATATTGGTAAGTGCACCATGAAGGTAACCGGGCCCTCCCTTTGGAGTGTGTGGTTGTAAGTACCGGATCCTAAGTCCACATTTAACGTAATTCATGCTTTTCACTCTTGCATGTTTTCTCGGATTTTGATTCATGTTTCTCTATGGAGTGATTTATGTCTTTATTGTTTTCTTTTATATTTTTCCTTTTATATATATATATATATAAAACCCTATAAACAGTAATCTAGCAAGTCTCGGGAATTTGACTTTAAAAGACCCATGTTTTTAAAACAATTTTTTTTTAAACCTTGTTTTCAAAAATTTGTTTGGGGGTGGGGTGTTTGGTCTTTCCATTCTTGATTGCTCAACTTCCTATTCTTGTTGGTTATGTCGTAGCTCATTCGCAAAAATCGGACCGTTAATAAATCGAGAATTTTAGTTTTAAGTTTTACGAGGCATAGGACAGGATGGGTATTACGGATTTGTTTT
Source organism: Coptis chinensis (assembly GCF_015680905.1). NCBI lineage: Eukaryota > Viridiplantae > Streptophyta > Magnoliopsida > Ranunculales > Ranunculaceae > Coptis > Coptis chinensis. The sequence continues at coordinate 37,295,879 of NC_141456.1, read as the reverse complement.
GGGCTTGGGCCCAAACGATTTAAAACCCTACGCGGTCACGTGCCCCACATGTGACTCCCTAAAAAAAAACCATGCGTTCTTCTTTCCTCTCCACCTCCACGCTCAAGAACACTGACCAAAGAAAACCTTGAGCGGGCTCGCGCCCTAACCTCCACACAAACCCAGTTCAAATTTCGATCGAGTGATTCATTCACTATCCCCCACCTTACATTCGCCACAATTTCCAAATCTAAAACTCAATGGCTCCTCAACCCCCAAAGATTCTTCCGGAAGAAGTTTTTACTGCTCAACAATTTTCACCCTTTTTCGGTACCGAAATGTGTATTAGGAAGTGGGAAGGGTTGTGGTATTCTACGGATGATTTTTATCAAACTGATTTGGTGGTTGATTTTTATAAGAAGAGGGAGATTGATGGTCGTAGGATTTTTGTAAAGGTGAATGGTAATCGGAAGGAATTGACTACATCAGTGTTGTCTGAGATTACTAGTATTGAGCAAAGAGACATCATAGTCACAATGCAGGAATCTCAGTTTGGTGGAATCGGTCTTTTGATGACGGAGACTGTATTGGAAGGACTTTACAACCCTAGTTCGCATTGTGTTCGTCAAACATCTCTAAGAAGAAACTAGGTGGCTGTGGCTTAATGGGTTGGTAGGAATGTTATTGCCACCACCAAAATTAGTGACATCAATTTGAGTTGTCTGCACATTCTCTTGACCCTTAAGGAAAGGAGGTATGGGTTTTGCATCCTTTACTTTTTGTTAAATGAGATTACAGCAATTGGTAAATTTATCGCAGCCTTCTCTACATTGATTTCGAAGGTTATGTTGTACTGGGGATGTGTTCCGAAGACTGGTAAGGTTAAGTTGAAGTTGCATGAAAATGCACGTATTTATTGGGAATGTATTCAGAAGGATTGGCATTTGCTTGAGGTTTTGGGCACTGAGATGGTATCGGATGAGGAATATGAGGAAGATGAGGAAGACACAACATGTTTTGATGTAGACGCTTTGGAAAGGGCTACTACGGATATAGCTCACGTCTCATTACTTCATCGTGGCCTGCAAACTCTCTATAACGAGTATGAGACAATTTGTACAAGCCAACATTCTCTGCGTGACCTCTGTGAGGCTATTCAGACTAGGCAAGGTATTATTATCCGTAGCCAAGCAAACTTCCAGGCTAACGTGGAAACTCTCGTCCAGAGTAATAATGAGCGTTGGGAAGCCATGAATGTTTTTATGGAGCAATAGTGCACGTTTCAAGTAGAAGTTCTACGACACCTTCCACCTCATGATGGTTCTTCTTCTGCTGACTCTGGAAGGCATGAGCATCGTCGATGCAGGATGGATGATTCTAGCCCTTCCTCATCTCGTGGCTAGTTCTTTAGTTGTATTGTTGTTTTTAAGAATATTTTCCTGTTTAGTATTATTTTTTATTCCCAATTGTAGTTAAGTAGTTAATATTGAATTCTGTGTTTGATTATTATTTAAGTTTAAAGTTGGTTTAATTTTCGGCGTATGCTATATTTTTTTATGGATCCCACCCTTCCGACTTGTTTGGGGGTGGCATTATTTGTTTAGCAATTGCGTTATCATATCCACATGTTCCATTCGAAAATATTATTGCCTTGCTTGATAACTATCGTTTGTGTGCGCATCATGCCGATAGAGTGTTGTTAGAATTAGCTACCCTTGGTTTGTGCAACCTCAAGGATTAGAAATTGGATTATTGCTATTTTTAATTCCAGCCGAAAAGCTATCAGTTTGATTTTGGACTCTGCATCTCGTCTGTTTCTATTTTGGATTTAGAAAATTTTCTTTTCCCATCATCTTGCCTTAACAATTTGTGCAACTTGGGGAACTTAGATTAAGAAACTTGGGTTATATAAATACATGGTTCGCTCTAGACTTCACACCGCACATCTCAATTTCACCCCTCAATTCTTACCACGGACAGTACTTGGAGCGTGCACACCCTCTCTTTTGCTTTATAACAGAGTGCGCCCGCACCCAAGGTCCTAGATCGCAGAATTTTCCTTTGTCAGAATTGAGCGTGCACGCCCTCTTCCATAGGCCATTCTAAGTGCGCCCGCGCCTGGACTTCAACAAACTTCCAGTTCTATTTTCTAGGGTTTTCCGCAGTCACTTCCAGGAGTTCAGTAGGCATTTGTTTTCTATGAAATATCCTCAAATCATACTGGAGCAGTCCTTTGAAGAATTACTCGAGAGTGGCACCTATGGATACTGGTTCCGCGACAGGATTGTGCTGTCAAGATGGTAGACTCTACTGGTAAGTATTGATGAATCTTATTCTCCTGAACTTACTGCTTATTATTTCTATGATAATTGTAAGTTCTTTTATCGACCAGATGGGGAACAAGTGTTCTCCGTCACCATTAATGATAAGACAATGGACTTCAACAAGTTTTTGGTAGCCTTTGCTGTTGGAATGGCTATGCCTACTCCCCAAAACTCATGGGGCTATATGTTTGATAATATATACCTCTATAACTATGAGTATTTCCAAGAGACTTATGGGGCGGGGATTTTTCATGTAAAGGACCAAGGGCATCTTAACGTAGCCCTTGGTAGCCTATCCCTTAACATAGGCACTATCATGTTCTTTATCATGTTGAATATCTTAGGGGAATGGCAGTTTTCTTCTGCAAATAATGCCGCTGGTGACGTCTTCCTTGCTTTAGTTGAGGGACGTATGCTATATGACATTCTCAGACCTTAGTGTCTAGTTTAGCACGAGCCCATAGTATGAAACATAAGTACATTCTTATGCCTTTCTTGGTTTGCTACATCATGGTATGTTTCTTTCTTGATTTCTGTACCCGCTACACGGATTGGGTTGGGGTTGACATTATGCGACCCACCAATTGCATTATACGCTCTTTTCGTGTTGTGACTTGGCTGGGGTGGAGACTACAACCTCATTGGGTTGCCCTTTACACCCCATCAGACCAAGTGACACTTAACAAGTTAGCACAGGTTGATGATAAATGGCGTGAGGCCTGACAAATTATCATGGCTTGGCAGGATGCAAAGGAACCCCACTTCTTTATAGAAGAGGAGGACAATACTTAAATGTTGGATATGAGGTAAGTTTTACTTTTTGTTAGTGTCTGTTTATGTCCCAATTAATTTAATTTTTTGTTATTCCCATAACGGGTGAAACTCATATAGAGTTGCGTCTGTTTTTCATTACTTATATTAGTATGTTCTGAATTTGTTTTGCAGGTGTTCTAAAATTTTCACTCGTTTCTATGATATTTTCTATCCTTCTTATTTCTATACTTTGAGGAAAAAACATGTTTTTGTTTGGGGGTGGCATAGAAACACGCATAATTTAAGGCACCTATTAGGATATATATGTATAATATGCACTTTGCTTTCTAGTAAAAAAATAATAAAAATAATAAAAAGTATTTATACTATACACTTAGGAATATTGATATTGTTTTTTTTTTCTGTGATGATAGTAGTCTAGAAGTTTCAATTTAGCTCTTAAATTAGAATAGTTTTTAGAAATTTAGGTTAATATGTAGGTAATAGTTATTGCATCTTTCTATAAATATATTGCATGAGATCTATGTTTGTATTGGCAGTAAGTTTCTGAAATCTAGGCTAGTATTCTTATTCTACAAAACCTGTGAGAATATAGCCTAAAAAACCTTATATGAGTGAAATATTTGAGTAATGACACAAGGGAAAGTCACATGTCCACTTGCTTGATTACTATACCATATCCTAAGCGAGAATTTAGGCCCCTTTTGGATCAATATAGCCAACAATTCAAACCTATATGAAATTATTTTTCACTAGTCGCCCCTTTGAGCCTTTCTTTAGCCTTTTCATAAACCACAATCCTTTACCCTTTTACAAAAACAAAATAAAAATAAAATCAGCCTATCCATTTTTGAATGAGTCTGAGAAGTAGGATGAAAGGAAGAAAAGAAAAGAGAAAGACCTGTGGAACACCAAGAATTTGTTAGTTGCTTCAAATAAGAAAAGAAAAGAAAGTTTACATCAAAAGAAAAGAAAAAAAAGTTAGAACTCCAAAAACATAATCAAATGAGTCAAAAGCCAAAAGAAAAGAAAAAAATGGCTAAGGATGGAAACAAAGTGTAGAAGCAAAGTAAGAACAAGGTTTTCTCTAGTTACATATTTTGAAGATCCTATTATCTTAGACTTGTCCTCTTGAATATCCATTTTCTTCCTTCTTAAAACCATCACCTAATCCCCGCAACACCTAATAAAGACCTCTAGCTCAATTAGGAATAGGTTAGTGTGATAGTAAGTGGCAGATCTGTAATGAAACCCCAAGTATTCTTTGGCTAGGAGTAGATTAACGCATTTGACTTCGGAAAAGAGCCCCTGACCAGCCACTAGTGTCCCTACTAACCAGCCATCGGCATAAACTTTGATGGTCGGTGGCTGGATATGTTGACCACCCCCTCTCTAGCACGATCTCTCTCAAGAGCTCTCACAGGAGGCAACAAAAGTTTGGTCTTGGCTGAACGTGTTGCATCTCGATCTAGCCGACAGATCTGAAAAGTATTATAGGTACAATTGTTCATTGCTCATGGGTAGAAAGGATAGTTAACCACTCTTGATCCGTATAAGTCTTGCTGAGTTTGGGTTGTGTCGAAGCCATTGCTCCATTACTATGGTTGTTCTTGGAGTTTTAAGTTGAACAAGTTTGGATATGGTGTGAGAACTTTCTAAAGTTTGGGACTTGAAACAAAGTTGTGTTTGGCTGGAAACAAGGGAGGCAATAGCAGTTAATGGTTGCACTTCAATCAACTGCTCTTTATGGGCGGATATTGTAGATCGATTGGTTGGAAAACATTTTTCTTGGCTGATGAACTTTGATATGATTGTTGTATTCGGGTTTTTGATGAGAGGAGTTGGCAATAGCTTCTCGAATTGGATAATCCATAGCCTTGCGATGGGGAAGACACCACCTTAGGCGCTGGTTGCTTACAGGCGGGTAGAGATGGAGGAGTTCGGGTTGCCCAGATCCTTCCTCTATTATTGGGTTTGATCCTGTTGGGCCGGTAGACATGAAGTCTTGGTCTTTTTTTTTTGTCTTTGGGCTTGGTTAGGCTGTTAGTTCATGGGCATGTTTCTAGTACAGGAAAATATAGCTTTTGTACAGTCTATTTTGGGCATCCTCTAGATATAGATTTATAAGCCTATATAAAAGAGGATGTCAATGGATATGTCTATGTAAGTAGTTCTTGAATTTAATACAGGTGAGGGTCTGCCTAACCCTAGCTTATTTGAAAAAAAAAAAAAGTGGCAGATCTGTTTGATCGACTTCAGCTTCCTTGTACGTCATTGAGTTTGTAAAGAAAAGTGTGCCCACTGCACACTGGAGTGAGCGAAACTTGAGTGGAAAAATTAGAGTATTTTTGTCTTGGCATATTTGTGAGGACCTACTTAAGGACGTTATTCCAAAGTTTCAGAAACGGACCTGTTATTGCATTTCATAGCATAGTTCATTATATATATGTTTATCCGTAGATGATTGATTATTACGCATGTATTAGCTTAGGTTTCGAATTGATTATTCTGTATTCATTGCTAGTGAGATGTATAGATATCTAAGAATAAATAAGGAAACATTAAGTTTAGTTCTTAGTCGTTGTAGTATAGATGAAGTTTGTGAGTACCTTCTCTGGAAAACTCTCATGAGACTATAACTCGTCCACTAGGGAATTTTAGTGGTATAAAGCCTTATTGCATATGGTCAATGCAATCGTACTCGGCAAAACGAGATTAGTTAGAACTCCATTTTTGGTCACTTATTTTAATTTCTCATATTTGCTTGAGGACAAGCAAAATACTGTTTGGGGTGGTTTGATAAGAGCCCAAAACTGTAGTTTTAACCCAATATTACATTTAGACCAATTATGCTTATAATAAATAAGAGTTAGTACTGTTTACGTACGTTTGTGTATTTAAGGTATTGGAGTTAAATATGTTAAGAAATATGTCACTTTTGCAAGAGAAAGAAGCAAATGTTGGTTGCTAAGAAGTTATATGGTTAAAACCTATGTTTCAAAGAGAAAAATCATTTTTAAAGCCCAGCCAAAGCTGAAAAGTCAAAGTCAACGCGGGCAGAAATAGAGCAGAAAAATCAACAGAACTTTCGCATGCCGTATCTTTGGACTCAGATCTTGGAATTGGGCCAACTATATGTCAAAACGACCATCTCAGAAATTGCTTTCTAATGGTTTAGGACTTGATCCAATCAGAGGATTAAAAGTAGATGAAAAGGCTGTTGCAGTAATTTCCAGCAAAAAACCCCTTTTTGGACTTATATAATTATGTTTTGGGCTTGATTTAATGACCCAAAATATAGCTCCAGAGCTCATGCACAAAATTGTAAACCTAGTCCTCTCCTATATAAAGAGGACTAAGGCACAACTGTAGCACTATCTCCCAATTAGATAATAAATTAGTTTTCTTCTTTAGTTTTAAAACCTAGTTATTGTTTTATTAGCCTAGCCACCGCCTCATTAATTCAATCCAAGCTATTTCTAATACAAGTGTTCTTTAATTATGTCTTCTTCTCCTTATTATTATGTCCATGATAGTCTAATGAATCATAGCTAAACCTCTATTAGAGGGGTTTGATTAAAGCTTTCATGAATACTTGATGTGTTAGTATAGAATAGTTGTAGTAAGATATTCCACTCTAAAGGGTAGTTAATTCACCATGAGAATGAGTTTCAACTGTCTCACATGCTAATTATTAGTTGGTAGAGATGCCATGAATAATTAGGGATAAAAAGACCTAATTTTTATGTGAAAACCTAAAAACTAGGGTTTCAACAACTCCATACTAGCATATTAGAGATTAATCAAGGTGTATTTCAAATCTCTCTAATTCCTTCTCATTCACATCTTCGTATTTAATTGTCATAGTATAATTTAGAATATCTTAATTAGTTATTCCCACATATTAGTCTTATTAAAAATATTGCTCTCATTGGTATTGTAGAATTGTTTAAGTTAGTGAAACTGTCACGTTCTAAGCAACTAGGAGTGGAACGAAATATTTACTCAAAGTTTATTGCATGATAATTGAGAGTAGAAACTTTGATTAAACGTAGAAAACTAGCTTTCTTATTCCTAGCATAAATAATTATTCATAGGATAGAAACATTTATTTTCATTTTATGAAACCCCGCTACACACAATTGAGTTACTGATCTCTTTAAAAACAAATTTGCCCACATATTTTTTTGCAGGTGCCGATTAGCAAAGTTGGTAAAACTTTTGGGTGATGATAACAGAAGTTTGGGGCTCGAACCCTGCCAGCATCAAAGAGTTACTTATCTAATTTAAAACAGGCTTATCAATAAAAAAAAAATATGGACTTTATTAGAAAAATTATTTGGGCCTGTATTACTATATATTAGTTATATTAGTTGGGCCTATTCTATTATTTTGAGTCTAGTTTGTTAATGGGGCTTGTTCCTACTTTGGCCATGTTACTTTTTATGTTTGAATTAAATGTGTGGCTTTTGTTTGTTGGTTTGTGGTTGGTTGCATGGGTGTATGAGGTGTCTTTACAAGAAAGTTTAAATCTAAGCCTTGTGAACAAAACTTGTCACCACCTGCTTCAAATAACACCAGGACCTGACGGTGTGACTTCAATTCTCATCTCCAGTCCTTTTGACATTACAACACCTCTAGTTAGGATAAAAAAATAAATGAAAACAAGCTTTGGTGTCTTAAACTTTAATTTGTACTGCTATCCTAAAAATTACTTATGGATATATCACAATAACCGAAACGAAACTAAAATAATCCATCAAGTTAGAATGATAGTGTTATACAAGGAAATATTGGGTTTTGTGTTGCTGAAATTCAAAGATTAATCCACTCAAGTTCTCAAAAGAAAACTTGGTAGTTAGACAACTACTTTTACATGTCTATCTAACTAGTAATTAGTAGCAAACATTGTGTTGGTATTGGAGAAGGGTCGCAGGACGAACCTATTAATTGATCGAAGAAGAGTTTGTCTTCTTCTAAATAAAAACTTTAGATGAGACAATTATACATCTACGGAACACTTACTACTTAAACGGTAAGCTGGTGTATAAGTAGACGAGCTTGGGTCAGGTAATATAATTGCTATTTTCTTTAGCTAGGAAGTATATACATTGTTGGGTAAAGTAATATAAATGAGGTTAGTTCGATAGCTTGATACTCCATATAACTGTTTGTCAAGAAATAATTAATATTATATCTGTGTTAATTATGAATTAATGTACTAATTCTTATTAGTAGTGAATCAATAATATTTTATTGAGAATATTTTGCGTTTATTTGCTCGAGAATTATCTCGAAAGATAATTCCTAAAGTGACGTACAATGTGAAATAACAATTCAAGATAAGGAATCGGTTAGTGGACATTACGTAGATAGATGCAAGAGTGAGAGGAGCCTATGCCGCCTTCCTCATCAAAATGACTTAATCCATTCCCATAAAACCTTACAGGCTAATAGGAGAACTACGACTAGCTTGATCCCTAAATGGGTACGTAGGCAGCCAGCCGGCTCAGTCGTTTTCATGGAAAAACCACCACCCCTTTTTCAGAAAGAGATCGAATCAGTTTTTTGATATATTTTGACACGTATGTGCTATAATAATTTATTTTCGCATGTGTTAGTCATGATCTGGATCTTTCCGAATTATTGATTGATTTTTGTATTGCCTGTACCTAACATGTCTATTTTGAAACTCCGTTAATCGACACACATACAAAGATTATATAAACGAAATGTAAGAATTGCTAATAAGTAGTTGAAAGAGGATGAACATGTACCTACCGTCCTACATAGATAATTGGAATATAGGTTGCTAGGCGAATACAATGCAAGCACCAAGTAATTAACATTGTTTAATTATTATATATATGCACTGACTAAGTGATTAACATTGGTCATTTGAGAATAAATGATAGAGATGTACAGATTTGTTTGATAAGTAACAACCATGCAAGCTTCCTCACCATAACTGTAGTTTCTGCTGGGATAAGAAATCTTAATTCTTTAGTTTTAAACTGATTCTTTTTAACTTGTTTTGTAATAATTTAGCTATTTTTTCATTTTCTTTAATTATGAATCAATATTAGAATGCATCAATTATTTAGAAATTTTGACGTTAATTAGCATTCAGGTGTGAAATACCAATCTAGGGTAAGAGATCGGTTTCAGGGTGCTATAGTAGAGATCTTCTTTCGTGATGTATGTTACAAGCAAGTAAATGATGTATTATCTATTTGTGGAATGTAAAAGTTTGGATAGTTGGTTTCGATCTCATTTTGATTAAATTTTAAACTGACATAATAACAATGGATACTTGTGTTAAATATGTGAACTTAGAAACGTAATCTTATGTAAAATTCAAATGAAAAAGCTCATTGGAACATTTATGTTGCACTCTACTACAATAATCTGAGCTAAGAAATCCATTGCAACATTCCTGTTTGCACTATCAGAATGTCACTGCAACATTCATATTGCACTGTTAGATATCGTTGTAGCATTTATGTTGCAATGGAGTATATATGACTGGAACATTCATGTTGCACTACCTTTTAGAGCCTACTAGAATCAAATGAACTAAAAAACCCACTGCAACATTCATGTTGCCCCTACTTTGCAGCCTACTACAGTTAACTGAACTAAGAAACCCACTGCAACATTCATGTTGCACTATCAGATATCACTGCAACATTCCTGTTGCACTCCTTGTTAGCAATTTTCGAATACGTCTTTTTAGAAGCAAAATGATTAGAATGTCCGCATGTTTGAATCATTCAGAATAATTTGCGATTTTTTCATACTGGACGTTTAATACACTAATTCATGAATTAATCAAAAATTTGTTTTTAAAAAATGCCCCATTTATGGAATCTTTTCAATTTTAGAAATGAGCTTTGAGAGAAAAAAAGAGAGCAAAGAGAACAAATCAAGTTTTGATAAACCGTTGCTAGTGTTTAGGTAGATCAAGAAGAAGACATGCATCTTTGATTGCCTGCGATTTCTTTTTCTTTCTTTAATTTTATTGCGGTTGAGAGAGAGTAGGGAGTGAGAGAGAGAATAGAAACTGGAAAGAGAAGCGAGTTGTTGAGGGATATAAGTTTTGAAAGAATGCTTGTGGGCTCATATGCTTGGTTTATCAAGCATTTCAAGCTTAGTTTAAAACAATATCTATTTAAAACAAAATCTATTAATTTAGTTTCGAATTTTTGATTTTCAAATTTTTGCAACCAAACATTGAAAACGCGTACAAATTAAACATTGCATAATTATTGTATTGTGAATTTTTGATCCAATATTTGACCGTACTATTTTTTCGAGTCATCAAATAATTCTTAAATTTTCCCTTATAGTATTTTTGCCGTATCCCGAATTGCTAACAAGAGTTGCACTGTTATGCAGCTTGCTACAATCAACTTAATTAAGAAATCCACTGCAAATATTCATGTTGCAGTCGAGTATATCAGTGCAACAAAACAGAAATATAAAGAGTCAGACAAAAGTGACCCCAAGTGAACTTTATAGAGTAATTTCACCACTTCCTCATTACATCAACTCACATATAAAATGAATACTGTTACAACCACTTTACCGCGAATCTCGCTAATCTCTAACTTCACTCACATTCACTTTATATTTTGGATCGGCTGCACCAATTCGGTTGCCTACGTACCCATCTCGGGATCAAGCCGCCGTAGTTCACCTCTCTCTCCTCACCCTTCTATGCCTCCATTCATTGCCCTCCTCTTTTCTTCCTCATTCCTTTTCTTTTTATATCCCTCTCTTAGGTTTTACTCATGGGACATAGTATGGTCCTGGGCCTATTCTCTGGGCCCAATACATACTATGGTATGGGCCTTATCTCTTGGGCCAGTACTTATGTGATGCATTCCTGAATATGGCTACTACATTTGCCCCCTCTCGGGTTCGGCGACGATGACGACGGCGGACCCGAGAAGTCTTCGAACTTCCTTGTCCCTCTCTTTGAACTCTAGATATCCACAGTATCCTGTGACTGTACGTAGTCTTCTCCTCCTTAGGACATTTCGTATCCATGTACTCAAGCTCTTTGGACCGTATGTCTGCGTGAAGTACTCAATCCATCGGGTTCTTGTTCATATACCCCATTAACGTATCCCCAAAGGATCTCATCCCTTCGCTCTCTCCCTTCAACTCGATACAATGCCCACAATGTGTCTCAACCCAGCCATAAGCTCTCCTTCATAGAACTCACTACTATGTCCACGGAGTGTCTCACCTCAGCCAACATCTCTCTTTCCGAAAACTTGCCACTATGTCCGCGAAGTGTCTCAGCCCTGTCATAATCTCTCCTTCACATAACTCACTTCTATTCCGTAGAGTGTCTCACCCTTTCATTTCCCTTTCATAGGACTCAACTATCTCATCCCCTTCACTCTCTCTTTTCAACTCAATACAATGCCCACGATGTGTCTCAACCCAACCATCACCTCTCACATAGAACTCCCTACTATCTCAGCGGTATGCCTCCCCCAGCCACCTGCTCTCTTTCTCGGAACTCACTGCCCTGTCTGCGGAGTGTATCACCTCAGCCACCATCTCTCTTTCAGAGAACTCACCACTATGTCCGCAGAGTGTCTCAGACCTGTCATAAGCTCTCTTTCACATAACTTCACTACTATATCTGCGAGAGTCTCACCCTTTCATTTCCCTTTCAGAAGAACTCCTGCCTCTCATCCCTTCGCTCTCTCTCTTCAACTCAATACCATGCCCACAATGTGTCTCAACCCAGCCAACACCTCTCACATAGAACTCACTACCATATCGGTGGTATGCCTCCCCGACCACTGCTTCTCTCCTTCCGGAACTCATCGCCCTGCAAGGAGTGTATCACCTCAGCCACCATCTCTCCTTCAGAGAACTCACCACTATGTCTGCGGAGTGTCTCAGCCCTGTCATAAGCTCTCCTTCACATAACTCACTACTATATCCGCAGAGTGTCTCACCCTTTCATTTCCCTTTCGTAGAACTCGGTATCTCATCCCCGCCCGCTCTCTCTCTTCAACTCAATACCATGCCCACGATGTGTCTCAACCCGGCCCAACACCTCTCACATAGAACTCACTACCATATCGGTGCGCTCCCCCCCACCTGCTCTCATTCTCGAACTCAGCGCGCCCTGCAGCAGAGTGTATCACCTTAGCCACCATCTCTCCTTCAGAGGACTCACCACTATGTCCGCGGATTGTCTCGTCCCCTGCATTTCTCCTTCTCATAACTCACTACAATGTCCGCGGAGGGTCTCGCTTGACCATAAGCTCTCATTCATAGAAATCTCTATCATGTCCGCGGAGTGTCTCACCCTTTCATTTCCCTTTCGTAGGACTCAACATTGTATCCGCCAAGGGTCTCATCCCCCTTGCACTTACTCATGGAATTCGATATACCGCATGCGCAAAGGGCCTCCTCCCCTCTATTTCTCTTTTGTAGAATTCAATAGTATTGTTCCTTCTGGAACTCCGGCACGCGGAGGGCTCATCCCCCTCCCCCCACTGTCTCTACTCTGAAGTGGAGTCTATTGAGGGGCCACTCTGTTTGCCCCCAAGTCTGATTGGGATCTCATGTCCGCAGATGGCTCATCCCCCGCTATCTCCGTTGCGGGTGGAGTCTGATGAGGGGCAACTCTGCTTACCCCCAGGTTTGACTCGGATCTCATGTCCGCGGAGGGCTCATCCCCCGTTGTCTCTGCTCTGGAGTGGAAAGTCGGATGAGGGGCAACTCAACTTGCTCCCAGGTTTGACTCGGATCTCATGTCCGCAGAGGGCTCATCCCCCCTGCTATCTCTGCTCTGGAGTGAAGTTTGATGAGGGGTAACTCTGCTTGCCCCCAGGTTTGACTCGGATCTCATGTCCGCGGAGGGCTCATCCCCCCCGTTGTTCAGATCTCATGTCCGCATATCTCTTGCATCTCCGACCTGCAGCTCAACCAGGCTCTGGGGCTACTCTCTTTGACCTGCCTGTCTCTTTGCCTTTCTCCGTCCCGCGGCTCATCCCTCCTCCGGGCTCATTTCGAGCTCTCGCTGTTGGGGCTCTCATTGCCTCATGTATCTCTAGCAGCATCTCCGGTCCACGGAGGGCTCATCCCCTCCGCTGGGCTCGACCGGGTTGTCGCCCGGTTGGGGCTCTCTCATTGCCCCATGTATCTCTAGCATCTCGATCCAGCGGAGGGCTCATCCCACTCCGCGGGCTCGCTCGGGCTCTCGCCTGTTGGGGCTCTCTCATTGCCCCATGTATCTCTAGCATCTCTGATCTGCGGAGGGCTCATCCCACTCCGCGGGCTCGCTCGGGCTCTCGCCGGTTGGGGCTCTCTCATTGTCCCATGTATCTCTAGCATCTCTGATCCGCGGAGGGCTCATCCCACTCCGCGGGCTTGCTCGGGCTCTCGCCGGTTGGGGCTCTCTCATTGCCCCAAGGCTTGACTCGGATCTCATGTCCGCATATCCTATCTCGCTTGAGGCTTCGGACACGCCGGACCATGACAGCTCTGCCTGCCCCACACGCGCTGTTTGGACACGAGGGTCCGCGGAGGGCTCATCCCCCCCGCACTCATTCGGATAGTCCCACGACATATCCGCGAAGAGTCTTCTCGAACCCCTCCGCTCTCCTTCGGAATGCTTATCCGGGAACAACTTAGCCTGCCCCATGTTTGATTCGGACAAGAGGGTCCATGACAGCTCTGCCTGCCCCACACGCGCTTTTTGAACACGAGGGTCTGTATCCTATCCCGCTCGAGGCTTCGAACACGCTGGTCCGGGACAGCTCTGCCTGCCCCACACGCGCTGTTTGGACATGAAGGTCTACGGATCCTATCCCGCTCGAGGCTTCGGACCTGATGGTCCCGGACAACTCAGCCTGCCCCATGTTTGATTCGGACACGAGGGTCCGCGGAGGGCTCGTCCCCCCGTACTCATCCGCTTAATTGGGCTTCATTGTTCCTCATGGGATATAATATCTCCTTTGCATGTGGGTCTTTCTTAGCTTTCTGAGTTCCTCAAATCTGGCGAGCAACTACATATGTGTATTTCCTAAGAGCAGTTCCGTACTCAAGGCCTCTGAAGGCTACACTTGCCTTTCTATTCATTCTGCTCATACTTCGTGAAGAACGTGACACATCTGAGTCTGATGCCTGAGGCTTCATTTCAGTGCCTTGTCTCTTTGAACTAACATGAGCAAGGTCTTCTGATCTCTCCCTGATGTCCATCTCGAAGCGAATCAAGGAACGCCCCGACATCCTGAGAGCTCTATGGTAATACATCATGCCTTTTACAGTACGAGCAATGTCTGGTCTCTGTACGATGCCCAGAAGCGGAGATCTTTTAGCTTGTTATTCCCTATTTCATTTTCATACACCGTGCCCACTCTGCGCATCCTCTCTAAGAAATTTATCCACTCATCATCGTCAATTTTCTGCCGATAGAACAGTGTAGAGACACCATCTTCACTCTCAGTTCGCAGCTGTTCTTTGTTATACAAAACTTCTTTGTTATAGTAAGGAGTAAGGACACTGAAAGCCATCATTTTTTCAACTTGGGGAGCATGGGGTATATTCACAAACAAGGAGTTGCTGAAGAAAGCAACATGGCGTCTTGACTCCAGATTAATTGGGACGTTGACCCTAGAGTCCCTGGATGTTAGACTTATACGCACATGATGAACCTGGCGGTAGAAGGTAGCATTTTCAATGTTGGGCAACTTGATGGAATTCTCAAAAAGCCAACTGGAGTTAGTAGCTGGACTCAGAGGTGCTAAACCATCTTCTTTTAGTTGTTCTGACGTCCTCTTCACCTTGGGAAATCTTCGAATCAAAACCTCGTACAAGGCCTGCAGTGTGTTCACCAACTTGTTGAGATATTTCTTAGGCTTATCCAGGAAATCCACAAGGGATATTAACTTCGCATGAATCTGTTGCACTGCAATCGTTTTGTAGATTTCCGTGAACTTCTGAATCCGAATTGAGTAATCTATCTCCGCAAAAAGGTTGCAAAAAACTGAAACCTTAGCCTCAACTGTTGGATGTTCCGAATCTCACCCAAATGGTCAAATAACCCACCAACGATCCAACCAACGAAGAGAATATTGAGTACCATCTCTATATATCCACAAGGCAAATCAAAAGCACTGGAAGCCATAACAGCCCGACCGCCAATCTGTTAGTGATACCAAATAACTCAAGCCAATCATAATCTATTCTTTTAAGCTTCCATATAGCCTTCAGTTCACTCCTGGGCATAATCTGGAAGTAGAAACTGAAACTAAACTTCGCGGCAAGAATGAGAATCCAGAAAACTGAGTGCTCCATGCTGTCAACAATCCCTTCATTAAGGCCACGACCAACAAAAATTCGCGTCTCGGTTACGACATTAAAGATTCTCCAATTAGTTTCCTCGAGAAAGTTCTGCACCCAAGGTAGAACCAATAGAACCTTCGCTAGTAGTACCTGCGGGAGGAGATATACAGGCGCTGCAATAAGGAAAACCTTTTGCATTACTTCTGCTTTGCTAGACCCTCTCCAAACCAGTCCATATATAACAACAAAGGTAGCTGTCCATACTGCAGCAACAACACTCTTTAGCACCATCCTCAGGCCAAGCCGCCTTGTCTCGCTTGAAACCAATCCATACTGAGTGAAAAAATCTAGTAAGGATTGAAACAATCTAAGTCCTGCCCTAGTGATAAACACACTTAGTACCCGAAACCGGGTGTCACGATTTCTCAAAACTTGCCACGGATAAGCCCACTTTGACTCTTCCGCCCCCACAACTATAATTGCAGCTTGAAGAAACAATAAATGCCTAATCCATAGTCGATCAAAGCTCCTAAACACATTCAAAAATGACCTCTGCTCAACAAAACCTGTCTTACCAACACCCTTTCGCTTCCCTTTAGTCACCTAAGAACTAGCATATACATAGTCATCCGAAAGGCCCAAGCTCGAGACCAGGCCCAATTTGCCAAGATCTGAAATGGGTCCAAACCGACCCATTTCCCCATCTTCTCCACCCATCTCTCCACTCACCACCGTGGGATCGACCGATTCATTCACCACCACCAACAACGAGCGTAATCTTACGCTACCGTTCACATCAACTATTTAACTTGTGAATGACATGATACAACAATGGGATGTAACATACTTGCACCAGTATGATCTCTCGGACTAGTGAACCCAACATAGTCATCCAAGCTTCACTCTTGATTCCCACCACCGTCTTCTTTAATTACTTTCGAACTACCCTCTCCTCTTCTCTCAGGCCATTAAGTGGTCCGGATGTGAGACTTCGGTTATTCATGCTCTTTGTGCTCTTGAGGAAAGTAGTACAAAAGGTGCCGACTTGAGGCAAGGAAACAAGCGGACTAAAGAGCGGCATGCCCGCATTTCGAGTTTATACTCTTCTTAGTTCTTGACCGATCTTGAAGCTCTTTCACAATCTTCATTTCTTCAGCAAGAATAGGTGCCCCTCCATTCATCACCACCCCACCTATTGCTTTGCTCTTCTCCTCCAAAGTAAACATGTTTCCTTTCTCTATTACCCCAAACTATATTATATCAAAACAGAGAAACCCATCTTTCTAAGTCTTAAAGCACTCAAACTCAACACCCCATATTAAAACCCGCTATACTCAACTTCAAACACAACATCCCCACATCTCAAAATCTAATCTTTCTTCAAAACTCAACCGCCCCACTTCCAAAAACCTTATCTTTTAGCTCAAAACATCACCACTCTCTCTCTCAGAGTAACATTTAAGAAACCAAAATAGAGGAACGAAATAACAGAAAATGGTCAAAGCTCGAGTGTTTTTTGTAAGAATGGAGAGAAAACTTATATGTTTAAAACTTTTCTGTCCCCCAGGACGAGCCATTTATTTACAACCACTTTACCCTTGAATCTCGCCAATCTCTAACTTTACTCACATTCACTCTATATTTTGGATCGGTTTGCACCAATTCGGTTGCCTCACGTACTCATCTCGGGGATCAAGCACCGTAGTTCACCTCTCTCTCTCACCCCTTCTATGTCTCCATTCATTGCCCTCCTCTTTTCTTCCTCATTCCTTTTCTTTTTATATCCCTCTCTTAGGTTTTACTCATGGGACATAGTATGGTCCTGGGCCTATTCTCTGGGCCAAATACATACTATGGTATGAGCCTTATCTCTTGGGCCAGTACTTATGTGATGCATTCCTGAATATGGCTACTACAAATACATCATCTCAATGCGCCCATACACCGTGCCTATGTTCTTCACTTCTTTTATTTTAAGCCAACATTGTATCTTTAAGTTAGGTGGTTGTATTGTCGTCTCCGCAACTACTTCATTGGAACACAACATTTTTTGAATCTTCAACCGAATCACAAATTAAACAACTCCATACTACTATGTCCTTTTGCATGGCCAAAACAGACAAGCACTGCAACTCTTTTGTCTCTTCAATTGCCTGTCCTCCTGTGTACGTGTTTAGCCACTTCCTATCGAGAAGAAATAAAAATCACACGCCACGAGACGTAAGGTAAGATCAGCTTAATTACGAAAAGTATATCGTTCAGAGTAACTATAGAGTCCGAGTGTCCAACCCAATTCGTACGCTAATTTAAGTGTTACTCTGACATGTACTGATGTACACAACTTCAAGAATGTCGTTGTCCATACTCCATAATTCTCCATATCCTGCAAATAAGAAGCCAATATATCAAACACAAGAAATAATCATACCTGAAAAAAACAATAAACATCGATAATTAGCAAAACCAAAACTTGTTAGTAAATCAAACCAAATCGACACGATAAGTAGAATGCAACGTCAAGGTTCAAGTGTTCAACTCAAGTTAACGGTGCCACATTCATGCTGCACTTTAACAAAATTTTAGATTTAAAATGTGAGAACTCCAAAAACAATAGTCTACTTAAGGGCTATTTGTTTTTGCCTCTTATAAGACATGAAAGTCTTATAACCTCTTATAATATGTGGACCAGTAATTTTGGACATTTTTTTTATTTGTTTTTTTGCCTCTTATAAAAGACATTATACTAGAAATGTCTTATAAGAAGCTCCAATTCTATAAGTATCAAAATTGGACGCCACCATCACCACCACCACCACTACTACCAAACTATTAAAACCACCGCCGCTGCCACTACCAAGCTATTAAAACCGCCGCCGCCGCCATTACCACCACCTCCACCACTGTACTATTAAGACCACCGCTACTACTATTGCCACTACCATCACTACCATCACTATGCTATTAAGACCAATACCATTACCTCCACTACCACCACCACCATCACCACCATATTATTAAGGCCACTACCACCACCACCGCTGCCGCCGCTACTACCACCACCGCCACCACCTTGCTATTAAGGTAATTTTCTAAAATCGATATTCTAATTATTAAAATTGATTTGAAATCGAAAATTAAATTATTCGTTTGTTTCAAATTAATCTATTAAAGTTAAATGTGATGTAAAGTAGGGTTATATTTGTTAAATAACCATTTATAGGATGTTGTGTATTTATTTTTTATATTTTTACAAGTGTTTATAAGAAGAACTTAAAATGAAAAACAAATCACTTTATAAAAATCATTTTATAAGACCCTCTTATAATTTAACCCAAAAAAACAAATAGCCTCTTAATATAACTACAAAAAACTGAAAGACAACACCCAATTAATTACCTTAAATAAATGTCAACTATATTAGATCCACGAGATTCAGAGTAACCAGTTAAAAATGAGGGTTGGAGGCCCAATTTCTTGAAACCAGATTATATAAGGCAAGATTTAAGAAAAGATTATGTTACACTCTAAAATTGACTAAACGCCCTAAGAAATTCTATGTCAATACTCCATTGAATAAAAGGCGCATACACTGATAAAAGGTACATTGGATAAAGGGCGCATACACTGATACACACTTTCTACCAATTCATACACACCTACTTGGCTACCTAGAATGTTTATATTGGTTGTGAAAGATTTTAGGATTTCACCTTATGACTAATGCCGTAGAGAAATATTGCTATCATCAAGCCCATTTCGTGAGAAATATTGCAAGACTAGAGCCAAATCCTAGTCAAATATAAGTTGTACAGGGCCAAAATTTCTACCATTAGGTTGTACAACTTATATTGTACAAATCCTAGCCAGTATCTACGATTCCCAAGAGAATTGGCATGCAATAAGAATTATATGCATAAATTTCTCATGTCAAAATTGTCATGATTAGAGAAACTAGCTTTGATTTAAAAGAAACCAATAACTAAAGATGAAGATAAAAATTGAATCAAAATGAAAATAGCTTTGGTTATTACTGAACAGTATCAATTACAATTTTCTTTTTCTTTTTCTCTCTCGTTCTTCTTTTTCAGATTTGTGTAATGATTTCCAATGAATGAATCTCCTCTTTTCCAGTCTTTTTATAGTACTTCTACAATAGCTTTGACCAATCAATACTTGCCGCGTGTCCATTTTCTTATTCTTTCTTCTTTTTCCCGCCTTAAACATGCAATTAGGGGTGTAATACGGGGCGGGGCGGGTCAACCGCAGGTCAAATAGTGATGGGTCGGGGCGGGGCGGGTCTAGGGGATACAAATCCAGTGGTCCCCGACGGGGCGGGTTGAAGTGTCATGTCTTAGTACCATCGCCTGGCCTGTTGGGTCAGCTTACGGGGCGGGTTTTGGGCGGGTCATCTAGGTCGAGTGGAAATTATCATTTTAATCCAATTTCACTAAAAAAAAAAACTTTCTAATTCTGTAAGTAATATATTTCTAATTCACAACATAGAGAAAAAATGGAATCAATCAATAAAAAATAAACAAAAATAAAAAAACTTGAATTTGAACCCAAAACCATATCTGTAAATTTGAAACTTATTTATCATGATTTACCATTTGTAAATTGATTATTTTCCATAGTATGATAAAATGAAGATGGGAGCGAGGATCTATGGTACAAAACAATAAAATATAAACAAAAAGAATTCGAAATTAATACAAGGATGAATGATTTATCTTCTTCAAAATTCGAAAGTTGAATTTGAACTTTTGATATTTTTCCAATGTTCAAACTTGAATATGTAAAATTGATGTTGAACTCATAAGTTTGTTTCATATCTATCAAATTCCTACAAAAGTTAAAAGAAATTATAAACAAAATACAAAAATATTAGAGTTAGTCTTGAAATTGTACGGGTCAACGGGGTTGGGTCAACGGCTTTTGACACGGTGCAGGTTGGGCGGTTTGACAGGTCAGGTTTGAGCATAGAACCTATACCCATAGCCCGACCGCATAAAAATGGTGGTGGGGTGGGGTGGGTCTATTTTCAGGTCGGTGGGGGTTTGGGTGGCGGGTGAAGACTGGGTACCCTACCGGATGATGGGTCAACGGTTTTTTTTACACTCCTACCTGTAATGTACAAACTTATTTACCAATTATCGATATATCGCCATACTCGGGCTGGAATATCGAGGTGACGATATTTGCCCACTACATCGCCCCTTCTCGAAACTTTCAAATTTTAACCCCAAAAAATTTGAATGTTTCGAGAACCAAAACAAATTTCACCCATCTCCAAATTCAAAAATTCAAGCGGTTACAACTGTGGACAACCCAGTTGCCTCGAAATTATAAACGCCGTATTTCACTTTCTCTCTCCTAACTTTTGAAACTATAAAAACCTTATTTTACTTTCTCTCTCTTCACTTTTACAAACAATCTTGCGAAAAAACCATCTAAACCCCACCACCATTAACGTCTTCAGAAAAGCTCCGTTTTGGTTGTACTTGCTGTTGCTTTCAACAAATCTCTCTGCATAATATCAGGTTAGTACCAAAAAATAACTTAACATGCTATTCCTTATTCTCATTTTAACGTTTGGTGATAATATTTTAACTGATCTCGCCATCTTCTTTTTCCAGATTATTCTACTTAGGGTTTAGGCTTTGAGTGTTTCAATATTACCTGTGTATCCTTATACTAATTAGATTTTGAATTATAATCTTTGACAGTATGGCTAGGAGAAAAACTTATGTTAACTTTATACGCACTCTCTTGAAACAATCCTGGCTTCGACGTCAAGAACGCATGCGTTTGAGACACAGTTCTTCACCTCGAACCCCGACATTACCATCTCGTGACCTCAATACGTGCTTAGTAAATAATATATTGTATACTTATACTATATATAGCGATAGTGGCTCAGATAAAGGATATAATTCTAATAAAAAATTTATTGTTTCTAGTGATACCGACATGTCGAATGAAAGTATTGAATCTGCAATTCGAGTGAACTCTTCTTCTTCAGCGTCGTCATCCCAAAGAATTGAGACTGACGAACCGGCATGGCATCCCTTGTATCTGGCTGATGGCCTACCCTGCCATCCCTTCGAGACTGTGGATTCAGACACCGATCGGGAAATTATTAACGATCAGAGCATTTGGAGTAATGGTTTGGATCCTTGTTTCTTAGAAAGACCCAATTTAGATATTGTTAAAGCTGCCTACCAAATACCAGACTATATCCAACTTCTACATTATGCTAGAAGTAAAAAAGGAGCTCGATGCCAAAGTGGCGACTAGAAAACCACCATTATTACTGTTGGGCAACTAGCTGCCGGCTTACGCCTTCCCTTATCCTACCTCGATCGAGAAGTACTGAACTATCTGACCATTTCTCCTAGCCAAGGCACAGGCAATTTCTGGAGATTGCTGTACATTTGTAATTTCTATAATTCTCACCTTGCACCCGATGCCCGATCATCCTCAAGAATTCGTCTCATCGATATCCAAAAACATTATACCTTTCTTGAATGTAATGAGAAGAACAAATATGGTACAAAAGAACCCAGTGGTTATTTTTATCCCAAAAAATGAATGAACTGTGCTGGCATTATAAGGATAAACCGAGATAGTGATTTCAGATGGCCATTATACCATATCATTGTATCTGGGCAATGGGAGTCATCCGCTTCGATTGCTGTTCTATCCTTGATACATCGTGTTTTTAATATTAGAGGTATGTTACTTTACGATACTCCCTCCCTCCTTTATCTCGGGGCTGCTATTTGACTGGTCTATCGTTGCGACTTTGTTTTAGTGCTTAAACGCACTGAGGAAGAAGTCACCGCTCGAACTGGTGTTGATAAATACGGCAATCCCAAATTGACAATCGATCTCCCGAACACCGATAATTATGTCGCTCCTCTATACTTCTTAAAAAGTACTGTCCATAGCCTGAAAAAGTATTGAAAAAATGGACTTGGAAGCTGAATTGGAGAAAGCCCATTCCCAAGTGGCTGCTTATGCTGCAAACATGGAGTACTGTGTGGACACTATGAAAAGCTTCAAGCGATTTCTTCCTGCTGATGTCATTAAGGACAAAGGGCTTGACTATGATAACGAGAGCGAGCTGCCCTCCGACATTGGCGCGCAGGATGCTAATAATGATGCTGTGGATTCTATCCCTCTAGCAAATGAGGCTTTCGAGACGGAGATATCTACTCCACCTTTTAATCCTGACTCCCTCCTTAGTACTCCTAACATTTTGGATGATCCAGACATTCGAGTTGACCTCAACACCATTCTTGAGACTAGAGATCTTGCAACAACCAAAATCAAAACCTCAAAACAGCTCTAGTTTCTTTGTAACTGTAATGTTGATACAATGGGCCTGGCCATCTATATTTCTTTAAACTCCTTTTTTGAAATATGTAACTATAGTTTTTGTGTTCTACCATCTGCTTATGTGTGTCAAATAACTTTTGATATTACTTCATATAGGCTTAACTGATGCTTATTAACATTTTTACACAGTACCATCGACATTCGATACCATTCCAACCAAAAATAGTATCGATATTTAGTAAATATCCGAAAATCAAATTTTGAGTTTCGATACCACTTCAACTAAAACAAGATCAATACTTAGTAAATATTTTGAAAATCAATTTTGAGTTTCGATACCACTCAAACCAAAAAACAATATCGATACTTAGCAATTATTTGAAAATCAATTTTGAGTTTCGATACCACTTCAACCAAAAAACAGTATCGATACTTAGTAAATATTTGAAAATCAATTTTGAGTTTCGATATCACTCCCACCAAAATAGTATCGATACTTAGCAACTATTTAAAAATCAATTTTGAGTTTCGATACCACTCCAACCAAAAATAGTATCGATACTTAGCAACTATTTGGAAATCAATTTTGAGTTTCGATACCACTCCAACCAAAAATAGTATCAATACTTAGCAACTATTTGGAAATCAATTTTGAGTTTCGATACCACTCTAACCAAAAATAGTATCGATACTTAGCAAATATTTGAAAATCAATTTTGAGTTTCGATACCACTCCAACCAAAAATAGTATCGATACTTATGTATCTTTATTTTAAAAACTGAGTTTTGATACCACTCCAACTAAAAGCAGTATTGATACTTAGTAAATATTTGAAAATCAATTTTGAGTTTCGATACCACTCCAACCAAAAATAGTATCGATACTTAGCAACTATTTGAAAATCAATTTTGAGTTTCGATACCACTCCAACCAAAAATCGTATCGATACTTAGCAACTATTTGAAAATCAATTTTGAGTTTCGATATCACTCCAACTAAAAATAGTATAGATACTTATATATCCTTATTTTAAAAACTGAGTTTCGATACCACTCCAACTAAAAGCAGTATCGACACTTACATATATATCTTTATTACTCTCTGCCATGCATTTAATATAGCAAATAAATATTCTTTTGACCAACAAAGTACTATCTAACAGGCTCAAACACCAACATTGATTGAACTAAACCATCTTATTAAAGCTTATCTAATTATCATTCAAACTTCTAACTGTCCCGCGCACAAACAACGAAGAAAAAAGCTTTTTCGTACCACCTCCTCATTTTCATGCTCGCCTACCATTAATACCCCTCTTTTTCATACTAATCAACATTAAACACTCTTGTTCGTACACACTCTTTCTACTATAAAAACTCTTTAAAACCTTGATTTTTAATATACCTCTTTCAACTTCCTTACTGATCATCTTCTAAAAAAAAACATGACTTCTACCTCCCTCTTCCTTATTATTCTGCCCATTTTTATGGTTTTACCCGATCATTCTCCTCCAGATCACTGGTCTGATTGTCATACCACCGACCTTTCTGATGATGAAGAACATACAGAAAAAGAAACTGAAGAAGAAGAAGAAAAAAAAGAAGAAGAAACTGAAGAAGAAGAAAATAAAGCCGAATATGACAATGAATGGTTGAGAGATCCACATTTCTATGACTATGCTAAAGATAGTTATGATGATGATGAAGAAATCAATAGCATTGATGATGAGGATGATGGTGAAGATGGTGATGATGAAAATGAAGATGAAGAAAAAGATGATGATAACGATGAAGATGATGATTAGTCTTGTTTCCTATATTTTAAGCTTTTACTTTGACCTATAATAGGCTGCTTAGCCTACCCTTTTCCCCTTTTTAATGAAATCTTATTGCACTATCTCTGATAGTCTCTTCCTTAATTATTAATACCTGCCTCTGCTTTCGACCTAAAAAAATTATGTCGACATTCGACATCAACATTGCATTAAAATATTATTTATAAAAACATATCTTACTTCCTCCGTATTCTGGTGTTGACCACTCAATCACCACATATTCCATATTTTCTATACTTGTATTTCTGCCCCGAACTGGATTTTATTAACCTGAACTCGCATTTCTGCCAAGAACAGGATTTTATTGACCTGGCATCGAGATGAGGGTCTACAAATCACCAGTATTTTTTTACCCGAACTTGACATTTCTGCCAAGAACTGGATTTTATTGACCTGAACTCGCATTTCTGCCAAGAACAGGATTTTGTTAACCTGGTATCGAGATGAAGATCTACAGATCACCAGGATTTTTTGACCCGAACTTGACATTTCTACCAAGAACTGGATTTTATTGACCTGAACTTGCATTTCTGCCAAGAACAGGATTTTGTTGACTTGGTATCGAGATGAGGATCTACAGATCACCAGGATTTTTTTTACCCAAATTTGATATTTCTGCCAAGAATTGGATTTTAT
Source organism: Coptis chinensis (assembly GCF_015680905.1). Classification (NCBI taxonomy): domain Eukaryota; kingdom Viridiplantae; phylum Streptophyta; class Magnoliopsida; order Ranunculales; family Ranunculaceae; genus Coptis; species Coptis chinensis. The sequence continues at coordinate 37,270,669 of NC_141456.1, read as the reverse complement.
TGATCTGAACTTGTATTTATGCAAAGAACAGGATTTTGTTGACCTGGTATCGAGATGAGAATCTATAGATCACCAAAATTTTTCTTGACCTGGTACCGAGATAAAGATCTACAGATCACCAGGCTTTTGCTTGACCTATTATCAATCATATAATTCTAGAGATACGAATATTTGTTATACATGTATAACTATTGATTTTGAGATTGACAATATCTTTATTGAATGTATAACTTTGATAACAAAAATTACATCATGATACTTGAAATATTCTTTATTGATAAAATGCTTTCAATTTGCTTACATTTTGAGGCTTTAGTAATATTACACCTTCAGCCGTTTTTAAGTAATAAGCTCCATTGATTCCAACCTTGTGAATGATATAAGGCCCATCCCAGCTTGCTGCTAGTTTGCCAGCCCTTTTTTCTTTAGTAGCTTGAGTGACCACTTTCAATACCAAGTCACCTTCCTGAAAATGTCTTTATCTTACTTTCTTATTGAAAGCTTTTCTAAGCTACCTATGATAGGTGTCGATCTTTAGCCTTACTTGATCCTTTGTCTCCTCGAGATTGAGAACTTCTGAAGCCATTCTTTCATTATTTTGACCATTCTTTATCATTTTTGTTCTGGATGTCGATACCACCGTTTTTGATGGAGTTATTGCCTCCATACCATAGGCCAAAGTAAAAGGTGATTCACCTGTAGCTGTTCGAGGTGTTATTCTATAAGCCCATAAAACGCTATTTAGCTCATCCACCCAAAGACCTTTCTTGTCTTCTAATTTTTTCTTGATATTATCCATAATGGTCTTATTTGTTGCCTCTGCCTGCCTGTTACCTTGAGCATAGTATGGCATAGATGTGAAGTGATTAACCTTGTAAGATTCCAAGAAAGCTTTCACTTTTCCTCCTTTGAACTATGGACCATTATATGATATAATAGCATAAGGCAATCCATATCGACATATGACTCGTTCAAAAAGGAAATTTATGACATCCTTTTCTTTGATATGCTACAGAGCTATGGCTTCTACCTATTTTGTAAAATAATCTGTGACTGCCAATATGAACCTTCTTTTGCCTCTCCCTAGTGTAAGCGGACCGACAATATCCATACCCCATAGAGCAAAAGGCCATGGGTTTGAGACACAATGTAACTCTTCAGCGGGAACATATATGGCTTTCCCATGAACTTGGCACTTTACACACTTTTTCGCATATCGAAGACAATCCCTTCACATTTGAGGCCAAAAATATCCCTGTCTCGTGATTTTATTGGCCAACGATCTACCAACTGAGTGGTTTCCACATTCGCCTTCGTGAAGCTCGGCAATGATTAGCTGCGCTTCCTCATACGATATGCATTTCAAATGTGGACCACTAGGATTCTTTCGATATAATTCATTATCAACCAATACATATCTTTGGGCGCCAGACATGATTCTTATAGCCTCATTTTTGTCCTCCACTACTTTCCCATTAGCTAAATATGAGATGTATGGTTCCATCCATGACGCCCCCAGTGTATCAATTTCCATGACTGTCGAGTCGTCAATGTCGATACTTGGCTTCTCTTGAACTCCAATATGCAGAGTATGACCTTCTGTGTTTTCCAGCATTGCTGCCACATATGCTAAGGCATTCGCATGCCTATTCTCATTTCTATTGAGATGCTGAAGTCTTATTTTACTGAAATTCTTTAACTTGGCTTTTATAAAATTCAAATAATCGACCATATTTTCACATTTTGATGAGTATCCCCCATTGATCTAGTTTACCACGAGCATCGAGTCACTAAAAATCGATAACTCTTTTATATTGAGAGATTTAGCCATCTCGAGACCAGCTATTAAGGCTTCATATTCAGCCTCATTATTCGACGCATGGAAACCCAATGTTATTGCAGTCTCGAGTCTTTGATTTTCAGGAGTAACCAACACCACTCCGATGCCACACCCCTCTCCTCCAGAGGATCCATCGACAAATAGTCTCCAACTATTTGTTCCAGCCCATGGATCGTCTGCATTGATAACATTTTCAGGCTCTTGCAGCATTGCGAACTCCTCTTTTTCCATGCCCCAACTGGCATCTTCAGATGGAAAATTAGCTAGGAAGTCGGCTAGTACTTGACTCTTTTCCGATATGCGGTTTCGATACTCGACTCCGAATTCATTTATTAATAACGACCACTTAGACATCCTTCATGACTTAGCAATTTTTGCTAGAGTCTGCTTTAATGGGAGATTCGTCATTACAATCACTGAATGTGCTTGAAAATATGGCTTTAATCTTTGAGACAAGAATAAAAGTGCCAAGGCATACTTTTCTATCATCGAATATCGAGTCTCGGCTTCGAGCATTGTTTTACTTTGAAAATACACTGGTCTTTCCAATCCATTTTCTACCTTCACGAGGACAGAGCTTATAGCAAAATATGAGCCAAATAAAGAAGCAAACTTTCTCCCTCATCTAGCTTTGTTAGAGTTGACATTTCTTGCAAATATTTCTTTAATTCAGAAAATGTTTCTTCACATTCCTTATTCCAACAAAACTTGACATTCTTTTTAAGCAATTTAAAAAGTGGCTTACAGAGATCAGACGTTCTGGAAATAAATCTATTGAGCGCAGCTATTTTTCCCGTTAGCCTTTGTATTTGCTTTCAAGTTGTAGGTGATGGCATTTGTTGAAGCGCTCGTATTTGATCAGGATTAGCATTGATACCTCGCTTCGTGACTATATATCCTAAAAACTTGCCAGAACTGACCCCGTAAGTACATTTTTCGGGATTAAGCTTCATATTAAACTCTCTCAATATTCTGAATACAGTGTCGAGGTCCCTTACGTGATCTCTAGTTTTCATAGACTTGATAACCATATCATCGATATAGACCTTGACAATACGTTTGATGAGTTTTTTGAACATCTTCTCCACTAGCCTTTGGTAAGTAGCTCCCGCATTTTTCAATCCAAATGGCATTATGATGAAACAGTATATTCCACCATTGACCACGAATGCCGTTTTTAACTGGTCTAACACAGCCAGTAGAATCTGAAAATATCCTAAATAACCATCACAAAAACTGATCAACTCGAAACCAGCCGTTCGATCAACCAATTCATCAATTCTAGGCATGGGATAGTGATCCTTTGTACACTTTTTATTTACATCGGTAAAGTTAACACAAATTCGAACCTTACCATCTTTCTTGGGTACCGCCACTATGTTTGCTACGCATTCAGAATGCTCAACTTCTCTAATGATACCATTATCTAACATTTTTTGTATCTCCACCTGGACTGCTTCTTCATACATTGGCCTCACTTTTCTATGCTTCTAATGCATTGGAGCTACATTTTCCTCCATATTCAGTTTATGTGAACATATCTCTGGATCGATACCGGTGAGATCCGACATCGACCTTGCAAAAACATCTTGATTCTCTTCCAAAAATATTATCAACTCCTTTCTTATACCTACAGCCATTTCTGTACCGATGAATGTATGATGCTCACTTTCTCCTTTATCGATATTAATCTTGTCCACCGCCTCTATGGTTTTTCTTTCCCATGGTGGTTCCTTATGCTTATTTATCTCTTGAGTGAACTTTACCTGCTCATGTATATGTATGCTAATATCGGCAGGCAAAGTTTGCTGTAACTGTTAAGTAGAGTTTTCCAAGACGCCCCCAGTGTCTTGGCTCTTCCCCTTCATCATTCCCTTTACTGTAACGAAATTACACTTTTATGATTCAGACTGATCGCCCCTAATCTTGTGCAATCCATATACGGTTGGGAATCTAAGAACTTGATAAAATGTACTGGGCACAGCCTGCATTTTGTGTATCCATTTCCTTCCCAATATAGCATTGTGATCAGATTGGTGCTTGATGACCACGAACTTCGTCATTACCGTTTGAGGCCCAACTCGAATTGGCAATTTTATCTCCCCAGCAGGTTTGGTAGAAGTTCCATTAAAACCATATAAATTGAACTTTGGTGGTTTTAAATGCGACTCATCGAGACAAACTCCTTTGAATGCTTTCCAAAATAAAATATTAACTGAACTACCACAGTCCACTAATATCTTCTGTACATCATAGCCCGAAATACGCAAAGTGATTAGCAAAGCATTATCATGTGGTAACATTACCTTAGACAAGTCCTTCGGTACGAACATGATTGCCCCAGGAATGCTAGACGATATTAGCTGCTGACTTACTGGCACTGGCTCGATATTGACCTCGAGAACTTCTTTGACCGTCGAGATCTTCCTTATCTTATCTCGAACAATCTTTTTCTGAGGAATTTCCCCTTTGTAAATCATGTTTATTACGCCCAATGGCTTTTCTCTTATGGTCGCTGTTTCTACAGGTCTAACATCGGCACGAAACTCTCTTAGTTTCCCATATTTCATAAGCCTGTCTATCTCTTTTAATAACTGGAGAAACTTATTAATCTCGTGGTTCTCAATCTTGTGAAATTGACAATAAGGCTTTCCTTTCATTTCTCTAAGAGTGTATTTCGGCCACACCACAAAATCTTCCTTTGCTATTCTCCGCAAAATATCCTCCGCTGTGGAATTTAGAGCTATGAAATTACTAGGATCAAGCTCTTCTTTCAATATTCTATCATACTTTCTTCGATGTTGAGGTTGATTATCTCGATTTGTATAATGCTCCTGAGGTCTTTTGTTATTTGACCTCGAGGAGTCTTGATTCTCATATTGATCATTATTATCTTTCTCTTTTTTCCCCGCGTTGGTGACTTGCAATACCGCTTGCACCGTGACGGTTCTCAATCCCTCCTCTACTATGATATCTCTATCCACCTTATCATACAATTCTTGCAACGTTTTTACCTCTTTCCTCAACAAATACTTATGCATATAAGATCTTGGTATTACTCCAGCTTGAAAAGCTATGACAGCTGCCATTTTTTATTCATCTAATCTTTCCACTGACTGCGTTTCAGCCTTGAACCTCGATAAGAAATCTTTTAATGACTCCTTCTTCGCTTGTTTCAATTGGAACAAGGCTGACACCTGCTTTGGCTTCACCTTTTGGTGACCATACTTAGTAAGAAACCTTTCTTCAATCTCTCAAAAGCATGAAATGGACCCCTCTGGAATTGTACAAAACCACTTTAATGCCTTCCCTTTCAAGCTTCACGAAAATGATCGACATAGTACCGTATCCCAATATTCGGTGCCTTGATATATCGAGAACTGATGTCGATAACTAAACAAATGATTCATGGGGTCAGTAGCTCCTTCATATTGGCTCAATTTTGGATTTTTAAATTTCGGAGGTAACGAGGCCCTCTCCATCTCTTTTCTTAATGGATTTCTACCGACATCATCTGCCAGCTTCTTATCGATGCCGATACCTTTTCCAATAACTAATTTCCTAATTGCTTTTGCATCATTTCCTGCACCATCTCCTTTGTAACTAGTGTTTTACCTTCTTCTTCATTCACCACTTTCGGAGTCGTTCTCGCTACAGATTGTACTTCTTCGATATGACTCCTTTTCCTCTCCTCGAGATGACTCTTTCGCACTATTAGAGTTCCTGAACTCGATTCCTCATCATCTTTCTCATGCATAACGTCTTCAACACACTTCTCCTTCTCTTCCCTTATTGATTTATTCTCAGGCATTAGCATCTGATTTTGCTTTTCTAATTCATTCATCCTTCTCAACAATTCTTTCAAAGATATTTCTTTCTCTTGCATTTCCTCTACTTCTTCTATCATTTTGCTTGTTGATCTTCGAGTTCTTCGCTCCTCATTCTTAGACACAGCCTGAGAAGTGCTTCCTTCATTCACCATCATTGCTTTACTTGCTGTAGCACGCTTTGGAGGCATCTTGATTGCTTTCTTTAACCAAATTCCTATTCTCTTCACAATTAATTTCAAAACTTCCAAGAAAACCAGAAAATAATGTTCTTTCTTGATCCTTAACTCCTCACTGATATTTCCAATAGCTTCTCTTTACCACTAAGATTTCAATCAATGGATTCTATCAAAGAAAAAGAAAACAAAAGACAAAACAATCGATCTTTGTCTTTGAACCACAGACGACGCCAATGTTGTGATTAAAGAAACTAGCTTTGATTTAAAAGAAATGAAGAACTAAAGATGAAGATAAAAATTGAATCAAAATGAAAATGGCTTTGGTTATTACTGAACAGTATCGATTACAATTTTGTTTTTCTCTTTCTCTCTCTCTCTCTCTCTCGTTCATCTTTTTCAGATTTGTGTAATGATTTTCCAATGAATGAATCTCTTCTTTTCCAGTCTTTTTATAGTACTTTGAGAATAGCTTTGACTAATCAATACTTGTCGCGTGTCCATTCTCTTCTTCTTCCTCTTTTTCCCGCCTTAAACCTGCGATGTACAAACTTATTTACCAATTATCGATATATCGCCATACTCGGGCTGGAATATCGAGGTGACGATATTTGCCCACGACCAAAATCTCTTTTGGCATCCATATGTCACTAGAAAAGATTGTAAAATGCCAACAAAGCGCGCAAATTATTGAAGGATTTGAAGGTGTGGTGCAATATCGGGTCTGTAACTCTGTATTCTAAACAAGTAATTAGGATGAGAGCCTAATTTTTTAAAAAATTGCTCTAAGTCTACTTAAATTTTAATTTCGCCCCAAGTCCAAAAACACGGGCTGACGTCACTAGGTAAAATTAAATTTTCATATGTAAAAATACTATGTAAATTTAAATTTTCATATGATGACGTCAGCCCGGTTTGTCCTTGAGCCAAAATTATTAATGAAAATGTGTCATTGAGCCGAAATTATAAATAAAAAATGATGATGTATGATGACGTCAGCCCGGTTTTGGACTTATGACGAAGTTAAACAAGTAATTGGGCTGAGAACCTAATTTTCAAAAAGCATTCGCCCTAAGTCCACTTGAATTTTAATTTCTCCCTAAGTCTAAAAACACAGGCTGGTGTCATTATGTAAATTTAAATTTTCATATGTAAAAATACTATGTAAATTTAAATTTGCATATGAAAATGTACATTTTCATATGTAAATTTAAATTTGCATATGAAAATGTACATTTTCATATGCAAATTTAAAATTTAAAATTTACATAGGTAAAGAAAACCTATGTAAATTTAAATTTTCATGTGATGATGTCAGCCCGGTTTGTCATTGAGCCGAAATTATAAGTAAAAAATAAAGACGTCAGCCTGGTTTTGGACTTATATGACAAAATTAAAATTGAAGTGAACTTATGGCAGTATTATTATTGGGTTTTGTCCTTGGGTTGTGATCTCTGGAAATTAAAATTGAAGTGGACTTTTGAGGAAATTATTATTGGGCTTTGTCCTTGGTTAGTAATGTCTGTACTCTAAAACCCAACAAAAAGTCCACAAACGCCAAAGAGTTAGCCGTTCTGCTTGCGTTACTGTTAAAGTAAAGTAATGGTACCTCACATGTAGGCATGTAGTCATGTACTAGCTTCTTAATCCAATGTGAAATAAGAATCCATTGACTTAAAAAGTCATGTTAAAGGCTTAAACAACTACCAAGTTGTTCCAATTGCCATAAGAAAAGGAGGGATCCTTGTCAAATCCGTTTCAGCTTTGTATGCAGGGTCAATGAAGCAGAGAACTTCAGAAAGGTTCATATGTGCTCACCTACTTCCAACTAGGAATGGGCAATGGGCCGGGTCGGGCTAGCCCAGCCCTAAACATTTAAAAGCCTTTAGATATTAAGGTCGGGCTGGCCCGGCCCTAAAGTTAACATAGGGTCGGGTCGGGCCGGGTCACAAGTCTAAATCTTAATCCCTGACCCTACCCTAAGCCCTCTTTAAAGGCTTTAGGGCCGGGTTTTAGGGCCGGGCCTATATATTTTCTTCATTTTACAAATGTCATTTTTCAAACAAAAGTTGCTTTTTTGGTTTCTGTGTTACAAATTTCTGCTCTGTATTTCGCTTTCATGGTGTGGACGAAAACCTTTAGTTCTAGACTTGGCTTGGATGTGAATAAAAATATAATTTATAAGAAGTAAGTGGGAAAATAAATTGAGAATAATAAGTTCTAGACTTTGATTTGATGATCAAAGGAATAAAGTCTTATTTTTTTATTAGGCTAATGTTCATTGTTCTTCATGGCTGCTAGATAGGTTGACAAGTTTTTGTTATATAAAACAAGTTATTGAAAGTAATATTGGGTGTAAGTGATAAATTACAAATGACAATATTATTTTAATTTAAAATATTTAACAAAGGGTTGGACAATTATGGTACGTGTATTTATAGTGAAAATGTGAAACTATAACTAGGGCTTGGTTAGGGCTGAATTAGGGTCGGGCCTATGTTTCAGAACCTTAGCCCTAGCCCTGCCCTAGAAGGCCTTAGGGTCGGGTTGGCCCTGCCCTAAACTCTGTGAGGGCTTTAGTTGTGAGGGCTTTATAGGGCTTAGGGTTGGGTCGGTCAGGGCCGGGTTAGGGTCGTTAGGGCCAAATTCCCACCCCTACTTCCAACCATCCATTTAGAGTAGTTCATCTCTGCTCGCCTGATAATATAGTAAGTATCTAAGCCTTCGTCGTCGTTCATCAATTATATGTTGTTTTCATGTATATGTAATTATGAATGGTATAGTATGCAGGCGAACTTTCAAGAATACATCACCATGGAACTTAATTAATTAAATTAAATGAAAACTAGCTAGTTGATCCAGTCATTTCAGGTATAAACTTGTCACCTGTGTACAATTCTTTGAATATCCTGTATACCTCTATCGGATTAGCTGCACGTGGGTTTTGTTAGATCTTGAACTTCTGTGCATGCTTATATACATGAACAAATCATACTCAAATAAGAGATGGCCAGAGATCTAACTTTTGATATCTGCATTGGTATCGTACTTTAATATTCATATCTACAGTAGTTATTATTACAGCTGGTTCACAGTTGCCACCGAACACATAATGATTTCTTCGTCAACACTTTTCTGGTACCATAAGTTTTTCGTGTTAGATACTTAGATGATCCTATTAGAAAGTCTATATTTGTAAAGAAGATCCCTATAATCAAGGGACTGCCAAATTGTACAAGCTAGAGAATGTATATATAGACCAAGTAAACTCAATGAAAAGTAAATTAAAAGTTTCAATATCTTACATATTTGTTCATGGTATCGGAGCAAGATTCTGGAAATCTTTTTTACTGAAATTGTCTCATCTCTTTCACCTCTACAAACCCGAAAATTAAAGTCTATCCAATGTCTATGCCAAGTCTTGCTCTTCCAAACATCTCCACTCTAGTCTCTGTTAAACTATCAGAAACAAATTTTCTTCTTTGGCAAACTCAGATCAAGCCCTTTCTTATTGGCCAAAATTATTGGTGTTTCGTCGACGGATCACACCCATGTCCCCCTCAATTTCTATCTCCGGGAATTACTGAAAATCCTGCGTATACTACATGCTATAAAACTGATCAAACACTTGTGAGTTTAATCAATGTGACTCTCACTGAACCTGTTCTCTCTCAAGTTGTTGGCCTTACCACCTCTCATAAAATCTGGAAGTGCCTTATGTCAATTCCACTCATCTGTGATTTGAACTTATGTCAATCTTGAAAGGAACTAAATCAATCTCGGAATACCTTCAATATGCCAAAACTCTTGCTGACTGTCTTGCTGCGATAAACGAACCAGTGAAGAATGATGATCTTGTCACCTTTGTTCTTCGGGGTCTTGAACCTAAATATCAAATGCTTGTTACTGCTATGTTGAACTTTCCTCCCCTTCCTCCATTCTATGATCTTCGAGGACGTCTTCTCTCGTATGAAAATCATATATCAAGAACACAAGTGAATACTTCTTCATAGTCTGCACTTATCTCCACCACAAACAACAACAACATCAATTATCATAACAACCGTGGTAGAAATCAAAACCGTGGTGGCTAGCTATAACAATCGTGGAGGGTACAACAATCGTGGTGGCTACAATAATGGTGGCTATAACAACCAAGGAAACTTTAATCGTGGAGGCTTCAATATAATGGTCGTGGAGGTTTCAACAATGCTCGCGGCAGTTTTAACAATGGCCGTGGAAGCCGTGGTCATGGCTATGATAATAGCCGTAGTCCTTTCTTTTCTGAAGTTGGTATTCTTGGAAGTGCTCTAGGATATTCTAACACTCCAGATATTAATTTTGTGCCATGCCAACTCTGCAGTTGGTCTGGCCATTCTGCTATGACTTGCCCACTTTGGAAAAATAGGAATAATGTTGATCAACTTTCTAATAATTTTGCTGGTATGCAGATGTCTCAATCAGGTGAACCAAGTTGGTATTTTGACACAGGTGCCACTAATCATATGACCAGTGACACTCGGTCTTTCGCTCAAATGTCTAATTATGGTGGTTTCGATCAAGTCAGGTTGGGTAATGGTGAATCTCTCCCTATTGCGCACACCATTAGTCTCTCCCTCTCTTTTGGCTCTTCATCTTTCCATCTCTCTAGTGTTCTTAATGTAGAAAGTTGTATAGAATTTTTAGTGTATAGAGCACGACCCGCGCTCAGATAAAGGCATGATGGAGCGCGACCCACGCCTCGGGCATGACTGATGTCCAGTACTTTGAGCGCGATCTGCGCTCTTCTCTAGTACAAACAGAGTGTGGGTTGCGCCCTGTGTTTATGAAGTCAGACCGACTGTTTGTAAACTCTATATAAACAATTGTAACCTATTTAGAATTTAATCAAGTAAATATACAACTGAATTGAATTGAATCATCTGGTTCTACATGGTATTGGAGCCAAACCATTGAAATCCGCTGCGTATTACAACCTTGAATCCTTGAATCTCAAACCCAATTTTTTTCTGAAACCTAAATCTCAAACCCAAATTTTTTTTTTTTTTTTTCCTACAATGGTTGAATCTGACAACAATTCTTCAAACGTCATTCATCACCACTACACCCCACAAGACAACTTTGCATTCCCAAAAACTCTTTCATTAGATGAGTCAAACTATACCATATGGGCTCCTTTCATGCGGATGCGTATTGGAGCAAGGGGAAAGATTGGTTTTTTGATTGGCGCAAAGGTTGAACCGGATATGAATTCGCCCGAATATGAAGTTTGGGCAACAAATAATGAAAAGGTGAAAAGTTGGCTTATTGATTCTATGGAGATTTATCTTATGAATCGATATATTTGTCTTCCTACTACAAGAGACATTTGGGAGGCTGTGGAGAAGACTTTCTATGATGACTCTGATGAAACTCGAATTTTTGAATTGAATACGAAGTGCTTTGAAGCGAAGGAGAATGGGAGACTTATTCCTTCCTATTATAACGAATTAGTGGCCATGTTCTAGGAGATTGATCAAAGGGTGACATCCCAGAATAGCAATGTTGCAGCTGTAGTTCATGAGATGTCAACAATGTCCAGATTGCGAGTTCATATGTTTTTGCGTGGACTGGATTCGAAGTATGATCAGGTGCGTGAAGAGATTCTTCGCAAGGAGCCTAAATTTTCCTTAGAGCAAAGCTATGCTTAATTCGCAAGGTGCAATCGGAGAAACAGGCTATGGGGCGCTCTATATCCACTGAATCCTCTGTCTTGGCTGTTCATAGCAAGATCAGTACTCCACCCGGTTTCTCTGGTCCTTCACGCCACCCTAAAGGTAAATCCAATCCTTATGTAGATAAAAAGTGCAGTGTTTGTGGAGAATTGGGTCATAGCAAGGAGAGATGTTATGAAGTGATTGGCTACCCTGATTGGTGGGACTTCGCAAAGAGGCCACGAAAGAATATAAGCAAGGCTGCCATTGCTAATACTGTCCATGGACATCCAGACCATGTTTCGGCTAATGTAACTCAATCAGGTATGAATGGTAAGGTTATTTCGAATAGTACATGGATAATTGATTCAGGTGCATCTGACCATATGACAAATGACTCTAGCCTTGTGGAAAGTCTTAGAGTTTTACCTCAAACCGCTGTTTCTACAGCAGATGGTACTCCAACTCCGGTTAGCGGAGAAGGTTCTATTATGTTATCTAAAACCCTCACTCTTGAATCTATCTTAGTTGTTCCATCCCTTATAACCTATTGTCTGTTTGTCAAATCATTCTAGCACTTGCATGTACTGTGACGTTCTATCCATCCTTCTGTGTTTTTCAGGGCATTATGACTCGACAAGTCCTTGGTTATAGTGTTAGAAGGGGGAAACTGTACTATCTGGATTTGATAGAAGCTGGAGAGAAACAGAAGAATTCTCTAGGGCAAGATAATCAGGTCAATAGGGTCGAGAATGCAAAAGAAATTGTGTGGTTATGGCATCGTCGATAGGTCATCTTTCGTTTAGTTATCTTAAGAGGTTGCAACCTTAGTTATTTTCAGTTGTTAGTGATTCTGAGTTTCATTGTGACATTTATGAAATGGCCAAGAGTCACCGTATTTCTTATTCACAAAGTATTAATAGATGTCCTGTTCCTTTTATGAAAATTCCCTCTGATGTTTGGGGTCCTGCCAAAGTTTCTTCTTTTTCTGGAGTTCGTTATTATGTGACCTTTATTGATGATTACACTCGCATGACTTGGGTGTCATTACTGAAACACAAAAGTGATGTATATGGGATGTTTACTGTTTTTTACAAAATGGTGGAGACACAGTATCAATAATCTATCAGGGTCTTTCAGTCTGATAATGGTGGCGAATTTGTGAATAGCCTCATGTCTAAATTTTGCCGGTCAATTAGAATTCATTATCAAACCTCTAATTCTGGTAACCCCCAACAAAATGGTTTAGCAAAATGGAAGAACAGGCAGTTGTTGGAAGTTGTTCGTGCTTCCTTGTTTGGCATGAATGTACCTCGATCCTATTGGGGTGAAGCAGTGAAATCAGCAGCCTATGTTATAAACTGTACTCCCTCACGGGTAATTGAGTTCCAGAATCCTTATCAGAACCTCCATACACTTTTGTCCATCCTACAACCAGAATGAAGTAAACTTGATCCTTGTGCGAAGAAGTGTATTTTTGTGGGTTATGCCGAGTTTCAGAAAGGGTATAGGTGTTATGATCCCATTATTGACAAGATGCATATATCTCTTGATGTCTCATTCCCTGAATCTGACCTGTATTACTCAGGGGGAGTTTCCCAGTCTTCCCTTCAGGGGGAAAGTTATGATGAAGGGAGTCCTGATGTCTTTGGAGAATTGGAACACTTGGAGGAACGATTTGAAGTTCCTGAAGTAGAAATTGATCCTGTAGCAGTAGAGACAGAAGCACATGATCCGGATGTATCTGAAACTGTAGCACACGAGCCGGATGTATCTGAAACGGTAGTACACGACATTTCGCCTTCTACATCAATAACTGAAGATCTCGATCAGCATGATCCACCTCAGGTACCTCCTATAATCGTTAATGAATCTGTTGGGTTAGAAAGTCTTGAACCTAGACAATCACAAAGAGCGAGTAGGGGAGTTCCTAAGAAACAATATGAACCAGCCATCAAAGCCAATGCCAAATATCCTATAGCTAATTCTATGTCTAACCATAGCCTTTCTGAGTCACATGCACTTGTCATAAATCAATTATATATTGTATCTATTCCTAGTAACGTGCAGGATGCTTTGAAAGATCCAAAATGGAAGAAATCAATGAATGAAGAATTGGATGCCCTTTAAAAGAATGTAACATGGGAGGTAGTTGATATGCCTGTTGGAATGAAGACTGTTGGATGTCGTTGGGTGTTTATTGTGAAGCTTAATGCAGATGGAACTATTAGTAGATATAAGGCGAGATTGGTTGCCAAGGGATACACACAACGTTATGAAATTGATTATGAGGAGACTTTCGCACCTGTGGCGAAAATCAATACTGTCCGAATTTTAATTTCGCTTGCAGCAAATGAAGATTGGCCCTTGCACCAGCTTGATGTGAAGAATGCATTCCTAAATGGGAATTTGGAGGAATAAGTATACATGGATATGCCTCCAGGTGTGAAGAACCATCCCAAAGATGTTGGGAAGGTGTGTAAACTGAAGAAGGCTTTGTATGGCCTGAAACAGTCTCCAAGAGCTTGGTTTGGAAGACTTACACAATCAATGAGAGTTTTTGGGTACAAACAGAGTAATTCTGACCATACCTTGTTTATCAAACACAAGGATGGTAAGATTATAGCTCTAATTGTGTATGTTGATGACATGATCGTTACAAGGAATGATCCGAAGGAAATAAATGAATTGCAAAAGTATTTGTCGGCAGAATTTGAAATGAAGGATCTAGGACAATTGAAGTATTTTCTGGGTATTGAAGTTGCAAGGTCTAAAAAGGGGATTTCACTCTCACAGAGGAAGTATGCCCTAGATTTGTTTGCTGAAATAGGAATGTTAGATTGCAAACCAATGGAGACACCTATTGAGATGAATCATGGACTCGCCATTCATCCTGATCAAGTTCCTACTGATAAAAGAAGGTATCAGCGTCTTGTAGGAAGGTTAATTTATCTCTCTCATACGAGACATGATATTGCTTATGCTGTGAGTGTGGTTAGTCAGTTTATGCATTGTCCTAGTGAAGAACATATGAATGCAGTCTCTCATATCTTAAAGTATTTGAAGAAGGCACCGGGCAAAGGTTTACTATTTGGAAAGTATGATGTGTTGGATATTGTCGGATACACAGATGCAGATTGGGCTGGTGATAGAACTGATAGACGTTCTACATCAGGATATTTCACTTTTGTCGGTGGAAATCTTGTAACTTGGCGTAGTAAGAAGTAGAAAGTTGTTGCTAGATCGAGTGTAGAAGCTGAATTTCGAGGTTTGGCACAGGGAGTATGTGAATTGTTATGGATCTGTACTGTCTTGATGGAATTGGGCTTCAAGTTTTAAAAGCCTATGGATTTATATTGTGATAATCAAGCCGCCATTCAAATTGCACATAACCCAGTTCAGCATGATCGAACAAAACATGTGGAGGTTGATCGTCATTTTATTAAAGAAAATCTTGATAGGAAGGTTATTCGGTTTCCGTTCGTAACCTCAGAGGAGCAATTAGCTGATGTTCTTACCAAAGGTGTATCTCACAAGGTGTTTGACAGCTCAGTTGACAAGTTGGGCATGATTGACATCTATGCACCAACTTGAGGGGAAGTGTAGAAAGTTGTATAGATTTTTTAGTGTATAGAGCGCGATCCGCGCTCAGATAAAGGCATGATGGAGTGCGACCCGCGCCTTGGGCATGACTGATGTCCAGTACTTTGAGCGCGACCTGCGCTCTTCTCCAGTACAAACAGAGCGCGGGTTGTGCCCCTTATTTCCGAAGTCAGACCGGCTGTTTGTAAACTCTATATAAACAATTGTAACCTATTTATAATTTAATCAAGTAAATATACAACTGAATTGAATTGAATCCTCTGGTTCTACACTTCATGTTCCCAATATGAACAAAAACTTATTATCCGTTGCTCAATTTACTAAAGATAACTATGTTAGTTGTTGTTTTTTATGCCATGGGGATTTCTTGTCAAAGATTTACGAACTGGGTCTATTCTGTTTCAGGGCCGATATGAAGGTGGCCTCTATCTGTTTCGTTCAATGCGTCCTCATCGTTTTGCTTTTTCTGCCAGTAGTACTTCACCCTTTTGGCATCGCAGACTTGGACATCAGTCCCCCAAAGTCATCCAGATTTTAGGATCAAATAAATGCTTAGGACCATCATTTCATTTTATTCATCCACACTTTTGTAAGGATTGTGCTCTTGGAAAGTCCACACGACTCCCATTTTCTCTTAATGAAACTCATTCTTTTGCTCCATTTTACCTAGCTCATTCTGATGTTTGGATGTCGCCAGCTGTGTCTGTGTCTGGTTTTCGTTATTATGTGTTGTTTACTGATGATTACACTTGATATTATTGGATCTTTCCTATACGACAAAAATCTGAGGTTTTCACTCATTTTACTAATTTCCTAACCTTTGTTGAAAATTATTTTTCCTGTACACTAAAAGTTTTTCAAAGTGATGGTGGTGGTGAATATGCCAATCACTTATTTTATGATTTGTGTGCGCATAAGGGAATTAGTCATCGTTTTTCAAGCCCTCACCCCAACAAAATGGTCTTGCAGAGCGCAAGCATCGTCACATCTCTGAAATGGGAAATTACACTTTTAATTATGGCTCAATTTCTGTTGAGTCTATGGGTTGAAAGCAATTTGCCTTCTTTGTTCACTTGATTAATCGATTACCCTCTTGACACGGAATGGGCATCTCCATTCGAGTTGTTATTTGGCAAAAAGCCAGACTATATGAGCCTCAGAGTTTTTTGTTGTACCTGCTATCCTTTTCTTGGTGTCTATGTTACTCACAAATTACAGCCTAGATCGGTTGAATGTGTTTTTCTTGGTTATAGCTCACACCATAAAGGATATTGTTGCCTTCATCCTTCTACTGGCAGACTTTATATCTTTCGACATGTTCTTTTTGACGAGACTCGATTTCCTTATGTATCAGTACAATTGAATCCATCATCAGTTTCACCTTCAAGGGACTATTCAGATATGGTATTTGTTCCTCTTATTAGGCCATCACCATCTGCTCAACATCCATTGCCCACTATTCCGAGTCATTCCTCTGCACCTACAGATTCTCTTGCTAAAGTATCATCATCTACCGAGCTAGCTGCATCACAGTCCTCTTTTGATGCCATGTCTACACCATCAGCATCACATTCTCCTAGTGCAACGTCTCCACCATCAGTACGACAATCTTCTTCACATCTAACTTGGTCACCAACTCCACCACCTCCGCCTCCGCATAGACCCGCTCATACCATGGTTACTAGGTTTAAGGTTGGTGCCAATAAACCTAATCCACGATATGCAAATGCATCCACTCGCCATCGTATTCCATCTACTTATGCTAGTCTAGTTTATTCTTTTGAGATTGAACCTACATGTTATTCTCAAGCTGTAAAGTTTTCAGAATGGAGGCATGCCATGGCTGATGAGTTTAATGCACTTTTAAAGAATCGTACTTGGACTCTTGTTCCTTTCCGTCCATACCTAAATATAGTTGGTTGCAAGTGGGTTTTCAAAATTATATTAAAAGACATTCTAACGGCACTATTGAGAGGTATAAAGCTCGGTTAGTTGTAAAAGGTTTTCACCAGCAACCTGGTCTTGATTTTGGTGAAACATTTAGTCCGGTTGTTAAACCTGCTACTATTTGCATTATTCTTAGCCTTGCAGTATCCTTTGGTTGGCGAATTCGACAGCTTGATGTCAAAAACACATTTCTTCACGGTTATCTTTCAGAGGAAGTGTTTATGTCTCAACCTCCTAGATTTGTCGATCCTCGGTTTCCTACACATGTTTGTAAGCTGCAAAAGGCTATTTACGGTTTGAAGCAAGCTCCACATGCGTGGTTTCAACATTTTAGCACTTTTCTTCTCTCAGTTGGCTTTACACAGAGTAAAGCAGATAGTTCTATGTTCACATACCATCAAGCCGACAAGATTATGGTTTTATTTCTCTATGTTGATGATATTGTTCTTACAGGGAATTCACCACCTCTATTGTCCTCCTTCACTCAAAAACTAGGCAACGAATTTGATATCAAGGACCTTGGCGATTTACATTTCTTCTTGGGTGTTGAAGTTTCTCGAAACTCAACAGGTTTGCATCTCTCTCAGACTAAGTATATCTTGGATGTCCTTCGGCGCACCAACATAACTGATTACAAACCATGTTCTACACCTCTTGCTCCATGTGTTGTTCTATCATCTTTGCAAGGTACATTGCTTTAAGATCCTACAGAATACCGCCAAATTGTGGGTGCTCTTCAATATCTTACGTTGACTAGGCTTGACATCGCCTTTGTTGTACATCATGTATCTCAATTTCTAAATAAGCCACGTGAACCCCACTTTGTTGCTGTTAAACGATTACTTCATTACCTAAAAGGATCTCTTGGCCAAGGTCTACACCTCCATAGTTCACCTTCTCCACTCCAACTTGTTGCCTATTCTGATGCTGATTGGGCTAGATGTCCTGATAGTCGACGTTTGACCACCGGGTATTGCGTTTTCTTGGGTTCTAACCTCATTTCATGGTGTGCCAAGAAACAACCAACTGTCTCTCACTCTAGTGCTGAAGCCGAATATAGAGCTCTTTCTCAGACTTGTGCAGACACCATTTGGATTCAACATCTCTTTCGTGATCTTATTAGACTTCCTCTCGCTTCGCCTACAATTATTTATTGTGATAATCTGAGTGCTACTTATATGGCTGCTAACCTAGTGTTTCATGCTAAGACCAAACACATTGAACTAGATTATCATTTTGTTTGTGAGCGAGTCGCTTCTAGTAGTCATTGTATTCATTTTGTCTCTTCCATTGATCAACTTGTTGATATTTTCACTAAGGGACTCTCGAAGCAATACTTTTCCTTATTGTCTTCCAAACTCGTCTTTACTATGCCGTCGAGTTTGCGGGGGAGTATTACAGCTAGTTCACAGTTGCCACCGAAGACATAAGGATTTCTTGGTCAACACTAGCTTTTCTTGTACCATAAGTTTCTTGTGTTAGATACTTAGATCCTACTAGAAAGTCTCTATTTGTAAAGAAGATCCTTATAATCAAGGGACTGCCAAATTGTACAAGCTAGAGAATGTATATATAGATCGAGTAAACTCAATAAAAAGTAAGTTAAAACTTTCAACATCTTACATATTTGTTCAGATATCATTTGCCCGGTTGACACAAGCAAACTCTAACCAACACCTTAACAGAACTAAGTAGTTTACTGAATGAAGAGCTTTTAATTTACAAGAGATATTATTCTCAATAATGTCTTTTATCTATTGGAATTCATGTCTGCTTCATTCTCACTTCTCAATTTCCTTTTCTTTTCGCACAAGTCATCATTATTATTCTTACTTCTGTACTTACTTGCGGTTGGACTGCTAAGGGCATCTCCAATGGAGGGTGTAATTTTACACTCCCACATAGGCTCCACATAGGTGCCACTAGGATTTTATACACCCCACTCTTCTATGATATATTTAAGCAAAATATACACCCTGAGTAGTTTCCAATGGGGCAAAATTAGCGAGGTGTAATTTAAAACACGGACGTTTGTCGGACTGACGTTTGAGAAATTAATAGATTCAAACGTCACTTTAAATAACGTCCGACCTTTTCTATATTTGTTGAAGAAACGTCCCGCTTCTATTTTAAGTCGCACGTTACTTTGAGTAACGTGTCAATTGTTTTGCCAAAAAAAACCCAGAAACAGTCCAGTAGACCGAAACTCTACTTCTTCTTCCTCTCAACTCCATTTTTCTCCATTTTTCTCTTCCAATGCCTCCTTGCAAACGTTTTTTTGGTGGTAGAGAACTCCGCGAAGAAGAATCAACAACGTCTAGTGTAAACTTGGGGCAAGAAGACGAATTTGTTGCTCAAACACCGGATGAAAACACACTTGAACCCATTGTTTTTCCACAATTTATCAATCCACAACAACATCCACCACTGATTCGAAGCCCAGAAACGCATGTATCAAAGAGAGTGCTTGACAACCAAGTAAGTTTTAGTATATTTTTATTTAAGATTTACATGATTAGAAATCATTTGTTTAAATGTCTAAGCAAACTTTGGTGTTTGAATTCCTAATTGTATACTATTTTAATTAATGACTTTTTTTTTTTTTTTTTATGTAATGACTAATCATAGGGTGTAACTCCTTGGTTGATTCGTTGTTCTTGGGAATCAGTTAAATTTTTTTGGAAAGCTCTTCGGAGTAGAAAGGAGCCGGGGTTTATACGAATTTGTGATGCCATATTGGCGACTCCGTTTGGTGGTATCATAGATGTGCCATATTTGAAAAATGACAAGGCACTAACGTACGCCTTGGTTGAGCGTTGGTGGGATACCACACATAGCTTCCACTTTCCTTGTGGAGAGGCCACCATCACCCCATTAGATTTCTCCATGCTTACGGGTTTGAGTATAGGGAGAGGAAGACTGTTACAATCTAACCGCAGTTATGAGACTTTTGAGCTTGAAGAAATGACTATTTCTCGAAAAGAATTTAAAGGCGATGATCCGGCTAAAGGCGTTGAGGTTGACTCCATCTAATTGGGACGAGCCTTTGGGATACAATGTAGATGGTTTGAAGATAGGTATGTGAATTACATTTTGGAGAAACCTAAAGGGTGGGAGCCAGGGGATGATCACGAGGAGGAGTACATACTTGCTTTTCTATTTTATATGGTTGGTCAAGCTTTTCTCAAAACAGGAACAAGTTCCATTCGCCTCTCCCTTGTTACGGATCTTTTGGATAGGTCGGTCATGAAAGATATTGACTTTGGTGGTGCCATTTATGCGTATTTGTTTAGAGGCATGGATGAGGCTGTGCGTACTAAATCTAGCAAGGGGCAAATATTGGGATTTAGTATTATCTTGCAGGTAATTACGTCTTAATTTTTTATTATATTTTGAAATGTAGTCGAATTAAAATATTAATCTTGCAGGCTGTGTATTATTAAATTTGTAAAACTAATTAACGAATGCTAACCATTATTTTATTTTTACTATAGTATTGGTGGTTTGAGTACGCGCGTACATTGAACCCCATTCAAGATCCATTGTACAACGGGGATGAAGTTCCAAGGATAAAGGCTTGGGGTAAAAACAGAGTTGAGAAACACTATGGAACAGTAAGACATAGTATTCATTTGTCTCGTCAGCAGATTGAGATGGCTACTGCTAATAAGATCGTATGGACACCTTGGATTACGTCATGCATAATGGTGAGAGAGCGTGACTCATTTGCTGAGGATGGTTCGATGCAAAACTATTGGGATGTTTGTCACCATGCCTTGGACTTGAGTAGGAGGAGGGTGGTTTTCATTTCGCCAGGCCCTTTAAAAGCATGGTACCTTGGGGATCGAGCTTGGCGCCAACTTACAGGAGAGGTTGCTATCCCCCACCCACCACTGGAAAAAATGTGTGCTGTAGATGTCACTCTTGCACAAATATTGTGGCACCGAGAGAACCATTGGCCGTTTGCTAGTTCTTTTATCACTGCAGATTATGGTACTTATGACTATTATTGGGCTACTGTTTCTCGAGGGTCCATCCTACCGGGGCCTATTTATCGTGCATCCAACCTTGATTTAGTCACTCCGGAGGCCTTAAGACAAGACCTCCAATTCCCAGGGCCTTCACAGGCGACCTATGCACCAGGTGGATATGATGCTCATGTGTTGTTGGGGGTTGACCCAACAGACGATGTTTGGACGGCACGTATGGTTGGATCAGAAGGCCAAGTAGTTAATTATGCGATTCCACCTATTGACAATAGTGTATTGCCACAGCTAGATCCACGCATTAACGAACATGACGTGGTAAGTTTTATGTGCTCGAATTAGTTAATTGTTGTATTTTAATTTTTCAATAGACTAATGTATACTTTTCCATATAAATAGGATACTCTACGGTCTATGTATTCCTTGTCATTGAGATTGACACATGGCATGCGTCGAGTTCTACTTGACACATCTCGGCAGAGTTTCAAGGACCTAGAGGCTGAGAGGGCGAGGGGGGATATAGCAGAGCATGAGCTCGAGGATATTAGACTACGCTTTGGTCAAGCGTACATGGATAGCCAGGGCGGTACAATTTTTGTTTATTAAGTGTATATTTTTGTAATAAGGCCTACATCAAGCAATGCACGGAAAGGCCTCCTGGTATATATTTTTTATTACATATAAATTGTTGTTTACTTAATAGCAACTAATTTGGATTGTAGACCACTCGGACTTCGTCTGAGGGACACAAAATACAAGGACACCTGAGAGGGCATAAATAGAACTTAAGGCTTTTGATTCAGTTTTGGTTAGTATACAAACTTCAAACAATTTTAGCTCTAATATATTTTGATTCAGTTTTGATTCAGCATGTGTTTTTGTTTGGATATTTTCATGGGCTGGGATTTTTTATTTGGGTATTTTTAGGTACTATATTGTGTTGGAGTGAGTTATGAGTTTGATGCTTGTTTTATTTTTTTGCTTCTTTTTGTTGGACTACAATTTTTTCTTTGCGATTGCACTTTCTTGAATTGATTTTTAGTTTTCTCTCACTTTCTTGAATTAATATATTACTGTACTTAGACTAGTCATCTGGTATTTATGATTGCTTGATTGTGGACTGAGATACTTCCCAAGCCAAGGCAATTGGATGACAAGACTTGTCATCGCAGACCAAAAGAACACAATAACTGCACAAGGGCGGATAGAACAATAACTGCACAAGGGCGGATATAACCAGGACAAACCTCTGGTTTTTCTTTCCAGTTCTGTAATTTTTCCGCAAATTTCGACCTTAGTTGGACCGTCCATTATTTTCATTCTTCAGAATTAGCCCGGATTAACTTCATAGATTATAAGAGATATAACCATGCTCACAAGTCACAACTCACTTTTTATTTGATATATAAGATGTCACAACTCACAAGGGAATGGAAGTACAAATTGAGGATTTTATACTTGCATATAAATACCCATCTATAATGTTGACTAGGATTTTATATGGTGGAAGGGACTATTTGTGATGCCAAGACTTGTCATGGTGGGCGAACATATGGCTGTGATGCCAACCCCTTTAGTTAAAATAGGCTGTGATGCCAAGTCTTGTGGAAGGGAGTGTAATTAATAGCGAGGGTAGGATTGAACACTAGTTGATGTCTTCTTGTTAAGGTAGTTTGTTGTATTTTTTCTGGTTATGTTGAATTTCCTAGTTATTTTATTGTAAGCATTTATTGTCATCTCGTCTTTGTAAAATTTGTTGTCATCGAGCAAATTTGTTTGATCTAAATGTATGCATTACCAGCAGAAATGCGTTACATGAATCCATGGAATTTACTTTCCAAAGTTCTCAACCATCTCCAAATCCAACCTTCTAAATCCTAGAAAAGGTAATTTAGTTAAACCTCAATTACTTCTTGTTCTCAGATACCCCTTGTCTTTTTTTTTCCCCTGATTCTCCACGGGATAAGGGTGTCTTTGATTGGTGGGAATATCTCCCACTCATTCCAGAAAATATATGGAAAGCACTACAATGTCGATTAAGTTACATCTTATGGCGAATTTCTGATGCCCCAAAACTTTTAGTGTATATTTGAATCACAAATGGCGTAACGAATGAATATACACCTCACTTTGCATATAGCATACACTAAGTTCAATGAAGGACCAAGCCGATCAACGTAAAAGGAACTTCATTACTCACATCCTGTCTATTCATTTTCTAGAGTTCTCATTGCTAGAGTTTCTCCTATGCCCTGAACTAATGCTTAGCTTACGCTAGAATCATTTTCTTCCACGTAAGCCTACACTAGCAATTCTAACCGTATCATTGTACTCCCAGTTGCTCCTCTTCTCCCTAGAAGCTCCTTTGAGCTTATCATTCAGCTCTAGGTCCTTTAGAACTGGCCATCTGCAACTCGATTTGCTGATGCAAACCAAACCAGATATTAATATCACCAAGATAAGAAAAAAAAAAGTTGTTGTGCAGAAGAATGGGTGAGCTTATATGATAATAAATTTACAACATGTACTACACATTGACAGTGGCTATTTTTTGGGAATCCTCGCCCAGAATTGTAAGTACAGCTTGACAATCAGGGACACTGGTTATCGCACCTAATACAAAACTTACGGGAAAATTAAGGTTGTATCATGTTTAGTAAATGAAGATACACTTTAGGACTACTAGCTTACTTCGCATGTAATTTGTGTCTTTGTGCTTATTTTTCATTTTTTGGGTTCACTCCCTATTTCCATTAAAATGCTTACAAGACAGAAAGGTTGAAAGAAAAGAGTAGTCTAATGTAGCTTTACTCTTGTTATCATCCTCAATACAGCATGCTTAATGGGAAAATATTTATGAAGTAACACTTCACAATATCGATATTGTGCACTTTCTATAGACAATAGGGCATTAGGCTGCAGATATGAATGCTTTTCTGTTTACTCTGGTTTTCTACAATTCCATGTATGATGCTAACTAAAACTTATGTGTATTTCCCTGCAAGAAGTTTGAAGCCTGTTGGAAATGTTGGAAATGTTGGGAATGCTTGCTAGCAGCCACCAAGAAGTTTGAAGCCTGCTGGAAATGCTTCAGAGCGAAGTTTGAAGAATTTTGGAATCCATGGTAGCAGAAGTTTGAAGCCTGCTGGAAATACACTAATAGTTTGAAGGCTTTTGTTTAGTGTTGTGCGGCAGAAAGTTATGAAATTTGTTTGGTTGTAAGAGTACTAGTTTTATGAACTTCAAATTGATGTCAGTGTGAACTTTTGGTTGTAATAGTACAGGTGATTATATGATATGTTGAATATTCAAATGATACTCTGTCGAATTTTTTTTAAGGTGCTTTATATGATATGTTGAATATTCAAATGATTCTCTGCCGATTTTTTTTAGGTGCTTATATGATATGCTTAAATATTCAAAGGAAACTTTGCCGATTTTTTTTAAGATGTTCAATTGACATCAAACAATAAAAGTAAGATTAGATAGATAAATCATAAGCTAAAATTCATCATGATTAAAGTACGTAAACCATAGTCCAACACTCCAACACATTAAACATAACACAATTAAACAAGATTTAATCCAATTATTGTTCTCCAGCGAAATCCCATAGATGCTCCATTAAGTCTCGAGTTAATTGAATGTTGGTTGCACGATTTTGAATGATATTTAATCGATTAACCAAATTAAGAACATGTTGATACTCATTTTCTGGTTGCTCCAAAGCAAATCTTCTATCCCCTTCTGGAGGTTCCCAATTGGCAACTCCAATTTCACGCTCGTCCTCAACAATTAAGTTGTGGAGGATTACACAAGTCTTCATTATGCGTCCAAGATCTTCCCGCTTCCAAAAGCGTGCCGAACTGCACACAATAGCAAATCGTGATTGGAGAGCACCAAAAGCACGTTCCACGTCCTTTCGACATGACTCTTGAAATATGGCAAAGTTCTTTTCTTTTGCATTCATTGGTCGTTTGATCGTTCGAATTAGAGTAGCCCACTGCGGATAAATACCATCTGCAAGATAATATCCCATACCATACGGATTTCCATTTACAATGAAATTACAAGCAGGAGATTCACCTGAACAAGAAATGCAGTTTTTAAAATATAATAAGATGTGGTGATAAATTTATGGAGCGCAAATTTTTTTAATATTTTTATTTTACCTGAAATAAGAGGTTGGAACACATTAGACCTATGGAGCACATTAATATCATTGTTGGAACCTGGCACACCAAAAAATGCATGCCATATCCATAAATCTTGATCGGCTACGGCTTCTAAAATAATGGTTGGCTCTTTCTTATGACCCCTATGTGAACCTTGCCACTCGACCGGGCAATTTTTCCATGTCCAATGCATGCAATCAATGCTCCCAAGCATGCCTGGAAAGCCACGTGCCTCATTCACTTCTAGTAAACGGTTTACATCCTCTTGTGTAGGTGTTCTAAGGTAACGTTCCTCAAACACACCATTCACAGCATCACAAAAGTGCATCAAACTTTCTATAGCTGTACTTTCTCCAAGCATAAAAGTCTCATCTGTAGAATCTGCTGCACAACCTTGTGCAAGCATACGAACCGCACACAACACCTTTTGTAAGCCGGACACTCCCCATTTTCCTATCCCATCTTTCTTGTCTACGAAGTAATTGTCATATTCTTGGACACTAGCTAAAATTCGCAAAAATAGATGGCGATGCATGCGATACCTTTGTTAAAAAAAATAATAAAATGATTAAAATAGAAACTATGCACACTTAAAATAACTAAGAAAATTTACAAAGAATGTGGCAATAATATAAAATAAAAAACTACATCAAAATTATAAATAATTTAAACAAAAAAATAAACTCACTACGCTAAAATGATATACATACGAAATTAGTAAAAATATAACTATACATACCTTCGTCGAAAATAGCTATCATCAAAAATAGGCTTATCAACAAAATACAATCTCCTTAGATGGTTCTTACAATATAATTGATCGCGGTGAACATAGTTTCTCCCCATTACACTACCACCATGCTTTGAAGTCTCTTCTCCCTCCTCAACAATTTCTTGAATTAGTGGTATCATAGGACCAACTATATTTTCCACTTTTGGACGAAACATATCATTAACCAAATTTTCCATTTCTTCATCTTCGGAAGAACTACTAGATGAAGAAGATAAATTGTTCCAAAAAAGAGATTGGTTGAAAGCAATTTTATCTTCTCTTGACATTGTTGAAATGCTAAAATTGTTGATCTATGGAAGGTGGAGACAATGAATTAATTAATTTTTTTGGGAGAATGATAGTTGGGTGGGGCTCATTAATTTGCATTCTTCTCAATGAGAGTCAATTAGAATGTGTGGTTAAAGTAATCAATGTTTTATTTTTTTTCAATGAGATTCAAATAGAGTGATTTGTGATTAATTGCCAAACAACTTGCATGTCTTATTAAAAAAAAAATTTGAAGTAAATTCTCATTTGTTGATTTTAGGCCATAGTCTCAACAATAGTCTAAGAAAAATACATCTAAACTTATCAACTCTATATGTTTGATTTTACGAAATATATATATAAGAAATGATTGATAAAAAAACATCTCCAATTGAAAATTACTACTAGATTCAAATTTTAAGGAATGTAAATAAACATCAAGAACAAATACTAGTACAAGAATAAATATTACATCTCAAACTCCCCCAACCCCCACATCACCACTTGTTCAATTGTCTCCTTTCCACTTTTTGTAAATCTCGACTTGTTTTGCTTCGAAAAAATCCGAAAGAACCGAAAGATCCATTGCCATAATTTTAGCTTCTTCTCTTCTTTCCATAGCTTCAATTTTTTTGTTCTTCAACTCTTGGTCACGATCTTTAGATTGAAGTTGTGTTTCCAAGAGTTTGTTTTGCTTTTCCATTCTCAACTCAACACGGCTAACAAACCCCTCAACCACTTTTGCCGCTTCACTAGCTCTCTTTTTTCTCTCTTTTTGCTTCTTCACGCCATCCGGTCATATAAGATCACTAGTCGTCATAGTAGGCGCATTAACATCTTCATCTAAACAAATTAGAGTTTGTGAATCATTAACATTCGATGACCCCTCACTTTGAATTTTCTTTGAAGTCTTTGGTTTTGTCTTTGTTTCCATTGATCTATGCCACTTGGGGGTATCTTTAAGCATAAGATAGCAATGGTCAAAAGGAAAAGGGCTACCTTCTTGATCTTGATAAGCTACTCTTGCTCTAACCATCTAAAAAAAAAAAGTTAGAAAAGTAAAAAGAAAAAAAAAATTAAAAACAAATAGAATTAATCGAGCATTAGCCAACAAAATAGAGTTACCATATCTTGTATACTAGTCCCACTAGGACGATTGTTCTCCAATTGTGCCATATAGCCAACAAATTTGCTCACACCTTTGTTAATCATTTGCCAACGCGCTTTGATTGATTCTAAGGTGCGTGGAGTGCCGGGATTGCGCAATTTAAACTCATTTGTTATTCGTTGCCAATAATTACCCGAAGTTTGACCCACACCTACAATCCCATCTTCTCCAATTGTTAGCCAACTTTCACAAAGTTTCACATCTTCACTAATTGTGAAATTCGATAGGCGGTTTCTTTTTTTTTTCCATTGGCGGGTGTTGGAGAAATTTCATCTAGAGAATCCATTGACTAGGAAAAAAAAGCTTTGAAGAGAATTATAATGGAAAATAATAGAAACAAAAGTGACCAGTGTTTATGCACTTCAAATTAAAAAAAAATCGTTTTTTTTCCGTTATGGCAGGAACGTCACTTGGAGTGACGTTTGAGTTCATATTTGAATGGGACGTCACTTGAAGTAACGTTTGAGTTGCAACAGTTGAAACGTCACTCAAAGTGACGTCCGAAATTTATTTTACTCAGACGTCAGTTCGAGTGACGTCCGGGCTTTTTATTAACTAATAGCGAGAGGGGGAATTCCCCACCCTCTCTATTAGCTAATACACTATTACCTACGGTTTAGCACCCCCATTGGAGAGAGTTTTTTGATATTTGAGGTGTAAAATTTCCACTCTATACGGTTTACACCCCCCATTGGAGATGCCCTAATTAACTGTAGGTACATTGTTTAACCTAAAACGATATGATGGAGCGTGATTACAGCTCACAACCCATTGAAAAGTTCTTATATGATATAACAAATGAGAAACCACAATCATTTTCACATGAGGAACTTAAGAGCTTTACATCAAATTGGAAAAAGAAATTAGGCTCTGGTGGGTTTGGAGACGTCTACAAAGGCAAATTCTCTAACGGTGTCAAAATAGCTATTAAGGTACTTAAAGACAACACAAATGATATCATGAGAATGCAATTCAGGTCTGAAGTAAGTACCATGGTAAGAACTTCACATCCAAACTTAATTAAACTGTACGGATTTTGTTTTGATACTAACATGAAAGCACTTGTGTACGAATATATGAAAAATGGATCAATATTGGATACACATTTGTTTAAGGACCTTATTAAGATAGCAAATGGGTTGTCTTATTTGCACGAGCATTGTCGTCCACGAATAATTCACTATGACATAAATGAGGGTGGGTAATGTGCTCCTTGACTTAAATCTTTCGCCTAAGATAATCGATTTTGGAATTGCTAGGCATTCAAATAAGGACACGAGTCTGGTGGAACAATCAGGTTATAGAGGAACAAATGGTTTTGCTGCCCGAGAGGTGGGTATGGAAGGCTAGTAACGCATAAGAGTGATATTTATAGTTTTGGGATGATGTAACTGCACCAAATTTAAAAAGAAAAGACAAGACTACCGACGCTATTTTTTGTCCTTTTGTGATCACGCCCAACATGCGTCGTTGAACTCCCCGTGAACATCGGATCACAACCCATAAACCCATAGAAAATAAAAAAAAAATCATCCCAAAAAAACTGTTTCTTCTCTCACAAAAATAAGAAAAATCTCGCTCCCAAATCACTCTCAAAATCCTCAATTTCTCTTCATAATATTTAATCGATCCTCAAATCGCTCTCTTCATCAAATCTACAATCTCAATCACATCAAATCTACAATCTCTTCAGGTAATTTCAATTATTTGATTTCAGTTGTTATGGTTAAGCGATTAGGTTAGATTTTGATAATTTTTAATTCGTCAATGAT
The DNA here is from genome assembly GCF_015680905.1 of Coptis chinensis. Classification (NCBI taxonomy): domain Eukaryota; kingdom Viridiplantae; phylum Streptophyta; class Magnoliopsida; order Ranunculales; family Ranunculaceae; genus Coptis; species Coptis chinensis. Next base: position 37,241,443 of record NC_141456.1, on the reverse strand, counting down.
TAATTCATGTAATCTTCAAACATGTAATCAGATTCAAAATTAGTTAAACACATTAGTATTGTAATCAGATTCGAAATTAGTGTTTCATTGATTTGTCAGCTGGTTTTGCGTTTGGTAATGAAACCTAGATGCATAATTAAAAGTTTAGAAATTAAAAATGACCAAATTCAACATCGCGCGTGTTGATATTGCCGAGGATTATTTTTTAGGCAATCACGTTGTGTAATGCCGTCGGCAAATGGTCTGCCGCAATACTTGTGTAAAACATCATGCAATTTATATCCAACACCTGGAAGTGGAGTCCACTGATCTGGCAAATATTTCACAAATGTATAATTATCATTACGAAAGATCAAATGTATTTGGTAGCTTTAGAAAGGCAGTTAAAGGAAGTAGATGACCTGATGGGACTTGTGATACAAATCATTTCTTTTCGTATGAAGGCGGGATTCTATGGACACTGTGTATTTAAACCAAACGACACGTGTCAAGTGCCGATGGGTATTGACACAGTTATGTCTTGTGATGTGGGGTATTAGGAATATATGAATAGATCAGGAATTAGTGAGTGGTGAGTGTTGGAGGGTTTTAGCTTACAAGGGTTTATGTGTAGGTGGCTTGGTGTTATAGGTGTGTTTTTGTTCATTTTGTTGCTTTCGGTTAAATGGTTTTCATTTCGGTTAATCGTAGGCGTGTTTTTTGAAAATCCATGTTTTGGATCTGGTCATTTTATTTGATTTTGACTTTGGTTAATTATGAAAGAGAAATTATTTTTGGTTTGTTTGTTTGTTGTTGTGAATTGTATGAGGTTTAGCCAGTTTATGTTTTAGTATAGTGATTTTGTTCAGAAGATATTTCGTTTCCTTCACTATAATTGTTACAGAAGCTGCAGATTTACTTCAAAAATTATCTATAGATTCTCAGACGAAATCGCTTGATGTTCCTGAGGTCACTAAGAAGATATGTTCTAGTTTTTTAATTGTTTTAGATGGTATTCAGTTTATTTCCATAAACTCGTCACTGAGATCCGTTATCTTTTTATGTAGGTTTCTTCTATAAAACGTGGATCTGTTGATGCTAAGGAGTCAAATGGTACAATCCATTCAACTGATCGGTCTGCATCGCCTCTTCTTTCAGAGTTTGGAGATACGACCATGTGTTACCTTCCTAATTAGATAGGTGTTGACCGTAACATCTGTTTGTTGTATCACTTGATGCAGTGAAGGCTTTCCCCAGAGATGATGCGAACAAGCCCTGTAAGCTCACTGCCTTCTTGGGTTAATTACAAGGCTGGCATGACCCACATTGTTAGAGATGTTGAAAAACCTGGATCAAGTAAGAATCTCTTTGATTAAGTAGCTTTGCCTATTCTTATTGGAGAACGAAGCCATTTGTGTTTTCAACATGATTATTGTTGTTGGAAGTTATTTACTCATAATATTGTATGTGCAAAGCTTCACAAGAAGGAAACCCGTGAGGTGTGACAATTATTGAAACTCCTCCAATGGTTATTGTTGGAGTAAATTAAACTATTTGAAGATACCTAGGGGGCTTCATACTCTCAACACTGTTTAAAAATCCCGTATATTTTAGGACACAGTACTATTGTCAATGACTTTATCAAATCTGGTATATTTTTTTTATTTCTTTATTTTTTAAACAGTCTTCAAATTATTACTAAAGTTGAATTCTTTTATTACTGTTAGGTAATAATTCTCATTGGGAAAGACTACCTTTTGATTTTCTAATCGATGGCGAACTTGTTCGGATGGAACTTGAACACTTTCTTCTTGCCAAGGCATTTCCGCGGTAATTTATCATTTAATTGTTTTTTTTTTCTTTTCTAATTGGGAGATATTTCTAATTATTTTTTTGTGTTACAGGAGAAGATACTTGAAATTGAGTATATAAAAGCTGCTGTCCCTAGGAAACAAGAAGACCCTTGTTTACATGTTGATTGGGTCAGTGCGGTCAACGGTAGTAATCCTAGGTAACTACATACATACATACATGGGTTGTTACTATGGTTTTTCACATTGATATATGCTCTCGCATTGGTATATGATAACAGTAATGTGATTCCAATATATTTGCCATTCTTGCACTTTTTTCATTTCAACTTCAAGTAGATACTGAATTTTCTTAAAAAGTTGCACTGACACATCCTCTATCAGGTTCATCTTGACTAGGAGCTACGACAATTTTGCAAGGTGTTTACAATATTATTTTAAGCTGCTCTTTTGTCTTTCTAATTCTTTTAATGGCTAGTTGTATCATCTGGGGCAAACTCAAATTGTGAGAGATTATCAATGTGTTATTTCTCTTTTTGCCAAAGTAGGGAAATCTGATGGATTGTGTACACATGTATTGGAAGGGCACAAGGATGCTATTACTTCTGTTTCTCTTGTCAATTCCAAAGGTACACAGGAGAGATATTTATCATTTCATACTTGTAAATCTCTTAAGTGACATTGGCGCAAGTACGTCCTATAGGCATCATTGTAACTCTGGTTTAACATTTCAGATCAGGAAGATGAAGGGATTGAAGCAGAAGAAGGCCCATCTGATGGAAATTCAAGTGAATGGTGGAACTATTATTCACTTTGTTATAGTTTGGGCTTCTACAGAGATTTTGTGTTAGGATTTAAATTGATCCAATTGAATGGGCATGTACTGGGCTTTATCTATATGTAGGCTTTGTTCTTATTTGGGCTTTTATAAAGATTTTGGGCTAAGGAAGAATTGGGCTCAATTGACCTGGATTGGGCTTTGTCTGTATGTAGTAGACTTTGTTCTGATTTGGGCTTCTATAGAGATTTTGGGCTAAGAAAGAATTGGGCTCAATTGACTTGAACTGGGTTTTGTCTGTATGTAGTAGGCTTTGTTAGGCCATGATTTAGTAGATTTTGGGCTAGGGGCATTTTTTGGCCCTGATTTGGCATTTTTTTTAAAAAAAAATGAAAAAATAAAAAATGACACTTGTCAAGTGTTGTAGAAAAAAAAAGACTGCAAAAAAAAGGGGTCACCATATGACACCGAAAAGTGTCTTTTTTTCGGAAAAACGACGCAACTGTCTTGTCTTTTTTCAATAGATATGGTGTAGTGTGTTGTTTGAAATTTTGAGTAGGAAAAGGAATTCTGTGGGCCCAGGGTGGTTTCTAGGAGATGTCGCGGAAAAAGTAGAGAATGATCAACTAAACCAAATTATACCTATGCGATCCCTATATACCAGAAGTCTTGTTTCAAACTTCCTAAGAAAATAACCAACAAGATGAATGCGATAGATCCAATGCGATTTCTGGTGGGAAAAAAAGAGAATGGTAAGAAGATCCTTTATCTCAAATCTTGGGAATCTATCTGTTTGCCTAAAAAGATGGGAGGACTAGGCATTAGAGATTTTAGTACTGCAAATGAGGCCTGCTCTGGTAAACTAGCTTGGAGACTGTTGAGTAACCCCCCTGAGCTCTGGGGACAAGTTCTTAAAAACAAGTATTTCCCTCACTCTAAGGGCTCACAACCACCACTCTTAAAAAATGACTCGTCCTGGCTTTGGAAAAGCTGCTATGCTAGTATCTCTTTTATCATGAATAATGCCATTTGGGATATTAGAGATGGTTCGAACATCAACATCTAGACGAAACCTTGGATTCCTAAAGATGGAGGTGTGGTGCACATTTATGGCCCCAGGCTTAGAATGGCGCCTGAGAGAGTCTCTGAACTCTTTCTGCCAAACACAAAATCCTGGAACATCCACTTGCTAGAAACTCATTTCTCTGCCTTTATCGTCCATAATATCATGAACGTTTATGTCAAAGACGATGCTACAGTTTTGGGGGGTTAAAAATGGGCCTTTCAGTATTAAATCCTTCTATGAGTACCTCAGTCATGCCAAGCTTAGCAAACCCATTGTGGATATTCCAAGCTTTTTTCTCCAAATATGGAAATCAAATGGGAACCCACGGATTGAGCTTTTCGCATGGAAAAGCATTCATGATATTGTCCTAACTAGAGAGTGTATCAATCGCATCTTCGCTATCAAAGATCAGTGTTGTGTTTTCTGTAGAGCACCGGTCGAAACTTTACACCTTCTGCTCATTGCTTGCCCGTTCACTAGGGCAGTCTGGTTTGCTTATCAATGGCATTTCCGGCTTGATGCTTTCAATCGTTTAGCTGTTAAAGATTTTGTTGGTCTCTGGTTTAAACCACCCCCTGGTTGGCCGGTGGCGGTAGAGGAGTGGAAATTAACATGCCTTTACACATACTGGACCATTTGGAAAGAAAGATGTGCCCACATTTTCACAGGAAAAACTGTTTCATTACCTTTTGATATAACCAGGACTGCCAACCAGCTCACTTCTCTACACCTCATTAAACATTATAAAACACCAACACAACCATACACTCATTTACCTATAAACAAAACTTGGCTTGCACCACCATCATCCTATGTCAAAATTAATATGGATATAATTTTTTATTCGAAATTTAAACATGTTGGTATTGGTTATGTTATGTGAGATGACAATGGAATTTTCTTAGCAGCAGGTACCAGCAGAAAGTGTGGATGAAACGCCGAGGAGAGACAGAGCCGAGGGCTCAAGTGCACCATCCAATAGGCCTATGTCTTAGGCTACAACAGGATTATCATTGAAACTGATTGCAAAACAGTAGCTGATTTTTGGAATCACCTAGCTACTAACATCGGGAGGATAGCCGCTAATATAATTATAGATGCACAATAGTTCATCTCCTCTTTTGATTTTCTCAGTGTAACCCATGTAGATAGAATGTGTAATAAGGTCACACATATGTTAGCGACCAGGGATCATCATCTCAGAGATTGTTTCTGGGAGATGGAAACACCCTCTTGGTTACTAGGACACTTGCAGGAAGATCATATGACATGTAATATTTGTAGAAAGTAATTTAGGAAAAAGTTAAGTGAATGAAAGAGCTCATCACTTATATTTATAGAATCATGATAGAAACCCTAGAAAGGGTAATAAAGTAATTACAGAGGTAATATAGGAAAATACAATAATAGCCCTGCTAACACTCCCCCTCAAGCTGGACTATGGATATCACACATACCTAGCTTGGACAAAACCTCTGAAAATAGTCTACTATTAACTGCCTTCGTGAGAAAGTCTGCAAGCTGCTGAGACGTCGGAACATATAAAGCACAAATCTGTCCAGAAGTCACTTTCTCATGTAGAAAGTACCGATCAACATCTATATGTCTGGTACGATCATGTTGCACAGGATTAGCCAAAATGCTAAGAGCAGACTTGTTGTCACAGTAAAGCATTATCGGAAGAGAGACATGTAGATGAAAGACTCGTAGAAGACGTTTTAACCATGTTAGTTCACATACACCTTGGGCCATCGCCCTGTATTCTGCTTCGGCACTGGACCTAGAAACAACATCTTGTTTCTTACTCCACCATGTAACCAAATTACCACCAATAGTGCTACAATACCCAGAAGTAGATCGACGATCAGATCTACAACCTGCATAGTCAGCATCAGTCCACGCCTCAACCCGAGAATGACCATTATCTTGAAACAAAAGGCCACGTCTAGGACATCCTTTGAGATAACGAAGCACACGAATAGCTGCCTGAAGATGAGGAAGGCGCGACTTGTGCATAAACTGACTGAGAACTCCAGCCACATATGTAATATTAGGACGGGTAAGAGAAAGATAGAGGAGCTTCCTAAGAAGCCGCTGATATTGACCAATGTCGTCCAACAACTCCCCATCATAGTTGGCTAGGTGATGGTTCTGTTCAATAGGTGTCTCAGCAGGACGACATGCAAGTTGCCTTGAAGCAGAGAGAATATCAAGAATATACTTTCTCTGAGAGATAAAAATACCAGAACTAGAACGAGCAACCTCAATCCCAAGGAAGTAACGCAAGGGGACGAGATCTTTCACCTGAAAGCGGGTACTGAGATAGGATTTTAGGTCACTAATACCCTGAACATCATCGCCAGTAATAACAATATCGTCCACATAAACAAGCAATACAACAATCTTCGTACCAGTATCGAAGAAACAAGGTGTGGTCAGCTTGACTCTAAACATATCCATATGCGGTCATGGCTGCAACAAATGATTCATCCCAAGTGTGAGGAAACTACTTAAGCCCATAGATAGACTTTTTCAACTGGCACACCAAGCCCGAAGTAGAAGAAGAACGAAAACTAGGTGGTGGAGACATATACACCTCTTCTTGTAAAGCCCCATTGAGAAAGGCATTTTTCACATCCATCTGAAAAAGGGGCCATGACTTGGACGCAACAAGAGAAAAAATAACTCAAATCGTATTCATCTTGGCCACAGGAGCAAAGGTCTCCTGATAATCAACCCCATGAATCTGTGCATACCCCTTAGGAACCAATCGAGCCTTGTACCTACTACCTGTTCCATCTGGGTTTTGTTTCACCATGAAAACCCATTTACACCCGACTGCTCTACGGCCAGGCAGAAGAGAAACCAAGAGCCAAGTATTATTGATCTCCAATGCATGTAATTCCTCCAACATCACAACCTTCCAATGAGGCTGGGCCAACGTCTCTGCCACTGTACGTGGTATATCAACCAATGAGAGAGAAGCCTAAAAAGATCTGTAACTAGGAGACAAACGATGATATGAAGTATAATCAATGATAGAATAAGCCACATTATTAGCATATCTAGCTGGCATTCCTGCTGTACGCTTCTCTTTCCGAATAGCAATAGGTGGAGTACTAGTTCTATCAACAACCGGTAAATCAACATCAATAGTAACTGGTACAAGAGGGATAGGAGATGGCTCAATACCTGATAAAAGTGAATCAGTGTCAAGTGGTGAACCTGGAGAAGCAGAAGATGTCGGGCAGTCTGGTGGAGAAGGTTGGCACCCTGGATATCGACGAGTATAAACCTATAAAGGAGGTGAAACCAAATGTGGAACTGGAGGGGAGACTATAGGCTCTGGCTAAACACTCATCGGAAGTGGAAAAGAAATAGGAACCGAATGTGAATCCTTATGAGGAAAAGGGAGTACTGGAAACCACTCCCCCTGAGATAGAACATCACCTGAAAAGAACGGAGCATGTTCGAAAAAGGTAATGTCCATGGAGATGAAACAACGACGCGATGAGGGGTGATAATACCGATAACCCTTCTGAGTATGAGAGTAACCCAGAAACACACATTTCAAGGCATGTGGATCTAGTTTAGAGATAGACCTGGTGACTTGGACGAAACAAACACACCCATAAACACGAGGTGGGATTTGAAAATCAAGAACGATCGGGATGAATAATGGAATACGGGGTGCGAAAGACAAGAGCTTGAGATAGAGAATGGTTAATGAGATACACCGCCGTAAGGACAGCATCAGACCAGAAACGTGAAGGAACATTCATGCCAATAGACATAGCACGAGCAAGATCAAGAATATGACGATTTTTTCTTTATGACTTGCCATTTTGCTGTGAAGTCTGAGTGTTAGACGTTTGATGCAAAATACCATTGGCCTCACAGAACTATTGAAGACCATAAGATAGAAATTCCCCACCCTGATCAGAACGAAAGACTTTAACTATTGTACCAAACTGTGTACGAACCATTACAGTAAAACTCTGGAAAATGGAGAAGACTTCATCCTTGGATTTCATTATATAAACCCAAGTACACCTAGAGAAATAATCAATGAATAATACAAAATAACGAAATCCTAAAATAGAAGTGACTGGGCTAGGACCCCAAACATCGGAGTGCACAATATCAAACAAAGACAAAGTTTTATTACTACTTAATGGATAAGGGCTACAATGATGTTTAGCCAGTTCACATGTCTCACAAGATAGACTTGACATGGACACTTTGGAAAGGAAAGATGGAAACAAATAAATTAGATACTCAAAAGAAATATAACCTAAGCGGTGATGCCAACGTAACACCCGCTTTACATTTTCACTACCAGACAAAGACTCTAACTAGAGGGCATGGGGAGAGACTGAAGAAACAGGTCTATTCAGTACATATAAGCCACCCTCTTCACGTCTACTACCAATCACCTTCTGCGACACGGATCACGAAAAACCACGAAAAAGAAGATAGATAAAAGGTTACACTGCAGTTTACATCTTTGGTAAGTTTACTAATAGAAATAAGATTGGTGGTCAACTTGGGGACATGAAGAACATCAGGTAACAAAAAAAATCAGTAACTGGGATACAACCCTGCCTTACAATAGGCATTTCAGCCCTATTGGCAAGACGAACTGTCCGTTTCCAAGAACTAGATGCATAATTCGAAAAAGAGAAGACATACCAGTCATATTATCAGTGGCACCCAAATCAACAATCCAGGGTGAAGTCCTGGATGCAGAAGCACTATTGGCAGATGCAAAATTACCTGCATGAGAAGGTCCCGATTGAGAAGACATAGAGAGAAATTGTCGGAACCTGTTGATCTCGTCCGGAGAAAGAGCACTAGAAGCAGAAGACTCTAATGTACTAGAGTCAGCAAATAGGTGTGCTGAGGACTGAGATGTTGATCGTGGTGGTTGAAAAACAGAAGCACGACCGTGTAATTGATAACATGTTGCCTTTACATGCCCAAATCTACCACAATGATCAAATTTCTTGTTTGGAGGACGAGAACTACCAGGGGCCTTTGGCAATGGCAAAAGCCCAAGTAATGGTGCTCGGAAAGTTTGTGGAGGAACTGATGGTGGTGGCGGATAAGCATAACAAACTACCATCGCAGAAGTTTCAGACAGAAGACCAGGAGTATGTGGCATAGGCGCTCGATGACTCTGATAAAAGAGACAATAGGCATGTGCTTCCTCGAGAGTTAAGAATGGATGCGTGTCAAGCAGATGAACAACATCATACTCAAACTCAGAATTGGGCCCAGCAAGAAACTGAAATACTCAATTGTTCTCCACAATTTTTGCATAAATCTCTGCTGCATTAGCTGGCCATTCAATAAAACTATCAGATCGAAGTCTCGCATAGTACGCCCCAAGAGATCGAGTTCCCTGTTTGAAATTTCCAATCTCATTGGAAAGTTGGAAACTCCTTGCATTATTCTGCCTTTGAGAATATACTGTACGAAGAGATTCCCAAATAAGATATGCAGTGCCTGTAAACAAATAGCCAGCAAAAATCGTTGGTTGCATAGAATTAATCAACCAAGTCCTCACCATAGAATCATTGAAGAACCACTTAGCATATTTCGGATTAGTTTCTGCAGGTGCCTTTTCTGTGCCCAGAAGAAATCCTATCTTTCCACGGCCTCCAACAAACAGTTTTACAGACTGTGCCCATTGAACATAGTTCAAACCATCTAGTAGCTGTGAGGTAATTTTCAAATTCGGATTATCATGAACAGGGTAGAAGGACTAGACATCTTCACCCGTTCTAACCGAAGAAACAATCGAGATAGTAGACTCATAACTATTAGTCATATCAATTAAATAATTACCTCAAAAATAATAAACAGATCTGAGATTCAGATCAACACCTATCGCATCTCGCGATTGGTGCCTTTTCTGTGCCCAGAAGAAATCCTATCTTTCCACGGCCTCCAACAAATAGTTTTGCAGACTGTGCCCATCGAACATAGTTCAAACCATCTAGTAGCTGTGATGTAATTTTCAAATTCCGATTATCATGAACAGGGTAGAAGGACTGGACATCTTCACCCGTTCTAACCGAAGAAACAGTCAAGATAGTAGACTCATCACTATTAGTCATATCGATTAAATACTTACCTCAAAAAATAATAAACAGATCTGAGATTCAGATCAACACATATCGCATCTCGCGATTGGTTATAAAAAAGGAAAGACAGAAAAGAAGAAGAAAAAAAAAACGCGGAAGCTTAGGTTGCGATCAGAACAATTTGTTTTAATGGTTCTGATACCATGTAGAAAGTAATTTAAGGAAAAGTTAGGTGAATCAGAACTCATCACTTATATTTATAGTATCATAATAAAAACCTTAGAAATGGTAATAAAGTAATTACAGATGTAATATAGGAAAATACAATAATAGCCCTGCTAACAATATTTAGGTACTTGACGCACTTTAGTGAATATATATATATATATATATATATATATATATATATATATCGGGGCCAGCTACGTTGACATACTGTTCTAACATACTATCTTAACATACCCAGCCGATCCTCAGATCAAAACAAAATCTAATGGCCAGATCTATTTCTAGAAAACCAAACAAATAAAAGAAAATGGGTCACAAATAACGGGGGTGAAAATATCATTTTCTTTTAGAAAAAAATAAAAACCCTTTCTTCTTCTTCATTCAACCACAAATAAATATCAAGTTCCAGTCGTTTCTTTCTCTGCTACCAGCCCTTCTGTCTAAAGTAGTCAAATTCAGATTATGGAAATGGAATTGTCCCTTATTTGATTGATGTCTTCCAAGCTAGTAACATTAGCGTTCCTTACAGGAGTGTTATTCCTCTTTTAGCTACGGAAGATCAAATTCTTGAAAAGCTCCGCAACTTGTTGACAATTTTTTCTCAAGGTAAATGAGGTTGGACTGATGAGTGAAGGTAATGTGTGGATTGTCACAGATGGACTCACAGATCTGTTGGGTTCCATGGATTATTCTGTGATTGAATCGATGCAAGGCCTCTTGGGTTTAAAGCCATATATTCCAAGGTCAAGAAAGCTTAATAAATTCAAGGTTAAAATGATTAGGAAAATTGCCCATAAGAGTTCAACTGTGGATGATGTGAACATATTCTGTTTGCGTGCCTATGATACCGTATGGGCGTTTGCAAAGACTGTTGAAAGAGTAGGTACAAATCACAACTTTCGGGAACCAATAAAGTTAAAAAATTCTAGCCACTTACTAGAGCTTAGGAAATCTGAAATAGGTCCTGAACTTCTGAAGGAAATTGTAAGATCAAAATTTAAAAGTCTAAGTGGAGAAATACACCTTGTTGAAGGCCAACTGCAACCACAAATATTTCAAATAATAAATGTTTTTCACAAAAGCAACATGAATGAAGAAGAATGAAAGGGTATGGTTTTTATTTTTTTCTAAAAGAAAATGACATTTTTGCCCCTGTTATTTGTGGCCCATTTTTTATTTTTTTGTTTGGTTTTCTAGAAATAGATCTGGCAATTCGATTTTGTTTGATCTGAAGGTCGGCTGGGTATGTCAAGTGGTTTTACCAAAAAAAAAAACCAAATTATTATGGAATGTGGCATCGGCGAAAAAAATAAAGCAAATGCAGAAAAATTATGTAAAATTGTGTTATGGTGTACTCAACTAAAGCACCAAAATAGACCCGACATGAGCAGTGTGGTGAAGATGCTCCAGGGTGAAATACAACTTCAGAAGCCACCAAATCCGTTTCCTTTCTATGATTCTTCGCCTGAAAACAGCATGATTGGTGGTTTCCCAAGAGCACTCCCAAAATTCTCTCCTGCCTTTTCTGAAGTGTATGTATCACTAGTTATGATTTTCTTTCTTCTTTTACCGTCTGGAACCATGGGAGGCTTAAGTTGGTTATTGCTCCCCTGAACTTGAGCTTGCAGTGCTTTTGAAATATTCTGCTAGTTCAATTGATCTTGTGTATTTTAGTGTCAATTATACATATTCCAAACGGTACAACTTTTTCCATGAAGTAAGCCTTCTTATTACTTAAACTTTCTCTAAAATGATTATGGAATAGCAACATTGATATATTTTACCTTAACAAGCAACTATGTTTTTTTTTTATATTAGCTACAAATAACTGGCCAAATTAATCCTTCTACTTTCAGCCTGTATGAGGAAGAAAATAAAGAGAGAGAAGCAATTACAACCAATAAGGACTTCGGTTCAGGTTCCACTTTGAAGCCACCACTGCTTAAGAGCACTCCAGTTGAGAGGTAAGTAGGCTCACGAGCTATGAAATTTGTCTTTATTGAATGAAGAGTAGAATGTTAATGTTTTTATTTCTTAATTGAGCTATGTTGTTACACTTGCAAATTAACTCTTACATTTTCAGCCACGTTCTTGAGAGAACTCCAGTTTACATGAAGGTTCCTTCTCCGTCTCCAAACCTCAGAAGTAGTGGCCAAGCAATTTCATCAAATGAAAAAGCACCTACCAAAAAGTTCAAGACGCTTACCCTTTCTGACAAACTAACTAGAAGGAGAGAAGTAAAAGAGATTCTCAAACCATTCGCAAGGAAGTTCCCTCGTGGTGAAGACGAAAATACTGTTATTATTTACACAACTTCGGACTCGGGAAGGACGATCTATTACGAATGCGAGCAAATCCGTTCAATATTACAATTACATCTTGTTAAGATTGATGAGCGAATGTTTGCACACCACATGTCACCACATGTAAACAATTAAAAAAATGAATATTTGAAATATAAATATTTCAAACATCAGTCAATTTGATAAAACACATGTCAAAACCTAAAACTCACATCATAAAGAATCTTAACAACAAAAACTCCAAAATTTCTCAACCATCACTTTATTAAAGGTTCAAAAACATCATATAAAACTCTAAGAATAAAAACTCAACAATTCTCATGTTGGAACTAAATACTTTCAAAAGAAGACCTAATAACAAATAAACTCCGGGTTGCTCCAAGCAAGGACCCACCTATGTTCCCAAGAACACACCGCGTTGCCAAAACAAACAAAGCAAACATGGGTTAGCAAATTGAATTTCTTTGGTATGAGTAGACTAAACACATATAACCATTATCATACTTTAATTATTCAAACAAACTTTATTTTATCCCATAAGGACGGCTTGGAATGAGGTCATTTTAACCGGCATATTTCTTCCCAAGCAAAACTTCCATTTTATTAACTTCCATCTTATTAACTTCCATCTTATTAACTCATTCTAATAACTCATTTTAATATCTAAATAATTGAATTACACTTATATATTTCTTTGTATAAGGGGGGAGGACCCGTCCCCTGCACAAAATGTTATTAAGTCCTACCCTCGAAAAGAAAGTTAGAACTTCTATATATCATATGTAGATATTATATATATTAGGTATTCAAAAGAAAACCCAAACACTCACATAATCAAATTAATTTCTCTTATTAATTAATCAATTACTTTTCTTATACACATATTTCACAACCTATGTACCTTAGGTCATTCCCACATTCAAGGCTGTTACACTCAAGGAATACAACTAACTTGGCAAGTTGAATACCTTAGTTCCTCTCAGGGTAGTCCAAACAATCGGTCATTCATGGCACATTCATGAATACCGGGTCATTCATGGCACATTCAATGAATACCCTATATAACGCTTAACGGGCCATTTATGGCACATTCAATAAATGCCCACCTAACATATGACATCATCGGTCATAAAATTCAAATCAAAACTTGAGTCGTGGAGTTCTAAAAGAGTCGCGGTAAATTTATTTATGCATTATGAAACTTTATTTTATATATCATTTAAGATAACGAATGAGTATCTTGATTCTGTATTTTTGATTTTGGCGTTATTAATTTCGGGGGATGTCTTAGTGTCATAACGTTGCATATCATAAAAATCAAAATCACATAATATTTAAGCATTACCTGCATTATATATAAAGGTCCTAGCCTAAGGCCAAACCGTTAATAGTCCTAGACTTATCCTATTAGACCGAATCATAATTTTAGGAAAAAGTCAAATTTTGGTCAACTTGGTCAAAGTGAACCCCCGGTCAAAGTCAAAGTCAAAGTCCGCCCGGTCAAGTCAAAGTCAAAAGTCCACTCGTTCAAAGTCGAGTCCACAACTCTTCTAACCCAAAGGCCCAAAGTCTAAGCCCAAAGTCTAATACAAAAATCCAAATTTGAAAATCTAACTAAAGCCCATAGAGCCCACGATTTTTCGGGCCCAAGCCCAAACTTCGAAAAATTGTTCATCATCTTCTCACGGTTACCACCACCACCGGCTCGCCACCAAATTCGATCTTCTTCCAGTCCCGGTTTGAACCCTTGTTAAAACCATATAACATTAATAAAAGCAAAAGCTCAATTCCCTAAATCGATAAATCATCAAAACTAGATCTGGTTCAATCCGCCATTAACAACTGTTTCAAGCTCCCACCACCACCATTCGCAGCCCTCACACAACTACATTAGCCAACAAACATAACCTAACCCATAACCACCACATCATAACATTTAAAGATTCAAAATCTTTAGCGATTGCCGATTTTCTATGGCTGTCACCTCCATTAACGCCGGTGCAAGCTTCCACCACACTCAAACAACCAAACCGACATCAACACTAACTAACAGTACAATCATAATTTTAGCAAAACAATCAGTCAAACAAAACAATTAATAGGGGGCGATGCGGGTGTGGGTGTCGCCATTAACGTCTCGTGATGAGCCCGACAAGATCAATCGCATCGACACCAACAAATTGCCGTCAATACCAATCAAAGAAACGCATAGATACTTATCTAGTTCCACTTACGGTAATCATAAACAAATTATATATTCGTTTTATTTCAAAGGATTGGAGCAGATTTTTACGTCGACAATGTCGACAATCTCGAACCAACGATAACGATGGTTAAACCATATAAAATTTATCATGTGACAATATCGCAAATTATACACTAAAAGAGCATATGAGAAAGTGAAGCGATCTTACGATCTAGAAATCAACAAAACATAAAAAATCTACTCACCTTTAGCGGCTCGAACCCAGCTAGATCTCAAAATAAAACTTTTCCTAGCCGAATCGTGGGTGGCTCCACCTCTCCAAAGAAACCGGTTTCTTTCTATGCCTCCATTTTATATTTTATTCTCTTATAAAACCCTATTATCTAGAACAATGTGTTTATATACTTGGGTCCGAAAACCCAAGCCCAACAAATATATCCCGAGTCCAATCCGGCAATTTTAATTTTTAAAATAAACAATTAAATTAATTAATTAAATAGAAAAATAAATTATAATAAAAACACGGGGTGTTATACCACATGTACCAACTGCGAGAGGCGTTGGGGAAATAACAGTTTCCAGCAGTGTTTGTAAAAGGAAGGTTTATAGGTGGAGCTACTGAACTAATGAAGTTGGAAGAAGCAGGTGGAGTGACCGAGTGAATCTGATACTTTATTTTGAAAAAGATAAGGAATGAGGTAATACACTCAGCACTATCAATAACTTGGACTTAAATAAATTTGAACCTATAAAATGCATACAGGGGAGTGCCCATAGCCCATAGCACAAGCGAGCTTGGTCGTTGAATTGCCAAATTAACAAGGCAACCGACCCTAACAACATGCATCGAGATTATAGGATGGAGCACTATATATAGTTGTTGGGCAGCTTGGCCTGTCAGAAGTAATTCTCAGAGCTATGCTTCTGATGGAGTAAACCATGTTAATCAGCGCAAAAATCCCAGTGGTTGGCGTTTGACATGCACTAGATTCGTGAGCTAGAAAATACTTCCGCTTGTCAAAGTACTAATAAGACCGAGTCTCTTCACTACCCAAAACTTGAAGACACGAAAATGAATTATTATGAAGGAACCAAAAATTGTCCCAACATGCAAACCTTCCCAAGTGTCAAAACAAAAGTGTTTACCTTGATTATGAAACCAGCCTAGAAAAGATGCCTTCTGATGAATATGATTTATGTAGAATTTGGGCATCCAACTTAAAAACCAATTGGTGATAAGTGGAGACAGTGGCGGAGACCATAAGTTCTTCTCAGGGCACCAATCAAAGTGATTAATTTCGTAAGACCTTACAATTTTTTTTACGAAGTAATAATACTGCTTAATAATGCATGTAACTAGAAATTAACCCGTGGCGATGCCACTTGATTGCCATTATGGGTAAAGTTTTTAAATTAAACACCATGTTTAAATATACCATTTTACACCAATTAAAAAAAAATTGGTTATGGTTTTCCTAGTCTTTTGATTGTCTAAACAATTATTATTCTCTCAAAAATATATCTTACATATAAGAAAAAGTTATTGATTTGGGTACTGAACTATAGTGAATTTTACATTATGGGTACTGTGGAGGTACAGTTTAGGCATGACCTTACAATCTTGGAGAATTGGATTTGTATAAGATGTTTGATTGAACTCAGGCCGGTGCTCTGAGTTGCCTACGTATCCAGTTCTCTGATGAACTGGAATCAAGTCAGACGTAGTTCATGTTGAGTGATTGAGTGGGAGATGGAGACAATCTCAGCCCCCTCTTCTTGAGAATGGAGAAGACGCCTCCTTTTATAGGCGTAGATCCCCCTTTTGTGTTGTCTTGATGATTGGTTTTACTCCTTCCGTTACGAAGTAATGATCTGTCATTAATAATGTTGTTGACCAGCTTGCAGCGGTTACGTTTCCTAGCTTGTAGTCTGGACACGTGGTCTGCCACGAGTGGTTGAGAGTGGAGGGTACTGACATAGCCCCCTTTCTTTATATCACTATTTGTAGAATAGTGGTGTAAAGAAAGATAATAAAGGAGATCGCGTGTCTTACTTGGTTGAAAATGGAGATTGCTGTGAATTGAATTTTTTTGTGTTTGTAGGCTGGATGTCATTTGTTGCTTAGAGCTTTGTTGGGAGTTTGATGTGGTAGGTCATATGTCATAGTGCGTAGATCGTAACTTGTAATGCGTAGATCGTAAATCGTATGTCGTAGCTCGTAGTGCGTAGATCATAGTTTGTAGATTGGTTTTGACTGATAATTAACCTTTGAGTGGTAATTACAGTTGAATCAAGCTTAACCCTAGCGTTGGTGTTAAGTTGATTGTACGGTTTTTGGGGGTGTCACTATAGTTGATAGCTAGCCTTTTGGGGGCGTCACTATGGTTGATAGCTAGCATTTTAGGGGCGTCACTATGGTTGATAGCTAGCTTTTTAGGGGCGTCACTATAGTTGATAGCTAGCCTTTTAGGGGCATCACTATGGTTGATAGCTAGCTTTTTGGGGGCGTCACTATGGTTGAATCAAGCTTAACCCTGGCGTTGGTGTTAAGTTGATTGTACGCCTTTTGGGGGCGTCACTATAGTTGATAGCTAACCTTTTGGGGGTGTCACTATGGTTGATAGCTAGCCTTTTGGGGGCTCACTATGGTTGATAGCTAGCTTTTTGGGGGCGTCACTATGGTTGAATCAACCTTAACCCTGGCGTTGGTGTTAAGTTGATTATACGCCTTTTGGGGGCGTCACTATAGTTGATAACTAGCCTTTCGGGGGCGTCACTATGGTTGATAGCTAGCCTTTTGGGGGCGTCACTATGGTTGATAGCTAGCTTTTTGGGGGTGTCACTATGGTTGAATCAAGCTTAACCCTGGCGTTGGTGTTAAGTTGATTGTACGCCTTTTGGTGGCGTTTTTGTTGATAGTTAGTCTTTTAGGGGCGTCACTATGGTTGATAGCTAGTCTTTTGGGGGCGTCACTATGGTTGAATCAAGCTTAACCCTGGCATTGGTGTTAAGTTGATTGTACGCCTTTTGGGGGGCGTCATTATGGTGGTTGTTCCTCGTTGAACGTCCTTGATTGCGATCTGACATCGTAGTGCGTGGTTCGAACTTGATCCGTAGTAGGGCATCAAGCTGATTGGTTGATAACTAGCCTTTTGGGGGCGCTATTGTTGTCGTTGATGCCATTTGAGTTGGCTAATTGGTAAGCCTTTTTGGGGGCATTACTATGAATGATCGTTAACATTTAGCTAGTGTGCTTATCACTAGCCCCCAGTTCGTAGTAGAACCCCTTTGTGGTTGTTAATGTTGTTTAGCCCCAGTGAAATAACTTGTCCCAGTTCGGAGGTGGCTATGGCTAGCCCCCAACTTGATTGGCTTGCAATAAGCTGCAAGGGAGTGAGCTTCCATTTTGCAATTTGAGTGAGAGCTAACTTGAGGACGGCATGTCTTGAGGACGACTTGAGCTGAGGATGAGCTGTTCTGAGGATGAACTATTCTGAGGATGGTCTGTTTTGAGGACGATCTGAGCTAAGGATGAGTTGAGCTGAGGATGAGTTGTTATGAGGATGAGCTGTTCTGAGGATGGCCGGTTTTGAGGATGACATGAGCTAAGGATGAGCTGAGCTGAGGATGAGCTGTTCTGAGGATGAGCTATTCTGAGGATGACCTGTCTTGAGGACGACCTGTGCTGAGGATGAGCTGATCTGAGGATGAGCTGATCTTTAGCTAATTGGAGTAAGTTTGTATGTGTTTTGGTATTTTGGCCATAACTTTGGCTATAGTTGTCAGAATCACGCGTGACACCCCAATTCGGAAAGATCTCGGCGGCGCGCACGTTGTCACCATGGAGCAAAGCTCCGTGCTCTGTGGCGGCCATTTTTGAGGTCAAAATCCACTATTTTTCCCTCTAAAATCACCTTTTTCTATTTTTGTCCGACCTGAGCTGATGATGCGCTGATCTGATAGACGACCTAGATGAGGACGACCTGGAGGAGGACGACCTGGCTGAGGATGACCTGAGCTGAGGATGACCTGGCTTGATAATGTCTTTTTGCTCGATGGGACGACTCGGCCGAGGATGACTGAAATGAGGATGACTGGCTTGATGATGTGGCCGATCGATGGACGACTGGCCGAGGATGACTGAAATGAGAATGACGACTTGATGATGTGTCGTCGATGGACAACCTGGCTGAGGACGACCTGGCTGAGGATGACCTGACGGAGGTCTTTGCATGAGATCTGGCTGAGGTTTTGATATAGCTCTGTGATGAGTTATGCTGGTGTGCGGGTGTGCGCTTCTCCTCATTGATATTAACATGCTCTGAAATTTTTATTTGAGAGTGGTTGAATCAGCACCTTAGTTGACCTGGTAAGGAGCGACCTGTAAGTTGGATTCCTGGATTTGTATTGTCACCGATTCGCCGTAAAGGAACATGTGATATGGTGGTAGTTGCAACCCTCGGGTTGGTACTGGATCGACTGTAAGTGATCTGTAAATTTGAAATATATCTTGTAACATAGAAGTGTGCACAGATTATCCGAATTGATCTAAGATTAAAGATTAGTATAAATGAAGGATAGTTGAATGTAGACTTATCTCTTAGAACGCTGACTTTTTCGCTTGCTGCCATTGATAGTTGAATGGAAGAATGCTGACTGTTCTTCCATAGTGGCTTTACTAAGTTTCGTGGGCTTAAGAAAATGATGTGAATGCTTTTTCTCAAGAAAACGAACCGGCAGACGGCGCCAATGTGGAGGTACAGTTTAGGCATGACCTTACAATCTCGGAGAATAGGGTTTGTATAAGATGTTTGACTGAACTCAGGTCGGTGCTCTGAGTTGCCTATGTATCCAGTTCTCTGATGAACTGGAATCAAGTCAGACGTAGTCCATGTTGAGTGATTGAGTAGGAGATGGAGACAATCTCAGCCCCTTCTTCTTGAGAATGGAGAAGATATGATGCCTCCTTTTATAGGTGTAGATCCCCCTTTTGTGTTGTCTTGATGATTGGTTTTACTCCTTCCGTCAAGAAGTAATGATCTGTCATTAATGATGTTGTTGACTAGCTTGTAGTGGTTACGTTTCCTAGATTGTAGTCTGGACACGTGGTCTACCACGAGTGGTTGAGAGTGGAGGGTACTGACAGGTACTGTTTATTTTTTTTGCAAAATAGGGTACCTTAGATTTCAAATATTGCTAATATGGGTACAATATATGTATACTATGAATTATGTATACGTATATGATGATTTGGCATACTCAATACTCACTACGACCTAATGAGGCCTCAATTCGGGCCCATTGATTGCACCCATGATCAATTCAGGCCCATAACCACAAATAATAATTAACAGGAAATTGGAAACTTGATGCAAATGAATCAAACTAATCTCAGAGAATAATTAACAGAAAATCAGAAACTTGATACAACAACATTGAACTAGCCCCAAAGAGTAATTAACGGGAAATCAGAAACTGGATACAAATGTATTAAACCAACCTAAAAGAATAATAAACGGGAAATCGAAAACTGGACGCAATTGCATGCAAATGCATTTAAATAACCTCAATTCATGAAATTGAAAATAGTTTGCAACTGCATAATTGAACTAATATGAAATAATAATTAATGGGAAATCGAAAGCTATATGCAACTGCATTGAACTATCTTCGAATAATAATTAACAGAAAATCAGAAATTGGATACAACATCAAACTAACCTAAAAAATAATTAGCAAAAAATCGAAAACTTGAATAAACTGCATTGAACTAACCTCAAAGAATAATAAACGGAAAATCGAAAACTAGACGGATGCAACTGCATCGAACTAACCTCAAAGAATAATTAACGGGAAACCGGAAATAGGATGCAAATTCAATGAACCAACCTCAAAGAATAATTAATGGGAAACTGGAAACATGATGCAAATGCATTGAACCAACCTCAAATAATAATTAACATGAAATCAAAAACTAGATGCAACTGTAGGGAACTAACCTCAAAGAATAATTAACATTAAATCAAAATTTGGACGCAAATACATCGGACCAACCTCAAAGAATAATTAACGGGAAATCGGAAACTGGATGTTAATGCATTGAACTAACCTAAAAAAATAATTAATGGGAAATCAGAAATCGCAAATTGAATGCAAATGCTTTGAACTAACCTAAAAAAGTAATTAACGGAAAATAAAAAAAAAAAAAAAAAAATAAAATAAAAAAAAAAAAACTGGACGCAACTGCATGGAAGTAACCTCAAAGAATAATTAACAAGAAATAAAAAAACTTGATGCAAATACATCGAACTAACTTCAAAAAATGATTAACGGGAAATCAGAAACCTCGGAGAATGATTAACAGGAAATAAAAAACTAAATGCAAATGCATCGAACTAACCTCAAAGAATTATTAATGGGAAAATTAGAAACTGGTGGCAAATGCATTGAACTAACCTAAAAAAAAATTAACAGGAAATCGAAAATCGGATACAACTGCATTGAAGTAACCCCATAAAATAATTATTGAAAAATTAGAAATTGGATGCAAATGGGTTGAACTAATCTAAAAGAATCGAAAACTTGATGCAAATGCATCGGGCTAACCTCAAAGAATAATTAACGGGAAATCAGCAACTGGAGGCAAATGCATTTAACTGATCTCAAATAATAATTAGTAGGAAATCGGAAACGGGATGCAAATGCATTGAACTAACCTCAAAGAATAATTAATGGGCGATCGAAAACTTGATACAAATGAATTAAACTAATCTCAAAGAATAATTAATGAGAAGTTTGAAACTGGATGCAAATGCATGCATTGATTGATCCAATCTCAAAGAATAATTAATAGGAAATCAAAAACTAAATGCAACTACATTTAACTAATCTCAAAGAAGAACTAATGGGAAATTGAAAATTGGATGCAAATGCATCGAATTAATGTAAAAAATAATTAAAAGGAAACCGGCACCGGGATGCAAAAACATTGAACTAACCTCAGAAAATAATTATCGGGAAATTGAAAACTGGATACAACTACATTGAACTAACTTCAAAAAAATAATTAACAAGAAATAGGACACTAGAATAATTAATGGATGAAACTAAGCTCAAAGAATAATTAACAAGAAATCGGAAACCGGATGCAACAATATTAAGCTATCCTCAATGACTAACCAACAGGAAATCAAA
Organism: Coptis chinensis; assembly: GCF_015680905.1. Lineage (NCBI taxonomy): Eukaryota > Viridiplantae > Streptophyta > Magnoliopsida > Ranunculales > Ranunculaceae > Coptis > Coptis chinensis. Next base: position 37,219,789 of record NC_141456.1, on the reverse strand, counting down.
AACTGGATGCAAATGCATTGAACTAAACTCAAAGACTAATTAACGGGAAATTGAAAACTGGATGCAAATGGATTGAAGTAACCTCAAAAAATAATTAACAGAAAATCGGTAACTGGACTTAACTGTATAGAAATAGCCTCAACGAATAATTAATGGGAAATTGGAAAATGAATGCAAATACATCAAACTAACCTTAAAAAATAATTAGCGAGAAATCAGAAGCCTCAAAGAATAATTAAGGAGAAATGGGAAACTGGACGCAACTGCATTGAACTAGCCTAACAAATAATTAAGAGAAGAAATCGGAAACCAAATGCAACTGCATTGAAGTAACCTTATAAAATAATTAATGAGAAATCAGAAACTGGATGCAAATGCATTGAACTAGCCTAAAAAAATATTTAACCGGAAATTGAAAACTAAGACTAATCTCAAAGAATAATTAACCGGGAAATCAGAAATTAGATGCAAATGCATCGAACTAACTTCAAAGAATAGTTAACAAAAAATCAGAAACTTGATGTAAATGCATTGAATAGCTATCTTCAAAGAATAATTAACTAACATGAAATCAAAAACTTGATAATCTTTGATGACCCTATATAATGTATCATATATAATTACCTTTATGTCATGTTTGCAAAGACATTACATAATGTCATGTTTGCTAGAACATTACATAATGATGAATAAAAGTTGGCATTACACACCACTTTGGATAATTAATATGAAATCATAAACTATATGTAAATACATTAAACTAACCTCAAAGAATAATTCACAGGAATTCAAAAACTGTATGCAATTGCATTGAAATAACCTCAAAGAATAATTAACGGGAAATCGAAAATTGGATGCAACTGCATTGAACTATACTGAAATAACAATTAACGGTAAATTTGAAACTATATGCAAATGCGTCGAACTAGCCTCAAAACATAATTGTATTATATGTAGTGATCAAGAATGTCTCGACAAATATAGTTTTGCAATTAAAGTGGTGTTTATCATATTTCTTTTCATATAATGGGAATGTCTTTCTATTCAAGTAGCTTCAATATCATTTTGCCTTTATGTGGGAATTCTCAAACGGTGGGATTTTTATTCACGTTACAAGAAATTTAGATGAGTGATCAATATAATATTTATATCTCATTGCTTTGCACAATGCTAATATTTTTTTAGAATAATTTAATATAACAACACCCGTTCGTAGGACGGGTTCGAAAGCTAGTTAAATACTTAAACAATTACCAAGTTATTCCAATCGTCATAAGAAAAGCATAGATCTTTTTCAAATCCATTCCAACTTTGTATGCTGGGTCATTTGTGCTCACCTACTTCCAACCTTCCATAAAGAGGAGTTCATATCTGCTCGCCTGACAATATGGTAAGTATCTAAGCCTTCGTTGTCGTTCATTTAATTATATAATGTTTTAATGTATCTGAATGATATAGCAGGCGAACTTTAAAGAATACATCACCATGGAACTTAAATGAAAAAATAACTTGTGTTGGAATGACATCTTAGTATTGATATTTTGGCAGCCATATGTTGAAATGAGCAAATTTTTTGTAGTTTACCAAAATTTCAGCTACATTATAAAAACAAAATTAGGGTTTTAACCTATGAGTATGAGAGATTTGTGAGTTCTTCTAAAAGGGAACTATGAGTGTTTTAACACTATTTGATTCTTTCAATTTGAAGCTTCTCATTTGGTTGTGGATTAGGCGTAAGCCGAACCATGTAAATCTTTGTGTTTCCACTATTTAGTTAGTTATTTCTTGCATAGTTGATATTTTGTTTACTTTGTTTGTTTGTGATTCATCACTTATCTCAAGTTGATATCGCCGTTTGTCTTTGTTATTGCTTCCGTTGTACAACAAATTGTTATCGGAGCCCAAGGTTCTACTTTGGGTTTGTAGTTGTGGTTATTGGAGGAGTCCAAGTGTTTGAAGAAATTCCCAAGTGAGTTTCTTAGTTCATTATTGTGGTTGTGGTACTTGGGTGTTTCTTTGGTTATTGTGGATTATTTGGGGTGTGTGAAAGTTTGAGAATAGTATGTCGACAGAGTCCACCATTACTCCTACGACTTCTACTTCTACGTTTAAGGAGAAATCTTCTACGACTTTGAATATTAATAATATGAGAATTGATGTGGAAAAATTTGATGGATCTAATAATGTTGTGAAGTTATATATGCACTATGCCAACAAGACTTGGATGATGTGTTAGATGAAAAGCCATTGAATATAGAAGAGAGTGTTTGGTCTAAGAAAAATCAGCGAGCTTGTGGTATCATAAGGACGTGTTTGGCTAGGGATGTGTAGTACCTTGCTCTCAATGAGACTTCGGCTAAGGAAATTTGGAGAATCCTTGAAGCTAAAGAAGTATTTGGTTAAGACAATGGAAGGCCGTGTCTTTATGAAAGAGAAGTTATATGAAATGAGAAAGAAGCAAGGTATTTCATTGATCCAACATATGAATGAGTTCAATAAATTACTTATTGACTTGTTGAATATTGAAGAAGAAACGAAAGATGAGAACAAAACTTTCCATTTGTTGGGATATCTTCCTAAGGAGGAGTACGGGCATATAAAAACCACCGTTATGTTTGGAAAGAAATCTTTGAACTTTTCTAAGGAGTAGACTGCGTTGACAAGTTGGGATATGATGAACAATAATGGAAGGGAGTCAAAGGAGTCAACGAGTTCTGTTTTTGTGGTAAGAGGGATGTCTAATGACCGCCCGAATTTTGGTGGAGGAAGAAGGAAATCTCATTCCAAGTTGAGAGGGTGAACTCTAGCCAAAGATGAGTGTGCCTTTTGTCATAAGGTTGGACATTGGAAAAAGGACTGCAATAAGTTGAAACACAAGAAGGAAGATACTGAGTAGAAACAATCCAATGTCAACATTGCTCAAGGAGGTAATGATTCAGATGGTTCCAATTTTTCTTTTGCTGTTACATCTAATGTTTGTTTCATTGGCTCTAGTGAATGGATTTTGGATACGGGTGCTACCTATCTTGTTTGTCCTATATGGGAGTGGTTTCCAAGCTTCAAGGAGCTTGATAGTGGAGATGTGATGATGGGGAATGATCAACCTTGTCGCACTTTGGGGATAGGTAATATTCGTCTCAAGATGTATGATGGAATGGTTTAGGAATTGGAGGATATTAGATATGTTCCCGCATTAAAGAAGAATTTTATCTCTGTTGGTTGTTTGGAGGCTAAGGGATACAAGGTAGCTATTGCAAATGGTGTTATGAAGTTAGTCTTGGGAGCAATGGTTTTCATGAAAGGCATACAGTGGAATAACTTGTACTATTTGAAGGGTAGTACAATTACATGAGAAGTAGCTGTTACTGAGCATTCAGAGGTAGTTGCTAAGGAGGCCACCAGATTATGGCATATGTGTCTTGCACATGCAGGTGAGAGGTCCTTGCAAGCATTGGTGAGGTAGGGATTGTTGAAAGGTACTAAGACCTATAAGTTAGATTTTTGTGAACATTGTGTTCTGGGCAAGCAGACAAGGGTGAAGTTTGGCATCGCTATCCACCGTACCCGTGGAACCCTTGATTATGTTCATTCGGATGTTTGGGGTTCTTCCAGGAATGCATCTCTTGGAGGGAACACACATTATTATGTGACCTTTGTTGATGATTATTCTAGGCGTTTGTTGGTATATACAATGAGAAACAATGATGAAGTCCTAGATATCTTTGTGAAGTGGAAGAAGTTGATTGAAACTCAGACTGGCAGAACTTTCAAAAGACTTTGCACTGATATTGGTGGTGAATACATGAGTGATCCGTTCTTGCAAGTATGTCAGGATGAGGGAATAAAGAGACACTTCACAGTGAAAGGTACGCCACAATAGAATGGGGTAGCTGAGCGCATGAACCGTACTCTAATAGAGAAGGTGTAGTATATGTTGTCCAATGCTGGATTGGGAAAAGCGTTTTGTTTTGAAACTTTGACTTATGCATGCCACCTTGTTAATAGGTTGCCATCGTCTGCAATTGGAGGTAAAACTCCTATGGAGGTTTGGTCTAGTAAAATTGCTTAGGATTATGATTCCATTCGCATATTTGGGTGTCTTGCTTACTTTCATGTCAAAGATGGTAAGTTGGATTCTAGAGCAAAGAAAGCTATCTTTGTAGGTCTGAAAGGTGAAGTTAAAGGTTATAAGCTATGGGATTCGCAAGATAAGAAGTTTGTCTTGAGCAGAGATGTGATTTGATGAGGCTTTTATGTTGAAGTCTACCGACTCTCAATAGGTGGAAATTATGGCCAAAGAGGTATTGCAGTACTTGAAGATTGATGCGTCTCCACCTAGTCCAGATGGTTTTGTATCTAGTAGATTGGCAACTATGGGTAGTCAGTCAGTTGATGTTCCAGTTGACGACAAAAAAGTAGTGAATATAGGTGATGGAACAGATGATGATACAAAGAATGTGGCTACATTAGAGGAGTAGATTAATGTTGGTCTTTTGGCTCTGGTTCATGAGCCTATTGCAACTGGTAAATCTAAAATGAATGTTCCCCCATTGTATTGGCTAAACGATTATGTTACCTATGCACTTCCCATTATTGAAAGCCTTGAAGAAGATGACCCTTCCTTATAATATGGAGCAATCTAGTGCTTGTAATCAGAAATGTGGAAGATAGCTATGGATGAGAAGATGCAATCTCTTAACAAGAATGATACCAGGGTGCTTGTAAAGTTACCTAAGGGTAAGAAGAAGATAGATAGGAAATGGGTGTTTGCATTGAAAGATGGATCTCTAAGTGATGAGTTACGTTACAAGGCAATATGGGTAGCTAAAGGCTATGCCCAAAGGGAGGGGATTAATTATAGTGAGGTATTTTCTCCAGTTGTGAAGCACTCCTCCATATACATCATTTTGGCCTTGGTAGCTCTGTATGATTTAGAGCTAGCCCAGCTCAATGTAAAAATTGTTTTTTTACATGGTGATTTAGAAGAAGAGATCTATATGACTCAGCCGAGTGGGTTTAAAGTTGCAGGAAATAAGGATTTGGTGTGTAAACTAAAAAAGTCACTATATGGTTTGAAACAATCTCCTAGGCAGTGGTACAAGTGGTTTGATTAGTTTATGCTATGGCTTAAGTACACAAAAAGTCACTATATATGATCATTGTGTCTACTTTCGCAAACTACATGATGGTTCTTTTATGTACTTGCTCTTATATGTTAATGATATGCTTATAACCTCATGAAGCAAGACTGAGATTGATAACCTGAAACAGTTTTTGTCCTCAGAGTTTGAGATGAAGGACTTGAGTGAAGCTAAGAAGATTCTTAGCATGGAGATTCAGAGAGATAGAGCAAAGGGCAGAGTTTGTTTGTCTCAAAAGACATATTTGAAGAAGGTACTACAGAAGTTTGGTATTGGTGGGAACACTATGTCTGTGAGTACACCTCTTGCCCCTAATTTTAAACTTAGTGCTACTATGTCTCTGAATTTTGATGAGGATCGTGAGTACATGACTCATGTTCCATATGCTAGTACTGTTAGTAGTTTGATGTATGCGATGGTGTGTACTAGGCCAGATATTTCACAAGTTGTTAGTGTTGTTAGTAGATATATGCACAATCCTGGGAAGAAATATTGGCAATCTGTGAAATAGATTCTACGGTACATTCTTGGTACTGTAGATGTTGGTTTGATGTTTGAGAGGGATACTAGTCATCTTTGTGTGGGTTATGTGGACTATGGCTATGTAGGGGATTTGGATAAGCGTCGGTCCACTACTGGGTATGTATTTACTTTAGCTGCTACTCCGGTGAATTGGAGGTCTACTTTATAGTCTACGGCTGCATTGTCTATGACAGAGGTAGAATATATGGCAATGACCGAGGCTATGAAAGAGGCTATTATATATATTTGGCCAAGAACCAAGTTCATCATGCCCGAACGAAGCACATTGATGTGCGGTTTCACTTTGTCAGAGAGATTTTGGAAGAGGGTGATATCTTACTTGCTAAGATAGATAGCAAGGAGAACCTCGCTGATATGTTAACCAAAGTGGTTTATGGAGTCAAGTTTCACCATTTTTTGGACTTGATTCGTATCCTTCATTTGAGAAGATTTGGCTCTTATGAGCATATGTGAACTACGATTGGCTTGATCCCGTTTAGAGGGCATGTAGGCAACCATTATGTGGTGCAGCCGTTGTTGGTCCTTTGGGACATTTGTTTGGTTCTTTGGGATATTTGTTTGTTTGGTTGGGTGTAGCGGATTGGTCAGTTCGAATTTGAGAAATTCTAGCCGAGGTGGAGAATTGTTGGGATGGCATCTTGGTATCGATATTTTGGCAGCCATATGCTGAAATGAACTATAATTTCGTATTCTACCAAAATTTCAGCTACACTATAAAAACAAAGTTAAGGTTTTAACCATGAGTATGAAAGATTTGTGAGTTCTTCTAAAATGGGACTTTGGGTGTTCTATTGAACAAGGTAAGTGTCGAACACTAATTGATTCTCTCAATTTGAAGCTTCTCATTTGGTTGTGGATTAGGCGTAAGCCGAATCACGTAAATCTTTGTGTCTCTACTACTTGGTTGGTTATTTTTTGCATAGTTGGTACTTTGTTTGTGATTTATCACTCCTCTCAAGTTGTTATCGTCGTTTGTCTTTGTTATCGCTTCCTTTCCGTTGCACAACAACTTGTTGATCCAGCCATTCCAGGTAAAAACTTGTCACCTGTCTATAATACTTTGAATATCATGTATACCTCTATCGGATTAGCTGCACATTTATTTTATTAGAATTTTAACTTCTGTTGAGATACATGAATAAATTATACTCAAATCAGAGATGACCAGACATCTAACTTTTGATACCTGCATTGGTATTATAATTTAATAGTTGCTATCACATGATCACATGCTTGTAAAGTATGTATCCATCTATATATACTGTAGAAATCATTTGCCCTATTGACAGAAGCAAACTCATGCAGAATGGAGGAAGAGCTTTAAATTTATAAGAGATATGATTTCTCAATAACGTCTCTTATCAATTGGAATTTATGTCTACCTCATTCTCACTTTTTAATTTGCTTTTCTTTTCTCACAAGTCATTGTTATTATTCTGACTTCTATACATACTTGGTTGGACTTCTAATTGTAGGTGTGTTAAATATCCTAAATTAATGGAGAGCAAAGACAAATCACAGCCCATTGAAAAGTTCTTGTATGATATAACAAATGAGAAACCACGAATATTTACACATGGGGAATAACGAGCTTCACATCAAATTTGAAAAAGAAAATAGGTTTTGGTGGGTTTGGAGACGTCTACAAAGGTAAATTCTTTAACGGTGTCAAGATAGCCATTAAGGTACTGAAAGAAAACACTAATATACTATCATGAGAATGTAGTTCATGGGTGAAGTAAGTACAATGGGCAAAACTTCTCATCCATACTTTAAAAAAAAAATTAAGCTAGGGTTAGCCAGACCCCCACCTGTATTATATATCAAGAAACATGTGTTACATATTGTACTCCATAAGCATCTTTCTCTACATCATCTTGAAGAACTATATCTAAAGGAGGGATAAAAACAACTAGAGACAGAGATTCTACATTACAACTAAGAGAAGCCAAATAGTCTGCAACTTTGTTTGTTTCTCTGAACTCGTGGGCTATGGAGATATAAGTGAATTGGCCATACAACTTGGATATAGCTGCAGCCAAGTCTTCACAGAACCATGGAGGTTTCTCAATCTTATTGACAGACTGAACCGCTTTAAGAGAATCAGAGGACACTTCAATGCATTTCAAATTCATAGATAGGCAGATGATGAGACCTTGCTCAATAGCTTTAAGCTCTTGAAAGATGACTACCTTCGTGCCTCCAGTGCTAGAAAATGCAACAACGACCTCACCATGGAAATCCCTAATTAATCCACCATGACCATTTCCAACGTCATTTAATGCTCCATGTGTTCAGTTTAAACCTTCCAATGATGGGGGGGATCCAAGGACACAATTTGATTACTTCCATCTTGAATTCAGCTTTAATGCCAATCCTCTCACAAAGATTTCTTGCTTCTAATGTATCTGGCAGTTTTGGGATTTTAACCTGAAAATAAGCTTTGATATCCCTTATAATCTTGTTGATCACACTAGATGCAGGCCTGGATCTGTTTTGAAATCTTCTCCCATTTCTCTCCCTCCAAATCTCATAAACAAGGGCACAGAAGTACACTTTATAAATGTCTTTGATGATGATTTTTCCTTTACAAAGCCTGAAGATAGAGGACCACTCTCTATTGGCATTTCTGGAATCACTAGAGATACCAAGTAGGTTAACGATACTTGTAATGACTTCTCTAGAAAAAGGGCATTCAAAGAATAAGTGCTTGGAGTTCTCTCTATGATAGGTGCATTGGCAACATGATGAGTGAGTGAGAATCTTCTTCTGAACCAATCTGTCTTGAGTCGATAAACTATGAGAGAATAATTACCAACATGTAAAAGAGTGTCTAGGCAAAACAAGCTTACCCCAGACAAGTTGGTGCCACTTCACACGAGGTTGCAGCCTTAGAAGAGCATGATAAGCACTATGAGAGGAATAAGTGCCACTATGATGGGGAGTCCAAATAACTCTATCCATGGGGAGATGAGTATTGATGGTAGTATGAAGAATGTCTTCTTTAAGAGTCCCCTCTTGCAGATTCAGAACTTTATCATTCCAATGGCCATTGGAGATCAGGTCACTCACTTTGGAATTTAAAGGTAGGTCCAAAGCATCAACTGCATACTGGTGCTGAATAAGAGGGATAGAAGGACACCATAAATCATGCCAGAGCCATGTTTGCTCCCCATTTGCAATACTATATGTTATGAATTTTTTTGCATATGATCTAGCAGTCAAAATAGCTCTCCATGACCATGAGCATTCAGAAGGAATGTTCATGGTCCACAAATGTTTTCTCCGTAGAAGTTGTTCCCACACCCAGTCACTCCAGATGGAACTTTCTTTGGAAGCTATCTTGAAAATAAGACCACACATGACTCCTTGATTCCAAACTTTCAAGTTCAAAATACCAAGCCCACCATCAACCTTTTCTTTTTGCAGGGTGGAGATACTTGCTTGATGTACCACTCTCTTTAGGTCAGTGCCACCTCATAAAAATCTAGCACAAACTCTCTGAATCTCTTCAAGGACTGATAGAGGCAATATAAAGGTCCTAGACCAATATGTGTGAAAAGACATAAGAACAGAAGTAATCAATTGTAATTTTCCCGCATGAGATAAACATAAAGCTTTCCAATCTGAGATTCTAGCCGTAACCCTCTCTACCAAAGGTTGGCACTCTCTGATTCCCAATCTAGTAGTGAAAAGAGGGAGACCCAAATACCTGACTGGATGAGAAATCAATTCAATGCCAAGGATAGACGCAAAAGCCAAAGCATCATGACAAGCGATGGAACCAGTAAGAAGAGAAGTTTTGTGAGCATTAATCTTCAATCCAGTGGCAGCACCAAAATCTTCTATGCACCCTTTAAGAGCAATTATAGAATTCATATCTCCCTTGCAAAAGATCAACACATCATCTGCAAAGGCTAAGTGAGAAAGCTGGATCTTTTTGCATTTAGGGTGGTAGTTGATCATTCTTCTAGACAATCTATCTCTAAGGATACAACATAGGATTTCCATTACCAAGACAAAAAGGTATGGTGACAATGGATCCCCTTGTCTCAAGCCTCTAGCACTTGCAAAGAAACCCTCTGAAGAACCATTCACTAGCACAGAATAAAAGGGAGAAGAAATGCATAATTGAATCCACTGTCTTATCTTTAACGGAATTTTAAAGACTTGTAACATGGCCATCACTGTTTCCTAACTAACCGTATCAAAAGCTTTTTGGATGTCAAGCTTGACTGAGCATCTAGGGGACTTTTTCTCTCATAACCTCTTAACAATTCGTGAGAAAGTAAGATGTTATCTTGGATGACTCTACCTGGAAGAAAAGTTGTCTGATTTGAGAAGACTAGGTCATCCACCACCATATTCAACATATTAGTGATGATCTTTGATATGCATTTGTAAACAGTATTACAAAGAGCAATAGGCATGAAATCAGCAACTTTAGAAGGATTGTTGACTTTTGAAATAAGGCAAAGAAATGTAGTATTAACACCCCTCGACATCTTGCAATAAGAAAAAACATTTTGAATAGCACTTGTGAAATCCTGCCCAATAATCTCCCAACAATGCTTGAAGAAAAAAGGGTTGAAACCATCTGGGCCTGGTACCTTGTTATCCTCCATTGCAAAAAGAGCACATTTTATTTCTTCTGGAGTAACTTCTTTTTCCAATTCGGAACTAAGGCCAGGAGGGACTACATCTTTAACTTGCAATGAACTGAAAAATTCCCACTCTCTTTTAGGATCTGCGGTAGTGCCCAGTATGTTCTTGTAATAGTCCACCATTAATGGATTGGAAAAAGAAAGCAGTGCATCTCTCACCATCTTGCATCTATTCACAGTCATATTTTTGTTTAACATCCACCATTTCAGCTCTAGCCAATTCTTTATACTTAGTGAGTAGCTCTCTCTCTTTGAGGCCCAACCATAAGTCAGTTGGATTCTGTTGCAGCAAAATTTGAGCATCAAAAATATCATTTCGAGCTATTTCCACTATGCTATGCAAATCTGAAAATTTACTTTTTGCCTAATTAAGGTTTCACCTTGTCTTTCAATAGCTGTAATTTCCTCACAAGAACATACATGGGATTAGAAAACACAACAGTGCTCCAGGCATCAACTAGAATCTCCTTAAATTCAGCTTAATAAACCCAGAAGTTACAAAATCTGAAGGGAGTTGGAGTTTTACACTAATAATTCCAATTCAAAAGCATAAGGGTATGATCAGATACGCCATGTGGGAGGAAATTTGCAGAAGAGGATGGAAAACAAGAACACCACATATTGTTGACCAAACATCTATCAATTTTAGTCATAACCCTTGCTGCACCAGCAGATTTATTAGTCCAAGTGAACATAAAACCAGAATAAGAGAGATCAGATAACCCTGATATATGTAAACAATCTTTAAAAGCAATTACCTCATTTAGATGCATTGGTTCACCTCCAATCCTCTCATTAGAATTGAGGATGTTATTAAAATGTCCCGCCACACACCAAGGTAGATGAATAGAACTGTGAAGTTGGCATATGTCATTCCAGAGCTGTAGACGTTCTACTTTGGAATTCCTAGCATAGACCACTGTGAGCACATACTGTGAATTAGAAAGAAGATACACAACCTTTCAATGGATGAATTGAGCAGATTTTACCAACTTCTGGATCTCAATCACAAAGGGATCCCAACAAATCCAAATTCTTCCAGATGGATCTTTATTATAATTATCGACATGCTCCCACTGAGGACAACTAATATTTCTAATGGTATCAAATTTGTGTCTCCTGACCTTTGTTTCTAGAATGCCAAAAATATTTAATTTCTTCTCCATCCTCAGCTTTTTAATCTCTGTAGCTCTTTGGAGGTCGTTGGTGCCTCTCACATTCCATACACATATTGGACCAATCCATACTTAATTAGACTATACGGGTTTTGTTTTCATGGTAACATGAAAGCACCTGTTTATAAGTACATGAAATACGGATTATTTGATATGTTTAAGAATCGCCATAAGATAGAGTGGGCGAAGTTGTATGATATAGCAATTGAGATAGCAAATGGACTGTCTTATTTGCGTGTGCAATGTCGTCCGTGAATAATTCACTATGACATAAAGGTAGGTAATGTGCTCCTTGACTTGAACCTTTCACCTAAGATTATAGATTTTGGAATGGCTAGGCATTCTGATAAGGATATGAGTTTGGTTGAACAGTCATGATTTAGAGGCACAAATGGTTGTGCTGCCCAAAGGTGGGTAGGGGAACACAAATAACTCATAAAAATGATATATATAGTTTTGGAATGATGTTGTTTGAAATTTTGAGGAAAATAAATTTTGTGGGCCCAGGGTGGTTTCCAGGAGATGTCGCAGAAAAAGTAGAGAATGACCAACTAAACCAAATTATTATGGAATGTGGCATCGAGGAAAAAGATAAAGCAAAGGAAGAGAAATTATGTAAAGTTGTGTTGTGGTGTACTCAACTAAAGCACCAAAATAGACCCGGCATGAGCAGTGTGGTGAAGATATTCTAGGGGTGAAATGCCACTTCTAAAGCCACCTAATCCATTTCCATTTTATGACTAGGGTTTGCCCGTGCCCTCCGACACTCATGAACTGGCCTGTGGCACCAACTTCGAGCTTCTGATAGAAGGATAATGTACCACAACATATCCAGTATAAAATTTTTGTTGAAATCTTTTATCAGTTTCCAGAATTTTGGAGACACCTCGAAATTTATAAACCTTTCAGAAGATATAAATTTGAAAAAAAATTGTAAACAAAAAGTTAATGATCAGCAGATCCTAAACATAAACAAAATTCAACAACCAGGTGTGGTTGAAACTTGATGTATGCAATGAACAAAGCATGTCAAATTACATACCAAATACAATGTCTTAAAATGATAGATTTAATTTCCTCTTCATAAATAATCATCATATACAAATCCTCCTCCCCCCCCAACAGTCCAACACACATGCACTTATCCAACTAATTAACATGTGAAGGTAATTTATCAGCTTGAGTTCTGCGCTTCTGTAGCAATTTAAATTACTCAAGGTTAACCTAGATTTCAAAAAGCAATAAAGATATATTAGTGCCATACTATACCAAAAATTTATTTATGTGACAAACTATGCAAAACTAATGAACACAGATATAGAAGAAATGCATACACCACACACAAAAAGGTAGAATTTATTCCAATTACAAATACTTATTATGGAATTAGCTAATTCAAGTATAGGTAAGTTCTAAAGTGGTCTGCAATCCACCAGGTTTTTGTTATCCACTTAAGTCAATGCAACAAATTTATTCTTTTCTAATGTTCTAGCAAGTGGGTGCTAGTACAATTTAACTCAAAGGGAAATACAAAGGCAGATACCAATCAATGCAGACATAAAAAGAGATTTACAGTTGGTATAACTGGTAGAAAGCTATAGAGGTTGAGTAAAAAAATTGCAAATAGCCATTAAAGGACAATGATCTAGTTGAAATCAGTAAGTTTAAGTGAAGCACATACCGGACGTGAATGATAATGGTATGGCCAGATAAAATATGTCTTTGATGGTAAATCTCAACAAAACAATTAGGGTTGTAATGTACTACTTCACCTGCTACACGCCCCATCCCTCCGAGTAGAATCCCCTTTGTAATAGTGAGGGTTTGCAGCTTTCTCGAGTGAATGGGATCAATAAGTGTTTTCTTCAAAATAAAGGACCTCGTATTGTCAATAAGGAACTAAAAAACTTATTACCAGCAAAAAATATTGTGAGATGGCTTTTTTAGTACACTTTCAAAAAGCAAGCTTCAAATAAAATATTGCTCTAGATTTTCTTCAAACAATTCAGTTGAATGTCATTACTTAAATTATTCAGGCCGGCCTTATTGATATTGATAAAACTCAACCTTTTATGAACTTGGAGATTTAACAAAGAAAGGATAGTTCTAATTTTACTGTGAGATCAGCTGAACAACTGTGTCGCGTGACAATCAGCTGGATGACTGGACTAGTGTTCATGAAAAACTTTTTCCAATTTCCTCTAGTATTTACTTGTGTAGGTTTTTTTCAAGTGACCAAGTCTAAGCTGCATCAAATAATGAACCTCCAAGGAGGTAGGAGTACTATCTTACAAAAAAATGATGATTATTATGGAAGTCTAGGAGCTTTTAGGAAATCATTGTCTTTGTGAGGTTGCACATTAACATGTATGACCTTGGGTAAGTTTATGGAAACTCGCTCATTTGGATTAATTCTTGTTATATGTTACAATTCAGCCACCAGTATATTCAAAGTCGGAAAACTAAAACTTATCTCCTTATAACCATTAAATAGAATCAAGGACTCCTACCCTTAATAGAGAAGATACATTCCACAATCATACACTCTCTCTCTCTCCCCACTTCACATTAAAGTAACAGTTAGCTAACAACATTTGGTAACATAGTGTTCCCAGCAAAACAATGTGACAGTGTCAAATGTTAAAACATATGGTATTTTGTTTCACCCCATGTAATTATGAAACGAAACTAGATTCTAGCACCTTGTCTATTCCTATATTCATGATTAGGCATCCCACCAACTATTTACTTATATACATAACAAAATTCAAAGAATTACATCAGCACATGTTTCATGCATGTAGTACCTCAATTGCATATCCAATCTCTTGCAAAGAAACTGCCCTTGACCACCATCAACAAATGCCCTAGCTCAACCGATAAATCATCAAAACCCGCACGGACAAATCAACCATCATAATTAAACAGAATCAACAAACCAAACATAAGAATGCAAAATAAGATGAACCAGAAAAGCATTACTAACCAAAGCCAGCTGAGGTTTCCTAACTCCTGACCTCACAAGAGGTCTGCTCAAGTTCAACTGAGTAGTAGCCTCTTTCTAAAACTTATCCAACAATTTCGAAGGCTCGAATCGAATACCATCTCCAAAATGCAATCCACCAATCTCCTTAAAACTTACCAACTCCCCTCTATCCCTTACAACACCAAACTCAGAACCAACTCCTGATTTCTCCATGTAAAAACATTTGAACTAAAACAACAACAAAGAAAAAAACAACCACAGTACATATCCACTGAAGATAATCCACCTTCTCAAACATCAAAAAACGTGAAAATCAAGATCCAAGCTTTGGTAAAAGAGAAATAAAGGAAGAGGAAGATAAGAAGAGGAGAGAGTAGCATACCTGACATGGGTCCGAGAGTGGCGGTTGCAAATCTGAGAAGAGAAGAAAGAGAATCGAACCTAAAAGTTTGTACCCTATATTATAGAAGAAAATGATATTGTGGAACTGCACCTAAAGTTAGAGAATAGCACACCACTTACAATAGCTTGAAACAGCCATGTCACAATTTGGTAAAAGACAATGACAACCATTAGATGGAGGCCCTGTGGCCCCACACTATTGCTTTTTATTAGATAGATTCTTTGCCTGAAAGCAGCACAAGAGCTCTCCTGAAATTCTCTCCTTCCTTTGGAAAGTGTACGTATTATGACTTTTTTCTTTCTCCAAAAATATACTTTATCTGGTATTCAAAATAAATCATACAAAAGATGTAGAGGTCAAGCTTGCAACAAATTGCGTTGAAGGCCCATCTGCAACTATGTACTTTTTTATTAGCTGCAACTATATTGGCCAAATTTATCATTTTACTTTCAGCTTGTATGAGGAAGAATCAAGCTAATAGAGCACGTGACATGGTCACATGGTCACTCAACATAACATATTGTTATGTCTACAGCTCAAGAACTTGCTACTTTGAAAGAACGACATGTGAAAAAGACTTGGTCTAGCTTATACAGTACATGTTTCAATAGATCCCATGTTATGTGACAACTTATTAGGAGATAACTCTTAGATATCATGCATAGATTTCTTTTGTATTGGAGTCTATATAAGTCCAACATTTTCCCTTAAAGAAATCAATAACTTACCTTTCTCTATTTCTTTATGGTATCAGATCTATAGCCTCTAACGAGTAAAATCCTGTTTTTATTCATTTAACAATTTCAACAATGACCAACACATCATTACCAAAGTATCCATATCCATCACCTGCTGAGAATACTAATGCTAACAACAACAATATAATACAAATCCAGATCTGGGCTCTGGCAGCATGGGCTCTCATCGATCGATTGGTAAAAGCATGGATAAATGCAACCATCTTTGAAGAAGCCCTGGGAGTCGAAGTTAGTCTGAAAACATCACAAGATGTATGATCTGCATTACAAAATGCATTTTTGCAAGGTTCTCAAGCTAGAGAATTCAAACTACTCCTCAAACTTTAGGAGAAGAAAAAGGACTCGACACCTTTATCTGATTATCTCAAGGACTTCAAGGTAATATGTGATCAGTTAAATGCCATTGGAAAGCCAATATCTGATAATAAAAAGGTATTTTGATTTCTTAATACTCTTGGACCAAGGTATGAATCTTTTGCAACTGCTATGTTAAAACCTCCTATTCCATCTTATGTTGATCTTATTCCACTTTTGCAAAGTCATGAACTCGAAATAAGTTAATCTTTTTGGAAAATGTCAATCCTAATGTGGCATTTGTGGGGTGATAACTGCTCAAAAAGTTTATTTTAACTCTTAATTACACCTCTTGTTTGGACCTTTTAGTATACTAATCATGCTTGTAAGTTATGTTTTAAGACTTTACAGGTGAAAAAGAAAGTTTTACAAAATATTAGAGTTAAAGGAGCAATTTGGAGCATTAAAGATCACATGGGAGCTCATGGATAATTATGGAGAAGGTCCAAGGTTCTAAAGCTATGAAAAGATAGGACTTGAACCTGTTTTAAAGCTTATTTGGAAGCCCAAGACAAATGGACCTATTACTTGGACCAAAACCCGCAAAGAAAGAGCAAAATATTGAGCAAAAAGGGAAAAATGGACTTGAGCATCTGGGACGCATGGAATTACACTAGCCCGTGCATCCAGATGCATGAAGCCGACCTACAACTACACCTCTTCAATGTTTTTAGAAACGAAAGTTGGAATCGGAAGGTGGTCAATATGTAATAGAAAATTGGATCCAAAAGCCCATGTTTTAGATACTTTTAGAGCTTATTGTAACCCCTATATAAGGAGCACCTCAGCACCTCACATTCATTCTTCTTGTCTCCAGAATTTGAGGCAAAGAGAGGTTAATATTAAAATATTTGGTTTTCACTAGCCAAGTCTTAATAAATTAATCTCCCTAGTCTTATGTTCTTCTTTTCTTCTTCTTTGTGTTATTCCTTCTTCATGGAAGACTAACTTTCTCCTTCAAGGGAGGAGATGAAGCCGGAGCTTAGGGTTCAGTGATTCTTTTGGTTCATATGGTGTTCTTCAATTAGGTTAGTTATTTATGTTTTTAGTTATTAGTCTCATTGCCCACACCAAGAGATGGAAGTATAAAATAGGGTTTATGTTTTGCAATTTAATATTATGCTAGTATTCTTTTATTTTTTTTCTAGTAGTGTAGCTCTTTATAGTTATGGAAGTTGATAAGCACCTAAAACTGTAGTTTTAAACCCTTAGTAGTATTACATTTAGGCCAATTATGTTTATAATAAATAATAGTTAGTACTGTTTACGTGTTTTTGTGTATTTCAGGTCTTGAAGTTGATTATGTGCTTAAAGACGCCATTTTTGTATGGAAAATGAGTCAAGATGATTGCTGAGAGAGTTCTATATTTAAAGCCCAAGAATCAAAAAGAAAAAGTTTTTTCAAGCCTAGTCAAAGCTCGAAAGTCAGAGTCAATTTGGGAAGAAAAATGACAAATAACCATCAGAACTTCAAAATGGCATATCTTGGACTCGGGCCTCAGAATTAGGCCTACGTTATGTCAAAACGACCGGCTCATAACAAACTTTCTAATAGACCCGACTTTGCCCCAATCAAAGCTGTAAAAGTGAACGAAAAGGGCACTAAAGTATTTCTAGCAGCATTAGCTCTTTTATACTTAACCTAATGGACCTTGGGCTCACTTTAGAGGCCAAAAGTTCCCTTTCCAGGCCTCTACACGAAAATGTAACCTAATCTTTTCTTATATAAAAAAGATTAGGGTTAGCCTCCAAATACCTTACTTTAGAATAAGATAGTTTATGTCTAGTTAATTAGTTTGTAGTACAGCCTCCATTAAAACCTTTCAATAAAAGCTTTAGTTATCATATTTAATTCAGGTTTTTATATTATGTCTTCCTTTCATTGTTTTAGTATAGAAAATCCGATGAAACAAGGCTAAACTCCCTAATAGAGGGGGGTTAATGGAGCATATGTGAAGAGTATGGCTAGTTAACCTTTATTGTTGTTTTAATAAGTGTTTCAAGTTCATTGTTATGAGTTTTAGAGATAAAATTCCTAATAATGAACTAGAGACTAGAATTTCAATCAAAGAAATTTGTAGGAGTGCTAATCTGTCATGCTATTGAAGCCATGATTAGAGATAACTTGGTGTTCATTAGGGTTCAAGAAAACCAAATAAATGATTAGATTAAATAGTTGTTTAAATCATATAGGTGGATTAATCTATAATCTCTCATTCATCGATTCAATCATTATTTCAAGTAGTTTAAGAAGTATTAGTAGTTTAATCATCACATCATTACTCTCATATAAGTTAAAGTAGTTTTCAATGTTTATTCATTAAGTATTTGAGAAGCAAGCTAGAGTGGAACAACCTCGTGACTCATCTATGCTATAGATCGTATTATGAGAGTATATTAGAATTAAGTATTGATAGCATAAGAGTAGTAGTAGCAAATTATTGTTTTTTAATTTGATCAAATGGCTTTGCTTGCCATCTTGTTTTCTATAGCATGATTAAACCTAGAAAATATTGTTCACTAGTTCTTGGATTATTTACTGTTTTTATTGTTCATAATTTCTCAAAAATTTTATGTTACTGTCTGAGTGCATACGGGTTGACAATCTAACTCCTTGTACCACATTGACCTGACTAGAAAAAATCCAGTCAACTGTACTTACTTGAGAGCGTGCCCATGCCCTTATTTTTCCTATCACGAGCGCGACCCGTGCTCCCTCGACCAGGCGCGACCCGCACCCTTATTGCCCTGTTTCAAGGCGCAACCGACCCTAGTTCCTGTGGAATAATTTAATTTTTTTTTACATAAATTGCAATATTTCCTCCCGAGTACAATACAGTACTAGTATGCCCACCCACTACCAAAGCCCATCACACAACACCTAGATTCACCAATTTTTTTTCATATTATACGGTGTCTAGAAAACTTAAAGGATTGGGGTTATTTAATTAAGGAACGTGCACGCACGGACAACCTCCCTCAATTTTTAAGTGGCCTGGTCGTTGGTTTGGAAAGATTTTAGTAGTGAACTTAGTACATCACCACATCCAAAACAAAAGTCCATTCATCCATCTGACCACAGGCCTGACATACAGGCCCAACACGAAGCCCATAGTAAAAAAGCTTGACCCTTATTCTTAACCTCTTAGACTAATCAGGCTACATTTTTTACAGTACTTCCCAATCCACCTCTTGGACTTGGACTAGTACTCGTATAAGTGTTCCAGTAGCAAAAAACATGTTTCAAGGCTATTGAAGGTGCTATTTATACGCGTAGCAAAGACGCTCCAGGTAACACCTCTTTACATCCTCAAATCTATTGTAAGAGGATTATATTTCTAGCAATAATCAGGCTATTTTTGCATGTTCATTAGGTAGATTGCATATTAGACTTAAAATTTGTATGAGATTAAGATTTGGTACGCATAAACCTGCCTTGTTAGTTTATCGTAGGCGCAAAAACATACGCCTATCTAGAAATTCACATATCACCACACCCACCACCATTACATCTGTAGCAATGGGTGAAGAAGTAGTAGAGAGACCCCTCTCTGATTTTTACAAGACTTTGAACAATAGACCTGAGTCCTGCATCGTTCTTGCATATACAACGTGAGATTTTAGAAACCCCCATAACATCTTTAATCTGCTACCAGTTTTCCATGGTTTAGACCATGAGAAGCCTTATCAACACTTACGTAGGATACAACAATTTATCACTATATTTTATCATCCTAATGTAAGAATTGAACAAATAAAGCTTAGGGTGTTTCCTTTCACCCTAGTTGGACAAAGCGACTGCTTGGCTAACAACACAAAAGTCGAACTCTGTGGACACATAGGAAAAACTAGTTGGGTTATTCATGGAACAATTCTACCCACCACAGAAGACTGATGAAATGCTTCAAAAGATTCACTTCTTTCGCCAAACCCCACATGAATCTTTTTCTGATGCTTGGAATCGTTTCACTAATCTTCTAATAGAGTGTCCCCATCATAACCTTGGAAAAGACACACTTGTTCGTGCCTTTTTCAAGGGTCTATCTCAACACCATAAGGAGACTCTAGACATCATGAATGGAGGTAGTTTCCTAAGTAAAGGAGCCACAGAGGCTTATAACTTCTTAGATGATCAATCTATGAAAAGCAACAACTGGAGAAGTAATGATTACTCTCGCTCCACTTCGTCTTCTTCAACAGTTAAGGCAACCAGTATGTTTGAGGTTAAACCTGGCCATAAGCTTAAAACTCTTACTGAATCCCTTACTAAAAAGGTAGATGCCCTCTCTGTCCATAAACAAGAAGTGATACCCACTCCAGTCATGAACATCAACTCTCCTCATTGTAATGTCTGTTTTAGTCTTGAGCATTCCAACTTCTATTGTCCTTTTGTATATGAACAACCACTACCACAGCCAGAAAATGTTTGCGCTTTTAATAACAACCCTAACACACAATGGAGGCAAAAATGTAACTATAATCCACAACAACAAGTTACATGATCAACTCCCAAATGTGCGTTTTATTATCCTTATATGACTGCATTACAGCCCGTCTTAAGCTTAACGAAAAGACAACTCATAGCTTTTATTGCATTTTTCAGGTTATGGAGTATTATTTCATACCACTTATTATAAAAGATGCGTCTTAGCACCAAAATAAGCTTTAATCACATTTATTATGAAGACCAAAAGCTACTATGGAAAAATACTGAAAAAGTCAAAGTCAAAGGTCAAGGTCAAAGGTCAAAGCCCTCAACTCAGAAGACCAGAGATAGAGGCCCATATCTCAAAATATGACATTCTCCCAAAACCTACCTTGGTCAAGAAGAAATCAAAAAGCAAAAGAAAAAACAAAAGCAAAAGTGAAGTATGAGGCGTCTCATTTGTAATGGAGAAGGGCGGCAAATTAGTAAAAGGCAAAAGTAGGGGTATATAATCTAAAAACTAGGGAGAGAGAAAACATTCATTGTTGTAGGGTCCAAACCATTTGGTTTATTTTAATTTTCTTGTCCAGTTTTTCAATTCAAGTCCTTTACTTTATTGTTCTTTATTTCCTTTTATTTAAATCTTGCTATTTTACTTTGTTTATTTCAATCAATCAATCTTATCTTGTTGTTCTTATTTAAATCTTCAATCAATATTTCTTTCAATGTTTTCATGTCATTTCCATACCAAACAATTTGAGTTTTCATGTTTTCATTAGCTTAAACTAAACAAATCTATACCAAGAGTCTACCTTTTTTCTTCTTAACTCCCACACTCAAACTCTAAACAATTTAGGATGAACCTCACTTCTTACAAACTCTTTTGAAGTTACACACCACTTATTAAAGCTACAAATGGCGCCGCCGTCATGGATTGAAGAAGCAAGAGTACTGCTTGGTTGAGAATCTAAGGAGGAAGCACCATTCTCATCTTTCCATTTCTATATATTTTTTAATTTTTTCGTCATTTTATTTTGTTGTTTTTCAGTACTAATTTACTTTCTTGCAAATCAGGGTTTGAGACCAACAAGCTGGAGAGGAGCTGAAGTTACAGCCGAAAGACGACCAAACTTTACTGGAGCCGGCAGGCGACCGCGGGCTAGCAAAAGGGCGACCGCCCAATCACCTCTAGGCACAAGGGTCTAGTTTTTTGGCAGCTCAGTTGTTTTTTAAAGAATAGTTAAACACCGAGCCCGGATTTTGTAATAGAGTAGGATAAATCAATGGAACTTGTTTGTAATAGTTAGAGATAAAATGAAAAATGAAAAAATTTAGGAAAAATTGGTTTTTGATTGATTTTTGTGGATGAACATGAGTTAAACTTAGTTGAAGTTGGACACTTACCAAGGGATTAGAGTTTTCATTGCCTTGGGAAGTTCAAGTGTGTGAGGCAAGTTGTGAATCATAGCTCACAAACTTTGAATCAACTTGGTAATAAACACTCTAAGTCCAATTGATTCTAGTTAATCTAGATTATCAATCTAAAACTAGTTAATCTAATAGATTAGTATAATATTAATTTAGTTTTAAGTTTGGGCCCTTGAAGGCAAAGTTGTATAAATCATCAAAAACCCAACTTGTGGGCTTTTTAAATGGGCCTTTATTGTAAACTTAAAACAAGGCAAAGCTGAAAGGTTGGGCCTGATTCTCAGATCACGCGCCAACCGATGTCGCCTTCTCCTCAAGCAGCGTGTAAGCACGGCTTGAGAGGTGAATTATAAACCTCCTCAAAGCCCAAGTAAGAGGATACCTTGTGTGTTCAAGCATGCTTAAGTGATTGTTTGAAATTTTATTTCCGCACTGCAATTTACATTCGCGCATAAGGCTGAACCCGAGTCACATAACAACCATTGGGAAGTCATTTCCCAATGTAGGTAAATTGGACGTTACTTGATTCTTGAAACATTAGACCAAAAAAAAAATTAATTAAAATCAATCTACTAGAGCCCAAAGTAGTCACGCTCCTCCAGAAAATGACAAAAATATAGCCACGAGGATTTGGAGTAATCAGTTACCAGATTTCAGTGGACCAACTACCTTCCTCACTCCCTTCCCCTAAATTCATCGTGAGTGAGATTCTTGGTAGCACACCACTTGGTGAAGTGATTGCTTACTTTTCTGAGACATGTAGTAAAGGCATCCTAGTCTCGCACCTAATTGTTCTCCTGAACAGGGCATAGTAAATTATAGACCAAAAGCAAAGTTTTCAAAACTTCATACTTGCAAAAATGAATTTTGAATTCTTGAGCATACATTGCACCGTTTGCGCATGTTAGGATAGTTTTGGGGTCTTGCTAAAAGTGTATGATACTGCGTTCAGGCATTTCTAGTACTAGCAAGAATAAAACTTGCTCACATAGGAGAGCACGTCGTCCTAGACAATCTCCTGTTTCTAGTCCTCCATCTTATAAGATGGCTGACGAAGTAGTGCAAGTTGAAGAACCTCTCTCCAACTTCTACACACCATTGCAAGATGGGCCTCCATCTTGTATACGACTCAAACCGCTCACGAGTGATTTTTGTATTCCGCCGAACATGTTCAATCTTCTACCCATCTTCCACGGGTTAATTAGAACACGAGTTACCGTATGAGCATCTACGCCGGATACATGAAGTATGTAATACTTTTCATCATCTAGGCGTCATTGACGATTAGGTTAAGCTACGAGTGTTTCCTTTCACTCTAGCTGGTAAGAGTCACACTTGGCTTCTTTCACAGAAGGCCAACTCTTTCGATACATGGGAAAATGCTGTGTTCTCCTTCATGAAGAAATATTTTCCATCGAAGAAAACAAAAGAGATACGAAGCAAGATACAGTTCTTCAGACAGAGTCCGAGTGAGACATTTTGCGAAGCATGGGATAGATTCTTTGACCTACTCTATTCGTGTCCTCACCATAAACTATAAAAATCTACTCTTGTCCAATGTTTCTTCAAAGTCCATCTCCCAGAACACAAAGTAACCCATGTCATCATGAGTAATGATAATTTTTTGGATAGAGGTGCATTTGAAGCCTTAACCTTTCTTGAAAACCAAGCTGAAAAGAGTACCCATTGAGGTGACATAAACAATTCCAAAACATCCCAACCCAGTACATCTATGGCTAGTGGTATTTTTGAGGTGAAATCAGATCCAGAAATCAAAACCTTTAATATAATCCCTTACTAGAAAGATAGATGCCCTCATGACCAAACAAAAAGACCAAACCACTCATCCTGTCATGAACATAAATACCTCACCATGCAATTTCTGTTTAAGCTTAAATCATATAGATGCCACCTATCCCTTGATCACAAACCTATCATCACTTCAGCCGGAAGAAGTATGTGCTTTCAATGTACCAAATGCACCATGGAGATAACATCCAAACTTCGCATGGACCAACATTCCACAAAACTAACCACCTCCAGGTTTCAACAAACCAACAAATATATTCAGACAAGGAGAAGGACAAGGTGCCTATAACAATCAGACCAAAGCATTGGTTCTATCTTAGTTTAACCCGAACTATCAAAACCCACCTGTTAATAACCAAAGAGACCTAGTTCCTGTTACACCATCAACTAGTGGCCAAACAGATAAGCCCATTGAAATAATGCTATTTGTCATGCAACAACAAACTCAAATCATAGCATCCATGTAACAATCTCTGAACTTATTAGCCCAAGATAAAACCCAGAAAAATTCATTGCCAAGCCAAAAAGTTCAAAACTTTAAAACCCAAGAGATTAAGCCAGTCACAACATTGCTATCTGGCAAAACTATTGACAACAAAGTAGTCTTACCAGAAGACACTACACCTGTAAAAGTAACCGGTCCAGTATCAGAACTGGAAATTGAAAACCAACTACCTCCACATATCCCTAGCAACATTCCAGTCATTAAATTAACAATTCCTCCACCTAACTCAGTTAGATAATACAAATCGAAGGCACCTTTTCCAGCTCGCCTAATGACACCCAAGGAGGATGAAAATTTTGGTGAAATCAAAGAAACATTCAAGAGTCTAAGCATAAACCTGCCATTTCTCGATGCCATCAAACATTTATCCAAGCATGCCAAGTTTCTTAAGGATATGTGCACCAACAAAAGAAAAACTAACATTCCAAAAGATGCCTTTCTTACAGAACAATTTCCATCCCTCACAAAGATCAACGGAAGAATCAAATATAAAGATCCTGGTCGTCCTACTATCCCTTGCACTATAGGAGACAAGTACACTGCCACTGCCTTGCTAGATCTTGGAGCAAGTGTTAACCTCATTCCACACTACCTATTTAAACAATTCGGTTTCCACGAGCTTACACCTACCACCATGACATTGCAATTAGCCGATCGATCCATCAAATACCCAAAAGGAGTGGTTGAAAATACCCAAAAGGAATCAGTTCCCTTATGCACTACAGATGATGAGTTACTTGAATATGAAGAGAGATCACCAACCCAGATGTTTTCAATAGAAGAACAGAACCCTGTAGAGACATTGTTACCCACAACACCTACTCCTACCCTTAAGCCTATCCCTCCTGACCTAAAATATATCTATCTTGATACCGATGGTACACATCTCATCATCATTTTATCCCAGTTGTCAAAAAAAGAAGAAGAACATTTAATTAGAGTGATTCAAGAACACCGTTCTGCCATTGGTTGGTCTCTTGATGATATAAAAGAAATTGATCCAAAGATTTGTACCTACCGGATTCACCTGGAAGAGAATGCCAAGACCTCTATAGAGAGCCACAATGCCGGTTAAATCCAGCTATGAAAGAGGTAGTAAGGGCGGAGATCTTAAGATTACTAGATGCTGGAATCATTTACTCCATATCTGACAGCGAATGGGTCAGCCCTATTCATGTGGTGCCAAAGAAATATGGGATTACAATGGTCTGTAATGAGGAAGGAGAGTTAATTCCAACACGTGTTCCCATAATGCCGTCACAAGGAAAGATCATTTTCCCCTTCCATTTGTAGATAATATGCTTGAACGTTTAGCAGGACATGCTTATTATTGTTTCTCGGATGGGTATTCAGGGTACTTTTAGATTTAATTGATGAAGCAGATCAAGAAAAGACTACCTTCACTTGCCCTTTTGGAACATATGCTTATGCACGTATGCCCTTTGGTCTCTACAATGCACCTGCCACATTTCAATGCTGCATGTTACACATTTTCAGCGATATGGTAGAGAGATTCATGAAATTTTTTATGGATGATTTTTCCCTCTATGAAGATTCTTTCGATGATTGATTATCCAACCTGTCCAAAGTATTGGCGCGTTGTCATGAAAAGAATCTAGTCCTTAATTAGGAAAAGTGTCACTTCATGGTAAAAAAAGGAATAGTGTTAGGTCACATTGTGTCTAAAAATGGTATAGAAGTAGATAAAGCTAAAATAGATAAAATTTCTACTCTACCTATTCCACGGAACATCCGTGACATACGAGCCTTCCTAGGCAATGTTGGATTTTATCAAAGATTCATCCAAGATTTCTCAAAAAAATTTAAGCCTTTAACTAATCTTCTTATAAAAGATGCACCCTTTGAGTTTAACTCGGAATGCATACAGGCTTTTGAAAAGTTGAAAGTTGCCTTAATAACTGCACCTATAATTCAATCTCCTGATTGATTAAAACTGTTTGAGCTCATGTGTGACACCAATGACTATACTGTTGCGATGTTCTAGGTAAAAAACATGGTAAAGGACCTACAGTTGCTTATTATACAAGTAAAACACTGAATGAGGCTCAACAGAATTATACGACCACTAAAAAGGAATTCTTAGCCATTGTCATGCTTTAGACAAATTTCGTCCCTACTTAATAGGTTCAAAAACCTTAATCTACACTAATCATGCAGCACTTAGGTACCTTCTCGCGAAGAAGGATGCTAAGCAGAGGTTGATCCGATAGATTTTCCTCCTGCAGGAATTCACTTTGGAGATAAAAGATAAAAAAAGAGTTGAAAATGTAGTGGCTGACCACCTGTCTTGGTTAACCGATGATAGTGACAGTGATTTCGAGCCCATTTTAGATTCTCACTACACTGATAAGCACCCAAAAGTGTAGTTTAAACCCCTTAATAGTACTTTACTTAGGCCAATTATGTTTATAATAAATGAGAGTTAGTACTGTTTACGTGCTTTTGTGCATTTCAAGACTTGAAGTTGATTAGGTGACTAAAAGCACCACTTTTGCATGGAAAACGAGTCATGATGATTACCGAGGAAGTTATACGTTTAAAGCCCAAGAATCATGGTGAAAAGCCTTTTTCAAGCCCAGTCAAAGTTAATTTGGGTAGAAAAGGGATAGAACTTCGACTCTTCTTCTAGAGGACTTGACTATATAAAGAGGGTTAAACTAAACACTTTGACTCCTTTTCTAGAAAACCCTTAGTTTTAACTAGGTTTATGTTTATTTAGTTTATAATTAGGTTTACCAATTGTAGCCACCATTAGAACCAATTCAAATAAAAGCTTGTTTCCTTCTCAATTAAATTTCTATAGTATTATGTTTTTAATTTACTGTTTTGATATTGTTCATCCAATGAATCACGGCTAAACCTCTATTAGAGGAGGTTTATGAAGCCATGTGAGGATGAGTAGCTAGTAGTTTTATTGTGTTGCATAAAAGAATGTCAAGTTCTTCGTTATGAGTAACTAGAGATGCTCATAACAGAGAACTAGAGTATAGAGCCACCACCAAAGAAATTTGTGATGGAGCTACACTCTCTTGCTAGTGAAACCTCAATCTGAGAGGACTTGGTCTTCACTATGGATCAATACAAGCAATTCGATACTAACTAATAGTCAATCGAATCGCGTGGCGGATTAAACCCCTTTTAACACCTTTATTCATCATTTAAATTCATTGTTTTTACTTCATATCTACTATTTTAACTCTCATTAGTGAATCATACTTCTAATCTAGACTCGCATCCAAGTAGTGTACAACTAGAGTTTGGCGAACACGACTACTCTCCCCTATCTCACATGATTTAGAGAGTATTTATCTACTGTTTTTCTACCATAATTTATTGTTCACGCATCATCATACTACTGTGCATCAAATTTATTTTAATTGTTTCTCATCAATGGCGCCGCTTGCATCTAGTTCGTTTATATTACACGTACTTAGTTTAGAAAACATTATTTTCACTATTCACAAAACAAACACTAAAACATTGTTCGTACTTTTTTCGAATTTTTCTGCTATTGTTCGAGAGCATACGAGTTGCTCAACCAACTCCCTGCCCTCTCATGACCTGACCCTGAAAATTTGAAACCCTAGTTTTAACTCACGAGCGCGCGCGCCTTAAAATTGCCTTCACTGAGCGCGACCCGCCTTCCACATCAAGCACGACTCACGCCCAATATAACTAAATTCTTAGCGTGCATGCACCTTAGGTTAATTAGCTTAAATTAATTTTTTTTTAATATTATTTGCATTCTTTCCTCATGAGTACATTACATTACTCGTATGCTATCAACTACAAAACTTAAAATAAAATATATTTTTCTTCATTCTAAACGGTGTCTAGAAAATTGAAAGAATTTGGGGTTCTCTAATTAAGGAACGTGCATGCACGGACAACCTCCCTCAAATTTCTAAGTGACATAGCCGTTGGTTTATAGAAAAATACCAAAAAATTAATTAATTAATTGTAGTTAAATTAGTAAACCCACCCACTACCAAAGCCCGTTTTACAGTCCTGACATCCAGGCCCAACACGAAGCCCATAGTAAAAAGCCTTTTCCTAATTCTTAAAACTTTAAAAACTAATAAGGTTAATCTTTTTACAGGACTTCACAGTCTACATCGTGTACCAGGACCAATATTCATATAATTGTTCAACTAACGTAGACGTGCTTCAAGGCTGTTGAAGACGCTATTTATACGCGTAGCAAGAACGCTCCAGGTAATAACTCTTTACATCCTCGAATTACTGTAAGAGGATTATAATTCTAGTAATAATCATGTTATTTTTGCATGCTCGTTAGGACTTGCCTATTAGACTTAAAACTTGCATGAGATTAAGATCTGTACGTATAAACCTGCTATATTTGTTTATCTAGAAATTCACCAATCACCACACACACATCACCTACACCCACCAATAGTACATTTGTAGCAATGGGTGAAGAAATAGCAGAGAGACCCCTCTCCGATTAAAAGGCTTTAAACGATGGACCCCTGAGTCCTACATAATTCTTGCAGATACTACGGGAGATTTTAGAATCCAACCCCCCGCCAATATATTTAATCTGCTACCTATTTTCCATGGATTAGACCATGAGAAGCCTTATCAACACTTACGTAGGATACAACAAATTCTTACTACATTTCACCATCCTAATGTAAGACCGGAACAAATAAAGCTCAGGGTGTTTCCTTTCACCCTAGCTAACAAAGTGGTTGCTTGGCTAATAACACAAAAGCCGAACTCTGTCGACACATGGGAAAAACTAGTAGAATTATTTATGGAATAATTTTACCCGCCACAGAAGACTGATGAAATGCTATCACATATTCATTTCTTTTTTTGAGGCTTGGAATCGTTTCACTGATCTTCTAGTAGAATGTCCACATCATAATCTGGGTAAAGACACACTAGTTCGTGCTTTCTTCAAAGGCCTATCCCAACATCATAAAGTGACTTTAGATATCATGAATGGAGGTAATTTCCTAGGTAAAGGAGCCACAGATGGTTATAACTTTCTAGATAATCAATCAAAGTAAAGTAACAACTGGAGAGGTAACGATTACTCCCGCTCTATTCCTTGTTCTATAGCTAAGGCAGCCAGTATGTTTGAGATTAAACAAGATCCTGAACTTAAAACTTTAATTAAATCCCTCACTCATAAGGTAGATGCCCTTTCTGTTAAAAAACAAAAGGAGAAACCAACTCTCGTCATGAATATAAACTATCTTCGCTGTAATTTCCGTTATAGTCTTGAGCATTCCGATCATTATTGTCCTCTTGCTTATGAACAACCATAATCACAGCCAGAAGATGTATGTGCTTTTAATTATATACCTAACGCACCTTGGAGACAAAATCCTAATTTTAGTAGGCATAGTAATCACCAACAAGCTGCACCTCCAGGTTTTAATAATCAAAACGTTAGGTCCACTAACAACTACAATCAATATCAACCAAGGCAAGGACAAGGGCATGGTAATAATAATAATAATAATATAAGTTTAGTTCCGGCAAATAACAACTATCAAAATCCACCCATTAATAATCAACGTGAGATAGTTCCTGTTACACAACCCATGGCAACTCAACCTTCCCAAGCTGATAGATTCGATGCATACATGCAAGCTCAACAACAAATATTACTAGCCATCCAACTGTTAGCCCAAGAAAACCCACAATAAAAAGGCGTGTTTCTAGGTCAACATGTACCTAATCCAAAATTAACAAACACATCCTTTGAATTACATGGTAGTTCTAGCAATGAAAATATAATACAAGGAGAACTAAAGGCCGTAACTACTTTTCGTTCAGGGAAAGTGGTTGACAACAACGTAATAATGCCTGAGGATTCCCCACAACAAGATAAAGAAAACTTACTAGATACCATAGTTGAAACTGAAGATCCTACCACTGTAGAAGTACCAGTTAAATCTCAACCTAAGGGTAAACTAACAAAAGTTAAAGAGAAGGGCAATACTCCTATTGACCCTTATGCTAAATATAGAGAAAAACCATCATTTCCCCAGAGACTAGCTATGCTAAAGAATGACGATAATTTTGATGAAATTAGGGAAGTTTTTAAAATTTTAACTATAAACCTACCTTTCCTCGAAGCCATAAAACGTCTTCCAACACACGCTAAGTTTCTTTAAGATTTGTGCACCACAAAGAGGAAAACAAACATACCTAAAGAAGCCTTCCTAACATAAGAGTTTTCCTATTTATCAGAGCACAACGGAATTGTTAAGTACAAGTACCCTGGTCGTCCTACTGTACAATGCACCTTAGGCGATACTTTCACAATAACTGCTCTTCTAGATCTAGGGGCAAGTGTTAACTTCCTCCTGTTTTACCTTTATAAACAATTAGGTATACACAATCTAAAACCGACTAAAATGACTTTGCAGTTTGCCGATCGTTCGATTAAGTATCCCAAGGGCGTAGTTGAAAATATTCTTGTTAAAGTACAAAACTTCTATTATCTAGCTGATTTTGTCATTCTAGACACAGAAGTTGCCCATGACTCTGTTCCTATCATCTTAGGGCGTCTTTTCTTGAAAACTGCCAATGCCCTCATTAATTACCGCGATGGTTTGATATTCATTTCCTTTGGAAATCTTGCTATTAAGGAAAATGTTTTTAAAATGATGCAACAGACACCAAACACGACTATAGAAGGCAAAATTAGCATGATAGAGAGCCTCGCTCAAGATTATTTTAATAAAAATTTTCCAGATAATCAGATGCACCAATTTCTTTTCTTTGGTAGTACTAAGGATTCTTACATCCAAGAAGTACATGCCCTCTTAGAATCTACTCTTATCCACGATATAGCTCCTAAGTTTCAAGAACTCATTCCTGAACAAATCTGCATTTTAGAGGAGGAACACCCTCCTGATTCCCTCATTTCCACTCTTCCCACCCCTAAGCTTAAACCTCTTCCTGCTGAGTTAAAATACATTCATCTTGATCTAGATGGCACTCATCTGATTATTATCTAATCTAAGTTATCTGCTACTAAAAAGGCAAATTTGATTAGGGTTATTCGTGAACATCGTTCTGCAATTGGTTGGTATTTAGATGATATTAAAGGTATTGACCCTAACGTATGCAAGCATTGCATACATTTGGAGGATAATGCGAAAACCTCCCGTGAGCCACAACATCGTTTGAACCCTACCATGAAAGAGGTAGTTAGAGTGGAAGTTTTGAGATTAATCCATGCTAGCATTATATACCCCATTTCAGATAGTGAATGGGTGAGCCTAGTTCATATAGTCCCTAAGAAATCAGGTGTTACAATCATACGTAATGCTAATGGAGAGTTAGTTTCCACCCGAATTCCTATAATGTGGCGGATTTGTATTGATTAGAGGAAGCTTAACGCTATGACACGTAAGGATCACTTTCCTTTACCCTTTGTCGACCAAATTCTTGAACGCACACCCGACCACATAGTTTTAGGACATATTGTTTCTAAAAATGGAATAGAAATGGATAAAGATAAAATAGATAAAATAACATCTCTGCCTATACCACGGACTGTCCGTGAGACTAGGGCCTTTCTAGGCCATGCAGGTTTCTACAGATGTTTCATAAAAGATTTTTCAAAAATAGCTAAGCCTTTAACACAATTGTTTTTAAAAGATGTCTTTTTTTATTTTAATCATGACTGTAAACAGGCATTTGAAACTTTGAAAGCTGCTTTAACGTCTGCACTTATCATACAACCACCAAACTGGTCAAAACCTTTTGAACTTATATGTGATGCTATTGATTATATTGTTGGTGATGTGCTAGGACATAAGTTAGATATTAAGTCTACTATTTTTTTTTTTATGCTAGTAAAACCTTAAATGATGCTCAACGTAATTACACTACTACCAAAAAGAAATTTCTAGCCATTGTCTATGCTTTAGATAAGTTTCGTCCCTACTTAGTTGGTTCCACGACCATCATCTATACAGGCCATGCCGCGCTTAGGTACCTTCTCGGGAAGAAGGATACTAAGCAGAGATTGATCCGATGGATTCTTTTCCTAACTGAATTTACCTTAGAAATTAAGGATAAAAAAGGAGTTGAAAATGTAGCTGCAAATCACTTATCTAGGTTAACTAATGAGAATGACAGTGATCCCAAATCGATATCTGACTCTTTTTCGGATGAACATCTTTATTCAATTTTTTCTGCACCTTGGTATGCAGACATAGTAAATTTTTTAGTGTCCAAGATCATTCCTGACATATGGACCAGAAATGAATGCAAGAGATTTTTCGCAAAAGTTAAGTTTTACTACTGGGATGAACCCTACCTCTTTAAATATTGTGCGGATCAGATAATTCGATGTTGCATTCCCCAGTGGGAGCACAATGAAGTTTTATCCTTCTGCCATGAACAACCATGCGGCGTCATTTTAGTAGAAAGAAAACTGCCGCCAAAGTTCTACAATGCAATTTTTACTGGCCGACCCTGTTTCAAGATGCCCATGCACACTGCAAAGCATGTATTAGATGTCAACAACTTGGGCGTATTGATAAACCGTAAAAAATTCACACTAGATTTCTCTAACTTTATTCATACGTTATTAATTATTTATTTCCTACTCTCACATATATATTCATGCAATATATAGAGTACGGAATCGTTCCACTCATAACTCTCTAGACTTAAACGAATTCAACTAATCAAACACAAGAAAATAATGGTGAGAACAATACTTATGAATGTGAATTTATACTACGAAACTAAATATATGAATTTAATTTATACTAATTTAATTAAAGCAATTGAATATGATTTGAATAAAATATGGGGAAAAATAGAGAGAGATTGAAATCCACTTTTTAATTTCTTCACATTCTAGCACAGATTTGTATAAAAAAACCCTAGTCTAGATATTCTCACACAAGGTTAAAATATAAAGACTAGACCTTTAATGATCCCTAATTACTTTATACTATTTCTAGTCATAAACTAATTATCATGAGAGAAAGCTTATACCCATTCTCATGGCAAACTCACTATTATCTAGTTTAGGTTAAACTCTTCTTATTTCTAAGTCAAGAAAAACCTAAACATGAAATCCTAAACAACAAATCTATACTAGCAAATCAAGTCCTCTCAAAGCTTCATTCAAACTCCCTCTAATAGGAATTTAGCTTTGATTCATGGGACTATCATGAACAAAAGAATGAAAATAAGACATAATAAAAAGAGAAGTAATTGAATTCAATAATAAAAATAACTTGAAGGTATTTTAATGGAGGTTTTATGGAGGCTACAATTATAAACTCTAATTACTTAAACTATACTAAACTAAAGAAATGGGGGAGAGAGAGAGCTAAATTATTCTAACTAATAGGAGGGAGAGATCTAAATTATTCTAACTAAGGAGGGAGAGATCTAAATTATTCTAACTAATAGGAGAAAGAGAGATAATAGAGTTTTGCCTTAATCCTCTTTATATAGGAGATGGTTAGGCTTACAATTTCATGCATGGGCTTTGGAGTTGTGTTTTAAGCCACTAAATCAAGCCCAAAATCTAATTACTTAAGTCCAAAAAGGGTTTCTCTGTGGGAATTTACTATAACACCATTTTCATCTACTTTTACTACTTTGATTGGGTCAAGACTTAAACCATTAGAAATCGCTTTCCGAGTCGGTCGTTTTGATATATAATAGGCTCAATTCTGAGTTCTGAGTTGAAAGATATAGCCTACAGAAGTTTTGTTGACTTTTCTGCTCTTTTTCTACCTGCGTTGATTTTGACTTTTCAGCTTTAACTAGGCTTTAAAAAGGCTTTTTCTCCTTAAAACTTGGGCTTTAATCATTTAATTTCTCTAGCAAGCAATTTGACTCCTTTTTCTTGCAAAGTGACGTATTTTTCCACATAATTGATTCCAAGACCTAAAATACACAAAAACATGTAAACATTACTAACTCTTATTTATTATAAACATAACTTGCCTAAATGTAATACTATTAAGGGGTCGAAACTACAGTTTTGAGCTCTTATCACGTATTACTCAATGTAATATGATGCCCCTAAATCCCATTCTTATAGTGGAGATTTTTTATGTCTTGGGTATAGATTTTATGGGCCTGTTTCCTATTTTACATGGTTTCATTTATATTCTTGTAGATGTAGACTATGTTTCTAAATGGATTGAAGCTATGACTTGTCGTAATAATAACAAAAAAAATGTAGTATTGTTTATGAAAGAGTATATCTTCTCACGTTTCAGCGTACCTAAGGCTAGCATTAGTGATGGGGGAAAACATTTTTGTAATAGAGTTATCAAAGTATTAGTCAAGAAATATGGAGTTACCCATAAGATGGCAACTCTGTATCATCCTCAAACTAGTGGTCAAGTAGAGGTGTCCAATAGAGAAATTAAAAAGATTTTAGAAACGATATTTAATCTTGATAGGAAAGACTGGTCTAGATGCCTAACAGATGCTTTATGGGCATATATAACGGCTTTTGAAACACCTATTGGTATGTCCCCTTATCGCTTAGTTTTTGGTAAACCTTGTCACTTGCCTGCTGAGTTGGAATATCGTGCCTTGTGGGCTATTAAAAGTTTAAATTTAAACATTAACGTCGCTGGTGTCAAACGCAAATTGCAATTAAATGAGCTTGAAAAAATCAGTAGCGATTCTTACGATTTAGCAAAGGATTATAAAGCTAACATGAAACGTATTCATGATAAATATATTTTGCGTAAAAATCAGTTTGACCTTGGTCAAAAAAATTTGCTATATAACTCACGTTTGCATATTTTTCCTAGTAAATTAAAAATACGTTGGTCCAGACCTTTTTTGGTTTCCAGACCTTTTCTGGTTACTGATGTCACTCCTCATGGGGTAATTACCTTGGTAAATCCCAAGGACAACAACACATTTCAAGTAAATGGCCAACGCTTAAAACATTTTCATGAATTACATTCTCCCGCTGTAGAAGAAACACTTCTACAAGACCCTATTTATGAGGACTGACCTCTATGCTTGGTGTACTTTCTATCCATATTCTATATTTTGGGAGTACTCCATTAAGGTAACCGGACCTTCCTTTCGGAGTGTGTGGTTGTAAGTACTGGATCCTTAGTCCACGTTTATGTAATTCACACATTCCTTTCTAGCACTTTTTCTCATTTTTCTTAGTATTGTTTCTCTATGGAGTAATTTACATTTTTACTTTCTTTGTTTGTTTTCTGCTTTTCAAAAATCCTTTTCATAAAAATTAGAAAATATAAAATCTATAAATATTAGATAGATTAGAAGTCTAGGTATCTGACTTTAAAAGACCTTCTTTTTCACCACAACAAAAAAAAATTCATCCTATTCTAAAATTTTGTTTGGGGGTGGGTAATCATCCCACCTTGTTATCTCAACTTTCTATCTTTGTTTATGATTCTTTAAGTCATATAGATTCATGTGACATAATCTAGTCTTCTAGATTTTCCTTCGCCCTCATAACTTATGCCATTTACGTATTTCGATGCATTCTTCCACTATTTTATATGTCACCCACGGTTAGATTTGAGTTTTTCCTAGATCATTAGATAGTATTCTTCATGCTGATTATTTTCATAGCTCATTCGCAAAAATTGACTGCTAACGAATTGGAAATTTTAGTTTTTACGTTTACGAGGCAGCATGACAGGATGGGTATTATTGAAAATATTTGGGCTTGGGCCAAAATTCATTTTTCCACCCAACCCACGATATTTACACCCCACCGACCAT
The DNA here is from genome assembly GCF_015680905.1 of Coptis chinensis. Lineage (NCBI taxonomy): Eukaryota > Viridiplantae > Streptophyta > Magnoliopsida > Ranunculales > Ranunculaceae > Coptis > Coptis chinensis. The sequence continues at coordinate 37,183,828 of NC_141456.1, read as the reverse complement.
CTCATTTAAGATCCAACATAGGCCCATTCACTTCATCTTCTCAAACAAAATTGAACCTAACCTATATCGATCCCAGCGCACATCACGCCTACTCAAAACTGAATCCAAGCGCGCCCCACGCCTCCATCAAAATAAACTTTCTCCAAATTTTTACAGCACCTTCCCACAATCATCCCCTACTTAAACCCCTACCTGTATTCAAAATCCAACCTAGCAATGGCCCGACCAGTAAAAATCATGTCGGGATCCGCATTTAACGCGGAGATATTCTAGCCATTCTACGGTACGGAGATGCGTGCTAGAGGGTGGGATAGAATGTGGTACTCTACTGAGGAGTACTACCATGAGGATTTGGTGTTGAAGTTTTATTGGAATAAGAGGATACTTCCTTCAGGGAGAATGTTTGTGGATTTAGACGGAGTTCACATGGATGTGACTCATGATTTGCTTGCTACCATCACTGGGATACCAGCAAAACAGGTCACCCTGACTTTACATAGATCCCAGTTTAATGGAGTGCATCAGCTGATGCTAGGGACGTTGTTTGAGGGTCATTACAATGATCATTCTCATCGTGCCGCATGCCAGTCGGCCGAGGATTAACAAACCGGCTGTGACGTTATCGAAGCTAGGAAAGAACGCGTTATAGCATTACAAAGCCGAAAGTGACATCAGCTTGTTGTTTCAAGACGTTCTTTGGGTTCTGCAGAAAAGGAGGTATGAATTTTTCCTCATTGATTTTATGTGTGATGAGCTTATAGCTGTAGGCCTGAGTACTGCACCCTTATCTATTTTAGTTACTAAGATTATGTTATCTTGGGGTTGCGTGCCTGAGTCACCTAGGACTCATATTAAGCTTCACTTAAATGCAAAGGCGTATAGTGATTGTGTCCAAAGGAATTGGACACTACCTGAAGAGAGAGCTGATGGTTTAGATGAGGATGAATATCCTGTTTGTTTTGCTGAGAATGCTATGGATCGTGCTTCTTCTGATTTTGCACACTTTTCACTACTCCATAGCGGGATATGTACACTTTATGATCATCAGCGAAACTTAACTATGCTCTATGAGTCGATATAGAGGAGTCAGGGTTCAATTCAACGTGATCACCGCAACTTAGACCATAAAATTCGAACCATAGCCGATAACCACGCCGACATGCTTAATTCGATAAAGAATATGGAAGAGGCGCAGGCAGCTTTTCAGGTCGAGGTCTTAAGACGTTTGACCTAGCCCGGAGGTTCTCCTTCTTCTTCTGACTCTAGACGTGAGTGTCATCGCCGTCGTCGTCAAGCTGATGGTTCTAGACCTTCTTCTTCTCAGGGATAGCTTATTTATATTTGGTTTGTTGTGATGAATTTGATTTAGAATTATTTCTATTTTGTAATAACTATTTAATTTCCGTACTTATTTTAATTTCAATACTTTAGTTTAATTAATTGTTAATTTCATTTTTAGTTAAGTAGTTAGTATTTATTTGTTTATGTGATTATTTATCTATGCACATATTGTTAAATTTAAAGCATGATTAATCGCATATTTTTATTTTACCATATAGTTTTTATGTTGATATTCAGCATGTTTTAGGTAATTTACTTTATCAATGTCATGAACCCCCTCAAATTGTTTGGGGGTGGTATATTTTAATATATGTGAACGTATGAAATTGCATGCCTTAATAACATTTACATAAGTTTTATTTGGGCCAAAATATGTGAACCCTTGGGCCTTGTTTAATTAATTGGGACCACAATGTAATTAGGTACTTGATATTTCGAAGAATTTCAAAGTTTCGCGGAACTTCAGAAGCTAATCTAATAGAGAAACCCATTATATGCAACCCATGGGCCTTGTTAAAATCAATTGGGATCTATAATGTAATTAGGAACCTTAAATTTCATGAAATGTCAAAATTTCAGAAAATTTCAGAAGCTAATCATATATAGAAATTCCAAAAACTGAAATAGAATTCATGTATAGGAAACTATTCTAAAAATATGTTTTTTCACATCTTTTATTTTAGCAACAATCCGGCCTTAGACTTAGCAACCAAACACTATAAAAATAATCTCTAAGCATGTAGTTTCATAACTGAAAACCCTAAATACATCACTGCATCTCAGAGCGCGCACGCGCCTCACACAAGACCAAACTTAGCGTGCACCGCGTATTAATTTGGTATCAGCATTATTATTCGCGCATTGTGCCCACCCAAGGGTTATTCCAAGCACGCACTGATCAGTCCTCAAATATGTGTTTTATTACCTTTACAATGTTTCATATATGCCCTTCTTATGCTTAATGAACAGTCAACTTATAGCTTTTACTACCATTGCAGGATACATGTGATAAGAGCCCAAAACTGTAGTTTTAACCCCTAATAATATTATATTTAGACCACTTATGCTTATAATAAATAAGAGTTAGTAATGTTTACGTACGTTTGTGTATTTTAGGTATTGGAGTTAAATATGTTAAGAAATATGTCACTTTTGCAAGAGAAAGGAGCAAAGGTTGGTTGCTAAAAAGTTCTATGGTTAAAGCCCAAGTTTCAAGGAGATTTTTTTTTTTAAAAGCCCAGTCAAAGTTAATGCGGGCAGAAATAGAGCAGAAAAGTCAACAGAACTTCCGCAGGCTGTATCTTTGGACTCAGACCTCATAATTGGGTCTACTATATGTCAAAACGACCGGCTCAGAAAGAGCTTTCTAATAGCTAAGGCCTTGATCCAATCAGATGAGTAAAAGTGGACAAAAATACAGTTGCAATAATTTCTAGCAGAGAACCCCTTTTTGGACTTAAGTAATTAGGTTTTGGGATTGATTTAATGGCCCAAAACATAGCTCCAAAACCCATGCACGAAATTGTAAACCTAGCCCTCTCCTATATAAAAAGGACTAAGTCACAACTCTAACTCTCTCTCCCATTAGATAATAAATTAGTTTTCTCCTTTAGTTTTAAAACCTAGTTATTATTTTATTAGCTTAGCCACCATTAATTCAATCCAAGCTATTTTCAATACAAGTGTTCTTTAATTATGTTTTTTTCTCCTTATTATTATGTTCATGATAGTCTAATGAATCATAGCTAAACCTCCATTAGAGGGTTTGATTAAAGCTTTGATGAAGACTTGATGTGTTAGTATAAAATAGTTGTAGTAAATTATTCCACTCTAGAAGGTAGTTAATTCACCATGAGAATGAGTTTCAATTGCCTCACATGCTAATTATTACTTGGTAGAGATGCCATGAATAATTAGGGATAAAAAGACCAAATATTTATGTGAAAACATAAAGATTACTGTTACAACAACTCCGTACTAGCATATTAAGAATTAATCAAGGTGGAATCAAATCCCCCTAATCTCTTCTTCTCATTCACATCTTCTCATTAAATTGCCATAGAATAATTTAGAATATCTTAATTAGTTATTTTTACTATTGCTCTCATTGATATTGTAGAATTATTTAAGATAGAAAAATTGTCACGTCTAAGCAACTAGAAGTGGAACGAATCTTTACTCAAGTTATTGCATGATAATTGAGAGTAGAAACATTGATCTAAACGTAGAAAAAATAGCGTTTCTTATTCCTAGCATAAATAATTATTCATATGATATATAAACGTCTTATTTTACATTTTATCAAATGGCGCTGCTGCATCTTAGTTGTTTTAGAATTAAATTCTCTTATTTTTTCCCGTCTACCAATATCCCACTTCACCCACCCACCCCAATTGTTTGTGTTCTCACTATGTTTATTTTTTTTTCAGAAAAAATGGGATTTTTGCTCCTGGAAGTCAACTGGAATTTTTTTTGAAACAGTACTTTGAGTGCGCCCGTGCCCTATTAACTCTATTTCTGAGTGCACCCACCCTCTTGTTACTAGATTTTTTTTTTTCAAACAGTATTTTGAGCGCGCCCACACCCTTGTTTACTCTATATTTGAGCACGCCCGTGCCCCTTCTGAAGAAAGCCCGATTCACAGGTTAGTTACAGGCTCTCTTTTTGTTCAAGTTATTTTTTTAATTCAGTGTTCCGAACTTCTTCAATACACTGAGATTGCATATCAAAGACGCTATTCATACGCGTAACAAGGAGGCATTCAGGTACTTCTTCTTTCACTCCCCGTCTTTTCCGTCAGAGGAGTTTTAATTCTAGTATATTAGGTTATTGTTTGATTGTTGTTAGTGTTTTTTTTTCATATTGGCCTTAGCCTTGCATGAGATTAAGGTCCGGTAAGAGTAAACCATCTAACGTTATCTATCGTAAATGTCAACACACACGCCTATCTAGAATACCACACACTGCACCTACATCAATGGCTGAAGAAACAGAGACTCCTCTCCCTGATTTTTACAAAGCCTTAAACGATAGCCCTAAGTCATGCATCGTTCTTGCAGACCCAGTGGGGGATTTTCAAATTCCCTCGAATATATTTAATTTGTTACTAGTTTTTCATGGGTTAGACCACGAAAAGCCTTATCAATATATGCATAGGATAGAACAAGTTCTTACCACATTTCATCATCCTATCGTAGGTTCGAAACAAATTAAACTGAGGGTGTTTTCTTTCACCCTAGCCGATAAGGCGACATCTTGGTTAACTGCCCAAACGCCTAATTCTATGGACTCATTGGCCAAACTTGTTCAATTGTTCATGGAACAGTTTTACCCACCACTGAAGACAGATAAAATACTTCAAAAGATTCATTTCTTCCGTCATAATCCTCATGAATCCTTTTCAGAGGCCTAGAATCGTTTCACTGATCTTCTCATCGAGTGTCCACATCATAATCTTGCGAAAGACACGCTTGTTCGTGCCTTTTTCAAAGGGCTTTTACATCATTATAAAGAGGTTTTTGATATAATGACCGGGGGTAGTTTCCTTAGGAAAGGAGCCTCAGAGGCTTATAGGTTTTTAGAAGATCAATCTAAGTGTAATAATAACTAGGGGGGTAACGACATCCCCCACTTTGCTAATTCTTCTTCCACAGCCAAGGTTGCTAGTATGTTTGAGGTTAAAATTGATCCCAAGCTTAGAACTCTAATCAAATCTCTCACAAAAAAAGTAGAATCCATTTTTGTTCAACATAACCCTACTCCTGTCATGAACGTCAACTCTATTCCATGTAATTTCTGTTTGAGTCTTGAGCATCCCGACTCCTATTGTACTCTCGTCTAAGAACAACCACCCACACAGTCGGATAATGTTTGCTCCATAAATAGCAACCTAACGCACCTTGGAGACAAAACCCCAACTTCGGTTGGCAAAATAATCAACAAGTTACACCTCCGGGGTTTAATAATCAAAATGTTATGCCAACAAACAATTACAACCAAGCTCCACCAAGACAAGGACTAGGACAAGGTAATTATAATAATTATAATAATAATAATAATAGAGATATCGTCCCAGTTAATAACAACTATCACAACCCACCCGTTAATAATCAACGTGAGATAGTTCCTGTCACACCACCTGTGGCCACTACACCTTCACAACCGGATCGTTTCGATGCCTACATATAAACTCAACAACATATTTTACAATCCATAAAACACTCCTTACAATAGTTAACGTAAGATAAAGCCCAACCTAAAAGTGTGTTTCCAGGTCAAGCTATACCTAATCCTAAAACGTCAAACACAGCCTTTGAAGTAACCAGTAATACTAGTAATGAAAATTTAAATGTAGGTGAGTTAAATGTCATCACCACTCTCCGTTCTGGCAGAGTGGTTGATAACACCGTAACTATGCCCATTGTTACACCACCAGTGGTCATTGAAAATGAAAATTTACTAGATACTGAAATAGAAACTGAAGATCCTACCCCTATAGAGGTACCAGTTAAGCCACAACCAAAGAGGAAAGTGGTCAAGGTTAAAACTCCTATTGATCCATATGCTAAATATAGAGAGAAACCACCGTTTCCCCAGAGACTAGCCATGTTAAACAAGGATACAAATTTTGACAAGATTAGAGAAGTTTTTAAAAATCTAACGATAAACCTACCTTTTCTTGAAGCTATTAAAAAATTACCACAACATGCTAAGTTTCTAAAGGAGTTTTGCACTACTAGGCAGAAAAGAAACATTCCAAAAGACGCCTTTTTAACTGAATAGTTTCCCACTCTATCTGAACATAATGGAATCGTTAAGTACAAAGACCTTGGTCGTCCTACTGTATAATGCACCTTAGGGGATACCCACACGACGACTATGCTATTAAACCTGGGGGCGAGTGCTAACTTACTCCCTTTTTATCTATATGTACAAATAGGTTTATAAGAGATGCAACCAACTAAAATGACGTTGCAATTAGTTGACCGTTCTATTAAGTATCCTAAGGGCATTGTTGAAAACGCGTTTGTTAAAGTTCAAGATTTTTACTATCTAGCCGACTTCGTTATCCTCGACACAGAAGTCGCTAATGACTCTGTTCCTATCATCTTAGGGCGTCCCTTCTTGGCAACTGCCAACGCACTCATAAACTACCATGATGGTTCGATGTCCATGTCCTTTGGCCATCTTTCTGTTATGGTAAATGTTTTCAAAATTATGTAACCGTTACCTGATATAACTATCGATGGAAAAGTTAGCATGATCGAGAGCTTAGCTCAATATTATTTCAACAACACGTTTCCAGAGAATCAGATGCACCAATTCCTTTCCTTCAAAAGTTCCGACTTCGACAATGACTCCTACAGAGAGGAAGTCAATGCCCTTTTCAAGTCTACTCCTATCTTAGATCCTTCTGTAGCTCCATCTTCCGAGTTTGAAGACCTCTTACCCAAACAAGTCTTCACTACTCAAGATGAAGACCCTCCAGAAGCCTTTTTACCTATTTCTCCCACCCCTATGCTTAAACCTCTTCCTGCTGAGTTGAAATATATCCAGCTTGATCCAGATGGCAGTCATCCGATAATCATATCTTCTCAGTTATCTGTTGATGAAGAGGCACATTTGATTAGGGTGATTAGGGAACATCGCTCCGTGATCGGTTGGTCCCTAGATGACATTAAGGGGATTGACCCTAGTGTATGCTCGCATACATTTGGAGGATAATGCGAAGACTTTATGCGAACCTCAACGTCTCTTGAACCCTACAATGAAAGAGGTGGTCAGGGAAGAAGTCTTACGGTTACTCGATGCGGGTATCATATATCCCATCTCCGATAGCGAATGGGTAAGCCCCATTCAAGTAGTTCCTAAAAAATTGGGGGTTACCATTGTGCGTAATGCTGTAGGTGAATATGTTTCCACACGAGTTCCTATGAAATGAAGGATCTGTATTGACTACAGATGCTTAAACGCCATGACACAAAAGGATCAATTTTCTTTACCCTTTATAGATCAAATGCTCGAACGTCTAGCTGGTCATGCTTATTACTATTTTTTAGATGGCTACTCTGGTTATTTTCATATCATTATCGATCCTGACGACCAAGACAAAACTACCTTTACATGTCCTTTTGGAACATATGCCTATAAATGAATGCCTTTCGACCTTTGTAATGCTCCTAGTACTTTCTAGCGGTGTATACTTCATATCTTTAGTGACATGGTGGAGATCTTCATGGAAGTTTTCATGGATGATTTTTCTTCCAATGGAGACTCTTTCAGTGAATGCCTGTCTAATCTTTCCAAAGTGTTGACACGGTGTGAGGAGTAGAATCTGGTTTTAAATTGGGAAAAATGTCATTTTATGGTTAAAAAAAAAAGGAATAGTGCTAGGTCATATTGTATCTATCGATGGCATAGAATTAGATAAGGCCAAATTAGATAAAATAGCGTCTCTACCAATACCACAGACTATCCATGACATTATAGCTTTTTTAGGCCATGCAGGTTTCTATAGGCATTTTATCAAGGATTTTTCAAAATTAGTTAGGCCTTTAACTAATCTGCTTTTAAAAGATGTCATCTTTGATTTCAATTATAACTGCAAATAGGCTTTTAAAACTTTAAAAGCCGCTTTAACATCTGCATCAATTATACAGCCTCCTGATTGGTCTAAACCTTTCGAGCTTATGTGTGACGCTAGCGATTATGCTATTGGTGTTGTGTTAGGCCAAAAACTATATGATAAGTCCACCGTTATTTATTATGCTAGTAAAACTTTAAATGATGCTCAAAGAAATTACACTATTACAAAAAAGGAATTTGTAGATGTGGTTTATGCTTTAGGTAAGTTTCATCCTTATTTGGTTGGTACAAAGACCTTAGTATATACTGACCATGCAGTTGTTAGGTACTTTCTAGCCAAGAAGGATGTTAAACAGAGATTGATCCGATGGATTCTTCTCCTGTAAAAGTTTACCCTAGAAATTAAGGATAAACAAGGGTCGAAAATGTAATTGCCAATCACTTATCTAGACTAACAAATGACAGTGATAATGATTCTGAGTTCATACCTGATTTTTTTCCTGATAGGCATCTTTATTCTATTTTTTTTTTTTTTGCACCTTGGTATGCCGACATTGTGAATTTTTTAGCTTCTGATATTATTCCTAATGTTTGGTCAAAAAATGAATGTAAATTTTTTTTTGCCAGAGTTAAGCTATACTACTGGGATGAGCCCTACCTTTTTAAGCATTGTATGAATCAAATTATTCGTCGTTGTATTCCCCAGTAGGAATATAATGAGGTTTTATCCTTCTGCCATGACAAGGAGTGTGGTGGCCATTTTAGTGGTATGAAAATGGTAGCTAAAATTCTTCAATGTTTTTTTTATTGGCCTACCTTTTTTAAAGATACCCAAGTTTATTGCAAGACATGTGTTTATTGCCAACAACTTGGGCGTATCACTAAACGTAATATGATACCTTTAAATCCCATTATGGTAGTGGAAATTTTTTTATGTATGGGGCATTTATTTCATGGGTTCTTTTTCTATTTCCCATGGTTTTATTTATATTTTTGTTACCGTGGACTATGTTTCCAAATGGATAGAGGCCATGGCTTGCCGTAGCAATGACCATAAGACAGTTGTGTTTTTTGTTAAGGAATACATTTTCTGTCGTTTTGGTATCCTAAAGCCATCATCAATGATAGCGGAACGCATTTTTGCAATAGAATTGTTGCTTCTTTAGTTAAGAAGTACAGAGTTACCCATAAGGTGGCAACTCTTTATCATCCACAAACTAGTGGCCAAGTAGAAATCTCTAATAGGGAAATAAAAAAAATATTAAAAACAACAGTCAATCCTGATCGGAAAAATTGGTCTAAGCGTCTAACAGATGCATTATGGGTGTATCGAATAGCTTTTAAAACTCCTATAAGAATGTCTCCCTTTAGACTTGTGTTTGGAAAACCTTGTCACTTGCCCGTTGAATTGGAGCACCGTGCTATGTGGGCTGTAAAAAGCCTGAACTTCAATATTGATGAGGCAGGTGTAAAGCGCAAATTGCAATTAAATGAGCTGGAAGAAATCCGTAGAGATTCTTATGATCTCGCGAAGGATTATAAAGCTAACATGAAACGTGTTCATGATAAACAGATTTTGCGTAAAGAGTTTGTAGTTGATAAAAAGGTTTTACTTTACAACTCCCATTTGAATATTTTCCCAGGGAAATTAAAAACCCATTGGTCTGGTCCTTTTCTAGTTACTGAAGTCACCCCTTACGGGGTAATCACCTTGGTAAATCCCAAGGACAACAATACCTTTCAAGTTAATGGCCAACGTTTAAAATATTTTCACGAGTTAATGTCCCCAGATGTGGAGGATGTTCTTTTACAGGACCCTGTCTATGAGGACTGACCTTTGATGTTTGGTGTACTTCCTCTCATTTCCATATATTGGTAAGTACACCATGAAGGTAATCGGGCCCTCCCTTTGGAGTGTGTGGCTGTAAGTACAGGATCCTAAATCAATGTTTAACATAATTCACACTTTCCACTCTTACATGTTTTCTCACTTTTTGAGTAATATTTCTCTATGGAGTGATTTATGTCTTTATTGTTTTATTGTTTTCCTTTATATTAAACCTTATTCATAAAAAGATTTTTTTTTAAAACCCTATAAACAGTAATCTAGCAAGTCTCGGGAATCTGACTTTAAAAGACCCACATTTTTAAACAAATTTTCTAAACCCTGTTTCCAAAATTTTGTTTGGGGGTGGGGTGTTTGGCCTTTCATATTCTTGATCGCTCAACTTCTTATTCTTGTTGGTTATGCTGTTTAGTCATACTTTGATTCGGGTTGACACTATATATGAATTTAGATTTCTTTTGATCATATAACTTATGTCATTCACGCGTTTTGAGGCATTTTCCATTTTCTTATATGTCAACGACGGTTAGATTTGAGTTTTTTTTTTTATAGATCATTAGATTGTACACTCTTTGCTGATTGTCCTCATAGCTCATTTGCAAAAATCGGACCATTAACAAATCAGGAATTTTAGTTTTAAGTTTTATGAGGCATAAGACAGGATGGGTATTACGGATTTGTTTTAGGCTTGGGCCCAAATGATTTTAAACTCTATGGGGTCACGTGCCACTCACATGACTCCCCTTTAAAAACCCCCCACACGATTTTCTTCTTTTCTTCCTCGCCTCCATTCCCGACCAAAGAAAAACCTTTAGTGCGCACGCCCCTTGGGCCAGACAAACTTGAGCACACCCGCGCCCTAACTTCCACACAAACCCAGTTCAAATTTTGATTGAGTGATTCAATCACTATCCCCCACCCTACATTCACCATAAATTTCAAATCCAAAACTCAATGGCTCCTAAAACCCCAAAGATTCTTCCAAAACAAGTTTTTACTGCTCAACAATTTTCACCCTTTTTCGGCACCGAAATGTGTATTAGGAAGTGGAATGGGTTGTTGTATTCTATGGATGATTTTTATCACACTGATTTGGTGTTTGATTTTTATAAGAAGAGGGAGATCGATGGTCGTAGGATTTTTGTAAGGGTGAATGGTAGTCGGAAAGAATTAACTACAGCAGTGTTGTATGAGATTACTGGCATTGAGCGAAGAGACATCGTAGTCACAATGCAGGAATCTCAGTTTGGTGGAATCGGTCCCTTGATGACGGAGACTGTATTGGAAGGACAGTACAACCCTGGTTCGCATTGTGTTCGTCAGACGTCTCTGAGAATAAACCAGCTAGCTGTGGCTCAGTGGGTTGGTAGGAATGTTATTGGAACCACGAAAATAAGTGACATCAATTTGAGTTGTATGCATATTCTTTGGACCATTTAGGAAAAGAAGTATGGGTTTTGCATCCTTGACTTTTTGTTAAATGAGATTAGAGCAGTTGGTAAATTAATCGCAGCTTTCCCTACATTGATTACAAAGGTTATGTTGTACTGGGGATGTGTTCTGAAGACTGGTAAGATTAAGTTGAAGTTGCATGAAAATGCACGTATTTATCGGGAATGTATTCAGAGGGATTGCCATTTGCCTGAGGTTTTGGGTGTTGAGATGGTATCGGATGAGAAAGATGAGGAAGACACAACATGTTTTGATGCAAACGCTTTGGAAAGGGCTACTACAAATATAGCCCGCGTCTCATTACTTCATCGTGGCCTGCGAACTCTCCATAACGAGTATGAGACGATTTGTACAGGCCAATGTTCTTTGTGTGACCTCTGTGAGGCTATTAAGACTAGGCAAGGTACTATCATCCGTAGCCAAACAAACTTCCAGGCTAACGTGGAGACTCTCGTCTAGAGTAATAATGAGAGTTGGGAAGCCATAGATGTTTTTAAGGAGCAACAGCGCACGTTTCAAGTAGAAGTTCTACAATGCTTGCCACCTCATGATGGTTCTTCTTCTGTTGACTCTGGAAGGCATGAGCGTCATCGACGCAGGACGGATGACTCTGGCCCTTCCTCATCTTGTGGCTAGTTTTTTTTTTTGTTGTATTGTTGTTTTTAGGAATATTTCCCTTTCTTAGTAGAATTTTTATTCCCAGTTGTTTAGTTAAGTAGTTAATATTGGATTATGTATTTGGTTTTTATTTGAATTTCAAGTTAATTAATTTTTTGTCCAAGCATGCTATCTATTTTTCATGAATCCCACCTTTCCGACTTGTTTGGGGGTGACATTATTTGCTTAGTATTGTATTTACCCTATCCATATGTTTTTGAAGTTAATATTGCGAGGTTAGAAGAATATAGTCTATATATGAGCATGATGCTAATGTGGTGTAGCTAGAATTAGCTACCCTTGGTTTGTGCAACCTCAAGGATTAGAAATTGGATGATTGCTATTTTTAATTCCAGCTAAAAAGCTATCGGTTTGATTTTTCACTCTGCATCTCGTCTATTTCTATTTTGGATTTAGAAATTTTCCTTTTTCCATCATCTTGCCTTACCAATTTAGGGAACTTGTGGAACTTGGTTTAAAAAACTAGTGCTCTATAAATACATGGCACACCATATATTTCACACTACACCATTATTTTTCATCACACAAGCACCTCTCAATTTCACCTCAAAATTCATACAACAAACAGTACTCGGAGCACGCACGCCCTCTCTTTTACCTTATAGCAGAGTGCGCCTGCGCCCAAGGTCTTAGATTGTAGAATTTTCTTCTTTCAGAATTTAGTGCGCCCGCCCCCTTCCATAGGTCATTCTGAGCGCCCCCTTCCATAGGCCATTCTGACCTCAACATACCTCCAGTTATTTTTTCTGGGGTTTTCCGCACTCACTTCAAGGAGTTCAGTAGTGTATTTGTTTGCTATAAAATCTCCTCAAATCATACCAGAGCAGTCCTTTGAAGAATTGCTCGAGAGTGACACTTATGGATACTGGTTCTGCGACACGATTGTGCAGTAAAAATGGCAGACTCTACTGGTAAGTGCCGATGACTCTTATTCTCCTAAACTTACTACTTATTCTATGATAATTTCTTTTATCGACCAGATAGGGAACAAGTGTTCTCTGTCACCATTGATGATATAACAATGGATTTCAGCAAGTTTTTTGTAGCCTTTGCTGTTGGGATGCATATGCCTGCTCCCCAAAACTCATGGGGCTATATGTTTGATAATATATACCTATATAACTATGAGTATTTTTGTGAGACTTATGACGTGGGGATTTTTCGTGTAGAGGACCAAGGGCATTTTAATGTAGCCCTTGGTAGCTTGTCCCTTAACGTAGGCACTATCTTGTTCTTTATTATGCTGAATATCTTAGGGGAATGGCAGTTTTCTTCTGCGAATAACGCCGCTGGTGACGTCTTCTTTGCTTTAGTTGAGGGACATATGCTATATGACATTCCCCAGACCTTAGTATCCAGTTTAGCATGAGCTCATAGTATGAAGCATAAGTACCTTCTTATGCCTGTCTTGGTTTGCCGCATCATGGTAAGTTTCTTTCCTGATTTCGCATTCCGCTACACAGATTGGGTTGGGGTTGACATTATGCGACCCACCAATTACATTATACGCTATTTTCGTGCTATGACTTGGCCAGGCTACAACCTCATTGGGTTGCCCCTTACACCCCATCAGACCGAGTGACGCTTAACATGTTAGCACGGGTTGATGATAAATGGCGTGACGCATGGCAAATTATCATGGCTTGGCAAGATGCAAAGGAACCTCACTTCTTTATAGAAGAGGAGGATAACGCTAAAATGTTGGATATGAGATAAGTTTTACTTTTTGTTCGTGTTTGCTTATGTCACAAGCAATTTTATTTTTATTATTCCCATAACGGGTGAAACTCATATAGAGTTGCGTCTATTTTTCTTTACCTATATTAGTATGTTCTGAATTTGTTATGCAGGTGTTCTAAAATTTTCACGCGTTTCCATGGTATTTTTAATTATTATTATTTCTATATGTTGAGGACAAAACATGTTTTTGTTTGGGGGTGGCATAGAAACACGTGTAATTTAAGACACCTAATAGGATATATATATAATATGCACTTGTTTTCTAGTAAAAAAATTTAAAAAAAAAATAAAAATAAAAAGTATTTATACTATGCACTTAGGGATATTGGTATTGGTTTTTTTCCTGTGATGATAGTAGTCTAGGAGTTTCACGTTAACTCTTAAATTAGAATAGTTTTTAGAAACTTAGGTTAATATGTAGGTAATAGTCATTGCATCTTTCCATAAATATATTGCATGAGCATCTATGTTTGTACTGACAGTAAGTTTTTGAAATCTAGACTAGAGTACTTATTCTACAAATCCTGTGAGAATATAGCCTAAAAACCTTATGAGTGAAATATCTGAGTAATGACACAAGAGAAAAGCAAATTCCGAATAGAGAAATCACACGTCTATTTGCTAGATCACTATAGCATATCCTAAGCGAAAATTTAGGCCCTTTTTAGATCGATATAGCCTGAAATTCAAACCTATATGAAATTATTTTCTGCTAGTCGCCCCTTTGAGCCTTTCTTTAGACTTTTCATAATCCACAATCCTTTACCCTTTTACAAAAACAAAATAAAAATAAAATAAAAAATTCAAACCTATATGAAATTATTTTCCGCCAGTCGCCCCTCTGAGCATTTCTTTAGCCTTTTCATAATCCACAATCATTTACCCTTTTACAAAAACAAAATAAAAATAAAATCAGTGTACCCATTTTTGAATGAGTCTGAGAAGTAAGATAAAATGAAGAAAAGAAAGGAGAAAGACCTGTGGAACACCAAGAATTTGTTAGTTGCTTCAAATAAGAAAAGAAAAAAAAGTTTTCATCTAAAGAAAAGAAAAAAATAAATAAATAAAATAAAAAGTTAGAACTCCAAAAACAGAATCAAAGGAGTTAAAAGCCAAAAGAGAAAGAAAAAATGGTTAAAGATGGAAACAAAGTGTAAAAGCAAAGTAAGAATAAGGTTTTCTCTAGTTACATATTTTGAAGATCCTATCATCTCAGACTTGTCCTTTTAAATATCTATTTTCTTCATTTTTAAAACCATCACCTAATCCCCGCAACACCTAATAAAGACATCTAGCTTAATTAGGAATAGGTTAGTGTGATAATAAGTGACAGATGTGTTTGATCGACTTCGGCTTTCTTGTACGTCATTGAGTTTGTAAGGAAAAGTGTGCCCACTGCACACTGGAGTGAGCGAAACTTGAGTGGAAAAATCAGAGTGTTTTTGTTTTGACATATTTGTGAGGACCTACTTAAGGACGCT
This sequence comes from Coptis chinensis, assembly GCF_015680905.1. Classification (NCBI taxonomy): domain Eukaryota; kingdom Viridiplantae; phylum Streptophyta; class Magnoliopsida; order Ranunculales; family Ranunculaceae; genus Coptis; species Coptis chinensis. The sequence goes on along the minus strand of NC_141456.1, from coordinate 37,168,705 downwards.
ATCGCAAAGTTTCAGAAACGGACCTGTTATTGCATTTCATAGCATAGTTCATTATATATGTTGATCCATAGATGATTGATTATTATGCACATATTAACTTAGGTTTCGAATTGATTATTCTGTATTCATTTCTAGTGAGATGTATAGATATCTGAGAATAAATAAGGAAACAGTAATTTTATTTCTTAGTTGTTGTAGTCTAGATGAAATTTGTGTGTACCTTCTCTAGAAAACACTCATGAGGCTATAACTCGTCCACTAGGGAATTCCTAATGGTTTAAAGCCTTATTGCATATAGTCAATGCAATCGCACTCGGCGAAACGAGATTAGTTAGAACTCCATTTTTGGTCACTTATTTTAATTTCTCATATTTGCTTGAGGACAAGCAAAATGCTATTTTGGGGTGATTTGATAAGAGCCCAAAATTGTAATTTTAACCCCTTAATAATATTATATTTAGACCAATTATGGTTATAATAAATAAGAGTTAGTACTGTTTATGTACGTTTGTGTATTTCAGGTATTGGAGTTAAATATGTGAAGAAATATGTCACTTTTGTAAGAGAAAGGAGCAAAGGTTGGCTGCTAAGAAGTTTTATGGTTAAAGCCCAAGTTTCAAGGAGAAAAAACCTTTTTAAAATCTCAGTCAAAGCTGAAAAGTCAAAGTCAACGCGAGCAAAAATAGAGCAGAAAAGTCAATAGAACTTCCGCAAGCCGTATCTTTGGACTCAGGCCTCGGAATTGGGCCTAATATATGTCAAAACGACCGACTCGGAAAGAGCTTTCTAATAGTCTAGGCCTTGATCCAATAAGAGGAGTAAAAGTAGACAAAAAGGCTGTTGCAGTAATTTCCAACAGAGAAACCTTTTTTGGACTTAAATAATTAGGTTTGGGGCTTGATTTAATGGCCCAAAGCATAGCTCCAAAGCCCATGTACAAAATTGTACACCTAGCCTTCTCTTATATAAAGAGGACTAAGGCACAACTCTAACTCTCTCTCCCATTAGATAATTAATTAGTTTTCTACTTTAGTTTTAAAACCTAGTTATTGTTTTATTAGTCTACTCACCATTAATTCAATCCAAGCTATTTCCAATACAAGTGTTTTTTAATTATGTTTTCTTCTCCTTATTATTATGTCCATGATAGTCTAATGAATTATTGCTAAACTTCTATTAGAGGGGTTTGATCAAAGCTTTGATGAAGACTTGATGTGTTAGTATAGAATAGTTGTAGTAAGATATTCCATTCTAGAAGGTAGTTAATTCATCATGAAAATGGGTTTCAATTGCCTCACATGTTAATTATTAGTTGGTAGAGATGCCATGAACAATTAGGGATAAAAAGACCAAATCTTTATGTGAAAACATAAAGATTACGGTTGCAACAACTCCGTACTAGCATATTAAAAATTAATCAAGGTGGAATCAAATCCCCCTAATCTCTTCTTCTCATTCACATCTTCTCATTAAATTGCCCTAGAATAATTTAGAATATCTTAATTAGTTATTTTTACCATATTAGTATAATTAAACCATTGCTCTCATTGATATTGTAGAATTGTTTAAGATAGAAAAATTGTCACTTCTAAGCAACTAGGAGTGGAACGAATCTTTACTCAAGTTATTGCATGATAATCGAGAGTAGAAACTTTGATATAAACATAGAAAAAATAGCGTTTCTTATTCATAGTATAAATCATTATTCATAGGATATAGAAACGTCTTATTTTACATTTTGTCAACATGCCATTTAGGATGCATATTCCTAATACGTGTATTTTGGCATAAAAAGGATAGCTATTTACGCTGCTTAGGAAGATTCCAGTTTCGGAGCAAAGTTGCCAAAAAGTCAAAGTCAAAAATCGAGGTCAAAAGTCAAGTCAACTGTCAAAGTCAAAGACTCAAGGACTCAAGGCTGGAAGCTACAGACCCAGGGACCTAAAGCCAAAATCAAGACTTCTCTTATGTGGGCTTAGGTCAAGGGCCCATAAGTTTGTTTCTAGAAAGAAAGGTATAATTATAAATGGTGTTCTATATAAACCAAAGTTGTAGAGAAAGATCTTGACCCTAGATCTAAATCTTTGGTCATTAGGAGTAGATTAAATGTTTTTATTTTAAATTGTTATTTTCTTATTTTCCATTTTCATGTTCTTCAAGCTTTAGTGTAACCCAAGTTCTAAATCATTTCAATACAAACTTTCTAAATCATTTCAATACAAGTTTTCTAAATCATTTGAATACAAGTTCAAGATTGAGAGTAATTCCAAATAGCCAAAGAGACTAGGAGAGAAGAGTTACAAAGTTTAGTGTTTTATCCATCACAAACCTTCCTCTAAACAAAGAAGCTAAGATGAACAACAAAATCCTTTCGACCACTACCACTCAATATACATCACGCGCTCGCCTTCACTGCAAGCTTCCAGGCTCAGATTTCCAGGCTCTTCTTCTAACACTTCCCGTACTTAAGTTCATTACTTGTTTGCTATGTATATTCCAAAAATTATACCGAAACAATCTTTTGAAGATCTTTATCTCAATGAGAAGTACGGTGCATACTTTGATGATATGATATTAGAGCACGAATGGGATACCCTACTGGTAAGACATGATCAAACTTATTCTCCTGTACTTACTAAATATTTTTATGAGCATGTTACCTTCTTTGACCGCTTCCATGGAGAACAAGCCCTCAGAGTCATGTTAGATAACGAACCCTTTGAATTGACTAAGTACTTAATTGCTTTTACATTAGGAATTCCAACCACTGCCCAACACACCCATATTGATTATATAGCTGATAATAACAACAATTATGATTGGATAAACTTCCACGAGACCTATGGTGCTTGCATATTTCAAGTAGTACACCAAGGCCAACATAACGTATCCTTAGGAAGCATGGCCCTCAATATGGGCCTTGCTATGCTTTTCTTTAAGCTTAATGTCCTAGGAGATTGGCACTTTAAATCCGCGGATTCCCAACGCCTTCTTTGCTTTAGCAGAAGGGCGTTGGTATTATGATATATCCAAAACCATAGTGGATGGTCTTGCAAGAGCACAGACTATTAGGCATCATTACCTTCTTATGCCAGTCACAGTCACTCGTATTATGCTATTCTTTTTCCCTTAATTCTATACACGTTTCACTGATTGGGTCAAGGTTGATACAATGCGCACGACCAATGATATAGTCCATTCTTTATGTGTTATGGTTTAGCCTGGTTGGCGCCTATTACCTCACCTAGTAGCCCTATGCACCCCGTCTAACCAAATTGTACTAAATAGGTTGGCTAGGGTAGATGAAAATAGGATGAAGGCTTTGAAAGTATTCATAGCTATGCAAGACTTAAAGGAGCCTCATTTCACAAGTGAAGAGCAAACGGAGGAAAATGCATGATTCGAAACAACTATATATGGTAATATTTATTATTTCCTGTTTGAGTCTGCTTATGTCCCAAGCGAATTTTTATTTCCTTTTATCTCCATAACGGATGGAACTCATATAAGAGTTGCGTATGCATTTTAATTCTTTATATTTGTATCGTTTAACTTTCTTTTTCAGGTGCTACTATTTATAAGCACGTTTCTATGGTACTCTCTATCCTTTATTTTCATTCTATACTTTGGGAACAAAACATGATTCTGTTTGGGGGTGGTATAGAAACACGCTGTAAATGTTTAAGCACATATTAGGTTGTATATTACCTATTAATTGTCATATAAAAATAGAAAAAAAACATAAAAATAGTTTATACTATGCACTTAGGATAATGGTATTATTTCTTTTTCCATGATGATATTAGTCTAAAAATCTCAAGTAGCAATAGAATTAAGCATAGTTCTTAGAAACTTAGGTTAATACGTAGGTAATAATCATTACATCTTTTCATTAACATCTTGCATGAGGAGTTTCACACTTAAAGCTTGAGTTTAGAAAAATGGGGACCAAAGCTTGGGCGACTAGTTGGGACATAACTTAAGTTGTCCCAGTGATCCAGTACTCCAATTTATGCCACGTTTAGTTAATTTTCTGTTTGTACTCCTTTCTTATCGAGAAACCCTTGCTGTTCTTTTCTTTTTCGGGCAAAAACCCCATTGTTGTTGGTCGTGCTCTGCAAGGTCCTACCTTTAGCTGGTTTTTCGTTGGTTCGTTTCTCCTTCTCCGGTAAAACCCTCCACTGTTGATAGTGTGAGTTCGGGAAAGATTCTTTGTTGTCTCTTGCAGGTAAAATCCTCCACTGATTGACAGTGAGAGTTCGAGCAAGATATCCCCTTTGTTGTTGTTCGAGCTCGAGAGTTCGAGCAAGATATCCCCTTGTTGTTGTTCGAGCTCAGCAAGGTTCTAACTTGTAGCTATTTTTTCTGTTCGCTACTCCTTCTCCTCTGTTGTTGTTTGGGAAAGTTCCTTTGCTTTCTAGTGACGCGGTATTATCCTCCACTGTTCGAAAGTGAGAGTTCGGGATGGAAGGCAAACAAGTATGGACCTTTATGAGTTTGAAAACCCCTGTTCGGCTAGGCTAGTTGATACTATTGTGGAGAGAGTTTCGACTTACTGTTCGAAAGTGAGAGTTCGGGTCGAAAGGCAAACAAGTATGGACCTTTATGAGGCTAGTTGATTTTGTTGTGGAGAGTGTTTCGACTTGTTTGCAGGGTTCTGAACCTGCAACAAGGCAGATGACTTTTGTTGAAATAACCATTAACAACTCCTCAACTGGTGTTGAATCTTCAGCTCAAGGAGCAAGTAGAAATGTCATGGTAGCATAAAACCAAGGAAGCACATTTGCGGATATGGTACGACCTCACATACAGCGCCCAGTGGATATCTCCACACTACCAATGGCAACCAGAAAGGATAACCATCCAGCCATTAAATTTCCCATAAGATTTGTTGAAAAGGGCATTGAAGCTTGTAAACTCTCTCTAGTGGGCTGAGTTGATATGAAACTTACCCTGGACAAAATCAGATCGGTAGTCATCACTGATTGGGGATTAACTGGAAAGGTGAAAATTTCACCCTTGGGAAAAGGTTATACCAACTTCTGTTTTGAGAAAGAAGATGACTATAGCAGAATTTTACATGGAGGAACATGGTATATAGAAAGACAACTTCTGAGATTTACAAAATGGACACCAAACTTCAGCATAGACACATATCGCCAGACAGCAGCCCCAGTGTGGGTGAAATTTCCAAGACTTCCCCTCGAATATTGGAAAGCTAAAACTCTAATGTCAATGGGAAGAGGACTGGGTAGCCCTATTAGAGTTGACGCCAACACTCTTGACAGAGATAGCGGATATCACATAAGTGTACTAGTAGAAATAGATCTGACTGAACCAATTCCAGATAAAATCTCAGTGGAAGTGGTGGAACAGGGCATTGACTTTTGCTAAGAAATCCAATTGGGTAAGCTTCCAAAATTTTGCACTCATTGCACAATGGTTGGCCACCTAACTGCTGAATGTAGAAGACTCCGATCAAAAAAAGGGAAGGACCAAGTTCCAAGCCAAGAGAATGCAAATGCCCTGGCCCGCCCAAAGACTGCACTCTCCAAAAAAAGGTGAATGCGTAATTAAAAGACGGCCGCGGCCCGAATGGAGACCACGAGGAAATACAACAGCACAAGATGTTGAGGAAGCACCAGTAGCCACAGATGTATTGGTGGAAATGCCCATTCCACAAAGTATATCTCGGACTCCAGGTGCCTGTGTAGTGGAAAGAAATATCCCAAGTTCACAAGGGACTGCCCCAGAGGAGACTACTCCTACACTTACTGTAGCGGTTTTGGAAACTCTCCCAGACCCAATAACAAATTTTGTAGCTATTCCAAGGCAGGCCGCCCCACATAGTGAATCCCCCCTCAAACTTGCAATGCTTTGGTCCAATTTGTCTCAGACAACTCCACTGTATCGCACGAAGAATCGATCCAACTCTGATAAGTGCTCAAAAAGTGTTATTTAACCCTCGATTATGCCTCTTGTTTAGCTATCTTAGTGGACTAATAGTATTTATAAGTTGTGTTTTAAGATTCTACAGGTGAAAAAGAGAGTTTTGTAGAATATTAGAGAAAATGGGGTAAAACGAAGCAATTCGGAGCATTAATGATCACATGGGAGGTCCGTGGACAATCATGGAGAAGGCCAAGGAATTGGAGCTATTAAATATGCGACTTGGACCTATTTTAAAGTCTATTTGGAAGCCCAAGGCCAAAGGATTCGTTGCTTGGACCAAAGCCCGCAAAAGAGGATAGAAGGATAGAGCAGAAGAGAGAAAATCGGCTTATGCGTCTGGGACGCATGGATCGAGCGTCCAGACGCATTGATTGCGTCTGGGACGCATAGATCGAGCGTCCAGACGCATTGATTAAGTCTGGGACGCATGGATAATGCGTCCAGACGCATGAATCGACACTGTAGCCAATTCCTTCTCAGTTTTGAAGACGAAGTCGGACTCTGAAAGAAACCTATTTGTATTAGGAAACAAATGACGGTTTGGAATGCTTCTAGAACTCATTGTAACCCCTATAAATAGAGGACCTAAGTGCCTCATGTAATTTGCCAATTCACTTATATTCTTGTCTCCAGAACTTGAGGCAGAGAGAGATTAATAATAAAAGATCGGTTTTAACTAGCTGAGTCTTAATAAATTAGTCTTTCTAGTCTTATGTTCTTCAACTCTTCTTCTTCTCGTTCTTCGTGTTCTTCCTTCTATATGGAAGGCTAATCTTCTCCTTCAAGGGAGGAGATGAAGCCCGATGCTTAAGGTTTAATGATTCTTCCGGTTCATGGTGTTCTTCTTGTCAAGGTTAGTTCTTTATGTTTGTAGTTATTAGTTCCATTGCCCACACCAGGGGATGGAAGTATAGAATAGGGTTTATGTTTTGCAATATTAATATCATGCTAGTGTTCTTTACTTTTCTTCTAGTAGTGTAATTCTTTAGAGTTAGGGAAGTATTCTTTGTGTTGCCTTAGAAGGGGTAGCTCAGGGAGTGGGCGCCTAGGGGAAGTATTCTTTGTGTTTGCCTTAAGTGGTGATTCATTGAATGGTCTGCCCTATTAGGAAGTACTCCTTGATGTTGTTCTTGGTAATACATTGAATGGCTGCCCGAGCTTACATATAAAAGGAAAGAAGATATTAATAGCATAAACATAAGAACAACCTTAAGTAGAGTTAATTGTTAACGATGTTTCATCCAAAAGGGCATCGGCACTCGCTCGATTGCCTAATTGTAGTCTACTTGTAAGAACAACCATGAAGCAGAAGGTCATAGATTAAAAGTATTGGTGGATTCTAATCTCTTGAATTCTCTCTCTTATAAATTCTCAATAGTTTAGTTAGTTTAGCTTAGTTTAGCATTAGAATCTACAATCTCTACAACATTAGTTTTAATCCCTCAAACCCCTTTCCGGTCCTTTCTTCACATAACATACACTTAAAAGTGGAACGATACCCTACTCATCCTTTACTTAGTGAGGGATAATTAGGTTTTGATACGCTTCTCTTTTGTTCAACGATCATCATCTATCTACATCATCCATACACCATCTAAACACACAAAAAGAGGTCAATGTCAAACGGCCGCTTTAAGTTGTTTATGTTTAACGTTTTCTTTCAAGATTAGAATTTTGGATATTGAGGTAATTTTAGCCGCATCATCCATCCTTTTAAGAAAGAAAGAAGCTTGAAGGACATCTCGAAGACAAGATCTACCATCCGGTTAGTCAAAATCTTCATTCTTTTATTGCTTTTTAGTATAGTTGCATCATAGTTTAGTTTTATTGCTTTCTAGTATAATTGCATTTAGGATCTTTTCAACAATTGAAGTTGTAAGCCAACACAGCGAAATATCAGACTCTAGTGTTTCTTGTCTGAATCTTGACAAACGGACTATCGATGCGTAGGCGGTGGGTACTTAAGCAATCGAAGTGATTCACCATAACCACAGAAGAGACTGACTTTTAGACAACGGGCGAGATACTAGCTGCAAAGCCCAACCCAGTTGAAGAAAAGTAGTTTTACATTCTAGTATAATTTAGAATAGTTGCATAGTAGGATAGTTTTTTGTTATTTTCGCGTAGAATTTTCTAGTGTATGCCCCGTCGTCCATATAATCGTCCAGTAAGAACACAACAGTGGACAAGGTTTAACAACCGACTCACAAGAATACTAGACGAGATTAATACAATGGCCGCAAGCAATGATGGAGGTGTTTTGGACACCAATAATCCTGAAGCTATCCCACCCATGCAAGCACAACAGAGGAAGAAGCTGAGCGATTTCTATTCGCCAATTATTGGAGACCCACCCAGCAGTATTGTTTTTCCAGAGACAGAAGCTAATCAATTTGAACTTAGAGCATCAGTAATCTCTATGCTTCCAAAGTTCAATGGTTCAGACAATGTTCAGCCTTATGTTCACATGAACAAATTTCTATCAGTCCTCAGAACTTTCAAGAACCAGAATATCAGGGATGAGAGTATCAAGTTAATTCTTTTTTTTCACTCTCACCGAAGGTAAAGCATCCGAATGGTTAAGCTGCCATGTACCGATCAATTCAATCAACAACCGGGAGAAATTGAGAACAAAGTTTATGAACAAGTTCTACCCACTGAGTAAGCAGATGCCATCGCCAAGCCATCAGCAATTTCAAAGGGAAGGTGGCGAAGAATATCATCAAAGTTGGGAGAAATTCAATAATCCGCTAGTCTCATGTCCACATCATGGTTATGATAAGAGCACACTGGCTCATTTTTTTCTTTTCGAGGACTTTCTACTATGAACAAGCAGATGATACAGTCAATGCATCAAGGTAAGTTTACATCATTGGATGGAGAGGAAGCCTACAACTTTCTCGAGAATTTAGTTGAAGACACTCAACAATGGAGTACTAGCAACGAGGACGTAGCTAGAGTGGAGGGGGTGCTGAAGAAATTTGGCAACCAAATTCAAGAAGACCTAAATCAAGCAATGCTATCAATTATGGCAAGCCTATCAACAGGACTTGAAAATCTGAACAAGAAGTTTGATCAGTTCTCCATGAATCCTCCAAAACCAAACAATTTCCAAGCTAAACCTCAGCCATCCAAGCCTTGTTATACCATTTGTGATCTATGTTACGATGAAGGCCACACCATGAAGAGTGTTCAGATTATTCCGGATACTAATGCAGAGGCATGTAGTATCAATTCTTTAGGAAGAAATAACCAATTCAATCAGGGACAGAATTATTGGAAGCCACAAAATACAAATCAGAGGAATTTTCCTCCGGGATTTCAAAATCATCAAATCGGTTCGAATAACCGATGATCGGTTCCAAAACCGCCAAAGAACCCATACGAGAAATCAACGGTCATACCGAACCAAAGAATACAAAGCCAACACAAACAGAGAGTTAGTACCGGATCTTATGAGTGGATATATTGCCCCTACGCCTCGGTCGAGCAAAGCGGTTATCCCACATCCGGGAAGAAGCTATCACCACCATTGTCAATGAGTGAAACGGACAAATCAAAGAACCCGAAGTTGGAGAATAACTTTAGTGTCATTCAAGGCCGATAGGGCAAATCGTCTGCCTTTGACAGAGAGATCAAAAGGAGCATTACCAAGCCCGGAGCCCAAACTGAAAGGAAGAGGTGTCCCGCGGTGGATAACCCGGAGATTACTCGGTCGAATGCCCAAGTTAATTCTCACCACCACCACGAGGTCGGGCAAGAAAGCCGATAACAAGATTGTCTATGAACCAGGAAAAGATTCCGTGGAGCCTAAGGTAACTTATGTCCCCACCATCCCTTTTTGATTCTAACATTCCAGATATATCTAGTGTTGTGCCACCTGCTGAAGAAACTGTTGCAAAAGAAGTTGAAGGAACTACTGTGGAAGTAAGTAAGAAGAAGCCATCACGAGTGACTCCACCTGTCACTCCACTAATTGTTACCAAGCCAACCGAAGCCGAAAGAAGAGAACCGATATTGAAGAATCCGCCAGCACCGTTTCCTTCGAAACTAGTGAATACCAGAAAAGATGACCAGTACAAGGAGATTTGCGATGTATTTCAGAATTTGCAGATTAATATCCCATTTCTGACTGCCATCAAGCAAGTTCCCTCTTATGCCAAGTTCCTGAAAGATCTAGTAAAGAAGAAGACCAACATTCCGAAAGAAGCTTTTATCGCTCAAAGATGTTCATCGTACCTACAAAATCTATCGGTTGTGAAACTGAAAGATCCTGGAAGTCCAACTGTTACATGCAGAATTGGAGATTCTTTGGAGGAACAAGCTTTATTAGATTTGGGTGCCAGTGTGAATCTTCTACCATATTTCGTCTACGAGAAGTTGGGCTTGAAGGATCTAAAACCGACTGATGTTACTTTACAGTTGGCAGATAGATCAGTGAAGATACCTAGAGGACTAATTGAAGACGTCATAGTCAAGATCGAAGATTTCTATTATCCGGTTGATTTCATAGTACTTTCGAATACGTAACCTACATCCGGCGCAAATACCAATCATTCTAGGCGCACCATTCTTGGCCATCGCAAATGCACTCATCATTTGTTTAAACGGTAATATGACGTTATCCTTTGGTAATATGAAAGTCGAGACCAATGTTTTCCATATGTTACAAAGAACCACGGGAAGTATGTGTCGCGGAACGAGGTATGCATGATTGAAGCGTTAAGCACGGGATTATCGACTCATTCATATCCTGGCGATGAGTTATTGAAAGCTCTAACGGACTTCAGATTTGAGGAACTTAGTGTTGAGTCAATCAATGCGATTTTGGATTCATCACTGTCATGGATGACATCAAGTTCAAAGAAAAGCTTGAATCACCTATGCTTGATGGACCACCTAAAAGAGCTTAAGAAGGAGCCACCTAAGCTAGAATTGAAGCCTTTACCGCCTACACTCAAGTATGTTTTCTTGGGAGATTTGGGAACCTACCCAGTAGTCATTGCATCAGATTTGACTGCGAGGAATCCAGGTTAGTAGCACTTTTAAAAAAACACAAGTCAGCTATAGGTTGGACAATTGATGATATCAAGGGGATCAGCCCTATGATAGTTCAACATAGGATTCATCTGGAAGAGGATTCCAAGACTTAAGCTAAACAACGGAGGAGGCTTAATCCGAAAATGAAGGAAGTAGTTAGAGAAGAGGTCGTCAAACTCCTTGGACGCCGGCATTATCTACCCTATTTCTGATAGTCAATGGGTTAGTCCAGTTCAAGTTGTGCCAAAGAAGTCCGGAACCACAGTGATCGAGAACGAGAACAATGAGTTGATTCCAACCAGGATTCAGACTGGATGGAGAGTTTGCATCGATTACCGGAAGCTGAATAGCGCATCGAGGAAAGACCATTTTCCATTGCCATTTATCGATCAGATGTTAGAAAGATTAATTTGGACAAGCTTACTATGCTTTCTTGATGGTTACTCGGGATATTTTCAAATCCATATTCACCACGAGGACCAAGAGAAGACCACATTCACATGTCCATTCGAACATTAAGCCTACCGTCATATGCCTTTTGGTCTATGCAATGCACCGCCACTTTTCATGATGCATGATGAGTATTTTTTGACGATGGTGGAGAAATACATGGAAGTTTTATGGACGATTTTTCAGTTTTTGGATCATCTTTTGAGGATTGCCTACACCATCTCTCCTTAGTCCTTAAACGCGTTGTTCGCGATACCAACTTAGTTACAGGCGGGAAAAGTGTCACTTCATGGTAAAGGAAGGGATAGTGCTAGGTCACCAAGTTTCAAAGGAAGGAATTCTAGTAGATCGGTTTAAGATTGATATTATAAAGGATCTACCCAAACCGAGAACTCATCAAAGATATCCGTGCCTTCCTAGGTCACGCGGGATTCTACCGTCGATTTATCAAAGATTTCAGAGAATTGCAAGACCCATTTATCACATCCGTTAGGGAAAGATATTGTCTTTGATTTTGATACATCATGTGTTGAAGCTTTTATGAAGTTAAAGGAAGCACTAACTTCAAAGACCAATCATTCGCGTCGCCCGATTGGAGCCAGCCATTTGAAATCATGTGTGATGCATCTGATTATGCTATAGGAGCCGTTCTAGGACAAAGAGACAAGAAAGTGCCATATGCAATCTACTATGCTAGCAAGACTCTAAATGGAGCTCAGATTAATTATTCTACCACTGAGAAGGAACTCTTAGCCGTCGTCTATTCTCTTGACAAATTTCGACAATATCCGATAGGTTCAAAGGTGATTGTCTATATCGACCATGTCTTTAAGGCCATTTACTCGCTAAAGTAGGATGCCAAGCCAAGATTGATCCGATGGATACTACTTTTACAAGAATTTGATTTGGAGATACATTGATAAGAAAGGAACAGAGAATGTCGTTGCTCGATCACCTTTCTAGATTGCTAGTGGAGAATACGGAAGACAATTTACAAATCTGTGAGACTTTTCCCGATGAGCGGTTGTTCAAGATATCGAAGTGCCATGGTACGGTACCCACATTGCAAATTATCTTGTGACCGACAAAGGTACCATCACATTGGAGCAAGCAAGAAAAAGATTGATTCTACTCAAAGGCGGATATTATTTTTGGGATGATCCATACTTATTCAAGAAGTGTTAGGATCAAATTATTGAAGATGCATCCCGAATTGGAACAGAATCCATTCTATCATTTTGTCATGATCACCTTGCGGAGGGACACTTTGGCCCGCGAACGCATCTGCAGAACAAGGTATTACAAGCTGGATTCTATTGGCCTACTTTTTAAAGATGCAAATATTTATTGCAAAGCATGTCCGAGATGCCAATTTCGGGTAAAACCTCGAAAAGGTTCGAGTGGCCTCAACAACCAATCCTTATCTCGAAATCTTTGATGTATGGGGTATAGATTTCATGGGACCATTTCCTCCTTCTTTGGTTACACCTACATTCTACTTGTTGTGGACTATGTTTCAAAATGGATTAGGCAGTTCCTACGAAGACGCCGATCATAAAGTCGCCGTGGACTTTCGAAGAAGAACATTCTACCAAGATTTGGAACACCGAGAGCCATCATCGGTGATAACGGTTCTCACTTCTGAACCGTGTATTTGGGAATCTTATGGCAAAGTATGGAGTAATTCACAAGCTAGCTTTACCATATCATCCTCGGACTAATGGTCAAGCGAAGTTTCGAATAGGAAATCAAGAGTATTACGAGAAGACATGATAAATCCATCTAGGAAAGACTGGTCTCTTAGACTCCAAGATGCACTATGGGCATCTGAGCAGCATTCAAAACACCCATAGGGATGTCGCCCTATCGCTTGGTATATGGAAAAGCATGTCATCTACCCGTTGAGTTAGAACATAAAGCCTATCAGGCGTTGAAAGAGATGAATTTCAACCTAGATCAAGCGAGGAGAGAAAGGAGGAAGCTTCGGATCGATTGAATTAGAGGAATTGAGAAGTGATGCTTATGATAAGTCGAGGATTTACAAGGATAAGACTAAAGCATTACATGATAGAAGAATTCTAAAGAGAGAATTTGAACCGACGAGAAGGTTCCGGTCTACAACTCGATCTAGAAATTTTCCCTGGAAATTTGAGATCTAGATGGGCCGGGACCGTTTATAGTAAGACATGTCACACCTTTTGGAGCTATTGAAGTAGAAGACATAAAGAGAAGGACTCGTTTCAAAGTCAATGCTCATCGACTAAAGCCTTTTCTGGAGTTACCTACTGGAGACGTGGAGGCCATTTTTCTCAAGGATCCGGGTTTATCGGACCAATTGTTGAAGCGGAAAATTGGGGAAAGTTACCTACACACCTTAAAGATTACATTCTATGTCTTCTTTGAACCTGTTACTCTGTCTAGTTTAAGTTTTTTGCATGAGGAAGCCAAGCGTCGTAAGCTTGACTCCTTAGGATCTCATTAGTATAAGTGCCACTGATAGCCGGGCCCTCAGATTTTCATAACTTTGTCCTTTACTGAGAGGAGTTGCAAGCGCCGGAGTCAAAGTCTCATAACTCTAGTAGACCGAGTATAAAATGTCTATAGGAAGTAAGCATGTTGTTGAGAGATCAGTTTTGGAATGGGAATTCTAGTCTTGAGGATCTGACTTTAAAAGACTCATATTATGTCTTGGGGATCTGACGGAAAAAGACCTAAAAATTTGTTTCTTGAACTAATTCTGATATTCGGCATCAATGGTAATATCCTACCTTTTTCTCATCCATTTCATTTACTTCTTTATACATTGAGGTCAATGCATGCATAAGTAGGGGGAGGGTGTACTTGAGAAATGAATTTCGAAAATTAGTTTTCAAAAACTAAAATATTTTTGTTTCTATATCAGTAGCATGAGAAAAATGAATTTTAATGATGAGTCTGGGATATAGATTCTATACTGCTTAGTGCTGAGTTTGATAGATAGTTGATATTATTGATTTCATTACCGCTTAGACTATTTATTATGCTCGGACATAGTTCTTATTGATAGAATTTTTTATCAAGGCACCACCATAATACTTGGTCAGTTTTGTGTACTTTTGCTAGAAGAGAGATTTAAACCCCTAGTAAACTGAAAGTAGAATTTTTAGACTTAGCCCGTGAGACTTGAGCTTTATACTCATTTTTGGAGAGTTATTACGAAAAATCCGAAGTCTTAGTGACTCATCATCTTTCAGTTCTTTATGTCGTTTGTAATATAGTCTCATTATTCTTTAATTTGGTTAATCACGGAAGTGACATCAACTGGGAGATAGCCATTAGGTCTTGTAGTCTATTCAAAAGCAGAGTATCATCTTGATAAGTCAAGTAGTGAACCCATTCAGCCTTTATCCCACCTAGTAGGACCATCATGTTAAACCCTTTTTGAGCCTTACAATAAGCCATTTTCTTTCATAAAACCCTCTACCATTCACCCTTCACCCAACTCGGACAAAAGTATAGCCAAAATCTTTATCGGCCATACCCATATGTTTCTGAGAATACGAGGGGCACAAGGAGGAAGAAAGACCAAAAAAGGAAGATTACAAGGAAATACCAGAGAGATACAATGAATCCCATCATTCTGTTCAAAGTGAAAGAAGTTAGTGGAAAACAAGCATATCCAGTACTAATCAAGGATATACCACTGAGTTAAAAAAAGGAAGAATTTTCTCTGCAATACAGAATTTGAAGAAATCTTCCAAAGAAAGAAGCAAAACCCTTAGTGTTTTCAGAAACAACCTTAGAATCCTTTTTACCTTTCCTTCATAAACCAATACCCAAGCCAAGTTACAACCCATGACTTATCATTACAGTATGGTACGAAGTCTAAAATAGGTGAGAGGATGCTAAAGTGAAGGACCCGACACTTCATATGTGATTGACATTCTTTCCATGAGACTAATTTTATTCAAAAGTCTGTTTTTCAAGGTAGTATGTGGGATGTTCGTATGCATTATTCTTTTCCCCACATACATGAGGTAAAATAGTAGACCATCTTCTGAGAGATTCTTTTCTGAGAGTATGACCGGTGAGGATTGAAAGTCGAGATTATCTACCTATGGTAAACTAGGGATTCCGTTTCTTGGATAGGAGAGTATAGGAGATTGACTAAGTACACACATAAGCCTTGATTGAGAATTTTGTCAATTTTTACTATCTCCCATCATAATCTATGAGTCTTTGTAGAAATGTAGTTAGCAATGGAGACTGTCTATTGGGGTAAGCACTAAGTGGGTAAGGAATTTCTCTCTCTGAAAAATACTATCATTCTTAAACATGCTATTGATTGATTTTGTGGGTATATCACCTGAAAACCCTCACGAGACTATAACTCGTCCTTTTTGGGGAACTTAAAGGTTTAAAGCCTTATTGCATATGGTAAATGCAATCGCGATGCCCTGAAAATGAGTTAGGATTTTATTTTTGTTATTAGGATATGATTTTGATCACTTATCTATTTTTATCTTATTTGCTAAGAGACTAGCAAAAGGCTAGTTGGGAGTTGTGATAAGTGCTCAAAAAGTGCTATTTAACCCCTCGATTATGCCTCTTGTTTAGCCATCTTAGTGGACTAATAGTATTTATAAGTTGTGTTTTAAGATTCTACAGGTGAAAAAGAGAGTTTTGTAGAATATTAGAGAAAATGGGGTAAAACGAAGCAATTCGGAGCATTAATGATCACATGGGAGGTCCGTGGACAATCATGGAGAAGGCCAAGGAATTGGAGCTATTAAATATGCGACTTGGACCTATTTTAAATTCTATTTGGAAGCCCAAGGCCAAAGGATTCGTTGCTTGGACCAAAGCCCGCAAAAGAGGATAGAAGGATAGAGCAGAAGAGAGAAAATCGGCTTATGCGTCTGGGATGCATGGATCGAGTGTCTAGACGCATTGATTGCATCTGGGACGCATAGATCGAGCGTCCAGACGCATTGATTAAGTCTGGGACGCATGGATAATGCGTCCAGACGCATGAATCATTAATTGTAGCCAATTCCTTCGGTTTTGAAGACGAAGTCGGACTCACGAAAAAGAAACCTATTTGTATTAGGAAACAAATGACGGTTTGGAATGCTTCTAGAACTCATTGTAACTCCTATAAATAGAGGACCTAAGTGCCTCATGTAATTTGCCAATTCACTTATATTCTTGTCTCCAGAACTTGAGGCAGAGAGAGATTAATAATAAAAGATCGGTTTTAACTAGTCTGAAGTCTTAATAAATTAGTCTTTCTAGTCTTATGTTCTTCAACTCTTCTTCTTCTCGTTCTTCGTGTTCTTCCTTCTATATGGAAGGCTAATCTTTCTCCTTCAAGGGAGGAGATGAAGCCGATGCTTAAGGTTTAATGATTATTCTGGTTCATGGTGTTCTTCAATCAGGTTAGTTCTTTATGTTTGTAGTTATTAGTTCCATTGCCCACACCAGGGGATGGAAGTATAGAATAGGGTTTATGTTTTGCAATATTAATATCATGCTAGTGTTCTTTACTTTTCTTCTAGTAGTGTAATTCTTTAGAGTTAGGGAAGTATTCTTTGTGTTGCCTTAGAAGGGGTAGCTCAGGGAATGGCTGCCTAGGGGAAGTATTCTTTGTGTTTGCCTTAAGTGGTGATTCATTGAATGGCTGCCCTATTAGGAAGTACTCCTTGATGTTGTTCTTGGTAATACATTGAATGGCTGCCCGAGCTTACATAAAAGGAAAGAAGATATTAATAGCATAAACATAAGAACAACCTTAAGTAGAGTTAATTGTTAACGATGTTTCATCCAAAGGGCATCGGCACTCATTTCGATTGCCTAATTGTAGTCTACTTGTAAGAACAACCATGAAGCAGAAGGTTATAGATTAAAAGTATTGGTGGATTCTAATCTCTTGAATTCTCTCTCTTATAAATTCTCAATAGTTTAGTTAGTTTAGCTTAGTTTAGCATTAGAATCTACAATCTCTACAACATTAGTTTTTAATCCCTCAAACCCCCTTTCCAGTCCTATTCTTCACATAACATACACTTAAAAGTGGAACGATACCCTACTCATCCTTTACTTAGTGAGGGATAATTAGGTTTTGATACGCTTCTCTTTTGTTCAACGATCATCATCTATCTACATCATCCATACACCATCTAAACACACGAAAAGAGGTAGTGTCAAACTCCTGGAAATGACAATGTAAACTAACTTTCCTATCGCTATAGGGGAAGAAATTATTTATGCTATGGATCATAACCGATTTTCTACTCTTGAAAAGGACTCTCAAAGCATTCTTGATTCAAGTGAAATGTTTGAAGAAGAAACAAAGCACTTTCAAGATGAAGTTTTATTGTCTTCAAACCTACTCCTCTCCCCTCCTCCAAGTACACCTTCGAGTGTTGTCACAATGGCAGGCAAAAGGAATGGCCAAGTTCCCGAGTCCTTTGGTGCTATTCCCAATCAAAGGATAGCACCTGATGCTACCCCCAATCAAAGGATAGTATCTCAGCAGAGTACGAGGCTTGGTAGTGCTTCCAACAAGCCGAACATCAACAAATGAAGGGGATGGCCCCGAAGAACAAACGTCACTAATGACTACACCTATCTGTGTGTGGAATGTGCGAGGAGCCAATGATGACCAAAAGGCCAAAGAAATCAATAAAGTCAGAATAGACAAGAAGCTGAGTGTGTATTATTTGCTTGAAACGAAAGTTCGGCAACACAAGTACGAGCGCATTCGCAATATGTGCTGCCCACTCTGGGAGCATATGAATAATTATAGCAAGGATCCCTCAGGTCGAATCTGGATATGCTGGGACCCATGTAAAATGCATTTTCCTAAGCTTAAGGAGTCTAATCATTATATTCACTGTAAGGTTACTCACTTACCGAACAATGAAGTGTACTTTCTCACTGTAGTCTACGCAAATGCCAAAGTTGAAAGACTAAAGTTATGGCAGGACATTAGATCTCTCCACAGCTCTATCAATCTGCCTTGGAACATAGTCAACGACTTTAATAACATTTCTAACGCAGAGGAGAGAAGAGGGGCCCATGCATCCGAGAGAAGCAAGTGACTTTATTGAATGTTTATAACCTTGTGGCTTGTTAGATTTATCTTTTAATGGCTTTTTTTTCATATGGAGTAATAAGGTGGATGAACCTGGCAGGATTATGACAAAAATAGACTGAAGCTTGGTAAATAGTCTATGGTTGGCTCAATATCCGTCATCTAAGGCAGAATTCCTCCCACACTGCATTTCTGATCATTCCCCTATTCTCATAGAGTGGAAAGCGCCAAGCAGGAAAACTGGCCCATTTAGATTCAAAAGTTATTGGGTGGAGCAACCAGAATTTCATGCTATCCTTGAAGAGGTGTGACAGACTCCTGTTTATTCCAATCCCATGTATATTCTCATGCAGAAGCTAAAGCTTTTGAAGGAAAGGCTCAAGCCTTGGGCACGGAAGAATTTTTCCGACCTCCACGGTAGAGTTATAAGAGCTAGGGAGGAGCTATATGATATCCAGAAACGTTTGCAGGATTCCCCTTTCAATCCACACCTTGGCCAAAGTGAAAAAGTTGCTCTTAAAAAGTACTAGACTCTTGCTAGTGCTGAAGCTTCTGAGATTCAGCTTAAGAAAGAGGGTGACTGGATGTTGGAAGGTGACAAGTGCACTACGTATTTCTTCAATATTCTTAAGGAAAAAAGAGCTAGAAGTGGCATCTGGTCTCTCCAAGATGATCAAGGAGACACCGTCCAAGGACAAGAATACAATATTAAGATGATTGTCGAATTCTATAAAGGGATTCTTGGCACAAAAGGGGAGGAGATCTCTAGTCTAGTTTTCTTCCAAAGCTTACCAGTCAAGGCCACGGTCAATGATTCATTTTCCTTGGACTCTGAGGTGACAGAAGATGAAATAAAGCAAGCGCTTTTTGAGATGGAGGACAATAAAACACCTGGCCCAGATGGATATACTCATTTTTTCTTTAAGAAATGTTGGGCTACTATTGGTCTTGATTTTATTTTGGCAGCTCAAAATGCTTTTAGATTTTGTAAACTCCCCAGAGGGATCAATGCAACCCTTCTTTGTCTAGTTCCCAAAATAACTAACCCGTCCCGGGCAGAAGATTTTAGACTGATTGCCTTATCCAACACTATATATAAGTGCATGTCTAAAGTTCTTACAAATAGACTGAAATTGATGATTAATGATTTAGTTTATCCTAATCAATCAGCTTTTATCCCTGGCAGGACCATATAGGACAACATCTTACTTTCTCATGAACTTCTACGAGGGTATGATAGGAAACATGGCGATTCGCGGTTGATAAGAGCCCAAAACTTTAGTTTTAACCCCTTAACAATAATACTTTTAGACCAATTATGCGAGTAATAAATAAGAGTTAATGTTGATTACGTGCTTTTATGTATTTCAGGCATTGAAGTCAATTATGTGCAGAAATGTGCCACTTTGGCGAGATAAAGGAGCAAGGGTTGTGATAAAAACTTTTAATTGTACGTTTATTGGTTTTTATACTTAAGTTTCTTAAGTCCGAGGTCCACAGTCCGAAGTCCGAAGACCAAAGTCCAAAGTCCGTATAGTCGTCCGTTTTAGTCAAGTTACCTTACTCACGTGGGTTTGGTAGGATAGGTCGAGTAAGGGATCGTCCAAATCTTAGGGCTCGGAAAGGTTCACAACTGGAATTACAACTTTTGGTGAGTAGGAGTTTAGGTTTTTTAGTTGGTTTAATTAATTTAATGGTAATGCAAATAATGTAAATTGATACGGTGATTTTGATGTAGGTAAACAAAGATAGAGAAATAGAAAGAGGGTTAATCATACTCATGCAATAATCATTTTTTCAACAGTTTATATTAACATATCACTACATCTCTAATTCGTCTCGTGTTCGGAGACGACGTCGAGTATTGATCCCTAGCGCATGCCCACATCTCTGAGCCACATCGCACTAGCATAAGGAATTGAACTAATATTTCATCTCACGGAATATCATTTCAGGTCCCGCTCTATTCCACATTATTTGGACAAATTGGAAAGCTGTCGACACTATAAAGTCGTCTTTTGAGACATTTTGATTGTCGCGACGAGACTGTTCGAGCATCGGCACTCCAAATTTATACAGTCCTCGGTCATTTTGGAACCGGATGTCTAATCTATGCCTAATTCCTAAGCAGTTGATTCTAGAATATTAAAGAGTCAATCCGATTCTCACACGAAGTAAAGATAACCCTCCCCCGAGGGGATTAGCTCATGGTCATTGAAGGAATAATAAAACTTCTTTGTATACATTAAGTAAATAAATGCGGGACAGAATTAAACTAGAAAAGAAATGATTGTTATTAAGGGTAAAATGACTTACGTATTTAAAATTGCTTTGGAATGAAAATGACGGAATGTAAGTCTTTGAAATAAAACTAACTAACCGCTAAGCGGATGCTAGAGCATGAAAAATGTCAAGACCGAATAATGAAGACCCCCACCTTCATATATATAGGTTGGATGGCTGGAGAAAGATTAATTGGTTTTGTCCTGTAGTAAATTTAGAAGTTCAAAACTTTGGAAATCAAAGTTTTGTCTTTACTTATTTGTCTTGTCTTTTACCTTATTAAAGTTTCGTCTTTTAGCCATTTTCAATTCAAACCACCTGCTTTGAATTGGTACGTGTCTTCCATATTGCGAGGTGGCACCAAATTAAAACCATCACTTGCCACCTACCTATGCTGACTCGTCATGCCTTTTGGGCCTACAGAGTGGGTCCTCTTAGTGTGTCCAGTGGCGGCGCCGATTTTGGCGTTTTTATGAATTTTTGTCTTTGCGTAGAGTTCATCGCCCGAGTCGCTATGGCAGTTTCACTAGACAACGTCGGCATCCAGATTTATCAGATGTGAGCTTTGGAAGTTTGCTGCTTCTTTATATGTGGACCCGTTCTGCACTGGTTTTGTTCTTTTGGAAACTTCAGCTCTAGTCAGGCTTTGTTGGGCTTCACTGGGGTTGAGTGGAAAACTTCAAATATTCCAGTATTCTCGTACTTTGATGCATGTTTTATCATTATATTCATTTTAAATGCAGAAACCTGCAAAAGTACGAAAATATAATTATTACATGATTATTAAACACATAATTAACCAAAATGTTATGTCTCTCGGGGTTTAATATTACAGTTTTGGGTGCTTA
Organism: Coptis chinensis; assembly: GCF_015680905.1. Lineage (NCBI taxonomy): Eukaryota > Viridiplantae > Streptophyta > Magnoliopsida > Ranunculales > Ranunculaceae > Coptis > Coptis chinensis. The sequence continues at coordinate 37,147,057 of NC_141456.1, read as the reverse complement.
TCACACCACCCCCAAACAGCATTTTGTTTGTCCTCAAGCAAAGGAGAGACATTAAAATGATAAGTGGTCAAAAATGTGTTGTCCTAAGCTAAATCTCATTTCGCAGAGTGCGGTTGCATTGACGGTATGCAACAAGGCCTTGAACCACTAGGAATTCCCTAATGGACGAGTTATAGCCTAGTGAGAGTTTTTCAGAGAAGATACTCACAAACTTCATTTATACTACAACGACTCAGTATCAAAGGCTTGTTTCCTTAATTAATCTCAGGTATCTAGACATCTCACTAGCGGGGGAAACAAGGATTTAATTCTTTCGAATTTCAAGTTAATATACATACAATAATCAAAACATCTACATATGAGCATGCATGTAGTGATCTTATAATGAAATGTACGAGCAGGGCCGTTTCTAGATCCTTTGGATAGCATCCTTAAATAGGTTCTCATAGGTATGTGTCAAAACACAATTTCTCTCTTATTTTTCCACTCAAGTTTTGATATCTCCAGTGTGCAGTGGGCACACATTTCCTCACATACTCAATGACAGTCAGAGGAGCCGAGGTCGAGAAGTCACAACTACTACTTATTATCACACTATCCTACTCCTAATTGAGCTAGAGGTCTTTATTAGGTGTTATGGGGCTTAGGAGGTAGTGTAGAAGAAACTGGAATGGAAAATTCAAAAATGATAAGTATGAGAGAATAAGGTCTTCGAGATATTTATACTAGAGAATCCTTATTTTCTTTCCTGCTTCTAACATGGGTTTCCATACTTGGATTTTTCAAGCTTTTGTATTCCCTTTTTTGATTTGATTTTTGGGGAATTCTAACCTTGATATTTCTTTTGATTTTTGGAAACATATTTCTATTTTTTTTTTTCTTTTTCTTTTTCTTTTCTTCTGAAACAGGTAACTGATTTTGATTTGTGACAAGGTTTTTCTCTTCATCTTTCTGCATTTCATCCTATTTCTCATACTCATCATCTAGGTAGGCTTATTTATTTGTGGTTAATAGATGGGTAATGATTTTTTTTTTGGTGAAGTAGAAAGGATTAATGAAAGGTTCAGTGGGGTGACTAGCGGTAATTTTTTTTTACAGATGTGAATTTTTGCATCAACTCACATTGCCCCAACCTTGAACTGGGGGATGGTCCATCCTTGCTTCGTCTCTGTAGAAATGTCATTCCTTTGCATCACACCAATCTATCATAGCTTTCCAGAATTCACTCCACTTCCTCTTCTTTTCATTGTCCAGATAAGCTATCATTTTATTATCATTAGGGAAAGAACGAACTTTCTTTAGATACCTTGCAGGGCGTCGCCATGTCCGAAATCGCAAAGAACGAATTATCTTGTTTGTTGGACACATAGAGTCGACCTTTACCCAATCCCGAAGGTGGTAAAACTGCGAAAAGTACGCCCTCACTATCCCCGCATCTTGAATCGGGGGGTGATATAGTCTTTGCCGAAAAAGACCGAGCCCTCTTAAGATTCTCAATTACTAGGTCTGTAATGTCAAAGGCGGTATGTTGCTGGGCCAAGGCATGGAATGTCTTACAAGCTGACTTTGATGCAGTGGAAAAATGTCAATCCCCCATGATGTTCAGAAGAATAAATAACATGGCAGTTCCAACATTCATGGTCATACTGGCTAGTGGAATAGTGAAGTCTGGCCATCGGCCAGCTTCAGCACGTTCACTAACGTGGGCAAGGCCATCGCCATACCGGGCAGCAAAATCTTCCCTAGAATAGTCATTAAAGGCATTCTCTATCATGTATTGAATGGGGAGGTCTGGCTGAAGAGGAGGAAGGTCTAGAGCCATAGCAACTGTTGGCTCATAAAAAAAGTGTCGGGTGTTACCAATACGGATTGTAAATCCATTCAAAGGGAAATCCTGTATAGCAGGTAGATCTTCCATGTGATTGTAAAAATAAGTTGCCAAACCTGGGGAATATGTTTGCTCCGGGTGTAGAATAAGGGAGTTCCAACCAACTCGTGTGATGAAATCTCTGAAGAGATGTCCATACGCAGAAGAATTCAGCAACGAATGGAAGGATTGTTCTGGAATTATCTTTAGGGCTACCATAGTAGAAAACGTACAAAGAAAGATGCCACCTGTTGACAAATATTAATAAATATTAGAATAAGATGAGAATGATTAAGTAAAAACAAATTACCATAGGAAAATTTCACTATAATTAAAAACTAAAAAGAAAATGACAAAGAACATTAAATTGCAAAATTTTAAATGGTGTCATTGGCCCAAGTAACGGCGAGGATCCTTTTGTGGGAGGGATTCATTTATAAGATTTTCTATGCCGTCAATCCGTACAACAGCCCATTGCAACATTTCGCTTTCTGTCTAGTAAATCTCGGCGTGGTTATCCATTATGAGAGTGTGATTTGCCAAGAACTGGTTGTGGCTGTGCAAGAATTGTGCTTGTTCCTCTTCGTTTATTGTCCGCAGGTCCTGAAATTCAAGAAGACTGGTGATGATAATGTTTTGACGTTTGAATAATGTCATCAGTCCTTGTTGCATTAAACGAAGGCCTTCCATGGGATTAAATACGTTGCATAATGCATTTTCAGTGAAGATGTTGTCAGCGGAACAAGCTTCGTTGGTTTCTGCACTGACATGGTTCTTTGCAACGTCGGGGTTCCAGAATCTGTTCCTACACACTGAGTGAATGGTAAGAATGTTAGTTGTTCGAAGAGGTGTATGAGGAGAAGTACTAGAAAAACCCCAACGTAGCATGATAAGCGTCACAATGGTTTGCAAAGGGGCGCCTTTTCCCCGCACGCGTCGCGATCGCGTTCGAGAGAAATTTAATAATGCAAAAATTATTGCATTGACTCTGTAAGACCCGAGTAGATGGAGGAGGGTTTGGTTATTTCGAAGTCTTAGGCGTGCGAGCACATTATGAGCTACCGATTGGGACCACAGATAATTGGTTCTTTTGCAAAGATCGCCGATAAATATCACGGTTTTTCAGTTGTATTCGCCGTAAAGGATAGTTGCAAACATCAGATGCCTGATATTGTCGAAAGGTGAATCCTGAAGGTGTACTCCTTGGTTTGTAATAGGAATTTGAAGTACCTCAGATATGATTTCCACAGTCAATTCACACTCGCATCCGATAGCACGGACAAAGAATTGTCCGTTTTGGAAATAACCGCTTTTATAGAACAACAAGACCAATAAAAAACCTGCTTATGATGTAAAAGAGGGTACCATCCTCGACGTAATATTTCTGTGTCAAAAAAGGGATGAAAAAGACCATTTTGGAAATTTTTCATAAAATTTTGCTCGGGACACTAAACTTCGAAAGTGAGGGCCATTAAAGATGGAGTGGTGAAGAAAAAATTTTTGGAAAAAGGAAGTTAGATTTTTGAGGTGTCTATCCTTGTTTTAAATAGGCACCAATCCGAATATGTAAAAGATAACGGATCGAGGTGTCACGGGGGGTAGTTAGACCACGTGTATCTTCTAAGATATGCGCAAAAGTGGATGTAGTGTGGATGAGAAGAATGGGGCATGTGACAAAGAGTGCCCCCTCTTTTTTCTTTTTCTTTTTTTTCACGTAAATAGCATAAGTAGAAAGACAAGGAAAATGTAGATATACTATCACAATCAGATGTAAGAACGTACAACGGTATGGAAACACAACATAATGATACGGGAAATGAAATACAAACCTAAATATTAGATAGAACTATATGCCACATTAACAACATTACTATAATGAAACAAACAAGCATGAAGACTTAAGTAGCATATTCAATTTGCCGCTGCTCAAACTTTTCTAGTGCATCCATGAAGCTTGAAATTTGGAGCAGACTAAAAACGATTTTTAGAATAAGAAGTGTAGAGGGAAGAATATGAAATGAGTGAATGTGGAGGAAGTGTTAAACTTATTTATAGAAAGAAAATTGTCATTTTCTAACCGTTTTCTGACCATTTTTAGATGCGATTTCATGACCGTTTTTTGTGCATTTTCATGACCATTTTCTGACCATTTTTTATGCGTTTTCATGGCCGTTTTCTGACCGTTTAATAAAACGTTAGTTTACGGTAAAGTTTGCTGTTAAGTGTGACATCTAAAATATATATGTATATATATTTATATATATATCTATATAAATTATTATTACTAATATTATTATATATGTTCCTACCTATATAATATTAGATATAACTAATATATCCAGGCAGAAATTTTTAGGAAATAACCTACTATTAAGCTGTAAATGCAAACACATAAATCAAATATCTGACATAAATATTATACAAGACTGGAAAAATAAACTAGCTACTGATGATCCTCGAGACGCGCGTAAGATCCTCGGGGACCGCAGAAGAAGAACCGGGAGTCCCGCGACGCCGCGGCAAGACTGAGCTCCCGTGGAGGCTAATCGCTCCTGGATATCACCCGAGTATCCATCACCCGAGCACGAAATCGATCTTGTCGCTCGCCATGAACATTATTTGGAACTAGTTCTCGGGCGAAAGTAAGCATATGGTCCTGAAATGCAGTCATGGAAGCTCTCATTTCCTCGCTGGAATTCGCCCATCTTTGTTTGTCATCGACTTCGTGGCGAAAGTGGTCATATCGTCCTTAACTTCGCCCCATGGTATGTTTCATCGATACCTGGCGAGTGTACATGTCTCTCAAACCACTATTCACAGCACGTAAGGCATCTATGGGTTGGGTCATCTTACCCATGGCAGTCTCATCAAAGTAGGGTGGGTGAGATGAGCCTACGCTAGCGTGCTCGGCAGCCCTAGGTGCTGTGGGTTCCCAAGGGTCCAGTATGCATTTCTTGAAGATCAGCATATTCTCATATTGTGGTATAGTGAGTAGCGGGGTAGCGGACAGAAAACCCAAGGTAATCATAACTTGCGTTACCAGAACAACAAGAGGGGCTGATCTAAGAGTGGCATGTGTAATAATATCAAAAAGAAAGGTAACAATGCAGAAGTTACCCTTTCACTCCTGGAGGATCCAGAGAAGGTGGAGGAAGGTCTTGTTGATGTCTGAGGGCTTCGAGGTGCCAATGACATTCAGTCCCAGCCATTAAGTCACAAACCAATTTGGTTTCGTCGCGACCGAAATACCGATACGCGCATTTTCCGCCTATGTTGTACTCTCCCTCGATTAAGCGTGTCAAGCATTAGGTCAGTAAGTCCGTGGGTACACGGGACATCTTGAAGTCGACACGTGGCCGACTAGAGGAATGCCCGTGATCCCGAAGAGCAAAACAGGTGTGACTTCGTGGCGCACACCCTCGACGGTAACCCAAAAATGGTCGCCATTAAAGCTCCTATTGTCGTAGAATTTCATCACCAAATCCTTGGAATAAAGCCCTCCATTAGCATATAATAAGTACTCCCATTCTCTAGAATGAATTTCATTATCAAAGAATGGAGCAAACATCCCGTTTTCAAATAAATTTCCAAAAAAGTTCTCCACACAAATACACTGTTACCGGCCATCACTGGTCTTAGGGAGAGGCTAGCTATTGATTAATGATGAGGGGGAGAAATGGGACTTGCTGACGGAAGGGAATTGTGGTCGGAGTTGGAAGAGTCTCGCGCGAGACCTGGATTTAGCGTGGGCCTGTCTCGTGCGAGACTTAAACGAGAGGGGGCAAGATCCGAAAATTTGGGAAGACGAAGTGGGTGATGGTGACGCGTGTGGTCGGCTTTGTCAGGTTTAAAGGGCCCAAGATTTTGATATTTTGGTTGGACCAAAAAAATTCCCAAGCCCAAATCAAGCCAAAAACCCGATTTAAGCCTAAAAAAACTAAACGCTTACCCACGACTCGTTTGGACTCCGAATTGGATGAATGAGATATCGAAATGATCGGCACAAAAAATGCTATCCAATTGTATGAGTCATTCTCAAAGGTCACAAGAGTTTTTTGAAAAGAAGGAGAGTGTTTTATTTATAAACAAAGGTTTTATTTATATACAAGGGAGATATACGTGAAGAACACTGGATGTCCAGAAGAGTCACCATCTTAAATCATAGACAACTGTCATGTCGGCTCTGGAGCGAACCCAATCCAGTCAGACTGTGGCTTTACCTTTATGTACTATGGGGTTAGGGGCAGGACGATACCATCTGGACCGTGCGCGCTACGGTCTAATAAAATTGCCCTTATTACATACGGCTATCCTCAAATCGCCACAAGGGAACTCAAAGTAACCAATTCTAGGGTTGGTCTTGTGGAATCCATTGCCCATTTGTGTTCCAAGTATGCGACATCCGAGGTTGGACACGAATCTCATGTGCAAAACTTAATGCAAAGGGAAAATGCAATAATATAAACATATCTACAAGGTGAGTCTTTTAACGTCAGATCCTCAAGATGAATCGAGTCTTTTAATGTCAGATTCTCAAGACGAATCGAGTCTTTTAACGTCAGATTCTCAAGACAAATCCCAACCTGTGGGAGAAATGGCGCGGCGACGAAGATTATCCTGCGCAGCTAGCGTCAGACAAAAGTATACCTTTAACTGGTTAGTATCGGATAGGAAATCCAGACCTAGATAGAAGGGTGTTTGACAATGCATACACCAGCAATCCTTCGCACACGTCGTTTACGAGCAAAAGTACTACAACCATTCCCTATTCGTGATGAGTGAGACTTACACCAAATGATTAGCTAAAGTTCAAGAGGCAGAGAGTATAAAAGGAAAGAGAAGGAAGGAGGTGAATTTTTAGGTACCCATCGTTTACCGAAAAGCACATTTGCTCATGCTACAGAAGACATTTATACTCAGTTCTGAAATAGAGTTTTCGTGGACTAAGGTTCGGTGCTTGCAACCACACACTTCAAAGAACTATGGAGATCATAAGATAGAAGATGGCCTGGCTACCAAAATGGCGTACCCTCTATAGAAACAAGATTGAGTACGCCAAACGAAACATCTAGTCTGTGTAGACCGGATCTTGAAGAAGAGTCTGTTCAACATCTGGTAAGCGTAATTCGTGGTAATGTTTTAGGCGTTGTCCATTGACTTGAAATTCGTTGTTATCTTGTGGATTAAGCAAGGAGATTGCCCCATTGCCCCATAATGTTTCACAGCTGACACAATGAAAGGAGCAGACCATCGTGTTTTCAATTTACCAGGAAAAATGTGTAACTGAGTTAGACAATTAAAACTTTTTAGCCAATTTTAAAATCCTTACGCAAAATGTGTTTGTCGTGCACTCTTTTCATATTAGCTTTGTAGGATTTTAAGAGATCATAAGCATCACTCCGAATCTCCTCAAGCTCATTTAATTGTTTTTAACTTCTACCGCCTCGATGATATTGTAATTGAGGCTTTTGATGGCCCAAAGGGCACGATGCTCAAGTTCAACTGCAGATAACAAGGTTTTCCAAAAACAATGCAGTAAGGAGACATCCCTATAGGTGTCTTAAATGTTGTTCGGTATGCCCACAAGGCATCCGATAAGCGGAGAGACAGTCCTTTCTTGATGGGTTGACAGTTTTCTCCATAATAGACTTTATCTCTCTGTTGGAGACTTCCACTTGGCCACTCGTTTATGGGTGATATGGAGTAGCAACCTTGTGAGTAACTCCATATTTCTTCATTAAAAACCCAAAAAATTTATTAAAAAAATGTGTACCCCCATCACTGATGATAGCTTTGGGGACACCAAAATGAGAGAAAATGTTTCTTTAACAAATTTCACGATAGTCTTATGGTCATTTGAGCGACATGTGAGTGTCTCAATCCATTTGGACACATAGTCTACAGCGACTAAAATGTATAGAAAACCTTGAGAAATAGGGAAAGGTCCCATAAAATCAATGCCCCAAACATAAAAAATTTCCACAATCAATATAGGATTTAGGGGCATTATATTTTGTTTGGTAATTCGACCTAGGTGATGACAATGAATGCAAGCTATGCAATATTTGTGTGCATTGCGAAAAAGGATAGGCCAGTGAAAACCACATTGTAATACTTTGGCCGTAGTTTTCTTTCCACTAAAATGAACTCCGCAAGATTGTTCATGGCAAAAGGATAATACGTCGGTGTGCTCCCAGTCGGGAATGCAGCGACGAATGAGTTGGTCGGAACAATACTTAAAGAGGTAGGCGTCATCCCAAAAATAATATTTTACAGTGGATAAGAACTTTTATGATCGTATGTGACCAAGAGGAAGGAACTTCCTCAAGAACTAAGTAGTTAACGATATCCGCACCATGGAGATGAGAAAATATAGTACAAATATTAGATGCGGGAAGGAATCACGGATGGCTTTTAATCACTATCAATGTCACCAACCAACCTTGATAAATGGTCGGCCACGACATTTTTGGTTCCTTTCTTGTCTTTGATTTCCAGGGTGAATTCTTGCAAGAGAAGGATCCAGCGGAACAATCGTTGTTTTGCATCCTTTTTCGCGAGTAAGTACTGAAGTGCGGCATGGTCAGTATATACGATGGTGGATGTTCCAACTAAGTAAGGGCGAAACTTATCCAAAGCATAGACAACAGCTAGGAACTCTTTCTCAGTTGTTGTGTAATTACGTTGAGCGTCATTAAGAGTTTTACTAGCATAGTAAATGACAATAGGTTTGTCATCACGTCGTTGGCCTAGTACGGTGCCAATAGCAAAGTCGCTAGCGTCACACATTAGTTCGAATGGTTGAGACCAATCAGGGGGTTGACTGATAGGAGCGGTAGTCAAAACAGTTTTTAGAGTATCAAAAGCTTGTTTGCAATTGAAATTGAAGTCGAATACTGCATCCTTAAGTAGCAGATTGGTTAAAGGTCGATCAACTTTAGAAAAATCCTAAATGAATCTCCTGTAAAACCTAGCGTGGCCTATAAAGGCACGGATATCATGAACTGTACGTGGGAAAGGTAGCGAAGCAATTTTAACAATTTTAGCTTTATCAACCTCTATCCCGTCTTTCGAAACAATATGACCTAGAACAAGTCCTTTGGTAACCATGAAATGACACTTCTCCCAATTAAGTACCAGATTTTTCTCTTTGCAACGCGTTAATACTTTAGAAAGGTTGGATAGGCAGTCATCAAAGGAATTTCCGTAGATGGAAAAATCGTCTATGAAGACTTCCATATAACGTTCCACCATATCACTCGATTAGAGTTTTTAATTCCGGATCGGGTTTGACCTCGAACATAGACATAACTTTGGTAGGAGTGTCTTTAGCAAATCTGGAAGAATCAGTGTTTCCCTAATGGGTGCTTCGTGAAGCTTGTTTCTCAAGAAAATTGTATGCTTCAGTAGCGCCCTTGTCCATGAAACAACCGCCGTTCATGATATCTAAGGTTTCCTTTTGATGGTCAGAGAGACCATTAAAGAATGAACGGACTAATACAGCGGTGTCGAGTTGATGATGGGGACATTCGAGAAGCAGATCAGTAAATCTACTTCATGCTTCCGAAAAGGATTCCTGGGGGTGCTGGCGAAAGAATTGAATCTTTTGAAGCATTTCTGTAGTTTTCTTCTGAGTATAGAACTTTATCATGAATGCTTGTACGAGTTTGGCCCATGTGTCAATGGATTGCGGCGCTTCGCCTGTGAGCCAAACTGAAGCTTTATTAGCTAAGGTGAAGGGAAACAACCTAAGCAAGACTTATTCGTTGGTAACAGTCGGATGGTGGAAAGTGGTGACTACTTGTTGCATCCGACGAAGGTGATTGTACGGTTTTTCATGGTCTAGAACATGGTAAACAAGTAACAAACTGAAAATGTTTGGCGGAATTCGAAAATCACCTACAATAGCATTGAGTTTAATGCAGGAGGCAGGTCCTGCTTGTAAGGCAGTATAGAAATCCAAAAGGGGTTTCTCGACTGTGGGATTTTCCTGGGCCATAATTAAGGGAGACGATGGCAACAGAGATGTTTGATGAGGTTGATTTACGGAGGAGGAACTATGTCTAGGAGATAGCATAAACAGTTGTTTTTTTGTATTTTCAACGACAATATGTAAGTTCTAATTCCTTATATTTAACAGACCGTAGTTTCATACAAATATAAATTTTAATTTAAGGCTCATAAGGAACGAATTATGACTGGAGGTTTTAGAATTAAGGAAAGAGGGAGGTGAAACACGTCTTCCTGAGCTATTGCTAACTTGAGCAGGTAAGCTAAGATAACGTGTGAATATTCCAGCAGCCAGGTCACCTGAGAGAATTGAGGGAGGTTGTTCGTGCTAGCACATTCCTTAATTAGGCAACCTCAATTTTTTTCAAGTTTCCTAGGCACTAATGAAATAGGATGATGATTTATGATGGTGTATTATGCGGGGTGTTATTAAGATGATTAAGATGAAATTTTAATTATTAGGATTTTTTTAATTTTTTTTTTTTAGTTTACGTAATTAATGTATTATGGAGACGTGATTATGAAACATGCAATTAAAAACGATAGATGTCAAAATAGAAACTAAACATACAATTAGCACTTGCTAGTTTTACACATGAAGTCTACATATGCAAATCTATGTGAATAGAAATGTGTCCTACGCATGCAATAATCTATAGCTATTGATACGTGCAACTTAAATGTGAGCTAGGGGAATGTCGAGAACGAACTCATACAAATGAATACCGCGTACGTGAATTTATGTAACATACACATACAAAAATATTCTAAGCAGGTGGTTTGAAACTACACATACATCCAAATATATTCGAATCATATTAATCGTGTTAACGTGAAGATGTAATGACGAACCACATTTATATGCAAAGAGTTCTTATGCCAGCACACAAACATGCAAGGTAAAACAGGTTATAGTAACAACCAAATAATATCCTCGACAAAGTTTGAGGAGTTTAAGAATTTGAAACTGGCGCCCCGCGATTCCCTGACATTACGATCGAACTAACTCCCGAGCTCGTGGACTTACTGGATAAACTGGACAAGAGAGTCCAAAAGAGTACTGAAAAGGAAAGTGGCATGTACCTGAAAACCGGAGAGTTAATACTCAGGTTAGTCTCGCGCGCTACTAATTTAGTCTCGTCCGAGATTCTTTTGTCAGTTCAGTACTTCAAGTTCATACGGAATACTTAAACTGTGCTAATAAAAATAAACAAGATCTGGTTCATAGATATCTGTTTGTAGAAAAAGTTGGGGCAAACATGTACGTATTACGTTAGTATTGCAAAATAAATGGAAATTAAAAAAAATGAAGAGGTAGGGGAGGGGGTTTTATGTGATGTGTTCCAGTTATTACGTTAAGTCCAGAGTCCTTCGGCGTGCAGCGGCGCCATTTGATAAAAACTTTTAATTGTACGTTTATTGATTTTTATACTTAAGTTTCTTAAGTCCGAGGTCCACAGTCCGAAGTCCGAAGATCAAAGTCCAAAGTCCGAAGTCCGAAGACCGTATAGTCATCCATTTTAGTCAAGTTACCTTACTCACGTGGGTTTGGTAGGATAGGTCGAGTAAGGAATCGTCCAAACCTTAAAGCTCGGAAAGGTTCACAACTTGAATTACAACTTTTGGTGAGTAGGATTTTAGGTTTTTTAGTTGGTTTAATTAATTTAACGGTAATGCAAATAATGTAAATTGATACGGTGATTTTGATGTAGGTAAACAAAGATAGAGAAACAGGAAGAGGGTAAATCATACTCATGCAAGAATCATTTTTTCAACAGTTTCTATTAACATATCACTACATCTCTAATTCGTCTCGTGTTCGGAGACGACGTCGAGTATTGATCCCTAGCGCATGCCCACATCTCTGAGCTGCATCGCACTAGCATAAGGAATTGAACTAATATTTCATCTCTGGAATATCATTTCAGGTCCTGGCTCGATTCCACATCAATTTGGACAAATTGGAGAGTCAGTGTCGACACCATAAAGTCGCGTCGCGGAGACATTTTAGGTCGCGCAAGACGAGATCTGCTCGAGCATCAAGACTCCAAATTTGTGCGTCTCGATCATTTTGGGACCGGATGTCTAATCTATGCCTAATTCCTAAGCAGTGATTCTAGAATATTAAAGAGTCAATCCGATTTCACACGAAAGATAACCCTCCCCCGAGGGGATTAGCTCATGGTCATTGAAAGAATATAATAATAAAACTTGCTGTATACATTAAGTAAATAAATGCAGGACAGGAATTAAACTAGAAAAGAAATGACTGTTATTAAGGGTAAAATGACTTACAGTATTTAAGCTACTAGAATGAAAATGACGGAATGTAAGTGTTGAAATAAAACTAATTAACTGCTAAGCGGATGCACGAGCATGAAAATGCTGAAGACCGAATAATTAAAAGCCCCCCTTCATATATATAAGTTGGATGGCTGGAGAAAGATTAATTGGTTTTGTCCTGTAGTAAATTTAGATGTTCAAAACTTTGAAAATCAAAGTTTTGTCTTTACTTATTTGTCTTGTCTTTTACCTTATTAAAGTTTCATCTTTTAGCCAATTTCAATTCAAACCACCTGCTTTGAATTGGTACGTGTCTTCCATATTACGAGGTGGCACCAAATTAAAACTATCACTTGCCACCTGCCTCTGCTGACTCGTCATGCCTTTTGGGCCCGCAGAGTGGGTCCTCTTAGTATATCCAGTGGCGGCACCGATTTTGGCATTTTTACGACTTTCTGTCTTTGCATAGAGTTCGTCGCCTGGGTCGCTATGGCAGTTTCACTAGCCAACGTCGACATCCAGATTTATCAGATGTGAGCTTCAGAAGTTTGCTGCTTCTTTATATGTGGACTCGTTCTGCACTGGTTTTGTTCTTTTGGAAACTTCGGCTCTAGTCAGGCTTTGTTGGGCTTCACTAGGGTTGAGTGGAAAACTTCAAATATTCTAGTATTCCCGTACTTCGATGCATGTTTTATCATTATATTCATTTTAAATGCGGAAACCTGCAAAAGTACGAAAATATAATTATTACATGATTATTAAACACATAATTAACCAAAATGTTATGTCTCTTGGGGTTTAATATTACTGTTTTGGGTGCTTATCAGATTGGTTGCTAAAGAATTCTATGATTAATGGCCAAGATTCAAGGAAAAAAAGCCTTTGTAAAACCCGGTCAAAAGCTAAAAAGTCAAAGTCAACGCGGGCAGAAACAGCACATAAAAGTTAGCAGAACTTCCGAAGACCGTATCTTTGAACTCATGTCCCGGAATTGGGCCTACCTTATGTCAAAACGACCGGCTCGGAAAGAGATTTCCAATGGTCTAAACTTTGACCCAATCAGAGGAACAGAAGTGAACGAAAAGCCTACTGAAATCAGATCCAGCTGAAAAGGGCCCTGTGGACTGAAGAGATTGGGTTTTGGGCTCGATTTTCCGGCCAAAACATGGCTCCTCAGCCCATGCATAAAAATGTGGATCTGGTCTCCTCCATTTCAACACATAAGACTTATCTCTTAAGCATAATTAGGTTAGGTAGCAAGTAGCCATTAGAGATAGTTTTAGATCTAGTTTTCATTCCATTAATTAGTTTCGTACCTTGTTTTAATTTAGTATTTTGAATCAATTGTTATTTATTCATTAGATTAATAAATTAATTTAGTTCTTGATAATATAGTTTTATTTCATTAATCATTGTAGTTTCGATTCCTAGATTTAGTTATTATCATTGTTAGTTTCAATTGATTCCTACATAATTAGATTTCCATTTGAATTGAAATAAGTAAATTTACAGTATTTTATTGATGTCTTGTTTGAATTCCATGACAAATGATAGCATAATGATTTTAGGCTAAACTTCCATTAGAGGGGGTTGAAGAAGCCTTGATGAAGCTTGATTTGTGTTAACATAGAATAGTCGTGATTTTCCATTCCATTCTAGAAAACGATTAGTTCACCATGAGAATAGGTTTGATTGTTTCACATGTTAGATGTTAGTTGGTAGAGATTACCATGAACAACTAGAGATTAGCAAGAACCAATTGTTATGCAAAAGCAGTTCAATTCGGATTACAACGATTCTTCGTTAGTAAATTAAGTCGAGTTAAGGTGGAATCAATCCCCCCTAATTCCTTATCATATAGTATCAATTTAGCATTTTCGTAGTTTGAATTAGTGTATCTTGTTATTTGAATTCACATCGTAGTATAATTACACACCATTACTCTCACTAACTTTGGATTGACTCGCAGTCGTAGAAAACATTGAATGTTAAAGAACTAGGAGTGGAACGAATCTTTTACTCCACTCTATTTCGATAGATTCGAGAGTATAATAATCTTTGATAAACACTGTCTTCGTATAGTTTTAGTTTTACTTCCATTTGAATTTCATCATTTATTCGTGAGTAGAACTAACATTTTTACGTTTATCAAATGGCGTCGCTGCCATTTTAGTTCCCTTTAGCATTGTATTCTTTAGAATTGTTAGTTTTCCAAAGTCCCATAACCCACCCACCCTTGTTTGATTCTAACTGTGGTTGTCCGTTTCAGCACTGAAATTTTTCCTCGCAGAATTACACGGAGTGCGACCTACTCCCTAGGCAAGCTAAATTGGAGAGCCACCCGCACCCAAACGCCTGGAACTCCAGTTTTTGGCTAAGTGCGACCCACGCCTTGCCAAGGCAAAACTCGAGCGCTCCCGCGCCCAAGCGCCTGGAACTTGAGTTTTTACTCGAGCGTGACCCGCGCCCTACCAAGGCTAAGTTCAAGCGCCCCCCGCGCACAAGCGCCTGGAGCTCCAGTTTGACCTGAGCGCGACCCGCGCCCTCTGCTGAAACTGCTCGATTTTCACAGGTTCGTTTCAAACTTCCATTTCTTCAAGGTTTTCAGTGTTCTAACTTGTTATATACACTGAACTCGCGTATACAAGACGTTATTCATAAGCGAAGCAAGGAGGCATTCATGTACTCCTTTCTTCCACACCTCGCATCTCCTGTTAGAGGTTCATACTAGCATATCAGAATTGTTTGGAGTGTTGTTGTATTTCGTTAAGATTGGTCTTAGCCTTGCATGAGATTAAAGTCAGGCCGAAGAGAAACGCCTAACGTAATCAACCAGCAACGTCAACAAACACGCCTTTCTCGTATACCACTCGCTACACCTCTAGCTAATATACCACACACACCACCTGAAATAATGGCTGAAGAAAGAGAGTCTCCTCTCTCTGACTTTTACAAAGCCTTGAACGATAGCCCTAAATCTTGCATCGTTCTATCAGACCCAGTGGGGGATTTTCGAATCCCCCCAAATATATTTAATTTGTTACCCGTTTTTCATGGGTTAGAACATGAAAAACCTTATCAGCACATGTGTAGGATTGACCAAGTCCTTACTACATTCCACCATCCTACGGTTGGTGCTGAACAAATTAAACTGAGGGTGTTTCCTTTCACCTTAGCCGATAAGGAGGCGTCTTGGTTAACTGCCCAAGTGCCTAATTCTGTGGACTCGTGGGCTAAACTTGTTCAACTATTTATGGAACATTTTTACCCACCACTGAAGATCAATGAAATGCTTTCCAAGATTCATTTCTTTCGACAGAATCCTCATGAATCATTTTTAGAGGCTTGGAATCGTTTCACCGATCTTCTTATAGAGTGTCCACACCATAACCTTGCGAAAGACACGTTAGTTCGTGCCTTTTTCAAAGGACTTCTACACCACCATAAAGAAGTCCTTGACATAATGAATGGGGGTAGTTTCCTAAGTAAGGGAGCCTCAGAGACTTATAAATTTTTAAAAGATCAAACTAAGCGTAATAATAACTGGGGGGGTAGTGATGATATCTCCCGTTCTGCTAGTTCTTCTACAACAGTTAAAGCTGCCGGTATGTTTGAGATGAAACCCGATCCTGAACTTAAAAACTTAATCGAATCTCTCACTAAAAAGGTAGAGGTTATTGCTATTCAACAAAAGCCTACTCCTGTCATAAATGTCAACTTTATTCCCTATAATTTCTGTTTGAGTCCTGGGCATCCCGACTCCTATTGTCCTCTAGTCTATGAACATCCATCCGCATAGCTGGACAATGTTTATTCCATTAATAGCGAACCTAATGCACCTTGGAGACAAAACCCCAATTTCGGTTGGCGAAATAATCGACAAGTTACACCTCCAGGGTATAATAATCAAAATGTTAGGCCAGCACCCAATTACAACCAAGCTCCCCAGAGACAAGGACAAGGACAAGATAATTATAATAATTATAACAATAATAATTATAATGCTAATAGAGGTATCATTCTGGTTAATAATAACTATCACAACCCACCTGTTAATGATCAATGTGAGATAGTTCCAGTCACACCACTAGTAACCAATACACCTGCACAATCGGATCGTCTTGACGCCTTCATACAGGTTAGCCAACAACTTTTCCAAACCATGACTCAATCTAACCAACAACTTTTCCAATCCATGGCTCAATCTAACCAACAGGTTTTACAATCAATTAATCATTTAACCCAACAGTTAGCCCAAGAGAAAGCCCAACCAAAAGGCGTGTTTCTAGGTCAAGCGTTACCTAATCCTAAAACACCAAATATAGCCTTTGAGGTAATCGGTAATTCTAGTAATAAAAATAGAAACGTAAGTGAGTTAAATGCTATCACCACTCTCCGTTCTGGCATAGTGGTTGATAACGCCGTAAGTATGTCTGTGGTTACCCCACCAGTAGTTTCTACACCAAATATTGAACTAGATACCAAAATGATAACTGAAGATCCTACCCCTGTAGAGGTACCAGTTAAACCACAACCTAAGAAACAAAAAGCTAAGATTAAACATCCTGTTGATCCTTACGCTAAATATAGAGAGAAACCACCATTTCCCCAGAGATTAGCAATGTTAACTAAGGATACGAATTTCGATGAGATTAGGAAAGTTTTCAAAAATCTAATGATAAACCTTCCTTTTCTTGAAGCGATAAAAAAGTTACCTCACCATGCTAAGTTTCTTAAAGAGTTGTTCACTAGTACTAGGCGTAAGACAAATATTCCTAAAGACGCATTTTTAACTGAACAGTTCTCAACTCTCTCTGAAAATAATGGAATCGTTAAGTACAAGGACCCTGGTCGTCCTATTATACAATGCACCTTGGGGGATAATCACACGACAACTGCTCTATTAGACCTGGGGGAGAGTGTTAACTTACTCCCTTATTATTTATATAAACAAATCGGTCTACAAGAGATACAACCAACGAAAATGACGTTGCAATTAGTGGATCGTTCTATTAAGTATCCTAAGGATGTGGTTGAAAACGTGCTAGTTAAAGTTCAAAATTTTTACTACCCAGCCAACTTCGTTATCCTCGACACAGAAGTCGCTAACGACTCTGTTCCTATCATTTTATGGCATCCCTTCTTGGCTACTGCCAACGCACTCATAAACTGCCACGATGGTTCTATGTCCTTATCCTTTGGCCATCTTTCTGTTGAGGTAAATGTTTTTAAAATGATTCAACAATACCCATATACGACTGTCAATGGAGAGTTAGCATGATCGAGAGCTTCGCTCGAGATTATTTTGACAACACATTTCCTTATAATCAAATGCCCAAATTTCTTTCTTTTGGAAGTTCAGACTCTGACGTTTTCGTCCCTACACTAGTCGATACCCATCTTATGGATGAGGACAAGATTGATGACTTTCTCAAAGATACAGAGGAATACCATAGTAATGTGGATGTGACCAATCTGGATGAGGAATTCGACATGTTTCTTAGAGCAGGTGATGATTCACCCTATCAAGAACTACCTTGTGCACCATCCACCTCGATTCCCCTCCTTCCACCCTTTCAAAGGAACTTAGAGTTTGCACTTGATCCTCTTGTTTCTCCTATGCTTCATGATTTTCTAAACTCTCCTATTAAGAAAAAACTTCCTAAAGAGCCACCTGACACTTTCATTTTCAGTTATGTGATAATACCAACCCATGCCACAAATGAGTTTTATGCTAAACCCACATTCTCATTTTTTTCAATTCTTTACTTCTAAAATTCATCCATATCCACCATATCTTCCACAACCATCCGTTTTTTCACACTCATTCACTCGGCCACCTATTCGTTGGAGGAAAAAGAAAGTGCATGCTTGGTTACGTTCTAGATCTATCAGACTTCGCTTTCATTTCACTATATATATATATATATCCAGTTGTTTGTTAAAGTCTCGAGTATCTGACTATAAACGGCTCATTTTGTTGTTTGGTGTACTTCCTTACAATTCCATATATTGATAAGTGCACCATTTAGGTAACCGGCCCTCCCTATGGAGTGTGTGGCTGTAAGTACCGGATCCTAAGTCCACGTTAAACATAATTCACGTTTTTCACTCTTGCATGTTTTCTCGGATTTTGAGTCATGTTCCTCTATGATGTGAATTATGCATTTATTGCTTTCTTGTTTTTCTTATATTAAATATTTTTCATAAAAAAATAAAATTTGTTAAAATCATAAACATAGTAATTTAGGAAGTCTCGAGAGTCTGATTTTAAAAGATCCACTTTTAAAACAAAATTTCAAACTTCATTGCCAAAAATTTGTTTGGGGGTGGGGTATTCGGTTTTCCATCCGGGATTGTTCAACTTTCCATTTGTGTTGCTTAGGCCATTTAATCGTATTTCAATTCGGGTTAACATTATCTATGAAATTAGATCTCATTTGTTCGCACAACTTACGTCATGCACGCACTTCGAGGCGTTTTCCATCTTCTTATATGTCACCCACGGTCGGAATAGAGTGTCGCCCGCACGTGCGTCTCCATCCTTCAAACCAACAGTTCGCGTTTTCTTCCCCCTTCCGCCATTAACAACGTTCAAACCCTAACATAAAAAATAAAAAGTAAAAAAAAATAAAAAAAAAAAACTTAACTACACCCACACCCACAATACAAGCCCACCCTAAATCTTCTCCAAACCATTCCCACCACCATCCCCACCAATTTCCAACACCGAAAATTATGAAAATTCAAAAAAAATTGAACTGCCGCGCAACCACCGCGCCACCACCATCGTTTTTTAAGTAAGGTTGGTTCACATTGCTTCCTACACCTTCTACAAACCCTCAAATCAGTTCAAACTTCCAATAGCTCAAAGACGGAGGATTTTGCCAGAGCAAATATTTACGGCCGACCACTTCGCGCCGTTTTACAGTGATGAGATGGTTATGAGAGATTGGAGCAGGTTGTGGTACTCGATAGACGATTTTTACGACGAAGATTTGGTCCGACAATTTTATAGGACGAGGGAGTTGGATGGGAATAAAATTTTTGTTAAGGTGGCCGGGAGGAGGAGAGAAGTATGTACTGGGTTGTTGGCTGAGATTTTAGGCATTCCGCCTAGATGCCATCTCGATGCCACATTACAGGAATCCCGATTTATTGGGATCAAGCCTTTGATGAATACGACTATTTTGGAAGGGAACTACAATGCGAGCTCGCATTGTGTTCGCCAGTCGTCTCTGTGAACCAACCAGCTGGCTGTAGCTCAGTGGATTGGTAGGAATGTCATCGGGAAGGAGAAGGTCAGTGATATCAGTCTGAACTGCCTTCATGTTCTATAGATACTCCAGGAGTAGAAGTATGAATTCTGTATTCTGGAGTTTTTGAGTAATATGATTAGGGGAGTTGGGAAGAGTATTGCACCTCTCCCTGTTTTGATAACGAAGATCATGATGACCTTGAGAGCGACTCCGATGTCTGATAGGATTTGGCTGAAAGAGCATAGAAATCCTACTATTTATACAGAGTATATCCAAAAGACGTGGAGGTTGTCTGAAGAGAGGGTAGTTGAGGAGGATGACTCAGAGGATGAGGAGGACACGGCATGTCTTGATGTTGATGCCTTGGAGAGGTGTCGCTCGGATGCAGAACGCATGCCGGTGCTTCATAGTGGCATGCGTTCCCTCAATACTATTTGCAAAGATCTCTAAACTCGGTAGGATACCATGCATCATAACTTTGAGACTCGTGCCCAGCGCGAGGATGAACGTTAGGAGGAGATGAAGGCCGAGATGGAAGTTCAGCACAAGTTCTGAGAAGATATGCTTGCACGCTTCCCACCCCACAGAGGTTCTTCTTCTGAGGAGGCGTCTGTAAGGCACGAGCATCATCGCCGCAGGACGGATGGCTCTGGCCCATCGGGAGCTCAGGGCCCATCCTCATCTCATGCTCCATCCTCTACCAGTAGCGCGTGGTTTAGGGATATTATGAGTTGACGTTGTTTTGTATTTGTTTTTATTTAGTTTGGATGTTAAGTTTTTTTTTTAATTCAGTTGTTAGATTTGTATTCGATAGTTAATTGTTGTTTGAATTTCAATTTTAATACAATATGGTTCTTTTCAAATTGTGCATTGTTTTTATTATTAATCCCACCTTCCCGAATTATTTGGGGGTGGTATTATTTACTCTAGCATGATTTGTTATATGATCCTCCATTTTAGAAGTTGTTTTGGAGTGATGGTTGAGAATATTACCGATATGGGCATGGCTATGAGTAGATATTATGGTAGGATGAAATCTTAATGAGTTAGGCAGTTACTATCCTCAATTCAACCTAAAAGATATTGGGTTTGTTTTGGAATAGAGAATATGGGTTGTTTCCGTTTTCGGTTTCGGAAATATTTTGTTTCCGGCAATTGCCTTAAAACTTTTTGGCAACTTGCCGATTCGTTTTGGAAGCCCACAACCTATATAAACTTCCTTCATTCTGCACTCACAACCCACACTACACCTCACATTCATCTCTCACCTTTCACTCCCAACTTTTCCTTCTTTTTCCTTCTCACTTTCGCATTTCAGCACCTCAGAGCGCACCTGCTCCCCAGTGGAGCGCCACCTGCGCCCTAGGCACTATCAGTCAAAATTTCTTCAGAGCGCAACCCGCGCCCTACCAAGCCCAAACTTGAGCGCGACCTGCGCCCAAAACACTGGAATTCAAGTTTTCATCCTGAGCGCGACCCGCGCCCTACCAAGACTACAAGTGAGCGCGCCCCACACCTAAGTGCCTGGAACTCAAAATGCACTAAAGTGTGACTCGCGCCCATCCCAGGCAAAAACTGAGCGCGCCCTGCGCCCAAGTGCCTTGAACTCGAAATTCACCAAGGCGCACCTCGCGCCCTACCCAGGCATAGGTTGAGCGCACCCCACGCCCTGACCCCTGTGGGCACGAAAAATTCCAATTTTTTATGGGTTGTTCCAAGATCGTTGCAGCTATTCTAGAGAGTAGTTTTGTGATGACATCTCCTATAGTGATACCGGAGCAGTCTTTCGAACACTTGTTGGGAAGCGAGACTTATGGACATTGGTTCCGCAAAAGGATCTTGCAGTTAGGATGGAGGCATCTACTGGTAAGTGAAGACGACTTATATTCACCTAAGCTTACTGAATTTTTTTTACAATAATGTTAAGTTCTATTGTAACCAAGATGGAGAACAAGAATTCTCCATCACGGTTGATGACACGCCACTAGAATTCAATAAGTATATGGTAGCATTAGTTTCGAGAATACCAATACCTAATCCTATTCACACGTGGGGATATATGACCGATAATGCATACCTCTATGACTATACATATTTCCATGAGTATTATGGGGGAAGGGTATTTCGTATAATGGACCAAGGGCGTTACAACATAGCCCTTGGTAGCATGTCCCTAAATGTAGGCACCACCATATTATTCATCCTGATGAATATTTTAGGGGATTGGCAATTTACCTCTGCAAATAGTACTGCTGGTGACGTTTTCCTTGCTTTAGCTGAGGGATGTCGCCGATATGACATTCCCCGAGCATTAGTGGTTAGTCTTAAGATAGCCCAAAGCATGAGGCATAAGTATCTTCTTATGCCTGTTTTGGTTTGCCACATCATGCTTAGTTGTCTACCTGAATTCTGTACCCAGTTCACGGATTGGAAAAGGGTTGAAGTCATGAGACCCACCAATTAGGTGGTTCTCTCATTTCGAGTAATGACTTGGCTAGAATGGCAGGTGCAACCTCATTTGGTTGCTCTTTACACCCCATCAGACATTGTAACACTCGACAGGTGAGCACAAGTTGATGACACACGGTGACGGGCTTGGCAAATTATCATAGTATGACAGGATGCGAAGGAACCTCATCTCTTTGGAAAGGAGGATGACGCTTAAACGGGAGTTAAGGTTAGTTTTTATTTCAGTTAGTGTGTGCTTATGTCCCAAGCAATTTGATTCTTGTTAACCCCATAACGGGTGGAACTCATATCAAGTTGCGTTAGTTTTTATTTTCTATATTAGTATGTTTTAACCTTGTTTTGCATATGTTCTAGAATTTCACGCATTTCCATGGTATTTCTCTATCCTATTTATTTAAATACTTTGAAGACAAAACATGCTTCTTGTTTGGGGGGGGGGGCATAGAAACACGTGTAAGTAAGGCATCTGTTAGGATATAGATATGTATAATATACACTTGTTTTCTAGTTAAAAATTCAAAAATTTTAAAAATATTAATAAAAAGTTTATGTTGTACACTTAGGAATATTGGTATTGTTTTCCTTCTCTAGGCCCTTGATAATCTAGAAATCTCATATAGCTTTTGCATTAGAATAGTTTTTAGAAATTTAGGTTAATATGTAGGTAATAATCCTTGCATCTATCTATAAATATATTACATGAGTATCTATGATTGTTGGCAGTAAGTTTCTGAAATCTAGGCTAGAGTACTTATTCTACAAATCTTGTGAGAATATAGCCTAAAGCCTTATATGAGTGAATATTTGAGAAATGACACAAGGGAGAAGTAAAATCCGGATAAAGAAATCACACGTCCACTTGCTCGATCACTATACCATATCCTAAGCGAGAATTTAGGCCCTTCTTGGATCGATATAGCCAGAAATTCAAACCTATGAATTATTTTCCGCTAGTCGCCCTTCTGAGCTTTTCTTTAGCCTTTCATAAACCGCAAATCCTTTACCCTGTTACAAAACAAAACAAAATTAAAAAAAAAAAAAAAAAAAAAAAAAAAAAAAAATCAACCTACCCATTCTTTGAATAAGTCTGAGAATAGAGATGAAGAATATAAAAGAGAAAGACCTTTGAAATCAAGAATTTGTTAGTCGCTCCAGATGAGAAAAGAAAGTTTCCATCCAAATAAAATAAATAAATAAATAAAATAAAATAAAATAAAGAGTTGGAACTCCAAAAATAGAATCAAAGGAGTCAAAGCCAAAGAAAAAGAAAAATATGGCTAAAGATGGAAACAAAGTGTAGAAGCAAAAGTAAAGAACAAGGTTTTCTCTAGTTACAGAATATGAAGACTCTATTATCTCAGACTTGTTCTTTTTTAATATCAATTTCCTTCCTTCTTAAACCATCTCCTAATCCCCGCAACACCTAATAAAGACCTCTAGCTCAATTAGGAATAGGTTAGTGTGATAGTAAGTGGCAGATGTGTTTGATCGACTCCGGCTTCCTTAGGTGTCATTGAGATTGTAAGGTAAACCACTGCATACTGTAGTGGAGTAGCGAAACTTGAGCAGAAAAATCAGAGTGGTTTTTGTCTTGACATTTATGTGAGGACCTACTTAAGGACGTTATTCCGAGTTTTCATAAACGGACCTGCTAGTGCATTTCATAGTATTACTCATTATATATATGTTTATTCGTAGATGATTGATTATTATGCATATATTAGCTTAGGTTTCGACTTGATTATTCTTTATTTATTGCTAGTGAGATATATAGATAATTGGGAGCATAAATAAGGAAACAATAGTTTTATTTCTTAGTCGTTGTAGTATAGATGAAGTTTGTGAGTACATTCACTGGAAAACTCTCACGAGGCTATAACTCGTCCACTAGGGAATTTCTAGTGGTTTAAGACCTTGTTGCATATGGTCAATACAATCACACTCGGCAAAACAAGATTAGTTAGAACTCTATTTTTGGTCACTTATGCTAATTTCTCATATTTGCTTGGGGACAAGCAAAATGCTGTTTGGGGGTGATTTGATAAGAGCCCAAAACTGTAGTTTTAACCCATTAACAATAATACTTTTAGACCAATTATGCAAGTAATAAATAAGAGTTAATGTTGATTACGTACTTTTATGTATTTCAGGCATTAAAGTCAATTATGTACAGAAATGTGCCACTTTGGCGAGATAAAGGAGCAAGGGTTGGTTGTTAAGGAGTTCTGTGATTAAAGGCCAATATTCAAGGAGAAAAAGCCTTTGTAAAGCCCGGTTAAAAGCTGAAAAGTCAAAGTCAACACGGGAAGAAACAGCACACAAAAGTTAGCAGAACTTCTGAAGACTGTATCTTTGGACTCAAGCCTCGGAATTGGGCTTACCTTATGTCAAAACGCCCGGCTCGGAAAGAGCTTTCCAATGGTCCAAACCTTGACCCAATCAAAGGAGCAGAAGTGGACGAAAATCCTGTTGAAGTCAGATCCAACTGAAAAGGGCCCTGTGGACTGAAGAGATTGGGTTTTGGGCTCGATTTTCCGGCCCAAAACATGGCTTCTCAGCCCATGCACAAAAATGTGGATCTGGTTTCCTCCATTTCAACACACAAGACTTAGCTCTTAAGCATAATTAGGTTAGGTAGCAAGTAGCCATTAGAGATAGTTTTAGATCTAGTTTTCATTCTATTAATTAGTTTTATACCTTATTTTAATTTAGTATTTTGAATCAATTGTTATTTATTCATTAGATTAATAAAGTAATTTAGTTCTTGATAATATAGTTTCATTTCATTAATCATTGTAGTTTGGATTCCTAGATTTAGTTATTATCATTATTAGTTTCAATTGATTCCTGCATAATTAAATTTCCATTTGAATTGAAATAAGTAAATTTACAATCTTTTATTGATGTCTTGTTTGAATTCCAAGAGAAATGATAGCATAATGATTCTAGGCTAAACTTCCATTAGAGGGGGTTGAAGAAGCCTTGATAAAGCTTGATTTGTGTTAACGTAGAATAGTCGTGATTTTCCATTCCATTCTAGAAAACGGTTAGTTCACCATGAGAATGGGTTTGATTATTGTTTCACATGCTAGATGTTAGTTGGTAGAGATTACCATGAACAACTAGGGATTAGGAAGAACCAATTGTTATGCGAAAGCAGTTCAATTCGGATTACGACGATTCTTCGTTAGTAAATTAAGTCGAGTTAAGGTGGAATCAATCCCCCCTAATTCCTTATCATATAGTATCAATTTAGCATTTCCTTAGTTTGAATTAGCGTATCTTGTTATTTGAATTCACATCGTAGTATAACTCCACACCATTACTCTCACTAACTTTGGATAGACTCGTAGTCATAGAAAACATTGAATGCTAAAGAACTAGGAGTGGAATGAATCTTTTACTCCACTCTATTTCGATAGATTCGAGAGTATAATAATCTTTGATAAACACTGTCTTCGTATAGTTTTAGTTTTACTTCCGTTTGAATTTCATCATTTATTCGTGAGTAGAACTAACATTTTTACGTTTATTAGCGGTGCTCTATCAAAGTAGACATCCGGAAAGCTTTTGATATGGTTAGCTAGGATACTATCCAAGTTATATTGCACACCTTCAAGTTTCCCCCCCTTATGTGAAAATGGATCCAGATGTGTGTTTTCTCTCTTTCTTATTCAGTGATGATCAATGGAGCTGCCGAAGGATTCTTCTTTGGTGCCCGAGGCTTAAGACAAGGAGATTATTTATCTCCGTATCTGTTTGTATTGGTTATGGAAATTCTCAGCTGTATTCTCTTCAGAAGCATCAATGAGAAACGAATCCAGTTTCACCCTAAATACAAGAGAGTGAAACTATCACACCTTGCCTTCGCCGACGATGTCCTTCTCTTTTGTAAATGGGATAGCAACTCTATACTTGCGGTTAAAAAATGTCTCCTGGAGTTTGGAAGGGCAACTAGACTACACATTAATACTCACAAGACCACCATTCTTGCTGGTGCCCTCAACCATCAAGATGCTCAATCACTTGCTTCTCTATTAGGAGTTGAATTGGTAAAACCCCCTGTCAAGTACTTGGGCCTTCCTTTGATCTCGGGAAGATTGGGCATAAGAGAATGCCAACCTTTAATTGAACGATTCGCCCAAAAGGTTACAAATTAGAAAGCCCGACAACTCTCTCATGCAGGAAAAGCCATGTTGATCATGTCAGTTCTTCTATCCTTCCATATATATTAGGCTAGAACGTTCATTCTGCCTAAAACGGTTTTAGATCAAGTCGAGAAAATCTATGCTCGCTTTCTATGGTCCTCTATTGGATTGCAGAAAGCCTTTCATCATGCTAGCTGGTGTACCATGAGTAAACCAAAAATGAAGGAAGACTTGGATTTGCAAATCTTCAAAGATGGAACCGGGGAGCCTACTGCGGATTAGTCTTCAAAGTGGCGATCAAAGAGGAAACAATATGGGTGGATTGGACTTGGAAACACCCCATAAAATAACAATTCTTCTGGACTATGACAACTCCGAAGGACTTCTCTTGGTCTTGGAGAAAAATTCTAGATGCCCGAAAGGATGCTAAGAAGCTCATCAAGTATACGATCGCTAATGGTGAGAATACGCTGCTCTGGCATGATATCTGGTATGGCAACTCTCCTCTCCTGTTTAATGTCGATGCCTTGTCAGCGTGGCAGTTTCCTATGGATGCCAAGGTCAGTTGTTTGTTAGATAATGGTAATTGGAATTACCACGTGCTTCTCATGCCGTCTTCTGATCTCAAGACTGAAATTCTCACTACCAGCATCTATAGAAATCTCCTACAAGACAAGATAGTGTGGACACCCCACCAGAGTGGTCTCTATACCTCTAGTAGCGCCTACACAGCTCTCAGCCTAGCTGGAAACAAAATGAGGTGGTATAACTTTGTGTGGGGAAAATGGGTTTTGCGAAGGCATTCCTTCACATGTTGGCAACTCTTCTCCAACACTATACCTACCCAAGACCGTCTGGTGCGAAGAAAAGTCATTTCTCACTCAACATGTTGCTTATGTAATAGCAGTAGAGAACACTCTAAGCATCCTTTCTTTGAGTGCCCTTACTCCCAACAGGTCATATCCAAGATTAAAGAGCTACTCAGTATCTCTACTGATGCCAGATCTTCTAACTGAGAATGGTCGTCCATTATCAGGCTTTACAAAAGGCATGAATTAGGGGAAGTGTACAAAATTTACTTATGCACTGCTATGGACGCCATCTGGAAAGAAAGAAACAAGCAACACTTTCAAGGCTCCAGCAGGAACGCATTAGATCTATTCTACAAGCAGGAGCGAGACCTCAAAAACTACCTAGTAGTCCTGAAACCACATGTAAATGATTCTTTGAATGCACGAGCTTTGGGTACTAGAATAGGGCTCAACCTGTAGTTCAAGGCCCCGGTGCCTACTGGTTGCTTTTGGGATCCACCACACGAAAATAGAGTTAAGCTCAATACTGATGGAAGCTTAAGCAATAATGGTGTTGGACATGGAGGGGCAATACGAGACAACCAAGGTCAAGTGGTTGCGGCTTTCACAGGAAAAGGCGGAATGCAATCAGTGTTATTCCAAGAACGTTTAGCTATTGACGTCGGGTTAAAAAGATGCATCCATGAGAGGATTCTAAAAGTGAAAGTTGCGTCAGATTTGCTGAGGGCAGTAAATGTTATTAATAAGCAAGAGAAGCCCCTTGGTACTGCCTGGACTTAGTCACTGCCATCCAAAATGTGAGTCTTCTCTTTGAGTACATCTCCTTCAGTTATGTGGTACGAGAGACGAATAGGGCAGCAGACTATTTAGCTACTATTAGCCCATCACAGGATGCACATAATTTAATTTCTTTTTTCTTTGTTCCCCCCCTTGATCAGCCCCTTCATAGTATTGTGGAGGAGGATGCCCAATGAACAACCTATGTAAGAGTTTCTTAAGCAATATAACAGGTGATGGGCTGCCAAACCCTAGCTTAACCAAAAAAAATATATATATCTTGCATGAGCATGTATGAGTGTACTTGGTAGTATTTTTCTGAGACCTAGGTTAGACTATTTAATTTTACATATCCTATGAAATTCTAGCCTAAAAGCCTCATATGAGTAAGTATCTAAGTGATGACACAAAAGATACATATAATATGAGTAGAGAAATCACATATCCACTTATTTGATCACCATACCATATCTTAAGCGAGAATTTAGGTCATCTTTGGATCGATATAGCTAAAAATGCATACCTATAAGTAATTATCCGCTAGTCGCCCCTCTGAGTCTTTCAATTAGCCTTTTCACAACCACAAATCCTTTACCCATCTTTTAAACCAATAAAAAAAAAAACTATCCATCTTTGAATGAGTCTGAGAATAGGATGTGTCAGGAAAATAAAGAGAAAAACTTGTGGAAAACCAAAAATTAGTTAGTTGTTTCAGAAAAGAAAAAGAAAATAAGTTTCTATCAAAAGAAAATAAAACAAAAATAGAAATAGAAATAAAACAAAAACAAAAACTCCAAAAATAGAATAAAAAAGAGTCAAAAAGCCAAAATAAAAGGCTAATGATGGAAACTAAGTGTAGAAGCAAAGTAAGAACAAAGTTTTCTCTAGTTACATGTAATTGAAGACCCTATTATCTCAGACTTGTTTATTTGAATATCCATTCCGTTTCTTCTTAAACTATCACCTCAGTCCCGTATCACCTAATAAAGACCTCTAGCTCAATTAGAATTAATTTAGTGTGATAGTAAGTGGTAGATGTGATTGATCGACCTCGGCTCCTTTGGACGTCATTGATATTGTCAAGAAACGTGTGTCCACTACACACTGGAGTGAGCTAATTTGAGTGGAAAAATCATAGTATTTTTGTCTTGACAAACTGTGAGGACCTACTTAAGGACGTTATTCCAAAAGTTTCATAAACGGACCTACCATTGCATTTCATAACATAGTTCATAGCATGCATGTATATTTTTAGATGATTTGATTATTATGCGTGTATTAACTTATGTTTCAAAAGCATTATTCACTACAACAAAAATGCCTTTTCAACGACGAAACGTTTAGCGATGATAGAAAAACGTAGACAATAATTACTATCAGCGACACTTTTTATCGTCGGTAATAATTTTTTGTCGTAAGGGGAATTGATGACTTTGGCGATCATTTTATCGTCGTAAATAGTACCGTGAGACATATGAACATTGCAATGAACTTTTGAGCGATGATAAAAGTATAGTTAAATGCTTCGTAAGTTTCCGTGTTGATAAAATCGTCGGTATTTGTCACAGTATTTTCCACGCTTCTATGGATTGGAGCTAATTGGGTATCTTTAGTGACACTTGTTCCATCGAAAATATTTTTCCCAATTTTCGAGCGATATTTTTTTTTTTGGTATTCCCGCTTATTGTTTTAAGTTTTTAACTTTTGAGTCAAAAATTCAAAACAAATAATCTGTAAAATCAATAAAAAGAAAAAAATAGAAAAACCCAAACAATAGAAAAAATAGAAAGAAAAGAAACCCTACGTCTTCGGCCTCTTCCTCCAAACCCCCAACCTCAAAGTCTCTCTGAATCCCTCCATCAATAGTTGTATCTTTATATAATTTGAGGTAACCTTTTCAATTTCTTTTAATTTTTTATTGTAGTTTGCTTCATTATTTTTTGCCTAAATAGGATTGGAACAAAATGAGAACAGAAGTGGGAGATTCGATTTGTTCTCCCTTCATCATTCGTTCAACCAAAGCTTGGTAAGCTCCATAATTAAACTTGTTAGTAGAAAGTTCATATTGGAAAGCTATGATTTTTCTGTTCAATTTCAGTCTCTTCACTGCCCATCGACAAAAATATAATTGTATTTTTTTTCAACTCCAAGCTACTTTTCTTTATTCAAGAATAACTGCACACTTAGTTTTACACTGATGTACCATGGAAAACATCAGACCAATTACAGCAAATACAATTCAGCATAGCCATGTCTTGAAAATTCCAAGTGACTGACTATGTGAATAATAAAATAAAACAAAGGTGTAGGTTTCAGATGGTGCCTACAACAAAAAGAAAAGGTACAGAGTTACTTCCATGATACTTTATACGCAAGTAAAAGAGAAACTTGTTGGCTCAAAAAAACCTGCTAACTAACATTTGCAACGTTCTTTCACTTAATCCTGGTACTTCATCTCTGACATTAAGAAGCCATGTTCCTTCTGGATTTTCAGCGTGAGGGTAACAGCCTAGTGGAGGAACTCACTGATCTGTTCAAAATCCTTCTCAAGCAAGCCTCTGGAAGTCATAGCAGGGGTACCAATTCTAACACCTCCAGGAGCCAGGGCACTGCTGTCACCAAAAACATCATTTTTGTTCATTGTGATATTGCATAGATCACAAAGTTTCTCAACTTTGTTACTAGTCAAGCCAAGAGGACGAAGGTCCCACATAACAAGGTGGTTTTCTGGTTTGAATATGGGTTGAGATTGAAGTAGAATAAAGGACTTAATTTTGTGTGAGTTCTAATTTATTTTTTTGTAGTGGTGTCCTAGTACATATAAATACTGCTTGAATGTATGGTTGCTTGCTTGTGAAATCCTTACTACTGTGATTTTAATTTTTGTTGTGCGTGATGTTTGGAACAGCTTGGATTCTGGAATTTAAATTATGTGCTAGGCTTCAAAGTATAGGGACATAGTTGGTTTTGCATTCAATTTGTAAGTTGAGGTAGAATTTTCTCTCTAAATAGTCAAATCTTGTGTGGATTTTTTAGTTTGGTTGTCTACTTAATTGCATGCCTTATATTATGTGGTGTGTATCACAACTCCCTATAGTATTGTTTGGATTGTTTTCAGATTGTATGTTGACGAAGCAGAGGATGCAATGCCCAATAAACAAGAATCAACAAGCACCAACATGCATTAGACTTCCTCTTGTCGAAGTTTCATGGTATGTAGTTCTTGATTGTAGTATGAATTCATAGTTCATTTGATTTTTCATTTTGTTGCTCACTATGTCATTCGAAATGGGTTTGTGAATTAGCTACTTGCAAGATTCTAGTCAATCTGGGAATGTATTGAAAGGTTTCGAAGGTTTCCTTTATGCATCCAAAAGCACATCTAAGTATGTCTCCTTTTTACCTGTATATGACACTATAATCATGAAGATAATTGCTGACACAAACTTATATAACATGGTTGATGCAGCCTTAAGCGTTCCAGGAAGCTTCAACCAGAAGATAGGTTGTTTTCGTTGTCATCAGTTACCTCACCAATTGTACGTTTTCTAGATTTTAGAATAAACATCCAATGATTTTTTTTTTCTATGTAATGTTGCGATTGGGATTGGGGGGATGGGATTGGGCGAAGGTAATATCTTCTTAAAAATGCAGTGATATATGAACAAATAGTAGTTAGCATCATAGTAATGAACACGCTACCACTAGATCAAGATTTGTGTCAGTGGCTTTGGACCCATACTGAGGAACTAATATAGGAAATACTAAAATAATCATTGTTTATATATTTTACTTATTTTCACTATTACATATCCCTTATTGTGCTTTAGCTGGTAGTGTATATCTTATGTTTGTGGACTTATAATTCCAGCTCCTTTTTAGTAGTTTCATCTCGTTTCTAAACGGTTGAATATGCTGGAAACCTAAGAATGATTTAGGTAATTATTTACCATGTCAATCAAAATGGGCTTGTGTGATTGACTTAATGAAATTGGATGGGTGGATACACAGTTCAACATTTTTTTTCTTTTCAATTGGTAGGTGGCTTTCACAGTGGAGATACTAGCCAAGGAATGTATGAAATAATGCACTGCTAGAATATACATGAATAGTCTAAAATCTGCAAAGAACCAGTTTTGATGTCCAAAGACATGGAAATTAATTATTTGGGAGTGGAAAGGTAATATTTGACTTTGATTTACTACATATATCAACACTTGTGAATGTAACTTGCTTGCTACTACATATATTATTTGTTCTTTGCAACATGTTTCATTCAAAAGCATATGAAATGTATTTGCTTAAGATAGTTTGATCTACTTGATTTTTTAAACTTGAATTTCATAAATACCTTTGGGAATTGTTTTGTTTGGTGCTAGTATTCATTATCTAGTGGCTAGCTAACATTATAAGCTTTGGAAGGTTTAATATTGTATTCCATTGCAGTTGCTTGTATATTGCTTTCTCTTGTTCTTTACACAAATAGTTGTTATCCTTTTAATAAATTGTTATTGTGCAGGCTTGATTGAAATAAATTCCCAACCTCACTTATAATTGCATGGTTTGTCCTTTACATCCATATTACTCCTTGTTGCACATGCACCATCAGCCCTCCCATTTATGTATTGTTTAATTTTCTGAGTGGCATGCATGATGGACTTACAAGCTCTTAGTTTGTATTACTTTGGACTGGTTCTTAATGTATGGCTGTTATTTTGATGTCTTTGGCGCCATACTATATTGTTCTTAATAACTTTACTTTCATTCTATAGATTGATTGCCTTGACCAAGTTGATGTGTTGAATTAAGCTAATGTTGCTACCATGCTAAAGGGTAGGAAATGTGTTTATGTATAAGCTAATCTTGCTACCAAACTTTAAATATTAAGAGCCTGACTTTGGCTTTATACTTTTTGAGGTGCTTTAGGGAATTGGGTGAATCAAGTGTTTATTAATATTCCATCGTCAAAGTGGATGGAAGCCTCGGTTACATTCTATTGCAGCATCGAATTCATGATATATCCTCCCAGATGATGTAGCAAATCGAGATTGAGCTGATGGCTTAGCTTAGAAGTAGATCAGAGATTTGGAAAGGCATAAGAGCTTAAATAACCAGATTAATCAACAGGTAAATGTTGCTACCACTAGAATATGGTAATAGCAAATTTGAAAGGGTATAGTAATATACCATCCTTATATGGCAATAGGAAAAAGTGAATAGGTTATACATGAGTCAGAGATGAAAAGGAAAGACCTTCGAGCAATCAAAACTGACAATGAAGTAGTCTAGGCAGCATGCTTGTTTCGGATTGTCTTTCTACTTACTTTCATGATTTTTCTCATATTTGGTTAAGTTTCTTGGTCGGGTGGTCTGAAATTTATCTTTAATTTGAGTTTTAATTTATTTTTTTCTTTACTTAATGTTGTGGCAGGCTTGCCCTGAGAACTTAATAATGGAGCAAAACAAAGAGTTACTGACCTATAGGTATGTTGATTCACACAAAGCGCTTAAGTATGTATTGTTTTCAAAACTTTCATTAAATGAAAGAGATTAAGAGTTTAGAGTGTGTAATGTGATCAAACTAAGAGTGACTAGTGTAGGTCATCTTGTATTAATCTTGTTGTTATGTAATTTATGTATTATTCTATACTGGTTCTTAATATCTAGTTGTTATTTTTTGTCTTTGGCACCAAACTATTAAAGTCTGTAAAAGAATGTCTTTTATTTTTGTTTTTTGTTTTTTTGCAGATGGACTTGTAAAATTGCTAAAGGTTGGTCTGGCTATTACAAGAGACAGTTATTCAATCTGGGCAGTGATATGATGTGACGTTCTACTGTTTTATAAAAGCGATTTAGACTGAATAAATTTACTTGGAGGTTGTTAGACTATTTTTTATATTTTGACCATGTCAAAACTATATACAGATTGATGTAAATTTTCCGTTTTATATTTAATAAATGTTTTTTTTTTGTTTGATATTTGATGTTTTTGTGTTTCAATTGAATGTTAGAAAAAAATAAAAATGATACATGGAAGTGAAAAAATGTTAGTTCAAATGGTTTGCATTTGTAAAAAATTCAAATAGTTTAGACGATACAAAATTTTAAATTATTTTTATCTTTAGCGACAATAGATATGTTGTTAATTATTTTATTTTTTTTAAATGGATTTGTAGCGATGATTATAACGTCGCTTATAACACTAAAATTTTCAAAAAAAATTGACCTTTATTGACGATATAAACGCTGCTAATAAGGTTTTGATAGCGACAATTTTGAAGACATCGCCAAAAAACCATTTTTTGCGACATTATTGTATAAAGAATAAGAAGATGATTTAACGACGAAATTAAAATTTTGGCGACAATTATTATCTTCGGTGAAGGTATCATATTTGGCGATGTTGTAAAATCGTCGCTTTGTATCTTTGTCGACTATAGCTTTAGCGACGATCAGGTGACGCTCTAAACAATGTCGCAAAATTTAATTACGACATTTTTGTAATATTCAGCGACGATAGTTATTGTAGCCAAAATCCCTGTTTCTTGTAGTGGTTCTTATTATATTGTTATTGAGATGTATAGATATCTAAGATTAATTAGGAAATTTTATTTTATCTCTTAGTCGTTGTAGTATGAATGAAGTTTGTGAGTACCTTCTATGGAAAACTCTCACGAGGCTATAACTCTTCCACTAGGGAATTCCTAGTTGTTTAAAACCTTATTGCATATGGTCAATGCAATCGCACTTTGCGAAACGAGATTAGTTAGAACTACATTTTTTGCTACTTATCTGTTTTTATTTCTCATATTTGCTTAAGGACAAGTAAAATACTGTTTAGGGGTGGTGTGATAAGCACCCAAAAGTGTAGTTTAAATCCCTTAATAGTAGTCTACTTAGGCCAATTATATTTATAATAAATAAGAGTTAGTATTGTTTATGTGTTTTTGTGCATTTTAGGACTTGAAGTTGATTAGGTGACTAAAAGCATCACTTTTGCATGAAAAATGAGTCAAGATGATTGTCGAGGAAGTTCTACGTTTAAAGCTCAGGAATCATGGAGAAAAGTCTTTTTCAAGTCCAGTCAAAGTCAATCCGGGTAGAAAAGGGATAGAAAAGTCAACAGAACTTCGGCAGGCCGTATCTTTGGACTCGGGCCTTAGAATTGGGCCTACTTTATGTTAAAACGACCGGCTCGAAATCGGATTTCTAATAGACCCAACATTGCCCCAACCAGAGCTGTAAAAGTGGATGAAAAGGACATTGAAAAATTTCCAATAGAATTGGCCATTTTAGACTTAACTTAATGGACTTTGGGCTCACTTTAGAGGCCCAAAGTCTCCCTTTTTGGCCCATGCACAAAAATATAACCCTAATCCTATCCTATATAAAGAGGGTTAAGGCTAAACATTTTGACTCCCCTTCTAGCAAACCCTTAGTTGTAATTTTATGTTTCTTTAGTTTATAATTAGGTTTAGCAATTGTAGCCACCATTATAACCAATTCAAATAAAAGCTTGTTTCATTCTCAATTCAATTTCTATAGTATTATGTTTTTAATTTACTGTTTTGATATTGTTCATCCAATGAATCACGGCTAAACCTCCATTAGAGAAGGTTTATGAAGCCATGTGATGATGAGTAGCTAGTAGTTTTATTGTGTTACATAAAAGAATGTCAAGTTCTTCGTTATGAGTAACTAGAGATAAAGCTCATAACGGAGAACTAAAGTATAGAGCCACCACCAAAGAAATTTGTAGTGGAGCTACACTCTCTCGTTAGTGAAACCTCGATCCGAGAGGATTTGGTCTTCACTAGGGATCAATACAAGCGATTCGATACTAACTAATAGTCAATCGAATCACGTGACGGATTAAACCCCTTCTAACACCTTTATTCATCATTTAAATTCATTATTTTTACTTTATACCTACTACTTTGACTCTCATTAGTGAAACATACTTCTAATCTAGACTCGCATCCAAATAGTGTGCAACTAGAGTTTGGCAAACACGACTACTCTCCCTTATCTCATATGATTTAGAGAGTACTTATTTACTATTTTTTCACCATAATTTACTGTTCACGCATCATCATACTACTGTGCATCAATAATATTTTAATTATTTCTCATCATACACCATAACAGGTTTTTTGTGACACTAGGGTGCCGAATTAGCGTCAGGAACATTGTGACACCATTTTGGCGTCACTAAATTGCTAAAACCGTCACCAATGATTTGATAATTTAGTCAATTAAAAATTTAAGAGTTTTAAGAATTTGTGACGCTAAGAGAGCGTCAAGGTGTCTAAGATGCAAAAAAATTACAACTTAAGGACTGTGTCTTCTCTCAAATAAATTACAATTCAAAAATCAGTTCCCATCTCTCCCAAATACTTCGTCTCTTCTTCACCACTCCTCCCCAGTTGCCATTACTAAACCAAATTCGCCTTCGATTAAAACATAGAAATCTAGAAATGAAGTTTGAACAAACTGTAGAAATGATTGAAGTAAGTCTCGAAGGCAAAGACGCTGAAAAAGAAGGAGATGTGCCTGGAATAACGCTTGAAGATGCTACTGATTTAATTGAGAAAAGGATGATAGCCGTTAAAGCTCGTAATTAATCTGAGACTTCCGATTGTTCCAGCCTTATGTTGAAATCCAGTTAGGTATTTGAAATTTTCCCTTTCTTATTTTCTTTCTCTTACTTCCTGATTAATCTCGTGTTATATATGGAAGGGTTGGGTGGGTGGAAGAGAAAGGACACTTTTTGCCGTCGACTCTCTCTCTCTCTCTCTCTCTCTCTCTCTCTCTCTCTCTCTCTCTCTCTCTCTCTCTCTCTCTCTCTCTCTCTCTCTCTAGTTTTGAAGCTGGAATCAGCTCAAAGAATCGATTTTTAACAATGGGTGCTTCAGGGAAATGCCTAAAATCAATAGTTGGTGTGAAAAAACCATAAAAAGATGACAAAGTAAGCTGGAAAAAAAAACTCTCATTTTGTTTCATTTCTTCTTGTTTTTGTTTGTTTACTGAGTTTTGAGGTTTCGATATTTTGTTTTGTGGAGGAGAAGGTTAGTGGTAATAAGAACAAGAAGTGGAAACTATGGAGAAGCTCATCAGGAGATTTGAGTACAAGGTGGAAAGGGTTTTCAAAAGGAAGTCATCATAGAGCTGCTTTAGAGACTTCTGAGTGTTCTTCAACTGCTGATGCTTTTAATGTTGCTGTTGCTACTGTAGTTCGTGCTCCACCTAAAAATTTCAGGGTTGTGAGGCAAGAATGGGTTGCTATCCGAATTCAGACTGCTTTTCGTGGGTATTTGAGTTTCTTTTGTTTTACTGTTTTGTTATGTTTTTAGTTTGCTTAAGCTTGTTTTTTAGATTGATGGATGGTTAGATTATGATGGAATGTGTGTTGTTGAGGTACATCGATCTCAATATACTGTTAGTGTTGACGTGTTGTTGGTTTCTGTTACGAAGCGATCACTTATTGGGGAAAGATTTGAAACTTGAGAGAATTTGAAGAATAGTTGGTATTTGTTCTGATTTTCAGCTCATTGATGTTCATGCAATTGAGCTTTTCTCTTTAGTAGATTAGTTGGTCCTAGACTCCTAGAGTTTGTGTCCACTATTAATACTTGAATGGATGGACCATTTCTAATTTTGGAGAGATGGGGACTCTGGCTAGTGAATATCATTGCTCATTGGAATGGTTGAAAATACTAAGTTTATTTTAAGTACTAAACTTTTTTAAGTTTATTTTTAAAAAAAAAAAAAAAATCTTTTCGAGTGAACTGTAATGAAGCAGAACGTTGGACTTGTATCTAGGGTTGGTATGAATCTGCATAGCAGAGTGAACTAGTTAATTCTAACGTGGCAGTGCGTTTGGCATCTATGCTGATGTCAGGTGCCAGTCAGGCCAAGGCACTCTTTATTTTGGAACGATATTGATGGTTTGCAATAAAATTTGTTAGCTTGCTTAGGACTAATCTACTTCTGTTTATATTATGGTTACTCTCCCTAAATAAATTGTTTATTGTCTTCTTTATTCGTGGTGTTCCATGCAATGGCCCATGTGACATTTGACGACTGATATTTCTAAGTAGCAGCCTACCATTAAGTGAGGAACCTAGCTTGCACAGTGGCGATCTTGGAAGTCTTTGCTAAATTGGTAATAGTTTGTTATTTAGAAGTTATTAGAATTTGAAAAAAGTCATTTATGTTACTTTTAATGGGGTTATTTAGACTTTGGTCCTAACAATAGTTGGTATATTAGGGTTTGGTCCAGAAAAGCTTAAATATTAGGATTTAGTCCTAGTTTTGGTTGTTGACTATGATAAATCTACTTGTATTTTTGAAATGACAATAATACCCCTCGCGTGCAACATCACGTGAATAAGTAAAATTGTTGTTGGAATACCACTCAAATTGACTTGCCACGTGTCACAAATCTAACTGACCAAATAAATCAACGGCTAAAACAATAGATCATCTTTTGCAGCGCAATTCCAAAATTATACAAACAAGAAATCAAACAAACCATTAATTTTTACATGATTTGAA
Source organism: Coptis chinensis (assembly GCF_015680905.1). Lineage (NCBI taxonomy): Eukaryota > Viridiplantae > Streptophyta > Magnoliopsida > Ranunculales > Ranunculaceae > Coptis > Coptis chinensis. Next base: position 37,108,875 of record NC_141456.1, on the reverse strand, counting down.
GAAAAAGCCAGCTCTCAGAGCTAAGTATGGTGTGAAAGATGAGTGGATCTTGCCGTTTGAAGTTCTTCCCATCATCAATATCACGGAATTCGGGGACAGTGGATCATCATCCCTCTACTTCCAGGATATGTTGAGAACATGCACTACACCATAATAAGATATTTGCAACACGTACTTTTTTTGCTTTGCAACGGTTATTTACCGTTAGCAAGTTGCCAACGCTACATAAGCGTTAGTAATGTTGTAAAGCGTTACTTTATTTTGATGAATTTCAGGAATTAATTGCTATCACCTTAAAAAGTGTTTGAGAAGTGTTACAAACTTGAAATATAAAACATAACTTTACTTTCTCTCCTCTCTCTCCCTCTCTCTCACCGCCGCTACACTCTTCTGTCGCTATCCCTCTCTCTCTATTCAATTCAAGAAGCTCAAGGCTCAATACCTTCTCGTACGCATTTCAAAATCTCTAAAATTGAAATTCTTTTTCCTCAAAATCATCATCTCGATCCAAATCCTGATCCAGATCCAGGCTCAATACCTACTCTATCTATGTAAAGAGTTTGCCCTTAAATGCTTCAGTCTCAGAAGTCGAGGAAGAGTTCAAAACTTTTGGGAAATTCAGAAGTACTAGCAAGGTTTATTATATACTCTCCTCATTCCTTAATTAACATTTGTCAAACATATCATAGGTTGCAATTTTTTTTTATTAACGTGGTTTTTGGTTCTCTGTTGGTTGTTATTAACGTGGTTTATGTTTGCTTGTGTCCTTTATCACCTTTTTCACATTGCGGCTTGTTCTGCTGATATCTTGCTTTTTCATATATCTTTGGCATTTGAATACCTTGGCTTAGTGGAGCAAATACATATGTGTGCTTCATACAAAATTTTCCCATCTGTGCAGATCCGTTTTCCATGGCACCTCCAAAAGCTCTTTAGCAAATTGGGGCAGCCTTGTCACTCCAATACAAAAGATGGCAACCGAGGGTAAGACTAAAAGGCGTTCTGCCCTGTTTGTTGTTTTACTTCATTTGTCGATATTTGTATCTTTAAGTCAATTGGGGGTGTTCTGCAGGCAAAATATAAGCTTCAACTTGACCCTACTGTAGACGAAGTTAAGAAACTTTGTCTTACTTGTCGCAAACATGCTAAGGCTGAGAGGGTCCTGTTCCATTATAATGGCCATGGAGTACCAAAACCAACTGCTAATGGTGAAATTTGATTCTTTAATAAGGTTTGCAATTGGCTTGAGGTCTTTCGAAATTTTTCCGTACAGTTGAAGGTGCAAGTTTTTGTTACTCATGAATCTGCTCGTCATGCATTGAGTTCAGAGCTACACACAGTACATTCCGCTGCCAATCACTGACCTGGACTCCTGGCTGAAGACACCTTCAATCTATGTGTTCGATTGCTCTGCTGCAGGGATGATAGTAAATGCTTTTGTAGAGGTTACTAATATCTTCCTAGGCCTAGTTTTTTTTTTCTACTTCATCGGCAGGAAGACGTATGCTAGATTATTTGGAGTATTAGTCTGTCTTTTAATATAATTCTCATTTTTTAATCAGCGCCAAGATTAGAGCTCTCCTGGTTCGTCTGGATCTTCCATCAAACACTGTATTTTACTTGCGGCCTGTGAAGCACATGAGACCCTTCCTCAGAGTGCTGAGTTTCCTGCTGACGTATTCACATCTTGCCTCACAACACCAATCAAGATGGCATTGAGATGGTAATTTTTATTTCCTTGTCTCTTGCCTCAGCCCTCATATTCATTTTGACATTGCTTAGACAGGTCTTGTGCTTTTTACAATAACACATAGCTTCATGTTATAATCTTTTACTTCCCTTTTTTTGTTTATCTATAGTCATAAATGTCATGTAAGGCTTTAGTTGGTTAGTGCTAATGTACTGTATTTGCAATATCAGAAAACACATTTACATGAAGTCCTTCCCCTTTTTGTTCACAATGCACCAAAACTTCTAAGTTCATGGTGAATTTATCATTTCAACCAAGCATATTTTATAAATGGAGTAGCTTCGTTGTCCTCTATAAATTGTTATGTACTATTGTTTGTTAAAGTTTTACGAATGCAATAACCGGGTTGTCCTGTATAAATGATTATGTGATATTGCATATTATTTTGTACCATATGTCCATATCTCAAGTACAACACAACCAGAACTGCTCATTTCTTGCTCTGAAGTTTACCCCAACAGATTCAAATGTACTTTTCATAATCCACGGACTTAGTTTTTTTCTTTTTGTCTGTGGTGATTTAGACAGTCCATCCATTAATTGGATGTGGTGATACAAGTTATGATTTTTTTTAATTAAAGGTATAAAATAAGTATAATCGACAAATGCTATGTAACTTTGTAATACGTGCCGGAATATTTTATGAACCATTTGTGTTTTTCCTGGTTTTTAGAAATTGATACTTGTGCATCTTTATGTTTACTTCTCTCTATGTTAATTTTATACTTTTATATTTGTATCTTTAGGAAAATATATGTTTGCTATAAATTTGTACCTCCCTCGAATGATCATTCTCTTATACTGAATTCTAAGCTTTTTGCTTTGATTGTAAATGGTAGTCTTCCTTAACCCCATAACTTATTCAATAGAAAAAAAAAACTTCTATCTCTTTGTGTGTGTGTGGTTAATACTTTATATATTGCACTCTGATTGTGCTTGCTATTAGCCTGAGTTCTCTACCTTTTTATTTGCCAGGTTTTGTGCACGTTCTTTACTATGTGATACCATCGACCATTCTCTTATAGATAAAATCCATGGGCGCCAAAATGACCGTAAAACATTTCTCGGTGAGCTGAATTGGATTTTCACTGCAGTAACTGACACAATTGCCTGTAATGTCCTCCCACATGGTAATTTATTTGTCCTTACGAACGTTTCTATGTCAATACATTCTTCTTCTTTTAATTTTATTCTGTGAATCTTGCAGATTTATTTCAGAGGCTGTTCAGGCAAGACCTACATGAAGGCTGCCCAAGGAGATTCATACACAGATATTAAAGCAGCTAATATATTGCTTACAGAGGCCTTTGAACCGCAGGTACCCTTCAAATACGAGGATAACAAAGACAATATTATCACTATGTCAACTGAATACCTATCTGTTGTGTAATTCATGCTATTAGTATAAGAGATGTACTTGTTTAGGTTTACCTTTGTTTGCATCAATAGTACAGAGCAAATTCTAACAGCAGTGGTTGTGTAATTCTTTGTAAGTAACTGTTGCTAAAAGTTTAATAGTGTTGTTAGCTAGTTTATTACCTATGCTGGTTTCTCTTTACAAAATTTACAGACCAGGGGTGATCGCTCCATTGTTGTTCACGAACATATACCCTTTTTAGTACAACTTGTTGAAATATATCTTTACGTTACAAACATATGTCAATTTATATATAACCACTTTAAGGTAGGATTAGCACATGGAAGTCATAGAGCTCCTCGTTGATTCCTCCACTAAAGCGGAAGATACTCGAGGAATCTAAAGCGGCATGAAATTGTTGAGCAGGTCATCTTGTGGGTTCGCTTTGACGAATTTTCTTTTAGAAACTTTGTTTATGATCGATTACTCTATATCTGTTGCATATCTTGTTTTATTTATTCAAGTCTTAAGTGTAGAAGAGCTCTTTAAGCATAGGGTTTCAAATGTTGTCTTTATGGGAATGGGCGAACCAATGTTGAATCTAAAATCTGTTTTAGAAGCGCACAGATGCTTAAATAAGGTAAACTGTCAACTCTGTCATACACTATCTTGAAGTATTTATGGTTCAGTCGATCAAGGTTTTTAACCATGAAGTCATAAGACCTTTTTTATGAACATTGACCTCTAGAGAATTTTTTTCTGTCAACAATTATGATGTATATATGATGCTCTAAATTGCATGCTTCAAATTAGTGAAGGATTGTTGACTTTATTAGACTTGATTGTTCTTTAATTGTGTAGCCAGAGGTCTTGTGAGTTTACTTTTAATTTCATTATGATCCTCGAATTACCCCAAATATTAGGATTGTTAGCACAGATAATGTTTCTCCATTTATCACTATATTAATATATTTTGAACAGTAAGGCATTATCTTGATATGTTTTTATACTTCCTATTTTTAGTCCTTCCTACTTTTTCTGCATAAATTTTAATTCACAATGTTGATGGCTATTCTTGAGCCACCAATTAGGACGTGGTGGTGATGGCTATCAACGGGTTGAGCACAATGTTGGAAATGGAAAGGTTGGCCGTCAGGGTGGGATGAGCCAGACTGTTGTTTCTGCGTGACACAGTCTTGTCTAACTCGTAGGACTTGTTTCGTTATATCTTTCTTTTTTTCTTTAATAGAGCAAGTAGCAAGGTTCCAAAGGTCAGGGCTTGACCCTTGAGTGAGGTTATAGAACGTCAACTATGCATGGGAACTTATTCTTTGGCTTCAGTGGTAAAATCATATGCTGAGTTCAGGGTAGGTTAGTTTTCTATAATTTTTTATTTTTTTGGGTAGCATTTATGTGGAGTCATTGTTGATAGTTTGTTAATTGATGGATACCTATTAGCAAACAATACTTCTTTTCAAGATCTAGAATGTGACATTGGTTCTTGAATTTATTATTGTCGGAGGTTTTTGTTTATGATAATACAGCTCGTGATTGACCACACCCTCTAACAATTATGGTAGTACACTCTCTTCGATCTCTATCCAGTTTTATCACTAACATGTTGTTTGTGTGTCTACAGTGTTCCAATTACTGATGGGCGTCTTAACATGGGAACTTGGTAGGTAACATGAAATTAGGTTATATGGAGAATACTTTATTGCTTTACTGAAATACTAATCACCGTTGGTTATTTGGTGATATTCAATGGTTAAGTCTTTCTTTTGGCTAGATATGACTTATGAGAAGTTATGTTTGAAGGTAAAAAGTGATATGTTCTAAATATACAATGAGTTGTTGATATAAGAATCTATTTGCTTTTGTGTCCTTCTCTCCTTATTTGTTTATCAAGTGGCTTGAGAACTAGGGTGTGTTTGATTGCATGAGGGAATTTGCACCACTGAATCCCATATTTTAGTGCAATTCTCAAGAGATAGGAATCATATATAGGTAGGTCTAGGAAACTTTTGACATCCTCAAGAACGTCTGCGGAGAAGCTGTATGGGAATTCTTACATTAGGAGGGCATGAAAGACTTTTCTAAGTGAAATGATCCTTTGATTGGTAATCTCTTATTTACTCGTTAGTTTTTCTTTTTCGATCGATAAAGGTCCTGCATGTGAATCGCTATTTAATCAGGTTCATTTGTATATCTGATGAGATTTGCATAAGTGAGCTAATTCATAATATATTTATGTGGACTTTTGGAAATCTATTTTTAAGTCATGGGTACAGGACCCTTTACATGTAAGACCTATCACTCGTGCAAGTTCTTTCTTAGCTTGATAGATCATTTTGTTGTCGTTCGGTGTATTGTGTAGGGTATTGATTTTATGAAGGGAAAACAAGAAGGCCAAAATAATTGCTTCCCAATTTGATGAGTCATGCTCACCTCAAGCTCCTTGTTAAGGTAAAAACTTAAACCCCACTCTCTATTTTTTCAATTTTCAACTCGTCAAGTTACTACAAGGTTTTTTTTTTATGCACCGATTTTATGTAATCATTGTTTATGTCGTCGAGATATGGGAGTAGATAACAAATGGTCTATCTTTTGGGGGGCGGGGTGGTCTCAAGTATTTAATTAATTGTATGAATTTAATTAGTATGATTGTTTTTCTGAGTTCATTATTTGTTTTGTGATTATTTTGGAATTAGATGGGCTTTGTGGAGTGGCACTAGGATTTATATTGAGTGAAGCCATCGTCAGTAATGCTTGTTATTGCATTTTGAAGATTCAGAATTGTTTGGAAAATCGTATAGAAATTTGTAACTCTTAGTAAATCTGAATTTGTAACCCTCAAAACTCTTTTGAAATTATATATATATAGTTCAATGAATATAATATTTTTTTCAGGCGTTTGTTTGTGTTTATTTTACTTATCAAATTGTATGAAAAAGCATTGATAATTTTATTTGCTTCTATATGAAACCAGGAGGTGCAGGTTTAGGGTAGGAAAAAAATTAAAATAATTTTTTTTACCATATCAACACATTAGTAACGACTTTAAACCATTGCAAAACAAAAAATAAATATTAAAGCATCCATCAATAATCGTTACAAATCAAACTACGCAACGTTTTTTAACTGTTAGTAATTGTCATTCTGCAACGGTTAATAACCGTTGGAAAATTTGGTTTGCAACGCTTTTTAACCGTTAGTAATTATCACTCTGCAATGGTTAATAACCGTTGGAAAATTTGGTTTGCAACGCTTTTTAACCGTTGCAAATATTTCCAACACTTTACCCACACCATATTTACAACGCTTATTATTCGCGTTGCGAAAATTTGACTTAAAATGCGTTGCCATTAGTAATAGTCTGTTATGGTGTAGCGATGAGAAGTGTTGCAATTTATCTAACGAGCCTTTCAGACCAAACACGCGTAATTTTTCTTAGTTGCCTTCCTTGTTGACAAGGAACAATTTCGTTCCAAGTCTAAGCTTCTTCGCCCACAAAGAGGATACCACAAAAAGGATACCATAAACGCTGCCCACAAGTCTAAGCTTCTTCGCCCACAATTTCGTTGAGAACCCTCTTTCTGCCCACAAAGAGGATACCATAAACGCTGATTATACAGGGAAAATTGCCGTTTGAGTTTGACCTTATACAAATGTCCAAGTCGATCTATTGGGAATTTTAGGACCTTGCGCCAAGCTATTGAGGAATTTTCTGCTTAAGCAACTCGATTCTCCCTTGTTGATGCCTGTGATGGAATGGATGATGCAAACTTTGTCTTTGAGACAACAAATGCCGCTATCCTGGAAGCACATCGAAACTTGTATTCTCGAGATGCGCAAATTTAAAATCTGACGACCACATCGAAATGAGAAGTCATATGTCAATACGTGTTGAATAAATTTGATAAAACTGGAAGCACGTGATGTTACATGCGAGGGGTATTATTGTTATTTCAAAAATACATGCAAATTGACCACAATCAACTCAGTTGACTGATAGTCAACAACCAAAACTAGGAGCTTTTCTGGACCAAACCCTAATAAACCAACTATTGTTAGGACCAAAGTCTAAAAAACCCTACTTTTAATGGAGTTGAATGTGTACATGGTAATGTGTTATATGATTTTCTTGTATTGGGTATTGAGTCTTCATCGTGAAATTGACTGTGTAAAGGTTAATGGGTTGATGGAGTTCAATGTGTACAGGTCAATAGGTTGTGAATTTCAATTGTCCTCATAAGTTTCATTACATACTATTGCATTATGTTGAAAATTAGCTCCCCATTAGGCATCCTAAGGACAGATTCTATGTTTAGAAACACATTTAGGCATTTGTTTAATTAGATTTTATTCCAAGGAATGGGAAAATCGATATGCACTAGTGCAATTTCAAGTGAAGATCGACAAGCTTGACATCAATATGTATAAAGGTAATCAATGGTCAAATTATGTGTTGCAATTCATATTTGCATTTATAACTAATGCCTGAATAGTTTAATACTTATATCTATAACTAGGACCTTGGGGCTTTGTTTGGCATTTGTTAATTGTTTTTTTTTTGTGATGCGTAGTGGTGGACCTTATTTTACTTGTTGGGAAGTGTTGCTGGACTGTAATGTAATATTATCGTTGTTTGCCGAACGCTGATACTATTGCATATGGTACAAAACTTCAAGGATGGAGGAGAGAAGTTTGAAAGAAGGCTATCAAGAAGACGAGAAAGATGAAACATGGTGGCCAGTCTTTGAGAGAGAGGTCTTTCTTGTGTTTTTACAAGTCATTGTCTAATGGTTCCTTGTAAGTGTAGGAACATATATAATGTAGGCATTGTTAACACTATTGTTGAGTGAAATTTACATTTGTTGACAATTGAGAATATAATACAATGTTGTATAAAGTATTTTTAATATAAGATTACTTTTTACCTTGTGATATAGTAATGAGTTATGGATGAATGGAAAGAAATTTATAGCAGTGCTTAGAGCACCCGCAGGTAGTTTTAAAATGTGGCTAGCAACATTTTTTTTTTTGAAATATTAATACAAATAAGTGACGCCAAAATGCAATGGTGTCACAAATCTAGAATGCCGTCACAAATTTTTGACACCAAAACACCATTACAAAAAAAGTGACGCCAGAATGTCGTCGCAAATTTGTGACTCCAAAATGCCGTCACAAAAATAACTGACGCCAAATTGGCATCACAAAATTTTTTTTTGACGCCAAATAGGCGTCACAAAAATGTTGTTATGGTGTAATGTGATGAGCACCTTTACGCGATCCTTTTTGCACCCTGGTATGTTGATATTGTGAATTATCTGGTGACTGAAGAGACTCCGCCATTGTGGAATAGAAATCAGAGAAAGAAATTCCTGGCTCAAGTAAAGTACTATCATTAGGATGACCCATATCTTTTCAAATACTGCCCATATCAGATCATCCGACGTTGCATTCCAGAATGGGAACAATCTGCTGTTCTTTCCTTTTGCCACGAGCAGGCTTGTGGAGGGCATTTTAGTGCCAATAAAACTGCTACTAAGGTCTTATAATGTAGATTCTGTTGGTCAACACTCTTTCGCGATGCATTTCTTCATTGCAAAGTATGTATTCGTTGCCAACATCTCGATCATATTTCTGTACGTAACACGATGCCTTTAAATCCCATTCTCATAGTGGAGATTTTCAACGTCTGGGGAATCGATTTCATGGTTTCATCTACATCCTAGTAGCCGTAGACTATGTATCTAAATAGATTGAGGTCATACCATGTCGTAACAATGATAACAAAACAGTCATCGGGTTCATAAAAGAACCCATTTTTTCAAGATTTGGTATTCCAAAAGCCATCATCGGTGATGGTGGATCACATTTTTGCAATCGGGTTTTTGAACATATCATGAAAAAATATGGAGTAACCCACAAGGTTGCAACTCCATACCATCCTCAAACAAGTGGTCAAGTAGAAGTCTCTAATCGAGAGATTAAACGTATCTTAGATAAAACAATTAATCCAAATAGGAAAGATTGGTCTCTCCGTCTGAACGATGCACTATGGGCATACATAACCGCTTTTAAAACACCTATAGGGATGTCCCCCTATAGGCTTGTCTTTGGAAAACCTTGTCATCTGCCAGTTGAACTAGAGCATCATGCCCTGTGGGCAAAACCCTTAATTATAATCTCGATGCGGCAGGTGAAAAGCGTAAACTACAAATAAACGAGCTCGAAGAGATTCGAAATGATGCTTATGACCTTTCAAAAGATTACAAAACCAACATGAAAACGATTCATGACAAGCATATTTTACGAAAATATTTCGAAGTTGGTCAAAATGTTTTACTTTATAACTCTAGATTATATCTTTTTCCAGGAAAACTGAATACTCGATGGACTGGTCCTTTTAATATAACTGAAGTCACCCCTTATGGGGCTATTACTTTAAATAACCATAAAGACAACAGTACACTTAAAGTCAATGGTCAGCGCCTCAAACCTTTTCATGAGTTACGGTCTACGGATGTTGAAGAAATCCTTCTCCAAGATCCCATCTACGAGGATTTAATCCTCTTTTCTGATGTATTCATTTCCCATTCCATTCCATCTTTTGCTTTAAGGTGATACATCAATAAGGTAATTGGACCTCTCCATTTGGAGGGTGTGGTTGTAAGTGTCAAAGCCTTAGTCCACAGTATATCACGCATATTCTTTATAAAACATATTTTACTCATCGTTAGAGTAAGTATGAACCTGTGGAGCAAGTATACAATTTTTCTTTTCTTTATTTTACATTTCTTTAACAAAAATATGTGTTTTCTTTGTTCTATTAATGATAGATTCTCGATACATCAATAATTAAGTGATTTTGCAAGACGGGTAATGGATTTTACACATACCAACCCCTATAACAACACAATCTAAGGGCGGTTTGAGATCAGCTTTGCTTACTAAGGGTCGCTTATATCACCGAGTTATTCACCTGGGTCGGGACATTCCATGTCTTGCACAGTAAATCCCCCAACTCGAGTAGCTGAAGCTCTGTCTGTCTAGATCATAGTTCGGGATTTCGGAATTCTCGAAATTTCGACAAATCCAAAAACTGAAATTCATCAAATTTCGACCCCTATCATATTCGGAATTTTGATTGATTTCGAAATAATTAATATTTCGACTCTATATTCAGAATTCCAGTTTTTTGAAAAACTGAAATATTGGGTGGAATTCCGAGGTTTCGTTCGGAATCACGAACACTGGTTTAGATTGGGTTTGCCACAGAGCCGACACGAAAGTTGCCTAAGATTATCTGTTATGGTTTGTTTTCAAATAGTATCATCTAGAATCACAACTTTTGAGTACGAGTTTCCTAAAATATCTCTCCATAGTTTTCAAAACCAGAGGATATAAAAATGAAAGTTATACGCCTCGGAGTAACCAAAATGATACCGGATTAATGTATAATTTTATCTTCTTGACAAAACCTCTATATGGTTATACTTAGAGGATGATTACATTTGGTCTGCTTCTGGGGTTCAGCAAGGTGATCCTTTGGGTCCCCTTCTCTTTGAACTTGTGTTGCACCCTCTGATCCTACAGATTCAGTCCAGTTGTCAGTTATTACTCCAGGCTTTATGCTTAGATGATGGGACTCTGATTGGGGATACAGAATAGGTGGCGGAAGCTCTGCGTATGATTCAGGAAGAAGGACCTTCGTATAGGTTGGTTCTTAATGTGGCTAAGACTGAGATATTTTGGTCATCACTGGATCCACGTCGCTTCAGTCCCGGTCTCTTTCCTTCAGATTTATCTCGGCCTCAGATGGGAGTCAGGTTGCTTGGAGGGGCAGTCAGCACTGATTCTTCTTTTGTCATGAGTCTTGCTCGCAAGCGTGTTGAAAAGGCTATGACTTTGATGGACCGTTTAGCTGTATTGAAGGATCCACAGTGTGAGTTGGCACTCTTACGAGCTTGTGTTGGGCTCTCCAAGTTGGTATTTGTGATTCGTACTTGTCCACCATCATTTTTAGGGATGCAGCTAAGACTTTTGATCAGCACCTTCACATGGTTCTGCAGCTGATGGTCCTAGCTTTGGGGATTTGCAATGGCGTTTAGCGATGCTTCCATTACGCCTTGGTAGGTTAGGTATCTATTGTGCATTTGATGTCTCTGATTTTGCTTTTATGGCCTCTCGTTTTCAAACTTTAGAGCTTCAGAACCACATTCTTAGGAGTTGTGGTCCAGTGCCTATGGGTGAGATCCTTGATGATGCTACCAGTGCATTGCGTCTCTATCTTTCCAATTTTGACCTTGATTCTCTGGTTGTGAATGCTACCGTCCCCTCAAAACCACAAAAAGTTTTGGTGGAAGCTTTCTACGGTAAGATTGTTGTTAGTCTTGAGAGGGAGTTTAAGTTATCTACTCGTCAGAAAGCAATCATTGGGTGCTTGCAGTCGGAACATGCAAAAGATTTTCTACTTGCTATTCTGATAGAGGGACTTGGACAGCATATGTCACAGGTGGAGTATCATGTCATTCTCTGATACCGTCTTATGCTTCCTCTGTACTCTGATGATGGTCTTTGCCCTGTATACAAAAAGAGTAGATTAGAAGCTTATGGGGACCATGCAGCACATTATAGATATTTTCGGATTTTAAATACCGACATGATCATGTTAGAGACATTTTGTGTGATGCATTTTGGAGGGCTGGAGTACAAGTGAAGAAAGAAGCTTCTGTTAACTTTCTCACTGATTCGAATGAGGGTAGATCGACACTTCAGCCTGCAGATGTCTTGATTTACAGTTGGTCTGAGGGAAAACATGCATGTGTTGTGGAGTCTCTCCGTTGGTAGGATTGGGGAATGGTGGCTTTGAGGTTGGAGAAGCAGCTAAGAGAGCAGCGACAGAGAAGATTGAGAAGCATGAGGAAGTTTGCAGGGCTAACCAACATTGTTTCATTTCGTTTAGTTTCGACACTTTTGGTTTCTAGGAACAACAGTCTGTTGAGCTCCTCAAGAGACTTCAGAAAGTTATGGACAGTAACGTTATGACAGCTAGTTCTAACGAGTTTGTTTTTAGAAGGAGAGGATTTGTTATTCAAAAAGGACTTGCGGCGCAACTTGTTTTACGCTTGTCCTAATTATTTGTAAAATTCGTTATCATTATGAATAAATAAAATTTCCACTTAAAAAAAAGCAAAAACAAAAAACAAAAAACAAAAACAAAAACAAAAACAAACAAACGAGAATTAAGCAAATAGAGTAACCCAAAATGATACTATTCTCTATTTAATTCTATCTTTTGCCTCCATCTCTCTATTTTGTCTTGAGAATCTGACGTTAAAAAACTCTACCTTGTACAAAATTTTCAAAAATTTTCTTTCTTAAAAATCCTTTCCCCTTCTCAATCTTTCTCTTTTTTGAAAAACTTTTAAAAAATGTCTTATGTAGCAAACAAAAACCCTCCACCTAGAAAGACTAGAGGGGTCAGTTTCAATGATTGTGTGCAAGCACTTTCTAGAGAACTACAGCTTAAGATATGAACACATATACCAAAAATCATTCCTGGTTTAGATAAGAGTTCATACGCACGTAAGAAACGAGCTATGAGAGAAGGCTGGTGCTTGAACTGTCAAACACCAACTTACCCCGGTCTTCAACCTCATAATAATTTTGTTTATAAAGTCTACACATGTTATCCTCCAGTGCATTACGCTCGGTCTAAGAGAGTAATCTAGCCATCTGGTTGTGATTGACTCAAGTTTTCAAAAACTTCCAAGTCTTGGGGATCTAACTTAAAACGACCTACCTTTTTAAAATTTCAGTCAAACTTATTCAAAACTCAAAAAAATTAATTAAATTTTCCTTCTGTTATATGTACATATTTCCCTATAGTTCCTTAAAAGTTCTTTCCATCATATGTTTCTCCTCCACCGTTGGATGTGAGTGTACCCTATACCGTTACATTGCATTTTTGATGATGATCATTTTGGTATCTCACGGGTCAAGATCGGACGAGTATTGAAGCGCAGATCGGCTCTTGAAGTTGGCAAGGCAATAAGGACAAAATCGGAATTTCTTGATTTCACTTGGGCTTGGGCCAAAATTTCAATTTCATTAAAGAGGCATGTGCCATCAAACCATTTAACCCACACGACCGCCCAACTTCCCTTCTTCTTCCTCACAAAATCTCCAACCCTAGCCGCCCACACCAACTCGTGACCGCCCCTTCCTAGCTCGCAACCGCGGCCTCACCCCAAAGCACCACCACTCAAAATTTCTACAGTCTGCTCCATTTTCAACCCTCATTCCAACTCAAAATCCCAATTTTATCAATCCTTACTCTAAATGGCTCGAGTTCTTAAAATCGTGTCGGAGCAAAATTTTCAAAACCTCTTCAATTCCGATCTATTTGAAGTGCATTTCAAGGCTGAGATTAGAAAATAAAAGAGGATGGGAACCCTTGGTTTTGTTGGAAGGTGCGGCAATTTCTCTCTCTCTTACTCTTTCATTTTATAACTGCATGCTTAGAGGGGAAGATGACCGTATCACCATTGTCAAGGAAGGTCGCTCGCTAGAGCTCACCAAGGAGGTGGTGAGTGGAGTTCTAGGGATTCCTCTGAAGGCTTATGTTCAAACAGAACAGTCTCCAGACGATAAGACCATCGACTTGATAATGGTAGAGACATTTCTCGAGGGGGTGAAAAACCCCAAGTCTCACTGCGCGTTTTAGAGTTCACTACGAAGAAACCAGCTGGTAGTATCTCAGTGGACAACCTATAACCTGCTAGGCTCATCCAAGCCTTCGTAAGCCGATGCTTCATATTTTATGTATTCTTCAAGAGCAGAAGAACAGCTTCTGTATCGTCTTCTTTATCTTTGAGCAACTCTGCAAACCGAAGAAGTCAGCCGCCCCTCTACCAGTTCTGGTCACTAGGATCATGCAGCATTGGGGGTTCCAAGCCACAGACGCCCTAGTAGAGGTCAAGGATGCTACCACAGGTCCTATCTATGCCCACTGCGTCCAGAAATTATAGCTTCCACCTGAAGCCAGAGCCGCTGAGTAAGCACGCCCAACTGAGAAAGTGGATTACTTCGCTGAAGATGCCACTCGACAGTTCACTCAGCCCATGGATAGAATTCACTTCCTCCATGGCGGTCAGAGGATTCTGCATTCTTATCTTCACCAACTCAGGGAAACTCCAGGTTCCATTATAGCGGAACAGCGGACCCTTATAGAGGAGCAGCGGTCCTTCCAGCAGGAGCAGTGGCGTTTTCAGCACAATGTCACTAGAACACTGCAGAGCACTAGAGACGCACTCCCGCGTAGTGATAGACATGCTAGGACCCGATGTCATCAAGGAGAAGGATCTTCTCGACGTCGAGACGAGTCACACACGGATTCTGATTAGGCATTTCCCTAGTGTCCGTATAGTTGGACTTATTTATTTTTCTCTTTTTCTTTCTTACGTGTATGACATTAATATAAGTTTAATTATATGCTTAATATTATCAGCTTGTTTTATCTTGCTTTTCTTGTGGAATTTGGTATATGAGCAAAAGGTAAAACAGATATATCATGCCAAAATTTTCCATTTGTCTTTCATGCATTTCATATATGTTTTCAAAAATACAAAAACCCAAAAAGATTTTATAGTAGAATAAATATCCCTAGTATAATAAACCATGTATTTCTTGTTTTATATCAAACAACCCACACCCCAAACTTATTTGGGGGTGGCGTATTTTCATCATGAAGAATAGAATATAAGTGTCTCGCCGTTTTTGATTATATTTCTATGGTAATCTCTTTCCTTATCTCTTCATACTTTGAGGACAAACATAGTTCTATTTGGAGGTGGTATAGTAACATTTTGCAAAAACTAAGCATTTTCTATATAGTAGATATAATAATATATTTCTTCCTTTCTAAATTTTTTTCGAAAAAGACCAAAAATATTTTTCTGTTTAGTATTAAAATGTCTTGTTTCCTTTTTCTATGATGAATAAAAAGTTTAGAAGTCTCATTATAGCAATAGAGTAAATATTTGTTCTTCAGACTTAGATTAATATACGTACAATAGTTTCTCCATGTTTTCATAAATGGCATGCATCAGCATTTGTTTGTATATGGCAGTGAGTTTCCGAAGCCAATGTTAGAACAATAAGTTCTATATCCTGTGAGAATCTAGCCGAAAGCCTCATCTAAATGATTATTGAGTAATGACACAAAGGATGTTTGGATAGAAAGACCACACGTCCACTTACTTGATCACCACGCCATATCCTAAAAGAGAATTTAGGCCCTTTTTGGATCGATATAGCCAAATAAACATTACAAACCCAAAAAGATAGCTTTCCTCTAGTTACCCCTCTTGAGCCTTCACCCTTTTCTAAAAGCCTTTTTATTCTTCACCAAAAATTCTTAACCCGTTACAACACACAATAAAAATCTTACCTAGCTGACAAGTTGAGAACTGGATGGATATAAGAAAAAGGGAATAGAAGACCTTGTACAAAAACAGAACTATTATTTGCTTCGAAAAGAAAAGAAAATAAAGAGAAGAAAAGAAAAACCCATCAAAAACCAAAACTCCAAAAAAATCAAAGGAGTCAGAAAAAAATCGAATCTCCCAAAAATTCAAAATCAAAAGGAGACGATATTAGAAACAAAAAGAAACAAAAGCAGAACTCCTAAAAATTCAAAATCATATGGAGTCACAAAGCCAAAGGGCTAAAATAATGTATCACAAATCGGAAGCAAAAGAACAAAACGAGGTTCTTCTCTAGTTACAAGTATTTTGAAAACCCAGTTTCTCGACTTATCAAATTTTGTTTTCCCTTCATTTTTCTTTCTAAACCATCACCCTAGCCTCGTAACTCCTAATAAAATACCTCTAGCTCTATTAGGAAAAGGATGGTGTGATAGTAAGTGGCAAACGTGATCAATCGACCCTGGTTTCTTTAGACATCATTTGAGTATGTGAGGAATATAACTGCCCACTGTACTTGAGAGAACGAAACTTGAGTGAATCTATCAGAGAGTTTGTGTTTTAACACATCCCTGTGAGAACTCACCTTAATGATGTTCTCCAAAAGTCTCGGAAACAACTCTGCTTTTACATTTCATTGCTAATATTTTGCACATTAATCTTTAGATGATTAAATTACTGTACATATGTTATTCTAAGTTCAGAGGAGCTTGTCCGTATTCTCCGCTAATGAGATGTATGAACTTCTTAGAATAAATAAGGAAACAAGACCCTTTGTACTAAATAGAAGAAGTTTGTGAGTACCTTCACTGGAAAACTCTCATGATGCTTAAAGCTCGTCCACTAGGGAATTCCTAGTAGTTTAAGGCCTTGTTGCATATGGTCAATGCAATCGCACTTTGCGAAATGAGATTAGTATAACTTATAATAAATCACTCATTTGTGATCTTAGTTTTTTCTCTCATCCTTGCTTGAGGACAAGAAAAATGCTATTTGGGGGTGGTGATCAGCTCCTAAATGTGCATTTTATTACCCTTATATTACTGCATTACAGCTCGTCTTACGCTTAACGAAAAGACAACTCAAAGTTTTTATTGTATTTTTCAGGTTATGAAGTATTTCAGACTACTTATCACAAAAGCTGTGTCTTAGCACCAAAAGGAGTCTTAATCACGCTTATTATGAAGACCAAAAGCTACTATAGAAAAGTGCTGAAAAAGTCAAAGTCAAAGGTCAAGGTCAAAGCCCTCAACTCAAAAGACCAGAGATGGAGGCTCTTATCTCAAAATATGACATTCTCCCAAAACCTACCTTGATTAAGAAGAAATCTAAAAGCAAAAGAAAAAGCAAAAGCAAAAGTGAAGTGTGAGGTGTCTCATTTGTAATGGAAAATGACAAATTAGTAAAAGGCAAAAGTAAGGGTATATAATCTAAAAGCTGGGGAGAGAGAAAGCATCCATTGTTTTAATATTCTTGTCTAGTTTTTCAATTCAAGTCTTTTAATTTATTGTTCTTAATTTCCTTTTATTTAAATCTTGTTATTTTACTTTGTTTATTTCAATCAATCAATCTTATCTTGTTGTTTTTATTTCAATCTTCAATCAATACTTCTTTCAATGTTTTCATGTCATTTCCATACCAAACAACTTGAGTTTTCATGTTTCCATTAGCTTAAACTAAACAAATCTATACAAAGAGTCTACCTTTCTTCTTCTTAACTCTCACACTCAAACTCTAAACAATTTAGGATGAACCTCACTTCTTACAAACTTTTTTGAAGTTAGACACCACTTACTATAGCTTCACTACACCTCCAGGTTTTAATAATCATAACATTAGGCCCATTACAAACTTCAACCAGTTTATTCCGCATCAAGGACAAGGAAACTTAGGTGACCAAAATAGAGGTTTAGTGCCCATGACCCAGAACTATCAACATCCAAACATGAACACTCAAAAAGCCTTAATTCCTGTCACTCCTCCTATGACTACTCCACCAGTCAAACCATCTACAGACGAAGTAGTAGTGACCTTGTTGGAAAAACAAAATCAAATTATGCAATAAAGCTCCAACTTGATGAAAGATCAGCATGATCAAAACTCTAATATGCTACAACAAACGATGCAAATGATGTAGTCTTTGTGCCAAAAGGTTATTGATATGTCTCCTAACCAAAATAATAACCAAACAGGTGTGTTTCCAGATCAAGCAACGCCTAATCCTAGGTCAACAAATTAAACACCATTTTCGAAGTGAACAATATTTAGTATAATGGTAATATAAACCAAGGGGACCTACATACAGTAACTACCCTACTTCGTTTGGGCAAAGTAGTTGATAACAAAGTGACTATGCCTGTAGGTCACCCGCAAATGGAAGCTGAGAAAGAAACCATACCTAATATTGTCATAGGAACTAACGACCCCACAACTATAGAAGTTCCAGTCCACACACAATCAATAGGGACAACCTTACCCCATACCGTAATAGAAACTGAAGATCCTACAACTGTAGAAGTACCAGTTAAATCACAACCAAAATCAAATTCACCAAAAGATAAAATAAAGAATTATAAATATGTTCACCCTCATGCTAGGTATAAAGACAAGGTTAATACTAATGTTGACCCTTATGCTAAATATAGAGATAAACCACCATATCCCCAGAGACTAATTGTGTCTAAAAAAGACGAAAATTTTGATAAGATTAAGAAAGTGTTTAAAAATCTTACTATAAACCTACCTTTTCTAGATGCTATAAAAAGTTTACCTGGACACGCTAAGTTTCTAAAAGAGTTGTGTACTGATAATACTAAAATAACACGTTTCAATCCTAACGAATAGTGATTTTGCTATAAATAAGAAAACTAAATTATTCTACGATTAGATCAAATTCCTACTCTCAATTATCATGCAATAACTAGAGTAAAGATTCGTTCCACTCCTAATTGCTTAGAACGTAATAATTTTACTAACTTAAACAATTCAACAATATTAATGAGAGCAATATTTTTAATAAGACTAATATGTGGGAATAACTAATTAAGATATTCTAAATTATACTATGGCAATTAAATATGTAGATGTGAATGAGAGAAGAAGGGATTAGGGAGATTTGATATCCACCTTGATTAATCCCTAACATGCTAGTATAGATTTTTATTGCAACACTAATCTTTATGTTTTTGCACAAGGTTCAACATAAAAGTTAGGTATGTTTATCCCTAATTATTCATGACATTTCTAACCAACTAATAATTAGCATGAGAGGAAATTTAAACCCATTCTCATGGTAAATAAGCTACCCTCTAGAATTAAACTCTTAAAAACAGTGATTCTATACTAACACATCAAGTCTTTATCAAAGCTTCAACCAAACCCATCTAATGGAGGTTTAGCTACGAATCATGGGACTATCATGGAATAAGTAATAGAAAGAAGAAGACATAATGAAAGAACTATTTTATTAAAATAACTTGAATTGAATTAATGGTGGCTAGGCTAAAATAAAATAACCTAGGTTTACTAAAGAGAAAAACTAAGAGACAAGATACTAATTAACTAATTGGTGAGAGAGTTAGAGTTTTGCCTTAGTCCTCTTTATATAGGAGAGAACTAGGTTTAAAATTTCGTGTATGGGATTTGGAGCTATGTTTTACGCCACTAAATCAAGCCCAAAACCTAATTACTTAAGTCCAAAAAGGGTTTCTCTACTGGAAATTATTGCAATAGTATTTTTGTCCACTTTTTTTCCTCTGATTGGATCAAATCCTAGACCATTAGAAATCTCTTTCCGAGCCAGTCGTTTTGACATATAATAGGCCCAATTCTGAGGTCTGAGTCTAAAGATACGGCCTGTGGAAGTTCTGTTGACTTTTATGCTCTATTTCTACCCGCATTGACTTTGACTTTAGCCTTGACTGGGCTTTAAAAAGGTTTTTTCTCCTTAAAACTTAGGCTTTAATCATAGAACTTCTTAGTAACCAATATTTGCTCCTTTCTCTTGCAAAAGTGACATATTTCTTTACATAATTGATTCCGAAACCTAAAATACACAAAAGTACGTAAACAGTACTAACTCTTATTTATTATAAATATAATTTGTCTATATGTAATGTTATTAAGGGGTTAAAACTACAATTTTGGGATCTTATCAAACCACCCCCAAATAGCATTTTACTTGTCCTCAAGCAAATATGAGAAATTAAGATAAGTGACCAAAAATGGAGTTCTAACTAATCTCGTTTCGCCGAATGCGATTGCATTGACCATATGCAATAAGGCCTTAAACCACTATGAATTCCCTAGTGGACGAGTTATAGCCTCGTGAGAGTTTTATAGAGAAGATACTCACAAACTTCATTTATAATACAACGACTAAGAAATAAAATTACTGTTTCCTTATTTATTCTCAGATATATATACAGCTCACTAGCAATGAATAAATAATAATCAATTCGAAACCTAAACTAATACGTGCATAATAATCAATCATCTATGGATAAACTTATATATAATGAACTATGCTATGAAATGCAATAACATGTCCGTTTCTGAAACTTTGGAATAGCGTTCTTAAGTAGGTCCTCACAAATATGTCAAGACAAAAACACTATGAATTTTCCACTCAAGTTTTGCTCACTCCAGTGCGTAGTGGGCACACCTTTCAACACAAACTCAATGATGTACAAGGAAGCCGAAGTCAATCAAACACATCTGCCACTTAATATCACACTAACTTATTCCTAATTGAGCTAGAGGTCTTTATTAGGTGTTGCGGTGATTAGGTGATGGTTTAAGAAAGAAGGAAATGGATATTTAAAAGGACAAGTCTGAGATAATAGGATCTTCAAAATATGTAACTAGAGAAAACCTTGTTCTTACTTTGCTTTTACACTTTGTTTCCATCCTTAGCCATTTTTTTTCTTTTTTCTTTTGGTTTTTGACTCCTTTGATTCTGTTTTTGGAATTATAACTTTTTATTTTATTTATTTATTTATTTTATTTTCTTTGGATGAAAACTTCATTTTCTTTTCTTATATGAAGCAACTAACAAATTCTTGGTTTTCCACAGGTCTTTCTCTTTTCTTTTCTTCATTTTGTCCTACTTCTCAGACTCATTCAAAAATGGGTAGGCTGATTTTCTTTTTATTTTGTTTTTGAAAAAAGGGTAAAGGATTTGTGGTTTATGAAAAGGCTAAAGAAAGGCTCAGAGGGGCAACAAGTGGAAAATAATTTCATATATATATGTTTGAATTTCTGGCTATATCGATCCAAAAATGGCCTAAATTCTCTCTTAGGATATGGTATAGTGATCAAGCAAGTTGACATGTGATTTCTCTATTTGGAATTTACTTCTCCCTTGTTTCATTACTCAGATATTTCACTCATATGAGGCTTTTATGCTATATTCTCATAGGATTTGTAGAATAAGTACTCTAGCCTAAATTTCAAAAACTTACTGCCAATACAAACATAGATGCTCATGCAATATATTTATGGAAAGATGTAATGACTATTACCTATATATTAACCTAAGTTCCTAAAAACTATTTTAATTTAAGAGCTAACGTGAAACTTCTAGACTACTATCATCACAGAAAAAGAAACAATACCAATATTCCTAAGTGCATAGTATAAATACTTTTATTTTTTATTTTTTTTACTATAAAACAAGTGCATATTATACATATATATATCCGAATAGGTGCCTTAAATTATGCGTGTTTCTATGCCACCCCCAAACAAAAATATGTTTTGTCCTCAAAGTATAGAAATAAGAAGGATAGAAAATACCATGGAAACGCGTGAAAATTTTAGAACACCTGCGAAACAAATTTAGAACATACTAATATAGATAAAGAAAAATAGACACAATTCTATATGAGTTCCACCAGTTATGGAAATAACAAAAATTACATTGCTTGGGACATAAGCAGACACAAACAGAAAGTAAAACTTACCTTATATCCAGCACTAAACGTTGTCATCCCCTTCTATAAAGAAGTGAGGTTCCTTTGTGTTCTGCCAAGCCATGATAATTTGCCAGGCCTCACGCCATTTATCATCTACCTTTGCTAACCTGTTAAGCGCCACTTAGTCGGATGGGTGTAAGGTGCAACCTAATTAGGTTGTAGCCTCTACCCCGGCCAAATCATCACACGGAAAGAGCATATAATACAATTGGTGGGTCTTACAATGTCAACCCCAACCCAATCCGTGAAACAGGTACAAAACTCAGGAAAGAAAAATAGCATTATGCGGCAAACCAAGACAAGCATAAG
This sequence comes from Coptis chinensis, assembly GCF_015680905.1. Taxonomy (NCBI): domain Eukaryota; kingdom Viridiplantae; phylum Streptophyta; class Magnoliopsida; order Ranunculales; family Ranunculaceae; genus Coptis; species Coptis chinensis. Next base: position 37,086,987 of record NC_141456.1, on the reverse strand, counting down.
AAATTACGTATGCTTCATGTTATGGGCTCGTGCTAAAATAGACACTAAGGTCTGGGGAAGGTCATAGAGCATACGACCCTCAGTTAGAGCAAGAAAGATATCACAAGTGGCGTTATTCGCGGAAAAGAAAAACACCATTCCCATAAGATATTCAACATGATAAAGAACATAATAGTGCTCATGTTAAAGGACAAGTTACCAAGGGCTACGTTATATTGCCCTTGGTCCTCTGTACGAAAAATCCCCACCCCATAGGTCTCATGCAAATACTCATAGTTGTAGATATACATATTATCAGCCATTAGCCCCATGAGTTTTGGGCAGCAGGCATAGACAGTACAATAGCAAAGGCCAACAAAAACTTGCTTAAGTCCATTGTTACATCATCAATGGTGACAGAGAACACTTGTTCCCCATCCAGTCGGTAAAAGAACGTACAATGATCATAGAAATAAGTAGTAAGTGCAGGAGAATAAGTTTCATCAGCACTTACCATTAGAGTCTGCCGTCCTGACTACACAATTAAGTCGCAAAACCAGTACCTATAGGTGTCACTCTCGAGCAATTCTTCAAAGGACTGCTCCGGTATGATTTGAGGAGATTTCATCGCAAATAAACACACTAATAAACTCCTAGAAGTGACTACAGAAAACCCCAGAAAAAATTACTAGAGGTCTATTGAGGTCAGAGCGCGAGCGCGCTTTGAATGGTTTATGTCAGAGGGCAGGCGCACTCTACTCTGACAAAAGGAAATTCTGCGATACTGGAAATTGGGTGCGGGCGCGCTCTGTGAGTGCAAAAGAAGGGCATGCGCGCTCTGAGCTAGGCCTATGGTATGAAATTGTGAGGTACGGTGTGAAGTATATGGTGTGCCATGTATTTATAGAGCACTAGTTTCTTAAACAAAGGTCATCAAGGTTCCCTAATTGATAAGAAAAGAGATGGAATAAGAAAAGGGTTGCTAAAAACCAAAATAGAAACAGCCAAGAGAAACCTCAATAGCCATTCTACATGATTTTAACATCCTATCAAAATAGCAATCGCAATGGCTCTAACCCTTGAGGTTGCACCAAATAGCAGTAGCTAATTCTAGCTACACCACATTAGCAGTATGCTCACATATAAACTATATTCTTACAACCTTGCAATATTAACTTCCAAAAACATATGGATAGGATAAATACAATGCTAAACAAATAATGCCACCTCCAAACAAGTCGGAAAGGTGGAATTCATGAAAAATAGATAGCATGCTTGGACAAAAATTAAATTAACTTGAAATTCAAATAACAACCAAATACATAATCCAATATTAACTACTTAACTAAACAACTCGGAATAACAATTTCTACTAAAACAGGGAAATATTCTTAAATATAATACAAAATAACTAGCCACGAGATGAGGAAGGGATAAGAATATGAAGTTGAGTAATCAAGAATGGAAAGACCAAACACCCCACCCCCAAACAAATTTTTGAAAACAGGGTTTAGAAAATTTGTTTTAAAACGTGGGTCTTTTAAATTCAGATTCCCAAGACTTACTAGACTAATGTTTATTGGGTTTTAATATATTTTTTACTTTTTATGAATAAGGTTTTATATAAAAGAAAACAATAAAGCAATAAGAACGAAAATCACTCCATAGAGAAATACGACTAAAAAACGTGAAAACATGCAAGAGTGGAAGCGTGAATTACGTTAAACGTGGGCTTAGGATCCAGTACTTATAGCCACACACTCCAAAGAGAGAGTCCGGTTACCTTAATGGTGCACTCTCATAATATAAGATTGAAATGGAGTACACCGAAGAATAAAATAAGTCTTTTATAGTCAGATACTCGAGACTTTATCTAAAACATGTATTAACATGTAGTTTACCATATATCAACAAGCTAAAGAGTTGCAGGTCTATCCATAAATCATTAACACAGACTACAAATCCAAACAAAATTAGGAACCAAGATTTTTCCTATGATGTGGCGTAGTGGAATGAGAATGAATACTGATAGATCTAGAACCTAACCTAACATGCAATTTCTTTTTTTTTTCTCCAATGAAAGGGTGGTCAAGTGAATGATCGTGAAAAAATGGATGTTTGTGGAAGATATGTGGGATATAGATAAGTTTTAGAAGGAAGGAATAAAAAAAATGAGAATGTGGGTTTAGCTAAAAAAACTCATTGGTGGCGTGGCTTGGTATAATCACACATCTGAAAAATGAAAGGGTCGGGTGGCTTGTCCTTGGGTAGAATTTCCGTATCCGGAGTGTTTAAATAATCATGAAGCACAGGAGAAGCAATAAGGTCAAGTGCAAACTCAAGGTTCCTTTGAAAAGGTGGAAGGTGGGGAATATTGGTGATGGAAGGTGAATGAGTGACATTAGGATGTGAGGTGGGTGAATGGATGTTGATAGGGGGGGACTTGCGAGGTGGCAAAGAAGAGTTGCAAAAGAGTTGAAGGAAATCTTCCTCGATTTCATCTACATCTAGGGAGTCATCGTTGAAGTCGGAACTTCCAAAGGAAAGGAATTGGTGCATCTGATTCTCAGGAAACATGTTGTTAAAATAATCTTGAGCTAAGCTCTCAATCATGCTAACTTCTCCATCGATAGTCGTAACGGGTAACTGTTGCATCATTTTGAAAACATTTACCTCAACAGAAAGATGGCCAAAGGACATGGACATAGAACCATCACGGTAGTTTATGAGCGTGTTGGCAGTTGCCAAGAAGGGACACCCTAAAATGATAGGAACAGAGTCGTTAACGACTTGTGTCGAGGATAACGAAATCAGCTAGGTAGTAAAAATCTTGAACTTTAATAAACATGTTTTCAACAACACCCTTAGGATGCTTAATAGAATAGTCAGCTAATTGCAACGTCATTTTAGTTTGTTGCATCTCTTGTAGACCTATTTGTTTATATAGATAATAAGGGAGTAAGTTAACACTCGCCCCCAGGTCTAATAAAGCAGTTGTCGTGTGGATATCCCCTAAGGTGCATTGTACAGTAGAATGACCAGGGTCTTTGTACTTAATAATTTCATTATGTTCAGATAGAGTGGGAAACTGTTCAGTTAAAAAAGCATCTTTTGGAATGTTTGTTTTCCACCTAGTAGTGCACAACTCTTTTAAAAACTTAGCATGTTGTGGTAATTTTTTAATAGCTTCAAGAAAAGGTAGGTTTATCGTTAGGTTTTTAAAAACTTCCCTAATCTCATCAAAATTTGTATCCTTGTTTAACATGGCTAGTCTCTGGGGAAATTGTGGTTTCTCTTTATATTTATCATATGGGTCAATAGGAGTTTTAACCTTGGCCGTTTTTTTCTTGGGTTGTTGTTTAACTGGTACCTCTACAGGAGTAGGATCTTCAGTTTCTATATTGGTATCTAGTAATTTTTCATTTTCAATGACCACTGGTGGTGTATCAATGGGCATAGTTACGGTGTTATCAACCACTCTGCCAGAACGGAGAGTGGTGATGGCATTTAACTCACCTACGTTTAAATTTGCATTACTAGTATTACCGGTTACTTCAAAGGCTGTGTTTGGCATTTTATTATTAGGTATAGCTTGACTTGGAAACACACCTTTTGGTTGGGCTTTCTCTTGGGTTAACTGTTATATGGATTGTTGAATCTATTGTAGAATCTGTTGTTGAGCTTGCATGTAGGCATCAAAACGATCCGGTTATGAAGGTGTAGTGGCCACAAGTGGTGTGACAGGAACTATCTCACGTTGATTATTAACGGGTGGGTTGTGATAGTTGTTATTAACCGGGACGATTCCTCTATTATTATTATTATTATTATTATTATTATTATTATAATTACCTGGTCCTTGTCCTTGTCTTGGTACAGCTTGGTTATAGTTGTTTGCTGGCCTAACATTTTGATTATTAAACCCTAAAAGTGTAACTGGTTGATTATTTTGCCAACCGAAGTTGGGGTTTTGTCTCCAAGGTGCGTTAGGCTGGCTATTTATGGAGCAAATATTATCCGGTTGTGCGGGTGGTTGTTCATAGATGAGAGGACAATAAGAGTCGGGATGCTTAGGACTCAAACAAAAATTACATGGAATAGAGTTGACGTTCATGACAGGAGTAGGCTTATATTGAACAGAAATGGATTCTACATTTTTTGTGAAAGATTTGATTAGAGTTCTAAGCTTGGGATCAGTTTTAGCCTCAAACATACTAGCAGCCTTGGATGTGGAAGAAGAATTAGCAGAGCGGGGGATGTCGTTACCCCCCCCCCCCCCCTGATTATTATTACGCTTAGATTGATATTTTAGAAACCTATAAGCCTTTGAGGTTCCTTTACTAAGGAAACTACCCCCATTCATTATATCAATAACCACTTTATGATGATGTGAAAGCCCCTTGAAGAAAGCACGAACAAGTGTGTCTTTCACAAGGTTATGATGTGGTCACTCTATAAGAAGATCAGTAAACCGGTTCTAGGCCTCTGAAAAGGATTCATGAGGGTTTTGGCGGAAGAAATGAATCTTTTGAATCATTTCATCTGTCTTCAGCGGTCGGTAAAACTGTTCCATAAACAATTGAACGAGTTTGGCCCATGAGTCCACAAAATTAGGCGTTTGGGCAGTTAACCAAGACGCCGCCTTATCGGCTAGGGTGAAAGGAAACATCCTCAATTTAATTTGTTCAAAACCTACGCTAGGATGATGGAATGTAGTGAGAACTAGTTCTATCCTACGCATATTTTGATAAGGCTTTTGGTGTTCTAAACCATGAAAAATGGGTAACAAATTAAATATATTCGGGGGAATTCGAAAATCCCCCACTGGGTCTGCAAGAACGATGCAAGACTTAGGACCATCATTTAGGGCTTTGTAAAAATCAGAGAGAGGAGTCTCTGCTTCTTCATCCATTGATGTAGGTGTAGTGTGTGATATTCTAGATAGGCATGTGTGTTGACGTTTACGATAGATAACGTTAGATGGTTTTCTCTTAACAGACCTTAATCTCATGCAAGGCTAAGTCCAATATGAAAGAAACACTAACAGTAGTCAAACAACCTTGATATACTAGAATTAAAACTCCTCTGATAGAAGAGACAAGGAGTAAAAGAAGGAGTACCTGAATGCCTCCTTGCTACGCTTATGAATAACGTCTTTTATACGCAATCTCATTGTACATAAGAGGTTTGGAACACTGAATAAAAACTAACTTGAATGAAAAGAGAGTCTGTAACTAACCTGTGAATCAGGCTTTCTTCAGAGGGGTGCGGGTGCGCTCAAATATCAAGCAACAAGGGCGCGGGCACGCTTTGTAATTTTTTTTAGCACCAGGCTTTCACGTGGTTCCTTAATGAGCTGGGCCTTTAAATTTGAAAAAAAATAGGAAATAAACTTACTGGAAGTATTCTTTCTGTTTGCTTTAAGTGGTGATTCATTAAATGACTACCTAATTGGGAAGTACTCATTGATATTGCTCTCGGTAATACTATACATTGAATGGTTGCCCGAGCTTACATAAAAAGAAAGAAGATACTAGTAGCTAGCATAAACATAGAAACAACCTTAAGTAGAAATAATTGTTAACGATGTTTCGTCAAAGAGAGCATCAACACTCGCTTGATTGCTTAATTGTAGTATACTTGTGAGAACAACTATGAAGCAAAATGTCATTAATCAAAGGTATTGGTAGATTCGATCCTTATGAATTCCCTCTCATACATTCTTTTATTCTCAATAGTTTAGTTTAGCTTAGCATTAGTTTACTTCACAATCTCTATAACCATCATTTTTAATCCCTCAAACCCCCTTTCCAGTCTTGTCCGTCATAATTATTGCAACTTAGAAGTGGAACGATACCCTACTCATCCTTTACTCGTTGAGGGATAATTAGGTTTTGATCTTGTGTGGTTTTGACCAACGACACTCATCATCCATATTTCATTTTCATTACCTCGAAAACCACATAAATCATGGGGCAACGTCGTAACAACCGACCTCAATGGGAGCATGGCTCTTTATCATTTATCTCTAGAGGTCGTGGCTTTACATAAATTAGCAATAGACCTAACTATAACAATTCACAACCTACAACACCAAGGAATCCTACTCCTGCTCAGGCTCAACCTCATGTTGCCCAACCTGCTATCTTATTTTGTCAAATCGGTAACAAAAGAGGACACAATGCTCTCAAGTGTTGGCACCGATTCGATAACATTTTTCAAGACGAGGACGTTCCACAAGCCTTAGCTGCTCTCTATTTGAATGACTCTAATAATGGTGAGTGGATTCTAGATACTAGAGCTACACACATGATTGATACTCCATGTACTCTTTGCAATTTACAACCATAAATATAATGGATCTGATTATGTTATGGTTGGTAATGGAGACTGTCTACCAATCACACATACTGGTGATGCCACTTACAATTCTTTACTACCAATTAAAAATGTTCTTATGGTACCTGATATTAAGAAGACGTTGCACTCCGTTTCTCAATTAACATATGATTATCCGTGTTATTTTGAGTTTGACAAAAATGGTTTTTTTATTAAGCATCGAAAGACGAACCAGGTGATGGCATCGGGGAGTAGACAAGCAGGACTATATGTTTAGCCAATGCCAAAGCTAAAGCCTTCTTCTCAAATAGATTTCGACTTGCAGATGAAAGTACTTGGCACAGTCGGCTAGGCCACCCTCATTCCAAAATCATTGCTTTTCTTAGGAAGAATAACTCTATTTCAATTAATAAAATATCTTTAGGCTTATGTATGAGTTGTGAGATGAGTAAAAGCTCCAAACTCCCATTTTTCTCTTCAAATAGTAGGTCTTCTAAACCGCTCTTTAAAGTTCATTATGACCTTTGATCGAGTTCCTGCACCAGTTTTATCTAATCAAGGTTTTCGGTATTATGTCGTCATTGTTTATGATTTTTCTCAATATACATGGCTTTATTCTATATATCAAGCAAAAGTCTGTCTTTTACAGGGTATTTCTACTGTTCCAAACGATGGTGGAGAAACAATTTGAGAAGAAAATAAAAAATTCCAGTTAGGTAATGGAGGTGAGTTCTTGAAACAAGAGTTCCTTGATCATCTTAGTGTTGACGACATAATTCATCAACTATCATGCCCAGGTACTCCTGAACAAAACATCGTAGCAGAGCGTAAGCACCATCATGTTGTTGAACTTGGCCTAGCTATGATTCTTCATGCGACAGTTCCTAAGAAGTATTGGGTCGAGGCTTTTAATACGTCAACATTTCTAATAAACTGATTGCCTTCTTCAACTCTTAACATGTCCACTTTGGCCATATAATCTACTACATAAAAAACCGCCCACATATGATTTCCGTAGAACTTTTGGCACTCTATGTTATCCTTATCTACGAGGATATACAAACGATAAACTAGAACCAAGATCCCTCCCTTGTGTATTTATGGTTTATAGTGGTAAACACAAAGGCTATCGGTGCCTCAATCCTCACAATGGGCGTGTTTATATCATGTGTCATGTTATTATGTTTATATCTAGTAAAATTCTATAGAGCAGGAATATTATTATGCTTAGATGCAATTACAAAGGGACTCTCTCCTTATATAAGGGGAGAACACATACTCTGACTATTACGTACTCAATGTTAGACTAAACCACATACTGTAAATATTACTAATACTCATATTTCCCCCAACACTCCCCCTCAAGCCGAAATATACAGACTATATATATTTTAGGCTTGCAGTTATAATGTTAACCTCAACAAAGTGTCGATAAAGACTCCCACTTAAGCAAATAAAAATATAATAATTAGATAGATTCTCCATCTCCAAGCTCCAGCCGCAAGCATCATCCTCAAACAAGTACCACCAACAATATCAACAAACAAAAACAAAGGCTCTGGACACTTAGGACTCGGTAGCTCCAAAATACTCTAGGCACATGCCAAGGAAGCTCTAATAACAACTGCTCCTCATGTAAAGGTAGCTCAAGAACTGGGTGCATCAAATAATGGAAGAGCTTGACCAACAAGAGAAAATGCTATGTTGGATCCAATAATCAATAATAAAGACCAATCGTAGCATTATGGATGATGTATCGAAACAACTCATAAACAACTATGTGAGGTGCAACCAAACCAACTACAAAGAACTTCATCCAAAAGCCAAAATAACAATCTCATCCATGAGCACCTTATACCAAAACTTCCAACATCACTTGATAGATAATGCACAAACAAATACTTTCAATACTCCCTCAAATTCAAAGACATATAACGCAAGTAACGCCCTATAAGCATCTTGTCACAACAAATAATAACAGCATAAAAAATAACGAATTACCTCAACAAGAGATAGTAAAAGTCTATGAAACACCTGAGTATTGGCTAAAACACCACTGCGGCATAAAAGAGAATCAAACCTTGAAAAGTTAAACCATCAATGACCATACAATAAGCTCCTCAATAAGATGGCTAAAACAATAAAGCCGGTGAAACACCATTAAACTCGGCACCACTACGGCATAAAAAGGGAATCAAATCCTGAAAAACTAAACCATCAATGACAGCAACATACGATATGCTCCTTAATAAGAGGGCTAAAACAAAAAAGCATGTGAAACACCAAAGAACTTGGCACCACTACATAAAAGGGAGTCAAACCTTCACAAGCTTAACCATAACAGGGAGTCAAACCCTTACAAATGAAAATGCTTTTCAACCAACCAATAATTAGGGAGTCCTACCAACTAATACAAGTCGAGAGGAGGAAAAACTTTGACCAGTATCTCTCAACCAAAAATAGATCAAGTCAGCCAAGAGATTGAGAGCTCACCAACAAAACCAAAGAAATAGAACAAACGATAATTTTGCTAGATCGTAGTGAATAGTAACTCGGTGAACAGTACCATCATGAACAATACCGCAAACAATAGCGTAAACAGTATACGGTGAACAGTACTATAAACAGTAAACCCAAGATCATAAAAAAAAATAGAATTATTGAGAACACCACCAGATCTTCTTGCCGATAAAAGAACTCCAAATCACATAACAATGCCACCAAAAAGAATAAAATAACCTAACAAACTGACCTGAAAAAAGAAAAGATTTTTTTCTTCACCGGAATCTAGCCAATAACCGGTGACCAGAAACGTAAAGCCCTAGGTCTGAACCCTAAAATTCCGATACCAAGTAAAATTCTATAGAGTGGAAATATTATTATATATAGATGCAATTGTAAATGGACTCACTCTCCTTATATAAGGAGATAACACATACTCTGACTACTACCTACTCAATGTGGGACTAAACCACATACTGTAAATATTATTAATACTCATATTTCCTAACATGAGTGTGTTTATATCTCGTGGCATGTCGTCATTGATGAGTGTCGTTTTCCTTTTCACAGACCCACATAATCCTAGGATACACTCGTTGACACAACTACTTTTCAAAATTGGTTACATCCTACTAAAACTTATTCCAAAAATCCTCCCACTCAACTTTGCTCACCTACTAGCCAATAACTTGCTAGGCTATTTAATTCAACTCTTATCAATCCATCACTATCCACGAAATAGTCGCCTATCACACCACATCAAAATGAACCACCTAATCCACCTCAAAATGAACCACCTAATCCACTTCAAAATAATCCACCTCAAAATGAACCACCTAATCTATAGTCTACTCTTGACATATCCGGCCAATCATCTGACACAACCTCAACAAATTCAGTCAACCACTACCTTCCAAAATGAGCATAATACTACTCAAACAGCCCCAAAGCTAGTATGCAGATCTTCTTCCACCCTTCCTAGGCCTGCACAACTGCACTCAATGATAACTCATATGAAAGGCGGTATTTGCTATCCAAACCTGAAGTATGGATTACTTACTACTGCTTCTCATACCCCCACCACACCAAAATCTATAAAAGGCGATCTTAGTCACCAAGGATGGAATTATGCTATGCTAGAAGAATTGAATGCTCTCTCACATAACGAGACATGGGTACTTGTTCCATGACAACCCCACTTGAATGTCATTGATTGTCGGTGGGTGTTTAGAGCCAAACTCAAATTTGATGGTTCATTGGATCAGCTGAAAGCAAGACTTGTAGAGAAAGGCTATAACCAAAGGAAATGAGTCGATTTTCTCAAAACATTCAGTCTAGTAATTAAACCTATTACTATTAGGACTGTTCTCACCATTGCAAATGTTAGAGGCTGGAATTTTCGACATCTTGATGTTAAGAATGCCTTTCTACATGGATATCTTCAAACCACAGTTTTCATAGAGAAACCCCCCCCCCCCTCCCCTGGCTTTGTAGATGCACTCTTGCCAAATTATGTGTGTCACCTCCATTGATCTTTGTATGGTTTAAAATAGCCTCCACATGCCTAGTTTGACAGATTCAGTTCTTATCTCATTGAGCACGATTTTAGATGCAGCCCAACTGACTCATCATTATTCATTTTCAACAATGGTGTTAATATCATGGTTCTACTGGTATATGTTGATGATATAATACTCACTGAGCTGGTGACAATAAAATTTTATTAGATGAATTTTTTTGTAGAACTTGGGGTTCAATTCTCCATGAAGGATCTCGACCCTCTCAGTTACTTTCTTGGAGTACAAGTACAATTTTTCAAAGATGGACTATTTCTATCTCAAACAAAATATAAACTGGACTTGCTTCATAATACAAAGATGACTGACTGCCAAATCAATATCTACTCTTATGGATGCTAAACCTGCTCTCATTTCAAATGGTGAAGCTCTTTATCATGATGTTACTGAGTACCAAAAGATTTTCGGCACATTTTTGTATCTCACCTTGACACGACCCGATTTGTGCTATGTTGTAAGCAATGCTTGTCAACATATGCATGCACCTACCAATGCACATTTCCAAATGGTTAAAAGAATACCCCATTACATCAAAGGGACTATCTCTACTAGTTTGTGCATACTCCAATGTCAATTAGGCTGGCCTAGTGGCCCTTTACTAGACAATCTACTACTGCTTTTTGTACCTTTTTTGGGTCTAATTGTATCTCTTAGAGTGCTAAGAAGCAACCTGACATATCATGTTCCAGCATGGAAGCCGAATATTGAGCAATGACATCTACAACTGCTGAACTCACATAGATTTCTTTCATCCTACGTGACCTTGGGATTTTCCAGCCGAAACCACAAGTTCTATTCTATGATAATATTTCAGCACTTCACATGTCAATAATCAATCCATGCTTGAACCAAACACATAGCTATTGATTATCATTTCGTTTGTGAGAAAATTGCTCTTGGTACACTAGTTACCATATTTGTTCCTTTAGTAAAACAACTTGTAGATATTTCCACGAAACCTCTGTCTCGAGCTATCTTTGAAGGACTTCAAAGCAAACTTGGACTTTGGCTCCAACTGACTTCAAGTTTGAAGGGGAGTAATAGAGCATGTGACATGGTCACTCAACATAACACACTGTTATGTTAATCTACAACTCAAGTAGTTCCTACGTTGAATGAACTGTTGGAATTCTCTTGAGATATTTCAAACTACTTGTGAGTGTGCAAAGTGATTCTTCATTTTGTGCTTTGGTGATAGTCCCACATTGGTAAGCCATCACTAACCTTGCAAGTATATCTAGACTTTCCATAGTATAAGGGCATGCCCTTAGGGGACAAATGCTTTTGTGTTAGGAGGGAGGACTCACATAAAGCCACACGCGCACGCGCGCCCGCCAACCTGCACCGCACCGAACCGAGCTACTTCGGGTCATGACATGTCAGGTCGGGTTCGGGCTTGTGCTTGTGCTTCTTGTGTATGACAAGTTAGTGGGTAGTGGGCTTGGCCAATTCCCTAAAGTGTTTTTTGCTTCTCCACCACATTTTTGTTTTCTAATTACAGTAGGATTCTAATACTGTTTTAGAAACTAAACCATCTTAAGGATCTCTATAAAATCAGGACTCACATCTAGATTTATTCACTCAATCATCAAACCCTAGCTTCTTCTTTCTCTTCTTACTTAATCCGCCAAAGAGAGTTGTACTGTCATTCTTGATAATAGCCTGTTTAAGTGCATACAATCTACTGTGCACCATTGTATCCTATGAGGAAGATGCCTGTTAGTTGTAGCCTTTTTGCACCGATCGAAGGGGGCGAAATCTTTCCTTAATGATAGTGTCTAACACTCCTTGGTATTTGTTGTTCTTTCTGTCCTTAACTTCTTCCTATTTCCAAACACCTGTTCTAACAATCAAGGAAAGACTTTTGAGATGTCTACACCAGCAAACACTCCGAACAAGGAAATTGACAAGACAAATTCTAGAGTCATTGAAGTTACCTCTAATCTGTTTGATGTTGCGCCTATTCTGATTGTTCGCAACTTACCTGATGTGTCTAAGATTGAATCTTTTAGCGGTTCTCACTTCAAGCGTTGGAAGGAGAGGGTGTTCTTAGCAATGGATGTCCTTAACTATGCGATGTACCTTACTGAAACTGCACCCATGGAGTGTTCTATTGATTTCGAAAGAAATCATGTTGCTTGGATAAAAGATAACAAAGTATATTGTCATGCAATTATGAGTACCTTGTCTAATGAGATTTTTTATATTTATTATTCATCTAAAAACGCACATGAAATATGAGATAATTTGAACAAGAAATATATAATTGAAGATGCTGGTACTCAAAAATATGTTGTAGGAAATTTTCTTAAGTTCTAGATGAGATAAGATAGAGATGTAACATCTCAAATCCATGACTTTCATGTGCCAGTTAGTGATCTGAAAAATGAGGGTATTAGCTTACCTGAACCCTTTATTACTGGAAATTTAATTGAGAAACTCCCTGAGTCTTGGAAGCACTATAAATATAGTATGAAGCATAAACGCAAACATATGACTTTTGAGAATGTGATCATTCACATTCACATATAAAAGAAGAACACGACTCGAGATGATGTATTGGCTAAGGAATTCAATTCCAAAGCTAATATAGTTGAAGGTAATCCCAGCAAGACCAACAAATACTCTAAGAAGCAAAACTTCAAAAGAAATAAGAATTTCAAAGTCAAATGGCCTTCTTTTAAAAGGAGTGGTACTGGTAATGGAAATTGTTATATTTGTGGTAAACCAGGACACAGAGCTTTTCAGTGCAGGCACAAAAAAGACACAAATGATCCTCCCAATGCTAATTTAGTTGAGGGAGAAAATATAATCGTTGTTGTAGTGTCTTAGGTTTTCATGGTTACTGGGAAGAAGAACTTTGTACTATATTCTAGTGCCACCCACCATATCTGTGATGATGTTGAAACCTTCTCAGATTACATGCTAGTGAAAGATGAAAAAGTCTATATGGGTAACTCAAGGTTTGTTCTTGTTGAGGGAACATGCAAGGTTCTTCTGAAGTTAACTTCAGGGAAAACCATTTCACTTAGTAATGTTCTCAATGTTCCTGAGATTCGTCAGAATCTGAGTTCTATGTCATTACTAGGAAAAACTGGTTTCAAGGTGTCTTTTGAAAGTGGTAAGTTTGTTCCGAGTAAGAATGAGAGTTTTGTTGGGAAATGTTATTGTAATAATAGTGGTTTATCCATGTTGAATGTATTTGACAACATTATCATAAATGAGAATAAATTTGTTTATGTTTATTTGCTTGACTCTTTTAATATATGGGATGGTAGACTAGGACATGTGAATGTTCAATATATGAAAATGATGAAAGCATGTGGTTTATTGTGTGATATTTCTAATTTTTCTATTGATAAATGTAAAATATGAGCTGAGACTAAAGCCACAAAAAAACCTTGTAGGCCTGTTTCTAGAGATAAAACTAAATTGTTTACCCTTATTCATACTAATTTGGGTGAATTTAGAAGTACCATGTCTAGAGGAGGGAAGTTTTATTATATTACATTCATAGATGACTTCTCTAGGTACTACACCATGGTATATTTACTTAGAAACAAGCATGAGGCGGCTGAGATGTTTCTCAAGTACAAAACTGAAGTTGAAAACTAGCCGTCATTAAAAAGAGAAAATTCTAGATTGTGTGTTCATGAAAGGCCTTTTTTAGACCTTTTAGACCTCATGCTTGTTAATTTAATTCTAGAAATCATGCTTGTTAATTTAATGACGGTCTTGCAAAGTGTCATTACTGAGGGTGTCATAAAAAGTCAACCAAAACCGTCATTAAATTTATGACGGTTCATAGAAGGACGTCTTAAAAGGTCCTCTCATTATGACATATATTAGTCTTTAAAACGTCATAGTAGGTATATTTTATTATGACACCTCATATGTAATCGTCAATAAATTAACAATATTTTCTAACAGTTCACGTCAGAACCGTCATGAAATGCCCATTGACTATTGTGGAACCGACATGAAATACCCATTGACTATTGTGGAACCGTCATGAAATGCCCATTGACTACTGTAGAACCGTCATTTTATGGGAAAAAAAAATACGTCAACAAATAGTTTACACTGTGACAGTTCTTCTAAAACCATCATATATATATATATATTTATTATTATTATTATTATTATTATTATTATATATATTATTATTATATTTTTCCAGTAAAAAAATACTCCATGATAACCTGTAATTCAATTCCTAACCTGTAAACTTATTTCACCAATAAAACAGCTATAAAATTCTCAAAAATAAAATTAGAACATCTACAGTAACTTCAACCCATATATTTTCAAGCAATTCGAAAATACTTATTCCTTACATCAATTTATCATTTATCCAACATCACTGAAAAATGCTAAATACATTTATTTGATAGCACATTCAACCAAACTAAAAATCATTCTAATCAATTCCATCATCAACAAATTAAGCATTATCCATCGATCGATCAAACGTTGTCAAACCTAAGAAACAAATAAAGTAAAGAAACATTATTAGTATATTTGCTACCAAAAGCTCAACCCACTGACCAAAAACATATTATTTTATATAGGCATGAAGATAACAATGCGATGGGACCTAGTTCTCACAATGGAATAAAAAATAAATAAAAATACCTACAATGCAAATGGGTTGTGGTTCAAGATATACACTACTACATTTAAAGTCATCCCATATCTCAAAGCAGCAAACAAAATAAAAACAAAATACTATTATCGCAATATAAACACATACCTTTGGCTTGGCGAGATAAATCGTTCGATGAAGTCAATAAACTCCATACGAATTTCAATAAGCTCGTGATGGTATAGGTGATAGTGTTGGCCAACTCCATTAGCTACACGAGTACGTAAAGTCAACAAAGAATTTAGTATATATGATATACGTTTACAAGAAAGAATTACATAGATATTTTAGAATATATTAACAAGAAAGATTTGCTAACCTTTGTCTTAATTGATTGACTAGGATCCATCATAAAATGTCTCATGAAATGCAAGACATAATATCCACACTCGTATCCTCCTGGTTGAATTGGGCACTACACAAAAACATAAACAAATTGTCAAAACACATTCAATACACTAAGTAAATCTTTCACATTCAAGTACTGTATATTTACCTTGACATAGTCCTACTCTGGTTCCACTCTTTTTCCTTCACTTAATGCTAATGTTTTCATCCCACTAAAAAAACGAACTTTACAATTAAGTTACAAGTTGTTTGCATATATGACATACAAAATAAAAATAAGATTCATCAACTCACGTGTTCACCATGCATCTTAGCTTTATATCAGGGACACCTCCAGTTGAATCAAGAAAATATACTTTTTTTGCACTTACGTCAATAATTACCAAAACCCAATGAATCCTATACAACCATATATAGGAGTTAAGAAAGTACAAAAAATAAAAATAAAAATAAAATGAGAATGCATATATGTTAAAGAACATGACCAACAAGCATACCCCGAATTGTACGGAAGAAAAATAACTTGGTCTCTTTGTCTTGCCATTAATCTATTTGAGACCAGACGATTCATCTCTTTTTTGTCTGCATATAAGTTGAAATCACCAAGATAACAGAATCCAAACCGCTGTCGAGAACTTTCGTATTTCTCATACAAATATCTAAAAGAAAATCATACTACCATTAGTACGACATGTACGCATAAATTAAACAACTCATCTCTTAAAAAATAAATCCAAGATTCCACTCACCTAATATATACTACAATGCATTTGGCATTTAACATTTGCTTATGATAAATATCCATTATTTCATCTTTTGCAATATAAAACTGTAGTTCACGCTAAAAAATCCTCGTGTCCATTTCACTTATATGATTTCTCTTCATTATATTGCCCACCAAAACTGCAAATTCTTCAAATATAATTTCGTCATGCTCATCACATTGAACCTCATTTTTCTATAAAATAAAAATAAATAAACAATGAATAATAAATACAAATGGGCGCTAATTTATATAAATATTGGTAGAAAAATATAATAGAATACATTTTACCTTATTATCAAGTATGACAAAGTCACGAGGCCATGCCACGTGGTAACCGACTGCACCACCTACTCTGGTAATGTCATCATCAGGAATTGGTCTTGGTAGAAGGGCAATCGTTGAAATTGCACGTATTATTTGTACACGCACATAGCCTTCACCCATTCTATCATTATGGATCTTGTCATCCGGTCCAAACCCCTCAATTATACAAGCATCAACAACAATATTGCTTTACACTTTAAAACAACCACAAATATTAAAATAATTGTAAATTTAAAATTCTAGTGAGTACCTTGATTAATTATTTTAGAAATTAGAGATTTTACCTTCTCATTTCCTGATTTAGGTTTAGAGATTGGCATAACACTTTTGGCTTTATTAGCACCATTATCATTGCCTTTTGATCCGGCTTTAGCACCATTATCATTGTCTTTTTGATCCCACGACCTAACAAACATTATAAAGACAATTTCAATAGATATTTGTAAACTATAACTATCACTTTTATTTAATATCAAAATGACAAGTACCTGCTTGTTTCCTAACATAGGTTTTGAGATAGCCAAATTGTCAAATACCACAAAGTCACTTTGGCCAAGCCACGTGGTAGCCAATTGCACCTCCTACGGTGGTAATATCATCATCCGAATCGGTCTTGGCGTAAGAGAATTTGCCAAAATTGCACGTATGATTTGTACACATTACATAGCCTTCTCCCATTCTATCATTATGGATCTTGTCATCCGGTCCAAACCCCTCAATTATACAAGCATCAAGCAACAACATTGCTTTTGGACCCCAAAGCAAGTTTACACTTTAAAACAACCACAAACATTAAAATAATTGTAAATTTAAAATTCTAGTAAGTACCATGAATAATTATTTTAGAAATTAGAGATTTTACCTTCTCATTTCCTGATTTAGGTTTAGAAATTGGCATAACACTTTTGGCTTTATTAGCACCATTATCATTGCCTTTTGATCCGGTTTTAGCACCATTATCATTGTCTTTTGATCCCACAGCCTAACAAACATTATAAGGACACTTTCAATAGATATTTGTAAACTATAACTATTACTTTTAGTTAATATCAAAATGACAAATACCTGCTTGTTTCCTAACATAGGTTTTGAGATAGCCAAATTGTCAAATACCACAAAGCCACTTGGCCAAGCCACGTGGTAGCCAACTGCACCTCCTACGGTGGTAATATCATCATCCGGAATCGGTCTTGGCAGAAGAGAATTTGCCAAAATTGCATGTATGATTTGTACACGTACATAGCCTTCTCCCATTTTAACATTATGGATATTGTCATCCGGTCCCAACCCCTCAATTAGAATAGCATCCGCAACAATATTGCTTTTGGACCCCAAAGCCAGCTTACACTTTTGAAACAACAGAACAATTGAGCATAACATTATTGGTAGGTTTAAAAGTTTCAAAAATTAAAAAACATTTACCTTCTTATTTCCTGATGACGGAATAGATATTGGCATATCACTTTTGAGTTTATCACCGTTGTAAAAACATTTACCTTCCTATGCCTCTCTAACTCATTAGTTAAAAAAAAAAAAACTATTACCTGCTTGCTGCCCGACTTATGTTGAAAGACTGCCACTTTGCTATTAAGCTTAGCAACACTACTGTTCTTCAAGCCCACATCCTAAGAGACATAACAGTGAATTTAAAATCAACAATCTTTTAAGTAACATTTAAAGATTGCACGTTAAATAACATATACCTGCTCATTTCCTAATTTTAGTTTAGAGACTGCCTTGTCGCTTTTGGATTTAGCACCACTAATTGCCTATGCACATATTGAACAAGTTAATTCAAAACTGAAAAAGTATTTACATTCTGTAGCCATTTATTTAAAGTAATACCTTTCTCGACTTCTTTCTCGAATTCACACCCAATGCTCTCTCAAGACATTTATTAATTGTCTTGTTGTTAGTGCCAGAAGATAATATATCATCATTTGGACTTTCCATTCGCTTTTTACTATTATTCTTGGAACCATTGGAGGCAACTTTCTCTATGTGTTGCAAGCTAATCACTCCTTGTAAGGTCTTCAACTCTCTCACTCTTTCCTTTAATGCCTGGTTTTCTTCTTCTTTCTTACGGATCGTGGACTCCATCTCTGCTCTATGTGCTTTTGATCCCCGTTTAGGGAGATTAAAGTAAGTAGTTGGAGTGACATATTTCCCTCCTGCTCTAACCTTGCCACAATGTTCTGGAGTCCCCAATGCCTTCGTAAGAACATCATCGCTTCCTTGGGTTACTAACTTCCCTTCAGCCTCTTCCTTTTTTAGTTGGTCCTGCGAAAACATTCTCTCTTCTTAAGCGAGATAGATCATACTTTTACTGAGAAAGAAAATATCAACCCATCATTCTCAACGTGTGTTTTCTTAGTGAGTGTAGCTAACTGGTGAACTGGCCATGCCTAATTGGATAACATTTAGAAATGCTATAAATCTCAAGGACTTCTAAAGTTCAAATCATTAGAATTTGTTGACAACTGAATTAAAAGAGAGGTCTTCGTAAATCAAGAAATGATTTTTAAAAGTAATAAAGTCTTAATCCAAATGAAATTAATCCGACGCATTCCTCTTATATCGTTTTTTCAAGGTCAATTATATACGTTCCTATCAAGAAGAAACATTATCTGCTCTTACAACATTATCAAATCAATCCGCATACAAAAATTTATCAAATGAAAAAGGCTAATAAGAAACACAAGAAAGAGTTGCACTCTAATTTGTTTTACTTCGAAGCCGCTTTTCCATAAAGTGATGAGAGAATTTGACGGATGTACAATATGATTTCCCATAAATTGTAACAACTCATTCATAATTTCATTAACTAGATTATCGAAAAAAAAATCATGAACTTTTCGGTAAGGGATATAAGTTTCGTATTCGACTTCAAGCTTGCATGCCCTGCAGGGGTGTAAATGACAACCAATATAGTTCATATGGGATCTTCAAATAACATGTGGTTACAACTGACATAATACAAATTGATATGAAATAGTACCTTGTCCTACATCAGGAGATGACCTACAACTGACATAATACAAATTGAATAGGGTCTGACATGGCCTGAAATTGGCTTGTGGGATGCTGAACACAGAGCTGGTGATATTTAGACTTCAGGTGGACTGTAACATTAGTACTTTACTCTATTACCCATGCTAGCATAGCTCAAAACTTACAATTTTTTCTGCCACCTTCCTTGTATCATCGTTAAAGTATTCGCCATTCTTGTTCTGCCGAGCTAAAAGCCACAAGCTAGCTTTATCATCCTCATCAAACGATTCTCCCAACTCTTCTTGCTATAATGAGATATACAAAAAAAAAAATCAATTTAGTTATGAAGTATTTGATATGGCTTACTATGTACATTAAGATTTAAAAATGTTGTACAAGTCTTTACCATCTTATCTATCAAGCCAGCATATCCAAGCCTACTAACTCGGTGATTATACTTACCCTTTGCCCTTCGTGCAGATTGTAACTTACTCTTCTCCTAATGGATAAAAAAAAGTTATTAATTTAAATAGAACAATATACTTATTTAAATGTCTCACACATACCTGGAACTCTTCTGTTAATCTCGACTTCACAAATGCATCCCAGTCAGCTTTTTTAATTAGCTTATACTTTGCAGGTGGTTTTGAAAGTGCCTCGGGATCATCTTTAAATGGCATAATATATTTGACAGTCAACATATTCTTGAAGGTCCTCCATCTAACTCCAAACGATTTCAAAACTGACTTCCTATACCTTATATCTATATCAAATCCTATCTGGGCCACGAATAAATAAACCGAATCCAAGTTACAAGCAAGATAAGAAACAACAAGAAAATAAAAATTCAACATTCAAAATAAATTACAAGTATGCCAGCCCATAATAGTTTTAAAAGTTCTGGTGGTGCTTTCGTCCACTTTTGAAAAGCACTTAGGGGAATCAGACTCCTCGCAAGAGCACCTTCCCAACCAGAAAGCTTATTACAAACTTTTCGACCTATAGGCCTACTTTTCCCATCAAAGTGAACTCTTATGATGATACCATCCCAATCACCAGAAAAACAGTGCATTACAGTTGCGCCTCTCCTTTTTACTTTGGTACTTATAGGTGTTTCGTCTTCAGAATGGACAACCTCATCCTCAAAATGAACAACCTCATCTTCAGAATGGACAACCTCTTCCGGATCCATGGCTAGTAGGCTAAGCTTAAAAATATAAGCATAGGGCATTAATTAGTATTATATGAGATGAACAAGAATATGCACAGAAGGAAAAACAAATATATATATATAAACACCTAGTAATAGCAATTTGTTTGAATAATACCTGGCATAGATGAAGTCTACTCATGAAATAAGTAAAGCTCCAAATGGAAAAACAGAAAAAGTAACTAATAGAAATAACTAAATACAAGATTCACTAAGGCTTAAAAAAATCTTGATCAATTGACAACTTATAGAGAATCTTACAATAAAAAAATCCCAGAAACAAAAGAGAAGAAAATAAAACAAAATGACTAGGTTTTAGATGGTTCATTCTCAACCCATATTCCCTCACAGTCTTCACGTGTGTAAACTAACCAAGATTCATCAATCAAATCAAAAGAATCAGCACTTGGAAATACTTCAGGATGAACCTTGTCTCTTATGTCCCCATCAAACACGTCATTACCAATATCGCCAACATTATAACATCTTTTAGGAGCTGCCAGAGCAACTGACCACTTAGGATCAAGTTGGTCAGGAACAAAAAAGACTTGTTTGGCTTGAGAAGCTAAGATAAACGAATCAGATTTATGCCCAACTCTACCAAGATCAACTAATGTGAAACCCAAATCATCTTTCTTGATACCATTCCTACTATCAACCCAATCACACCTGAACACTGGAATGTGAAAATTAAAATAATCCAGCAACCATATTTCAACAATAACTCCATAAAAGGACATATCGAAAAGGTGGTTTCTTATCCTTCGTGACTTGCAACTTGCATCTTTGCGGCCACCAAGCTCACACCACTGTTTTGAGTGACACGTGAAGCATCCGATTTTTTGTGGAAAACCGATAACCATTGATGATATAGCTCTCATAATTTAATATATGCATCCGAGGCCCTTGAGATATCCACATTAAGGTATCCGAGACTTTGTTATTGGTGATGCATCGCTCTTGTGAAACCTGTGTTCTTTTAAGGGTTAGTAACAATTAAATGGAGTTTACAGAAGAAATGGTACTTTAGAATTGCTTAATTGTACCCTTTCTTTAAGCCAATCACTAAAGGTACGATTGTGTTCTTCTTGTAACCATGTTGGTTTCTTTGACTGACGGGGGTGGATTTTCTTCAGGTAGTCCATGTGCTCCCTATTTAGTTACCAAAAGCAATCTCACATTTAGCTATAGAAATTCTAAACCAATGGAAGAATGGATATAAACTATCAACATATTTTACCCTATGTAAGGCTCAACAACTCCTGTGTTGTGCAACACATAAAGATGCGCTTGCTCCAAGGTAGTACTATCAACTTCAGCAGCAGAACCCCCTACAGGGGTAACTCCCTCCACCAGCATATCATCAGGAGTGATTTTACAATTGGGAGGAACTCCAATTGCATCCAAGTCAGATAAGAATTCACTGCAAAACTCAATTGCTTCCTCTGCAATATAATTTTCAGCAATGCAACCTTCTGGACGATTGCGGTTTCGTACATAACCCTTCAACACCACCATGTACCTAAGACATTTCAATGGGAAAATGGTACAATGATGCTTACTATGTCATACGAACCAAGGATAAAGGAAAGCTCAGTAAGTTGGTTTACCTCTCAAATGGGTACATCCATCGGAAGAAAACTGGACCACAAAGCTTCACCTCTCTAACAAGATGAATCGTGAGATGAACCATGATGTCAAAGAATGACGGGGGAAAGTATTTTTCCAGCATACATACGGTGACAACAACATCTCTTTGAATTTGACTTAGCTGCTGCACATCTATTACTTTTGCACAAAGTGCACTGAAGAAGAAGCACAACCTGACAATTGCATATCTCACATGCTTTGGCAAGACAGATCGTATAGCCACAGGAAGCAACTGCTGCATCAAAACGTGGCAATCGTGCGACTTCAGCCCTTGTAATTTTAGATCATCCATTGAAACACGGGGCTTGAAATTAGAAGAGTATCCTTCGGGAACTTTCAACTCATGCAATGTTTGGCAAACTCTTCTTTTTCATCCCTAGATAATGTAAAACAAGCTGGGGGTAGGAAAGTTTTACTTTTACCTATCTTTGGTGCCAACTCCGCCCTTCCCATCTCCTCAAGATCAAGACGACCGTTAACAGTATCCTTTGTTTTGAAAGGAATGTTAAGCAATGTACCAATAATCTTTGTCACAAACATTCTTCTCAATATGCATGACATCCAAGTTGTGTCTAATGTGCAAATACTCCCAATAGTCCAATTCAAAAATATTGACGACTTTTTCCAACATTTCAAAATATCATCGACTCCAATTATTAACCCTTGGCGATGTGGTTGGCGTCTTTGCCTTTTTCTCAAGACCGTCCGCTTCCTTTTACCCATTGACTTCTTCAATTTTCGTTTCGTAACTTCTTTCCGCCCTTTCGGTTTTGCTAAATTCTTCGCAATTACATTCTTAACTTTTTTCCCCCAAGAAATATTAAGCAGTTTAACCTTTTCTTTTACTTTCTCACCGGTTAATAGTTCTGGTTGTGATTGAAACTCTTGTTTACCATTAAACATCTTCTTCTGCTTTCTGTAAGGGTGGTTCTTTGGGAGGAATCTTCTGGTGGACATGTATACAATCTTCTTAGAATGCTTCAGTCTGAGCGAAGGTGTATTCTCACCGCATATTGGACAAGCATAATATCCTTTAACGCAACAACCAGATAGGTTACCAAGTGCGGGAAAATCATTTATTGTCCACATTAGCACAGTTCTCAATGTAAAGGATTCATGTCGGTAAGCATCATAAGCATCAACCCCAGTATTCCATAAAATTTTTAAGTCGTCAATCAAGGGCCTCAAGTACACATCAATATCGTTCCCTGGTTGTCGTGGACCTGATATCAACAATGTAAGCATCATAAACTTTCTCTTCACGCACAACCATGGTGGAAGGTTGTAAGTGATCAACATAACTGGCCAACAACTATACCTACTACTCATAGAACCGTGTGGATTGACACCATCTGCAGAGAGTGCGAGACGCAGATTTCGTGAATCTGCGCAAACTCGCCACATGCAATCTGATCTTCCATCTTTGGGGAATCTGCTAGGTAACGCAATTTGTCATCAACTTCTCTTGCATCAAGATGCCATGTCAAATCCTTTTTTGTTTGCCAGATTGAAACATCTTTTTGAACCTTGGGATGGGTGGAAAATACCACAAAACTTTTGTAGGCACACCTTTACTTGTCTCGGTCATATTTTTATTCTCCTTATATCTTGACGCTTCCACAAGTAGGACACACAAGAAGATCCTTATAACGTGTCACCTCTCATGGGATGCAGTCGTTAGGACATGCATGTATCTTTTCATACTTCATTCCATAGACGGACAATGTCTTCTTGACCTTATTCAGTGAGGACGGTAGTAAATAACCTTCCGGAAGCCTCTCCAAACAATTTCAAATTTTGAAAAAAGTCTTGTCGACCACCCACCTTTGGCTTTTTAGATTGAATAGTTTAACCACCATTGATAACTTGGTAAACTTTGTACACCCTTCATATAATGGTTTTTCAAAGATCTTGGAGCAATTGTTCAAACTCTACAGATCACCGTGAATTGGTCACGCCCAAAGATCTAGCAAGTTTTTGTACTTGTCGCATCTTCTGGAGTTTCCATATTGTGATAATCTTGATGGTCTCCATTTCCATCGACACTAGAAGGGGCTACATTATGACTTTTCTCCCCGTGATATATCCAGCTAGTATAGTGTTGGTCGACACCAGATTCAAAAAGGTGGTTTCTAACCTCCTTTTGAGTAAACTCACAAAGATTCACACAGTGTTTGCATGGACATCTTATGAGAATGGTCTCACTCTCTGTTGGATTTGCAAACAGAAGAAAATTCTTAACCCCTACAATATATTCATCTGTTAGCCTATCCTTGGACATCCACATTTTGTCCATTTCGAATAAAGTATAACACAAAAATCCTGAAAACACCCAAATTTTGCACTCTTTTAGTTAAGAAAATAAAAATAAAAATAATCGCTTCAAGATCATTAAATCTGTTAGTGATTTTATTCTTCTCTATTACTATGTATTCTCATAGGCACCATAAAAGTGCTCTAATTTTTGTATCACTACTACTTTCCAGTAGACATTTGCAGTGGAGCAAATTAATTTACTTACTAACAATCTCAATTTGATTACTAGTTCACTGTAAGTCCGTAACACACTATTCACACTTCTTCTATATATAAAAGGAGACACTGCTCTATGACTCTCTCTCTCTCTCATTTTTCACGCAATGAGCATACTCCACTCTAAATGGATTGTTTGCTAAACAAATTATCATTCCAACATATTATTATAATCATTATCTCTAAATGGCGTTTCAGCTTAATAGACTCTTTGTATTCGGTTCTTTACCCGGCAAGTTTTCTACTTCATCTCGTTTACCAATCATGGTAATAATTATTTCTTCTAACTTTTCACACTCTAATTCTATTCATTTTATTATTATTATTATTTACACTTAGAGAATTGCTAGCGTCCTCCCCCTTTAAGGGGTAGGACCATCCTACCTCTATATCTGACAAAAGAACTTACTTGTTGACCATTTCTAGAGGTTCCTCTTTTATTAAAACTAAATGAAGTAAAGACCAAAAATCAAGAAGTGAGTTGACTCACTACCTTCTCATCCAAACTAAAAACAGACCGACCCTCACTGAAAGTCCCACCAAAACTGGTCTAGTGATGAACATATCATACCCCTAAATTGGTCATAACGTTCTCTCTTATTTTTTGTAATGGATCTGGTCCGAGCACTCACTTTCTTTGTTCCATCCCATCATGGTTCCACATTTCCACTATGACCACAATACAAGATATAACTACTTGTGTGATTTGTTCAAATTTCAAATGCTTTAGTGGATTGCTTATGTTGTAAAAAACCTTTCTTGGAAGATTTATGAATTTAAAGAGGAACAGATTTGGAAAGCAACTTTGCCACAAGATATGTTGATAATTGTTCATAACTAACCAAGAGAAAATGACTTAATCAATTTGAAGAAGACCAACTCAAACATCAAAAGAAATTACATAGCATGTGTCTCTGGAATTCTCTTCTATTTCCCTTTTTCTTGTTTCTTGTTTTTAATTGGACTGAACCCACTTTAAAAAAATGATTTTAAAGAAAGCAGCTCAAAACATTTACTGGTCACCTTTTCTTGTTTTAATTAGAGGTAGGATGGTCCTACCCCTTAAAGGGGTGAGGACGCTAGCAATTCTCTTACACTTATTTGTGGTTTTGCTCGACAAATACAATGCAGACAATCGTAGAATTATTTAGGAGTTGTTTACAATATTCTCCATTCAAGTAATAGTGTTAACTATAGTAAATGTAGTTTCGTGACCTTAAGTTTAGAAAAGAAGGGGGCACTTGTATAATTCACTTGTGAAAACATCCAATTCGGAGGAAACCCATTTCTCTTTCAGCCACCCCAAAACTTTGTTAACCTCTCATAAAGGTAGGACTCTATCACAGTTACCTAGGCACGCGGGATCTCAGTGAGGGGATCGGACTTCAGATTCGATTTCTTGATTTGCTTAAGACATCAAAAAGTGATGATGATGTGGCTTCTATGTTAGCTCATTCTACCTATAGTTCTTACAAGAAGGCCTTGACTACTTCAACAACAAGAACTGTCTCCCTCAATAGTAAATACAACCCCTCATATCACCAATAACGCCTCTACTCACTTTAACTACAAGGCCTATCTTCTACCTTTAACGCCCTCAAACAAGATAGAACAGACCAGTCTTTTATCACCGTGGAACGGGTTGTAACTGGAATGATCGATCGGAGGGACAATGACAAGTCGTAGTCGACTTCGGGTTACCTTACAGTACTGCTTACACGAAGCATTGCTTCCCTTTACTGCTTTCCCCTATAGCTACCTTTCACGAACAGCTCTTGTAGGCCAACTAAAACTAATGCGATGTGCGCCCGATCTCGATCTACTAGTTCCACCATATTTTCATTGATCATCACCGAGGAGGAGAGAAAGCATTTGTATGGGCGGAAAATCTTGTATGATCACAACATATACTCGTCTAGAGAGTACCGTGAGATTCAATTTTGGTTCGCAAGAATGTATCGATTAGGGAGGTTCTTTTCAGTTAAACCGACCAAGTTAAATGATAGTAATGGAGTGAAGAGTGCTACTGCTAACCTGGTTGGTATATTTCGTAAGCCGGCAAAGGCATTTATTGTTCGTAGCAGCAGTTCTAATGGGCACGTTGCAGGGTCAGTCAAAAAGAGTGCTTCAGATGCTACTACCAAATCAGTGCAGAAAAAAATTAATGTGGCAAAGCCCAAAGATGGAGAGAAGGAGGCGAAGGTGGAAGTAGCCATTTCGACTCCAGCTAAGGGTAGTGGCAATATAAAAAAGACCAAGCTTAGGGGAAAAAGAAGTAGGTGGCAAATAAGAATAAACTAAAAGAACTTTCTGGTACTACTGTTCCTTCTGGTGATGCTAAGATTAGTGGTTTTAAACAAGCGAAGAAGCCCAACCTGACCAAACTTGCTACCCCCACAGGTGATGCAAAGGTTAATGGTTCTAAACAAGCTTTTAACTCAGAGAAGGCTAGTGTGACCAAAATTGATGGCCAATCTGTTCAGGCTTCAGAAGTAAGTATGAGTGTTAATAGTGTAATTTTTGATGACACATTTCTTACTACTTGATCTGATATATATACACACACACAAATGCGGAAGAATATAAGTTCAAATCAAACTCAATAAGGAGAACTAAGTTCACTTAAAAATATAATGTTAAAACATCCCTCGGAAACTATGGCATGGTTCAGAAGAGTTTTACAAACAAACCAACATAAAATAGCATCAGCAATAAGCATCCAGTTGAGTACCCAAAAAGAATCACTAAAGCAATCCAGAATCTAGATACGTGTTAAACAAGATTGCAGCCAAAACAGGTTATGTATAGATAATACCTTTAAAAAAATTCCAAACACCCTATTTAATGAAATTTTAAATCAAAACAACATTATAAAACCTTTATAGAATGCTTAACAAATAACAAAAAAACAAAAGTAAAATCTTACTTGCTAATAAGAAATCACTTCCTTGGCAAAAGCAACGCACTCCACTCCAAGTTCGACTCTAAGAGAACACTGCTACGATTCTGAAATTCAAGATGAGTTAAAAGATGCAGACATTTAAATTTATATATAATTGAGATACTATGCTAGGGTTTCCAAAGCAAATCCCTATGAATCAGAGTGAAGGGGAATATTTACCTCTTTCGCGCGTTAACCAATCTCCAATCCCAATTTGACAACTTACGATAATAAACTGTTAGGGTTTAGGAGAATCCGGGAATTAGATTAGAAAGCGCGCGTTGTATATTTGTTGAGCGGAGAAATTCTTTCTCCATATTGATTTTATTACCTTCGGTATTAAATAGGGAATCACAGTTTTGGTTATTTGGGATGTTTGGTTATTGAGTTACCAAAAAAAAAAAGTTTGGTTATTAAGAATTGGGTATACTCATAGTTCGGAATTTCGGAATTTCAGAATTTCAGAATTTCAGAATTTTTGGAATTTTGGAATTCTCGGAATTCCGACAAATCCAAAATCCAAAATTCATTAAATTTCGACCCCTATCACATTCGAAATTTCGGATATTTCGACTCTTTATTTGGAATTCCGTTTTTTTGAAAAACCGAAATTCCAGGCGGAATTCCGAAGTTTCGTTCGGAATCACAAACTATGGGTATACTATTACTGACCCGAGACTTAACCCAATTATTCATATTCAGTTACCTTTCGACTACCGGTTACAATGGTTTCGTTTTTAATTGTTCCCAAATGGTTAGACAATTAATTAAACACCGGTTAGTGCCAGAAGGAAAAAGTTAGACAATTTTTTACTTGACGTTTGTGAGAATGAACTCATAAATTAGACACCAAACTTGACACATTAATAAAAAATGTCAAAGATATTTATGACGGCTAGCATATAACAGTCAACATTAACATCATGCGTCATAAAATGAACGATAAGTATACAATTGTTAGTCACTAACTTGACACATTGATAAAAAAAACGTCACATATATTTATGACGCATGACCTATAACCGTCAACATTTGACATCAAGCGTCATAAAATTAATGGTGAGTTAGAAATAATGACGGGTTATACGGAAGTCGTCAAGGTAGAAAAAAAATAGCCGTCATAGAAAGCCCTTTTTTTAGTAGTGAATGGATATCAAATTAATGATGTTGATAAATGTATTTACTTTAAATCTTTTGATATGAATACATATGTGATTATTTGTCTATATGTGGATGACATGCCCATCATGAGTCCTAGCATTGATGTTGTGAGAAACACCAAGATGTTCTTATCCTTCCAATTTGAGATGAAGGATTTGAGAGAAGCTGATGCGATTCTTGGAATAAAAAACATCAGAAATAGTGATGGTTATACGCTTTCACAAGAGCATTATGTTGAGAAATTTTTGAAAAAGTTTAACTATTATGATAGTAAGCCTGTGTCGACACCTTATCAGGCAAATAGTGAACTTAAGAAAAATAATCAACATAGTATTTCTCAGTCTAAATATGCCTAAATTTTTTGTAGTCTCATATACTTGATGAATTGCACTAGACCTGACATTGCTTATGCAGTTAAGTTAGCAGGTTAAGCAGATACACTTATTGTACGTCCTAATAAAGAACATTGAGGTGTTTTAGATAGACTAGCAAAGTATTTGAGAAGAACAATGAATTATAGCATACGTTTTAGATGAACTCCACCTATGATAGAGGGTTATTGTGATGCAAATTGGATATCTGATTCTCATGATATCAACTCCACTAGTGGTTATATTTTCACTCTTGGTGGAGGTGCAATCACTTAGAAATCTCTAAGCAGACCTTGATTGCTCATTCAACCATGGAGTCCGCATGTGATGAGGATGAGTGGCTTAGAAACCTCTTGGCAGATCTTCTTATTGGTTCAAAACCGCCTCAAGTTGTACCTATGCATTGTGACTGTCAGGCCGCAATAGCAAAGGCAAAACGTAAACTATACCATAGTTCACGATTTCGGAATCAACGGAATTCGATAACTCAAAAAACCGGAATTCCGAACGGAATTCCAGCCACTGTATCGGAATTTGCAAGGTCTTAAATATCATTTAATAAATTATGTGAATAATCTGGGCCATTGGATTTGATGGATATGACATCATTCTATTTAAGTTAAAAGCTGGATGTAATAAAGTGGAGGCAACAATGGTGGCTTGTAGATGGAGCACCACCAATCCACCATGAAATCTGTAATGAAGTTCCAAAGATCTAAAAGAAAACAAAAAAGGAGCATTAAAGATGATTTCAGCACCCTCAACTCCTTAAGATGTAAGATTTAATTTCAATGGGTTGATGATGAATTTGGGATAGATGGTGAAGACGATCTCAACCGTTGGTTGGCTGGATCTTGAGATCAAAGGTGGAGGATTCCAACTGTTTTAGGTAGGTGTGGAGAAGATGATTAAGTTTTCGAAGGAATCAACAAATTCATCTCGGGTTTTGACGGTTTTACCATATCCGACATTTTTCAAATATTTACAATTATACCCCTGGCGGAACATACCGTGAATTTCGATGTCGATGCCGTTTCGTTTTTTTTGAAAAACCGAAATATCCGTCGGAATTCCGTCATTCCGTTCGGAATCACGAACCATGAACTATACAATGGAAAAAGCAGATATATACGTATTAGACACAAGTCTATAAAGCAACTACTGGAATCTGGAGTAGTGGCTTTAGATTATGTGAGGTCAGAGTTAAATTTGGTCGATCCTTCTGACAAAACCACTTAGCAAGAGGCAAGTGGTTGAAACGTCGAGGGGGGTGGGACTTTTGCCTAAGATATAGGGCAACACTGACAACAACCCTACCCCATGAAGTAGGTTCAAGGGGAAAAACAAGTCACCTCGTCCTAATAAACTATCATCTTTTAATATTGAGACATCCTACTCTATGGCGAGATAGTACTTTTGTATACATTGTACAACTAGAATTACAATGAGTAAGGATGAGTTATTTTACTCTTATTGGATTCCATAGTCCATTTTAAGATGAGATAGTGTATTTAAAGTGCAATGTACACTTGATGGAAATCCACCTATATGAATGTAGAACTGGGTCAGTTCTTATGAATTTTTTGGGCATGTATCCTAGAGCATTCATGAAACACAGGTAGCGTAGGGCCAAAAAGTGCAACACCGCAAAACAAACATACAATGAAAAAGTAATGTGGGTGCATGTTATCTATTTCACTACAATGGAATGTTGCTTCAAAGATTTTAAATCTACTACTTTCACGTGAGATAAGACATGTTATCCTATGACTCATTTAAGTAAGCTTGTAAGGCACCAGTATCTTAGGCATTGCGATTTCGTTTCTCTCAGGCATTTTGTAAACCCTTTCTTTTATAATATCCTATTCCAAAATAATGGGGGACTACAAGTATTTTAAAATAGTGGGAGATTGTTGGAATTCTCTTGAGGTATTTCAAACTACTTGTGAGTGTGCAAAGTGGTTCTTCATTTTGTGCTTTGGTGATAGTCCCACATTGGTAATCCACCATTAACCTTGCAAGTATATTTAGATTTTCTATAGCATAAGGGTGGGCCCTTAGGGTACAAATTAATGTTTTTGTGTTAGGAGGGAGGACGCACACAAAGCCCACAAGGCCACCAAGATCAAGACCAAACCGAACGAGCCGAAATGATCGTGATCGGGTTCGAGCTTGGGTTTGGGTTTGGGCTTCTTGTGTGTGACAGGGAAGAGGGAAGTGTGCTTGGCCAATTCCCTAAATTGTTTTTTGCGTCTCCACCACGTTTCTGTTTTCTAATTACAGTAGGATTATAATACTATTTTAGAAATTAAGTCGTCCTAGGGATCTCAATAAAATCAAGACTCTCGTCCAGATCTATTCACTATCAAACCCTAGCTTCTTCTTTTTCTTCTTACTTAAGCCGCCAGAGAGAGTTGTATTGCCATTCTTGAGCGTAGCCTGTTTAAGTGCATATCAGTCTACTGTGCACCATTGTATCCTGTGAGGAAGATGCCTGTTGTAGCCTTTCTGCACCAATCGAAGGGGGCGAAATCTTTTTTTAAAGACAATGTCTAACACGCCTTGGGAGCTATTGTTCGTTATGTCTTCATCTTCTTGCTTCCTGTTTCCAAACACCGGTTCTAACATGAACAACATGACATGTGAGAAAGACTTGGTCTTATATAGGTGTTAGTAGATCCCATGTTATGTACTAACTTAGGAGATAACTCTTACATATCCTGCAAAGATTTCTTTTGTATCCGAGTCTATATAAGTTCAACACTTTCAGTTAAAGTAATCAATAAAAACAACTTACCTTTCTCTATTTCTTTACAAGCCAGAGAAGCAATTTCAACCAGTAAGAGCACACCAATTGATCTGGAAAGGAATGGTTCAAGATTGACAGGTATAGGTACTATCTACGAGATTTATTTCTGGAATGAAGTGCATGTTTTACATTCAAGTTTTTAATCGGTCAATTACCTATGTTATCTGACTGGCAAAATTAATACCTGACATTTCCCATGTCTCCAAATTCCAGAAGTAGTAGTCAAGCAACTTCATCAACTGGAAAAGCGCCTATAAAAAGGTTCAAGACAGTTACCCTTTCTGAAAAAAATTCTAGATTGAGGTTCCCAGACTATGGAGATCAAGAAAAAGAGGGTAAACTAGATGCTCTGTTGGGTGGTATTTAAAAGTTACATATTTCGGGAGATTAAAACGCTTTCAATGTGAAGTTGAACATCTCTTACTACTGTACTGGAAGGTTTGCGTTTAACTTTTATGTGCTTCAATATTCTATTCTTTTAATTTGGACTCAATTCAGTACAACCCGGCCTTTAGGTTCCATGGTCGCACAACTACATGTCCTATTTAAGTATGCATGACATCAGTGCATGATACATGAGTCGCTGAGTGAATCTGATACTTGATTTTGGCATGAAAGATGGAATGAGTTGCCCTCAACATCATCAATAGCTTGGAATGAAATAAAGTTGAAGCTATAAAATTCATACAGACATACAGTGGAGTGCCCATAGCGCACAAGCCAACGTTGTCATTGCCAAGTAAATTAACAAAGCAACTGACCCTAACAACATGCGTCGAGATTATAGGACGGACCGCTACAGCGGTTCTCAGAGCTATGGTTCTGATGGAGAAAATCATGTTAATCAGTGCAAAAACTCTGTGGTTGGCGTTTGACTATAAATCACAAGAAACACCTCCGCTCCACACAGTACTAGTAAGACTGAGTCTCTTTGCTACCCAAACCTTGAAATCAAGCAAAGGGATTATTGCCTACAAACCAAAGATTGTCCCTCTTCCGTTGAACATGAAGGAAACAGAGCAGCTGACTATGTAACTAAGTTATGTATAATGTCTGAGAAGAGTACAATGTATTATATAGGACCTATAGAAGAGAGGTTATTATCTGTTATTTTGAAGGAAGATGCAGAAGGAGTGGTGTACGAGAGATGTTAGTAATTCAGGTTTGGCCGTTTGGGTCTGCCTAACCCATATATATTTTTTTAAAACAAAACAAGTAATAATGTGATTAAATTCTACTGGAGAAAATAAGTTCCTAAATAATAGTGAGAAGTGAGATTTGCGTGATGTAATTTCCATTTACTGGTGAAAGTGGAAAATTTAGAGCAAGCGTTAGGAGTTAAAAAATACCATGTAATGCTTGCTCTTAATGGAAATGGAAGAACGAAAATTTAACAGGAAATTACAACTCAAACAACTAATTTAAGAGATGCCAACTAGTCAGGTACTCTAGAATGTGTACACATGAGAAAACGAGCTATAAAAGAACAGTTGTCTGAGAACCTGTATAACGTTGATTAGATTCACTTTGTTAATAGGTATGGTTGGTTAGATATCCACCAAGGAGGTTCTTCCACTTGGTTAGTGGCTTGTACATACTAGCCTGAGTAAATTTGATGGTACCTCCAGTTGTACTGGCCAAGAGCGAGGAGCAACAAAAAGGAGCAAAAAGTTATATGGTCATCAAGCCAACGCTTCTTTGTTACTATAATCTCCCATACCAATGTCATACGTGTTTTAATTTGCAAGATAGAAATGAAACAAAGTGTAACGGCATCACCATATCATGTGAATATTCTAGAGCACCATTTTTAAAGGAATAAAGAGGGGTTTCCAAAAATATAGGATCTACTTTATCATGAAAATTTTATTCCCATTTACATGTAAAACAATAAACTCTCACATCCTAGTATCCTACTTACAGCATTTCTAGGTGTTGGAGGCATTAAGTGTCATGTTTGAGGCTAGATTTGAAGCAATTCAAGTATCCGCAAACAATGACCAACTCTAGGTGGATGCAAAACACAGTTAAATTTGGAGTAGGACATACCACTACCGCCCGAGACTCCTAATGTCGCGTGCTATGTGTAAGCAAAATAAATTCACGCGACACTCCGACTGTAGCCATTTGAGACTTTTTTTTTTGTAATGATAATTCTCTACTTTTCTAGAAAATGGATTCGATCTGACGACGAATATGTCTATGATAATCGATGAGTAAGATGGAGTGGTGACAACGAGGAAGATCAAACTAGTGGTAACAGTGCATTGTTTTGGAGAAATCTAATGAGCGATCTAGATGATGACACATGAACTTCTGGAGCTTAAAATGAGGAAGATGCTAGAGTTGGAAATCAGGGAGACGCTGGAGATGGTAATCAGGGAGGTTAGCCGCCTGATCCACTATTGCTTCAATATAAGCAAGTCGATTTTGAATTTCCTTTAGCTCCTATGGATTTTAGACATCTTAGACGGGTGTCTAAGAGATGGCACGATAAGCATGTATCAAGAGTTGTTCATGACCAACAGGTTTGTTTGTTTGTTTTTTTTTTAAAAAATTTTATATTAGTATTAGTATTTAACTTTAGTAGTTAATATGGGCATTTTTATTTTTATCTTTTAATTTTAGTTTCATTTTGCGTACATCAACAATGTGTTAGCTATCGGGTTCGGTGCACTCCACGTGCGCTTAAGTCGCGGTAGAATGATATTAAAAGAGTCGATGTACTTGACCATGTTAAAGATGTAATTCTAGTGACTCTCTTCGGTCCTCTAGTTGACATACTTTACAATAAGACTGACATCAAGGGAGTTATCATTGGTTTAGTTAAAAGATTGTGGGATAACATGATAAGCGCCCAAAAGTGTATATTTAGCCATTTAATAATATATAATTAGACCAATAATAATGTTAGTAAATATCATGAATAAACATTATTATTTTTTTGCTTTTGTAGGTTTCATCATTCATTTCATAAAATTACAGCAAAAAGCAAGGAATATGGTGCAGGCCAAGCCTAGGAGCAAAAGAATCCTAAAGAAGCCCAAGAAAGTCAAAGTCAATCCTTAAAAGTCTAGTAAAATGCGGGTCAAACTAGTCCTTATATGTGAAAAAAAAAGAGGCAAAACTTCTGAATTGCTTATCTTATGAACCGTAAGTCCGTTTGAGGCATGTGACCTATCAAAACGATCAGCGCAATGAGCTCTATGCTATGAACAAATTCTTTATAGGTCCAAAATCAGCAAAAGTGGACCACAATGCCTATCTTTTTTATGGTTCCTGACCTAATTAGAGTTTATGCCTCCTTTGGAACCTTCTAGAAATCAAAATAAGATAAATACTGAAGATAAGGATGAAGAGTCTTACTCTATCCTTCCTCCTCTCTGCTTAGCTCCTAATCTAGCCATGATTATGACATTGTACTTCCTCTCCTATATTCTCTATAAATAGGGGAGTGGAATTTTGGCCACATATGTAGAATGTGGAGTATGTAGTTTTTTAGGCAATTTCAATTTTTAGTTTAATTCCATTATGTTTTCCATTATTGTCTTCTTAAGTAACTTAATTCATGTTTTTCATTATGTCATTCCATTCCATTATTGTTTTCAGTCCAATGATCATGAGCTAATCACCCCCTAATTATGTGGAGTTAGCCTTTGTGAGGACTAAATTAGTAGGTTAGTTTAAAGTTGTTTGTTTGTGTTTTATTAAGGTTTTCCTCATGTTAATATAGAGATGGAAAGTAGGAGGATAATTTATGAATTGCTAAGTCCATATAGAGATATTTATATGGAGGATAACCTATGAATTGAAAGTATATGTAGGAGAATAACCTATGAATTGAAACAAGCATTTATTTAAATTCACAAAATTAGGTTTGTCAATATAATAACGAGAAGCCAAGCAACTAATCTTTTATGTTCACAATCTACAATCTTAAGTGCGAGATAACAATGTAAAAAAGAACAAAGAAATATAGGCAAGTAAACCCGCATAACTTTCTCCGATAATATAGTCGAAGATGCATATATTTTCCTTGTCAATTGGTTGGAAACAGTTACCTACAGTACACCGCATTATATATATATATATATATATTCTCCGGTAATATAGTCGAAGATGCATATATTTTCCTTGTCAATTGGTTGGAAACAGTTACCCTACAAGATAATCGCGATATATATATATATATTCGAAAAAAGACTACTTAAGTTAACTTAAAATAAGTACGTAAGTAGAACTTCACATAGAAAATGAATTCAACCATGAAGCACTCACCATAAATATCATCTCCATAAAATTTCAACTCATTTAGAAACATCTAACATAAATAAAAATTGTTGTTATCTTTTAAAAAAAATCTGACAGTCTAGAAATATCGAGTTTTTGCAATTATTTTTTGCCAACGTTAGAGATTTCCAAATGAGTTGAAATTTTGTGGAGATGATCTTAATGTTGAGTATATCATATCCACAAAAAAATTGGGTTGAATTCCTTTTCTAGGTAAATTTTTACTTACGTACTTATTTTAAGTTAACTTAAGTAGCTACTTTTTAGAGAATGAATGTATATATATATCGGTTTGTCTAGGGTGCCACTCTTATAGTGACACTCTTATCTCACTCTTCTCCTCAGCCGTCCGATCTCGCCCTCTAGATCTGAAGATCTAATTCACCCAATTTACCGATATTTCAAAATTTTGGTTTATTTCAAAATAAAAAAAAAAAAACCAAAATACCAAAAACACAAAATTGGGTTGGGTTCTCTCTCTCTCTCTCTCGGCTTTTTCTTCTCCCATTTGAACCAAGCTTCTGGATTAAGGTATTTTCAAACATTTAATTCGTTTGATTTGTTGTTTAATTAGTAAACAACAAATTGGGTATATTGTTGGATGTTGTTTAAACGGTTGAACCTAGTAAACTTTATTCTTGGCAATTGTTTAAAACGCGAAATTGGGTGAATACTGTAACAAGTAAGCAAGTTTAAAACGCTTGGTTCAACCGTTTATTGGGTATGAAATTGTTTATATTGTTGTTTGGAACAAGAAACTTGGAAGTAAACAAGTTTCTGTAATTGAAGAAAACATTAGACAACCGCGTGTATGAACTTTATTCAAATTGGGTAACCTTCTGTGTAGTGAATTTATTCGGATTGGGTAACCTTTATTCAAATTGGGTACTTGTAATAATTTTGCAAATTTAATTAGCTTTGAATGGTATTTAATTTAATTAGCTTTAATGGTATTTTCGTTGCCGTATTCTTCATGCATTAATGGTATTTTCGTTGAAGTTTGAATGTTATTTAATTAGCTTGAACTCTGTCGTATTCTTCATGCCGTATTCTGTCAGAGTTTTGAACTCTATCAAAGTTCGGTGAACTCTGTCAGAGTTTTAAATTTATCGAGTTTTGAACTCGTCGAAGTTTTAAATTTTGTTAGAGTTCGGTGAACTAGCATATTCGTGAACTCTGTCAAAGTTTTGTGAACTCGGCCGAGTTTTAAATTATGTGAGAGTTTTGAACTCGCCGAGTTTTTGAATTCGCCGAGTTCGTGAACTCGTCGAGTTTTAAATTCTGTCGAGTTTTGAATTTCTGTCGAGTTTTGAACTCGTCGAGTTCTAAATTTCGTCGAGTTCGGTGAATTTCGTCGAGTTTTGAACTCTGCCGAAGTTTTAAATTCGTCGAGTTCTAAATTCGTCGAGTTCGGTGAATTTCGTCGAGTTTTTGAACTCTGTCGAGTTCGTGAAGTAGCATATTCGGTGAACTCGCCGAGTTCGTGAACTCTATCGAGTTTTGAGCTAAAGTGGATTGATCCGTCGACGTGGCTAAGCTGAAAAAGAAGGAGTCCTATATATTCTATACTGTATTGATGGCTCATTTTGGCTCACTTCCTCGATATGGGATCGAAAATGTTAAGTACTCAGATTTCTTAGAGAGGTAGCGGGTTAGGCTGTACAAGCAATTCGACCTCTTATAGGGGGATGGGGTTTAAAGCGACTTCTCTAGAGGGGCAGCCCAGAAGCAAGATTCTAGGCAGGCTTAAGTGGGGATTTTGGTCTAGCCATTAGAGATAGAGAAAAAGTTGAGCCAACCAAGGCTTTGGTAAGAAACCAGTAATATGCTTAACACACCCAAGTCAAGGGCTACGAGTGGGGATTTCTAGGGAGATTCAAGCTGTGGCGCAGCTAACTTTAGTCGGCATAAGAACAAACAACTAAATGGGTATCCTTAGCCTTTTGTTAGCCCGGTGGCCCGGAGTCTTCTACGGGCATCTCTTCTTTATAGCTTTATAGATTATGAATTGATTCAGAACACGCAAAAAAAGCGTTGATGGAACCATGCAAACAAGTGCTCATTAACTCACTAGCGCCCCAATCAAATCATTCCAAAGTACTTCCCCATGCGCCCCATTTCGAACAAGCTCTTGGTGAAAAGACGGTGTGTAGTCCGAACGAAGATTATCCGTCGTAGTTATTTCCTTTTTCTTGAGAAAGCTCACGAGTAAGGGAATGCTGTAGTCGACACTTGCACTAAGCTTTTCAGAAAATCTTCCAAGTAAACCGACGATCGGAGTTTGGCCGCCCCGAAAGTGATAAGCACCGCTAAACCTCGATTCAGTGCCTAATTTCTTCCATAGCACCCTTTATTAGAATTAGAGCGCAGATCGGTGTATTGATCGGACATAATGCTCCCCTTTCGTCATAAGGTGTGGTTTCTCACGCCTCTATAATGATGATCAAATCACGATCATGGGATAGCCCGGTTCTAATTATATATGCGGATTAGAATTGAAATTAAGACCGAAGCTTATTTAGTTCCAGATGATGTAGAGCCAATTCAATTTATTTCCTTAGGTTCCTAGCTCTCCTCTCGGGTGGGTTGGAAAACTTTCATATCAAAAGGGTTAGCTCTATCGAACGAAGGTTAGGTTTTCAAAGTGGTAGGCTTAGAGCCGAAGAATAAAGCTAGAAAAGTCTACCGCATGAAGCGAAAGTAGTCTTTGCCAAAGCAAAAAAGGTAAATGCTTATTTCATCTTTCTTGAGATGAAATGCAAACGCGCTGGTGGTCTTTGGGGTCCAACTTCTTTCTTTTTTGTTTGTATTGGACTTGCCGACATATCCGAAACGTAAGTGAGTCGGAATCAAGCTCTTGTCGTTCTGTCCATTCGAAACGATGCTATAACTTAAGAAAGAGGGCGGCCCCCTCTTATAATAATAATAGATCATTTTCGGCATGCTATCCATTTGAATTGTTTTCTCCTCCCTTTCCAGCCCAGTCCTTTCTAATCATTTTTGCATTATAGTCCTCCTCAACTAAACAAAAAACACCTAAGATTAACAGAAGAAGGTCTATCCCTTCAATCCACTTTGAAAGCCAAGCAAGCTCAGGTAAATGGCCTAGAAATAAGAAAAGACCACTGAAAAATAGCGGTACTAAGGGTTGCTTTCCTCTGGGTAGGCTATCTTTGAAAAAGTACAAGCCCAAAAAAAACCATAAATGAATAAAAACGAAAACAAATATTCCGCTCGGGATTCCCAATACAGTAGTTTTGTCGCTAGGTGCGGACATGATTGCTATGAAAATACTTATCATGAAATAAAAGAAGAATGAAATTAGAAATGCCCACGATGCCCTTGATAAGCTCTAAAAAGATGATGCAGGCCCCCGACAACAGGGCAGCTAGCTTCAGGGGTTCCATGAAATAAAAATCTTCATAGTAGAATAATCCAAAGAGAAA
Source organism: Coptis chinensis (assembly GCF_015680905.1). Lineage (NCBI taxonomy): Eukaryota > Viridiplantae > Streptophyta > Magnoliopsida > Ranunculales > Ranunculaceae > Coptis > Coptis chinensis. The sequence goes on along the minus strand of NC_141456.1, from coordinate 37,047,106 downwards.
TTGAATAATGAGATTGGGTTCGCATGCTTGAATTAGATTGGGTTTTTTTTGTTAGTGTGTGGAGGGGGGATTTAATAGAGTATAGTTTGCCTAGATAGCATGCACACCTTAGATATAGATTGGCATGCACACCGCCTTATTTCATTCTTTGTTTTTTCACGTTGGTATTGCAGCAATTTGAATTAGTTGAATGTCTTATTTTTAACTCCTATTTATTTTGTAGCAATGCCTCGAACAAAGAATGTGAATGTGAAGAATGCAGCAAAAAGTGTTTTCACGGGTGCTAAGAAGTTGTTAGGTGGGGGGAGTAGTAGTTCGGGTGGCGATGAGGAGCCTGAGAAAAAGAGAGGAAGGAGAACAACCACTTCGCATCGGTTAAGTAGAGGGATCGGAAAGTGGATGATCCCAGTAATGTTGTAAGTGGTGTAGAGTTAGGAAATCAAAAGAGAAGAAAGGGGATAGTTCTGAGTGATGTAGATGTAGATGTAGATGTAGATGTAGATGACGATGACGTAAATATGGATCGTGAGAAGAGTGTAGTTCTAAGTCATGCTGATAGTGAAGAAGAGGGTGTTGATGATGCAGAAGAGGAGACTGACGAGGAGGAAGAGGACGCGGAGGACGTGGAGGAGGAGGAGGATGACGAGGAAGTCCATGTACCTGTACCTCCAGTGAATATTGTGAGAAAGTCTAACAATGACTTGGAGTTCAAGAGAGGTGTTTATGGAGGTGGCCCTTGTGTGTCACATCTGTTGTATGATTATGCAAAGGCACGCGGCTCTTGGCGATGTTTGGGGGGGCAGGTAATATTATCATATAATGTCTATTAGTATTTAAATTTTGTATTACTTAAACTTGTACATACATTAATACTAAGTTTTTGTTGTTTTAGGCGGGCGAAGGGTGTTGAAGTGCCATGGGCACCTAAACAAGTTGGTACAATGGGATATCGAGGAGGAGAGTGTTCGTGACCGTTTCTACTTTTCACGTGGAGCTTCAAAGGACCGGCTTATGTGCTTCGGGTTAGGTGTATCTGAGCATCGGGATCCGTGTTGGTTGGTCTCGTTTGTGGAGAGGTGGCATCCAGAGACCAACACGTTTCATATGCCGTGGGGCGAGATGACAATCACGTTGGATGATGTTTCCCAACTCTTAGGAGTTCCGATCAGAGGCAAAGCAGTGACTGGGGACACTGATTTGACCTTGGAACAGACAAAAAGACTCCTCCACAAAAATCTTGGCATACCCATGGATAAGATAGATGCGGAGATGAAATCCAATAAGTTCACTTCCAAAGTTAGGATGGATTTCTTGATGAAGCAGTTTGCTGGGAAGGTAAGAGATGAAGATTTACGTGATGAAAATGGGGTTGTTGTGAAGAAGGCGTCAACCCAAAAAGAGGTGCAGTTTGCTGTGAGAGCTTATCTGTTATTTTTCTTTGGATGTACCGCCTTCACCGACATGTCTGGAACTGCAGTTCCCGTTTGTTATCTGAGACTGCTTTCGAAATTTGCCGAGATCAAAGACTACGCGTGGGGTGCAGCCTTACTGGCTTACTTGTACAGGGGTCTTGGGACTGCCACAAGTGCCAAGGTGAAGGGTGTTCGAGGGCTATTTCACTCTCCTACAGGTATTAGTTTTTTTGTTTTTCTTTTCAATGTCAATTTTATCTATCTATTACAATATTAACTCGGTGTCTATATTAATGTAGGCATGGATTTATGAGTACTTCCCAGTGTTCAGGCCATACCCAAATGAGGACTATCATTTGAGCATGTCCCGTGCTAATAAGTACTTTCGTTTTCGATCTTTTTATGCTAGCACAAATTTGCATTGAAGTATACCCGAGCCACCATTGATAATATGACTTGTACCGATGTAAGCATTTTTGTATGTAAATAGTTTTATTTATTAATTAATATTATTAGTATGTGATTAATGATTAATTTCCTCGATCATATGCTATTTGACGGGTTGAATGGTATCCCTATGTTGAAGTCCGAGCTACACGGCGGTGGATGAAATAGCATTTTTCGAGGGATTTATATGCTTTCTTGATAATGTCGAAGCAAAGACAATGTCATGCGAGGGTTGGCGTCGGTTGGGTCATATGCAGTTTGTACCCTCGGATCCCCAAAACCAAAGACCTCGACGCGAACTACTTCGGACGCGGGAATGATGTGAAATTTAATATCAAGGCTTCTTCCATGGAGTAATTGGCGAGAATCACTTGATTCAACTTGAACAACAAGGACCCATTCCGTCTTATCCATGGGAGTGTGTTAGTAGATACATGAGTTGGTACGAAAACAATAGTCATATTCGAATGATAAACCCTGATCATCTTAGTCACTACTCCCTACAGAGTCTTCCATATCATAATCTGGTGAGTTAATATCTTACAATGTTAATTTTTGTTTTGTTTTGTTTTGGTATTTTATAAATGTAAATGTATATACTAATGTAGTTTTGTGTTTTAATTTTGACAAAGACCCCGTCGTCGATGAAATTTCTCGCTTGCTCAATCAAGGCCCGCAATTGGGTGGGGATGCGATTCGAGGATGCACAGAACGAGTTCATGGAGGCATACAATTTGACCCGGTGCAAGTTCATTGGCGGACGATATCGTGAAGGAGCATAGGATTTAGGTATGTTGAGTTTGGTTAGTTTACCTCCTTTTATCTTGTGTTGGGACGAGTGTTGGAAATGGAAATGGTTTGTTTGTGTTAGTTGAAATGATGCGGGGAGTGTTTATTGGCATTTGAGATGATGCTGGTTTTGCTTTACTTTTCAGTTTGTGTTAGTTGAGATGATGTGGGGAGTGTTTATTGTTATTTGAGATGATGCGGGTTTTGCTTTACTTTTCAGTTTGTGTTAGTTGAGATGATGCGGGGAGTGTTTATTGGCATTTGTCTTTCTTTGTTCTTTTGAGAGTTGATCATGACTTAAGTTCAAGAGTTTTCCAATCAATGAGGTTTCTAGATTTGGTGTTAGATTTGACATATGTGGTAGTATTTATACTGATTCATGTGTTTTTATTGGGGGGTAATTAGGCAAATGGTGGTGGCGGAAGATGGTGAACATGAGGAAGCAAGTGGAGAGGTTAGTTTTTCTGTCAGACCTTAATAAAGCAGTTTGATTTAACTTTGCTTGACTGATCTGTTTATTCAATTTTTTTGTTTTGTAGGAAGGAGATAAAGTCTGAAAGTTAGATTGGAAATCTCTTTGTAGTCAAAAAATGTTATGTTAGGACTCTTTTGTAAATGCAAGTTGTTGATATGTAGCAACTTAGCTTTATGTTCAGTAACTCAGACAATGTATTTCACATGGTGTCACATTGTTGAAATATGAAATGATAGTGATCTTGCTTTGGACTTGTCATTCTTTTCATGTTCGCCTAAGATCCTAGGGTTTCATGTATTTCATGTCACATTGCCTTTGGTTATGTTTTTTTTGCTATTAGCGTGCATTGATTTTAATAGGACGTCTGCTGTCGATGAGATAAACAGTTATACTACTTACCGTGGCTGGCGTATGTGCTTTGCTTAGATCTCGGTTTATATCCATTCAATGGCTCTTCTTGTGCTCTCTCCGACAATTTGCGCATTTTAATTTGTCACATCGAAGTATCTCTATTAATAATCTAATGCAGAACATTGTCCCAATGCTATCTCTAATGTCCCAATGTTATCTCTATTAGTATCTCTAATGCAGAACACAAAAATCCCAATGTTATCAACAAAAATCCCAATGTTATTTACCAAAACACAAAAATCTAATGCACGATGCGCAAATGTTTTGCCAAAACACAAAAGATCTGTTTTTTGCCTCTTGAGCGGTGTGGTCACACGTTTGGGACTAAGTCCAAGCGGTGTGGCCATATCGTTGGATTTGAACTTGCAAAAAATGGCGCGGTCTCTGTTTTGGACTTTGTCCCAAACGGCATGGCGTGTCTGTTTGGACTTAGTCCCAACGGCATTGGCCACACCGTTTGGACTTAGTTCCAAACGACACCGTTTGGCCACACCGTTTGAGACTAAAGGCCAAGCGACAAACGTTTGTGGCTATGCCGTTGGACTTTGAACTTGCAAAAATATGGCGTGTCTGTTTGGACTTAGTCCTAAACGGTGTGGCCACACCGTTTGGACTTAGTCCCAAACGGCATGGCCACACCCGATTGGTACTAAGGCCAAACGGTGTGGCCGTACCAAACGGTGTGGCCATGCCGTTTGGGACTAAGTCTAACGGTGTGGCCATACCGTTTGGGACAAAGTCCAAACAGACACGCCATTTTTTTTGCAAGTTCAAAGTCCAACGGCATGGCCACACCGTTTGGCCTTAGTCTCAAACGGTGTGGCCATGCCATTTGAGACTAAGTACCAAACGGTGTGGCCATGCCGTTTGGGACTAAGTCCAAACTTGTGGCCACACTGTTTGGGACTAAGTCCAAACAGACACGCCATTTTTTTTATCCAAATTCAAATCCAAACGATATGGCCGTACTAAGTCCATATCGTTGATGTTGATGTTTTGGCAATTTATCAATTTGGTTTGTTTGTGTTGATGTTGATTGATGATCATATGAGTTGAGGTAAATTTGTTGTTGACAAACGTTGGCATTATACTGGTGGTATAGTATCTGCATCAATACATCATATCAACTTACGGAACAAAATTGCAAGTGGGCACGCTTGTGTAACAACAGTAACATTTATAATAAGCACATCAAAATGCTTTATGCAATCCCAAATATTATTGTTCTGTATTACAACATTTAAGCACATCAGAATGAATTAGCAACAAGTATAGCCACCAAGACCTAGCTTTGGCTTGTTCAAGCCTTTCACTCCAAGTTTCAGCTCTCTTCAACTTCTCCACCTTCTTTCAACACTTCTGCTTCTTCTCTCGCTCTTTCCACGACAATTTCTCCCGTTGTAGCTAATAACTCAATTTTGACGCACTTTCTTCGAATGGTGCATAGTCAAGGTGGCAGAAACATAACCGCAGAGAATGATGAAAAGACTGAAGATCGACTTATGCAAAGTCGAGGGGCTGGAAACGAAAAGATGAGTAGGCAGTATTTTTACCTAAAGCAAAGCTTTGCCTCTAGATTCTCCATTTCTCCTTGAGCCATACTTCTCTTTTCTACAACATCAATGAGATTAGAACTCAGTCTAATTAAACTCCCCAAATGTAACCTAAACCAGCAATATTGAACTTTGAAAATAAAAAGGGAGAAAGAAGTTATCAAAAAAAGCACCGGTCTATCATTATGATGTTTCCTATCTAGAGCCTAGCTAGCAGACAACATTAGATACTATCTAATGGACATAATGATGCAATGGAACACAACCCTCGACACAGTTCAACTTAACAACACTTGATAAAACTCTAACAAGGCTGCCATATCTAAACCACTCTTAACAAGTCCAGATATTAATGAAGTCCATGACGCGCACATAAATATCATTAGAACTAGTGAACATTTAGAATCAAAGAGTTTTGAATAAAGCTATACTTACAATCGACAGATTACGTATTATTTTTCTCCGGACAATTTCTCGAGTCATGGTTAGCAATCTGTCCACATCATCGTGACACTTTCTTCCTGAATTGTTTAGGGCTATCTCTTTGGGGGATTTCCATCTATCCGCTTTCTTCTTCCCCCTCCCTTTTGTTTGAGAAATGTTGGGATTCAAAATCAATAGCTGAAATAAAGACCGAATTAAAATAAATATTTATATCAAATTAAACACCGAATTAAACACTAAATTTATATCAAATTAAACATTCAAATAAAAAAAACCTGTGATGTATTAACCGAAGGTATCGAAGGCTCTGCAACTGGAGGCTCTACAACTTCTGCGTCTCCTTTGTAGGAACTCTCATTAAACTTTGAAATTTCAATAGCCATTTCACCAATCTTTTCAATAAAATATGAATAACCCTCAAAAGTATGCGACGATCGTAAAAGCCACTTGAGAAGCAACCTTGATAGAATGAGCCACTCTCAAAGGTTCATTTGAGACATTCCGACCACAAATCCAATTATCAAACTCCGCTCTATAAGTGTTAGACTTTTGCATCCACCGCGTCAATCTAAAATGGTTTGGAATCTCTTCAATCTCGTAGCGCATAAAAACCTTTAAGATATGACCACAAAGCAAACCCATAAACTGAAAGTACTTGCATTCGCAGTCTCCTTCTAAGGTTCCTCTATCGAAACTCACTCTCCAAACAGAATTCTTCAGCGGGTCTCTCCATTTCACCATGTAGCTTCCAGTTCCATACCTGTCAATTTGTTCCCCATCAATTTTGTACTCCATCTTTGCCTTTTCTAGTTGCTCTTTAAATTTATTGAATATTGAGATTATATAGACCTTCGCGGCATGCATAAGGATGAAAGCATCGTTAGGCACAATCCGTGAACTATGCTCGGTGCGGTAATCAGAATCTCTTTCTTTCCTAGAAAGCAAAGCCAAAGACTTCTCATTACCATGTACAAACTGCATAAAGCGAAGTCGCCGAATTGACAAACCGGGTCATAATGAGCATTCATCGATTCACTTCGACCCCGTCGTGTAATGCATACAGCAAAAAGGTGCCACTGAGATAACAAGGAACCCATTTCTCCCGCATTGAATACATCTCTGTCAACCAAGGATTTTCAGACAACTCATACTTCTCAATGATTGTACACCATCCCTCTCAAAATCAACAATCGTATACGAAAAAGAAATAGTGTTCTTCAACTCAGTTACCAATGTCTCAAATTTGGTAAATGACATCTTCTCTTGGAATTTCTCCATAATATGCCAAAGACGAGAACGATGACCCAGTATTAGGAAACACTTTGGCAATGGCTGTCATCATCATCGCTCTATCCCGGTCGATGATGATTGCGGTTGACGACCACCCATGGCGCAAGCCAGGCCTTAAATAGCCATATGAATGTATCTTCTGTCTCATCAAGCAACAATGCGCAACCAAACTGAATCGACTGATAATGATGGTTAACTCCAATAAAAGGGGCAAAAGGCATGGAATATGCATTGGTATGATATGTGGTATCAAAAGACACAACATCCCCAAAATATTCATATGGCATCGAGAGACCTCCCATGAACCGAGAAAAAAGTTCACCGCAGTCCCATTTTCATCTAAATCAATAGCGTAATAGAACGGGGATCCTCAAAGACTCTTTGCATAAAATATTGCAAAGACGGCGGTTGCATCACCTTCTTTAGGCATCTTTTCCGGGTCAAACCATAATAATGGTTCCAACAATCTTTCTATGTAAACCCAACTTCCTCTCCATGGAAAACAGATGCCACTTTCCCAACAGATAAACTGTTATCACTAAATATCTCGGTCAAGCACTTCGCTGCTTCAGGCATATGTTTGTTAGTTTTCATGCAAATTCTCTTCGATGGGGTCACCAGACCGTGACTATGGTCATTATGAGCAACGCTGACCTCATATATCTCTTCATGCATTCTTTTCTTAATACGAATTCTAGCTTGGCAACCACACCGGATAGTTGATGTATTTCTTGATCGGACTTCATCTCTCTTGTTAACCCCTTCACGTGAGCAAACCAGTAAACAACCACTAACCAAATCCACCTGATTTTGTTGCTTGGAAGTCGTCCGAACACGAGTCTCAAATCCCTCTTGTTGACCATACTCTTTGTAATAAGTCTTTGCCTCGTCAACACTTGTAAAAGTCATTCCTATATAAGGAGCAGCTAATGTTTGCGTGCCTTGAACAGGGGCTTTAGTAGACGAAGACCCAACTACGTCTTCTTCGATATTGATTGATGTCTCTGTCTCCATTTCTATAAATCGAAAAAATTAAAAATATAAATAACTTAAACAGTCAAAAATCCCAATGTACATAAACAGTGTAAATAACTTAAACATCAAAACTCTGACAGAGTTAACCAAATATGCTACTTCACCGAACTCTGTCAGAGTTCAAAACTCTGACAGAGTTCACCGAATATGCTAGTTCACCGAACTCTGACAGAGTTCAAAACTCTGACAGAGTTCACCGAATATGCTAGTTCACCGAACTCTGACAGAGTTCAAAACTCTGATAGAGTTCACCGAACTCTAACAGAGTTCAAAACTCTGACAGAGTTCACCGAATATGCTACTTCACCGAACTCTGACAGAGTTCAAAACTCTGAAAGAGTTCAAAACTCTGGTAGAGTTCACCGAACTCTGACAGAGTTCAAAACTCTCACAGAATCACGGCATGAAGAATAATGAGAGTTCAAAATGCATGCCCGGAACTCTCGTTGAGTTCACCGAATATGCTACTTCACGAACTCCGACGAGTTCAAAACTCTGACAGAATACGGCATGAAGAATACGACAGAGTTCACCGAACTCTGAAAGAGTTCAAAACTCTGACAGAATACGACAGAGTTCAAAACTCTGACAGAGTTCACCGAATATGCTACTTCAACGAACTCTGACAGAGTTCAAAACTCGATAGAGTTCATCGAACTCGGCGAGTTCAAAACTCGACGTATCACGGCATGAAGAATACGACAGAGTTCACGAACTCTAAAAGAGTTCAAAACTCGACAGAGTTCACGAACTCGACGAGTTCAAAACTCGACGTAGAATCACGGCATAAAGAATACGACGAGTTCACCTAACTCGAAAAGAGTTTAAAACTCGATAGAGTTCACCGAACTCGGCGAGTTCAAAAACTCGGACGAATCACGGCATGAAGAATACGACAGAGTTCAAAACTCTGACAGAGTTCACCGAATATGCTACTTCACTAAACTCTGATAGAGTTCAAAACTCGATAGAGTTCACCGAACTCGACGAGTTCAAAACTCGACGAGAATCATCGCATGAAGAATACGACGAGTTCACCGAACTCGAAAGAGTTCAAAACTCGACGAGTTCAAAACTCGGACGTATCACGGCATGAAGAATATGACAGAGTTCAAAACTCGGCGAGTTCACCGAATATATGCTGCCGGTGAACTCGCATATGTTACTTCACCGAACTCCGACAGAGTTCAAAACTCTAAACGAATCACGGCATGAAGATTACGGCAGAGTTCACGAACTCGGCGAGTTCAAAACTCGGCGAATCACGGCATGAAGAATACGACAGAGTTCAAAACTCGGCCAGAGTTCACCGAATATGCTACTTCACGAACTCGAAGAGTTCAAAACTCGATAGAGTTCACCGAACTCGGCAGAGTTCAAAACTCGGCGAGAATCACGGCATGAAGAATACGGCGAAGAAGAATTCGACGAAATTAAAACTCGAACGAGTTCACGAACTCCGACGAAATCACGGCATGAAGAATACGCCGAGAAGAAGAAGCCAAATGAAGAAACCGAATTGCCAAATGATGAGAAGAAGAAGAAGCATAGAGCAGAGAGAGAGAACCCAATTTCGGTTTATATTTTTCTTTTTTTTTTTATTTTGAAATACACCTGAAATTTTGAAATATCGTTTATATCGAAGAAATGAGATCTTCGTGATCTTGAGGGCTTAGATCCGGCGGCTCAAATGAAGAGTGAGATAAGAGTGTCACTATAAGAGTGGCACTCTAGACAAACGATATATATATATATATATATATATATATATATATATATATATATATATATATATATATATCGGGCTAAAAAAACCTTAAATAAGGACCAAATCTAAAACAACCACAACTTCACCTACAAAATGATTTAAAACCTAATATTTTGTGCATATGATCTACTAACCATAAAGAACATCTCTACAAAAATTCAACTCGTTTAATGTCATCTAACTTAGATAAAAATTGATGTCTATTTTTTTAAAATATCTAACGGTCTAGAAATGTCTAGTTTTTGTAATCATCTTTTGCCAATGTTAAAAATTGTCAAACGAGTTGAATTTTTGTAGAGATGTTCTTTATGGTTAGTAGATCATATGTACAAAAGATTAGGTTTTAAATCATTTTGTAGGTGAAGTTGTGGTTGTTTTAGATTTGGTCCTTATTTAAGGTCCTTTTAGGAGCCGGGCTTCAAACTAAGACAATTAAAATCACATAACCCCCTTAATTCATTATTTACATAACAATAATCAAATTCAACAAAATATAAGCCGTCAACTTATTTACCAATTCTTCGGTCACTGAAAGTATACAAATAAAAACTAATATTTGTATAAGAAAACCCAACACCAGCAGGTGAATCAAGAAACATCACATTTGCCACTAAAACAACAAAAACAACCCATCAACTGATCAGCTCCCAAATGTGCATTTTATTACCTTTATATTACTGCATTACAGCTCGTCTTACGCTTAATGAAAAGACAACTCATAGCTTTTATTGTATTTTTTAGGTTATGGAGTATTTCAGACCACTTATCATAAAAGCTGCGTCTTAGCACAAAAATGAGTCTTAATCACGCTTATTATGAGGACCAGAAGCTACTATGAAAAAGTGCTGAAAAAGTCAAAGTCAATAGTCAAAGTCAAAGTTCAAGGTCAAAGGTCAAAGATTTCAACTCAGAAGACCAAAGATGGAGGCCCTTATCTCAAAATATGACATTCTCTCAAAACCTACATTGGTCAAGAAGAAATCAAAAAGGAAAAGCAAAAGTGAATTGTGAGGTGGCTCATTTGTAATGGAGAAGGACAAATCAGTAAAAGGCAAAAGTAGGGGTATATAATCTAAAATCTAGGGAGAGAGAAAGCATTCATTGCTTTAGGGTCCAAACCATTTGGTTTGTTTTAATTTTCTTGTCTAGTTTTTCAATTCAAGACCTTTACTTTATTGTTCTTCATTTCTTTTTATTTAAATCTTGTTATTTTACTTTGTTTATTTCAATCAATCAATCTTATCTTGTTATTCTTATTTCAATCTTCAATCAATACTTCTTTCAATGTTTTCATGTCATTTCCATACCAAACAACTTGAGTTTTCAATGTTTTCATTAGCTTCAACTAAACAAATCTATACCAAGAGTCTACTTTTCTTTTTCTTAACTCCCACACACAAACTCTAAACAATTTAGGAAGAACCTCACTTCTTACAAACTCTTTTGAAGTTACACACCACTTTTTAAAGCTTCAAATGCCGCCGCCATCATGGATTGAAGGAGCAAGAGTGCTTGGTTGAGAATCTAAAGAGAAAGTATCATTCTTATCTTTCCATTTCTTTTTTTTCTTTTTTTAAATTTTTGTTATTTTATTTTGTTGTTTTTCAGTACTGATTTACTTTCTTGCAAATCAGGGTTTGGGACCAACAAGCTGGAGAGGAGCTGAAGTTACAGCCGAAAGACGACCAAACTTTACCAGAGCCGACGGGCTAGCAAGGGGACGGCCTAGTCACCTCCAGGCACAAGGGTCCAGTTTTTTGGCAGCTCAGTGGTTTTTTGATGAATAGTTAAACATCGAGCCCGAATTTTGTAATAGAGTAGGATAAATCAGTGGAACTTGTTTGTAATAGTTAAAGATAAAAACGAAAAACGAAAAAATTTAGGAAAAATTGGTTTTTGATTGATTTTTGTGGATGAACATGAGTTAAACTCGGTTGAAGTTAGACACTTACCAAGAGATTAGAGTTATCATTGCCTTGGGAAGTTCAAGTGTGTGAGGTAAGTTGTGAATCATATCTCACACACTTTGAATCAACTTGGTAATCAACACTCTAAGTCCATTTGACTCTAGTTAATCTAGATTATCAATCTAAAACTATTTAATCTAATAGATTAGTATAGTATTAATTTAGTTTTAAGTTTGGGCCCTTTAAGGCAAAGTTGTATAAATTATCGAAAACCCAACTTGTGGGCTTTTTAAGTGGGCATTTATTGTAACTTAAAATAGGGTAAAGCTCGGAAGGTTGGGCCTGATTCTCAGATCACGCGCCAACTGATGTCGCTTTTTCCTCAAGCAACGTGTAAGCACGGCTTGATACGTAAATTCAAAACCTCCTCGAAGCCCAAGTAAGAGGATATCTTGTGTGTTCAAACATGCTTACATAATTGTTTGAAATTTAATTTTCGCACTACAATTTACATTTGCGCATAAGGCTAAACCCAAGCCACATAACAACCATTGAGAAGTCATTCCCCAATGTAGGTAAATTGGACGTTCCTTGATTTTGGAAGCCCTAGACCAAAAAAAATGAATTAAAATCAATCAACTAGAGCCCAAAGTAGTCATGCTCCTCTAGAAAAAGACAAAAATATAGCCAAGAGGATTTAGAGTAAGCAGTTACCAGATTCCGGTGGACTAACTACCTTCCTCACTCCCCTCCCCCAGACTCATCGTGAGTGAGATTCTTGGTAGCACACTACTTGGTGAAGTGACAGCCTACTCTTCTGAAACGTGCAATAGATCCGTCCTAGTCTCGCGCCTAATTGGTCCCCTTAACAGGGCATAGTAAATTATAGACCAAAAGCAAAGTTTTCAAAACTCCATACTTCCAAAAATGAATTTTGAATTTTTTAGCATACATTGCACCGTTTGCACATGTTAGGATAGTTTTGGGGTCTTGCTAAAAGTGTATGATATTGTGTTCAGGCACTTCTAGTATTAGCAAGAATAAAACTTACTCACGTAGGAGAGCATGTCGTCCTAGACAATTTCCTATTTCTAGTCCTCCATCTCATAAGATGGCTGACGAAGTAGTGCAAGCTGAAGAGCCTCTCTCCAACTTCTACACATCGTTGCAAGATGGGCCTCCATCTTGTATGCGACTTGAACCGCTCACAAGTGATTTTTGCATTCCACCGAACATGTTCAATCTTCTACCCATCTTCCACGGGTTAGAACATAAGTTACTGTACAAGCATCTACGCCGAATACATTAAATATGTAATACTTTTCATCATCCGAGTGTCACCGACGATCAGGTTAAGCTACGAGTGTTTCCTTTCACTCTAGCTGGTAAGAGTCACACTTGGCTTCTTTCCCAGAAGGCTGACTCTTTCGATACATGGGAAAAGGTTGTGTTCTCCTTCATGAAGAAGTACTTCTCGCCGAAGAAAACAAAAGAGATACGAAGCAAGATATAGTTCTTCAGACAAAGTCCGAGTGAGTCATTTTTCGAAGCATGGGACAGATTCTCTGACCTACTCCATTCATGTCCTCACCATAAACTAGAAAAATTCACTCTTGTTCATTTTTTCTTCAAAGGCCTTCTCCCATAACACAAAGTAACCCTCGACATCATGAGTAATGGTAATTTTTTGGATAGAGGTCCAACTAAAGCCTTAACCTTTCTTGAAAACCAAGCTAAAAAGAGTACCCATTAGGGCGACATAAACAATTCTAGAACAGCCCAACCCAGTATATCTAAGGTTAGTGGTATTTTTGAGGTGAAATCAGATCTTGAAATCAAAACCTTAATTAAAACCCTCACAAGAATGATAGATGCCCTCACGACCAAATAAAAAGACCAAACCACTCATCCTGTCATGAACATAAATACCTCACCATGCAATTTCTGTCTAAGCTTAAATAATATAGATGCCACCAGTCCCTTGATCACAAACCTATCATCACTTCAGCGAGAAGAAGTATGTGATTTCAATGTACCAAATGCACTATGGAGACAACACCCAAACTTCGTATAGACCAACATTCCACAAAACCAACCGCCTCCAGGTTTCAACAAACCAACAAATACATTCAGACAAGGACAAAGACAAGGTATCTATAACAATCAGAACAAAGCATTGGTTCCATCCTAGTTTAACCAGAACTATCAAAACCCACCTGTTAACAACCAAAGAGACCTAGTTCCCGTTACACCATCAACTAGTGTCCAAACAGATAAGCCCACCGAAATAATGTTATCTGTCATGCAACAACAAACCCAAATATTAGCATCCATGTAACAATCTCTAAACTTATTAACCCAAGATAAAATCCATAAAGGTGTATTCCCAGGTCAAGCTATTCCTAATCATAAACCAACAAACACAGCCTTTGAAGCAACAAGTGACGTGAACGAAGCTGGAGCGCTAAAAACTATTTCTTAATCATTCCATCTACGAGGATTGAATCCTCTTTTATGATGTATTCCTTTCCTATTCTATTCCATCTTTTGCTTTAAGGGGATACATTAATAAGGTAACCGAACCTCTCCACTTGGAGGGTGTGGTTGTAAATGTCGGAGCCTTAGTCCATAGTATATCTCGCATATTCTTTGTAAAACACTTTTAACTTGTCGTTGGAGTAAGTGTGAACCTGTGGAGTGAGTATACAATTTTTCTTTTTTTTTATTTTATATTTCTTTTACAAAAATGTTTGTTTTCTTTGTTCTATTAATGGTAGATTCTCGATACATCAATAGTTAAGTGATTTTTCAAAATGGGCAATGGATTTTACACAGACTAACTCCTAGAACAACGTAATCTATGGGCGGTTTGAGATCAACTTTGCTTACTAAGGGTTGCCTATATCACCGAGCTATTCGCCCAGGTCAAGACATTCCATGTCTTGAGCAGTAAATCCCCTAACTCACATAGTTGAAACTCTGTCTGTCTCGATTGTGTTCGCCATAGAGCCGACGACACGAAAGTTGCATAAGATTATCTGTTATGGTTTGTTTTCAAATAGTAGTATCTAGAATCACAACTTTTGAGTACGAGTTTCTTAAAACATCTCTCCATAGTTTTCAAAACTAGAGGATATAAAAATGAAAGTTATATGCCCTGGAGTAACCAAAATGATATCGGATTAACGTATAATTTTATCTTCTTGGCAAAACCTCTATATGGTTAGAGATATATTTTTTATTGAGAAAACCAAAAAAAAAAAACACAAAGCATCTCCAAATGAGAATTAAACAAATAGAGTAACCCAAAGTGATATTATTATCTGTTTAATTCTATCTTTTGCCTCCACCTTTTTATTTTGTCTCAAGAATCTGATGTTAAAAAACTCAAACTTGAACAAAATTTTCCTTTCTTAAAAATATTTTCCCCTTCTCAATCTTTCTAAAAAAAAATTCAAAAATGTCTTCTGTATCAAACAAAACCCTCCACCTAGCAAGACTAGATGGATCAGTTTCAATGATCATGTGCAAGCACTTCCTAGAGAACTGCAACTTAAGATATTGACACATATACCGAAAATCATTTCTGGTTTAGGTAAGAGTTCATACGCACGCAACAGACGAGCTATGAGAGAAGGCTGGTGCTTGAACTGTCAAACACCAACTTGCCCTGGTCTTAAACCTCATAATAATTATGTTTATAAAGTTTACAAGTGTTATCCTCTAGTGCATTACACTCGGTCTAAGAGAGTAATCTAGCCATCTGGTTGGGATTGACTCAAGTTTTCAAAAACTTCCAAGTCTTGGGGATCTGACTTAAAACGAACCACCATTTTAAAATTTCAGTCAAACTTATTCAAAACCCAAAAAAATTAATTAAAATTTTGTTATCTATACATATTTCCCTACAGTTCTTTCCATCATATGTTTCTCATTCACTATTGGATATGAGTGTACCCTATACCGTTACGTTGAATTTTTTTATGATGATTGCTTTGGTACCTCACGGGTCAAGATCGGACGAGTATCGAAGAGCGGATCGGCTCTTGAAGTTGGCAAGGCACTGAAGACAAGATCGGAATTTCCTGATTTCATTTGGGTTTGGGCATAAATTTCAATTTCATTAAAGAGCTTGCACGTGCCATCAAACTATTTAACCCACATGACCGCCCAACTTCCCTTCTTCTTCCTCACAAAATCCCCAACCCTAGCCGCCCACACTAGCTCGCGACTGCCCCTTCCTAGCTCGCAACTGCCCCTTCCCAGCTCGCGACCGCGACCTCACCCCAAAGCACCACCACTCAAAACTTTTACTGCCTGCTCCATTTTCAACCCTCATTCCAACTCAAACCCCTAATTTTTTCAATCCCTACTATAAATGGCTCGAGTTCTTAAAATCATGCCGAAGCAAAATTTTCAAAACCTCTTCAATTCCAATCTATTTGAAGTGCACTTCAAGACTGAGATTAGAAGAAGAGGATGGGAACCCTTGGTTTTGTTGGAAAGTGCAGCCACTACTAAAAAATTGACATTTCCCAACGGATGGAAAATAGATATGCCTACGGATCCAGTCCATACTTCTATTGCTGATGGACATTATCCGTCGGCATAAAAGCCCAGGCCCGTCACAGCTCACTTTTTATCTATTCCAACCCGGCGATGGTTTTGTTGGGGATCTAATCCGCAACAAAATTCAACCCTAAAATCCCAAATTTCTTCTCGGTGGCTCTATTGTTATTTAGACAATAAAAATTTTCAGGAAACCGTCGGCTTACATTTAGGCGCCAAGGTGAAAATCTCCCCCCAATAGTTTTGTGAGCTTGAAGATTTAACGTCGTCATTGTTTTCTCTCTTAGTTTTTTCTAGAGAAGTGTTTTTTTCTGACCCGTTCGTTGTTCTAAGGCAGCCAAACACAATCTTTGCTCGTTAATTTCTCAGGTAAATTTTCAATCTTTTTCACTTTAAGCATCGATATCTATAATCTTTTTGTGAAGAAATTTGGTGTTTAGAAGTTCAAGTTTAGATCTGTGGTTTCTTTTTTTAGTGATTGGCAATTTATTATCTCATTCGTAATGAGTGTTTGCTGCAACTGTCAACTCAAAAAGATTTCTTAAAGACTGATGATTGAGGTTAGCGCACTAAAGATTCACTTTATTTTGTAGATCGAGTTTTGTAGTGAGGAATTGAGGTTAGCGCACTAAATATTTCTTAAAGACTGATGATTATTCAGTGAAAAACATCTATAGTATTATTAAGCAATCCTAATTCTATTGGTCATATATTGGTGGTAATCCAAGTTCTGAAAATCCCAAGTCAAGTGCATGCATCTGGTTTCATGTTGAGTTTTATTAATTCCTTCCACTGTCTACACTTTGTTATACTAAGTACTAACAGTGAAATTATTCTTAAGCTTCTTAATTTATGTTCTTCTTTTTTCGATAGGAAACTTCTTAATATATGTTCAGAACCGTCTTTTTAGCAAGTACATTATTGAATGACAGTGACACAAGCTCGTGCTAGTACCAACTCACAAGAACAAAAACACACGCTCTTGCACAGTACTGATACACAATCACTAAAAGCTACTTTAAATTTGATAAGAGCAGGAAATTTTCAGTGGTTTAGGAAAAATTCAAAAGATAATGCCCATTCCCCAGAGAAAAGTCATTATGAACTACTGGTCTACGATGAAACAAATTGAAAATAGTAGCAGAAAGCATAAGATTTTCAATAATGAAGTACGGTGACATTATACTCGACAACTGCATCTCCTTTGGTATTAAACCAAGCGCCTTTGCAAGTGCATACCCACGAGCGAACCTGAAAAGCCCAGTCCCTCCAACAATTGACATCTCCCTTATTGGATGAAGTACAGAATTCTTCCCCAAACAATTGACTTAGTAATTCTTCCCTCCAACAATTGACATCTCCTTTATTGGATGAAGTACTACCGTTATATTTTCCCTCCATGAAGGCATAATTTAAGACCATAAGCAAACCCGGCTCTTTTTGAGCTGCCGATGCATATATACCTTGAGCTTTTCCTACGAGTTTCCACGTGAGCTCGAGTCCTTCTGTCAAGGGATCGTCTGTAATCATCATAGTGCCAAATCCAGGGACTTTCGGTCCAGCTATTTGCTTGGCTGATGGTTTGTCGCCACTGATAGTATCATGAAAGTAGAAGTGAAGGTGGCTGACTTTCTCCTTCATTTGTCCCATGAGTTTGGTTTCAGAAATCCATTCAGAGTTTTCTCCATTTTTTATGATGAGTATGGTTGAGAGAACGAGCAAGTTGAAGAAGTTTGTGAGAGCAGAAGCCATTGCAATAGTTGTTGAGGTTAGAAAGGCAGAATATATGAAACTAACGGGTACTGAAAATAGTGTAGTCGGTAGTGGAAGGGGAGTTTATGGTTATATATTATGTGGTTTGATGTTGGCGTGGTAGCTAAACTTGGAGGACATTATACTTTTGAGACTTCTAAACCGACCAATGTAAGACCATTGGGATTAGAATAACGTAATTAAGTTGGCCAGTCGGATAATCATTGGTTCCATCTAACCATGCGCTTTTATCTCATATTTATGTTCTAGAGTGGGTGTCCAACTATACGGAATCTCCCTTTCTCTGTTCCAAAATACGAGAAGAGTGTGTGATTTTTGACATAATGGCATTTCTGATTTGGTGAATTGAATCTAACTAGGCATAACGACATTGGTGTGGCCATTGATAATGAGTGAATACATATTTGAAGAGGATCACTCTCGAGGGCATATGACACATTTTCGTAGTCTTCAGAGTCAAGTGAGACATGGTCTTAAAAAAGGTTTGTCTCTCTCATCATTTCACCTACCCAGGAGCTTGATGTTCCAATAAACCATGTTAAAGCATCTTTACAGAATGCTAATGAACTTCCATTTCTCAAGTGGATACCTGTTGGTTGTCGTTGGGGTATAATTATGACTTTCTCAGAGCATGCTTGCTTTAGAAATAACGAATGCTTTTTCTTTACTCATGTTTCCACATGCATAATAGGTACTCCAATACATTGTAGTGGGGTTGGGCTGTTGGGGCCTTCTCGTTGCTAGGTGAGGCAATTACCTTTAGGGACTTTCATCCCTTTGTGGCTCTGTTGATGAGATTGCATGTATGTAG
The DNA here is from genome assembly GCF_015680905.1 of Coptis chinensis. Lineage (NCBI taxonomy): Eukaryota > Viridiplantae > Streptophyta > Magnoliopsida > Ranunculales > Ranunculaceae > Coptis > Coptis chinensis. The sequence goes on along the minus strand of NC_141456.1, from coordinate 37,028,422 downwards.
TAATGTAGAATTGTAGAGCTACAAGCAAATTACAGTGAAAAATGGCTTATTTCTTCACAATAGATCTAGTACAACCTAAACTACACAGATATGGATTTGAGCTTATAAATAAATGATTGTGCAAATTTGGTGTTTTCACTTTGAGCTTATAAATAGATGGTTTTTTTATACGATATAGTTTATAAAGTCGTTGTTTTGAGTATTGGTGTTAAGGTTATAGTTTTATTTATAGATAGTTTAGATCTGGTTCTATTAATTGCACTTTGTTAATGCTTTATTTATTTTATTATTTTGGTAAAATAATTGTATTAATTCATGGCTTAGATTTGAGAAATTTTGGGTTATTGTTATTTTGTTTTAGGTTTAGGGCATGAGTAGACAATCAACAATTTAACTGTTATATTTTGCATGAAAATTGTTGTTGGAAAATGATGCTATTCTAGTTCTCCATCTATTTAATTCTTAGCATGGATGCATTGCATTGTATGGTGAGGTGCTTAGTATTGCATTCTAGAATGCTAAATCATAGATTTATTTGATGCCTAATTATCTGATTTGGTTGATGCTTCTTACATACTAGCTTTTCTTTGTTATATATAGTGGTATGGATGCTTTCGCTTCATCGATAGATAAAAGTTGGATTTCCTTGAAATATCCAGATAAGCGTTTTATAGCTGGTTTAGAGAAATTTGTGGAGTTCACGAAGATACACCATCGTAATAAAAAGGTCATACCCTGTCCATATGGCAAATGCCTAAACCAAGGCCCGGCCAAGACCCATGATGACGTCAAAGTAGATTGTTTTAGGCATGGCTTTGACGAAACATATAATGTGTGGTTCGTGCATGGTGAAGTAGCACAAAATCAGTATGTTGAACAAGGATCAAGTTTTCGTGATAATGCATATAATGAAACGGACATGGCTAATGCCCTTAACACTGTGGTGGGGGAACTTGGTGGTGATAATTTGGATACGCTAATGGGAGAACATAATGAACAAAATGACTTATTTGAAAATGACTTATTTGAAGATGTTAAGTTTAGTTCTAATTTGCGTAAGGCGATGAGTGAAATGTATGCTGGAAATAAGGACTTCACCGTTCTTAGATTTGTAGTGAAATTATTTAATTTGAAGATCACACATGGGTGGACTGACCAAAGTTTTACTGCATTGCTTCAACTATTCCAGTTGGTGCTTCCAAGTGGGAATAACACACCAAAAAATATGTATCATGCGGATAAGATAATCAAAGATTTAGGAATGAAGTATGATAAAATTGATGCGTGCAGAAATGATTGTATGTTATACTGGGGAGACTACAAATCTAAGGTTTCTTGTCATATTTGTGGGGTCTCGAGGTTTAAAACTTTAAGCATTGAGGAAAGAAAGAAAAAGAAAGGGTCGTCCGGTGTGCGAAGATCTTAAGATATTTTCCACTAGCAGATAGGTTAAAGAGATTATATAGAGTGGATTGGATAGCAAAGGCTATGCGTTGGCATTCAACTGGAAAGTCCCCTCCAGGTACTTTGGGGCATCCAGTTGACTCTGGGGTGTGGAAGTTAATTGACACACAATACCCAGATTTTGCTGCCGAGCCTCGAAATGTCCGTTTGGGGCTAGCAACTGATGGCTTCAATCCTTTTGGGTCATTAAGCTCATTGCATAGTTCGTGGCCTGTGATGTGTGTGACTTACAACCTTCCACCTTGGTTGTGCATGAAACCCCAATTCACCATGCTCACAGCACTCATCGAAGGTCCAAAACAGCCAGGTAAAGATATTCATGTGTTTTTGCAACCATTGGTCAAGGAGTTGAATGACTTGTGGCATGAAGGAGTAATGGTAAAAGATGCATCAAAAGGAGACGTATTTAAAATGCGGGCTGTTTTGATGTGGACAATACATGACCTTCCAGCTTATGGAAATATCTCCGGTTGTAAGACTAAAGGAAAACTTGGTTGTCCAGCTTGTGGTCCAAAGACTGCTTCTTTTTGGCTTCGCAATGGAGGTAAGCATGTGTACATGAGAAGCAGACGTTGGTTGCCTTTGTTAGATGAAGCCAGAAATGATACAAGAGAAAGCACCTATGATAAAACTCAAGAGCTAGAGGAGCCACCAGCAAGGCTAACTGGGATCGAGGTTGATACTATGACAATGAACTTAAAAACAAAAGTTGGGAAAGGCAAACAGAAACACAATGTTACTGAGTGCGATGATAACCGAGAAAATGAAGGTGAATCGTGTTTTACCAATAGGTCGGGATTCTTTGGGTTGGATTATTGGAAGTACATTCTAGTCCCTCATAACTTTGATGTCATGCATATTGAGAAGAATTTTTGTGAAATCTTGATTGCAATGATGCTTAATTCGAAAGAGAAGACCAAGGATAATGACAAGGCACGCAAAGACTTGAAGCTTTTGAAAATTAAAAGAAGGTATTGGTTATCCCAGGTGAATGGTAAAACTGTTATGAAGCCGGGAATTTTTTGGCTTAACAAAGTGGAGAAGAAATGCTTTCTTGATACATTCTTAATCGAGAGTGTGCCCGTTGGTTTTAGTAGTAATTGGCCTAATATTGTCAAGGCTGATTTAGTAGATTTAAAGGGATTGAAGTCACATGACTATCACATCTTGATGCAGCACTTGCTCCCGGTAGCGATTCAACATGCCTATAGAGATGGCAAGAGAAAGGAAGCTCGATCTATCATCAAAAGCATTTGTACTTTTTTTGGTGCTTTATGTGCTAGAACAATAGATGTCGAAACACTCAATGTACTCGAAAGAAATAGGCATGATTAAGACATTGTGAGCACTCGAGAGACATTGCCCTCCATCACTTTTTGTTATCATGATGCATTTGCCCATTCACCTTGCTCAGGAGGCTTGTGAATGTGGTTACATTTTTTGAGATGGATGTATACATTCGAAAGGTATTAGTTTTGTAATTATTGTCTTGCAAATTCTGTTTCCTATTAATGTTATTCCTATAATGTGTTCCTTGTCGTTTAAAAGATGATGAAAACTTATAAGGGATCCGTCTCAAACAAAGCACGTCCCGAGGGCTGTATTGCGGAGCGTTACTTGAAAGAAGAGACCCTTATTCATTGTGCAGGCTATAAAGGAGGGGGTGGTATTCTAGAGAAACTTGATAGGATGGCTGAAAATGAAGCTCCACTTGTACCTGATTTGTTTGATATGATTCATGATCATACTATGAAGGAGGTTGGGCCAATTGGTGTGGGTCATGGCTATGGGTTAGAAGGTGTTGAGTATGAACAGCCACGTAATTGGGTATTAAAAAGCCATGCTAAATATGATTATTGGCAGGAGTAAGTATACCTTGACATAATTGTTTGGAATTGCATACTAGTTTAATCAAATGCAATTTCTTTCTAACATGTTAAATAATATGTAGGAAGTACACCAAATTTCTTGAGGACCGGAGAAGAACCGGGAGGAAGAGGGCAGGCCATTTAAGGATACCTTTGTGTGATAATTTTACATCATGGTTGAAAACACAGGTTGAGTACATAGAGTCAAATGATGTCCAGTTCAAAGATGTTGTGAGAGGACCTACAGGTTTGGCAACAACATACACAAAGTATTGTGTAAATGGTTTTCTCTTTGTCACCAAGGATCATGAACGAACACGAAGGAACCAAAACAGCGGTGTTAGCACAAGATGCATGACTACTTTTCGGTGTAGTGCTAAGGACAAATATCCAGTTGAAGACTATGTCGAATACTATAGTGTTCTTCGGAAAATTGTCGAGAGGGGTACAAGCCTGTTTTGTTCAAGTGTGATTGGGTAAAATGCTCCCAAACTGGTGTGAAAATAGATGTAGAAGCAAACCTTAAATTGGTGAACTTGTCTAACCTAATGAGTTCAGACCGCATGGCTGATGAACCGTTTATTTTCGCGGAGCGTGCTGCACAGGTTTTTTATTCAAGGGATCCAATGGATCCTGATTAGCATGTAGTCATAGAGGTTCCAAAAAAGTTGTATTCTGATCATGATGAAGTGTGTCTGCTATCAGATGATAGAACGATAAATATTAATATTGATATAGGAGGGCCTTCCAATGTGGAAACCATGGAAGATGATATAGTACCTAATGACCCAGAAGATGTGTTTGTGGTTGTTGAGAATAGGAGAAATAAAAAGAGACAAAGATCTAATAGACCCTAGACCATGACTTGGTCATTGTCTTCTTTTTTTTTTAATTTTAGTTTTTGGACTGTTTTGTTTCCATGCTATGGATTTGTATACCACTTTCTACTGGAGTTGTTGAATTGGGTTCCACTGATTTGATTATTTATAGTTCAGATCTAATGAATAAAGTCAGGGTGTTGTTTAATTTCAATAAAATTGAAATTGGATCTTGCCCGCTGCCTTTCAGTTTCAAACTAAACAGAGGAGGTAACTCAAATTAGAAGAGGAGTGGAAGTAGCTCAACTGGCAAGGAAGAGTTGAGGCCTAAAACCTGCTTTGTCAACAAGACAAGATTGAATGTAAGAAGGAGAGGCGGGTTTGTTGCAGCCTATGCCAGTCCCTGATAAGCCGTGGGTGTAGGTCTCAATGGACTGACTTTATCACTAGGTTGCCTAAGGTAGGTGAACGGTATGCGTTCTATCATGGTTATTGTGTTGATCCTTTCATTTAAGTATGCCACTACCAAAGGACAAAAACTAAGGTAGAAGCACACGTACCGGGCGGGGAGTAGAGACGGGGAGAGACCAATATGTTGCGGGGGCAAGAGCTAAATAATTGTGCGGAGCATACTTGTTGCCGAGATCGAGGAGCAACATCATATGGAACCCATTCTATTAGTAGGGGAGGGACTACACCTATGCAAAGAAGCGCTTTGGCGCGATCACGGCTTTTTGGCCGTATCTTGCGGGTTAAACCCAAGATCGGGGACGTGGATCCGAGTCCGAGGTGAGGTGCGCACAAGAGAGTGCGGTGGCTTGAGAGGCGTTCATCTTGCTGATATCGAGAATGGCCTTTGCTACCCGCCTTGGCTTTCATCTTCGATCGGGGGCTTATTTGCTTGCTTTAGGAATCCGGGCCGATATGGAGAATGAACCGGGGGTAATACTCAGCGAGAATCAATGTTTTCTGGTCGTCGCCTACCCGATCCATCGATCATCAATTACCCAAGCAAAAATAGAATCGGTAACGGAACTACACCTATGCAAAGAGCCTTTGCGCGATACGGCTTTTTGCCGTATCTTGCGGGTTAAACCCAAGATCGAGGGGCGTGGATCCGGAGTCCGAGGTGAGGGCGCGACAAGAGAGTGCAGTGGCCCGAGAGGCGTTCATCTTGCTGATATCGAGAATGGCCTTTGCTGCCCGCCTTGGCTTTCATCTTCGATCGGGGGGCTTATTTCCTTGCTTTAGGAATCCAGGCCGATATGGAGAATGAACCGGGGTAATACTTAGGCAGAATCAATGTTTCTGCTGGGGTCGTCTACCCGATCCATCTGATCAAAGGAATCAATGTTTAATTACCCAAGCAAAAATAGAATCGGTAACGGAATCTTGATCAAAGGATCATGTACAGCATCCCATGTATACGCGATCTACATAGAAAGATATAGAGGCTCTGACAAGACCTTTCCATGCGATTCTATTAAAAAAAAAAAGTATAGAAAGCTCTAGGATTGCGTAGGATTCTTTGGCTACCGCAGCAGCGGTGAAAGTCAAAGACTTAACCAACCCTAGCCGCTGCCTTAAGAGAGGCCGACACCTCCCTCCCTTCCAGTGTGGCTTGAAAGAAAGCAAGCCACCTTGTTTTTGGCAATGAATGGGAATCAATAGATTGGCGGCACAGTAGAGTATTCTGACTAAAACTCCTGCTTGATCTGTTTTGAAGCCCCCAGCTCTAAGCTAGGTATAGGCCTCTCTAGAAGGTTGTGGGTTGGAGGAGAAAGGGGAGGAGGGCGGGCCTCCGTTAAGATCTCTCCTCCACCAAATAACGACTTTTCCTCGTTCCCATGACTCCACGACCCATCGCCTTTTCCATTGTCAACCCGGCAACTTATGAGTGGAGTGAGGCTTTTCGGGGCTACCTACTTTAGGGTAGGGCTTATGTAATATATAAAGGTGAAGAGCTTCGGGGCCTTTTGTAGAGTCTGTTAACACACGTACCTAATTGATTTTACCTTTGTTGTTTAGGATATTCCGGTTTCTAAGTCGTATCAGTTTGATCACCCTAGTTCAGTTCTAGTACCGTAATGGACCCAAGCTCACGTCAGAACCAACAGCATAATCAGCAGAGTTTCTACAGTAGATCGATAACTAAATTTTTCTGAATTTAGCCGCTTTCAAAGGCCCTCTGCCATGAAACATATTGTCATCAGTGTGTTTGCGTAAGGTTTAGGCCTAATCTCTTGGTATTGTGAATGATTTTATTCTTAAATGTTGTCGACAGCTAAATATAATCTATTAAGTAGTAATATGTTACTAATTTCAATTGTCGTTGTCATGTCTTTCACACTATTGCAGTCAGTGTTGTTAATCCTATATTGTTATCTTGAGTCATCAAATTAATAAGGCAAAGATGATTTGGTAGTAACAAAAATCTAGGCTTTTGTTTGGTACATTATCTAGTTATGTTCACTTTCATGTAGAACAAATGTTAATTCAAGTGTAACACAGAAATGATTACTTGTTATGTGTTGCATAGCTTCAAAACAAATCCTGAAACTAAACATTATTGATCAATGGAGAGAATGCATGTCTATCTACATGTATGTATTGTTTTAACGTGAAATCTTTATTAATTAAAATGTTTTCTTTTCAGCTGGAAAATGCCTACTATATTGGCAAAGATTGTGAGTTGCGTGGAGGTTGGCTGCTTGAACTTGTTGCTAGAGGCGTTGTACAAGACGTCGACCCTAACATAGAGTATGGTACGTGAAAGGACTTTAGAAGAAGGGAACTTCAAAGTTTATGTCCAAGTCGTGCGTAGGGCTGATGCTATCCTGCCTTTCCCTCACAATGCATGGCAAAGAACGCTTGGTCAAGTTGTGCAAGGAGTCATCATCCGCCTAAAGAGTTCTTGGTGTTTGCATCTCGCAGTTCGTCTTCTTGAAGTGTTTATTTAACTTCATCTCTTTAGCGATCTTTATTTTGCCCTATTACTTAAGAAATTAAATTGACATGGTGGAGGATGTGAACTCAATAGGTACTTAAGTAATCACATAAATATGGTTTTTGCTAGACTGAATTCTCTTTTAAGTTCAGGATGTGAACTTATTTTGTAGTTGAAGATGAGAATTGAACATCTTTTTTGTGTTATGAGCACAAGTTATATATATATATATATATATATATATATATATATATGAGTTCATGCTAGACAGTTGTGTATGGATTCAAATGTAGGATTTTGGTAAATATTGATTGAATTAGCAAAATATGAGTATTTAAAAAAAATTAATAGAAAAAAAATTAAAAAAAAGAAAAATCCGACGGACAAAATCCCTAGCTGACATCAACGATGATTGACCTATACCGACAGATAACATCCCACACATACCCGTCGGCATAGATATGCTGACAGATACCATCACACACCAATCCGTCGCCAAATGTGACCTATAACGACAGATAACATCCCACACATAACCGTCGGCATAGATATTCTATACCGACGGATAAAATCCCACACACTTCCGTCGGCATAGATATTCTATACCGACGGTCCTTCCCGACGGTTTTTGTCCCTAACTAAAGCAATGGCGACAGAGCAAATTAGGACGGCTTAGGGACGGTTTTTATCCGTCGGCGTAGCTCTACCAGGACGGTTTTTGTCCGTCGGTATATGATAAGGACCCAAAAGTGTATTATGAAACCCCATTGAGACATATAAATTTGGTTAATTATGTGTTTAATAATCATGAAATAAATATGTTTTCATACTGTTGCGGTATTTGCAAGAAACATGGAAATATTGGTTAAACTGCGATAAAGCACGAGGAACGGCGATATATGAATTCTTCCAAATCCGCACGAAGCATCAAACTTCCAAAGCTCCTACCCCTCGAACCGGGACTCGAATGCGACAAGAGAGCCGCTTTCGGACAATCGTAGGCGATGAATTCTACGCGATATAGGCGGGGAAGTTGTAAAAACTGCCCAAAATACCGGACCGCCACTGGACTGCATATGGACCCACTATGCGAGGCCACAAGATTGGATGAGTCATCAATCATGGAGCATGTCAAGACAAAAATAACAAATTATTGGTGCAAAGTTGACACCTTGCATGTAATAAATTAGATTAGGTGTTAATAGTGAAAAAAAAAGGCAAGGTGTCACTTTGTTTTAATGTGGTGGATAAAAATGAATTAATGTGGTTTGATGATTCACGTGGGAGGAAATGAGATTTCTCTCAAATGGAGAAGAAATTAGACAAGGGTGGGGGACACTTCATTTACTCCCTTGACTTATTTTCCTCACATGGCATTATTTTAGTTCCTTAGTGAAAAAATCGAGGAAGTTAGTTTTAGTTTTTTGTAAGAAGCTTATAATAGTTTTAATGGAGGAAACACTTGTTTTCTTCTAGAAAATAAATATATCAGTGAGTTTGATTGTTTATCTTCTTCCTTTCTCTATCTCTCTTTTGTTTTTTTAGTTTATAAATCCTTGTCCCAAGGATCATGAGCTAACTTCCCTTTTGGGGAGTTAATCCAACTCATGTGAGGGTAAATCAATTTTTGTTGGTTTGGTAGGTTGTTAGGAAGAACAACTAGCTCTACACCCTATCCCAAAATGATAGTTGGTGTAGTGTCTAGTTAGGAATCAAAGCAATGAGCTTTAGAGATAAGTCATTGCTTAGTTTCAGCTTGCTAGCATGTGTGAGCTCTTAAGTGAGCCATACATGCTAGGGATCAAATCTTTTCTTCCATTAGGGGCTTGTCAATGAGTCTAGGAAGGATCAAATAACCTTTTTCAAATCAACATCTAATGATAGTTTCACATGAGGAGGATTAACTCTCCACCTTTTCTTTCAAATCTCTATTTTGGTATTAAGTGCATGTTTTCAAACTTTAATGTATTTCTTAATGTTTGTGTAGGAAGGAAAACCTAGCATTAATATTATAACCTTACTCCTTAGTTCCCTTTATTGTAACATCCAATTTGTAGTTGTTCTAAACTTTAGGTTAGTTCGAATCCTTATTCCAACTCTACGAAACGAAGATCGTGAGTAAGGAACCTTGAATGCTTTTGCATCAATTTAGAGAGTTCAAACCTCTAAGTAGTAGTAAACAAGCCATATATCAAATGGCGCCGCTGCTGTTCTAAAGTCATAGAACTTGTGCTACAGATCGGAAGTTGCATCAAGGGGGAACCCGCATTCTCTTCCTTCATTTCCTTTTCGTTCGTTTACGTTTTTTTTTTATTAAAATTCGTATTTTTCCCTCGAAATAGACCTGTAATCTCACAAATTTTTCGTTCCACTTCCAGGTACCAAAAGTTAGGACTGGGAAACAACAATTCAGGCGATTATAAGAGTGTTGTACAAAATTGAAATCATTCTGAATTAACTGACACGCGTCTCTTGTCAGATCGAAGTCAAGGCGGCGCAGCCTAAATATTTGGCCCTCAGACTGAAAAATTCGATAATCCTTTGGGATTAATCGCGTCGACCAATTGAAACGCGTTTGTTTGTTTCAAGGGTAAAAAAAGAGGAAGCTCTGAGTTCCAAATTTTCGATATTATTGTAATTTTTTTTTATGTTTTTTCTGCATGTATGCCATGTATATAGTATTAGGAAAAATTTATGGATTATTATTTACGTATTAGCCTAGAATTATGCATGAATCATGTGAATATGCCTGTGAATATATATATATGCGGTTAACTGGTCATGAATTACATATTAATGTATATATACATACAAATGGAACTGTTTTGCATGGTTATCTATATATCTATATCTAAGTCACATGTTTAGCATATATATTACCGAATGAGTGATTATTTACATGTTAGCATCTATAACTTAGGAGTTATACATAGTAATTAGGATGTGTTTTGGTATTTTGGCCATAACTTTGGCTACGGTTCTCACGAATCACGCGTGTGAGCTCAATTAGGAAAGATCTCGGCCGGTAGCAAGACTGTGTCTCCAAAAGCTTCAGTGGAGGTCATTTTCGAGGTCAAAATCAACTGTTTTCCCCTCCAAAATCATCATTTTAGAAAATGGTGTTGTTTAATAAGTCGATTTTGTCAAGAAAGAGGAGAACATTCCAACGAGGGTTAAAATCTGAGTTGGGTAAGTTGTTTCTAAACCCTACGGGGTAAAGCTGCTCTCTATAGGACATTTGCAATCTCAATGAGTATTGTCGAAATCGATTTATTATACAATACAAGAGTCGTATTTTATTTTAGGTATAATACTTTGCATGTTTAGTTTTGTCGTCTATTCTGCGTATGTATACTATATTCGTATGCTAATGTATTTAGATACGTATGAGTGATTCAAATTCGCCTGTTACTGTTGATATATGTTTACGTAATATCGATTTACAAATTAGCGTATATATACGTATTACTGATGTATATTTGCCTGTACGTATGGAAATATTTATCGATGACACAAGCTTGCCTATTCGTATAGCTATACGTATGAGTAGAGTATCTTCACATGCTACTGCACCTAGTATTGTATGAGTAGATCGTATTTGCATGTTTGTATTTTAACCCTTGCATAAATCTAAAAAAAAAAAAAAAATTAAAATTAATACCGCCTTTGCATAAATTTTAATTCCATAAATCTTAAATCATATTCCAATGGTGTCTAGGAAACTTGAAAGATTGAGGTTACTTAATTAGAACCGTGCTTGCACGGAAAGCCTCCCTCATATCTCTCTTGTGACCTTGCTGTTGGTTTATGCACATGTATTCCTAGCTTCATCGCTCTTCGTTAGCGGCGGCTTAGGCATATGTTGTTAAACTCTAATGCTTAAGATAATAATAAAATTCGAGTCCTACTAAATTCCTTACGTAAGTTAGATCTAATTTTATGCTTGCATGAGATTAAGGTGCGGTTCCACTAAAGAAATTGAACATACCTATCGCCGAAAAAATACGATAAGCAATTGTGTAAGTTTTCACCTAAAAATTGTTCTTCTACTCGCTAATTACCTTCATCACAATCCTTCGCCGCCATCAACTTACGTCATTATGGCCGACGATCCTCCACTGAGAGAAGCCCCTCTCGGATTTCTATATTGCATTCGGGAAGGACCTTCTTCCCGCATCAAACTGAGGAGGACATTGTCGGTGATTTTTCAGTATCCCACCAAAGCGTTTTCAGTTTGTTACCTATATATCATGGTTTGGAACACGAAAAACCTTACAATCATCTTAAATTCGGGCTTCAACAAGTGGCAACAACATTTCACCATCCAGTAGTCTCTAAGGAACAACTCTTGCTTCGATGTTTCCATTCACTTTAAGCGGAAAAAGCGTCAATCGGCTAGCGGGACAACAACCACGATCCATAGACACATGGAATAAACTAGTTCAAGCTTTTATGCTTCAATTTTACACTTTCGAAGAAAAACAACAAAAATGCTTCAGAAAATTCAATTCTTTTCGTCAAAATCCTCATGAATCCTTTTACTGAAGCATGGAGTAGTTTTCTCGATCTTCGTTAGAATGTCCTCATCACCAATTTGGACAAAAGTCGTCCTTGTTCGTTCATTCTTTAATGGTCTTTTCGATCATCAAAAGAAACTCTTGATATAATGAGCGGCGGTTGCTTCATGGACAAAGGACTCTACGAAGCTTATACTTTTCTTGAAAAACAAGCGAAAAAAGATACACTTTGGGGTAACACCGAGTCGCCTCGATCATCAAAGGACAATGTTACAAAGGCCACATCTATTTTTGAGGTAAAACCCGATCCGAAATAAAAAATTTGATAGAATCCCTAACTAAAAAGTAGATGCCTTTGCGGTTCAAGTAAACGATCAACTACCAAAACCAATCATGAACGTTGACACCGCCCCTTGTGTCCTTTGTCTTAGTCCTGACCATCCTGATGCATATTGTCCCTTGTTATATGCTTCCCCTACTCAACAATCGGAGGAGGCATGTGCATTCAACATTCCCAATGCACCGTGGAGACAACATCCGAATTTCGTTTGGCGCCAAAATAACCAACAAATGGGGGCTCCTCCAGGTCTCGCTAATCCACCTGTTCGCCCTACCAACAATTTTATTCCATACCGCCAAGGAAATAATCAACAATACCAACAAGATATAGGACAAATGAGACTTTCTTGGCTAATCCAAATCCCAACTATAATCAATAACTTCTAAGCAATAATCGAGAACTACTACCTGTTGCACAACCTGCGCCAACCATTACGGATAGGACAAATGAGACTTTCTTGGCTTACATGAACCAACAGTCTCAAATTTTAACGTCTATCCAACAATCACTTCAGCAATTGGCGCAAGAAAAGAGTCAGAAAGGCGTGTTTCCTGCACAAGCAGTTCCAAACCCTAAACCAAAGCAAACCACGACCTTTGAACTCACCAATGCCCTGGTACAAGCACCCCAACCAAGGTGAGGTGCATGCAATCACTACTCTACGATCCGGAAAAACTGTAGACAATCGGATCATTATGCCGGATGATCAACCAAAGGAAAAAGAGGGTTCCAAGGAATCTATTTCTAATAATGAACCTCACGGAAGATTCCCCGGATCCAACGAAAGTCAACACCTCGAATGTAGGAAACAAGCAAGTAGACCCCTTTGCCAAATTCAGCCCTAAGGCACCGTTTTCTACCGCGACGCTTGGCAAAGAATAAACGATGAGAATTTTTTGCTGAAATTCGAGAGACTTTTCAAAATTTAACAATCAACTTACCTTTTTTCGATGCCTTAAAACTATTACCAAAACATGCAAAATTTCTAAAATATATGTGCACCACAAAAGGAGAACTAATGTTCCTCAACAAAGCGTTCCTCATTTGAGCGGTTTCCCTCCATCACCGAACACAATGGTATAGTAAAATACAAGGACCACGGTAGACCAGCGGTTCCATGCACCTTAGGTGACAAATACACGACTCTTTTCTTATTTATTAGACCTAGGAGCTAGTGTGAACTTACTTCCATATTATTTATTTAAACAACTAGGTCTTCATGAGCTCAAACCTACCACCATGACTCTACGGTTAGCCCGATCGTTCCATAAAGTATCCAAAAGGAATTGTGGAAAACGCCCGGTAAAAGTCCAAGATTTCTTCTATCCTGTAGACTTTGTTATTTTGGATCTGAAGTGGCATGTGATTCCATTCCTATCATTTTAGGGACGTCCGTTCCTCGCCACTACTAATGCTCTTATTAGCTGTAGAGATGGTTCCATGACCATGTCGCCCGGAAATCTTTCGGTCGAGGTGAATGTGTTCAAGTTGATGAAACAACTTCGAGAGCGACATTGATGGTGAAGTCAGCGAGGGATGACATTCATAAGAGTATTTCAAAAACTCTTTTCACGAAGATGAGGTGTACCAATTTCTTTCCTTTAGCGAATCGAGTTTGAGGGCGATGATTATACACAAGAAGTAAATGAGTTATTAGAGTCGATTACCATTATTTGACCCCTACAGCGGTGATGTCAAGTAACTTGGATGATCATCAATCTGTTTTTCTTGCATGGATGATGACCTCCCTCAAGAATCTTTAATACCAGCTCCGCCCCCCGATTTAAAACCTTTTCCTTCGAATTAAAATACGTCTGACTTGATCTTCGATGGTCGTCACCCGGTTATTATTTCTTCACAATTAATTGACGATCAGGAAGCTCGTTTAATTAATGTCATTCAACAATATCGTTCTGCTATTGGATGGTCCCTCCGATGATGACATTAAAGGCATTGAACCTAATGTGTGCACCCATCGCATACACGGAAGAAAATGCTAAGGCGTCGGCGTGAACCGCGGCGTCGCCTAAACCCTACAATGAAAGATGTGGTCCGAGAGGAAGTGTTAAAATTACTAGATCGCGGGTATTATTTACCCTATCTCTAATAGTGTTTGGGTGAGTCCTGTACCGTGGTTCCAAAGAAATCGGCATTACTGGTTGTGCGAACCGATAAAGATGAATGCATTTCGCTCGTATCGATAAAATGGCGAATATGCATTGACTACTATCGCGAAATTTAATGTCGTCACTCGTAAGGATCACTTTCCACTTCCATTCATCGATCGGATGCTTTCGAGCGTTTAGCCGGTCATGCCTATTCTTCGCTTTCTTGATGGTTATTCAGGTTATTTTCAGATAGTCATAGGCCCTACCGATCAAGAAAAGACAACGCGTTCACGGTCCATTTGGTACATTTGCATATAGGCGAATGCCTTTCGGCCTTTGCAATGCACACAGTACTTTCCAATTTGCATGCTTCATATTTTTCAGTGATATGGTTGAGCGGTTTATGGAAGTATTCATGGGCGACTTCTCAATTTATGGAGATTCTTTCGATAGTTGTCTATCAAATCTTGAAAAGGTCTTTACACGTTGTGAAGAGAAAACCTTGTTCTTAATTGGGAAAAATATCATTTCATGGTTACTAAAGGAATAGTTTTAGGACACATCGTTTCAAAGGGCCGAAATCGAAGTCGACAAAGCTAAGATAGAAAAATTGCTTCACTTCCTATACCAAAACAGTTCGAGACATTCGGCATTCTTAGGACCGCGAGGTTTCTATAGGAGATTTATTCAAGATTCTCGAAGATTGCTAGACCTTTAACCAATCTCTGCTTAAAGATGCCATTTTTATTTCAGTTTAGGTTGCAAACAAGCCTTTGAGATATTAAAACCGCATTAACTACGGCTCCCATAATTCAACCACACGGTCTAAACCTTTTGAATTAATGTGTGATGCGGCGACTATGCTATAGAGCTGTACTAGAGGCACGCCGAGAAGATAAGCCGGTTGTCATTTACTATCGCGAGTAAAACCCTTAATGAAGCTCAAGCGTAACTATACCACCACCGAGAAAGAGTTTCGCCGTTGTATATATCGTTAGATAAGTTTCGTCCTTACCTAGTGGGTTCTCCAACTATTGTCTACCCGACCATGCGGCGCCGTTATCTATTAGCGAAAAAAAGATGCAAAACAAAGGTTGATCCGATGGATTCTCCTTTTGCAAAAGTTTACTCTCGAAATTAGAGATAAAAAAAGGTAGTGAAAATGTGGTTGCAGACCATTTATCAAGACTTGTCGATTGATGTTGATATCGATCTTGAACCTATCGTGATTCCTTTCGGATGAACACTTGTACTCTATTTTTTCGTCCCCTTGGTGCGCCGACATAGTAAATTACTTAGTTACCGAGGAAGTCCCTTTATCTTGGTCTCGTAATGACCGGAAAAAGTTCTTATCCTTTGTGAAATTCTATTTACGGGATGATCCCCACCTCTTCAAGTATTGTTCGGACCAACTAATCCGCCCGTTGCATTCCGGTGGGAACACAACGATGTTTTATCCTTCTGTCATGAACAATCTTGTGGTGGTCATTTTAGTGGTAAGAAAACTGCGGCCAAGGTTCTACAATGTGGTTTTATTGGCCAACACTTGTTTAGAGATGCACATGAGCATTGCAAAGTATGCAATGCATTTGTCCGTGATTAGGTCGCATTACTCAACGCAAATATGATGCCCTTAAATCCCATTCTAATTGTGGAAATATTTGATGTATGGGGCATCGACTTCATGGGTCCATTTCCAAATTTTCATGGCTTCCTATACATACTTGTAGCAGTTGACTATGTGTCAAAATGGATTGAGGCATTGGCATGTCGTGCTAACGATCATAAAGCGGTCGTTTTGTTAAGTAAAAGAAAATATTTTCTCTCGATTTGGTGTTCCAAAAGCTATAATTAGTGATGGGGAAAACATTTTCTGCAATAAAATTTTTGAATCATTAGTAAAGAAATATGGAGTCACGCACAAGGTGGCAACTCCGTATCATCCTCAAACAAGTGGTCAAGTAGAAGTCTCTAATCGAGAAATCAAATCCATTTTGAAAAAGCTGTCAATCCATCTAGGAAAGATCGGTCTCTACGATTATCGATGCCTTGTGGGCATATCTGAGCGACTTTTAAGACACCTATAGGGATGCCTCCGTATCGCCTCGTTTTTGGAAAACCTTGTCATCTGCGGTTGATCTTGAGCACCGTGCTCATGGGCCATCAAAAGCCTCAATTATAACACTAGCGTGGCGGTAAAAAGAAAAAATTGCGGTTAAATGAGCTTGAGGAAATTGAGATTGATGCCTATGATCTCGAAAATCCTATAAAGCCAACATGAAAAGAGTGCATGACAAGCACATATTGAGAAAAGAGTTCAAAGTCGGTCAAAAAGTTTTGATGTACAACTCAAGATTACACATTTTTTCGGAAAATTAAAACTTCGATGGTGCGGTCCTTTCTTTGTCTCTGCTGTCACCCCTTATGGGGCTATCTCGTGAAAACGTAAATGATGGTAGCAAATTTCAAGTAAATGGCGGCGCCTTAAACATTATCATGAGTTCGCTCTCGGATGTCGAAGAGATCTTTCTCAATGATCCGGTCTACACGGACTAATAGATTATTTGGTGTACTTCTTTCCATGTATTTAAACGGGGAAAAGTATGCCATTAGGGTAGTCGGGCCCTCTTCTATTTTCTTTTCTAAAAATCCCTAGAGTGTGTGGTTGCAAGCGCCGGAACCTTGTCCACAAAAACTCTACGAGGAACCCGAGTATAAATGTCTTCGATAATCGAAAGCAAAGCGTGCCTTACGGAAAACAATGGGTACCAAAATTTCAAATCCTTCTTTTTCTTCTCTTTTCTATTCTCTTCCTCGCGAACTCCAACTCATCATTTGGTGTAAATCTCACCCATCTCGAATTGGAAATGGTCGTAGTACTTTTGCTTTCGAAAGTGTGGGAAAAGGATGGGGTGGTGTATGAATTGTCAAACTCTTTTACGTCCGGTCTTGATCTTCTATCGAGATGAGCTGGTATAAGGTATATTATTATCGACACCCATTTCGGCAAGATAAACTTTGTCGTCGTCCGTTATTCCCACGGGTTGGGAATCGTCTTGAGATCGGCGTTAAAAGACTCACATTCGTCTTGAGGATCGGCGTAAAAGACTCAACATGTATATACTCTTTTTTTTTTAGCACCGAATGGTGCCCAAAGAGAGTCGTGATATGCACCATTGGAATTTCCTAGTTAAATGCGGGCAATGGATTCCACCGAGGCCAACCCGATCAGTTTTTCTATGTGACTGTTTTAGGCGGTTTGAGCTATACCATATGTACTAAGGGTAATATTATTATTAGACCATTGCACATTGGTCAAGGATGGTACCGATCCGAACCCTAGGCCCCAAAACATAAAGGATAAGCCACAATCTGGCTGGATTGGGTTAAGCATGAGCCGACATGAAAGTTGCCCGAGTTAAGTTTGTTGTGATGTGTTGTTTTATTTGGATTTCGGTGTTGTTGACACATTCTTCTCGACTTGTACATTTGTATATAAAAGTGTAAATAAATAAAAACCAAAAAAAAAAAAAAATGTTTGAATGTGATTTTTTTCATATTCTAGTGGATGACATTTTTAAATTGATCGTTTTGATATCTCATCCGTTCAATTTGGAGTTGAAGCGAATCAATTTCCACGTTTGAAATTTCAGAACATTTTGAGGAAAATAAGGGGAATTTCGTAATTCATTTATGCTTGGGCCAAAATTTTGACCCGACCCAAAATCAAAATCCGGTACAAAGCCCAACGGCCTGATCCAAACGATCGGATGCCAGCGGTCGGATGCCCAACGTCGAGAAATCTACTTATAAATACAACTCTCCTTTCCACTTTCACTCATTCCCTTCTCTCACTCTTCACAAATTCTTCTTCACAAATTTTCAATTCCTTGAACATAATGAATCAAATAGACCGATGGGAAAAGGAGCGCGCGAATGGGCTATCACATTAATCGTGATACTTGGTGTTTATCATTATTCTCTTGTCACTCATGCATAACATGATCGAGAACATCTAGATCTATGTAACCGTTTTCTTTTTTCGATTTTCATTTTGTATATTAGTATGGTGTGTTAAATAATTCTCACACATTTGTACGGGTTACGTATTAAATGGAGAAGTTCCGTATTAAATATTTGTGTATATTAGTTGTCTTTTCCTCTCTAAAAAAAATAATAAATAATAATAAATAATAAATAAATAAATAATAATACATAATACATAATACATAATAATAATAATAATAAATAATGAAAAAAATAATAATAATAATAATAATAAGTAAATAAATAAACAAACCATAACAAAGATAGGCCATCCAAAACTCACCAAAATAATTAATGGATACACATGGTGTTCAGAGAAAATCGCGCACGCTACAAGGTACACATAACACTTGTCACATATGCAGCTCAATTATTCTATCCATATTCTATTACTGAGTTATGATCATCATTTCTGAAATTACGTGTAAGTCTAACTACCCTGTGAAACTTTCCTCCGTATTTTCTAACATTAAACCATCTCATTAATTGTATTTGGATATCTGACATGACAAAGACTTAATGTGGATCCCCTATGATCTTTGTTCATAATCACATGGGTCATTAACTATACTTGGACTCCAGATTGGTCTAGCCTCATAGATTGGCTATAAATCTCTTCTTTTTCAGCCATTCTTATTCATACAATTTTCACTATCCTTCCCTCGAATGGCTCAACCAAGAAAAATAACGGCAGAGAAAGACTACCTGAAAACTTTCGAAGAGGGCCGGTTTTCTCCTTATTTTGACACCGAAATCATACGCCGCGGATGGACGCCCCTTCTATATCATTCAGCAGCTGGTTATTCCCGAGAATTGATTTTGATGTTCTACCAATTTAGCGGATATGAAGATGGAAAATTCTACTTCAATGCCTATGGACAACGATTGGAATTGAATAAGGAAATGATCTCCGACATACTTCAAATCCCAATAAAAACACAGGAGTCCCTTGTTCAAGAGTCATCATTCGATTCCGCAAAAACTTTACTGCGAGCTACCGTATCTCATGGCGACGTCGAAAATACACACCACATTATGTCCACTGGTTGGGACATAATGTGGTAGGTACATCACACCAATCAGAAGTCACAAAGCCTCAACTTCACTTACTTTGGATTTTGCAAACTCAAAGAGATGACTTTTGTCTGATCCAACACCTCTGGAACGTAATCACTAAGAAAACAAGAAGGTCAGCACCTCTACCCACTTTGGTAACGCAGATTATGATGCATTGGGGTTATCCAATAATTTCTCCAGAGACACCCCTTCAAAGAGCATATATAAAGGTACTTCAAAGCGGACTACTCCGTTGGTTTTGGACCCACGATACTCGATAGATGAGCGAGAACACCCCAAGCTCAAATTGACCATTTATTTGATGAAAATTCCATCTTTGAATATTATTAATCCCATGGAAGGCATTAAACTTCTTCATCGGGGTTTGAGGGAACTACACGCTTCGTCGAATATCATCATCACAACTCTTGGGATTTCCAAGATCGTCAAGCAGCATGATGTTGAGCGGGGAGGAGATCTTGGAAAATCATTCTCAATCCTTGCAAAATCACGCTCTCCTAATGGAAAATCAAACTGTACTCTCTCTGCCAAAGGGACATTCGGATCATTTCGGCCAACAAATAGTAGACTAAAGCGGTTTGGTGCAAAATATGCATCTCCAAGATCAATATAAGAATCCATGATATTACTAAGTCAATAAGTATATAATCATCTATGTTATTACGTTTTCCGTCTTACTATGTATTTTGTCTTATCTTTTTGTCTTCTTTTTGTATGCAATGCTTAATAGGATTGTCGTCATTTCCATTGTGACTAATATAATTTTAACATGTGTCTTCTGAGGAGGGTCTATTTTCTTACATATTCATTTTTCCATCCGGTTGCGGTATCGTTACCCATTTCTTTACTTCATCCACCATGGCATCTTCATCAAACATTGCATCTTCATCATCCATGGTACCTCCCAAACTCATTCCTGAGCAATCCTTTTAGTCTATGATGGATTCCAATGCCTATGGTCATCTCTTCCATGATTACATCACAAACATTGGGTGGTCTTCCCTAATTCTTCAACCTGACCAAACTTATTCTCCGAGTTTGGCTGCATACTTTTATGCTAATATGGAAGACACACCAGCATTCAACCATGCGCATGGTTTCTACTTAGACGGGTTCACAATCCGAGTTGGTGACACACCTCATATCTTTTCTGAACAACAACTTGCCCTATCTTTGGACCTTCCATACCACGAACCTGCTGCATCTTGGCAGTACATCTATCATAATTCTTACCGTTCCTTTCAGTGGCAAGCGTTTCGCGACTCTTATGGTGATGGTCTTGAGATCAAACGAGAAGGAGATGGCCATGTGCCATGGCGCAACATCACCATTCCATTAGCAAGCATGACCATGAACATGGGGACTGCAATGTTATTTGTACTCCTAAACATTATGGGAGATTGGCATTTTTTTCTCGCCAATGAGGTCGCTTGCATTGTATTGATTGCACTAGCTTCGGGGTCATGCATTATTAAACATTTTAGGTTGTGTTATCTCGCCTGAAAAGCGAGCTCGCGCACTTTTCGGGATCGATATATACTTTTACCGATCATCGCTTGCGAATCATGAAGACACATTTCCACGGTTTGCAGCCACTTTTCATGGAGGTCAAGGTAGATTCCATGTGCCCGACAAAGCGAGAATCATTCGGCTCATTGAGGTTTTCGTCAATGGAAGGCGTCATTTCGATACGAGGCATGTTCGATGTTACCCAAAGGGCGAAAAGATGAAGACCAATTTGAGGGAATCCGGAGACAAAGAATGGGCAGAAATTTGGCGGACTATTATCTATTGGTAGCGATGCTAAGGAAATGCATTTCCTTAAAGAGGGCCTTGAACCTTCCGTCTATTTGGATGGTAAACTTGAGTTTGCCATTGTACATATATCTGCTAAACCTTATGTTTGGTGTGTTTTTCATGTTTCGTATGCTATGGTTCATTATTTCGTGTGCTATGTATCGTGTGTTATGTTTAGTGTCCTATTAAACATTTTCTTGTTCTTTCTGAATAATATATTATGATCTCCAATTAACCTCTCTGCTCCAGCAATCTAGCCCTAATTTTGCTCACGGTTCTCAGGTACTTTCTCTCTTTAATTATTGATCCTTCGAGGACTAAGCATCATTACGTTTTTGGGGGTGCTTTAAACCAGTAGCAAAAATTAGGCATCTTGTAGCCTATATATAGTTTTATTTTTCAGTATTAATAATTGTACTTAGTGACAAAGTCTTGTTTCCTTTTCAATGATGAAAATTGTCTAGAAATCTCACATTAGTATCCGAATTAGGATTTGTTTTAAGAAACTTTAAATAATCGCATGCAATAGTTTATACATCTTTTCATGAATATTTATGTCTTGAGTATCATCGATTGTACATGGCGATAAGTTTCTGGAACTAACGGTTAGTTACTTAAACTATAAAATCTGTGAGAATCTAACCAAAAAAACCTTGACATGAGTGATTTGTTTGTGATGACGGAGGAGTAGTTTTTTCGATTAGAGAAATCAGCGTCGCTTACTTGATCACCACCGAACCCTAGGCGAGAATTTAGGCCTTCTTTGGATCGACATAGCTAAAAATTCTTTCTTACATTTACAAATTTTACCGCTAGTCACTCCAATTGAACCGTTCATCAAACCTTTCACTTTCACCAAAAATTCCTTACCCATTTATTAAACCAAATAAAAGAACCTACCTAAGTGATGAGTATGAGAAATAGGATGAAATGTGGAAAGAATAAAGAGAAAGACTTGTCCCAAATAAAAAGTCAGTTATTTGCTTGGGGAAAGAAAAATAGAATCATGTTTTTAAGCCATCTAAAAAATATATATATATATATATATATATATATATATATATATATATATATATATATATATATATATATAATAATAATAATAATAATAATAATAAATCCATTAGAGGCTTAAGAACAAGGTTATAAAGCTCAGTTAGAAGAAGGAAAGAAAACAAGGATTTCTCTAGTGTAAATATATGAAGTCCCTATTCTCTCATACTCGTAAATTTTGATTATCCATTTCCATTTTCTTGTACACTATCCACCTAAGCCCCACAATACCTAATAAAGACCTCTAGCTCAATTAGGAGTAGGGTGGTGTGATAATAAGTAGTAGGCGTGATTGATCGACATCGGCTCCTCATTTCATCATTGAGATGTGAGGGAAGCGTGTGCCCACCGCACTGCTTTGGAGTTAACAAAACACGAGTGGAAAAATTTTGAGTGAATTTGTGTTTCAACACATACCTGCGAGAACCCATTTAGATGCGCTCTCCAAGGGATCGAAACAACCCCGCTAGTATATTTCAATGAAAAGTTCACTGCATGAATAATCATATGTAGATGTTTTAATTATTGAATACATATTAACTTGAGTTTCAAAGAAATCAATCCTCGTTCCTGCTAAGGAGATGTATGGATATCCGAGATTAATTTAGGAAACGAGTTTACATCATTTGAGTCATTGTAGTATAAATGAAGTTTGTGAGTATCTTTTCGTAAAACTCTCACGAGGCTATAACTTCGTCCACTAGGAAATTCCTAGTGGTTTAAGGCCTTGTTGCATATGGTCAATGCAAAGCGCTCTCTGCTGAAACGAGAATTAGTTTAGGACTACACATTTTTTGGCCACTTATCTATTTTAGTGTCTCTTCTTTGCTTTTGAGAGGACAAGCAAAAGTCTGTTTGGGGGTAGTGTGATAAGCACCCAAAAGTGTATTATGAAACCCCATTGAGACATATAAATTTGGTTAATTATGTGTTTAATAATCATGAAATAAACATGTTTTCATACCATTGCGGTATTTGCGATAAACATGGAAATATTGGTTAAACTCGCGATAAAGCATGACGAGGCGGCGTATATATGAATTCTTCCAAATCCGCACAGAAGCATCAAACTTCCAAAGCTCCTACCTCTCGAACCAGGACTCGAATGCGACAAGAGAGCTGCTCAGACAATCAGGGCGATGAATTCTACGCATAGGCGGGAAGTTGTAAAACTGCCCAAAATACCAGACCGCCACTAGACTGCATATGGATCCACTATGCGGGGCCACAAGATTGGATGAGTCATCAATCATGGAGCATGTCAAGACAAAAATAACAAATTATTGGTGCAAAGTTGACACCTTGCATGTAATAAATTAGATTAGGTGTTAATAGTGAAAAAAAGGCAAGGTGTCACTTTGTTTTAATGTGGTGGATAAAAATGAATTAATGTGGTTTGATGATTCACGTGGGAGGAAATGAGATTTTTCTCAAATGGAGAAGAAATTAGACAAGGGTGGGGGACACTCCATTTACTCCCTTGACTTATTTTCCTCACATGGCATTATTTTAGTTCCTTAGTGAAAAAAATCAGAAGTTAGTTTTTAGTTTTTGTAAGAAGCTTATAATAGTTTTAATGGAGGAAACACTTGTTTTCTTCTAGAAAATAAATATATCAGTGAGTTTGATTGTTTATCTTCTTCCTTTCTCTATCTCTCTTTTGTTTTTTTAGTTTATAAATCCTTGTCCCAAGGATCATGAGCTAACTTCCCTTTTGGGGAGTTAATCCAACTCATGTGAGGGTAAATCAATTTTTGTTGGTTTGGTAGGTTGTTAGGAAGAACAACTAGCTCTACACCCTATCCCAAAATGATAGTTGGTGTAGTGTCTAGTTAGGAATCAAAGCAATGAGCTTAAAGATAAGTCATTACTTAGTTCCACTTGCTAGCATGTGTGAGCTCTTAAGTGAGCCATACATGCTAGGGATCAAATCTTTTCTTCCATTAGGGGCTTGTCTATGAGTCTAGGAAGGATCAAATAACCTTTTTCAAATCAACATCTAATGATAGTTTCACATGAGGAGGATTAACTCTCCACCTTTTCTTTCAAATCTCTATTTTGGTATTAAGTGCATGTTTTCAAACTTTAATGTCTTTCTTAATGTTTGTGTAGGAAGGAAAACCTAGCATTAATATTATAACCTTACTCCTTAGTTCCCTTTATTGTAACATCCAATTTGTAGTTGTTCTAAACTTTAGGTTAGTTCGAATCCTTATTCCAACTCTACGAAATAAAGATCGTGAGTAAGGAACCTTGAGTGCTTTTGCATCAATTTAGAGAGTTCAAACCTCTAAGTAGTAGTAAACAAGTATATATCAGTATATATCAATTATTTTGTAGTGGGCATATTCTCCTCTCTTACTCTTTCATTTAATAACTGCATGCTTAGAAGGGGAGGATGACCGCATCACGGTTGTCAAAGATGGTCACTCGCTGGAGCTCACCAAGGAGGTGGTGAGTGGAGATCTGGGGATTCCTCTAAAGAGTTATGTCCAGATGGTAAGACCATCGACGTGATGATGGTAAAACCCCAAGTCTCACTATGCATTTCAGAGTTCACTACAAAGGAACCAGCTGGCAGTATCTCAGTGGACAGCCCACAACCTGCTAGGCTCAACCAAGCCTTCTGATATCGGTAAGGCAATGCCTCATATTTTATGGATTCTTCAAGAGCATACGAACAGCTTCTGCATCGTCTTTTTTATCTTTGAGCAACTCTGCAAACCGAAGAAGTCAACCGCCCCTCTACCAGTGTTGGTCATTAGGATCATGTAGCACTGGGGGTTCCAGGCAACAGACGCCCTAGTGGAGGTCAAGGACGCTACCACAGGTCCTATCTATGCCCACTGCGTCCAGAAGTTATGGCTTCCACCTAAAGCCAAAGCCGCTGAGCAAGCACGCCCGAGTGAGAAAGTGGATTACTTCCCTAAAGATGCCACTCGACAATTCACTCAGCCCATGGATGGAATTCACTTCCTCCATGGCGGTCAGAGGATTCTGCATTTGTATCTCCACCATCTCAGGGAAACTCAGGGTAACATTATAACAAAACACCGGACCCTCATAGAGGATCAGCAGTCCTTCCAGCAGGAGTAGCGACGTTTTCAGCACAATGTCACTAGAACACTGCAGAGCAACAGAGACGCGCTCCCGTATAATGATAGACATGCTAGGACTCGACGTCATCAAACAAAAGGATTTTCTCAACGTCGAGACGAGTCACACATGGATTCTGACTAGACATTTCCCTAGTGTCCGTATAGTTAGACTTGTTTATTTTTCTCTTTTTCTTTCTTACGTGTATGACGTTAGTATAAGTTTAATTATATGCTTAATATTATCTACTTGTTTTATTTTGGTTTTCTTGTGGAATTTGGTATATGAGTAGAAGGTAAAACATATACATCATGCCAAACTTTTCTATTTTTCTTTCATGCATTTCATATATGCTTTCAAAAATACAAAACCCCAAAAAGATTTTATAGTATAATAAATATCCCTGGCATAATAAACCATGTATTTCTCGTTCTACATCAAACAACCCATGCCCCAAACTTATTTGGGAGTGGCGTATTTTCATCATGAAGAACATAATACAAGTGTCTCGTCATTTTTGCTCATGTTTCTATGGTAATCTCTTTTCTTATCTCTTCATATTTTGAGAACAAGCATAGTTCTATTTAGCGGTGGTATAGTAACATTTTGCAAAAACTAAGTATTTTCTATATAGTACTTTTTTGAATTTGGTCCTACACATAGTTAGTTTATTAGACTTTGATCCAGAAAAGCTTGAATATTAGACTTTAGTCCTAGTTATGTTTGTTCACCGTTAGTCAACTCAGTTGACTAACAGTCAACGTGGTCAATCTGCTTACATACGACTGAGTTGATTGTTAGTCAACTGAGTTGACTAACCGTAAACAAACAGAACTAGGACTAAAGTCTAATATTCAAGCTTTTATGGACCAAAGTCTAATAAACTAACTATGCATAGGACCAAAGTCTAAAAAACCCTAGATATAATAGTATATTTCTTTCTTTCTAAAAAAATTTCAAAAAAGACCAAAACTATTTTTTTATTTAGTATTAAAAAGTCTTGTTTCCTTTTTCTATGATGAATAAAAAGTTTAGAAGTCTCATTATAGCAATAGAGTAAAGATTCGTTCTTTGGACTTAGACTAATATACGTACAATAGTTTCTGTATCTTTTCATAAATGGCATGCATCAGCATTTGTTTCTATATAGCAGCGAGTTTCCGAAGCCAAGATTAGAACAATTAAGTTCTATATCCTGTGAGAATCTACCCAAAAGCCTCATCTGAATGATTATTGAGTGATGACACAAAGGATGTCCGGATAGAAAGACCACACTTCCACTTACTTGATCACCACGCCATATCTTAAAAGAGAATTTAGGCCCTTTTTGGATCAATATAGCCAAATAAACGTTAAAACCCCAAAAAGATAGTTTTTCTCTAGTTGCCCCTCTTGAGCCTTCTCCCTTTTCTAAAATCCTTTTTATTATTCACCAAAAATTCCTAACCATTTATAACACACAATAAAAAGCTTACCTAGCTAACAAGTTGAGAACTTTATGGATATCAAAAAAAGAGAAGAGAAGACCTTGTATAAAAATAGAACAGTTGTTTCCTTCAAAAAGAAAAGAAAAGAAAGACCCATCAAAAACTAAAACTCCAAAAAAATCAAAGGAATCAGAAAAAAAAAAAAAAAAAAAAATCGAATCTCCTAAAAGTTCAAAATCAAAAGGAGACGATATCAGAAACAAAAAGAAACAAAAGCAAAGTTAGAACTCTCAAAAATTCAAAAATCATATGGAGTCACAAAGCCAAAGGGCTAAAAGAATGTATCACAAATCGGAAGCAAAAGAATAAAATGAGGTTCTTCTCTGGTTACAAGTATTTTGAAGACCTAGTTTCTCGACTTATCATATTTTTTTTTCCCTTCCTTTTTCTTTCTAAACCATCACCCTAGCCCCGTAACTCCTAATAAAAGACCTCTAGCTCGATTAGGAACAGGATAGTGAGATAGTAAGTGGCAAACGTGATCAATCGACCCTGGTTTCTTTAGACGTTATTTGAGTATGTGAGGAATATAAGTGCCCACTGTACTTGAGAGAACGAAACTTGAGTGAATCTATCAGAGAGTTTGTGTTTTAACACATCCCTGTGAGAACTCACCTTAAGGACGTTCTCCAAAAGTCTCGGAAACAACTCTATTTTTGCATTTCATTGCTCATATTTTGCACATTTATCTTTAGATGATTAAATTATTGTACATATGTTATTCTAAGTTCAAAAGAGCTTGTTCGTATTCTCCGATAATGAGATATATGAACTTCTGAGAATAAATAAGGAAACAATACCCTTTTGTATTAAATTGAAGAAGTTTGTGAGTACCTTCACTTTAAAATTCTCACGAGGCTTAAAGCTCGCCCACTAGGGAATTCCTAGTGGTTTAATACATTGTTGCATGTGGTCAATGCAATCGCACTCTGTGAAACGAGATTAGTATAACTTATAATAAATTACTCATTTGTGATCTTAGTTTTTTCTCTCATCCTTGCTTAAAGACAAGCAAGATGCTATTTGGGGATGGTGATCAGCTCCCAAGTGTGCGTTTTATTACCCTTATATTACTGCATTGTAGCTCGTTTTACATTTAACGAAAAGAGAACTCATAGCTTTTATTGTCTTTTTCAGGTTATAGAGTATTTCAGACCACTTATCATAAAAGCTGCGTCTTAGCACCAAAAGGAGTCTTAATCACGCTTATTATGAAGAACATAAGCTACTGTGGAAAAGTACTGAAAAAGTCAAAGTAAACAGTCAAAGTTAAAGGTTAAGACCAGAGATGGAGGCCCTTATCTCAAAATATGACATTCTCCTAAAACCTACCTTGGTTAAAAAGAAATCAAAAAGCAAAAGCAAAAGTGAAGTGTGAGGTGTCTCATTTGTAATGGAGAATGGCAAATTAGTAAAAGGCAAAAGTAGGGATATATAATCTAAAAGCTAGGGAGAAAGAAAGCATCTATTGTTTTAGGGTCCAAACCATTTGGTTTGTTTTAATTTTCTTGTCTAGTTTTTCAATTCAAATCCTTTACTTTATTGTTCTTCATTTCCTTTTATTTAAATCTTGTTATTTTACTTTGTTTATTTCAATCAATCAATCTTATCTTGTTGTTCTTATTTCAATCTTCAATCAATACTTCTTTCAATATTTTCATGTCATTTCCATACCAAACAACTTGAGTTTTCAATGTTTTCATTAGCTTAAACTAAACAAATCTATACTAAGAGTCTACCTTTCTTCTTCTTAACTCCCACACTTAAACTCTAAACAATTTAGGATGAACCTCACTTCTTACAAACTCTTTTGAAGTTACACACCACTTTCTAAAGCTTTATCAACCAACACAACATAAAAAGGAGTACAGAACAAGAAAATTGGACATACATTTGTTTCAAGCATAAGGATTCAAGAATGGGTATTTCCATCTGGATGAATACGAAAAGGGCCAATTTCTTCAGCAGCACCATAAGCAATGGAAGAACACCCAGGACCACCCAAATTGAATAGACAAATAAACCTAATATCAATCAAAATTGATACGGTATCAAACAAACAAACAAACAAATTAAATATAATCATTAAAAAAAACAAACAAACCGAAAAAAAAAACACGTACCTTTGAGTCAAAACAAAATAGAAACTAAGTGGCAGAAACATTAGAGTGAAAGAGAGAGCTAAGAGATACTGAAAAACAGAAAAGGCCCTTGGAAAATTCAGACGAGAGTGAAGGTGAATGGAGAGAGAGACAAAGAATAGGCGCCCAAACCCTAGTTTTGTTAGAAGATTAAGTTATGAGAAAGGGGAGTTGTGTTTTAAGTTTGGGGGATTTTTTTTTTTTTGAAAGGCAAGCAAGGTTTTTTGAGAGGTCCCTTACCCCTGTTTTATTAATATTAAAAAAAACTAGCTTGGTTACATAGCTTATACTTCTACATATCTTTTGCTCATGGCATCATCGACTACAATTTTCCTTACATCTTCAGAAAATGAACTAAGGATGATTACTACATAAAATGAACTAGGGGAATTATTAGATGAGCGCGACTTTCTTTTCTTTTCCCTCTCTCCCCAAATTTCCAATTTTTCAGTTTTTCAGAATTTGTAACCCTTATCACATGCTTAGAAAGCATTACCAAATAATTTTGAAATAATTGGTAATTAAAGTAACACTTTACTATCTTTCTAACGGTGATAAAGCGTAGGGAGGTTAGCAACAGTTAACAAGTGTTAGAAAGCAAAAAAAGGCAGTGTTGCAAATA
The DNA here is from genome assembly GCF_015680905.1 of Coptis chinensis. Classification (NCBI taxonomy): domain Eukaryota; kingdom Viridiplantae; phylum Streptophyta; class Magnoliopsida; order Ranunculales; family Ranunculaceae; genus Coptis; species Coptis chinensis. The sequence continues at coordinate 36,999,040 of NC_141456.1, read as the reverse complement.
CCCTGTTATGGTGTAGTAGATAAAAGGCTTAGTAGTTCTACATGCCTAGATTCAATCAATTGATATAGAGATAGTGAATTGAATCTAGGGGTTTAGTTTATTCAATATTAGGTTGTAAAGCAATTGGTATTGAGTGAACATGTTAAAATGTTTTATTTTTCTAATTAGGTTGTAAAACAATTGGTAAGTTGAATCAAATCATACAAAGGTGAATTCTATAATTAGGTTGTAAAACAATTGGTAAGTTGAATCAAATCATACAAAGGTGAATTCTATAATTAGGTTGTAAAGCAATTGGTTTTAGAACGAGTTATTTGTGTTGCAAACGATTTTAAGTTAGTCTATTAATGAAGTAATCTAGGGTGGTGGAGCTCTTTTCTCCATTACTTTATCCATCTTCATGCATCTTAGTTTATTTTGCTTAATAGTATAAGTCCAATCAATCAATCAAATCCCACTCTCATTGCATTTTTTTTTTCCTTAATGATTTGAATGTTAACTTCTACCATGTTAAGGAGTGTTTGATAACCTTTACTCGATATTACAATTGATATTTAGAGAGTGATAGGTACAAACTTTGATTAGGAGTAAGATAGAATAATTTAGTTTAGGTGTGTTAAATTGCATGCTTAGATTGAGTTATACATATTTTGCCTCTAATCATAACATACATACTTTTCACTTCCCTTAAGGAGAGTTCGGCTTCACTCCACTAGACTTTTGTATGATATCTGGTTTGAGTATGGGATTAGGTGAGCCATTAAGATATAACACTGATTTCCAGAGTTGCGCCCAAATGATGAGTTTCTTCCCTTATTTGGCCGAGGAGTCATTTGACAGTACTAGTGTTAGGATTTCTGGCATCAATCTAAGCCCAAATGCTTAGATTAAGTTATCCATATTTTGCCTCTAATCATAGCACACATGCTTTTCACTTCCCTCAAGGAGAGTTGGGTTTCACTCCACTAGACTTTTGTATGATATCTGGTTTGAGTATGGGATTAGGTGAGTCGTTGAGATATAACACTGATTTCCAGAGTTGTGCCTAAATAATGAGTTTCTTCCCTTATCTGGTCGAGTCATATGACAATGATGGTGTTAGAATTTCTGGCATCAAGGCTGCATACATTACGCCCTTAACTAATGTTGAAGGGTTGCAGCTTTTAATAGACTATTTGTCATTTGATTCTGATGATGATCAAGAACATGTCAATGAGTATGTCAGAGCTTTATGTATGTATTTGATGGGTGTCTTGTTTATTCATGTTGGCCATTCCACAATTAACTTGGGGTATCTTGTCAACTTTGTGAACTTGCATGAGTTGGGCAATATTGTTTTTGGTGGAGCCATATACTGTAATTTTTTGCATGCTTTAGACAGGGCTTCTTGGAAAATTGGTGCGGCCACTACTCCCCATGTTGGAGGGTTTGTCATTCTCTTAGAAGTATGGTTCTATGAGTACTTCTGTGCTGCAAATTCTATCCTCATAAAGTACACCGATGAGAGGCATAGGATTAGGGCTTGGTACTGACCTTGTCAAGCTCACATGACCGGTGAGATCAATCATAATTTAACAGTTGTCCGAAACTAGATTGAGATTAGCACACATGCTTCTATTGTTTGGAGACCTTGGAGGACTTTTGTCACGTCTACGACCAACATTGCATATATGCATTGTTCATTTATCATAGGAGGATGGTATTATATTCACTTGCGGGAATGAAAAAGAGTGGTATTTAGGAGATAGATGTTACAGATAGCTCACACCATGCTTTGATATCCCACCCGATCTGCTTGCCCATGTATCAGAGGCTGAAGACATGACCTTACATGACGTCATCCAAAGTAACATTGATTGGAGTTTACTGGCAAGTAGCTTCTAACCTAGTTACGTTACAGACTTATGAGCAGTATTATCGTTATTAATCTAGGGTCTCTATTGGGCATTTGCTCCTAGTTGTGGCTCGTACATGCAACATTCATACGGTTAACAGAATGGGTGTCAGACGTGAATATTAGATTGGTTAACCGTCACAGCAGACATTTCAGCTGGGATCTGTAGACACATTTGTTCAAGCGCCAGATCCCCCTCAGTCAGAGTGGCCTTGGGTTTACGGTTTGAGTGCTCTAACTGGCCGGACGATTTACCATCCCATTCCTTCTATTGATAACACTCATGTGATATAGTTAGAGCTCAACATTGGACAACTATCTCTGGTAATCATTGTTATTGGCTTTGGTTCATTTTTGCTTATTATAAAAATGTCATATATTATTACTAGATAATTTTTTCAGGATGATGAGCTGCATAGGAGGTATGAGACAAGCATTCGTGTAAATGATGACATGCATTCCTCAATATTCGCCTATTGTGCTGAGAGAGAGAGAGACTTCTTTTCTAGGCTCACGTGGAGCATGATGATTTGCAAAGATAAGTTAATGAGTTATAGGCTCAGCGCTTTATCGCACTTGGGTACATCCGGGGAGTTCATCACAGGGACAATCAGAGAGTTCAACATAGGGACAGTTAGGGGTTCACGTCGGAGGAGGCGTATGTAGGGAATGAGGACTTGATAATTTCTATTATTAGTTGTATGACGATTATTATTATGTTGTATGATTTAGAATTGTTCCTTTGATCATTTTGACAAGTTTTAATTTACTTCTTTTGATCAATTCGATTTAGCAAATGAATTGCAATTTTTATTAATAAAAGGACAACTATTACATTACATATTACCTAATATATGATATATATATATATATATATATATATATATTACATACTACTAGAGTTACTCTAGTTAAGCCAGTACGTCATCATCTCCTTCTTCCTGGGCACCTTCATTGGCACTATTTGATCCACTTTTTCGTTTCTTTTTTAAATATTTAGCTACAATTGCTTCTTGTTTTAACTCTAAATAAAACCCTCCATGCATGAGGATTGAGTTTGTCAAGTGTCATTGCTAACAACTTAGCTAGTCTCATTTTCCTCCTCTCTAACACAGAGTTTTTCTTGCTTCAAAAATAACTTTTTATTTGTCTTCTCTTGCTTCAATTTCATCATAGCTTGTAATTGCCCATCTAGAATCTTTTCTCTATGTCTGCGGCTTTCTTTAAACGACTCAACAAAAGGATCCAGTTTTTTTTTGCAATGGAAGCGACATTACCATCGACAGTAGAAGCAACTTTATTTCTTGTTCTTCTTGATTGCTTTACTATGCTTCCTACCAATGGACCTCTCTAAGAAACTTTCGGTACTGCTAAGGTCGTATTCCGAATAAAGTAAAAGGCCAGACTCAGAAGTTGGGAGAAAAATAGGCGTTGAGGGGGTTGATGGTGAATAATCAAAATCTTCCAGATCTCCTGATCTTGCTTTCTTTCTTGGTCTTAATGCAAGAGTTTCGTTGCGTAACTGAGTTATTTGCCACTTTGGCATGTATCTTTGGCTAGGTTATATCAATCTTGCCATTTTCATGGTTTCACAATGGTTGTCGCGTCGTTAAGCTACGTTTAAAATAATAATAATAATCAATATCAAATGCTATATAGTCAAGTATAAAGAAAATGAAATATAAATTAAACAAGTTTGTCGAATCGTACAATGTCCTCGCGTCCCCCGCTTAGAGGTTGTTCTTCAAGTTTTTTTAGTATGACATGATATTTGTTCAAGAACGGTAAAAAAAAAAATACACCCAATGTTGTGAGACTCCTTTCCACTTACAGTTTTTGTTAAAACCTTGAATTTCACACACCCTGGCCATAATTCGTTCCCAATAAACTTGCCCCGATTGATCGTTTCCTATTATATGATATTTTCCAATCTCAACCCACGCTCTAGTAAGAGCAATGTCTTCTTCATTTATCCAACTTGGACCCCTACCTTGCTTTTGTGGCATTGAGAGTGTAGTTGTGTGTGAGTTGAGTTGTTTGAGTGGAGTGTTAGTGTTGAGTGTATGTGAAATGAAGAAGGAAATGAGTGTAGATATATGGAGATAGAATTCCGCCCGTATTGTTACAGTTGGAGCACGCGATAGTGGGAGTAGCGCACGACATTAGAAGTGTCGTCGCGGTTGTTCTGATCAAAGTCAAAAAAAAAAAAAAAAAAGTGTGTGGGAGTGTCGTGCGTAAACAAAACAACAAATTTGCCTCCACGGATGCAGCTAGACACTTGATACCTCCCTATTTGTCTCTACCTAGAGATGGTTTATTGATGCAGCGCGTGGTGGAGAAACGGTTGTTTTTTCAATCGAATCAGTTGAACGTCTTAACAATGTTGCCTGAAAACTCGACGAACTTCCTTCGAATCAATTGAAGTTTACTGAGCACTTGCTAGAAACTCGAAAGGCCGGCTTGCTTGAAACTTGAAAGGCATCCAAGACTTGTTGATTCTACCAATAGAATACCAAGATACGAGGAGACAAACAAGAGAAAGCACTTCTCTAAATAATTTTCTTCCTAAATTGATACAACTACCTAAAACTACCTAAAACTGCATAAAATACTCAAAATATCACTATGGAAACCTCTTAAAACATCCTAAACACTGGAAGAACGAAAATACAATAAAGACTTAACTTTCCAAACAAACATAATAAATTTTGTTTCAAATCTTCTCAATTGCCTTTTGCAATCAACCTGCCATCATTTATTCTGAAATTCCCAATGGTGGAGGCAAATAATTGACACTTGATGCCTCCACCCAGAGATGCTCTTATGTAGTTATGACACCCATCTATTGTTAACAAGAAAAGAAAATTTGTTAGAAGGGAGGAGTATCAGATGCAAATCTTATCTACTTGGAATATAGTTCAGAATATAAATTGCAAGTAGGCCTATATATGTTTCTCACACGCTCTTCTTGTGCCAACAATAATGTCTCGAAGAGTTAGCTTCGGACACGAAGACCTGACCAAGAATCACCATGATAATTGGCACACCACCTCAGATGAGTACCGCGTGCATGTTAATAAGATAGAACGAATGCCGAGTATTATTGACGCGCCTCACTATCCCAATCTTCATATGCTCTTCAACAATAAGGCCACTCAGACTACTCAAGTGACTGAGAGCACTGTGCAGATTGAACATGCTAAGAACAGTAACCAGAAAGTGCATGATGAAGATGTCAATATGGAAGCTGAGAAATTCATCCTGCAAAAGCGCAAGGCCTTCGGACTCTGCAAATGGATGACCATGAAAGCGTAATGAGACAGATTTTATCGCTTGCTAGACTATTGATCATCATATCCAATACCATTATAACCCTAACTATGTAGTATATAGGGCTGTATGGGTGCTTCGAAGGCTTACTTAATATCTTGCTAAATAATGTCTCTGTCTCGATCATTGCACACTACCGTATATAAACTTTCGTAATATTTTGTGCTTCAATTCTAGATATATCATTTAGGAAAATGATGTGAACCCAGGTATTTGTTTATCTACTGATCGATTGATCGTTTAGTTTGCTTCTCATTAAAATCAACGATATCTAGTTTTCAAATATTGGCTTCTGAACACAAGCACATTGACTGCCACTTTTCGCGAGAAAGAGGGAACGACCTTAAGACGTACTCTTCTTCAAAAAGAGGTAGGCTTCTTCAAAACTTTGAAGTTAAATTCCTGGCCCTATATTAATAGCTTCTTATCTTTTAAAGAACTTACTGTTGTAGTGATGTATGATCATTTCCAACTGGATGTATTTCAGGAACTACTTAAGTTTACTCAATTTCATAAGGTACTACAAGATCATAAATGGTAGGCAACCAATGCCTGCAACAAATTTGGGTTGTCTGAAGGAAAAAAATATAGAAAACGAAGGTTACTGTGTTAGAAATCAGGCAGGAACAAGCACAGTGTTAAGTTCGATCTATAAAAACCAAAATTTATCTTAAATCACCAGAAAATCTCTTCGATGTATGAAATAATTTCCTCAAACTATTCTTACTCTCCTTGTGTTTCTTAAGAGCCCCATTTGATTCTTCAGTTAACGACAACGGATGATCTAATACCATTCCTGTTTCTAGCCTTTTGGCTACGGCCACAATTTCATACGAGTCCCATAAGGACTCCCTGAAATTCCAATTTGAACCAGCTGCCTCTGTGGATAATTTACGCATAGCTTCAGTTTTGAACCGAGTAGGCTTGCTTCTAAAGTTGCTTCTATACGCATCAAATTCATTTGTTGATCCACTACTACCCGAATGCGCAAGCCAGGCTTGTGCCACAGCCTTTAGAATTTCATGCTCTTGTTCTTCTTCATTTTCTAGTTTTTTCTTCATTGTTTTTCTCTAAGCAAGAAGTATGGATCCATGTTTTAAGTGTGAGAAATGAGAGCCTCATGTTGCTATTTTGGATAGATAAGCTCTTGGAATATGTTTGCTACCACTTCATGACAAAGGCTTTTCAACCCCAAACCCACCAAGATGATAACAATTCTAAGGAATTAGAGTACTAAGATGAATAGGATAGGGACGCATCGTGCACTTCTTGCTATCAAATTAAGTAGAGTCCTGTATTGGGCCCCACATAAATTGGATTGGGCCGCCTCCATCCCAAGCCTAACAACGAAGTCCAACAGCAAAAGCCCAATACACCTTCTCAACCTCAACGCATACCGGCTACAATCTATTCTAACCGGTCATCTCTCTTGCGATTTCTCACCCAAAACCCAAAACTCTTTTGCGATTTCCACCAATCACTGTCTTCAGTTTCGAATATCAATTTTTGTGAGTGCATTTTGTTTAATTTTTTTTTAATTCAACTCTAGTTTCTCAATTTGTGGTTTCTATTGTTGAATAATAAGTATGGTTGTTATTGTTAAATAATTTGTGGTTTCTATTGTTGATTATTATACAATGCAAGTTGTTTGGACTCCAAAATGACAAATTATACAATGCAATTTGTGGTTTCTATTGTTGATTATTATACAATGCAAGATGAATATATAATAAAATCGGTAGAATTTATAAAGAGGTGAGAGATATTTTTGGGTACAGTGAGGGAGTCTTGGCTTTGAAACTTCGGGGTTATAAAAAATTGTGTTTGAGTGCACCTACTGTTGTTAAGTTAGCAAGTTATAGTCCATCGTTATTGGTTGGTGGTGTTAATGAGGATTTTATCAGAGTTCTTGAGAAGTTGAAGGGTCTAGGAGTTAGTAGTGATTGGTTTGTGGGGCATTTGTCATATGAAAGTGTATATGATTGGAGTAGGATGCATGACATGATGTGTTTTCTTGAAAAATTGGGTTGCAGCAAAAAAGATATTGGACGGCTATTTGAGATAAATCCTGCTTTCTTGATCAAAAATTCTGGAAAGAAAGTTTATGTCCTAATATCTATTCTGCTCAAAGTAGGTCTCAAGATGAATGATATTAGAAATTGTTTGAATTTAATAGTATTTGATTTTTCTTTTAATAATCTTAGTGGTATACCAATTATGGCATTTGTTTCGTTGCGAAATAATTCTTGTTGGGATTTTTGGAAGTTTGAAAGTTTTGGAACTGTAATAGTAGTGTTAAAAATCAGAATATGATTTAGATTTGATTAAACTTATTATAGTTACTAATACTTGTTTTATTTTTCTTTGTAGCAATGGGTCTTTGATCAAATAATGTGAAGAATGTAGCAAAAACTACATTCAAGGGTGTGCAGAAGTTGTTTGGCGACAGTTCCTCTAGTGGTGATGCGGCTGAAAGAAAGAGAAAAAGGGGAGAGGGCACCACGGCATCAGCGCGTAGAGGGGACTATAAAGAAAAAGAGGTTCCTGAGGTTCCTGAAGTTCGAGTGAATGAGGATTTTATCAGAGTTCTTGAGAAGTTGAAGGGTCTAGGAGTTAGTAGTGATTGGTTTGTGGGGCATTTGTCATATGGAAGTGTATATGATTGGAGTAAGATGCATGACATGATGTGTTTTCTTGAAAAATTGGGTTGCAGTAAAAAAGATATTGGATAGCTGTTTGAGATAAATCCTGCTTTCTTTATCAAAAATTCTGGAAAGAAAGTTTATGTCCTAATATCTATGCTACTCAAAGTAGGTCTCAAGATGAATGATATTAGAAATTGTTTGAATTTAATAGTATTTGATTTTTCTTTTAATAATCTTAGTGGTATACCAATTATAACATTTGTTTCGTTGCGAAATAATTCTTGTTGGGATTTTTGGAAGTTTGAAAGTTTTGGAACTGTAATAGTAGTGTTAAAAATCAGAATATGATTTAGATTTGAGTAAACTTATTATAGTTACTAATACTTGTTTTATTTTTCTTTATAGCAATGGGTTTTCGATCAAATAATGTGAAGAATGTAGCGAAAACTATATTCAAGGGTGTGCAGAAGTTGTTTGGCGACAGTTCCTCTAGTGGTGATGCGGCTGAAAGAAAGAGAAAAAGGGGAGAGGGCACCACGGCATCAGTGCTTAGAGGGGACCACAAAGAAAAAGAGGTTCCTGAGGTTCTTGAAGTTCCGAGTGAAGATAGTGTAGATAGCGATAACAATGTAGGTTTAGATGTAAATATGGATCGTGGGAAGAGTATAGTGGAAGAGGAGGGTGAGGAGGGGGAAGAGGAGAGTGATGAGGAGGAGGAGGAGGAGCAGGATGATGATATGGAAGAAAATATAGTAGAAGTCGTACCACCACTGGAAGAAGCACCTCTAGTATTAGATTTTGTGAGAAAATCCAATAATGATTTGGAGTTTAAAAGAGATGAGTATGGGGGTGGCCCGTATGAGTCAGAGCTGTTGTATGACTATACGGTGCATGTCGCTCGCGATGTTTAGGAGAAAAGGGGTAATATTTTGATTTTCTTTAGTACTTTGATTTTCTTTTACAAAATATTTTGTTTATGCTCATTGAGTCTAATGCGTGCTTGGTTGTTTCAGGAGGATCGCGGAGCGTTGAAGTGTGTTTCGCACTTAACGAAGTTTTGCCAATGGGATTTCATGAATAAATTTAGAAAGTCTCCAAGATTTGAGCATGAGTTGAGAAGGACTGGGTTGTATGATCTCATATTAATTTATCATGAGCATATGGATCCACCATTGGTCTCTGTGTTTGTGGAGAGGTTGCATCCGTAGACCAACACCTTCCATGTGCCATTTGGGGAGATGACTGTGACTTTGGACGATATTGTGCAAATCTGTGGAGTCACAATTAGAGGAAGAGCGGTGCAAAGGGGCAGCGAGTTGAACTTACAACAATTGGTAAATCTCCTACATCGTGCTTTGTGTCTCCCCATTTCTTTGATTAAGGCGGAGATGGAAGCTAGCAAGTTCATTTCAAAAGTAAGGCTAGAATTCCTCCGGAAGTATTTTGCTAACAAGGTTCATGATAAGCCCATATGTAACGCTGCTTGGAAGGTGGTGGAGAAGGCCTCGAGTTAGCAGGAAGTCCAACGGGCTGTCAGAGCTTTTATCCTGTTTTTCTTTGAATGTGTCGTTTTTATTGACAAGTCTGGGACTGAAGTGCATCTATGTTATCTGAGGCGCATTGTTGAAATTCAGTGAGATAGGAGAGTATGCATAGAGGTCTTGGGGCTACCACATGTGCGAAGGTAAAAGGGATTACAGGCTATATGACTCTTCTACAGGTAAAACTCGTTATTTTTAATGTTAATTTTATTACTCTATCAATATGTTAACTATTTGTGTGTGTGTGTGTGTGTGTGTGTGTGTGTGTGTATATATATATATATATAGGCGTGGATCTATAAGTACTTCTTGATATTCAGACCAATCCCAAACATGGACTATAGCTTGTCTGAGGCGCGTGCTCATAAACACACAGTAGTCGCTCTGCACTATAATGATACAACGCATGCATTGCAGTATTATCAAGCGATACTTGATGATATGAATTGTTTCATTGTAAGTATTTAAGTTTGTTTATATTATTATGTTTTAGTAATTGATCATTTGAGTTGTTAATGACACATTTGATTTTGTTTCAGGTTGATTGGCATCCCTACAATAATGTCAAAGCTACAAGCCCGATCGATGACATTGCATTTTTTTAGGGATTGATATGTTTTTTTAACATTGTCGAGTTTTACGCTGTCACAAAGGTTGTGTGTTAGTTGGGTCACATGCAGCTTATACCCGTAACTCCTCCAACACCAAATTGGACGACAAGAATTGTAGCAGGACACGAGTATGATGTGAGATGGACCAATATTGGGCCAACTTACTGGGAGTCATGGCAAAATCACGTGATCCAACCCTGCAATCAAGGATCTATCTCGTCTTATCTATGGGAGTATCATCCAAACAACATGACTTGGTATGCGAGGAATTCTCACATTCGATTGGTAAACCCTGAGCGTCTTCCTATTCATTTCTCCCTAGAAACACTTCCCAATTGTACACCGATTGTGAGTATTGTGATTTCTAATTGAGTTTCTCTAATTGTGATTTTTTGAATTCGATTGGTAACTTATCTTAATTTCCATTTTTTCAACAGAACGACGTCATCGATAAAACTAGTCGCATGCTAGAGAGAGGTCTACAATTGGCTGGGAATAATATTCCAGAGGAAGCAAGGTCCTCCTTCGAGCAGGCGTGCAACTTGACTAGGTGCAAGTACAGTGGTGGGCGTTATAATTCATGATTTGTTTCAGTTTAGGGTTTGTAACTTTGTTAACTTTGTAATTTGTAACTTTGGAAGGAATGGATGGATTAAATGAATGAATTTTGATTGGAATTAATGAATTTTGATTGGAATGAATGAATTTTGATTTTGGAATGAATGGATATTAAGTGGAATTTGTTGTTATTTGAGTTTACAATAAATGAATTTTGGAATGAATGGATGTTTGTGTTTGTATGGATATGAAAGTGTTGTAAAAACAAAATGAAATTCTAAATTGTTTTTGTCCAAACAACCCAACCATGTCGTCCCCTTGAATGCTCAAACAACCCAGCCACATCATTCCTTTGAATTCCCAAACGACCAACTCAGATCGTTTCATGAAAAAATAGAGAACTTTTCTCAAATGACCAGCTCAGACCGCTTGGTTCAAAAGTCAAATGACCAGTTCAGATCTTCAGTTCAAAGGTCAAACGACCAGCTCAGATCGTTTCATGAAAAAACAGATAGCTTTTCTCAAACAACCAGCTTAGACTATTTGGTTCAAAGGTCAAACGACCAGCCCAAATCGTTTGGTTCAAAGGTCAAACGACTTTACCATGTCGTTTGGGGTAAAATCAAGTAAAATCAAATCAAATTACACTTATTCCAAATTATATTAAAATATCATATTAACAACATATGAACATTATTTCCAAATCACTTGATTGCCGTTCGAATCAACTTATTTGATCACTCGATTTCCAAATCAAATCAAATAAAAGCCCAAACATTATTTCCAAATAACATAAAAATTAAATTAAATTACACTTGTTCCAAATTACATCAAAATAATATGTCAAAATGAATTTACAAATTACATCAAAATATTATATTGACAACATACGAACAACTTAGTAGATAACATGTACTGTTGGGGCTTCAACAGGCTCATCTTCCCATATTAAATTGGGAATGTTCAATACCATAAATTTCAATTGCCTTGCTGTGAATGCCAAATTCCAACTTCCAGCAATATCATATCGAACTCTAAGCCATTAGCACATTACTGGAGGAACCAGACAATCTTCAACAAGTTCAACATTGACAAAATGATTTCCACCAACATGTGTGCTACCCAACACTTTTTTCACTTTCTCAAGATTTTCTTAGGTTCTCAGCAGCATGATAAGGAAGCACTGACGAGTTCCTAAATATATGAGGACAACATTAAATCTTGAAGCAAATAGGTATCCAACAAAGGGCATGCTGATCCACTTATTTAAGGGTGTGTAACCTTCCTTATGTGGGATTGTTTTCTTCACATAAACAACTTCATTTTGAGTGTACAAAGTACAATAAAGAGGGAGGTGGTCAATAAGCTATTAGTACGTACAAGTCCTTTCTTATTTGTGGCCAATCTTCTTGACTTCTTCCTAATGCAATGCACAAAGCTCTATAACCGCAGTTGCCATCGCCAACAGGGTCATTGACTCTAACAATGTATTTGTGCATTTCTTCAGGAATATCCCCATAATCCTTAGGACCCCTTGTCTTTCCAAAGTCTACCCCATCTTTCACATTTCGTGGTGTGGTTGTTTTTGGTGTTTTTGGAGAAACCTTCTTTCTTGGTGTGGTGTGGATGTTTTGGGTGGTTGTTTTTGGAGAAGGCTTCTTTCTTGGTGTGGTGTGGGTGTTTTTGGAGAAGGTTTCTTTCTTGGTGTGGTGTGGGTGTTTTGGGTGGGCATAGTGTTTTGTTGTGACGAGACCCACTCCTCAAGGTCACGTTGAGAATGTTCAAAATGAGATGAATCTCACTTTGAAGAGTTCTCATATCTAGTTAGAAGCTTTCTCTTGCAGCTACCTTTCGGCCGACCTTTGGTTTTTGCTTCCTCACAAAGTAGTACTAGCCATGTACTTTCTGGTATGGTAATCTCTATAGGCTTCCTAATCATAACCATCTGCTCTTTTTCAGAAACTATTGCAAACCTTTTCATGAACAAGTCAATCGAAGGTCTAACATCGGGACTAACACCCACTGACACATTGGGAGAAGCAGACAACGCTTTCCAAAAGGGGTCGATAGATTGCAGTCAAAAGGATGGACTACTCTTGCTCTTCAAACTCAATTAATTCATGAGCACATAGCAATCCATGGCTCGTGTGCAAATAGCACCAACACCTGATCTCTCTATCTTTAACACGTTTTACGAGGGTATCTATTTCTTTAAATAGCAAGTCCAAACATTTGCATGAGACAAGGCATCTGAGTTCACGAAACAAAGGAATCTGGTGGTGGTGCTGAGTTACAATCATACTCCTCTCGAAGGTAGCTCTAATCTCGGACATCTGGATCTCTATAATCGGGTGGATTAAGCTAAACATACTCAAACAATCATGACAGTTTGCATTTCCTAGTACACACTTCACCTGAGCACGAGACCCTTCAACTTAATTGATCGTTGTACTCCTAAAGTAAATGTGTTGGTTAGTCCAACAACATACGAATCGATCCCTGTGAGGAAACCAAGTCTCTTGCAAATAACTAACAAAATTAGAGTACTCAACCCTGTAATATTTTTTCAAAGTATCTCATCTATACTGGAAAATAACCTCTGTCTTCGATTTGACTACAGTGTTCCACGAGAACTGGGCATTCTCTACAAGTTTTGTGCTTGGAAAAATTTCGTGATATTTTGAAAGGAAGCACGTAGCAATATGCCATCTGCATAGATGCTTGTGTGCGTTAGGGAAATTTTTATTAGTGGCACTCATCAGGGCCAAGTCCCTATCAGACACGATCACGGATGGGCTTATGTCACCAAGCAAGCCACTAAACTAACGCATGGCCCACTTATAGTCGACTGTTGTTTCAGACTTAAGCAACACCTGACACACGGTGAAAGACTTCCACGTTGAACTCACCCCAACAAAATGTACGAAAGGCCATCGATACCTGTTAGTTTTGTAGGTAGCGTCTAACATGAAAAATGTTGGAAAAGTCCGAGCCAACTTAACACCTTCTAGATGGGCTCATAACAACCCCGTTATCTCCTCGATATTCTCATCCTCTCTCAACTCTTCAAAATAATATTCTTTTGCTAACAACTCAAGCAATCTCTGCATTGTGTGAGACTATTTATATCTAATCTCCTCACCTTCTACTTTGCAGTGTAGACTTGGGATATACTAGATATATTTTCATGATACCTATTCTTGATGGGATCCAAAATTTGTTTAGGCTTTATTCCACACTTACTCATCTTTAAAAAGTACTTGAACTCTGAAATGGTCAGGCGAGTAGCAAATGCATGTCCTTCAAGGGTCTTCACTAATACATGGTTGTGAATATCATTTCTAACTTATATTTTCAACTATCAACAGTGCCGCATTGGAAAACACCTTTCAAATTAAATGGACATCCCGATTTCTTGGTTCCTGACTTTCTCATATTAGCCCTCCCTTCGCCTTCCTTCTTGTGTGACCGATACACACCCGAGCACTCGCAAACCAAATTCAATCTTGCTACTCGATTTCCCTTAGCATATTCCGACTTTTCAATTACCATAACCACATTAACTTATTTTCCTTTAGCGGTTGCCCAACCAATTGTCTCGCTATGTGTATGAAAGACCTAAACATATAAAAAACAACAACTATTATTAATACACTAATAAAATTACATTTAGGAAATAAAAAAAAAATGAAATCAATGCCTACTCCATCATACCTCTTCCGTAGTAAATATTTCTATTGTATCACTTAAAATCGGTTGACAATTCACGTCATTCGAGTTTGCAGAGGATCGGTTCTCGGATAGTGGCAAAGGATCCTACATATAGAATAAAACAAGAGTCTAAAACAATTTGTATAATGGGGAATTTCAAAGTCACCAAAAAAAATGAACTTCTCACTAAATTTAGTCCAAACGACCCACCCACATCGGCCAATAGGGTTCCTAAACGACCCAGTCATGTAGCTCCATAGAGAGTCCAAATGACCCAGCCACATCGGTCAATAGGGTTCCTAAACGACCCAGTCATGTAGTTCCATAAAATGTCCAAACGACCTAGCCATGTTGGTGGCTAGAGTCCCCAAACGACCCAGAGGTGTCATTTGGGCTAGGGTTCTAAATGTTGTTGATTCATTCATTCAAGTGTTTTGCATTCATTCATTCATTCAATCAATCAAGTGTTTTATATTCATTCTAATCAATGCTCTCTTGTAGATTCATTCATTCATTCAATCAATCAAGTGTTTTGTATTTATTATAATCAAGTGTTAGCTCATTATTTAGGTTTGCTTGTTTTTGTCGTCGACAATTTCTCGGAATCTCATTTTATCAACTAGTCGCATCTTCTATTTCTTCAACTTCTTCACCTTCACTTTCAACATTTTCCACTTCTTCACTTTCTATTTGTTGTTCTTCACCTTCAACATTTCTTCTATTTTCTCCTTCTCTAATTTGTTGGTGCACCTCAAGTATTACCTCAAATGTTTCTTCTTCATCTTCGTGTTCCATTTAGGATTTGGATTGGGTTTTGATTGAGTATGAAAATACTAAGGAGTAAATGAGAAACTTGAGTATTTGATTGAGTATGAAAAAAGAAGTAAGGAGTAAATGAGAAACTTGAGTATTCTATGTAGAGATATTTCAAATTTTGATATATTTCGAATAATTGAGTGAAATATGTTTGTAAACCCTAAACCCCACACTAGTTTATTATTCACAATTAAAAAAAAAATTGAAAATAACAAGTTTAAATATAAAACAAATTATTATTTTAGATTTGGATAATTAAGTGAAATATGTTTGAAATTAAAAAATTTTTATGTCGGTACGAAATTTGTAAATCCTGGACCCTAAACCCCAAATCCCAAACTAGTTTATGATTTACAATTTGAAAAAGAAAATAGAAAATAACAAGTTTAGATATAAAACAAATTATTATTTCGAATAATTAAATAAAATTTGTTGGTACGAAATTTGCACCCTAAATCCCAAACCCCCAAACTAGTTTATGATTTATAATTTGAAAAAGAAAATAAAAAATAACAAATTTAGATATAAAACAAAATATTATTTCGAATAATTGAGTGAAATATGTTGGTACAAAATTTGTAAACCCTGAACCCTAAACCCTAAAACCCCAAACTAGTTTATGATTCACAATTGAAAATAAAAAATAACAAATAACAAATTTAGATATAAAACAAATTATTATTTTAGATTTTGGCATATTTGATTATATTATTTTAGATTTTGGCATGTTTGATTACATTATTTTAGATTTTAGCATGTTTGATTACATGTTTTAACTTGGTTATATATATACTATGTTATAACAGATAAAGAGTGCAGAGTGCATGTAATTGTGTTGGTGCAACTAATTGTCTTGTTCCTAACCCAATTTTTTAAATTGGATTTCAATTTTGCTAATTCAATTTTGCAGATCATTATTTAAATAAATTATTGTACAATTATGATTGATTAATGATTTTGTATTATAAGAAAAGTGTTCGGTGTTTATATATAAGAAAAGTGTAATTGGTGTTTATGTAATCAATTTTTATTGGTTAATCAGGCTAATCATTGGTTAATCAGGAATTTCCTTGGTTTAGAATTTCTCAATTATTTTAGTCCAAACGACTCTCCCAGGTTGCCCCATAGAAGCCCCAAATGACCCAGCCATACCTTACTGCTTGCATGTGATACCAAACGATATGTTCAAGCCGTTTGAGTATACACTCAAACGATATGGTGGTACCGTTTGAGTGTACACTCAAACGGCACGATCAGACTGTTCCATAGAGATTCTAGGAGTCAATTCTCAAACAACAAACTCAGACCACGTGGATGTACACTAGAATGACATGGTGGTATCGTT
Source organism: Coptis chinensis (assembly GCF_015680905.1). Lineage (NCBI taxonomy): Eukaryota > Viridiplantae > Streptophyta > Magnoliopsida > Ranunculales > Ranunculaceae > Coptis > Coptis chinensis. The sequence continues at coordinate 36,982,589 of NC_141456.1, read as the reverse complement.
TGAGTGTATACTCAAACGACATGGTGAGACCGTTTGAGTGTACACTCAAACGACCCGGAGGTGACCGGTTGAATTGGTTGTTGGGCCCGGACTTTGATGACAAACTTGTAAAATTTCTTATTTTTTGGGGGTTGCCCAATCCAATTTGATGAGTGCCCAATTAAACTATTAATTATTGTATACTTTGTTTTCCACACAAAATAAAATGGTTTCTCCTGTTCTCTGGCCTGTTAACTTAATGAACATACATGGCTAATGCACCATTATATATTTTATATAGTGGTTCCAAACTTTCATTCATACGAAGAGATTTCCCTTTACGGTTTCACCACTATTAATTTAAATGGGATATTAATTAGGCATGTAAGTTGTGACAAGTAACAACCATTAACAGATTAACTTGGTACAAATATACAAGGGGAAACGACAGTTCAAAATACCCATGGATTAATGGTTGCAGCCATTCTGGCCTTGTTCCCCATACTTCTCTGGACCTCTTTTCAGCTAACTGCCTCCAACTTACACTGGCTGATAATCAAGTGTTCAGGCCGTTTAATGCTCCCATCGTTAACAAAGTATATTGGCTTTTCTGTTAAGTCAATTCACATTAGAGCTGATGTTACACATTTTCATATTGTACTAGAATTCAATGGGGGCACATTCGCATATTGTAGCTAGTCTAAATAAATTTATTTCATACTATGGATATCACTATTTGCAGTGAATTATCAATTAGATAAACCAAGCAGAGATATGATTGAGAGAGTAATAAAAATTGCATTACCATTCTAGAATGAGGTTGCATAAAATTTATTGGAAACTAAACAAGTACATCTGTGATTGAACAACGCCATTTGTTCTCTCATTGTTCCTGTTCAAATAAAGCATATAAGAAAAATCCGTAGGACCATTTATATATAATGTAGGTTGTACAAAACACAAGTTAAGTTTAAGGTGTGCAAAATGGCAGTAGTACTCTCCCACTAATGATGTTTCTTTTGTGGAGTGAAAGAAAAAATAGGTGAGTTTTTGGGCTAGTGACAGAGTGCTGCTACGAGCGAAAATAAGTCTTCATAGACAAAGTGGAGGCGGTTCGGTCTACACAAAATGGAAACATCGGCGAATGCCTTTGGGCTAAGTTCCCTTCAGAGTTGATGAGCCTTGGGCTAGGGTCCTTCAATGTAACCTGTGTAGGTTACATAAAATAGCAAGGATAACATTTCAATTTCTTAGTCTAACATAGTCGCATATTTAGAAGAAACAAAAAACACGGTTTACTAGTGGTATTTAAACAAGCTAATCATTTTATTCACAATCATGCAGCCATGCGGTTAGCACAAAGGGAACTATTCTTTCACCTTTTACTAAAGAATACCGTGTGCTCTTGCTGTACATGGAGGCATACGCCAATTTTTTGGAGGGATTCTCATAGTTATAGTTATGTTAACGCTTATTTGGGATAATTATTTATGTTAGTGTGTTGGATTATAATTACTTAACACATATTGATTGTATTTATAATGTACACACCTTGAAATAATGTGAATTATATTTGCTTTTTAGTATTTTATTTAGATGAGTTTAGCAAGTTATTTTGGTCTTGAGGTAAAATTTAGAGTCTATTTGTGCTGAATTATCTCTAGTTTGTAGTTGAAGTCGAGCCTATACACAATAAAAGTCAAATTAAACTCTAAAACCTATGATCGAATTCAAATTTGTAGTCTAGAAGAATAGGAATCTAGACTCGTGCATTAAGCTACTCGAATACTCAATGAGTCGAGTTTGAGCACGAAATAAAGCTCGAACAAAATTTGAGCTCGACTCAACAGATACACAAGCCAAGCTTGAGCACCCTAGTACTCAACACGAGTAGCTCGATGACCAACCCTACTTCGGTGGAGAGAGCTATAGCTATGATTCAATTTTAAGATCTATTGGAAATACAATTCTAGGAACTAAGTTCTTCGATTGCCACCATTGATAAGTGCTCAAAAAGTGCTATTTAACCCTCGATTATGCCTTTTGTTTAGCCATCTTAGTGGACTAATAGTATTTATAAGTTGTGTTTTAAGATTCTACAGGTGAAAAAGAGAGTTTTGTAGAATATTAGAGAAAATGGGGTAAAACGAAGCAATTCGGAGCATTAATGATCACATGGGAGGTCCGTGGACAATCATGGAGAAGGCCAAGGAATTGGAGCTATTAAATATGCGACTTGGACCTATTTTAAAGTCTATTTGGAAGCCCAAGGCCAAAGGATTCGTTGCTTGGACCAAAGCCCCAAAAGAGGATAGAAGGATAGAAGCGAAAGAGAAATTGGCTTACGCTGCAGGGACGATGGATCGGCGCCCAGACGCATTGATGCATCCGGGACGATAGATCGATCGGCGTCGACGCATTGATTAAGTCCTGGGACACATGGATAATGCGCCCGGACGCATGAATCGATTAATCGTAGCCAATTTTCTTCAATTTTGAAGGCTAAGTCGGACTCACGAAAAGAAACCTATTTGTATTAGGAAACAAATGACGGTTTGGAATGCTTCTAGAACTCATTGTAACCCCTATAAATAGAGGACCTAAGTGCCTCATGTAATTTGCCAATTCACTTATATTCTTGTCTCCAGAACTTGAGGCGAGAGAGATTAATAACAAAAGATCGGTTTTAACTAGTCGAAGTCTTAATAAATTAGTCTTTCTAGTCTTATGTTCTTCAACTCTTCTTCTTCTCGTTCTTTCGTGTTCTTCCTTCTATATGGAAGGCTAATCTTCTTCCTTCAAGGGAGGAGATGAAGCCAGTGCTTAAGGTTTAATGATTCTTCCGGTTCATGGTGTTCTTCAATCGGGTTAGTTCTTTATGTTTGTAGTTATTAGTTCCATTGCCCACACGAGGGGGATGGAAGTATAGAATAGGGTTTATGTTTTGCAATATTAATATCATGCTAGTGTTCTTTACTTTTCTTCTAATAGTGTAATTCTTTAGAGTTAGGGAAGTATTCTTTGTGTTGCCTTAGAAGGGGTAGCTCAGGGAGTGGCTGCCTAGGGGAAGTATTCTTTGTGTTTGCCTTAAGTGGTGATTCATTGAATGGCTGCCCTATTAGGAAGTACTCTTTGATGTTGTTCTTGGTAATACATTGAATGACTGCCCGAGCTTACATAAAAGGAAAGAAGATATTAATAGCATAAACATAAGAACAACCTTAAGTAGAGTTAATTGTTAACGATGTTTCATCCAAAAGGCCATCGGCACTCGCTCGATTGCCTAATTGTAGTCTACTTGTAAGAACAACCATGAAGCAGAAGGTCATAGATTAAAAGTATTGGTGGATTCTAATCTCTTGAATTCTCTCTCTTATAAATTCTCAATAGTTTAGTTAGTTTAGCATTAGAATCTACAATCTCTACAACATTAGTTTTTAATCCCTCAAACCCCCTTTCCAATCCTGTTCTTCACATAACATACACTTAAAAGTGGAACGATACCCTACTCATCCTTTACTTAGTGGGGGATAATTAGGTTTTGATACGCTTCTCTTTTGTTCAACGATCATCATCTATCTACATCATCCATACACCATCTAAACACACAAAAAGAGGTAGTGTCAATGGCGCCGCTGCCGCTTTAAGTTGTTTATGTTTAACGTTTTCTTTCAAGATTAGAATTTTGGATATTGAGGTAATTTTAGCCGCATCATCCATCCTTTTAAGAAAGAAAGAAGCTTGAAGGACATCTCGAAGACAAGATCTACCATCCAGGTTAGTCGAATCTTCATTCTTTTTATTGCTTTCTTAGTATAGTTGCATCATAGTTTAGTTTTATTGCTTTCTAGTATAATTGCATTTAGGATCTTTTCAACAATTGAAGTTGTAAGCCAACACAGCGAAATATCAGACTCTAGTGTTTCTTGTCTGAATCTTGACAAACGGACTATCGCCTGCGTAGGCGTGGTACTTAAGCAATCTAAGTGATTCACCATAACCCTAGAAGAGACGACTTTTAGACAACGGGCGAGATACTAGCTGCAAAGCCCAACCCAGTTGAAGGAAAGTAGTTTTACATTCTAGTATAATTTAGAATAGTTGCATATTAGTTTAATTACCTTCAAGCATAGTAGGATAGTGTTTTTTTTGTTATTTTCGCGTAGAATTTTCTAGTGTATGCCCCGTCGTCCATATCATCGTCCGGTAAGAACACAACAGTGGACAAGGTTTAACAACCGACTCACAAGAATACTAGACGAGATTGATACAATGGCCGCAAGCAATGATGGAGGTGTTTTGGACACCAATAATCCTGAAGCCATCCCACCCATGCAAGCACAACAGAGGAAAAAGCTGAGTGATTTCTATTCACCAATCATTGGAGACCCACCAAGCAGTATTGTTTTTCCAGAGACAGAAGCTAACCAGTTTGAACTTAGAGCATCGAATCTCTATGCTTCCAAAGTTCAATGGTTCGCATAATGTTCAAATTTTTTATGTTCACATGAACAAATTTCTATCGATCCTCGAGAACTTTCAAGAACCAGAATATCGGGGATGAGAGTATCAAGTTAATCCTTTTTCCACTCTCACCGAAGGTAAAGCATCCGAATGGTTAACCGCGACACCGATCAATTCAATCAACAACCGGGAGAAGTTAAGAACAAAGTTTATGAACAAGTTCTACCCACCCCGCAGATGCAATGCAAAGAAGCCATCAACAATTTCAAAGGGAAGGCGACCGAAGAATATCATCAAAGTGGGAGAAATTCAATAATCTGCTAGTCTCATGTCCACATCATGGTTATGATAAAGATAATAATCGCTCATTTTTCTTTCGAGGACTTTCTACTATGAACAAGATGATGATATGATCAATGCATCAAGGTAAGTTTACATCATTGGATGGAGAGGAAGCCTACAACTTTTCGAGAATTTAGTCAAGACACTCAACAATGGAGTACTAGCAACGAGGACGTAGCTAGAGTGTGGAGGGTAGAAGAAATTTGGCAACCAAATTCAAGAAGACCCAAATCAAGCAATGCTATCAATTATGGCAAGCCTATCAAGCGGGACTTGAAAATCTAAACAAGAAGTTTGATCGGTTATCCATGAATCCTCCAAAACCAAACAATTTCCAAGCTAAACCTCACCATCCAAGCCTTGTTATACCATTTGTGAGCTATGTTCTCGATGAAGGCCACACCACTAAAAGAGTGTTCAGATTATCGGATACTAATGAGAAGCATGTAGTATCAACTCTTTAGGAAAAATAACCAGTTCAATCAGGGGACAAAATTATTGGAAACCACAAAATACAAATCGAGGAATTTTCCTCCGTGATTCCAAAATCACCAAATCGGTTCGAATAACCGATGATCGGTTCAAAAAACCGCCAAAGAACCATACAAAATCAGCGGTCATACCGAACCCGGCAATACCAAGCCAACACAAACAAAGAGTTAGTACCGGATCTTATGAGTGGATATATTGCCCCCTACGCACTCACTCAAGCAAAGCGGTTATCCCACATCCGGAAGAAGCTATCACCACCATTGTCAATGAATAAACAGATAAATCAAAAACCCGAAGTTGGAGAATAACTTTAGTGTCATTCAAGGCCGATAGGGCAAATCGCCGCCTTGACAGAGAGATCAAAAGGACCATTACCAAGCCTACTGAGCCAAAACCGAAAGGAAGAGGTGTCCCGCGGTGGATAACCCGGAGATTACTCACCGAATGCCCAAGTTAATTTGTCACCACGAGGAGGGGCAAGAAAGTTGATAATGAGGATTTTGTCTATGAACCAGAAAAGATTCTGGAGCCTAAGGTAACTTATGTCCCCACCATCCCACCCAGGTTCTAACATTCCGGATATATCTAGTGTTGTGCCACCAAGAAACCGCTGTTGAAAAGAAGTTGAAGGAACTACCGTGGAAGTAAGTAAGAAGAAGCCATCACGAGTGACTCCACCTGTCACTCCACTAATTGTTACCAAGCCAACCGAACCGAAAAGAAGAGAACCGATATTGAAGAATCCGCCAAAGACCGTTTCCTTCAAACTAGTGAATAATTTAAAAGATGACCAAGACAAAGGAGATTTTGCGATGTATTTCAGAATTTGCGATTAATATCCCATTTCGACCGCCATCAAGCAAGTTCCCTCTTATGCCAAGTTCCCGAAAGATCTAGTAAAGAAGAAGACCAACATTCGAAAGAAGCTTTTTATCGCTTCAAAGATGTTCATCATTACCTACAAAATCTATCGGTTGTGAAACCGAAAGATCCCGAAGTCCAACTGCTACATGCGAATGGAGATTCTTTGGAGGAACAAGCTTTATTAGATTTGGGTGCCAGTGTGAATCTTCTACCATATTTCGTCTACGAGAAGTTGGGCTTGAAGGATCTAAAACCGACTGATGTTACTTTACAGTTGGCAGATAGATCAGTGAAGATACCTAGAGGACTAATTGAAGACATCATAGTCAAGATCGAAGATTTCTATTATCCGGTTGATTTCATAGTACTCGACACAGAACCTACATCTGGTAGGCAAATACCAATCATTCTAGGCAGACCATTCTTGGCCACTGCAAATGCACTCATCAACTGTCGAAACGGTAATATGACGTTATCCTTTGGTAATATGAAAGTCGAGACCAATGTTTTCCATATGTTACAAAGAACCACGTGAAGTATGTATCGCGTGAACGAGGTATGCATGATTGAAGCGTTAGCACAGGATTATCTGACTCATTCATATCCTGCTGACGAGTTATTGAAAGCTCTGACAGACTCAGATTGTGAGGAACTTAGTGTTGAGTCAATCAATGCGATTTTGGATTCATCACCTGTCATGGATGACATCAAGTTCAAAGAAAAACTTGAATCGCCTATGCTTGATGGACCACCTAAAGAGCTTAAGAAAGAGCCACCTAAGCTAGAATTGAAGCCTTTACCGCCTACACTCAAGTATGTTTTCTTGGGAGATTTGGGAACCTACCCAAGAGTCATTGCATCGATTTGACTAAGGAGCGGGAATCCGTGTTAGTAGCACTTTTAAAGGAACACAAGTCACCTATAGGTTGGACAATTGATGATATCAGGGGATCAGCCCTATGATAGTTCAACATAGGATTCATCCGGAAGAGGATTCCAAGACTTCTAAGCAACCACAGAGGAGGCTTAATCCGAAAATGAAGGAAGTAGTTAGAGAAGAGGTCGCCAAACTCCTTTGACGGCATTATCTATCCCTATTTCGATAGTCAATGGGTTAGTCCAGTTCAAGTTGTGCTAAAGAAGTCCGGAACCACGTTGATCGAGAACGAGAACAATGAGTTGATTCCAACCAGGATTCGACCGGATGGAGAGTTTGCATCGACATGTGAAGTTTGAATAGCGATCGAGGAAAGACCATTTTCCATTGCCATTTATCGATCGATGTTAGAAAGATTATTTGGACAAGCTTACTACTCGCTTTCTTGATGGTTACTCGGGATATTTTCAAATCCATATTCACCCCGAGGACCAAAAGAAGACCACATTCACATGTCCATTCGAACATTAAGCTACCGTCAGATGCCTTTTGGTCTATGCAATGCACCGCCACTTTTCAACGATGCATGATGAGTATTTTTGACGACATGGTGGAGAAATACATGGAAGTTTTTATGGACGATTTTTCAGTTTTTGGATCATCTTTTGAGGATTGCCTACACCATCTCTCCTTAGTCCTTAAACGTTGTTGTGATACCAACTTAGTTCTGAACTGGGAAAAGTGTCACTTCATGGTAAAGGAAGGGATAGTGCTAGGTCACCAAGTTTCAAAGGAAGGAATTCTAGTAGATCGAGCGAAGATTGATATTATAAAGGATCTACCCAAACCAAGAACTGCCAAAGATATCCGTGCCTTCCTAGGTCACGCTGATTCTACCGCCGATTTATCAAAGATTTCATTAGAATTGCAAGACATTGTCACACATCCGTTAGGGAAAGATATTGTCTTTGATTTTGATACATCATGTGTTGAAGCTTTTTATGAAGTTAAAGGAAGCACTAACTTCAAGCACCAATCATTCGCGGCGCCGATTGGAGCCGACCATTTGAAATCATGTGTGATGCATCCGATTATGCTATAGGAGCCGCTCTAGGACAAAGAGACAAGAAAGTGCCATATGCAATCTACTATGCTAGCAAGACTCTAAATGGAGCTCAGATTAATTATCCTACCACGAGAAGGAACTCTTAGCCGCCCTATTCTCTTGACAAATTCGACAATATCCGATAGGTTCAAAGGTGATTGTCTATATCGACCATGTTGCCTTTGCAAGGCCATTTACTCGCTAAAGGGGATGCCAAGCCAAGATTGATCCGATGGATACTACTTTTACAAGAATTTGATTTGGAGATACGTGATAAGAAAGGAACAGAGAATGTCGTTGCTGATCACCTTTCTAGATTGCTAGTGGAGAATACGGAAGACAATTTACAAATATGTGAGACTTTTCCTGATGAACAGTTGTTTAGTATATCAGAAGTGCCATGGTACAGCCACATTGCAAATTATCTTGTGACCGACAAGGTACCATCACATTGGAGCAAGCAAGAAAAAGATTTATTCTACTCAAAGGCCAGATATTATTTTTGGGATGATCCATACTTATTCAAGAAGTGTTCGGATCAAATTATTCGAAGATGCATCCCAGAATTGGAACAGGAATCCATTCTATCATTCTGTCATGATCAGCCTTGCGGAGGACACTTTGGCCCGCAACGTACTGCAGACAAGGTATTACAAGCTGGATTCTATTGGCCTACTCTTTTTAAAGATGCAAATATTTATTGCAAAGCATGTCCGAGATGCCAATTTCTGGGTAAAACCTCGAAAAGGTTCGAGTGGCCTCAACAACCAATCCTTATCTCAGAAATCTTTGATGTATGGGGTATAGATTTCATGGGACCATTTCCTCCTTCTTTTGGTTACACCTACATTCTACTTGCTGTGGACTATGTTTCAAAATGGATTGAAGCAGTTCCTACGAAGACCGCCGATCATAAAGTCGTCGTGGACTTTTCAAGAAGAACATTCTACCAAGATTTGGAACACCGAGAGCCATCATCGCTGATAACGGTTCTCACTTTTTTGTAACCGTGTATTTGGGAATCTTATGGCAAAGTATGGAGTAATTCACAAGCTAGCTTTTTACCATATCATCCTCGGACTAATGGTCAGCGTAAGTTTGAATAGGGAAATCAAGAGTATTCGAGAAGACAAGAAATCCATCTAGGAAAGATCGGTCTCTTAGACTCCAAGATGCATTATGGGCATCTGTAACAGCATTCAAAACACCCATAGGGATGTCGCCTCTATCGCTTGGTATATGGAAAAGCATGTCATCTACCTGTTGAAGTTAGAACATAAAGCCTATTAGGGCAGTGAAAGAGATGAATTTCAACCTAGATCAAGCAGAGAAAGGAGGAAGCTTCAGATCGCTGAATTAGAGGAATTGAGAAGTGTTGCTTATGATAAGTCGAGGATTTACAAGGATAAGACTAAAGCATTACATGATAGAAGAATTTCAAGAGAGAATTTGAACCCGACGAAGGTTCGGGTCTACAACTCTCGCCTAGAAATTTTCCCCCGAAAGCCGAGATCTAGATGGATCGGGACCGTTTATAGTAAGACATGTCACACCTTTTGGAGCTATTGAAGTAGAAGACATAAAGAGAAGGACTCGCTTCAAAGTCAATGCTCATCGACTAAAGCCTTTTCTGGAGTTACCTAATCGGAGACGTGGAGGCTATTTTTCTCAAGGATCCGGGTTTATCAGACCACTGTTGAAGCGGAAAATTGGGGTAAGTTACCTACACACCTTAAAGATTACATTCTATGTCTTGTTGAACCTGTTACTCTATCTAGTTTAAGTTTTTTTGCATGAGGAAGCCAAGCGTCGTAAGCTTGACTCTTAGGATCTCATTAGTATAAGTGCCATCGATAGCCGCCCCTCGATTTTCATAACTTTGTCCTTTCATCGAGAGGAGTTGCAAGCCACGGAGTCAAAGTCTCATAACTCTAGTGTAATCGAAAGTATAAAATGTCTATAGGAAGTAAGCATGTTGTTGAGAGATCAGTTTTGGAATGGGAATTCTAGTCTTGAGGATCCGACTTTAAAAGACTCATATTATGTCTTGGGGATCCGAATAAAAAGACCTAAAAATTTGTTTCTTGAACTAATCTCGATATTAGGCATCAATGGTAATATCCTACCTTTTTCTCATCCATTTCATTTACTTCTTTATACATTGAGGTCAATGCATGCATAAGTAGGGGGGGGTGTACTTGAGAAATGAATTTGAAAATTAGTTTTCAAAAACTAAAATATTTTTGTTTCTATATCAAGAGCATGAGAAAAATAAATTTTAATGATGAGTCCGGGATATAGATTCTATCTTCGCTTAGTCTTTGAGTTTGATAGATAGTTGATATTATTGATTTCATTACCGCTTTTTAGACTATTTATTATGCTCGGACATAGTTCTTATTGATAGAATCTTTATCAAGGCACCACCATAATACTTGGTCAGTTTTGTGTACTTTTGCTAGAAGAGAGATTTAAACCCCTAGTAAACTGAAAGTAGAATTTTTAGACTTAGCCCGTGAGACTTGAGCTTTATACTCATTTTTTGGAGAGTTCTTACGAAAAATCCGAATCTTAGTGACTCATCATCTTTCAATTCTTTATGTCGTTGTAATATAGTCTCATTATTCTTTAATTTGGTTAATCACGAAGTGACATCAACTGGGGAGATAGCCATTAGGTCTTGTAGTCTATTCAAAACAGAGTATCATACTGATAAGTCAAGTAGTGAACCCATTCAGCCTTTATCCCACCTAGTAGGACCATCATGTTAAACCCTTTTGAGCCTTACAATAAGCCATTTTCTTTCATAAAACCCTCTACCATTCACCCTTCACCCAACTCCAGACAAGAAGTATAGCCAAAATCTTTATCAGCCATACCCATATGTTTCTGAGAATACGAGGGGCACAAGGAGGAAGAAAGACCAAAAAAGGAAGATTACAAGGAAATACCAGAGAGATACAATGAATCCCATCATTCTGTTCAAAGTGAAAGAAGCTAGTGGAAAACAAGCATATCCAGTACTAATCAAGGATATACCACTGAAGTAAAAAAAAAAAAAAAAAAAAAAAAAAAAAAAAAAGAGTTGAACAGAATGGATGGAAAAGGTAAGATAAAGGAAGAATTTTCTCTGCAATACAGAATTTGAAGAAATCTTCCAAAGAAAGAAGCAAAACCCTTAGTGTTTTCAGAAACAACCTTAGAATCCTTTTTACCTTTCCTTCATAAACCAATACCCAAGCCAAGTTACAACCTATGACTTATCATTACAAGATGGTACTAAGTCTAGAATAGGTGAGAGGATGCTAAAGTGAAGGACCCGACACTTCATATGTGATTGACATTCTTTCCATGAGACTAATTTTATTCGTAAGTCCTGTTTTTCAAGGTAGTATGTGGGATGTTCAGATGCATTATTCTTTTCCCCACATACATGAGGTAAAATAGTAGACCATCTTCCTCGAGAGATTCTTTTCTCGAGAGTATGACCCGTGAGGATTGAAAGTCGAGATTATCTACCTATGGTAAACTAGGGATTCCGTTTCTTGGATAGGAGAGTATAGGAGATTGACTAAGTACACACATAAGCCTTGATTGAGAATTTTGTCAATTTTACTATCTCCCATCATAATCTATGAGTCTTTGTAGAAATGTAGTTAGCAATGGAGACCGCCTATTGGGGTAAGCACTAAGTGGGTAAGGAATTTTCTCTCTCGAAAAATATTATCATTCTTAAACATGCTATTGATTGATTTTGTGGGTATATCACCGAAAACCCTCACGAGACTATAACTCGCCCTTTTGGGGAACTTAAAGGTTTAAAGCCTTGTTGCATATGGTAAATGCAATCAGCGATGCTTGCTAAAATGAGTTAGGATTTTATTTTTGTTATTAGGATATGATTTTGATCACTTATCTATTTTTATCTTATTTGCTAAGAGACTAGCAAAAAAGGTTAGTTGGGAGTTGTGATAAGTGCTCAAAAAGTGCTATTTAACCCTCGATTATGCCTCTTGTTTAGCCATCTTAGTGGACTAATAGTATTTATAAGTTGTGTTTTAAGATTCTACAGGTGAAAAAAAGAGTTTTGTAGAATATTAGAGAAAATGGGGTAAAACGAAGCAATTCGGAGCATTAATGATCACATGGGAGGTCCGTGGACAATCATGGAGAAGGCCAAGGAATTGGAGCTATTAAATATGCGACTTGGACCTATTTTAAAGTCTATTTGGAAGCCCAAGGCCAAAGGATTCGTTGCTTGGACCAAAGCCCGCAAAAGAGGATAGAAGGATAGAAGGATAGAGCAGAAGAGAGAAAATCGGCTTATGCGTCTGGGACGCATGGATAATGCGTCCAGACGCATGAATCGACACTGTAGCCAATTCCTTCTCAGTTTTGAAGACGAAGTCGGACTCTGAAAGAAACCTATTTGTATTAGGAAACAAATGACGGTTTGGAATGCTTCTAGAACTCATTGTAACCCCTATAAATAGAGGACCTAAGTGCCTCATGTAATTTGCCAATTCACTTATATTCTTGTCTCCAGAACTTGAGGCAGAGAGAGATTAATAATAAAAGATCGGTTTTAACTAGCTGAGTCTTAATAAATTAGTCTTTCTAGTCTTATGTTCTTCAACTCTTCTTCTTCTCGTTCTTCGTGTTCTTCCTTCTATATGGAAGGCTAATCTTCTCCTTCAAGGGAGGAGATGAAGCCCGATGCTTAAGGTTTAATGATTCTTCCGGGTTCATGGTGTTCTTCAATCAAGGTTAGTTCTTTATGTTTGTAGTTATTAGTTCCATTGCCCACACCAGGGGATGGAAGTATAGAATAGGGTTTATGTTTTGCAATATTAATATCATGCTAGTGTTCTTTACTTTTCTTCTAGTAGTGTAATTCTTTAGAGTTAGGGAAGTATTCTTTGTGTTGCCTTAGAAGGGGTAGCTCAGTGGAGTGGTCTGCCTAGGGGAAGTATTCTTTGGTTTGCCTTAAGTGGTGATTCATTGAATGGTCTGCCCTATTAGGAAGTACTCCTTGATGTTGTTCTTGGTAATACATTGAATGGCTGCCCGAGCTTACATAAAAGGAAAGAATATATTAATAGCATAAACATAAGAACAACCTTAAGTAGAGTTAATTGTTAACGATGTTTCATCCAAAAGGCCATCGGCACTCGCTCGATTGCCTAATTGTAATCTACTTGTAAGAACAACCATGAAGCAGAAGGTCATAGATTAAAAGTATTGGTGGATTCTAATCTCTTGAATTCTCTCTCTTATAAATTCTCAATAGTTTAGTTAGTTTAGCTTAGTTTAGCATTAGAATCTACAATCTCTACAACATTAGTTTTTAATCCCTCAAACCCCTTTCCAAATTCTCGTTTCTTCACATAACATACACTTAAAAGTGGAACGATACCCTACTCATCCTTTACTTAGTGAGAGATAATTAGGTTTTGATACGCTTCTCTTTTGTTCAACGATCATCATCTATCTACATCATCCATACACCATCTAAACACACAAAAAGAGGTAGTGTCAACCATCACATTCTATCTGTAGCCGTTGGTGTGTCCAGTTAGTACAGAACAAAATAGGAAGGGCTGTGTTGGACCCTTGATTTTATACCAATATATATACCATATATTCCAAAGAAGCAAACCTTTAACTTATTTTAAGACATTGAATGTTATGGCATTGAAATTGATGATGATCAGGAGGGCGTGAATCTGGTTTGCCGTCTTTAGTCCCAAGAAAATATCTTACAGCGTACAGAAAACAGACTAATGACAAAAGGGAGGGTGACAAAAGGAAGGGGTTCTAGAAATATATCTTATAAAAATACGTAAATAAACTCAAAATCGTTAAGGCATTCATAAGTTTTATATTAGACTAATTTTTTATAGATATGATCTCCTAACTATTCTAAATATTGTCAATCGTTGTGCTCATACGTGAATTTCACCAGAATCCAAAATCCTAACTACATGAGCAGGTTAAGTAGGTTATCAAACCATTATAATTTCAAACTGTGGACCATGCGAAGAGATTTCCCATTATCATTAGATCAGCTTCAGATGTGCCCATTATTTCTTCCTGCCCAGTTGTGGACCTTTTACCACTAATAGATTAATGGGATAATCTGCATGTAAGTTGTAACAACCATTTGAAGATTAACTGATACTTTAATATACAAGGGTAAACGACGTTCCAATATGTATGTATATTCCTAATTTGTTGCAGCCATTCTGTTTTTTTTTCCCATATTATATTCCTCTAGACCTCTTTTCATCTAACTGCTTCCAACTTATACTGCTCATAATAAAGTGTTCAGGCCTTTTTAACCACCAGGACCAAATTAACCTAGGCCATATTCAATTACTCTGAGTTTTTTCTCTCTTATTTATAAGGGTTGTATTGCATAGAAAATTTTAAAACTGAAGACATTCGATGAATGCTCCCATCCAGGCATACAAGGTGTCTGTTGGTTTTTCTGTTAAATCATTTTACAAACATTGTAATTAATCGTACAGATTTCCATATTGTATTAGAGTTAACGGTGTACATTTGCATATTGTAGTCTAAAAATGTATGTTTGCACGTTCACTTGGCGAGGTGCCGAGGTTATTGCCTCAGCGCCTCTCTTATATTGGCATGGTCGCATGGACTTACTATTTGATCCTCTGGTAATGCTCGTACTTTTAGAAATGTGGAAACATCAATATATGTGTTGTGCGCCATATATTACTAACTTTTTGTAAGTGCGCATCTAAGAGCTAGGGCTGTCAATGGGGCAGCCAAGCCCGAATTCCGATTGAATCCGAACCGATAAGATAAAGACTTAGACTTTAAATTTAACCTGATAAGATTATTGGGTTAGGTGTGGACATGCCTATATCCGATCCGATAATGGCCCGGCCCGAAATCTATAATAATTTTATGTGTTTTATATTTAATATTACTAATATATATCTATTATATTTACTGAAAGTTGACATAGAAAATTGGAAGCCATATTGGTTAGTATTGTGTCTGCCACACAGGAGATATGGGTATCAAATATGATTTGGGCCCGGCCTGGACTTTCCAATGCAAGTCACTTTGAGGGGAAATAACAACTTGTCACCCTTATGAGTCAAAAACAATGCAAGGATGACAATGAGGGTAGCTACTGAGATAGTTGTCGACTTGTGATCTTCAGACGGAACATTTTATTTCGTCTTGAGTTTTTTTTTAGATTTTTTGTCTAGACGGGATATTTTATTCCGTCCGAAACATTTTTTTTTTTTCATTTTTTACATTTAGACGGAATGAACATCTCATCCAAAGTTTAAAGTCACCTATGCATTGTGTAGCTCCTAACAGTTTTTCACCAAAAATGTAAGAATGAAGGGAAATAGCTAGTCCTATATGTGGAGGTAACAAGCTGTTGCTTGCATTAGAAATGCTCTAATTGTATTCCATTAGGGTGGTACTACGCGCTCTTCCCTCCCTTAGTGGGATCCGCACTTGGTTAGTGAAGCACAGGAGGATAAGTGGTGTTAGGATGGTGTGATATCTAAGTCTCTAAGGTCACTTTCACATTAACTAAATTCAAAACTATGATCATACTACGGGGTTGCACCATGTGCAGTGAATTTCCTATCATATAAACCAAACAGAGCCATGATTGAGAGAAAGAAAATCACAATTGCATTACCATTCTCGAATAAGGTTGCACTAACTCTTCTTGGAATATATTGCACTAAAACATCTGCGATTGATCAATTCAAATGGTTCTCTTCGTTGTTCATATTTCACCTATAAAGAAAACTCCTCGCATATCTATTTTATGACGGTTTTGAATTTAATATAAAACTCTTTTGCCATAACTTTCACAAAAGAAACGTTTTTTTGTGACTGTTTTTTGGCATTTGTTACTGTTTTATATGGTGGATATAGGCTTCTCTGGAGGAATTATTTGTGACGATTTTGAGAAAAAAAAAATGACCCCCACTTTGTCACAGTTTTAAAGAAAAAAAACAATGACAAAAGATTTTTTATCACTGTTTTTAATATTAATAGTGATATAAATGATGTTTTGTTGTAATGTAGTTGATTTGTGTGTTTTAATTAGTGATTTAAGTTATACGAAAACATCTTATTTTCTCATGACAAACACTCTTATCATTTTGCAATCTATTTTTTTTATTTTTTTATTTTGGATTATTGATAATTGAAGAATAATTGAGTCGATTTCAGTATCGGTTCGACAAGCAATTGGACAACAATTGAATTTCTTTTTTCAAATCCTTAAATCTTATGTTAATCAACCGTGTGATTTATCTCAATTTCGATATTGTTGTCATCGATGATATTTTTAAGTTTGGAGTTGTAGTCTGATACATATGCAAAACACCACTATGCATGTGTACAACACACATATGTAAATATTATTACGATGCATGTGTATACGAACATGCACATACCATTATTATGTATGTGTATAACACACATGCAAACATCATTGTATATGTGTACAACACACATGCAAACACCACTATGCATGTGTACAACACAGAGAGAAGAGAGAGGAGAGGAGAGAGAGACGATAGAGTGAGAGTAGCTACATATGTTTTTTTTAGTTTTAAATTAAAACACTTAGAGGGGCAAAACTGTCTTTTTGTATTTTTGTCCTAGAACCATAATTCCAGCCACACCTGCCTAGAAACGTAATTCTCACCCAGTTTTGTCCCATGGATCCGATTTCTATTCTCAGTTCATGTAATTGGGCTGCAAATCGAGAGTCCAATTTTCCAAATATTTTCACCTGAAGTCCATTTCAATTTTAATTTCACCATAAGTCTAAAATCGGGCTGACTTCATCATGTGTCATTATTTTTATTTATCATTTTTTACAAATCGGGCTGACGTCATCATATGTAATGTGTAAATTTAAAATTTCATATGTAAATACAAATTTATATATGATGACATCAGCCCGGTTTTGAACTTATGGCAAAATTAAAAATCAATGTGGACTTATGGCGAAATTATTATTGGGCTTTGTCCTGGGGCTGTAATCACTGTTCTCAATTTCTCACATCCCTACAAAGAGTACTGAGTACTCCCCTATAGGAGCATGACCCCAGTCGAAAATATAGGATATTTTTTATCAGGTAACTAAGTATTTTTTTTTTTTATGAAAATATCTATCAAGTGACTTGGTCACCAAGACGATATCCACTAGAATCTAATTTCTAACCGTCTCCTGACCCTTGTTAGCAATTCGGGATACGGCAAAAATTCGGTACGAAAATAATTCAAGAATTATTTGGTGACTCAAAAAAACGGTACGGTCAAATATTCGGTCAAAAATTTGCAATACGGCAATTATGCGATGTTTAATTAATACGTGTTTTAAACGTTTGGTTGCAAAAGTTTGTAAGAAAAAAATTCATAATATTATGTTAGTAAATATTAATAATAGTTGTCATTTTTTACAACATATCCAAACAATTTAGCTACGAAAATATTAAAATTAATTGAACGGTCCACATAGGTACCTTCATTTATTTGTTCTTGGATTGAAATTACAATTCAAACTTCAAAATACACACACAACATAGCATAACATGACAATTTAAATATTGCCTAAAAAGTATAAAAATAAAACTTTTGGATTATTATTATTATTATTATTTTTTATTGGTAAGCCTGTTTTTTAAATGAGATCAGTAACTCTTTGATGCGAGCCCCAAACCTCTGGTATCATCACCCAAAAGTTTTACCGACTTTGCTAGTCGACACCTGCAAAAATGTGTTGGCAAACCTGTTTTTAAAGAGATCAATAACTCAATAGTGTGTACACATCGAACCCCAGACCTCTGATATTATCACCCAAAGATTTTACCAACTAAGCTAGAAGGCACTTACATTAAGAATGTAAGAGTGGAAAATTTAAAGTAAGAGTGAGGACATAGAGTACATAAAAAATCACAAAAGTGCAACCGAATTTTATTTTATTTTTATTTATTTATTTTTTGCCGAATATTTGAAAAATTCCCTAAAAACCGTACTATACGTTCCAAGGCAAAAAATCGTGAATTATTCCAAATTTTTGAAACATTCGAAAATATTAAACGTTTGGCCGTTCAAAAATTCGATTAGCAAATTATTCCAACGCTACTCCAACTCCTGACCATTTTCCCATTAGAGCGAGCCCTATATTTTGCATAGGCTATCTATATCAGAAATGCAGATTCTATTATATTTGTGGGCTGCCTTGTATCTGATGATAGGGAGGGCGTGGATTTAGTAAGTAGTAACCAAGTCGGCCATTTCTCCTGAGGTTCTCCTAGGAATTTGAAGGGGTAAGACCTTGAATGGATCAATTAGTAGTCTCCATCAGTTACGGTTCAGCACGTCAGTGATTTTTTTTGGTAACGGCACTTCAGTGATTCAGTCCATTATAAAGTGGCATAAATCATAAATGATCCCAACTCCTAAGTGAGTTCGTCAGAGTCAACAAATTTCAAGGACGCCTTAAATTTCAGTCTCTTTGATGACCACCGTTTATTGCGGGACGCTCATGCCCATTCAAAGTATCTCACATAGAGAGAGGGATCAGCATTGCTGACCAGCTTTAAAACTATGGTTTAGCTAAAAATGGCGTTGCCTTGAAGAAAAAGTTCAAAGATAAGGTGGCCCAAATATTTTGACCATTGAGTCTCGACGCTTGATCTCATAACTCGTAAAATACATGGAATCTTCGAGCTTAACTCCATTCCTTAGCCCTTGCCCACATTAGAGCAAGTTCAATAGAGAGCTGCTAAATTGGGATGCTAAAAGGTGTCATATAGGTTTTTTAACTTGTCCAGTCAAATTTGGCACCCCAAAATCAAAAAATAAATCCAATCGTGTTTTCTATTTTGAAGTGCTAAATGATACGGACGGCATAATTTCTGTCATCCGTCCATTATTTTGTAATTTAAGTTGAATTTATTTTGGACGGACGGCACAGTTTCTGCCGTCCGTCGAAATTTAATAAACGGACGATAGAAACTATATCGTATGCCTCCCCAACTTATTATAGCATCTGCTAGTGAAGGTCTTAATTTTAGCTGAGTTTTTACTCCTTCTAAATTTAAAACTCTTTTAACAGCCCTATTAGAATGATATTTTTGTGATTGGGGTGCTATATTTGTTTTTAGCAGCCCATATAGTCCCCATTAGACTTGCTCTCATAAATACAAACTGAATGCTAGGAAAGTAGACGAAAATTGTTATATGGAAGTTAGTGAAAAAAGTACAAAAATTTGTTCGGTTTTGGAAATTCCAAATTTTAACTTATTGAAATAATGTCTTTAAAAATTAAAATGGGTATGAATGTCCTTTACCCAATTTCTTCAAAACCTAAAAGTTTCGTATATTCTGAAGAAATCAATGTCAATGATTAGCAAATGAGTTGGGGAACTATCATACTCAAAACTGACCCTAACTCAACGCGTAAATGTAAATAGAGAAGGAAATTTTCTCCTACAAATTCTTATGCTACTTTCAAACATTGATCAATTTTTAGATGATAGCTTTTTATATATATATATATATATATATATATATATATAAAGAGACTAATATTAATAGGGTTGTAAATGGTTTTGATAACCCGATAATCGATTCGAACCAAATCGATAAAAAATGGTTTGGATTTTGGTAATTTGGATTGTCCTCTACCGATTCGAAACCGAATCAAACCGAATCGATAAAATATTGGTTTGGTTTTGAATTTGTTCTCCACCGAACCGTTATAAACCCAAACCAATAAAATGTCATTTTAGTAATATTTATTATTAATTTTGTATATTTTTATCAATTGTGTGGCTAAAATTAATTGATTTAATTTAAGATTTTATTGATTTTATAGTTTTCGATTTGAGTTGATTCGGTTTCGGTTTCGGTTTATAATATATCTTATCAATTCGGTTCGATTTGGGATTCTCAATTTTCTTATCAGTTCGGTTCGGGTTCAGGTTCCAAATTTTCAATCCGAACCAAACCAATTGATCGATTGACAGCCCACACGAAGTTGCCAAGTAAGACTCAAAAAACGAAACGTTACTAAATAAACACCAAAGTCAATCAGGTCAAAATCAGCGCGTAAAGGTCACAACCTTTCAGTTATTCAAAAAAAATCCATTCTTGACCTATATACCCCACTACATCAAAACCTTAATAAACAATTATTATATATGTCCAAAATTGTCAATTCATATGCCGACTAACAACTGCCAGAACGACAACAAGTTATCCAACTAATTATTTTTAAGGGTTTATAAACCTTATTATTATTTTCTCTCTCCTTATTTTTTTCTTTTAAAGGATATAAGAATAATCAAACGGCTATAATTGAATTTTGAAGTCTCTCCTTATGTTGAGCAAAAAAAAATTTGGAGAGATTTTGAGTTTTGTTGATTAACCATTTTGCAGAATTGAATTTTAGAAAGTGGGGTTCAATCAAATTTGCAAAAAGAGTAGAACTTTGGTTGGTAATGATGACTGAAGGAGGTTGTGGTTATAGTTGGAAGAAGACAGATGATATTTGTGATGGTGTTTGTAGTCAGGTATGTTTATTCTTATGTTTATTGTTGTCTTTTCTATTTGTTTTGTGATTTATGGATCTGGTTTTTGTGATTTTTTAGTGTCTGGGGTTGTTTTGTTTTGGTTTTTGATCAATGAAGGTTGTTTTGTTTTGCATTTATTTTATATCTATACTTGTTGTCTGTGTTTATGTCTGGTTTTAATACATTTTTGAAGGTTGTTATGAATTGGTTTTTGGTAAAATTGAAACTGTGGAACTGTAATGCATGGAAGAGGGATTGAGAAATGATGTATTGAGTGATTGATTATAGAAGTTGTATTTGGATATTGTCCACTTTAGTGCTAGAAATACCAGAATGATATGTCTTTGTGTTTTTATTACTTGTCAATAG
This sequence comes from Coptis chinensis, assembly GCF_015680905.1. Classification (NCBI taxonomy): domain Eukaryota; kingdom Viridiplantae; phylum Streptophyta; class Magnoliopsida; order Ranunculales; family Ranunculaceae; genus Coptis; species Coptis chinensis. The sequence goes on along the minus strand of NC_141456.1, from coordinate 36,961,498 downwards.
AAGAGGATGTTAATTGATTTTGGGCTGGTGTTCAGATTTTGATACATTGGGTCAATTTCTGTGATGATTATTCTTATACTGTTTTTGTCGAAAGTTAGCCATTGGGAGTTTTTGTTTCAGTGAAGTTTTGGGCTATTCATTTCTTCTCTTAATCAATTTATGATTTTGATCATCAGGACACGAGAGCAGCTTTGGGCATGTTAAGACTTCGTTGCTTTCTGCGAGGGTTAGATGTGAAGGCCTACATTCTTCTATTCGTCCTTATTCCTACAAGTGTGTTTGGTATATATTTGCATGGGCAGAAGATTTCATATTTCCTGCGGCCGATATGGGAATGTCCACCCAAACCTTTTCATGATATCCCACACTATTACCATGAAAATGTGTCAATGGAGAACCTTTGCAAGCTTCACGGATGGGGAATTCGTGAGTCTCCGAGGCGTGTCTTTGATGCAGTGTTGTTCAGCAATGAGCTTGACATACTTACAGTTCGATGGAATGAGCTGTACCCTTACATCACACAATTTGTTCTCCTTGAATCAAATTCTACTTTCACTGGCTTGCCAAAGCCGCTTGTCTATGCTAGCCATCGAGATGATTTCAAATTTATTGAGTCGAGACTGACTTATGGCACGATTGGAGGGAGGTTTAGAAAAGGGGAGAATCCATTTGTTGAGGAGGCATATCAGCGTGTAGCATTGGATCGCCTTCTCAGAATAGCGGGTATAACCAATGATGATTTGTTGATAATGTCTGATGTTGATGAGATACCAAGCAGCCATACAATCAATCTTTTAAGGTGGTGTGATGACATCCCTCAGGTCCTCCATCTTCGGTTGAATAACTACCTATACTCTTTCGAGTTTCTTGTGGACAATAAAAGCTGGAGAGCTTCTGTTCATAGATATCAGACGGGTGAGACAAGGTATGCACATTATCGGCAGACTGATTACATCTTATCAGACGCAGGCTGGCATTGCAGCTTTTGCTTCAGGCATATCAGTGAGTTCATTTTTAAGATGAAAGCGTATAGTCATTTTGATAGGGTGAGGTTTCTACATTTCTTAAACCCTACAAGGGTTCAGGATGTAATTTGCAAAGGGGCTGATTTATTTGACATGCTTCCTGAGGAGTACACATTTAAGGAGATCATTGGGAAAATGGGACCGATTCCTCGTTCTTTTTCTGCCGTTCATCTGCCAGCATTTATTTTAAATAATGCTGAGAAGTATAAATTTCTCTTGCCTGGCAATTGCAAAAGGGAAAGTGGCTAAGTTTTACAAGGATTGAAGTGTTTGCTTTGTAAACTTAAACACAGTTTGCTTAATGCGGTTGGGGGTCCTTGCGACAGTTGGTGACTTTGAGGTGGCCATGGTACTGGACGTTAGTAGACTGTATATCCAGCTAGATGTAAACATTCTTTAGAAAGAGGTTAAAGAGATTTTGACGAGTTCTGCATTTCCAAGGTGTTTAGTTCGATTATCTTATTGTGGTCTGTGTAATTGGAAACACGGACAGCACGGTCTTTAGGCTTATGAATAGTTTCTCTAGAGCAGTAGAGCCGAGTGTGACTCCAGCGTTAATTACACTTCAGGGTTTGTGATGCTAGGCAGACGGTGACCTTGATTGGATGACTGCTTAGGTCGACCAAAGCCAAATTAAGTCTTCACAAAACTGGCTCTTGTGTGCGACGTGGAGGCAACAAAACTGCCTACGTAGGCGTCGTCGACCTTTTATGTTTTTTGCTTGTATTGTAATTTTAGAAAAAAAAAAAAAAAAAAAATCGAACCATTTATTTATAAGAAACTAACCAATAGCAAAAGGCTTTTCAAGTCACTGTCTCCAAATTATTTTGGTTTCATTCTGCATGCTATTCAGCGGCTAAAAAACTATGCGTATATATACCATCTGTAAAAATTCTGAGGCCGAGCTACACTTAGGCCCTGATATGATTTGGGTATGGTTTTGCCCCCCTTTATTTCTTAAACACCAATAATTGCCTCTATAACTACTATAAAAGATGGGCAATAAGTATTGGATTATAAGGATGAAAATATATTCAAATGTTTCATTGGCATTTCAATATTTCGTGGGTTGTCAACATCACGCATCAATTGGAAGACGTAGAGGCTCAAAAGATCTAGGTCCACGTGAGTAATGAGTTTGTTTGTCACATGTCTAAATTCCTATGGTCCTGTGGCCACTCATGTTAATCGTATCATTTATGCTAAATACTTGAAGTAAAAATCGAACAAAAAAAAATGTTTAAAACGTCTGTACTTTTTACCTATAAAAAATGATTCTATAGTTGATCGAGTATGCCTCCACCAAATTGTGGCAAAAAATACAGTAGAATCTCGATAAAAAAACATGCATTAATTAAATGGAGTTCTAATTAATCTGTAAATTAATAATGATATTATCAATCGATTAGATGTTGGCTCCGCTTGGTATCAAGGAAATAGATGCGAATGTGGAAAGTTTTAATTTAGAAATATTTGTGTAATAGCCATTTTCATAAGATGGCCCTTTGTAGGTATTGGGCCCAGAGAATAGGCCCAAGACCCTACTAGGCCCCATGAGGTAAACCTAAAGAGGAGATATAAAAGTGAGGGAGGAGGACTTGAGAAAAGTGGGGAAAGAAGGGGGGGAAGAAAAGAAGAAATGGAGGAAAGAGGCACCGAGAGAGAGAAAAGAGAAAGGTTGAGGGAGGAGGAGGGAGGAGACAACCCAGTAGGTAGGAGACGACGGGCCGAGGAGACGCCGCCGAGAGAGGAGGAGGAAGAGGAGGGAAAATCTAGAGAAGGGGAGTATGGAGACGCTTGGCCAGAGAGGAGGAGGAAGAGGAGGGGAAATCTAGAGAAGGGGGAGTATGGAGACGCCGGCCGCAGAGGAGGAGGAAGAGGAGGGGGAAATCTAGAGAGGGGAGTATGGAGACGTCCGGCCGAGAGAGGAGGAGGAGGAAGAGGAGGAGAGATCTAGAGAAGAGGAGAAGAGAGACGCCTACGAGAGGAGGAGGAAGAGGAGGGGGAAGAGGAGGGGGAGATCTAGAGAGGGGAAGATATGGAAGAGGACGGAGACGACGGCTAGAGAGGAGGAGAGGGAAGATCTAGGAGGAGAATCAATAGGAGGAAGGGAGAAGACGACGCCGAGGAGACGACGCCAATCCGAGACGAGGAGGAGGATACAAGCCGAGAGGCGTAGGGATGATGTCCCGAGAGAGGAGGAAGAAGAGGAAGAGATATCTATATAGTATAGAAGGAGAAGAGAAGAGGAGACGACGGGCCGAGGAGACGACGGCCAAAGGAGACGACGCGAGACCGAGGATACAACGCCGAGAGAGGAGGAGTAGGAGAGATAATGTCTCGAGAAGGAGGAAGAGAGGAAAATATCTATAGCAGAGAAAGGAGAAGACGACGCCGAGGAGACGACGGCCAAAGACGGCGACGACCGGAGAGGAGACGAGGAGAGGAGGAGAGGGAGATGATGTCTCGAGAGAGGAGGAAGAAGGAGGAGATATCTATAGCGGAGAAGCGGAGAAGACGACGGCCAGAGGATACGACGAGAGGATACGGTCGAGATAGAGAGGAGGGAGATGATGTCCTCGAGATAAGGAGGAAGAGGAGGAGGTATCTAGAGAGAAGAGAAGAGGAGGAGCGGAGGAGGAGGAACGGAGATGCCAAAGGAGACGACGGTCGAGACCGGCCGCCAAAGGAGACGACGGGGAGAGATGAAGACGACAAACTGAGAGGATGAGGAAGAGTGAGGGGAGATCTAGAGAAGAGGAGAGGGGGGGAGACGAGAAGAGGACAGAGGGAGGAGGAGGAGTAGGAAATGATGTCCCGAGATGACGAAAGAAGAGAGGAGGAGATATCTATAGAGAAGGAAAAAAAGACGGTCGAGGAGACGACGCTTAAGATAAGACGCCGCAGAGGAGGAGGAGAGAATGAGATGATATCCCGAGATAAGGAGGAAGAGAGGAAGAGAGGAGGAGATATCTATAGCGCAGAGAAGCGGAGAAGACGACGCCGAGGATACGACGCCGCAGAGGAGGAGAGGAGATGATGTCCCGAGATGAGGAGGAAGAGAGGAGGAGATATCTAGAGCAGAGAAGGGAGGAGACGACGGCCATAGGAACGGCGGCCAAAGGAGATGACGTTAGAGGGAGACGGGCCAAAGGAGAGACGACAGCCGAGAGGAGGAGGAATAGGAGGAAAGATCTCGAGAAGAAGAGTAGGGTGACGACATCCCGGGAGGAGGAGAAAGAGGAGGAGAAACCTAGATAAGAGGAGCCGAATGAGGAGACAACTGTAGGAGAATAGGAGACAAACTGAGGAGATGACATCTAGAGAAGAGGAGAATCCAAGAGTGAGATAGAAAAGGGGTGGAGAGAGGAGAGAACTACGGCAGCCTTTGATCCCTCGATAAGTGGGTAATGAGGCAACCCAAATGGGTTCAAATTCGATAAAGTCGATTAGGTGTATTGTTTCTTCAAAGATCTAACCAAGTAGTCGGAGAATTATAAAAATAAAAAATGCGGAAACGGGTTGAACAAATGGCTCGCCTGCGGGGACAAGACGAAGCTATCCTCGATATAGTTCGCGACTACCCGAGCGAAGGGGGGGGATGAGCCCCTCCGCGGACCCTCGCGGTCCAAACAGCCAAGGTGGGGCAAAAGTGAGTCGTCCCGACCGGGCGGTCCAAGCCCTCGAAGCGGATAGATCCGCTGACCCCGCGGTCCAAACAGCGCGATGTGGGGCGTAGAGCTGTCCCGACTGCGGTCCGCCTCGAAAGCAAGATAGATCCGTGGACCTCGCGGTCCAAACAAATAAGGCCGAAATCGCCCTGCATCGGGCGCGGTTCAAAGCCTCGCCGGGATAGGATCCGTGGACCCTCGCGGTCCAAATAGCTGCGGCGTGGGGCAAGCGTAGCCGCCCTGCACTGCGGTTCAAGCCTCGAGCCGGATAGGATATATGGACACGAGATCCGAAGTCAAGCCCGGGGCAAGCGGAGTTGCCCCCCTCATCGACTCCACCCGAAAGCGCAGAGACAATGGGGATGAGCCTCCATGGAGATAAGATCCGACCAAACATGGGGGCAAGCCGAAGTTGTTCTCATCGACTCCACCCGCAGAGTAGACGTGGGGGATGAGCCCTCCGCAGAGATGAGATCCGAATCAAACATGGGGGCAAGATGAGTTGCCCTCATCGACTCCACCCAGAGCGTAGACGGGGGATGAGCCCCTCCAGAGACGAGATCCGAACGCAACATGGGGCAAGTCGAAGCCTCATTAGACTCCATTCTGAGAGCGTAGACAAATAGGGGATAAGCCCTCCCATGAAGCCGGAGTTCCAAATTGCAATCGGGAGCAAGCAACATATCTAGAAGGAATAATACTATCGAAGTTCGACAAAAGAGAAATATAGGGACGAGGCCCTTTTGTGGAAGAGATATCGCGGCTCCACGAGTAAGTGCAAAGGGAAGAGACCCTCAGTGGATACAATGTCGAAGTTCTATAAAAGCGGAAATGAAAGGGTGAGACACATGGACATAGTGGCGAAGTTTCCGAGGAGAGATGCATGGTGGTCGAGGCGACACCCGCGCACATAGTAGTGAAGTTCTGTGGAAGGAGAGTTTATGGCGGGCGAGATGACACCGCATGGACATAGTGGCGAAGTTTTCCGAGGGAGAGATGCATGGTGGCGAGGCGAGATTAACCCAGCGGACATAGTAGTGAAGTTATGTGAAGGAAAGCTTATGGTCAATAAACACCCGGGACATAGTGGCGAAGTTTTATAAAGGAGAGATGGTGGTCGAGGTGAGCCACCCGCCGGATATAGTAAAATGAAAGTAATCGCGGAATGAGAGCTTGTGGTCGGCCGAGAGACACCCGCGGACATAGTGGCGAAGTTATCTAAAGGAGAGATGGTGGTGATGTGTGACACCGCCGACATGGTAGTGAAGTTCCGGAAGCGAGAGCCGGTGGGTTGGGGTGAGGCGCTCCAATCGACATGGTAGGGAGTTCTATGTGAAAGGCCGGGCCGGGTTAAGCCGGAGACACATCATGGGCATTGTATTGAGTTGAAGAGTGAGAGCGAAGGGGATGAGACCCTTCGTGGATACGTTAATGAGGTATATGAACGATAACCGATGGATTGAGACACTTCACGGACATGATAATTGATGGTGAAGAGAGTGCCACGGGAAAGAGACACTTCGAGGAATGGTAGTGAATTCTATAAGAAGATCTAATAGCAGAAAGAGGGACTAAGTACCTTACAGACATACGATCCAGTAGCAGAGTACATGGATATGAACGTCCTGAGGAGAAGAAGACTGCAGACAGTCTCAAGATACTGCGGATATCTAGAGTTCAGAGGGAGAGACAATGAAGTTCAGAGACTTCTCGAGTCCGCCGTCGTCATCACCGCCAAACCCGAGAGGGGGCAAATGTAATAGCCATTTTCATAAGATGGGCCTTTGTAGGTATTGGGCCCAGAGAATAGGCCCAAGGCCCTACTAGGCCCCATGAGGTAAACCTAAAGAGGAGATATAAAAGTGAGGGGAGGAGGACTTGAGAAAAGGGGGAAAGAAGTGAGGGGAAGGAGAAAAGAAGAAATGGAGGAAAGAGGAACCAGAGAGAGAAAAAGGGAAAGGTTGAGGGGAGGAGGAAGGAGGAGACAACCAGAGTAGGTGGAGACGACGGCCAGAGGAGACGTCAGCCAGAGAGGAGGAGGAAGAGGAGGGGAAATCTAGAGAAGGGGAGTATGGAGACATCGGCCAGAGAGGAGGAGGAAGAGGAGGGGAAATCTAGAGAAGGGGAGTATGGAGACGTCGGCCAGAGAGGAGGAGGAAGAGGAGGGGAGATCTAGAAAAGAGGAGAAGAGAGACGTCGGTCAGAGAGGAGGAGGAAGAGGAGGGGAGATCTAGAGAAGCGGGGAGTATAGAGACGCGGCCGGGAGAGGAGGAGGAGGAAGAGGAGGGAAGATCTAGAGAAGAGGAGCAGGAGACGACGGCCGAGAGGAGGAGGAGGAGTAGTGAGATGATGTCCCGAGATGAGGAAGAAGAGAGGAGGAGATATCTATAGTAGAGAAGGGAGAAGACAACGGCCAGAGGAGACGACGTATAACACCCCGTTTTTTATAATGATTTTTCTATTTAATTAATTAATTTAATTGTTTATTTTAAAAATTCATTCGGATTGGACTCGGGATACGTGGGCCCGGTTTTGGGCAGTCTCGAAGTTGGGCTTGGGTTTGGACCCAAGTATATAAACACTTTTTCTAGAAAATAGGGTTCGTAAGATAATATAATATATTAAAAATGGAGGCAGAGAGAAACCGCTTTGGAGCATTGAGCGCCAATTTAATCGGGCTAGGAGGATTCGCCGAAGCCGTTCATATAGTGAGTAGCTATTTGGCTATTTCAACGGATTTGTAGTTTACATACATCGGGCGATAACCGTTTACGTTTTATATCGTTTCATTATCCCGCGGTATTGGAATTCGTGCTATTTGTGTTATTAAATTTTATTAAATTCGGATTTGAATTTAACCGTTAAACCGTTGAACTCGAACTTAAAATCGCCGAAAAGCTCGACAGAGTTGTTAATGGCGGCGCAAGCCCCACGTAAAGAAGATGTCGGTTTGTGTTTCGTAAACTCGGTTTTGGAAACTCGAGCTTAAGCCGTTGATTCTGAATGGGCGCCAATGGCGCCGCCATTTTAAAGGAACGGAATCGCCCCTGCTCATATTGTATAAACTATGTTTTTTTTATGTTAAACCGTTGTTGTATGTGGTTATGGGAGTGATTGATGATCGGGGATGATTTGGTGGCGGTGGAAGGTCAGTGGGGGGCAAATGAAGCCTTGAGGGAGGCGTTAATGGCGCATCGCCATTACTGGGATTGGTTTTTTTGCGTTTTGAAAATCGTTTGAACTGTGTTTGTTTGATTTGATGGGTGGTTGATGTTTGGTTGATGTTGGAATGTTAAGGGGTGCTGTTAAAGCTTGGGAAAAGCTTGGAAACAAGCCATTAATGGCGGCAGTAAACTCTCAGATCTAGTTTTGGGTCGATATGTGAAGTTAAGAATTAGAGTTTTCGGTTTTGTTAAAGTTGTAGGGGTTTTCTAAATGAGTAAAACCGATGGGTTGAAAGGGGTGGTTGTGTGGAGGCTTGTGGTGGCCGGATTTGGGCTACGTGGGTGGAGGGAGAAGATGAACAGTAACCATTTCGATTTTGGGCTTTGGGCCTTGGGCTTAGCTAGTTTAAGTGGTTGGGCCATTTCATTTTTAAGTTGTGTTGGGCCCATTTCTATTTTAAGTTGTTGGGCCGAAATGTTTTATTGGCTTGGCCGAAATTTCAATAGTGGTTGGACCGAAATTTCAGTTTAGTGTTAGTTGTGGGCCGAGTTCTATTCCGGATTTGGGCCAAACTAATTAGCTGTTTTGGGCCAGTTCAGTCTAAAGTTTTTGGGCCCGTTTCTAATATTGCTTGGGCCAGTCCATATAATTTAATATAGATCCAATTGGGTCAGGTAGAATAAATAAGTGGACTTTGACCATCGACCGTTGACTTTGACCTTAGCCATGAACCATGGCTATGACTCTGAACCTGTCAAACACGGAAACGCCAGTTTGACTTTGACTAGGACAGTTTGACTTTGACCATCGACCGTTGACTTTGACCTTTGACCATGGACGGTTGACTTTCACCTTTGACTTTGACTTGGACAGTTTGACTTTGTCAGTTTGACTTTGACCATGACATGTTGAGTTTGACCTTGACCATGACATGTTGAGTTTGACCTTGACCATGAGGTGTTGACCTTTGACCGTTGACTGTTGACTGTTGACCGTTGACTTTGACCGTTGACTGTGAATGTTGACTTTTCCAGTTTTTCATATGTTTGTTTATATGGATATATATATAGTAATAAAATACTGTCGGATATTATATAACTTGGTTGGTAAATTATCTAATTTAGATTTTGACGTGAGTAGTGTGTAAAGCATATTGGGCTTTGATTGTGGACTGTGGATTGTTTAATTGTACTACGTTTTATGTGTATATTATATGGACACATATAGTAATAAAATGCTGTGGAAGCTGGTATAACTTTGGTTGTCATTTATCTAAGAAAGATTTGACCTTGATGATTGGGTATTTTTGTTAAACAAGAGAAAGTAAGTTCTGTGCGTCAGCTTTGCAACACAAAAAGCTTCGATGCGTTTGGATACCTGTGGAAAGAGTTGTTCCATTCGAAAGATATCCCGCCGAAATCCAATTTCTTTGAAATTAGGATTTTGACCGTTTTCAACCTAAATTTTCTTTTAGATGGGCTAAGGTTGGGACTTCGAGTTCTACATGAAAAAGTATATCTAAATACCTTAGTTTCTAAATAATTAAGTTACATGTCATTTGGATGAATGTAGGAAAAACCTTAGCATTGATTATGTGGCTGATAAGAACTACGAAGGCTTGATTCCAATCTTGAAAGATTTGGATACGTAGGCAGCTTTGAGCAAAAGTGCAGCCACTACACTATATCTATAATATATATATTAGTTTGTGTGATAACTATGTGATTATGTTAGAAATTACTATTGTTTTGAGACTACATAAATATATATGTGGGAGATAGAAGTTGTATATGAATATAGACTTTAGTATATGTGGATATGTTTTAGACATTAGTGTGTGTGGACTTGAATTTGGGCTAATGAACTATTTGTTTGTTTTATATTGTATATATGAGTATGGTTATATAAATTGTATTTGTTTGATTATAAGTCTGTTTACATTTAATGATATTTAAGTGCTTGATTTGCCTTGACGCGCGAAAGTGACTCTTTGCATGTGTGGTCTATTTTGACATGAGTAATGCTAGTATAATTATAAGTGATAATAATGTTTTAAAGTGTCGCCCACATCTTTAGAACTCTCCATGCCTCAGGATTTGGTAATGAGATATTTGACTTGTGATGTCAGATATTGGGATTTGTGATGTCATGAATGATAGATGGGTATTCATTGAATGTGCCATGAATGACCCAATAGTTTGGACTGCCCTAGAGAGGAACTAAGGTATTCGCCTTGCGGGTTGGTCGTATTCCTTGAATGTACGGGAATGTAGGTTTGGGTATTCCTTGAATGTGGCGGGAATGACTCAGGGCATTTATTGAATGTGCCATGAATGGCCCGTTAGTGTTATGATGGGTATTCCTTGAATGTGGCGGGGAATGACCCAAGGTATTCATTGAATGTGCCATGAATGACTCGATATTTTGTTATGCCCAAAAGAGGCTTTGTGATTATGTGTATGGAAAGCCCGAGATGGCATCGTGACTCACAAGTTACGAGTTTACAAGATGAAAGTATGTTTCCTGGAGGCGATATCCCGCTTGGGACGTATGTCTTGTAGTGGTACTCGGTGTGAGTGAGGCGCACGGATATGTGTGATTTGGCAAATGTGTGTAGTGCAAATCGTGGAGTAGGAACTAAAGGTTGGGCTGTGTCTTTGAATAAAGGAGTCAACAAGATAATTAATAAGCAAAGTAAAAATATTGATTTTACGTGTGATGGAGTTATTGCATATGATGTCTATGATTTCTTATGAGAAATGTTTACGTGGTTTGTATGAGTTGATACTCACAAGGGATGAATGTACTCCTTGGTTGTGACTTTTCCTCGTTCTCATAAGTAGACGAGTGATACTAAAGTAAAAATATATGAATTGTGTGATGTTATGGATATGAAGTGTGACGGTGAATAATACTAATAAATGATTGTGAGTTCTATGATTCGTGAATTGACTATAACTTGATATGTTATTACTTAAACTATTAATGACTTGTGATAGTCCGAGATCTATGATTTTATACTGAGAAACTTTATAACGTAATGATGTCATATGAATGACTACCCTTGATATAGGTATTATGATAAGTGGTATTCCCGAATATGCTGAGGACGAACCAGTCATATCAATTAGACTTAAATGTCTTAAATGAGGTTTGGTTATGAATGAAATTTTTTTGGGTTAAGATAAATCATTTTATTGTGATGTCTAACTCTGTTTTTGGGGAGGGTAGGATCTATTAATCTTTTCTGCAGGGACGTAAATATCCTACCTAAGGCGGCGTGTTGGCTTAAAGGTAAAAGGTATACCAAACACATATTTAATTAGGTTATCATATGTGCAGTTAATAAATGAAATGTAAGTGGTATTGTATTGTGAGAGTTATTTTGGAAAGTGGGAATGACGAAAGTACTATTATATGAGATTCTTGGAATTTGTATGTTGGGGGTGAAATCTTACTTGGGGGAAGAAACTACACCGTTTTTGGAAAACGGAACTATATTGTCTTCAAGTTGAAATTGTTTGTAATGTTATATTTATTCATTTGAAATATTATTATATATATTTTTGTTGTTAGTCTACTCATACCAAAAATTCAATTTTGTTGACCCATGTTTGCTTTGTTTTGGTAACGTGGGTGTGTTCTTGGGAACATAGATGGTGGAGTGCAGTGGATGAAGACACGTGACTTGGATTTGCTATTGGAGTCTTCTGGTTTAAGTTTTTTCGAAAGTGTATAGTTTTGAATTGAAACAAAGGTAATAGAGTTGGTTAGTAAAAAAATTTATTTGTAAATGAAGCGTTGTTCTTTCAGTTTTAATTTGATCTTAGATTTTAAATATTGTGGTTGATAATATGTTAGTGGGTTTTGTTTCACCCTGGGTTTCTAGATGATTGAATATCAGTTTTAATTTTTCTGGAAATTTGGGGTGTGACACGACGGCCCGAGGATACAACGGCCAGAGAGGAGGAGTAGGGAGATGATGTCTCGAGATAAGGAGGAAGAGAGGAGGAGATATCTATAGCAGAGAAGGGAGAAGACGACAGCCAAAGGAGACGCGGCGACCGAGGATCTGACGGCGAGAGGAGGAGGAGGGAGATGATGTGTCTCGAGATAAGGAGGAGGAAGAGGAGGAAATATCTATAGCAGAGAAGGGAGAAGACGACGGCCAGAGGAGACGGCGGCCGGAAGAGGAGACGACAGCCGAGGGATCTGACGCGAGAGAGGAGGAGTAGGGAGATGATGTCTCGAGATAAGGAGGAAGAGAGGAGGATATATCTATAGCAGAGAAGGGAGAAGACGACGGCCAGAGGATACGATGGCCAGAGAGGAGGAGTAGGGAGATGATGTCTCGAGATAAGGAGGAAGAGAGGAGGAGGTATCTAGAGCAGAGAAGGGAGGAGACGACGGCCATAGGAACGGCGGCCAAAGGAGACGACGGTCAGAGGAGACGCCGGCCAAAGGAGACGACATCTATTTGAGACGACAGCCAGAGAGGATGAGGAATAGGAGGGGAGATCTAGAGAAGAGGAGAAGGGAGACGACAGTCAGAGAGGGGAGGAGGAGTAGGGAGATGATGTCCCGAGATGAGAAAGAAGAGAGGAGGAGATATCTATAGCGAGAGAAGGAAAAAGGCGAAGGTCGAGGAGGAGACGGCGGCCAAAAGGATAAGACGGCGAGGAGAGGAGGAGGAGGAGTAGTGAGATGATATCCCGAGATGAGGAGGAAGAGAGGAGGAGATATCTATAGCAGAGAAGGGAGAAGACGGCGGCCCGAGGATACGACGCCGAGAGGAGGAGAGTAGGGAGATGATGTCGAGAGATGAGGAGGAAGAGAGGAGGAGATATCTAGAGCAGAGAAGGGAGGAGACGACGGCCATAAGAATGGCGGCCAAAGGAGACAACGGTTAGAGGAGACGCCGACCAAAGGAGACGATAGCCAGAGAGGAGGAGGAATAGGAGGAGAGATCTTGAGAAGAAGAGTAGGGTGACGACATCCATGGAGGAGGAGAAAGAGGAGGAGAAACCTAGATAAGAGGAGCCAGAATGAGGAGACAACGAGAGGAGAATAGGGAGACAACCAGAGGAGATGACATCTAGAGAGGAGGAGAATCCAAGAGTGAGATAGAAAAGAGTGGGAGAGAGAGAGAGAACTACGGTGCAGCTTGATCCCTCGATAAGGGGGTACGTAGGCAACCCAAATGGGTTCAGCTGATGAAGTCAGATTAGGTGTATTGTGCGCCTTCAGCATCTAACCAAGTAGTCGAGAATTATAAAAATAAAAAAAATTGTGAAATGGGTTGCAACAATTTGCTCTGAACGAATTTCCAAAACAAAATGTTCCATAATTTAGCTAGTGCTCGGTAAAGTAAGTGAAATCAGTTGTTGAATGGGAGAAAAGATTGAGGACGAAAGGTTTTCATGTTGGGAAAAGTTTTGTCACCATTTTTGAAATGTAAAATTAGCTCCCCATTTTAATATTTTTTAGAATTATTTCCACAGCCCCATCCCATCACTACTCCAACCAAGCACACGCGGAAAAATAAAAACGCTTGTAAAATTTTCTAAAACAAAGTTTTCTCGTGTTTTCCGACTAAACAAGCGGACCCGTTAAATAGTAATTATTAATGGTATTTGTTATTGACAGATCCCATATTGTGTTGGGCAGACTCCAACAAAAAAAACAATTATTACAAGTGTGTCATTGGTTCCAAAAAATCTAAAAAAAACAATTATTACAAGTATGCCATTGGTCCCAAAAAAGTTAAATTCGAAAACCTCAAACTTAAATGACCCAGCCACACCGGTCAAGAGCCCAAAAAACAGAACTTTAAATTTTTTTTAAAGTTCAAATCTCAAACGACATGGCCACACCGTTTGGCCATGTCGTTTGGGATTTGAACTTAGAAAAAAATGGCCACACCGTTTGGACTTAGAAAAATCCCCAACGATATGGCCACACCGTTTGGACTTAGTCCAAAACGATGTGGCCATGTCGTTTGGGATTTGAACTTTGAAAAAATATAAAATTCTATTTTTTGGGCTCTTGACCGGTGTGGCCGGGTCGTTTGGACTAAGTCCCAAACGGTATGCCCAAGTCGTTTGGGGTTTCGAATTCAATTTTTTGAGAACCAATGACATACTTGTAATAATTGTTTTTCTTTTAGATTTTTTGAAACCAATGGCACACTTATAATAATTGTTTTTTTTAGAGTCTGCCCAACACAAATTGGGGTCCGGCAGTAATAGGACCCTTATTAATTTTACCCTTACTGTTTTCAAATATTTTTAGTATTTTAAAATTTATTGTATCATATTGTATCATATTTTCTTTAGTTTATTTTAAAACAAAGTCTATTATGTATACTCAGGGAATATGTATATATCAAAGTGATGTTATATGATTCTTATCATATGTTAAGGATAATCGAGGAAATATGTATGGGAATATGTATATACCAAAGAACTAAAAACTTGCACCAAATGTGTGTTAGGCCTGGTCACTTGACCAATGACCAGATATTCAACTCTTGAATCTTGATGCCTTCGTCTTGCCTTCAGGCCGGCTAATATAAGCTCTATATTTATCTATCTGAATATATAACCCCAAGAACAATGGTGTACTAAGAAAAAAAAAAGGCTACAAGCAGAGACCAAGTTATGCATCAAGTTAGGCTAGAATATATTATTAGTTGGGCTAAGTTTCACTGCCTCGGATTATTTTCAGTTATCACTGGTCACATCCCTAATTTCCTATAATGAATACTCTCCTATAGTTTATAGAGTATACCTCTATTGGATTGCGGCTAAAAGTACAGTACAACCTCGACAAGATAATAGGCATGGGACTGGCAATATCCATTAACTAAGCAGAGTTTTAGTTAATTTGTAAATTAATAATATATAACTTATTTGATTAAATAATAGTTACTAATTTAAGCTAATTTATTCAAATATTTTTAGCATTTGAACACTCATTGCATGTTACAAATCATATGATATCGTCTTTATATATATATGGGGTGGGTTCCGTATACAATGACTTTCATACAACAGTTCTTACAACAAATCTTGACTGCACAACATACAAAATCTAATGGTTTTAGGTAGAGTGAGTTGGCATTAATTTTGGCGATAAAGTTGTGCCAAAAAATAGCTCGAGCCAAGCCTCACCCATTGAAAAGAATGGGATAAACCCACGTGCTCATCCTTTTCTTCTCTTTCGAAATTGCTCCCCTTCTCTTTCTCTTTATACAAAAAGTAACAAAAAACATGAAACAAATCGTCGTTCCAGCTCTATCTTTTCTCTCTACCAGGAATTGTGACTGCTAGGTGTTTGGCATCTCAAGGGAGAAAAAGTAATTCAGCATGTACTCTTGTTCGTTACCTCTATTACACAGAAAGAAATAAGGCCTTTGCTTCAATTCTCAAGAATTAAAACTTATAAATTTGGGTTTAAGGGTTGATTAGCTGAAATCTTGCGACTATTTATTTCTGTCAATGAGTTGTAAAGATTGTAAATCTGAGATGCCTTTTTATAAAATTTTGTATTTTGGGGTCAGATTGTGGAGATATGTGTTTGTGCTAAACGTATTAGACAAAATGTCAATGAAGTGTTTTTTACAGATTTGTAGATGATGCAATACCATTATACAATGGGTGTGTTCGTTGTTTGTTTGGCACTTTGGCAATTTTATACCACATTGTTGTTGGCGCGCACCACATTGGTGGTTTATTTTCATCCTCAAATCTCACCTGAATGTGCATATTAAGTATAGCATACAGAAGTCAGTACAAATCCATTAATTTGCATGAAGCTCTTTGCTTGTGGCACCCACTTTTAGACCATATAATTAACAAAACAAAAAACAAGTTCAAACCAGATTGTTCCAAACAATATGCTACTTCATTTCAACGAAAAAAAAAAATAGAATCTGCATCTTGAGGTTACAATCAAGGCATTAGCAATCACCATCCAAAGCTACAATAAATCCTCAGTGAAACTAACCTTCATTTCTGCAAGTAAATTCTAAGACAAAAACAACAAAAACACATATGATTTTCTTTGTTAAACTCACAAAAATAGCAACCTTTGTGCTCTTTCAACTTATCTCATTCATCGCCAACGACTTTGCCTTTTTTGAATTGGGATTTTGAGGACAATTGCGACTATCATGGTCAGTGTACAAGTTACAAGAGTGACACTTTCTTTTATTCTTACTTCTTGTTGCTTCTATAGGATGCACATATCTACCATGTTTTCCTCTTGCACCATCATCTTTATTTCTACCTTTAGTTTGTGATACATTAGGATCTAAAATCGGTTGAACTGAAGAACGGTCATCTCCTGAATCACATGGAGCACTTGATTCGCTTGAAACATCTTCCTCAACAACTTCATCAGGAATGATTTCTGAATTTTTTTTACCAAGTTCTCTCAAACCATCTAAGAACACTTTGTAGCTTGCCGGAGTTTGGGAGGCAACACATGCCCATTTAGTGGCTTCTTGGCACAAGTAACTAAGGTCCATATCATCAACTTGTTCTTGGCAAAGAGACCCTTCCTTGTCACCCATCCTAAATCGGTTAGCCCCTTTCAACCATCTTTCGTTAATGAAATATTTTGGAATTTCATAGACATCAAGTTCGGATAACACCTTAAGTATATGGGCACAGGGTATTCCAACAAACTCATAAAGATGGCACTCACAAACTCCTTCACACATCTGTTGATTCCACTTCACAATCCAATGCTCACCTTCTTCATTGGTCTTCCTACGGATGAATTTCACATCATACGTCATTAACTCACCAGATATCATGTCAGCTTTGTATAACTCAGCATTAAATAACTGAGTCCAAAACTTCAGTGCCGGCTCAACCCTTAGGCGAGTTAGGCGGGCGCCTAAGGCCTCAAATTTGGAAGGCCTCATATTTCCTAATTTATCCACATATTTGTTTATTATTACCTAATTTTATAAAGAAAAAAACACCAAAAAAGGATATGATAGTCAATTTGTTTACAAATGGGTTTTTTATCCACGCACTAAATTTCGGAGTGAATTAATGTGGAGTGTATACAATCCAATAGTCCACCGCACAAATCACATCTTGATGTATTAATATGAATCCAATGGCTACAAGCACGTAGTAATTTCAGTTTTTGTAGGAGTGTGCTCATTTAATCAAATTGTTTCATTGGAAAAATAAAAACAAATGGGAAATCCCACGTTTAGTGAAAGAATCTCCACATTCTATGCATTTTCTTCTTCTCTTAATTAAAATGTCTTAATTAAAGAAATTGTCATTACACTTCTCTCATTAAATTTCTCTCTCTCACTTGTTCTATTTCACCAATTTCAAGTTTAACCATTTGTCAATTTCACTTTTGAGTTCTAAATGGTTAATCATCAATTCATCATCTAATACTCATAGTTTTTGTGAAATTTGTTTGTTTGTTTATTTTAATATGAATCTATTATTTTATTTATTTATAGTTTTGATGTTTATTTGGTTACACTCTTGTCATTTTTTCGTTCGATTTGAGTCATGATACTAGATTTTCGCTCTTAATTTATAATAAAATTGTGAATATATAGTGAATTTTTTTGGTGATTATAGATGGCCTAGGAAATAAAGGCCTCGCCTAAGGCCACATTTTGGCTTGAGCCGGCCCTGCTAAACTTTTCAAACATTTTTCTTGTATATATATTTGCCCCATGTTTTAAAATGAAGCTTCTCCTAGTGATAATGCCATTCTTCTGTTCAGACTCAAAATCCTCATTTTTCTCATTTACTATGGGTCTTCAAGGCTTGTTCATACTTTCGAACAAAATCCATTAAATTGGTCGTACGATTGATATGATCTTTAAAGAAACTGTTAACTCCCTCACTACGACCAGTAGTGTTCAAACCAGCAAATAATGTAGTTCGATTGTACACAGGTACCCATGCCTCACAATCTTCATATAGCCCGGTGAGCCAAGAATTTTCACTTAACTCATACTTTTCTATCAATGTGTCCCACCTTCTCTTGAAATCCTCAATTCTGATAGTAAAGCGTAGACATTCTTTGACCGCTCTTTTGAAACTTGACTTTTATAGTACAGGTGGCCTAACTTTTCACCAAACTTCTTTTTGATATGGCAATAACATAGCCTATGACGTGTAGTAGGGAAAACTTAATTTAGGAACTGCAGCTCTCATAGCTAGATCTGAGTCAGTAATAAACGAAACTGGATCCTTTCCCCCATTGCATTTTTCCAAGTCTGAAATAGCCATATAAAACTTTCTTCCGTCTCATCCTGTAACAATCCACATCCAAATTGGATTGTTTGAAAGTGGTGCAAACGGTGAATGGTGCAAACGGCATATTATACTTGTTAGTCTTGTAAGTGGTATCAAACAAGACTACATCTCCAAACTGTTCATATGACATACACGACCTAGCGTCAACCCAAAAAAAATTTACTGCTCTCCCTTCTGTATCACATTGTATCGCAGAATAAAACTGAGGATTCTGAACTTGTCTTCTTTGAAAATGGTTAAAGACCCACTGAGCATCCCCAACATCAAGTTTTTGCCTTATGTCACGGAGATGGTTCCAACACCTACGTTCATTAAAACCAATCACATCACCTCCAAAAATATCTTTGACTTTGTTTATTTGTAGGGTTGCATCACGAAAACGTTCCACCATTCCCTTCACTGCATCAGGCATGTTTCGGTTTGATTTGAGGAGCATTCTTTTTGAGGGCGAGACAAAAGTGTGATTGTGTTCATCACAAAATTAGCCAACCTCCCACTTCATTATAGTTCGACCAAGTTTAACATACATTTGAGCTTTGCATTCCCCTCTCTGGGTTGACGTATTCAAACGCGGTCTGTCCACATCTTCATTTATTTTTTTCTTGTGAGACCCAAAATGTAAGCAAGCAAAAGAGACATTTGTCACTCTGTCACAATGTCTCCAACCTTTGTTAGAGGATCTTGTAACGGTAGAAAAACATTTGCTTATAGCATACCTCTCGTAATACTGTTTAGCTTCATCACTTGAACCAAAAGTCATCCCAACATAGGGCATCTCTATGACATCATTGGATTTCCCATTTTCTACGACTCCAACATAGGGCCTTGTAACCTCAAACTCATCCACATGTGACTCTTCCATTTTTCACAGCACCTAAAACAATGATATAAGTGCATTATTAAATTGAATTAATGGCTAAGAAGAAAGTGACCAACTTTCGACAAGATTTACAGAAATAATTAAAACAGAATGAGTACATAGATACCCAAAAAACCAATCAAAACAAAATTTTAACCAAGAAACTGAGGATTCAATTAGAGGAAGTGTTTCTAGAAAAGCAAACCTTTTTGTCATTGAACATCGTATCGGTCGTGGAGGGGAGAAAAATCTAGTTTGTTAAGATTATTTTTCTTGCTGTTCGATCTAAAAGAGACGAGAAGGTGAGAAAAATAGAGTGGAATACGTGGGGGGTTTTTTTGGCTTGGCTTGAGCCGTTTTTTTGCACAATTTTATCGCCAAAATTAATGCCAACTCATTCTACCTAAAAACCATTAGATTTTGTATGATGTGCGGTCAAGATCTATTGTAAGAACTGTTGTATGAAAGTCATTGTATACGGAACCCACCCCTATATATATATATATATATATAATATGTTTTTAAGTATAAGAAAACCAAAGGCATTTCTTCTGATCCTTATCATAGTTAACTAATGGTATATTTAATAAACTTTTACTAATCAAACACAAACTATTCTACACCATTACACATCGTCATCTTATATGTATCTACTATTATACATTTTAAGTGTGTCATATACAGTGTTCAAGATTCCGAACGGAATGTCGGAATTCCGGTGGATATTTCGGTTTTAAAAAAAACCAGAAATACAACATAGGGTCGAAATATTAAACATTCTGAAATTTTGTCGAAATAAAAAATTGACATGGGTTGAAATATGATCAATTTTGGTTTTTGGATTTGTTGGAATTCTGAGAATTTCGAAATCCCGAACTATGGTCATATCTACTATCACCTCTCTCTATATTAAAATAGAGTACATCTTATGTGGACAATCTCTTCCCTAGGTGGTGCATTTTTGAGACATAGGTATGCCACGTGGACACTCTTAATTAATCATAAGAAGTTTCCTAATACAATATGAACTCTTAATCTTAAGAAGTTTTCTAATACAACACAACTCTAATTATGGGTACTAATGGGTATTACCCGGAACCGAATGGGAACAAAAACCGAATATTTCGGTTCTGGGTCTTAAAAAGTTAGACCTATTTAAAATTTAGTATTATATTACATTTAAGATAATCAAACTCATACATTATAATATAAAATATGTTTTTTACATGTAAAAGTCTATTAAATATATATAGCATAATAGTGAATGTGTGTTGTTAAATGTATATTTTATAACAATATGTTAAACAAGTATATCATATATATTATTATATTAATAATAATTGCAACGTGTATATTCTGAATTAACTAATATATTTTATATTTATTAACTTATGCACGTGTATATTTAAATAGGATACACATGCTTGATATATTTTGGTACATGCACTTATTATAAACCAATATGTAGTGTTCATGTTAAAAAATAGTGATGAGATGTAATTGTAAGACGCATGTACTCTCATGTTCGATTTAAATTGCGAGTTAATACACATGTACAAATATATGTGTATGCACGTAAAATATATCAAGATAACAAATATATGCGATTGCACGCGATCGAGTTAATACAAGGAAACAAATATATGTGTATGCATATAAAAAAAAATCAAATTTTTGGAGTTAGATATTTGATTATTTTAATTTCTATATCAAAGCTTGAAATTATCACATGCATGAATAGTAAAGGGGTATACAATAAATTTAGTGTTTAAATTATTGAAATTGTTTAATAATTATAATAAATAATAAAGACCCAAATTAGAACCGAAACCGATAAAAAACCGTGGGTTTTGATGGTTTTGGGTTGGTATCTATAATTCTCATAGTAAAACCGTTGAGAACCGAAACCGATAAAACCGCAAATAGTAAAACCCAAACTAAAACTGCTAAAACCCTACCCAAAACCAACCCGTTGGCACCCCTAACTCTAATAAGTCCATCAACATTTGACAATGAAATTTTATATGACTCTAATAAGAAAGCATTGCTAAATCAACTCCAAAAACTTATGTTAATAATTATCAGTAATTGAATTCCTCACAAAAATTTAAGGGATATGAATTTTAGAAATGATTCCAACCATATGGCCGAGTCTAAAACCTTGTCTATATACTATAGCAGAGACTTCTAATGGAGGATTTTCTCTCTCCGACCTATATGACACTTTAATATGAGAGTTAATTTTTTTTTTCTCTCCTATGTGGCACTTTAATTGAGAGTTAGTTTTTTTTTTTTTTCTCTTATGTGGCACTCTAATATGAAAGATAGTCTTTTCTAATAGCCTACAATCTCATGCACATGAAATCTCTTTGGAGAGTTTAAGTGTATTTATAATTCTTATATTTGGAGAGTTTGAGTGTATTTTCAATTCTTATATATTTTATCAAATAAAAAAAATTGCTAAAAAATAGGTGATTTGTAAAAGGTAATTTCCTATTTAGAATCAAACACTTTTAGTGTTCCAATTCTTATATATTTTATCAAATAAACAAAATTTGATAAAAAATAGGTGATTTGTATAAACTAATTCCCTATTACAAATCATACATTTTATTGTCTATAAAAAAGCAACGACTTATTTCGAATATATCTTTAACACGGCCTCAAAATATAGTTAAAAATAATTATACAAAAAATAATATCACAAAATATATAATCAAAAATGAAAAAAAATAACGGTGAAGCAATAATGACAAATATTTTAAAAAATATATAATACTGAATGAAACTAACGTCAAAAAACAATTAATGGGGAACCGAAAACTGGATGCAAATGTATCGAACTAATCTCAAATAATATTTAACGGAAAATTGGAACCTGGATGCAAATGCAAGCATTAAACTAATCTTAAAAAGTAATTAATAGAAAATTGGAATATGGATACAACTGCATTAAACTAACCTCAAAGAATAATTAACGGAAAATCAAAACTTGGATGCAAATACATCAAACTAACATAAAAAAATAATTGTTGGAAAATCAAAAACTGGATGCAAATGCATTGAGCTAACCCTCAAAGATTAAATTAATGGGAAATCGAAAACTGGATGCAACTGCATTGAACTAACCTCAAAGAAAAATTAATTATAAATTGAAAATATGATGCAAATGTGTGGAACTAATCTTAAAAAATAATTAACGGGAAATCGGAAATCAGATGCAACTGCACTGAACTAATCTCAAAAAATAAACTGGATGCAATTACATTGAACTAATTAACCTCAAGAAATAATTAACGGGAAATCGAAAACTGGATGCAAATTCATTGAACTAACCTCAAACAATAATTAACAGGAAATCAGAAACTAGATGCAAATACAACTTTATCAAATAATAAACGAGAAATCGGAAACTGGATGCAAATTCATTAAACTAATCTCACAGAATAATTAACGAAAAATCAGAAACTGGATGCAAATGCATTGAACTGACCTCAAAGAATAATTAATAGGAAATTGGAAATTGGATGCAAATGTATTGAACTAATCGAAAAGAATAATTAACGAGAAATCAGAAACTGGATACAACTGCATTGAACTGATTTCAAAAAATAAATAACAGGAATTGGAAATTGGATGCAACTGCATTGAACTAACCTCAAAATATAAATAACGAAAAATCAGAAACTGGATGCAAATGCATTGAACTAACCTCAAAATATTGTTGGGTTATATATTGTGAGAATGTCTCGATAAGTATAGTTTTGCATTTAAAATGGTGTTTATCTTATCTCTTTCACTACTAAAAAAAATGACATTTAATGACAGCTAAAAACTGTTATGAAATATATATAATGACACTTTCTAGTTGAAAAATATAGCCGTCATTACTGGGGGTGTCATAAAAAGTCTACCAAAACTGTCATAAAATCTATGACAGTTTTAGTGAAAGCGTCAAGAAAAATCCTTCTTTCATGTCAAAAATTAAGTCATAAACGTCATAGAGGGACACTGTTTATGACAATTTTTTATGAACCTGTCAACGTTTAATTACAGAAAGTGTCAAGATATAGTTCGCTTAATGACATTTTTACAACAACCGTCATAACAAGTTTATGATTTTTCAAAAAAAAAAAAAAAAAATTACAATATATATTGTAATTTTCAAGATATTCAACCTTTATGTCATTACCATAAACTTAAACCATAACACCACATTAGTTTAGAAGATACTTCAATTCATTCCATAAATATTGTCAAAAACAAGATCATAACATAACATTCAATGATATGAAATATAAATTCTTTTCTTACATTTGAGCACACGTCCTAAAATAAAAAATTTAAACAACTGCATCTAAAACACTTCGGCTAGCGTCTAGCATTTTCCCATTCTTGCATGCCAATTACGAGCAATGACATGCACATCCAATGACATGCCAATTACGAGCAAGCCAGGGAACTTGATCAATGCCCCTAAATAATTTGCAAAAACCTATAGGAGAACCAAAAGATAATATATAACTATCGATGCTACGTGCCACTAAAGGATAAAATTCCATAAGACGAAGAACCAAAATATATATCTAATGGGGAACTAATTTTCAAATGAATGCAATATTATTTATTGAAGCTGATCATTTGGAAAATCAAAATTTTGTACTCATTTCCCGTATAAAAATAGATAAAAGTCACCGTAAAGCCCGCAAATGAGTTTACTAACAACAGTGGAATCATTCAAGTAAAGCAGCGCTGATGAGACAATTCTCAATTAATGGCAGAAAAATTCAAGGAAACTTGTGTATTCAATCATGATGTACACTATCATGGTGTGCCATTTAGCATAAAACAATTACATCACATTCTAGTTTCATGGGTTCAGGCCATGCTATCAATCATGATTGCCCATTACACAAAATTTCCCTTAGGAATAACATTCAATAGTGAGATGCTATTTAATACCAAAACAACAAAAGTTTTGTATGGCATTTTATCAAACAGATAATGCACCCCTTGCATACCCAATAACGTCACTGAAAAAAATACATATCTAGTAGTTAGTGAGTATGTATAATTCTTTGTCTTTCATATCTCCTAGGACATAAAAATCAATTAGTAAATAATCAGCATGTAACCGTAGCTAGCCTCTTGAAACCAATAGAGGTGCACCAACAATAATGAAAATCACAAGCACACACAAGAAGTCCAAGCCTTTGAAAGATCAAATTCTATCAGAAATTTAATCAAACAGTCAATATTCACTTTCATAAATTTACTCAGAAATTTCTTTCAAGCTGTCGATTGAAATAAAAAGATACAAGTTCAATTCGTACATGATGATAGATTGATAGAGTGAAAACTCGCTACTGCTCATTGGTTAAGTTCCCTCGTTCCTTTTCCTTATGGAGAACAAACTAATGCAAATGAATTCAAACCAAGAGGAAAAATATTTAATTTTGTAAGTGAAAAAAAGAAAGCAGATAAAGATTATGTGAAAATGGTTGGGAGAGGATCGGAAAAATGAAGGAGATGAAACTGGAGGCCGAACATATCAGTAAGGGGGAGAATTAGGTTTGATGAGGAGAGCATCACTCGGGTGTTTGAAATTTCAGCATTTCTTTTATTTCATTTAGATTTATTCAAAATTTTAAATAAGTAAAAAAAAAATGAGTTGCTCTTTTTGACGCTTCAGTTCAGCCAAGTGCTAGGACTGAATACTTTTGATGGTTCACTTTCTTTGTGAGTTGGGGTTGTTTCTGGTTAAGTTCTCGACGGTTTAATTGAAAGCCAAAAATGTGGGCCAGAAAATAATAGAAGGAGATGACGGTCTATTATATTGCTAACTTGATTGTTTTAAGAAACCCGTCATAGAATCAACTTATTTTCTTAACGCCTATCTCATATACCACATAATATTGTAACAGCCGTTATAAAATCATAATATTTTCTTGACGCATGTGTCATATACAACATGATGTTGCAACAACCGTCATAAAAATATCACTAAAGTGCCTATCTTGACAGTTTTCAACAAAGACGTCAAAATATAAAAAAAACCAGCATCATAATATGTCCTTTTTTTAGTAGTGTTTCCGTATGATTAGGAACTCCTTGATATTCAAGTAGCTTCAATATATATGAACTTCACCTTATTAGGCAATCTCATAAAACTTCAATCAAACTTCTATTATTAAACAACAAAATAAAGTTGAAGGGTTTTATCAAAGGTGAATTTTTTTTAATGGAGAGTGGGGTTTTCACGTTATAAGAAATTTGGTTGAGTGATCAATATAATATTAATATATAATAGTTCTGTATATTTGCAAATATTTTTCAGAATAATTAATATAACAACACCCGTTCGTAGATAATCTTTGAAGATTCCACATAGTGAGTCATACATAATTTAAAGAATAATTAATGGGAAATCGGGAACTGGATAATCTTCGATGATCCCACATAGTAAATCAAGCATAATTTACTTTTTATGTCATGTTTGTAAAGACACTACAGATGGATCAGTAGAAGTTGGTATTACACACCACATTGAATAATTAAAAGGAAATCAGAAACTGGATTCAAATACATAACTGAACTAAAAAAGTAATTAACAGGAAATCGGAAACTTTATGCAAATGCAATAAACTAAACTCAAAAAGTAATTAACTAGAAATCATAAACTAGGTGCAATTGCATTAAACTAACATCAGATAATAGCTAACGGGAAATTAGAAATTTGATGCAAATCCTTGAAAAATATTTAACGGGAAATCGAAAACGGTATGTAAATAAATACAACAAACCTCAGATAATAATTAATGGGAAACCAGAAACTGGATGCAAATGCATTAAACTAAACTCAAAAAATAATTAACAGAAAATCAAAAACCAAATGTAACTACATTGAACTAACCTTATAGAATAATTGGTGGGAAATCAGAAACTAAATGTAAATGCATTGAATAATCTCAAAGAATAATTAACAGGAAATCAGAAACCAGATATAATTGCATCGAACTAACCTCAAAGCATAAATAATCAGAAACTAGATGCAGATGTATTGAACTAACCTTAAAGAGTTATTAACGGGAAATCGGAAACTGGATCCAAGTGCAATGAACTAATCTCAAAGACTAATTAACGAAACATTGAAAAATGGATGAAACTGCACTGAACTAACATAAATGAATAATTAACGGGAAATTATAAATTTGATGTAACTGCATTGAACTAACATAAAAAAATAATTAACGGAAAATCAAAAACTTGATGCAAATGCATTGAACTAACCTCAAAGAACAATTAACATAAAATCAGAAATTGGATGCAACTGCATTGAACTAACCTCAAAGAATAATTAACAGAAAACCAAAAACTGGATGCAACTGCATTAAACTAAAATCTGGGAAATCAAAAATTGGATGCAAATGCATTGAAATAACCTCAAAAAATAGTTAACTAAAAATCGGAAGTCGGATGTAACTGCATTGTACTGACCTCAAAGCATAAATGTCTGCTTTTTTGGCATTCTCACATGAGTAATTACGAGTAATTAAGAACCTAAAACGAAGGTGAGATTATAGAAACAGACTCTTACATGTATACAAACTATATATAAATTGTAAACTATCGAACTAACCTAGAAAAACAATTAACGGGAAATCAGAAACTGGATGCAGATGTATTGAACTAACCTCAAAGTGTAATGAACGGGAGATTGGAACCTGGATGCAAATGCAATGAACTAATCTCAAATACTAGTTAATGAAACATCGAAAACTGAATGCAACTATACTGAATTAATCTTAATGAATAACTAACGGGAAATCATAAAGTGGATGCAATTGCACTGAACTAACCTCAAATAATAATTAACAGGAAATCGAAAACTTGATGCAACTGCATTAAACTAACCTCAAAGAATAATTAATGAGAATTTGGAAACTGGATGCAACGTACTACATTAAACTAACCTCAAAGAATAATTAATGGAAAATCAGAAACTTGATGCAAATATATTTAACTAATAACCCTAAAATATATTTGTATTATATGTAGGGGGAATAAATGTTTCGACAAATATAGTTTTGCATTTAAAGTAGTGTTTATCATAATTCTTTTATTGTGATTGGGAATGCATTGCTATTCAAGTAACTTCAATATTATCTTCGCCACATTGGATATTCTCACAAAACTTCAATCAAATTTCTATTGTTAAACCTAACAATAAAAAGAAGTCGATGAGTTTTATCAAGGTTTGATGCTTCCTTTTTATAGAGAGTGGTGAAAGAAATTTAAATGAGTAATTAATATAATTTTCACATATCATAGCTATGCATAGTTGCTAATATTTTTTAGAATAATTTAATATAACGGCACCCGTTCGTAGGACACGTTCATGTGATAAATCTTTTCAAGTGGGAGTAGTATCTTCTTTGAGGATATAAAAACAATCAATCTGTTTTAGTGATTTGTACACATTAGTACGCAAGCTGAGCAGTGATGATTTATCGCTAAATCACCATAAATCTAATAAAACTATTATACAAGCTAGATCGAGTTTAATATAATTCCATTTGAAAATTACGGATTAATATCCTAAACCACAAAGTGAAGAGGCTATCTCAATTTGATCTCTTAGTTTCCAAGTACTTATGCACCATAATCGCTACTCATTAATGTATTTCGGTTTATTTTCAATAAAAATATATTCTAATTCTAAAATTTGCCACTAAATCGCCATAAATATAAGAAAACTATTATACAAATGTAAATGTTATATTTCGTCTAACCTTACTAGTGTGGGTAACTTGGGGGAGATGGATTAGTTGATTGAGTTTGACCGAGTTCGTATGGACGAACTACATACGTATTAAGTTCTCTCTCTCTGGGGGGAGACTTGAATCAAGTCAGACGTAGTTCCTCATCCTCCTTATACAGGCAAGATGTCCGCGCCTCATGCTCTCCCGCTTCGGGTCAGATCTAGGTCTCAGGTCACTTATGAGCCATGATGGCGATTTATGATGAATCAATGAGCTGCGTGACTGAAGCTTCGGTCTTGATGGTTGCAATAAAGGGTTATATTACAAGCCGTTATGAAGCGAGAGGAATGAGTGCTAGTGAGGTCGCTGCATGGTGAGATCGTCTACTCGACTCGAGTCACTTTGAAGCTAGCTTGCAGGTCGAGTATGGGAGATCAGTTGGTGGTGACATTACTCTGGGCGGGAGTTGAATAGGGTACTTGCCTGAGTCAAGTCACTATGAAGCGAGCTCTGAGGGCAAGGATACGAGGTTGGTTGTTAGTTCTGTATATGCTGGACACGTGTGTGGTATTCATTGGATGTGAATATTACTCTCTCACATAGCCCCATCTCAATAAGTCGTTTAGTACGTCTTAACAATCTGTTGAGAGAGAACGTTTGCACGTGTGTAGCATGTGTGTGGAATAATAACTGCCTCGTTTTTTGGAAGTCAAAAATACAAGACATAAAGAGACGTGTTGGTTTAGGGTTCAGTGCAATGATGGCCTGCATTGGGAACTGAACGGGCGGCTTGTATAAGATGTTTTCAGGAACTGAGAGTTATTGTTTTGCCTCATTTCCTTCAGATTTTTTAGATCGTTAAGTGCTTAGGTTAGTTCAATCTCCTCAGCTTTTCCTCTTCTCGTTTGATAGTTAAACTTTACTTGTTTAGGTTCATTCATTTTTTTGTCTTCACACCATGTCTGACTCCGATGATACACGATCGGAGGAGGTTATAGTAGGGTCGGTAGGGTTTGAGAGTGAGAAGATTATGTAAGATATGAGTCTGTAGTGGCTGTGGAGAGTAGCTCTGGGCGTTGCGAGGGTTCTTCTTCTAGTGAGTTGCCCCTTAGAAATGTAGATAAGTGTGCTTTGGAAAGTTTTGGAGATTTGAGAGATGCTTGTGGTATAGATGTTAGCGACCTGGAGATACATGAAATAGGGGATGACGTTGATACTTTAAGTAATGCGTACACCCCCCAAGGATATGGGGTGGTAGTTTGTGAGGGGCAATTGCGAGCTGGCATGGGGATACCGTTCTCACCACTTATCTGTAATTTTTTGAACTTTTGTAAGAAAGTGCCCTGCCAGTTCGTTGGCAACACTTGGAATTTATTGAGAGTATTTGACCTGTTAAATGAGAGGTTGGGGTACCGAGTTGAGGTCGCTGACATTATTGAGCACTTTACTGTGAAGCGATCTCGTGTTAATAACTTTAGCTTGCAGACGACGCTAACGGGGAAGTCGAGCGTTCTGGATGGTGTGAGCAACGAACCTTGGGAGAGAAGGTCGTTGTTGTTAATTGGAAATTACTGTGCTAGTGGGTTTGCAATTCATACTAGGGTTTGCAATTTTTTTGGTATGTCTTGTGTCATCTATTGTATATTGAATGATATTAATTTGTTTGAGTTGACCCTTGAACTGGTTGTTTTGCAGAGGTCGCTATTTCCCAACGTACTGAGCAGGGAGTGATCGAGAGGTTTGCTAAGTTTAGCTGGGCTAAGAAGCAAGAGAAACTGCCTGCGGTAGCTGCTTTCTTTGTGGAAAGGGGAGGTCGTGGGATAAGGCTCAAGCGAAGGACTCAAAAGAAAAGAGCTCATGGTCAGGTCGATAGTGCATCCTCTAGCGAGTTCGTCATGGAGAGAGAAGAAAGTGGCGTTCGGACTAGGGAGGCTAGGAACAGGAGCCAAAGCGGGCCTTTGAGGCCTGTGGGAGGTGTTAGAGCCTCTGGGAGTGGTGGTGGGATGCCCAAGCTTAGTGGTGGGAAGGGTCACCATTCTAGTTCTGATCCTACTTCTCAGGAACAAACCAAGAAGCGAGTGCCCGCTCTGGTGGATGTAGATGAGCTCAGAGTTTCAGCTCTAGAACCTGGAAGTTTGTTAAAAAGGAAAGCTGTTGCTGACGACGATAGGGTGGCAAAGGCAGCCCGTCTGGAAACCATAATGAGAGAGGATTCTGGTCAACGTTCTGTAAGGAAGAAAGCTGGGCATTCTGATGGAGGTTCAGGCTCTCAGGTGAGGTCGTTCAAGAGGGTCAATCTGGGAGATGATGACCTGAACCCACTTGAGAAGGAGAAGGGTATAACCGTTGTGACTGTTATTCCTCCTGCTAGAAGAGAAAAGTCTTTTGGCAAGGGTAGTGCCAAGGCTGGTCCTAGTAAGTGGAAAGGCGGCGCTCTTGAGACGGGTGTCACCTATGTTAATCCCGATACTAGAGAAACCCAATACGTGCTGAGGTCTGACTGTAGCTTCCAGTCGGCTCCAATCATGAGTTGCTTGTTGGATAGGATCATTCTTGATGGAGATCGGTGGAACTTGGATGCTATGGGCGACCTCGCTGCAAACGTGAGGGCCATGGACCTTGGATATTGCTTGGTATGTATTTGTACAACTTTGCCTTTTGTTGTGTATGAGTAGAATGTTTTATTGATTTGTGGACGTTCTGCTTCTTCATAGGTACTATCCGGTTATCAAAAGTTGAAAGAGCTGGCCGTGATCGCTGATGCTGAAAAGGGCGAGCGAGAGAAGATGAAGGAAGAACTAGAGAACGTGCGTTCTATTCAAGTCTCTCTCCAAACCATCTATGACGAACTGAAGAAGCAGCATGATCAGGTCACTCTAGAGAAAATGATCATGACAGGGGCATTAGAGGGGGCAAATGACGAGCTGGCACAGTATACTGGGTATGTAGAGAAGGCAACAGCTGTGGCCAAGGCGGTGAAGGACGCCTATGAGACTCTGTTCGGAGAGGCGACCGAGCTGGCCAAGGAGTACAACGATGTAAAGCACAAATACCTTGCCTTACAAGAGGAACCAAAATGTGGGGCTCGAGGTGCAACAGTGTTAGACGCACCTGGAGATGCTAGTACCGTTCTTCCTGTATTTGAAGGTCCTGCTCTTGTGGCTGATGCTGCCTCGGATCCCGCCATGTTGGAGCTGCTGTGGAGGACGTGCTGGAACCCCTAGCCACTGAGAGTTTGCCCAATGTTTCTTGAATCTTGTCGACTGTGAGAGAATGTTCCTTTGTTTTTGTTTATCTTTGTGATTGGTTGTTATGATACAATACAGCTGGTTTCCTGGGCTTGCCTGGGCAGTTCTATTTTATTTATTGCTGCATGGCCTGATACATTAAGAGTTGATAACCTGGGCTTGCCTGGGTAGTTCGTCTTTACTATCTGCTTTAGTTTGAGTTCAGAACGACTGGTTTCCTGAGCCTGTTCAGTCAGTTCGTTCGCTTACATTCATGAAATGCATGTTCATTCTCCTTGCTATTTTCTTGATGTCTTGAATGCAATTTGGCTGATGTTGTTGCACTTGCCTAGTGTTGTAAGTTCCGGCTGGTGAGAAGTGTTCAGGCTATGTAGCCTTTGAGTTCGAGTGAGCGTCTCTCTCTTGTAGAGCGTTCTTCACTGAGTCACATCTAGCGTTGTAGGCTTCAACTAGTGAGAAGTGCTAAGGCTATGTAGCCTGTGGGCTCGAATGAGAGTCTTGATCATAGAGAGCGTTCTCCATGTTAGAGTGTTCTACTGAAAAAGGACTTTAGCACATGTTTGGCACGTGTTAGGAGGCAAAATGTTTGGTAGCACAAATAGTAACTACCTTGTGTTGTGGAATTTGAAAAGATGGCGGGTCGTACGGAACGTCGGTTAGGGTTTCAACATATTAATGGTATCTCTTGGTAAGTGAAACGGTTTACCCTACAAGACTTTTTGTGAGAGGTTTAGGGGTACTGGTTTATCACTTTTATCAAGCTGTTTGCCAAAGTTCTAGAGCGCTTCAGGTTAGTTTCTGACTTCTTTTCATTCCTCTTCTTTTGTGATATGTAAGTTTTGTATGTTTGTTATTTTTGTTCCTTGCTAATTGTTGGGTTGTCCCTGGAGTGTAGAATGGCTAAGGCAGATGGTGATGATTATGAATATTTGGTCCCTCTAATGGGAGGGGTGATAGTTAGTAAACTGATTCTTAATTATCTATAGATGAATATAAACAACTAATGATCAACTACCTTATCAATATTATTCCTACTCTCAATTCATTATGCAATATAAAGAGTACGGATTCGTTCCACTCCTAAACTACCAAGACTAAATAGAATCCAATTAATCAAACACAAAGAAACAATGGTGAGAGTAATATTATGTTGAGAATTTATACTACGAGATAATACTATCAATTGATTTTATACTAATATTAACTAAAGTAATTATTTATAGGTGAATCAAATATAGAGAAAACTAGAGAGAGATTGAAATCCACTTTTAATTTCTTAACATGCTAGCATAGATTTGTATAGAAACCCCTAGTCTAGATATTCTCACACAAGGTTAAAATATAAATACTAGACCTTTAATGATCCCTAATTACTTTATACTATCTCTAGTCATAAACTAATTAGCATGAGAGAAAGCTTGTTCCCATTCTCATGGCAAACTCACTATTTGCTAGTTTAGGTTAAACTCTTCTTATCTCTAAGTCAAGAAAAACCTAAACTTAAAACCCTAACAGCAAATCTATACTAACAAATCAAGTCCTCTCAAAGCTTCATTCAAACTCCCTCTAATGGGAGTTTAGCTTTGATTCATGAGACTATCATGAACAAAAGAATGAAAGGAAGACATAATGTAAAGAAGAAGTAATTGAATTGAATAAACTAAAGCTTTTATTAATAATTTTAATGGATGCTACAAACTAAACTTATAAACTAAAACTAAAAAGGAGATAGAGAGAGAGAACCCTAATTTATTCTAAACTAAAGAGGGGAGTAGCTAAGTTTTGTTTAGCCTTAAACCTCTTTATATAGGAGAGAGTTAGGTTTACAATTTCGTGCATGGGCTTTGGAGCCATGTTTTGGGCCATGAAATCAAGCCCAAAACCTAATTACATATGTCCAAAAAGGGTTTCTCTGTGTGAAATTACTTTAACACCCTTTTTGTCCACTTTTACTGCTCTGATTGAGTCAAGATTTGGACCATTAGAAAGCTCTTTCCGAGCCTATCGTTTTGACATATATTAGGCCCAATTCTGAGGTCTGAGTCCAAAGATACGACCTGCGAAAGTTCTGTTGATTTTTCTGCTCTTTTTCTACCCACGTTGACTTTGATTTTTCAGCTTTGACTAGGCTTTTTTTCTTTGAAACTTGGGCTTTAACTATAGAATTTCTTAGCAACCAACCTTTGCTCCTTTCTCTTGCAAAAGTGACATATTTTTTCACATATTTGACTCCAAGACCTGAAATACACAAAAACACGTAAACAATACTAACTCTTATTTATTATACTTATAATTGGTCTAAATGTGATATTATTAAGGGGTTAAAACTATAGTTTTGGGCTCTTATCAAGGAGCGAGGGAGACCTCTCCGCTCGTCTTGGAGGAGATTAAATTATTGCCGTGCCTTTCGTGCGATTTGGGTAAACAGAAGGTGATCGCTTCTGACACAAAGGACACGAAGTGGTCTAAACCTATAGGTCACTCTACTTCTAGTTTGCTCAAGCGACCTGGAGGTGTGGTGTTTAGGTGCCCTAGTTCTAGGGGTGGGGTCGACCTGGGCGCTCACGACCATGCTGTGGCGGGTAAGGGAAAAGTTGTTGCTGGAGAAAGCTCTAAAGCTGGTGCATTGGGAAGGCGGGGAGGTAGCCTGGGAAGCAACTTCGTCTATACTGGGAAGACGGGGAAAAAGCATGCAGTAAAACGATTTGATTGCAGCTTCAGGTTGGCACCCATAGCTAATTGTCTCTTGGAAGGGATTGTCTTAGAAGGTGACAAGGAAGAGCTGGACGGTCAAGATTTGGACAAGATTTTGGAGACCATGGATATGGCTTGCTGTTTGGTAAGCTTCTAATATTCTCTGGTCCCTTTCTATTTTATTGGCGAGAGTAACATTGATGTTTCTATTTGTAGTTTCTTGCTGGATATCATAAGTTGAAGCACACAGATTATGCGTTGCTAGAGGAGACGTAATTTTAATTAAAAGAAGAGCGTGAACATGGGGCTCTAAGTACAAGTATGCTTGTCGTACCTGGAGATGCTAGTAACGCTCAGTCTACCAGTACTATTCCTGCTGAGCGAGCTAACGAGCCTGTGGATGATAAGCATGTTACTCCTGGTGCTTGACCATTGCGTTGTGGTTTCTTCTTCCTTGTGTAAGTTGTGCGGCTTTTAAATATTTTTCTCTAAAGCCATGTTTGTAAATGGTTGTAAAATAATAGAATTGGTTTCCTGGGATTGCCTAGGTAGCTTTTAAAATGGTTGGGGTGTGGCCCAGATACATTAAGAGCTGATACCCTAAGAAACCTGGGCAGTTTGTGTTATTGATAACGTAGCGAACTGGTGTCCACATAAGTGGCCGTTCGGTTATTTTGAAGAATTGGTTTCCTGAGTGTGTTCAAGCAAGTTCGTATTTGCACTATGGAATGCATGTTTGCTTTAAATTATTAACTTGCTTTTGTTTGAATGCTTGTTGCGTATATTTTCGTAGGAATTGAACCTAGAAATATATATCCCGCTGTCTAGGAAGACATAAGATGCTATGAAACATTTGAGCTCGTTTGAGCGTACTTCTCCGGATAGCATTTTGACTGTTCCAAAGAACGTTCTGCACTAAATTGATCCCCGAGTTCGACGTTATCAACTAGAGAGAAGTGTTGGAGCTATGAAGCCCTTGAACTTGAGTGAGCCTTGTAGCTGAAGTAAGCGTGTTGCTCTGAGAGCAGTCTTCACTAAGTTAATCCTAGCAGTGTAGGTTTTGAACTAGTGTAATTAAGATGTGTAAGCTATATAGCCCTGATCTTGAGTGAGTGTTTAGTCACTCAGAACGTTTGAGCTTTGGAGAGCGTTGAAGTTCGTTTGAATGTTTGGCCCTTAGAGAGCGTTCTGCACTTAGTTGACCCTAGAAGTATATGTCTCCAACTAGCGAGAAGTGTTAAGGCTATGTAGCCTGTGAGCTATGTAGCCCTGAGCTCGAGTGAGCATTTAGTCATTCAGAATGTTTGAGTTGTGGAGAGCGTTTAAGTTCGTTTGAATGTTTTGCTCTTAGAAAGCGTTCTGCACTTAGTTGACCCTAGAAGTATAGGTCTCCAACTAGCGAGAAGTGTTAAGCCTGTGAGCTATGTAGCCCTGAACTTGAGTGAGCGTTTACTCGTTCAGAATGTTTGAGCTTTGGGGAGTGTTTAAGTTCGAGGGAGCGTTATTTTCTTAGAGAACAAGTTGTGTGTTGACCTGGCAACATTGAGAGATGCAAAAATAAAAGCTATATGTATACTGCTAAGAGTAAGAACTCATTAAAGTGGACTCGTTTATTGATAAAATTTCTTTAACAATAAAGTATTCCAAGGCCGTGAAAGTGCCTGTCTATCTTGGGTCTTGATCCAATATGCTCCATTGCCAACGACTCGTTCCACTATATAAGGGCCTTCCCATGTTGGCGCCAGTTTCGAGTCATCCTTAGTCTTTTTCAAGACTAGGTCGCCTGGTTGGAAACTGCGAGGGTTAACTCGCTCGTTGTATGTCTTCCTCAGAGTTTGTTGGTAGGATGCCACTCGAATGGCTGTTAGGTCGCGTCGTTCTTCAAGTAAGTCGACCTCACAAGCAAGAATGGAGTCGTTCTGCCCCGATTCGACTATCTCAGATCGAGTCGTTGTAATTGTCAGCTCAGTAGGGATGACGACCTCAGTACCATAGCGTAGTGAGAATGGTGACTCGCCTATACTAGAACGAGTTGTCGTTCTATGAGCCCATATGATGTTTTCTAGCTGCATTGGCCACTGATTTATGTTCTTTTCGATCTTCTTTTTCAAGTTTTCCAGAATTCCTTTGTTACTTGCTTATGCTTGACCATTGCTCTAAGCGTACTGGGGAGTGGAGAATGCGTGAACGATCTTCCACTTGGCCAAGAGTTCTTTGACTGTATTTCCCTTGAACTGAGAGCCATTGTCCATCACCAATTGGTGGGGGAGGCCAAATCTGGTAATGATGTTAGTCCAAATGAAGTTCTTGACATTAGACTCTTTGACATGAGCCAAGGGAATTGCTTCTACCCATTTGGTGAAGTAGTCTATTGCAGCTAGGACGAAACGAAAGTCTGTGCTTTTCTGTGGAATGAATGGATCCATGATGTCCAAGCCCCACATGTGAAATGGCCAAGAGCTGGCAATGTTGATCAGTTCACGAGCTGGCTGAATGATGTTGTGGGCAAATGTTTTGCACTTAATGCATTTGAGTATAGATTTCTTGGCGTCAATCTGCATTCATGGCCAGAAGTATCCTTGTGAGATCACTTTGTGAGCCAGAGAGCGACCTCCTGCGTGGTTTCCGCATTCTCCCTCGTGGATTTCTGCGAAAATCATCTGACCCTGTAGGGTCTGGGCTTATGCACCTCAGATGGGGTCCTCCGGTGGATTTTCTGAAAAGTTTGTCGTTTACCAGACAGTAGCGACCTGACTGATACTGAACCTATCTGGCTTTTGTACTAGACAGTAGCGCACGCCCTCCATTTTACCTTGTTCAGAGCGTGCCCGCCCTCCCTTGTGTCTGCGGAATTATGTTTTCCCTTTATTGTTTAAGTAATTTCAGTCCAATGCATCAAAGCTAAACTCCCATTAGAGGGAGGTTAATGAAGCTTTGCGAGAACTTGATTTGTTTAGCATAGATTTGTTGATTAGGGTTTAAAGTTTGGATTTTTCTTGACTTAGAGATAAGAAGAGAAAAATCTAAACTAGAGGATTGTGAGTTTTGCCATGAAAATGGAAAACAAACCTTCCTCTCATGCTAATTTGATTATGACTAGAGATGGTATAATTGAATTAGGGATCATAAAAGTTTAAGATTTATATTTAACCTTTTAGTGAGAATATAAAGATTAGGGTTTCTTAACAATCTATTCTAACACTTCTAGGAATTGAAAAGTAGATTTAATTCTCTCTCTAACAATCTCTCTCTTTGATTTACATCATTATATTGTTAGTTAATTTAGTATAAATTCATAGTATCATCATATAGTTAATTTCTTATTCAAATCATTACTCTCATCATTGTTCCTTTTGTTTGATTAGTTGAATTCTATTTATGTTTCGATGGTTTATGAGTGGAACGAATCCGTACTCTTTATATATTGCATAATGAATTGAGAGTAGGAATATTGATTAAGCACTTATTTAGTTAATTGATTATTTGTGTTTACGCATAGATAGTTAGTTTACGTAAATTTGTTATTATCAAATGACGCCGTTGCCATCTTAAACTCTTTCAGGACAAGAATTCAATTGCTTGAATCTAAGGGGCAATCCCCCATTCTCAACCCACCCACCCTTTTAATTTTTCATTCTTATTTCTTGTATTTTCGGTATTGTTCACTGTTTTAGGCATAGGGGCTGCGGATTCACAGAGGAAAATACTCCAGTAAAGGTATTTGTAAATTTCTAAAAAATTTAAAAATTTACAGGTTTAATCCTTAAGGTGTTATTGATTTACTGTAATTGTTTCAGATTTGTCCTAGTTGTTTTACCTAGTGAACTAATACGATCTTTACAGTACTGTATTTCAGCTTTCAAACCGTAATTTCTTGAAAAACAGACGAGTAGGGTTACTTAGGCAGTTCCAAAACTTTTAACATTTTTACAAGAGTATCTATCCTAAGTCAAGAGTTTTCAGTAAAACTTTGACGAGTTTTTGATTTGTTTTGACCACCTAACTAGTGGATTCTTTTTAGTGTGTTTTTGCGGTTTTGCAAACACTTAATTTCTGGAACACCAGCCAATAAGGAGGGTTTTTAGAACTCCAATTGCTCTAAATGTTTTACAGGAATACGTAGGATCTGTCAGGAGTCTCCAATAAAATTTTGGCAATTTTTGGCTCTGTTTTGATTGGTTAACTATTCGGTTGTTTGTATTGTATTCGAAAACTGTTCCACACACTTTGAAGGGTAGTAGAAAGACTTTCATAGCTGCGATTGATCTAATATTTTATAGACTACTTGATAGATGTCTTAACAAACTACTGTAAAAATTTCAAATTTTTTAGAGCACGTTAAACGTATTGGGCATTGCCAAAGGAAAGAGCACGACCTGCGCCCGTGTCAGGCAAATTCTGAGCGTCCCCTGCGTTCAACTCACTGGACATCGCCTCAGGCACGAGCGCGACCTGCGCCCTTCACAGGAAAATTTTGAGCACGCCTTACGTTGAAGTGCCTGGAACTCGAGTTAGACAAGAGCCCGACCCAGCGCCCTTCCTAGGCAATTTCTGAGCGCACCCCGCGCCATCTTCTGAACACCCCGATTTTCACAGGTTAGTACAAACTTCCATTTCTTCAAGTTATTTAGTGTTTCTAACTTGTTCAATACACTGTGCTCACGTATACAAGATGCTATTCATAAGCATAGTAAGGAGGCACTCAGGTACTCCTTCTTCCACTCCTTGCCTCTTCTGTCAGAGGAGTTTTAATTCTAGTATAATCAGGCTTATTTTTTGTAAACGCAATACCACACGCCTATCTAGAAATTTATAGTTAGAGTTTAATTTGTATATTAATTATCCTAGAATATTTAAAAAAAAAACCAATATGGCATATCAATATGTAGACCAACAATCATGTGGTTATTATGCAAACCCTTCACCATGTTCATGCTGTGGTAGTCCTTACCATTGGGCTTCTCAGTGCCCATCATACCAAGAGTTTTGACCTACTATAGGATATAATAATAATTATGAGCCTCAATTTTTAAATTTTCATAGTAACCAATACAATCAAGAGTTTTTTAGTCAACCTAACCCATCACAGTATGAGATCAACCAGAGTCACTCAAACGCCAATAACTATGACTATCAAACACCATACCAACCAGAACCACACCACCAAGCTTCCCCTCTGCTAACGACATTTGACAAAATAATGGCCCAAAATAGAATATAATACTTCAGAACCTAGAACGGACAAGATTGATGCTAACCTCACCTACGCCAGAACCTTCCACCATGCCAGAAATCACCCACACATCTAGCTCGCCACCCTTCCCAAACCAAATTTCCCAATAAATAGCCAACAATGGAAAAACGTTTAGAGAACAAAATGCCAAAACCCAAACTATGCTTCAGAATTTTGCCCAAATGATTTCCATGATCCCCCCACCTAACACAAAATTTTCAACCTTGCCAGAGATCGACACATCAATAGAACAACCTATTCCCATAACCAAACCATTCGACCTAGTTAAGACATACCCTAAATTTCATGAACCATTACCTTCCCATGACCCTCCCATTAACCGGCCATTATATTATCTCCACACACTACCTGGATGAGGAAATTTTTGAAGACGACTCTGTAGGACTTGTTTTGGATGACCATGATGTCATTGAGGAAACTTATATTGTTTTAGAGGACGAGAGTGAGAAAATAGAAATCAACAATTCTAATCTAAGGCATAAACAAGGTAATGTGCAAGAATTAAAGGAAGTAACTTCTTTATCGCAATGTGAATCTCAATTTAGTTTGGCAGCTGAGGAAATAACAATGGAAGAAATAGATGAAATTCTTAAAGATAAAGCCACGAACCACAACTTTATAGATTCAGCTAAGCTAGATGAAGAATTCTATAATTTCTTAAGAATGTGTGAGGATCCTACCCCAACCAACCACCTTCCACCTAAGTTACAACCTCCTGAAATCCAACCATCTATCATAACTAAGTCATCCATTCCTCCACCATTTCAAAGGAACCTAGAATTTGCACTTGAGCCAATTGCCTTAGAGACCCCTATAATTTTTTCAACCCTCACGGGGAAGAGTATTTGCCTAGCACACAATCCCATGAGTACACCATTCCTATAGTTGAGAGCCAAGCGTTAACCGAGTGTAGTGAGAAACCTAATTTGTCTTATTTTTCCTCATCTGAGCCTCATGAAAGACATCAGGATCCATACTTCATTCCTTTCTCATCTAAAGTATCAATAATTCATCTTTTGGGTCATTCTAACTCTTTAAAACAGCTACAACATGATCGTTTGCATACGTTCTTTGATGGGTTGCATACGTTTTCATTCATTCTTCTACATGTTTGCTTCCAATTATACAACTTCATTCTGTTTGGGAGTGCTTTTGGTATCATGTTTTTATGGCTAGACCCCCAACTCTTTCGACTATTAGTTTATAGTTGACCACGCATCATCTATTTTGTGCCACCCTAGTTTCTTACTTGTTTGGAGGTGTGCACAGTCTAGGGAATCTGACTTTAAAAAACCCAAGTTTTTTGTAAAATACCACCTTAATGGAGTATAAGCCACAAAAATTTTCAAACTTAAAAAGAGTTTTCAAATTTTGTTTGGGGGTGGCGTATTTTGGTATTTCATTTCAAATCTTTTTGCCACTCTTTGCCTGTCATGTTTACTCTAGTAGAGTCCATGTTAGTTCGTACGTAACAGTTTAATTGTGTTTCATGTTATCATCTCTTCCTTACAATATTTCTATTACAGGTACTGCCAATTTTTGTCACGTTTCTATGGTAAAGTCTTTCCTTATCTCTTTACACTTTGAGGACAAAGCGTTCATGTCACACCCCGAATTTCGATAAATCAGATAATAAAATGATATCCGACTCCTCGATATCCGAGATGTGACAACAACCTCACAACCCAATCTATATCATAACCCTAATGAATAATAACACATGCGGAAAAACTAAAAAATAAAATACTCAAAACAATCCACTCATCATTAAGAAAACTTGTGATCAAAAATTAAGTTACAAACTTCTTCACTTAAGAATTCGGAAAAAATAAATTAAACATATGTCCCCAACAAATTCCACTACATCTCTGAGGAAAAATGAAACGACATCTTATTAAAAA
Organism: Coptis chinensis; assembly: GCF_015680905.1. NCBI lineage: Eukaryota > Viridiplantae > Streptophyta > Magnoliopsida > Ranunculales > Ranunculaceae > Coptis > Coptis chinensis. Next base: position 36,920,612 of record NC_141456.1, on the reverse strand, counting down.
TAAATGCTAACATCAATCACGAAAGCAAAGACGCCACCTTCTCGAACATCGCCTAACCTGTCGGCTGATTGACTATGTTCATATAAGAACACACCCGATTAGCAAACATGCAAATCGGGTCAGCATTATAAATAATGCTGGTATGAGTAGCCTTAGTAAAACCATTTAGACATACATAATATTTCATTCTTTATATGGCAGGTAGTTCCTCCATCGAGGCGCCTAAGCTTAAAGTAGTTAGTTCCTTCATAAAGGCACCTTAACTTCTAACTAAGAGTAAATAACTTATGTTAGCCTAGTACTTACCTTTATGCGTGTTCTATCACAGAGTGGGTCCTCTCTGCAAGAATAATTAGTTTAACCCACTCTCCTGCAAGCAATTATTAATAATCATAACAAAAATGAAACTTAACTTGAAAGTCTTAAATCAATAACCACGCCTGAGGAAAATATCATGGCAGTAACATTTATCAAGTGTCCCTAATAACCCGTCGTCTCTATGTTTTACCTAGTTTTTCTGGCTACCACAATCGCTACCCAACGCCGAACATGTACATCCACATGCCTCCCCTTACATAATGTACCACTCCGTGTAACTAACTACCACGGCGGGGATGCACACGGGTAACCCTCACACGAAAGCCATTATGTAAGTAATGCCACTATTCGGCATAAAATATCGCGCGTCTCGTTCTATTTTGCGAACGGAATAATCAAGCCATTATTCGGCTACACCAGAAGGGTCATTCAGCTTTACTGAAACGCCAGAATGGCCAATCACATTACTTACGCCCGAAGGCCATTCATATTCACTGAAACGCCAAAAGGGCCAATCAAATTGCACACACCCACACAGGGCAAATCACATGAGTTGTGGTAGCTATGTTCTAGGATTTTCGTTACGTAATTTATTCAAATGTATATATCTATGCATCTTAAAATTTCTCTATCTTCACGTGTCAAAATTTACACCAGATCGACGTCAAATCTATATTAGATACTGACAAACAAGTTTATACAAGTATCACCCACATCCTATCATCGGATTGGTCCATAAAATCACTCTATAAAATTTTTGGAAAAAGTCAACAGTCAACGGGTCAACAGTCAACCCAACAGTCGACGGTCCTAACCGGTGGTCATTCCTCCCGATCCTCACCCAAACCCATATTTAAAAAGAGTTCAAACCCTGGTCCTAAGCGACTAGCTAAGCTGACCCGGTTTAACCCGGCCCATAAACTGATCTGACCCAACTGGAAATTTCAAAACTAACTAGATCCCATGCGATCCAATTCAAATTTTAGGAACCAGCCCACATAAACATATTAAACTGGCCCAAAAATAAAAGACTAAAAGAATTGGCCCAAAACAAAACTGATGTGGTCCGGCCCAAAGGTAACCCAACTAGTGCGGTCCGGCCCAACTAAAAAAATACCCAAACAAAACATCAGCAATAGTGGCCGATCCCTTCATCTTCTCCAGTGCTCCAACCCAATTTCCGGCCACCCAAAAGCCTTCACACACCACCCAAAACTAACCAACCGAAATTGGTTAGGATGAAAAACCCCAAAGCTTTAATTCACCAAGCAACCCCCGATTTCCAGTTAGAAAAATCACCTCCAAATTCTTAGATCCGACCGCCATTAATGTTCTTGGAGCTTTCAAACCCCCACAAACTCCCCACTACCACCATACATTCAACTAACAACCCTCAATACATAAAAACAACTCAAACACGAAAAAAATAAATACAAAAACAAATCCCTCAGTATCACAGTAATGGCAGTAATGGCCTTCTTTACATGGGGAGGAGGTTTGGGGCTCGCGCCTCCCTTTACCACCACCTAATGGTGTTGACAATACTAACAATCTACTAAGTTTTAAACATACACAATAAGAATACTCTTTGAAGAGAAAAATGGCAGAAAATGAAAGATGAACAGAACATGGTTTTGGACGTAGTCAACTATGTCTATATACGAGAAAAATACAAAAAATAAACTACTCACCTCCTATGTTCGGCAACAGAAAATATCGAAGAAAAAAATGAGAGAACCAATCCCAGCTAGCTCGCGATATCCGCGTTCTTCTCCGTTTTCGGCTTGTACGTGTTGTTTGTGGTTTTTCAGAAAAAACTAGTTTCTCCAGAGACACCCTCTATTCTCCTTAACTTCCAAATTACTAAATATTCTTATATCATAACTATGGAAATATTATTTCTATTAAAAGTATTATATATATATATATATATATATATATATATTATGTTCCTTAGGTTAATATCTTGTTTCCTTTTTATTTAAAGCTTTCCAAAAATTAAAGATAATCTACCCACATTCAAAATTCAAATACTAGTTTCCTATATTAACATTATTCGAAATTACTATTTGGTATTCCACATGTTAGTACGTTGACCAGAAAAATACAGTCAAATACAGAAAAATATTAAATATTGTTATGCAGATAATGTAAATATAAAATAGGGGTCTTACAGTTCGATTATTTGGCGGTGAGATAGAAACATTTGCAAAAATTAGGCACTTTTAAGATGTGAATTACGACTTTTTTTTTTTATAACATATTAAAAATCATAAAAATTGTTTATACTAGGCACTTAGTGATAATGGTATTGTCCCCTTCTCCATGATGATATTAGTCTAGAAATCTCACGTAGTACTTGAATTAGGATTTAATTTTTGAAACTTAGATTAATATATAGATAATAGTCGTTGCATCTTTTCATGAACATTTTGCTTGAGCATATTTGATTGTACTTGGCAGTATTTTTCTAAGACCTAGGTTAAAGTACTTAATACATATCCAGTGAGCATCTAGCCTTAAAGCCTCATAAGAGTGAAATATCTGAGTGATGACACAAGGGAGAAGTAAATTCCAAGTAAAGAAATCATACATCCACTTGCTTGATCACCACACCATATCCTAAGCGAGAATTTAGACTCTCTTTAGATCGATATAGCCAGAAATTCACACCTATATGAAATTTATTATCCGCTAGTCACCTCACTGAGTCTTGCATTAGCCTTTTCACAAATCATAAATCCTTTACCCAATAAAACAAAATAAAAAAATAAAATCAGCCTACCTATCTGGATAAGTATGAGAAGTAGGATGAGTGAAAAAAAAAAAAAAAATCTGTGTAAACAAAAATTAGTTAGTTGCTTCAGAAAAGAAAAGGAAAAGAAGTTTACATCCAAAGAAAAAATAAAATAAAAGAAAAGAAAAGAAAAAATAAAAAAATAAAAAATAAAAAATAAAAACTCCAAAAATAGAATAAAATGAGAGTCAAAAAGCCAAAATAAAAAGGCTAAGGATGGAAACAAAGTGTAGAAGCAAAAGAACAAGGTTTTCTCTAGTTACATAATATGAAGACCCTATTTTCTCATACTTGTCTTTTTGAATATCTATTTTCTTCCTTCTTTAACCAATACCTACGCCCCATATCACCTAATAAAGACATCTAGCTCAATTAGGAATAGGTTGGTGTGATAGTAAGTGGTAGATGTATTCGATCGACCTCGGCTTTCTTTGATTGTCATTGAGATTGTGAGAAAACGTGTGCCCACTGCACACTAGAGTTAGCAAACTTGAGTGGAAAAATCAGAGTGTTATGTGTTTTGACACATTCCTGGTGAGAACCTACTTAGGCACACTACCCAAAATTTCCGAAACGGACCTGCCATTGCATTTTATATCATAGTTCATTGTATAGTTATTTATCTTAAGATGATTTGATTATTATGCATGTATTAGTTTAAGTTTTAGAATGATCATCCTTGTTTAAATACTAGTGAGATGTATAAAGTCCGAGATAAAATTAGGAAACAATTACTTTTATTTCTTAGTCGTTGTAGTATAAATGAAGTTTGTGAGTACCTTCTCTAGAAAACTCTCACGAGGCTATAACTCGTCTACTAGGGAATTCCTAGTGGTTTAAGACCTTATTGTATATGGTCAATGCAGTCGCCCTCAACGAAACGAGACTAGTTAAAAATATATTTTTGGCCACTTATTTTAATTTCACATATTTGTTTGAGGACAAGCAAAATGTTGTTTGGGGGTGGTTTGATAAGAGCCCAAAATTGTAGTTTAAACTCTTTAATAGTATTTCTATTTAGCCAATTATGTTATTAATAATATAGGTTTATCACTAATTACGTGCTTTTGAGTATTTTAGGCTTTGGAGTTGAATAAATGTCAATTCGTTACTAATTAGGTGCTAAAAAGAGCTAAAGTGATTGTTAGAGAAGTTCCATGAAGAAAGCCCAAATTTAATGGAGAAAAAGCCCTTAAAAAGCCCAAATTTAATGGAGAAAAAGCCCTTAAAAAGCCCAAGTCAACACTGTTAAGTAAAAATTAAACCGGATTAGAGAGCTGAAGAAAAGTCAATAAAACTTCAAAAGGCCATATATTTAGACTCAGGCCTCGGAATTAGGCCTATTGTATATCAAAATGACCGGCTTAGAAAGCTCTTTTCAATGGTCTAGGCCTTGACTCGATCAGAGTAGTATAAGTTAGTAAATTTGTATGCTACAGTAACACGACCAGAATTGGAAGTTTTGGATTTACCCAATTGGGTTATGGACTTGATTTATGGGTCTATAACCTAGCCTAAAAACCCATGCACGAAATTGTAACCTAACCCTCTCCTATATAAAGAGGATTAAGGCTAAAACAAAGATTGGCTACTCCCACTTTAGTTTAATATAGTTTAGGATTCTCCCTCTCTCTCTTTTTGTAGTTTAGTTTAGGTTAGAATAATTTAGTTTGTAGCCTCCATTAAATCCTTCAATAAAAACCCTTAGTTTAATATTCAAATATTGTCTCTTTAATTTAATGTCTTCATCTTATTGTTTTGATATTGTTCATCCAATGAAACAAGGCTAAAACCTCCATTAGAGAAGGTTAAAGAAGTCATGTGAGGATGATTAGTTGTTAGAATAGTTGTTATTTAGAATAGAATTTCAAGTTCATTATTATGAGTATTTAGAGATAAACCTCATAATGATGAACTAGAGTTTAGAGCCACCATCAAAGAGATTTGTGGTGGAGCTAAACTCTCATGCTAGTGGAACCTTGATTCGAGAGGACTTGGTATTCACTAGGGATTAATATTCGATTCGATGACTAACTAATAGCCAATCGAATTGCATGGTGGAATTTCCCCTCTCTAATTATTCTTCTCATCATTATAATCACTTTTTTAGCTTCTTAAAATTATTGTTTTCATATTATTATAATTACTCTCATCATTGTTCCTTTTGTTTGATTAGTTGAATTCTATTTATGTCTTGATGGTTTATGAGTGGAACAAATCCGTACTCTTTATATATTGCATAATGAATTGAGAGTAGGAATATTGATCTAAGAACTTATTTAGTTAATTGATTATTTGTGTTTACACATAGATTGTTAGTTTACATAAATTTGCTATTATCAGTTTGCTGGTGCTTTATTACCGAGCTGGATGTAATCTATGATAGGTTGCATCCATGTTTGACTCATCTGAGTGTCAGAGAGTGGGCATAGGTCTAAAACTTTTAGGATATGCTCATTTTTGTAGGCAGGTCGGTCGACTATTTCGATGAGTAGTTTCCTAGGGTCACAATTCGGTGTTTAGGTCGCTAGGTACACCAAGCTGTCCGCGTGGCGATTATCTTCCCGTAGGAAATGTTGTATAGAGATTTTTTGAAAAGAAGGCAGTAATTGATCTATAACTTGAAGGTACTTAGAAAGGTTACCTTCACTGGTGGTATACTCATGGACGACCTAGCAAACCACCAGTTGTGAATCACTGAAGACCCTGAGCTCCAAAACATTGAGTTCTAGTGCCATACGAAGTCCCATGATTAGGGCTTCATACTCCACTTCATTGTTAGAAGTCGCAAAATCGATGCGAACTAATTTTTCCACCATAGAACCATCTGGTGACACTAGGACTACTCCGACTCCACTGCCTTGGATTGCTAGCTCCATCCACGAAAAGTGACCACTCTGACGGGTCGTGTTGTTTAGAGGTCGGGGTGCTGTCATTTGGTTCCCAGTTTAGGTCGTCTATTGGGAAATCTTCTAAGAAATCAACAACGACTTGACCTTTCTGAGATGTTCTTGGGGTGAACTCAATGTGGTGTTCACCGAGTTCTTCTGCCCATACTGTTATACGAGTTGTCTTGTTGGCTTTAAGAAGGATCTTCTTAAGTGGAAGATCGGTGAGCACTTTTATTAGATGTGCTTAGAAGTAGGGCCTGAATTTTTGTGCTGAATAAAGTAGTGCCAGTATCGCCTTTTCAATGTGTGAGTAGTTCTTCTCAGCTGGAAACAATGTCTTGCTTGTGAAATAGATTGGTTTCTCTGCATTTTGATCCTCTTTGAAGAGAACTGATAAGCGAGAAGGAAACCACGACTAAGTAAGTACCCAGTGATGTTTAGCCATCAATCGGTTTTGCAAAGACGGTGGTGTTGTCAAATAGTCCTTGAGAGTATAGAACGCTTGGTGGCATTGGCCATTCCATGAGAATTGTTCACCTTTCTTAAGGATTTGTAGAAAAGGTAGGCATTTGTCTGATGCTCTCGATATGAATCGGTTTAGGGCACGCCACCATTCCTAAAAATTTATGTATTTGTTGCTTTGTTTTTGGGTCGGGCATTTCCTAGAACGCTCGAATCTAATATGGGTTCGCTTCTATCCTTCGTTGAGATACTTGATACCCCAGAAATTTCCCAGAGGACACGTCAAAGAGGCATATCTCTGGGTTGAGCTTCATATGAGTTTGCTTGAGTCTGGAGAATGCTTGTTCGAGATGATCTAAGTGATCTTCAGATTTCTTGCTTTTTACAACCATGTCGTCTATGTAGACCTCCATGGTGTCTCCTAACATGTCCTAGAACATTTCAGTGACCAATCGTTGGTAGGTTGCTTTAGCGTTCTTTAGGCCGAACGAGAGGACGTTGTAATAGTAGATGCCCTGTTCTGTTACGAACGATGTTTTCTCTTAGTTTTCTTCTGCCAGTGGAATCTGGTTGTAACCACTATAGGTGTCCATGAATGACATAAGTTCGTGGCCAGCAGTTTGGTCCACGAGTTGGTCAATTCTTGGTAAGGGGAATCCATTTTTAGGGGTTTTTTGGTTAACATTGGTGAAATCGACACATAAACAAACTGTGTCGCTCTTTTTTTGGGATTGCTACTATGTTAGAGATCCATTCGGTATTCCACCTCTCTAATGAAGCCTACTTTTTTGAGATTGTCGATCTCGTCGTTTATTGCTTTTTTGAACCTAAGAGATAATTTCCTAGGTCATTGGCGAACTGGCTTAGCATTAGGGTTAACATTTAATTTGTGACATGCAATGTTAGAGTCAATTCCAAGGACATCGATGTATACACTACACCATAACAGCCTATTTGTAACGGATATATATCCGTTACAAAAAATATTAGTAACGGTTATCTTGCGTTGACACAAAAGCGTGACTAATATTAGTAACGGATATTTGTAACACTTATTATCCGTTACAAAATTTACTAACGGTTATAAAGTGTCACTGAAATTAATTTCAGTAACAGATATCTAACCGTTATAATTTATTAGTAACGGTTATCAAATTTGTTTATCATCTATTAGTAACGGATATAAAGGTCACTTCGATTTTCTGTTACTAACGGTTCTGTATCCGTTACTAACGAATTTTCATTGTATAAAAAAAAAATTGTTGCTAACGGTTCTGTATCCGTTACTAACAAATTTTCATTTTATAAAAAAAATATTGTTTTCTCTAGCCCTTTTATATATGGGCCACCTGTAATGATTGGAGGCTTTGCAGTTAGTGTTAATAGAACAAGACCCCGAAAAATATATAAGCCAAAATAAATGTCATTAGATAAGTACATGCAAATTAAATTAAACCCATATCAGCTATTCTTTAACGAATAAATATATTTATGACTATGAGCGCACGAGTTTGAAGAGTAAGATACATGTAAGTAATTTTTAGTCAGTCTACTACCAACAAGGATATAAACGATGAAGGTGATCGATACAACAAAGAAATTGCCCAAGAATGAATTGAATCGATGATAGCTCCAACTATAGGAAAAAAGCTGGAGGAACCATTGACAACGTTGGATATATGTCTTTGCTCGATATTCTTGATGTTGAAACATTCTATTAGATATACGATCAAGTTTGTATTCCATCCGAAGCGGCAATAGTTAAGCCCATTAAAGTAACGCCACCACCACCAATATAAAATAAGCACAAAGTCATGATTATACTCTTTGTATAGACAAACATGAAGACACTTATAAAACCATCATGCAAAAACAAATGGAATGGGATGAAGACCGTGACAAAGGGGAAGGTAGTCCAACTCCCTTGTTTTGGCCAACAACGCATGTATTAAATGCTTCTTCGCCAGGGAACATTAAGATGATCGTCGTAGGGCGGGCTTATTATTTCCGTTAAATGCTTCTTCATAAGGAAAAAATTTCGCTTAATCGACATACCTTAAAATGCGCTTGTTCACATGCCTCGACCGTCTCGAACTCGGGATAACAAAAATAATGATTTCGTTATATGCAAAAGATGAGAGTTTCATGCTACATCATAAATTAGGCTAAAGGATTCAATCATATGATATAAACCTGGCCTTAACAAGCACCAAAAAGTTATCTTTGACTTATAAATATGGTAAAATATAGGTCTTCCTCATTATACCTCTGTGCCCCGGGGGCTAGTCGGTGTAAATTCCTATGGCTCGGTTCATCGAGGTTGTGACAAACACCTTGTGTTTTGGTCTAAAATCGTCATATTCAATGGACTTTTATGAATTGCTACAACAGGGGAAAATTGTATTTGGTCTGAAAAAATTCATTTACCTTTGCAGACGGATGTACTTTTTTGTCGATGGATGACCATACACATCCCCAACAATGGTAGCATTCTTTGAACCATCGCATTTAAGAAGATGAGGAGAAGTTAACCGAATTGTGCAAGATAGAGTCGGAACATTTCAAAGACATTACGCACATTCGGTTGTAAAGTTTGGATAAGTCATCGAGTCTCCTTATTAATGCCAAAGAGGAAAAATAAGAAAATGGAGAATTGGCTGAAATTTATTACCCCGGAGTTTTGATCTGTTCCCAGAAATCTAGTGTTTTGTATGTATATAGCTGTTTTTTCCGGCAAGAGGTGATAAAATATCATGATCCAATCTTACAAAATCTGAAGGAAGTGTCTGTTGAAGCGAGAAAACATACCGATAGAAGTCAAAGAAAGTAAAGCTTCTTCTTACGCAAGCCAATGGAGACATGGCAATAATAATGTCTCCATGAGTAAATAATAATCACATCCGTCCAATTTGCATTCAAAAGAAAGAAGTAAACTCGCATCGCAAGAGTTTAACCCGGTCTGAACTTTGCCTTATTGCATCATTTCAGTTACCAAAGAATTAAGCGAAGTGTGTTCAATCACAAGTCCTAGATTGTGTATTCAGTATCATAAAAATTACAATGACAACACATTTGTTAAGATTATGTATCAAATAACATCATTAGATATATAACATGTTCACATTCTATGTTGTTTTTGAACACTAATATGTAGACAACCGGTTGAGAAATTTCGTTGAGAAATTTCATATCCGCATAATTTCAACTTCCGAAATTACAAGACAATGCATTTAATAAAGTAAATTCAACATATCTTTTGATATCACGTTGAGTAATCCATGATGTTTTGAAGACAAAATAACCCTAATTTAACAAACTTATTACAAAGCTAAATATCATACTTTGTGGCCGATCAAGAGAGCTTCAAAGTTGGATACACGCCGCAGATTAGCTGCAAAATGAAAAAATGAAAAGAAAATCAACAAAGGTAGTAATATAAGAAATCAGCAATAATAACAACATTATATATCTACCGACACCTTATCTTTTGTCCGAGAAAATAAACAAATCAAAATTTTCATCATATTATCACAAAGTCAGGAATAGATGTTTTGAAACCGGATGAGTAAACAATATATAGTAGAATTGTTTTCACAAGGGTAACAACCAAATGCTAGATTCAATTTTCAAATGCACAAGTCATCGATTTCGATTTATGTTTATGAATGTAACTTGAGAGATTGCAGGCTTTAGGAACTCCAAAGTTTATGATGGTATTAGAGAAGGCCATTTTCAGTATTTGACCCAAAAGTTGGTACTAGAACGAGCTATTAAATTTATTATAAATTCTGTACTCAGATTAGCCAAATCTTTCAGATGGTACAAATCATAGGAACCAGCTTTAAACATTCTTTTGTGATCATTTATCTATTGAAGTTCAATGCTTTGATAAAAACTGAATGAAATAGTCCAAAGAATTTTGTGTGTGCGTAAGACCTTTAAAAACGGATAAGTTCAAGATATGAAGCTAGCTAAACACCACTTTAACATCGAGCCAATAAAATTCATACTGCAAAGCATAAAAACAATAAATGACCTGACAGAGGATGCAATAGGAACGCAACTAGGTGAGTTGCATACAACCTCACAAAAAAACAGTTAATGTCCGGACATTCCAAAAGTACAATTGAAAGTTGGAACCCGGACGAAAAGGGGTCTATTAGCCGGTGGCTTTGTATGCAACTTCGAAGTGATTGTCTTCTAGCACTCATGCTCACACATATTTTGACACATGCTAATTCTTTTCACTTATGTTTTAAGAAGCGGTGAATGCAAATACACACGCCCACGGTATAAACACTCACATTGGGTCGACGGACAAGAGGCCGACAACATGAGCTTCATTTCGACTAGGGTGTGGTCCAAGGTGGCATGAGTTAACTATACAGCCACCGACTTTATTTGGGGATCATTGGACTTTTAGGGATAGGAGAAAGGGCAGAGATCATTACTTCCTTGTTTTTCCATACATGCTCAACCCATTCACTAACCCGGTGTCAAATAACAATCTACTAGGCGTGCTTAAGCCGTAGGGTAGTACGCGTGAAAGGTATCACCTCATTAGAGAAGAATTACAGTTAGGAATATGTGCATTAGAACTAAAAGAGAAATCCGTCGCATGGAATATGCCTAGAAGTTGGAGTTTCCTAGTTATATGGGTCTAGACTGGCAGCACATCCACGCACAAAACACACATGAACAGGAGGAAGAAAAAAAAAGCCTTTCTCTTATATATAGAAGTTTTTACTTCTCGCAAATATTCATCCTCAACGGGCAGTTTGAATCCAATATGCACTATGTTCTAATCGAATGGAAATATAAAAAGTTTAAAAAAAATGAAACTGAATTGGCATCCTATCGGCCACGGATCTATAGTTCATAACCATTGTCTTTCCGTTGTGTAGATAGATCCACGAATGGCGGTAAAAATATCTGGTGTAAATATGTACACACCACAATTTATAAGATCACTCACTGTTGATCACAAGAAAATGACATTGGTCAAAACAAGTTCTCATTTACAAGTTGCCGACTATACACCGAAAAAGAAGTTGAATCTAAACCGATTACGCATAAAGGTCTCGGTTTCTCCTGTAATGTAATAATTGGTTGGTGATAGGATCGCCACCAATTCCCCAAACCGATTTGTTGATTCGATTGAAACATGCACATGAAAAGTGAGGAAAAAATGAGCATGATAAAAATCAACTAAGCCGACATCAAATCTACTCAAACAAAGTTCATGCTTCAGCTTAGCGACTGAATCACTAAGATTGTTCCCATCCCACCATAACTTCTATGGGCAAATTTGTAATGAAGGGCAAGCCAAAAACAACAAGCAACAATGAGATCACAAAGAAAAACAATTCAAGGTAGAAACGATTCACGGTTTTATTATTAATAGGAGTATTTGCGACTTGATAGACCTACCACGATTTCGGCAATGGAAAATCAGCAAGCGTCACAATTCAGCAAAAAGATGTGTGGATCGCCACATTAAACAACAACCATATTAGCTATGTTATTGGAAATGGAATCACGTAACACCGAAAAAAATCATTATACAAACAGATCTCACCAACATGAGTAAGGAGAAAAATAGAAGTCAAACCGGATTATCTTCCATGATTAGATCTCTAAAGTTGTAAAGTTCACCAATTTGAACCATGTGGTTTATCTTCTTTCAAGTATCTATAAAATTTCAGCATTGCAATTGCATATCAATAAGCCCCAAACTTTCGGATAGTCGTGAACCAAAGTTAAAGCTAGAAACACACTAGTGCATAACAATTACCTTTTGGGACTCTAAGCTCATTAGAAAGCAGACGAAACATATAATGCGAATTCACGCTCCTCATAAAACCCAACGAGATAGATTTGCACCAAGTTAGGGATCTACACAAGCCCATAATTCATCTTAATTACATAAATAAAATAAAATTATCCAAACACATAAATGAAGTATTAAAGAGCATACCTTTTACAAGCTGAAATTGGATGATGAACCATTGCACCGCCACGCCAAAGGAAATAATGGCTTGGGTATATTCAACGACAACGGTCGAAAAACGAAGTTCTGCAAAATCCAAACACAATAACCAAAATTCTACTAAAAAAAAAAGACACCACCAATCCAACCTACCAATCTAAACACTAAAATTTCAACTAATTCAATCAGAATCAAATCAAGATTTCACCTTTAGTTGGTCCACCAACCATGATCACAAGCAACAACTTTCTCTTGAGCTCCCCATCTAAAAACCCAAATTCTATCCAATCTCACTTGTTTTATCTTTTTTTTTTTTTTTTTTTATTATCGAAAAAAAACGATCTCACTTGTTTATCTAAAACCATGTAAATTAGACAAGAAATTTTATTGCGGCAATAATATATGACGAAGTGTTTGAGAGAACGAGATCACAAGAATATTTGAACAGAGTTGGTTTTTTTCCAGTTATGAGGACAGATATAAAACTAATATAAAAGAAAGTTGTACTTGTTCTAAAAAAGACGACGAGAGTTTATTTGAGATAGAGTGTCAGTCTTGCAAAGTGGATTATTATTTACTTATTATTACAGAAAATAGTTGAACACCACTCAATTTATGCGATAAGTTTGCATACATACATTCAATTTCTCCCGGGACCCTATTGTGTGTTGGGACTTGGGATATGATTGAATTGTTATTAAGTAATATATATACTATGATTCTTGTATGATATTAGAAGACACATAGACGATGCTCTAACGCTAGGGATTCTAGTATTCTCAATGAAACAAATTTATGCACTCTAACTAACTTCAGACTTGATTAACACAAATATAAACTCTCAATAACTTGACACAGAGAATCTAATTAGGTCAACCAAAACGGACCACATTGACGGCTTTTTCCGGACTTTTGTTAAAACAAAAAAGTTACTAGATTCCATTACTTTTACTCTACTCTAGAGATAATTATCATTTCCTACCCTTAACTATTCTCTCTCTCCCCTTAACCCAAAAACTCACACATTAAAACTCTTCCTCCAAAACGCCCCAATAAAAAGGACCAACAAAAAAAGAAAAGACTAGTGTCAAAACAAACGCCATGGAGAGGTTTATCTCTACCAAAACCTCTCCTAATTCTCTCCACCTCTCCTTCTCTCAAATCGGTCGAGTCGGTGTTCAAGGACTTGGGTCATCTCCGTTCCCACGATGTTGAGTTTGGCCGAAGTCGGTTAGGTTTCATTTTAAGCGAACAATCTTCTTTAAAACTTAAATCCATAATTCAATGCTCTACAAAAGATTATGTTACACCTTCTTTGATGTGGATTCGGGTTGACTACCAAAAGTGTAACTCCAAGCTATAGTAGGAGACAATTTCAATACCTTTGACAAGCTTTCAAGTGATGTACAAAAGTAAGTAGAAGTTGTATCCCCAAGATGTAAAACAACACAAGAATCCAAAGGAATACAAGGGTAGAACCCAAAAAGGCCAAATTCCCACACAAACAATAAAACAGTAAAAATAGTCAATGTAACCACTAGTGTCACATGACCATTTGGGATTTAAGAAATAGACACTTGGCTTTATAGCCTTTTTGTTTTTTTAAGTAACTCTCTGTAATCTTTTATAGCATCGAGAATCAATTGTAGATTAGAACTTGAAACAAGAGTACTCTTTTGATGTGAAGAAATAGGCAAGTCAAGAACAAACCAAAGAGTAAAACAAAGGAGATGTTTAAAAACACAAGATAAGCCTTTGATTTATTTAAAAACCAAAACTAGCCATTCGGTATAAACTTCTCAATATTTAAAACCTTAAAAACGGGATCTAAACATGACATAAAGACATGGTTCATACATCATTTTGATCACACCTAACCTCAACAAAGCTAACCTGTTTTCACTTGTTACTTGAAAACACATGAACATAAGAAAAGGGTGTTGTACCATTAGGATAAAAACTAAAACAAACAAAAAGATGTAACAATAATTTGAAGAAAATGATCACTCAATATACTAAAATGGAGTTTATACTTGAAAATTAACAATTCCCAAAACCCAACCCCATATAGACAAGCAATCAAACAATTCAAGTGCTTTTTATAACTATACCGATAACTGACGAAAACAAAATCGGTGAAGCTAAGTACCCTAATTATTAGTTACCATTTTCAAAGCAAGCTTCCTTCCACGGATCAAACAATTTCGTCTTTGAAATATTGAATAAAAGGTATGTCCTTTTGGCACCACAAAGAGCTAACTTTAAAACCCTGCGAGATCGAGCAAAAAAATATTCTTATTAGTTGAATTGAGCAAGATGGAGAAGAGGAAGAAATGGATGGAAGAAGAAATGAGGAGGAAGATGAACACTTACATTGACAACAAAGACGCATCGGTCGGGTAAAAAGAATAACCAACACCCATTTTCCTCTTTTTGTTTACTCTTTTTCACTTGAAGGGTTGTTGACCTAATGAGCACGAAATGAAAACAATCTCGTTCAACATTTCGGTTTTTGTTTTCTTTTAATTAGTCCCAATTTTGCTATTTACTTTTTCTAACACTTGCAACATTTGAGTAACCGTTAGTTAATATCTAATAGACGTCACAAAATATTTCAGGTAAATTACTAACGGTTACGTAATTTTGTAACGGAACTCTAAGTGTTATTAATTTACTAACGGCTGGGTATGTGTTACAAACGAAAAAATGCAATTGTTGCAAAATCCCTATTATGGTGTAGTGATAACCAAGCGAAAACGTCTTTATTCAGAGATAAAAAGCTTACAAGTTGTGCATTGAGCGTAGGATCAAGGTTAGCTCCTACGTATACAAATTTGGGGTCGTCCTCAATTCCTAGGTTGACCTTCTCCTTCGGTTCTGTCTCCATGGCTGCAGCAGGCGGGGGAGCAACCTCTGGGTTTTCCGTTTCTTGTGGTGCCTCCCCTTGCTAAGTTGTCTAGGCAACTTCAGGTAGCTGAACGCCTGTAGGGGGTTATTTAGTGGAGCCCCCAGCGTTTTCTTTTGGTGGCTTCACCTCTGGGGCACCTCTTTTTGTTGAGACCACAGTGTTCTCCTTGGCCAGATCGCTAGATGTGGATTTGGCAATGGTTTGGACTTCAGCAATGAAGTTTTCTACTAAATTTGTTGTGGCGATTTCTCCCTTGTTTTTTACTGAAGCCCCAGTAGGCTTACTGACTGAGAGGATCTGGTTGCAGTTGTGATCATCGAGCTGGTTGCTTCGTAGCTCCATCATTCCTCTGGGGTCGGGAAATGCAGCACCTGATGGAGTGTGGAAGGCACAACTTGCATCTTGTGGATCCAACGACGTCCTAATATAGTAGTATAGGACGAGTTGATATCCAGAATGCTGAAGCGTGTGTTGATATTGATCTTGTCTTCATGTGACCCCACTGAGACAGGTAGAATGATGTCACCTATTGGATCGGCTCATGATATGTTGAAGTCGTAGATAGGGGCTATTGGATTGACCATGACTGACTTGGGCATGTTCATCTTCATCAGAGTTCAATAGAATAGGATATCGCACGAATTGCCTAGATCGATCAGGACGTGTTTGACAGTCCAGTCGCTGATTTTGACGTGGACTACCAAGGTATCATTATGTGAGAGGCACACCTTATTGAGGTTTGCTTCAGTGAAGGTGATATCTCCTGAGCTGCGGCCATTTGTGCGTGGGATGGGGGTCGCTTGTGAGGAGAATTGGTAGACTTCTTGGAGGGTGCCAACTCATCTCCTTCTCTCTCTGGACTTTGGAGGATATGACAGAGTCGTCCTGGAAGGTGATCATGTTGATGGCTCTGTTGATATCTCTGTCAGAGTAGTGTTAGCGACGTTCATGACGCGATCGCTCATTTGAACGTCCTATAGCATGAGAGCGAGCTCTGTTGCTTGGGCGCGGTGGAGTTCGGCTTCGCTCTCTGTGAGCCATGAGTTTGTGACGCAGATCGCCATCGGGTATATCAATATAATGTTTGATATGCCCTGCCTCGATGAGGTCTAGAAGGTAGTACTTGAGCCCCTGCCAGTCGTTAGTCTCATGGCACTTTGCTTTATGGAAAGCGTAGTACAGCTTCCCTGGTGTGTCCTCTAGCCGTTTTACCTCAGGTCGGTAATAGGCCGTGTTTTTTATTTTCTCCAGTATGTAACTTGGAGATCTTGTAAGCACAGCGAACTCTCTTTTGGTTTGGTTTCGGTGCTGGGATGGGCTACTGACCCTGTTGCCTAGGTCACTTGTTGGAAGACGGGGCGTTATCTGAGATCGCAGCAACCTCACCTGTTGCCTTCAGCCTTTCTTTTTTGAGGCCCTTCAGTAGGCTTGATGTATTTCTCCACGCGTGCGTACAACTCGGCCAGTGTTTCAGGGTGCTCTTTCATGAGTGACCTGGACAGACCAGTGTTTTTCCTGATCGCATTGGAGAAGGCCATTGTGGCAAATGACTCCTTGAGGCCGCTCTTTATGGACAATAGCTCTGTCTTGAAACGTCCCAGGAAGGTGCGAATTGGTTCGTCACTCTTCTGAGATAATTAGAAGAGTGAATTGAGATCGGTTGTCTTACGTCTATTGTGGACGTACTGGCTAGCAAACTGGTCAGCGAGCTTTTTGAAGCTGTCGATTAAGTTTGGTCCTAGCGAGTAGAACCAATCAAAAGATCCATCCTTTAAGCTTGCTTCGAACAAGCGGCACTGCAGGTGGTCAAACTCCTGCGCACTGTAGAGTGTAAGGCTCTGAATGTAGTGAGCGACGTGCTGACCAGGGCACATGTTGCCGTTGTACATTGCGAACCGAGGTTGAATGAAATATTGGGGGGAGGGTTTATTGAGTACCTCGAGCATGAAAGGTGATGCCTGGTATGTTTTCAGCATCTTATGGACGACTTGAGTGGCGTCCTTCTTCCCAGTGTTCTGTTCGATCCACTGGGAGAGGCTGTTGATCTGCTGGTTGACCTTATTGATCATGTCCTCCGCGGTAACTCCGTTCGGGTTCTAGGATTAGACCTGGGTTTTGAGAGCGATGTTTTCCTGTCGGAGTTGGGTGATGCTACAGTTCATGGCTTCCATCTGGGTAGACATAACCTTCAGTTGATCTTGGAGGCTTTCCATGCTTCGTGGGCTTGAAAATTTGCGATTCTAGGACAATGGTTGGAAGAAATGGAAATTTTGAGTAGATGAAATTTCAAGTAATTCGATCCACAGACGGCGCCAATGTAAAGGTTATATTTCGTCTAACCTTACTAGTGTGGGTAACTTGGGGGTAGGAGTGTAAAAAAAACCGTTGACCCATCATCCTGTAGGGTACCCGGTCTTCACCCGCCACCCAAACCCGCACCGACCCGAAAACAGACCCGCCCCGCCCCGCCACTATTTTTACGCAGTCGGGCTATAGGTGTAGGTTCTATGCTCAAACCCAACCAATCAAGCTGCCCGACCCGCACCGTGTCAAATTAAAGTCGTTGACCCAACCCTGTTGACCTGCACAATTTCAAGACTCTAACTCTAATATTTTTGTATTTTATTTATATTTTCTTTTAACTTTTGTAGGAATTTGGGAGATATTAACACAAACTTATAAGTTTAACATCAATTTCAAATATTCAAGTTTGAACATTGGGCAAATATCAAAAATTCAAATTCAACTTTCGAATTTTGGAGAAGATGAATCATTCATCATTGTATTAATTTTGAATTATTTTAGTTTATATTTTATTGTTTTGTACCATAGATCTTAGCTCTCATCTTCATTTTATCATGTTATAGAAGATAATCAATTTACAAATGGTAAATCACGAGAAAGAAGTTTCAAATTTGCAAATATGGTTTTGGGTTCAAGTTCAAGTTTTTTTTTTTTTGATTGATTCTATTTTTTTCTCTATGTTGTGAATTAGAAATATATTACTTGCAGAATTAGACAGTTCTTTTTGGGTGAAATTGGGTTAAAATGATCATTTCCACCCGACCCGGATGACCCGCCCTGAAAGCTGACCTAACAAGCCGGGTGATGGTACTAAGACATGACACTTCAACCCGCCCCGCCCCGCCCCGTCGGGGACCACTGGATTTGTATGGCCTAGACCTGCCCTAACCCGACCCATCACTATTTGACCCGCTATTGACCCGGCCCGCCCCGTATTACACCCCTACTTGGGGGAGATGGATTAGTTGATTGGGTTTGACTGAGTTTGTATGGACAAACTGCCTACGTATCAAGTTCTCTCTCTCTGGGGGGAGACTTGAATTAGGTCAGACGTAGTTCCTCATCCTCCTTACATAGGCAAGATACCCGCGCCTCATGCTCTCCCGCTTCAGGTCAGATCCAGGCCTTCAAGTCACTTATGAGCCATGATGGTAAGTTATGAAGAATCAATAAACTACGTGACTGAAGTTTCGGTCTTGATGGTTGCAATAAAGACTTACGTTACAAGCCGTTGTGGAACAATAGGAATGAGCGCTAGTGAGGTCGCTACATGGTGAGATCATCTACTCGACTCGAGTCACTTTGAAGCGAGCTCGCAGGTAGAGTATGGGAGATCGGTTGGTGGTGACATTACTCTGGGCGTGAGTTGAATAAGTTACTTGCCTGAGTCGAGTCACTATAAAGCGAGCTCTGAGGACAATGATACGAGGTTAGTTGTTAGTTCTATATATGTTAGACACGTGTGTGATATTCATTGGATGTGAATATTACTCCCTCACAACAAGCTAGATCAAGTTTAAGATAATTATATTTGAAAATTACGGATTAATATCTTAAACCACAAAGTGAAAAGGCTATCTCAATTTGATCTCTTAGTTTCCAAATACTTATACACCATAATCGCTGTTCATTAACGTATTTCGGTTTATTTTCAATAAAAATATATTCTAATTCAAAAATCTGTGTGAGACATTTTGTAAAGTCCTTTCAACCCAAAAAATATTTAATAGATCCCAGAAATATGCCCATATCCAAAATCTAATATAACTCTATAGGACAATTTTTTGAAATAAATCATCTTACATAATTTAGCGAATTTGATATAGTATACCGACTCAAGTAGGGAGTCAGGACTTGCATATCTATTACTTAAGTAGGATAATTAATTTATCACGTATTAATTTAATGATATTATATTATACCTAATACATATTGGATAATCAGTGAATTGAATTGAACCAATCATGCAATATCAATATTCAACTCTCCTACTATTAGTATATGATTCATTTTTCAAATTTATACTCCTAAGGTACTAGGAATTTGAAGAGCTTGTGAAGGCTTAAAGGTTCATCTGCCGACTAGTGTTGGTTTTAGGAGTCCAATATAATGTGGGAGTTCACAGCTTGTGATGGCTTTAACGTACCGAAGACTCTATTTGCCTCAATGGTATACCTGTGAACTGTGGTCACATATCCATCTATATATAATATATATTAGATACAGATAACTGTTAAAAAGCTCGGAGTGCTTATCGAGAAGTATCCACGAAATAACTAAATTAGTTTTGTCAATTTGAAAATCTTACCAATATTTCCGTCAAATAAAAATTTGCTAACGCTTGAAAATTCAAATTTAATTTTTTTTTACATAAATGCCAATGTCAATGGTTACCGAGTTTTTGTTTTTATTTTTTTTCAGAATATATCACACACACAAAACCGACCCACTCAACGCGTAATTATAGCCAACACTTCACATACCATTTCGATCAAAATTTAAGATGATGATAATAACTTATCCAAGACCGAAGTTGCCTAAATAAAACGTGACTAAGAAAACTTCTCGAGTCAACCAGCGCGTAAAACATTCATTCTTATTAAAACTCAAATTACAAAACTACCCATCTCTAAAAACAAAAGAAAAGTCTAAAACAGTCAATTACGCATGACACACTCCTTGTTTATATAAACACCCTCGACAAACTAACAAAATTTGTACCAAAAAAAGTAGTCCAAAAATTAAACAACTGCTGCCACACACATGACAGATAGGTTTCCTAAATTTTTAATTTTTATTTAGGGTTTATAAACAAAGCAAACAAACCCCCTCCCCCCTCCTTTCCTGGTTTATTGTTGCTTTTTTTTTTTTGTTAAAAACAAAGATATCCTTAAACGGCTATAATTGCAGAACCATAGATCCTTGTTTTTGACAATTTTTTGTTTTTATTTTGAGATTGGCGGTTGAATTTTGAAAAAAGTTTTGATTTTTATTAGAGAGAGTAATGGCTGAAGGAGGATATTATAGTTGGAAGAAGACCGATGATATTTGTGATGGTGTTTGTAGTCAGGTATGTTTGTTATTATGATTTATGGATCTGTTTTATTTGTATGTGGATAAAAATTGTATCTTTTGGCTAATTGAATACAAACTGTAATGTATAGATAATACGTGTTTGATTATGATTGGTTTTAGATTGCAGAAGTTGTATAGTGATATATTGTCCACTTTAAAGTTAGAATCACCCTTGAATGAGATTTTTTTTTGTTCTTGTAGTTAGAAGTAGTACTTAATATATTTTCGGTTTTGATCATTAGGAAACAAGAGCAGCTTTGAGCCTGTCGAGACTTCGTTGCATTCTTCGAGGGTTGGACTTGAAGCTCTACATTCTGTTATTTGTTCTAGTTCCGGCATGTGTGTTTGGGATATATTTGCATGGGCAGAAGATCACATACTTCCTGCGGCCGTTGTGGGAATCTCCACCTAAGCCTTTTCACGAAATCCCACATTACTACCATGAGAATGTGTCGATGGAGAACCTTTGCAGGCTTCATGGATGGGGAATTCGTGAGTCTCCGCGGCGTGTCTTTGATGCAGTGTTGTTCAGCAATGAGCTTGACATACTTACAGTTCGATGGAATGAGCTATACCCTTACATCACACAATTTGTTCTCCTTGAATCAAATTCTACTTTCACTGGGTTGCCGAAGCCGCTTGTCTTTTCCGCTCATCGAGATGATTTCAAATTCATTGATTCGAGACTGACTTATGGCACTATTGGAGGGAGGTCTAGGAAAGGAGAGAATCCATTTGTTGAAGAGGCATATCAACGTGTAGCCTTGGATCACCTTCTCAGAATAGCAGGTATAACTGATGATGATTTGTTGATAATGTCTGATGTTGACGAGATTCCAAGCAGCCATACAATTAATCTTTTGAGATGGTGCGATGAAATCCCCCAAGTCCTCCATCTCCGGTTGAATAATTACTTGTACTCTTTCGAGTTTCTCTTGGACAATAAAAGCTGGAGAGCTTCTGTTCATAGATATCAGACAGGTAAGACAAGGTATGCACATTATCGGCAGACTGACGACGTCTTATCAGATGCGGGATGGCATTGCAGCTTTTGCTTCCGCCGTATTAGTGAGTTCGTTTTTAAGATGAAAGCATATAGTCATTTTGATAGGGTAAGGTTCTTGCACTTTTTAAATCCCCAAAGGATTCAGGATGTAATCTGCAAAGGGGCTGACCTATTTGACATGCTTCCTGAGGAGTATACATTCCAGGAGATTATTGGGAAGATGGGACCGATTCCTCATTCTTTTTCAGCTGTTCACCTGCCAGCGTTTCTTTTGAATAATGCTGAAAAGTATAAATTTCTCTTGCCAGGCAATTGCAAAAGGGAAAGTGAATAAGTCTTATAAGGATTGGAGTGTTTGCATTGTAAATTTAGACACAGTTGCTTAGTGCAGTTGGGTCATTGCGGCAGGTGATGGACTTTAAGGTGGCCGTGGTACTGGATTTGGTAGACCAGAGATCCAGTTAGATGTAGACCATTCTTTTGAAACAGGGTTGGAGAGATTTGGATGTCTTCTACACTTCGGAGGTGACATTGTACATTGTCTTGGCCGTTTTTGTTTTGTTTCCTCAAAGGTGGAGCGGCCATCCATTTAAGTTAAACAAGAAGCTTGCTTGTTGGTGTTAGGGGGGATGAGGCCCAGCTACACTTCTCAGGATACCTTGCACATAGTGCCTGTTGGTATACACATAATCCTTTGAATGTGAAACAAAACAACATTTTTATGCTCGGTTTTTTGTTTTCATTGAGACTAATTATTCATACATTCTTACAACTCATTTAGGCATTGTCTTCTACTCGTTTTTGTACATTTTTATTGCTACAGACCTCTTCATGATAATGCCATTTATTCTTTATACATATGTCTGTTGATGGTGAAGTGGTTATTTTGACTGCTATTGAACTGTTTTGTAGTTAGTCGATATTTTATGAATGCAAACAAAGGATCCGTTGCTTGCATATCTAATGTCTTACTTATGATGCATTGCTTTTTATGAAAAATGAATGCTGAATTGTTACAGGTCTGATCTATGTATATTATGAAACACTTATATTGCAGTCCTTGTATTCAAAGCTGTGGTGATGGTAAACTGGAGATGTGCTTACACTTTACTTGCTTCATTCTAGAAATATGAGTTGAGGAACTAGTGAAAGTTGTGTTAAATGGCATACATAAGAACATAATCGAATCTTTCAATGTAGATAATCTTGTTCTCACTGATTGTGATTATTGCTGCTGTATCATTGGTTGGGAGGAGTATAATTTTTTTTTCTTTGTTCCTTTTTTAAGGTGTTTGATCTTTTTGTTCTTGCTACAGATGCATGTTTTTAGATTTTTTATTTACTCTGATGTTTTACGTGACTGGTTACTTGACTGAGATGGTTTAGATCTAGACAGTCGAGATAGGTGGTTTACCGGTTGCACCTTTGTCCTAGATTGAATGGTTTGTCAATTTAGTGTTATATGGGATTATGCATATCAGATACAGGGTTATCTATGTTTGTAATGCTGGTCAATGCTTGTGGCTATAGAGGTGTGACCTTGGGGTAGGTCCGCTTGTCTGGACCATTTCTTGGGCTTCCTTATCGTCTTGGAGCAAAGAAAGAGTCTTTTAAGTAGCTTAAAAGTCTTCAGACTTAAAACAAAGTATACTGAAGCTAAAGTATTGTACATATGACAGGTTGGATGAATGTTTGCCCCATGTCGATAATGCCCACACTTTAGTATGTCATTCTCACTTTGTAATGGTTGTCTTTACTTGCTGAGACGTGCCTTAAATTTATAGCTGTGCCATGTGGTGTGGTGGAATTTTTTAGCTGTTTTTGTACCGTTGTAGTGTATTATTCCTATGGGTGGTGGGGCACATTGTCTTTGATACCTTACAGCCATGATTCATTGTAAAGAATGTTTTTGGAGAAGAACTGGGACAAGGCACTAAAGAAATCTATTGAGTTTCCTAGGGGGCAAATTGTATATTTCAAGAAATAGTATTGTGTATTATATGGTGCATTCTACCGTTGCTTTGTTCTCTGACTTCTTTCTAGCTGTTGTGTTTTAGTCTAGGTGCTCAAATCACACGAATATGCTGCAGTATTAACCAAGTAGCTCGAAATGCTGCAGTATAATATGGTGCATTTAACAGTTGCTTTGTTCTTACTAGCTGTTGTGTTTTAGTCTAGGTGGCAAGTTTTTCCCTCTTTCCTTCCCCTTGTGCAGTTGTGATTCCACATGCCAACTTTGTAATTCTATAATAATGCTGCTTAATAAAATCTTTACTTATAACAAAAAAGAATAGGATTACATTGCAAACCAAACAATAATGCAATGTTGGTGCTCAAATTACACGAATATGCTGCGGTATCAACGAGAGCATCTCGCATTGGGGCTAGCAGTACTTTTGATGGACATTTTAAATGAGGGTCTCCCATGTGTCTACTGTCTAGCCAAGTCAGTGATTGCCAATTTTAAACTTTCAGAAACTAGACATTTTTTTTTTCGTTTGGTCATGCATAGCGTTTATTCGTTTAACACATGTTTTGATATTTTGAATGTGATTTTGGATCGTTTTATAATTACAAAAATTTCACTGGGAAAACAAAAGAAAAAGAACCACACTATGAAATGGCGTCGAAGACTTTTGTTGTCAGCCTAATGCTAATGTCTTCAGCATTGGACTTTACGAGTGTTTCTGATTTGTAGGGATTATTTCCGCTGAAGTAACACTCCCAATGTAGAGATTTTAGCTTAAATTCCTCTTTGGTTGCGGTACATTTTTTCCGCAATTACTCTTATACTGCCCAAACCCTCCCAACCCGTCTCTTTTAAACCTTCCACAATACAGTTGTTTTAGCCTTTTTGGTCGCAAAAAGTTTAACAAAGTGTTCAGTTCCTATCATCCATGAAAAAGAAAGTTCCTAACGCATATTGGTTTCCCACAAATCAAACACATCCTAAATTTGCATATATAGCTAGTCTATGCCATCCATTGCAGAGGCCGGCAGTGAGCATGCGACTTTTCCATTTCAAGTTTATTGCAAACTTAGACATTCCCTTAGTAAATAATGCTGCAAATGGCGTCTCTCCTATATGACTTAATTGTATTTTTTTTTTCTCATCGTCATGAAATAATCCATAAAAAAACATAAGGAAATAATCCTGTAAATGGCGTCTATCAGTCTATCCTATATGGCTCGTTATACTTATACTCTTCTATTTACAATGCTGATTACGACAAAAATAAGGGGAAAAAAAGTTAAAAAAGTAATGGGCAAAAGGCCGAGGGAGCATTAATACTCCAAGTCAATGACCAATTTTTTGTTTTCTGTTCTCAAAATGCGTATCTAAAAGTTTGGGATGATGAGCATCATTCCTGTAGGAATATTCTTAACTGAACCTGGCTTTCTCTCATGAAATAATTGGACTAAGTGGTCTGGTCTGGTACCTGGCCTATCAATATCAAAAGTAGTCTGCTGATATGATCAAGACGTGCACGATTTAATATTGATAAAAAGTCATGCTCGAAAGTCTTCTACAAAGACAGTAGTTCGGGAAAGATATGAATGTCTACATATGTGTGTATTCAGTTTATCATTTTTCTAATACAAGTACATACGGAACAAGTGAACAATGTACTTCTTAAAAGTCTACCGTTAATACTTAGGACACGGTTTTAAAATGTTTTACTCCTAGTCCTTCAGCTTTATTGATCAAGACATTCACTATAAAACTAAGGTTCCTAGTTTACTTAAACAGATGATTAAACCATTAAACCATTAAACCATAAAACAATAGCAACCAAAAATAAATGTACATATTAAATAGAATGACAGGCCAAGGTTGAAGATTAGGAGAAGAGAACAAGGGAATCAATCATTCATTAAAGTATAAAGTTCAAGTGAAACAACAGATGAGATAGTTGTATACACTTATCATCCTCCATACTAGCTGGAGTATACCAGACTGTTGGGCTGATAGTCCAGACAAGTCTCATCAAATTTATAACCAAAAGCACTGCATTGTTATAGTGTCCTTTCCTCATCATCCAAAAGAACAGTTCCTGTCATCGATCACCTTTGATGATATATTTAAACTGGGAAAATTCTGTTCTGTAAACATCAAGCTAATCACTGTCCCAATCCTCATCAGCCTGCTTTGGTGTTTTAACCCCCTTGTCATCTAGCCAGTTTGTTGTATTTTTCTTAGTATCATAGTCATCATTCTCAACATTGTTGCCCGAGTAATCATAACCATTGCGTTGAGACACATTTGTATCAGGATCTACCTGATCATCTGATTCACAGAGTTCTTCTGAATCTCCAAATATATCCTCAGAACCTGATGAATCTTCAGAGACCTGTCCTCTTGATCTGGAACCATCATTTACTTTAAAAGGTATAACATTAACTGCCCTGCCTAAAGTTTTTTGTCCTGTGCCTTCAGGTCTTGGTCTTAATATCCTGGAATCATCATGATCTTCATCAGAATTTTCTGTGTCACCATCAAGATCACCGAAACTCCATTTATCATCTTTTAAGGCATCTACATCGTCGTCATTGTCATCCTCCTCTTCATCCTCATTATGATGCCTTCCTAATTTGCTATTAGTTCTAAGGTTACTACTTGTGTCTTCCCAGTTTCTTTGCTTCACTTGGATGTCATCTTCTGAATCATTGTCGCTTAGCATTCGAGGAGGTATGATCCTTCCAGCTGAATGTTCTCTATTCCGATACTTTATCCTTTGCAACTCATCTTTTTCTGCAGCTTCCTCTTCTTCCCATTCCTTTTCTGCTGCCTCCTCAATGTCAGCGATGAACTTGTCAAGCTGCTGCCGTTCCTGTTCCTCGGCTTCCTCGTCTTTAATCTCATCACGCTGAGCTACTGGGCTTTTGTCACGCTTGAAAACATAAGGAGTCCCTTGTTTGTCTTCAATAGCATTGAAAAATTGTGAAGCTATCCTATGTAGGGCTTTTATAGCTTGTGGGTCCTCAGGATTCACACCCCTACGCCGGAGCTCTTGCTCTATCTTTTTAATGTTTAGTTTTTGGGAATCAAGAGCCTGCTCAAATCTGGCCTTGAATAATGCCTGCACGTTCATAGAGCTAAACATCAATAAACCTTTAATTTGATGCAGATGATTCAACAACTCAAGAATTTAGAGAAGAACCCCGTGTCCCATGATCGCAATGGAACAACTACTACTACTAGTAACAATGATCATAGCAACAACAACACCAACAATAATAATAATAATAATAAATTCATAAACATATTTACAGAAAATAGTAGAAGAAATCTCTCGCTCTTTCTTTATCAAAAAAAAGTTTCCCACTCTTTCCTATGTATTATTTCCTCTACGGATCTCACAATCTATATACCAATTAGACAATCATTATATTTGAAGATATCACATTGGTACACTTTAAAGTTGAAACATATCGGCAGTATTCAACAACCTAACCTAAACAGTAGATCAAAGGGAGCATTATGGCGCACTCACCTTCCGTTTGGTCAGTGTGTTGATAGGTATCAGATTCTTTGGCTGGCGATAATTTCTGCCACGAAACATGATAATTGTTTTCACATCATGAACATTAATGACAATGCCACCACTCAGTCTTGCAAGCATTGTTGCCATTTCCTTAATTTTTTCTTTGGGGTAATTATCGCAACAAACTTGCACAGTCTCATGAAACTTCCAATGGAGGTGCATATTTTGAACAACACCACCAAAAACTCCACGAATGCCAACAGGCACATAATTTTTGTTTCTAAAACCTATCTTCTTGTATGCTTGAAGTTGCTCAGGTGTCAGTAGCTCAGGGTCGTGTCGTGGGGGTGGTAGTTCTGGTAGCTCGTACTTCTTGAGCTTTTGTAGGAGTAATGCGACTTTCTTCTTTGCCTTCAAGATAGAAAATGAAACAACAATGTAACAAGCCGATATATTAGTTTAATTATTAGAAACAATCAACTCACAAAACACTTGCTTGGATTTATGAGAAAGGCAAATTCAAAAGATATAAGCAAGAATGACATTTATAACTTGCAACAGATTATTGTCTGTCTTCAGTATGTTACAACTGAATCTGAAAAGAGAAGCTAGAAACTTAATGTTAACTCATCAGTGATCCAGTGAAGAAAACAACCAAGTACATTATCCTCAGAGGAATACAAAAAACAGGCAAAATTTGGTATCCATCACTCAAGGTAATCATAACAATTTTCGACAAAGAAGAATAATTAGCAAAAGCTAGAAACTTATGATCAAGTAAACTATCCCCTACTGGCAAAGACCGTTTATGTTTACTTTAAAGATTTGCTCAGTTCTCTTAAGATGTCATAAATCACTACAGCTTAATAGGTAAGATAGCGATTACAATTACTGAAAACTAAAGGAAACAATTGTCTACATCTAAGAACAATTTAGAGGGGAATACATTCTCAACATTCAAGAAAAAAATCAACAAGAACAAACAATGGGAATCAAAACAAAAGAAATTATCATAGGCCCTTTCTGCTTTGATTCACGTCATCAGTACCAAACTACCAATTATACCAAGAATTACGTCTCTACAGATTGTTATCACTAATTCTCTTAAAAAATTCCTCATCATTTGATTCATTTCAAGGGTTTGAGATTTTCAGATGAGATTCGTGCAGCCTGACTTGTTATTTGGATTCATGTTTACAAGTTAGTATCCTATCAGGCGTTTAAAATACTTACTTCCACATCCTCCCAGGACTTTTTAACAAATTCAATCTGATGGATGATCCCCTGTCCTTGATCAGTGAAAGACATATTAGCCTACTGGCTTTTCAGGTATCTGGCTTGAGAGGAATCTATATATTAATCTAGGGTTTTTGGCCACTAGAAGACAAAAACATATATTGCCTAAGACAAAGAACGGTCCAGATTAATTTCTACCACCATCGAACGGTTGTTGGGACTTGATCTTCCCCGAGATGCGTTTTTGGTGGTTTTTGAAAACATTTGTCAATTGTATCAGCCGCATGAGTAGTGTGTCTAGACCGGTTGGGACAGCCGTTCCGTCAAAGTGTGGTTTCGGGTTCGAACCTTGCTGCGAACTTTTTTTTTCCTTTTGCAGTTTTTCTCTTTTGTTCTTATTAAGTTGAATAGTTAATAAAAAACGGGAAAAACACTGGCTCTGTGAGTCGAACCCAGGCAACCTCCCCCACACTTGATAAAACCGACTAGGGTCAATCCACCGTGCTACATTCACTTATCTGATCAATCTCTTTGATATTTTCTTTATTCTAACCCACATTTTGTTCAGTAAAAGAGTGTCGAAGGCACGCTGATGAGTGCCTCTAAGGCACGGGGCATACTCTAGTAGAATACATTTCGAGGACAAAGGGAGTAGATCATTTTAATCAAAGGGTTTATCTTCCTTGGGTCAAAATTCTGGAAAGAGTGAGTTGTATTCTCCTTTTGGTAAATTTATGTTCACATAATGGTGAGTAGTTAAATTTACGACTTCAGTTTCAGCTATTCTTTTGTTATATCTCTTCTGTGTGTTCATTCATCTTTTAGAAGATTAATCCTACAATTTGTTTTAGTTGATAATATAACATATTCCATTTTGGTGCCTAAAATTGCAGGTGACTCAAAACGTACTGCTCCTGACAGAGACTGGTTAAAACAAACAAACTTGATACAAAGTCCTATTGCTAATATCAGGTGTAAGTACTTACAAAACTATCAGTTGTGAACTGGTAAGAGGATGAAAGACCATCCTTTAAATTACTATAACTCCACAACAACGTCACTTAATATTATAGTCAGTGTTTAAAAAAACGCCTCAAGGCGCTCTTGCCTCTGTGAGGCTTGAGCCTCACTAGGAAAAAAAAATGAGTAAGAACTGAAGCAAGCAAATAAGCTAATCCTGATAACATTAGTGCACACAAAATCAATATTTTCTTTATGTTCTATGCTTCTATAAGATAGTTCATGTTGAGTAGGCTGAATCCCACTACAACCGTATAACATTCCCCATGACAAAAACAAAGGCATAAGTTCAAAATTTCGACAAAATAAAAAAACGATAAGGTAATGCAATATATACCCTTCTGAGATTCCAAATGAGTCTCTCCTCTTCAGTCATCAACTTCTTACTTATAGCTTTTGCTCGTCGTTTCTCCTTTTCAGTTCTCCCAATATTTTCATTCATTCTTCTCTCCACTTTACTCCTCATACTCCTCCCTCCAGCTGTCGACATCAACCGAGTCCCACCAATCCAACTACACTCTCTCTTTGACATTTCAACATACACATTGCTTGTAATAATCTTTGGCCCCAAACTTCCAAAATAAAATGCTGACCTGACACAAACAAATGAAATGTAAGTAACAGAAAAACAAATAATAAGTTGGAGGGTTTAAGTTTTAATGCTTACTCAGTGTTTTTGAAGAGAAAGGAAGAAAGGGTGTTTAAGTAATGTCTTTGTAGAGACTTATTTTTTGTTGCTGCCCACATGGTTTTATTGTTATTATTTAGCTCATTTAAAAACTCATCAACAACTCAATACCCTTTTTCAGATACACATAGAAAGAGTGAAAGAGAAGGGGTTTGGAATGAAAGAGAGATTTTTGTTGTTGTTGCAAAATATATGTTGGAACTGGAACTGGAATTTGAGGTTTAAGCTACTTGGGCCTTAAGCACGAGCCCATGAGATTTTGAGTCTCGGGGCTTACTAGTTCAGCCCAATAAACTAGATACCGACACTGAGTCTTCTAGGGCTGGTCATCGAGTCGAGTTTTTCGTGAGTAACTCGAATTCGGCTCGACTCAAACTCGTCTGCACAAAAGTATGAGTCGAACTTGAGCTTAATTTAAAGCTCATTCTAGATAGTGAGGAGTTCGAGTTCGAGTAGCTCGCGAGTTATTCGTGAGCTACTCGTTTTATAAGCCCATACATAATATATAATTTATAATTTATATGTCATTTTATACTTTATATCCAACTATAATTTACAATTTATACTAATTTTAATGTTTTATATACATTTTTTTTCAAGTTTGAGCTCGAGTTTGAGTTCACACGAGCATAACTGAACTCGAGTTCGAACCTGAGCTCGAGCTCGAAGTGTAAAACGAGTTGAGCTTGAGCTTCAATATTAAGTTCGAAACGAACTTCTGCATGTGTGAGTCGAGCTCGAGTATAGCAAAACTCGACTCGGGTAGCTGGATGAACAACTCTTCACTCCTGTACCTCAAAACAACTCATTTATCATGAGTTTTGATTCCAGTGAACAAAGACGGGAAAGGGGAATAAGATGTAATACACATAAAACAGTTGTTTTAAGTATAATTTCCACACATAATTGGAATAGGTTTGCCTCTGATGATGATAAGTAATCTAGAAATTAAAACAATATTATACACCATTATGATGAATACAATTATCAGAAATTCGGTCTGTCTTTTTGTCGCTGACTTAGTACTGGTCGAAATTTCTCATTCAGATGAAAAGGATCGAGAAAATTTATTGAAACAAATAATTATCATTGTGGGACTTATAACCCAAAAGCTCAACCAAATTAAACTAGACATAGAACCTCGTATTCTTATATGCACAAAAAATAAAATCAAGTAAGGTGGGTAAAATGTTCATATATAAAAACTGTGCTAGGTAATTTCCAGTTCCCACACGTAACCGAGCATGATATGACTACACCACTCAAGCTATCTTATCTATCACTTAAAGAACTAATTCAATTCTAGAATGTTGCTTGATATTGGATAGATACTAACCAGCATTCACCTAACTAAGCATCCAATCTTATATATTTTAGCATCATTATATTAATAAATTAATGCTAAAACCATTCTCTCGTCAATAGTAATCGTGTCTAGCGTGCTGCGTGTTAAGTACTCTTATCAATCCAATGCTTACTTAAGAGTCTTAGACAACAATGACATAAAGTCGGGTAATGGAGGCGTTTGTAGTAATCTCATTTGTCTAATTAACTTTTTGGGTAGCTGAATGTTAATCACATTGTAAAGAAAATTTATAAAGAGATTCGTTTAAGCCTTTTTAAGGTTTGACTTTTGGTGATCCCACGCGAAGGGAATGGTTCTTATGAGCTCTTTTTTGTTTAAGAATTTTAGGTCCTAGATTTGTTAAAAACAGGAAAAAAAAAAAAAAACAGTAGGGCGAAGTTTCCTAATTTAGTTGGAACTTGGAAATGTACAGGAGCAGCTTCTTATTGGGATCATTAGACTGTGGCGTCAAATGATGATGCAAATTCATGCACATTACCACTATGTGCTACGTAATCTTGACATTTTCACATGTTAAGCTCTCACATAAAAATTAGATTTGAATTCATTTTATATGTGAAATGTTATTTATGTACTTATTTTAAATTAATTTAAGTAACTACTTTGTAGAGAAAGAGTTCTCTAAAAAGTAGCTACTATATATATATAGTTCCGATCTTAAAAGTACATACTTATTTCAAGTTAAAATAAGTACGCAAGCAAAATTTCACCTAGAAAATAAATTCAACCCTAATTTTTTTGTGGATATGACCTACTCACTATAAAAATCATCTTTGCAAAATTTCATATCATTTGGAAACATCTAACCTAAGCAAAAAATAATTGTAAAAACTATACATTTCAAAACAGTTGGATTTCTTTTTAAAAGTGACAACAATGTTTAGCTAGGTTAAAAGTTTCCAAATTAGCTCAAATTTTGTAGAGATGATCTTTATGGTATGTAGATAATACCCACAAAAAATTAGAATTGAATTCATTTTCTAGGTAATGTTTTACTTACGTACTTATATATATTAGAATTAATTTGGTAATCTATAAGTTGGTATCACATTTTAAATGTTAACTTACACATACATCGTAATTTAATTTGATGTGCGATTCCTATTTAAATTATTTTGGCTTCTTTCAGTTGCCTTGTTCAAATGATCATGTTCAATTTGAACATTTGAACAAAATATTGCATAATTGTGAGTAATGTATGTTTCAATTATCTAATAAAATTCTGATTTGTAGAGCTACAAATTATCATGTAATTATGTGCTTCAATTGTAACTGTTTTTTATGTGTGTTCGAAAGAACCAATAGACCATAAGGAGCTTCATGTATGTGTTTCCTAAAACCCAAACCGTGCATTAGTTCATCGGCATTACTCTAATTTTGATCCTAGCTAACAAAATTTATAAAAATTGTCTTTACCTTTGCCATTTCAAATTTTGAAGAAAACTCCATATTACATTTTACAAGTTGTTTATTAACCCTTTCAGTCCCTGCCATTCCAATTTGATTCATCCATTGTTTGAATTTATCTAAATCAATCTCGACGTACAATTTATGTAAATTACTACAATATAAAGGAAATTACTATTACGTGAAGTTTTAAATTCGGGATAGAAGAAAGATTTTATTTCCTTAATAGTTGCAACTTATTAGCACAATTTTAGGGCTATTATTAATTATGAATTTGTATCATATTTAAACTCTGATTGCTTTATCCCATTTTGAATCCTTAGATTTTGGAGTGCATTCTAAATTATATATATACATATCTCGAGACATTAAATTAGCTCTAAGTCATAAGTTAACTTTGGACGGAAGTCTCAATTAGGGCCACTACTTAACACTCAAATTCCTCGAGATCAAGGTGTGCCTAAGTGATTCACTAAGCCAAAATAAATGAAAAAAATAAAAATAAAAAAAATCATGCATAGATGGAGGTTACACATAGTCAAATATAGTTACCTTGCATTAGATCTACGACATATTCTTTGGCGCTATGCTATGCGTTGAGTTTCCTAGCTTTTCTATTTTATGTGTGGTCTAGTTTAAAAAGAAGTTCCAGATCTTGTGAATTTGTTCGCTGGAGGAAATTGTAGATAAGAGATATTTAGAGTTGGTCTTTAACTCTAAAGAAATGCACACCACTTTATTAATGGTTAATACTTGGTGGTATGATTTTACCACTATAGAGATCATATTTATAAAATTTCATATCATTCTAAAATCTCTAACCCTTTCAAAACTTGATTTGAAAATGTGATATGTTTTAACGGTCAAGATTTACAATTTTGAAACTTTCTTTTGGCATCTTTAGAAATTTCCAAATGAGCTCATTTTTTGCAAAGATATTATCTATGGTAGGAATATGACATCCATAAAAAAAAATCAAGTCGTAAGTAAATTTGTAGAGTGAGATGGAGCACATTATATAAACTGTTGTATAAAAAATGGTGTATATGGATCCCTCCTCTATATATGGGGAAGGACAGAGCCACTCCCAAAATGTACAAAACCATATCTCATCCTACTTGTTGAATTAAGGGACGATATTTTGTAGATATGATCTTCCCACCATGAATAAACATGTCTACAAAATTTCGGCTCATTCAAATATGTCTAACCTAATCAAATGTTATTATGAAATTTGAAAATTCTGGACCATTAGATAAATCTTCAAAATTGAACACTAGTTTTCGGAGGGCTAGACATATCCACATAGGATGAAATTTTGTGGCCATATTATCCATTGTGAGAAGATTATATCCACAAAAAATCAGGTCACACACACATGTTTTTATAAAGACACCACTTATTTTACCAAGGGTTGTCACACCTAAAACAAAACAAAACGGATCCTAAGACCAAATGAGCATCACTTCAAAATTGAATAGGCACCACTTAAGATTTTTATGTTTTTATAAAAAAAAAATTGTTTAATTTTGATTAGTTTGGTTTTATCTTACGTTTCATTGAATCAATGTGCATTTTCCATGTTGACAAATTCAAAATTTTAATCATCTTCTATAAATTGAACGAATGTGTATATTCATTCAAATGCGCGATTGAATAATTTCATTAGAAGTTTTGTTTTGATTGCAAATGTAATAATCTGGAGAAAAGATTATAGATTTGATTCGTAAATTATTAGGAGAATTATTTGTTTTCATGTTGGGGTTCCTTCAAACTTCAATAAATTTTATAATTCAATCAATTTAAAAAAAATAGAAAATAAATAAATCAATTAGTATCTTCAATTAGTAATAAATTTTATAAATCTTTCTTGTTTGATTTTAAATATTAGAAAATTCTGTAAAAGAAAATTTGTGTTTTGATTATTAAAAAATTATTATTTTCAGTCCTAATTCTATGACTCCTTTGTTTTGTGCTTAGTGTGTGGTGCCTTTGGTAAAATTAGTAGTGTCTATATGCAAATCCATATGTATTTGATGTTTTCACTAAACTTGCATAATTTGCAAAATGAACTGGCTGTGACACTATCATCAGACCAAGACAAAACTTGATACCATTGCAAAGAAAATTCACTGGTCCAAGTGCAACCTGATTGTGCGTTTGCCACTTGTACTGGCAAGTGCGATGTATAAATCAGTAGACAAGTTAACTTTGCCTGCAGGTAATGAAAAACTAGGTCCTACATCCAGTACATGCGGGAAGACGTTGTTAGTTTGTTACTAAGCAGTGGGAGTTATGAAGTGGGCCCTGTTTGTTTAAACTAAAAAGGACTAGCTAGGATTTTTAGTTGCCGGTGAGTTATGGTTATTTTGAGGGATACAAGTCGAATACTCGAATGTGGTTAGATACTGCAAGATCAGAAGATCTATAAAATTTGTGGGTGTAGGACCTTATTGGCGTGAGTGTGTTGTATGTGTGTCGAACAAGATTACAAAAAAATTCGAAGACAGGATAATGAAGAACATGACATTTCATACTAAATTATTGTTAACCGGATATTTCCTTTGATACCTAGATGTCAAAAACATTCATATCCCTGCTCCTGGTTTTGAACAACAAAGGGGGGGCATTTTTGGGGTCAGCTCCAACCTGGTCCGACCAACTCTTTCGCAGTTTTGTGGCTGCATCCTTTCACAATCCACATACACATGCACACACAAAGTCCTTTCAGCCTAAATTCCTAAAAGTTTTTCATCTATAATCAAAAGCATAACTTAATATCATCCTTGACCTTGATGGAACTTGAATATATGCAATCGCTACTTTGTCCATTGTCATTCTTAGCAAGATTTTACGTAGACGGGTGTGAATGAAATATCCCTCATCCGGCTAAGCAAGAGTTCAATGTTGCGTTACTAAATTGAGATATCGCCTCCAATCCACATCATTTATGATGCCGCTTCGGCTTAGTGGTTGTAAGTGAGGGACAATATTGGTGATATGCGAGATTCATGATCCTTGGTGTGCCGTGTGCCCTCCCCCAGTAATTCAGGGACCAAAATTGCTATCAAGACTGTGGCGGCGTGTACCATTGGTTTTCGCCTTAATTATTAGTAAGGATAACTTATATCAGCCCCATTTACCTTCTTAACATTAACTTATGGTTTAGATTCTGTTATGAGAATCACAATGCGGAAACGAGTGTTCAACAACAAGATTAACTACAAAGGTGTGACTTTTAAACAAGACAAGTGTTCTTGACAATACTCAAACACAACCAAATATCTCTATCAACTAGCAAAACATAAACAAGTAAAGAGATGTAGTAAAGAACACACACAATAACACAAAGATTTAGGGTGGTCCAGCAATATGCTTACATCCACACGACGAGATCAATAGTTCCACTAGATGAACAAGAAGATTACAAGAGGATTTGTTTTAATTGTACACAACAATCAATTCTCAATCACTCACAAAGAATGAATCACTCACAAAGAATGCTCTATCAAATCTCTCTATTTTCTTCTCACTTATTAGCTTAGTTTTGGGTCAAAACCTTAACTTCTTTTATATAGTAATCCGAAATTTTGGTGTAAGACAAAATTCAGAATCATCTCGGTAAAACTGAAACTTTACTTGTGCAAGGGCATGAGCCTTTCACCAAGACATATTATAGGGCGTGCGCCCCTTATGAAGGATCAACTTCCAATATTGTTGTTTGCCCTTCCTGGAGAAACTTTGCTGATCAAGACTAAGGAGCGTGCGGTCCTTCACCAAGGCATATTAGGGGTACTGTTTTCCAACATTCTCCACCTCGGTGAGATTTTAACAGATAAAATCGAGCCGAACACAAACATACTATTCACTAAAAATCACTAGTCTTCAAACCACATATCGAACTCACTATCAACTATCCCGAAGGACTTTGCCCACAAAGAGTCTTGCCCACGAAAAGCTACCCACAAAGAGTTATGCCCACAAAGAGCGATAATGCCCACAAAGGGCCATACTCACAAAGAGCGATATGTTCACAAAGAATCATGCTCACAAAGAGCAATAATGCCCACAAAGGGCCATGCCTACGAAAGACATCAATCAACAATGCAAGAAGTAGAGTACCTCCAACCAATGTTGGAACTCAACTCCATAGAGAACTTTCTACAACCCAAAACCCTCTGCCTATAGGCAAAGAAACAAATTCCCAGGTACGAAACTTGTTATGAGCCTCCACCATTTCTTGCATATCCACCAACCAATCTTTGCAATGACCATCTCTAACAACTTCTTTGAATTCGTTTGGCTTATCACCCACGTTATTCAGTGCGTATGCAATCGAGTCTGGTCAACCATAATGTTTCACTGGCTTATCATCACTACACTATAACAGGATATTTGCAACGGCAAAAAAACGTTGCTAATAATTTTCGCAACGCTTTTTAAGCGTTGCAAATATGGCGTCGGTAAAGTGTTGGAAATATTTAAGCAAAAAAGCGTTGCAAACAGAAATTTCTAACGTTTAAAAAGCGTTGCAAACAAAAATTCAAAGCGTTGCAAATAGAAATTTCCAACGCTTAAAAAGCGTTGCAAACAGAAATTTCCAACGCTTATTATAACTATTTCGTACACATATTTAAAACCTTTGCAACGGTTTTATTTCAAAGCTTTTTAAAGCGTTGGTAATTTGTTAAAATTTTTACCAACGGTTTGTAACTGTTGCAAAGTTGTTAGTTAATTTAAAAAAATAATTTAAAATTCATTTGTAACGGTTATAAACCGCTAAGCGATGGGTTGCTAATAAAAAAAAAAAAATTTCTCATATTTTGTAGCGAGACCAACCTAAACCTACAATAACCAATGAATACAAGAATCCAATGAATACAAGAATGAATGGACAAATATATAAAATATATATATATATATATATATATATATATATATATATATATATATATAGCTACAAACTCACTCCAAAAACGGAAGCAAACAAAATTAGGGACGAAAGCAAACTTCCCACAAAACAAACCACCCTTGCTTTCAAAATCTTCCCTTCACTCTAAGAAGTCCTTGGCATCTTCAAACCCAAAAGCTCAACGCTTCGTTAAAGATTCCCCTTCCGACCCACGAAACCCCGCATGCCGCCCTCAACCCATCGCTCTAAGCGAGCATCTCCTCCTTGTATACTCTCCGCTGGATTATCAATACAATGAATAGCCATTAGAAAATAACAATACAAAGAAAAATTAAAAACAACTTGTGACTACCAAGGATGGCACGATTGGAATGAAAAAAGGAAATAAATTTGAACAACTGAACTCTTGGGATATGAAGACACTGAACTTTTGGCAGAGTGTAACATGTTTGATAGATAACACTACAAACGCCATACAAGTAGCTGGAGAAAACCTTACCTTTGGGTTCTTCACGGTCTCGTCCACACTTAGAATTAGGCAAGTTTGCCCTCTGTTCGCATTTATAGCATTTATCTGAGACATTTGCAATCACAACCAATGTAGGTAAAAAGAAACTGAACAAAGCAACATGGGAAAGAACATTGAATACCTTAACAACAGCAAGTTCCCATACAAAGTTGGCAAATGTATCTATGATTCCACCAGTGTTTATATCGACCCCGTAGCGGGCACTCTCACCTAATGACATGACATGTGATTAAAAAATCGGCACTTCAGCCTTTCATAAACAATTTAAACCGCAAACGAACAAAGACATACACAATCGAAACCATAACACAACTGGCAAGTGTCAACCAAGCTAGGATGTTAAAAAGTAAAGAAAATAGTGCAATAGTGCAAAGTCCATTCTAATAAAATCTATTTATCCAAAAAAAAATACGGACACGTGGATACGTATCCGACACGGATTATTTTTGAAATATAGCGTGTCCATGTAACATAGGATTAAACTATTCAAACAAGGTTTGTTCTTTGAACTGATTGATTTTCCACTTCTCTTATAGAAATAAATATATCCAACGAGTAGAATGATTTGATTTCACTATTCCCTACAAGATAAGCGAAACAAGAAGAGCACAAGGTCTTACAGAGGTATATATATAGATGATGCAAAGTATGGAAGGGTAAAAGCATTGCATACGATTCGATTTCAGTCGATATCTTCAACAACATGTCTAAGTTGTTCTCGCGATAACTTGATACATCCCGGTCGTGCTCCATCACTAGTAGGATGTTCTGTCTACAGATAATCAATATATAAATAAGCATTGAGTCTTGAGGATTAAGCATCACACCTAAAAAACCAAACCTTTTTCTGTGAATAAACTGCTCGTATCGTTCTCTCGGTCCCATTTTTATGAGCATGAGTATCCCGTAGTTCCTCATCGGTTTATGAGAAGAGTGACTCTGTAAAATTTATAAGTTAAATAATAATAATAATAATATTAATAAAAAAAAATACAACATTATTCTTACCGAGTATCCATCGTAGGACTTTGATAATTTTCTTTGTTGATGGTTGAGAGTAACACTTTTGACACTAGAGTTGTGAGTATGATGATCTATATCATCACTCTGGCGTGATTAAGAAGAAATAGTTTAATATGTTGAAAAACATAAACTAGTAAATAAACTATTTCATACCTCTGAATCACTAAAAGCAACTCTGTGTTTCATACCTCTGATTCAGCAACTCTGTGTTTCATACCTCTGATTCAGCAACAGCCCAGTAACTCTGAGCCTCACTTCTAGGACCAGCATCTTTCCTAGTCTCCCCATTTATATATAGTAACTCTGTGTTTCTAAAAGCAAAAGCTCAAAAGACAAATCAAAGGAAAAAGGATCAGAGGTATCTGGCGCTTAATTAATTGAAAAAATGGCATATACATGTGTTTCTGGAGGCTTCACTAGTAATCAAGTAAAGGATGTGAAAGATAGGTATAAATACGATACATAAAGAGTGAAGGAGAAGGCACTTACGTTGATCAACTGTTGCTTCATATACCCATTTTCGTAAACAAACTTTGAGACACTTACGTAGCCGATCATTCTCTTCCATCAATAGCTTGTTCATGGCACTCAGCTTCCTGTTCACCGTCTGGAGACGAGAAGATTCTGTTTTCTGCTTGTCACGACATCTATAAAGAAGGGGAGAAAGATAAAATATCGCTAAATGGCAGAAAATAGTAACCACAAGCACTACAATTTATCATTGATAATAAAAGATACTTCGGGTCTTTTCCTATAACAAGAGATAGCTATGAAGAATATCTACATTTAGTGTTATGAGCTATACATTATCCAAATGTAGACATAGTGGATGTGTTGGTTAACAACATTCTATCTGGTCACCCCATGTAAATGAGTTAAAAGTATCATGAGTAGTAAGCAACTCTCAATATAATCAGATAAACAGAAGGAATATCCATGTTTTACTTCTGACACGGTCAGTAAGTGTGTCCTTGCCTTACCCATATTTTTATTTTTTCAAGAATTGTTGTACATTCATGTCAGACAGACTGTGTTGGTGTTGGTGTCCTTGCTTCCTAGGTTTTCAGAAACGTACCACTTTCAAAATCTCACTAAATATAGCTCATTTCAAAATCTCGTAATTATTCCTTCCACTTTATTAGGGTAAATCTTAAATGCATATATTCTGATACATCCATCTGCATATATTAAACAAAATCAACTTCCATACGGGGAACTAAAGAGAACGAATATAAACATGTTTCCAAACAACTTTGGCACATGTAAAGTATGTAAAAGTATAAATGAAGAATTACATACCTCCATCGATCTGGGTTCCCAATCTTTAGGCCGCTTGAATGGCAATTCATATTCGGGAACAATGACAGTCCTAGGCAATGTTGGTTCTAAATGCACCTTTGCCATGTCAAACCAATCGAAATCCCATTGCCTTCCGACTTTTTCTGAGAGAACTCATCCTTGTCCAATAACAACAGCGGCCTGCTTGAATGTAAACAAGAATAAATGGGAAAAAAAAAAGGGGAAGGATTCTCACTGAGATCCATCTTCGTGAGTTTTATTAATAACACAAGTTTTCAAGTACAAATAGCACAACAAATGCTAGAAAACTACAAGTCTAACTTAAACACATGCATCACTTGTGTAGAGCACAAGCACAACAGTTCTTTCCTATCTCTGGCTGCAATACAAGGAGTGCGGGTTTTCCATCGTGGAACCATGTTGCATGCTTCTCGATCAATTCATTCAAGAAATCATCTAGCTTGTCAATGGTAATATTTGGCATGACCACAACACATGGATGATGTTTCCTGGCGGGCTAATTGCCACCGACGAACAAACTCCTCGTCTTGTGGCCGTTCAAAACAACTGTCTTTGCTAAGCTCATTAAGCATGACACCAATTCCTTCTTCGAAGGCGGTCTTTCAAGTAGTGAGCATTCCTAAGGCACTTTCGGACTTCTTTTACGGAACCCCCGTAACCTTTCCGGTTCAGGGTATACCAGAGAAAAATTGGTGCATGACCGTTACGGCTGCCCATGATGGTGGCATCTCGCGAAGCGAGGTACTCAACATTCCTTG
The DNA here is from genome assembly GCF_015680905.1 of Coptis chinensis. NCBI lineage: Eukaryota > Viridiplantae > Streptophyta > Magnoliopsida > Ranunculales > Ranunculaceae > Coptis > Coptis chinensis. The sequence continues at coordinate 36,879,117 of NC_141456.1, read as the reverse complement.
AAAGGGCGTTGATGTGTTCTAGTCTTGTTATCTGAACACCACAAGGCATTGGGCAGCCAACAAAGTTGTGACCAGAGACACTCACACTTCCAATTGGCTTCTTAAATGAGACTTTTGGTGCATGTTAGACATTGAGACAAATCAACACAATATACAAACATGCATTCACATAGAACTACCACCAAAGGATACAGTAGCTTAAGAAAGGAACAACTAAAGACATACACGTTTGACAAAAGGCATCATGAGCCCAAACAATGCCCCATCACAATGAATGTAGAATCAGTCATGCGAGAATCCCGTTTCTTCAAGAGTTTTTATAACTAAATCAAGATCATCAACGGCTCCTTTAACCGTTGTTCCTGCAAATACATAACTAAGGTTGAGCATGAGTTCTTGTAAGAAAGATAGAAATTAGAAGGAACAACTCGACACACCTATGTTAACATTGATGATGGCTGGCTTCTCCTTATTCATTTGTAGTTTATCCTTGAAATCTGCATAACCAATCTCACCGAGACCGAGTGTTGACTTTTACGATCCATCCAATACATTCGTGCGCTTTGAAGGCGAGAATAGTGTGTATCTCGTGGACGATAGAGAATTCCATCGGAAACACCCTCCCGCACATTGTCATATCGGTTTACTATTCTCAAGTAAATAATGGTCACGTTCCTACTCGGTCCCAATAGTGACAACAAAAAAAAAATTTACTAACCCGACAAGGATACCATGAAGGTTGCCTTATATACCACAATTTGTAATATAACCCCAATATTCATCCTCTCTAATTCCCGAGGCGAGCAAACCAATCCAAAACACCCACTTCAAATTGCTCGGAATGGACACCATAGTTGCTCTCAATAAACGGATCACCAAGGTTATTAAACGGACACCATAGTTGTTTTTTCTTCTTCTTCGGTTTTCAACTTTCTGTTCTTCTTCTTCTGGGTATGGTATTGCTACTTCTTCTTCCCCTTGATTTTCATCTTCTATTATTATAGCAGCTATAATAATAGTTAAATAATAGTTAGGAGCAATTCCAAATTCCTTTGGTAACATTCCGGAATTGATTGTGATTAGATAACAAAATCAGAACATTAGTTCAAAGAATATTGATTTTCGCCAATTTTCGAACCCAATTTAATAAAAAAATGCACAAAAACAATTTGGGTTTTTGAAAAACGATATCATGCCAATTCACAAATGAAACAAAGAAGAACAAAAGAATAAGCAATTACCTGTAGCTGTTGTTAATTTCTGTTTTGCTTCTTTGGGGTTTGTTTGTTTGGATGTGTTGAGACGAAAAACCAACTAAGGACGAATTTTGTGGATCTGGAAGGTTTTTTTTTGTTTTTGGATCTGTTGTACAACAACACCGCGATACCATATGGAGGAAATGAGTTGGATGTCTAAAGAATATTATGATTTCTGGGTCGAGGATGCATGTCAACAATCCATTTCTTGTTTTCTTTGATTGAGGAGTGCGAAAATTAGGGATCTTGAGATAATGCGGCGGTGCGGTGAGAGAGAGAGGAGAGAAAAAAAAAATTATGTTTTATATTTCGATATTTTTGGTTTCCCTCTGTTCGCGAAATTTTTAAGTTTGTAACACTTCTCCAACGCTTTTTAAGCGTTAGCAATTAATTCTGGAAATTCACCCAAATAAAGCAACGCTTTACAACATTACCAACGCTTATTTAACGTTGAAAACTTACTAACGCTAAATAAGCGTTGCAAATAAAAAAAGGTGCGTGTTGCAAATATCCTATTATGATGTAGTGCATGCCCATATTTCGTAACTTGTTTCACATTTCTCTTTGGCTTTCATTCTCCACCTCAGTGAGGTTTTAACAGATAAAATCGAGCCTAACACAAACATACTATTCACTAAAAATCACTAGTCTTCAAACCACATATTGAACTCACCATCAACTATTCCAAAGGACTTTGCCCACAAAGAGCCATACCCAAAAAGAGTCTTGCCCACGAAAAGCTACCCACAAAGAGTCATGCCCACAAAGAGCGATAATGCCCACAAAGGGCCATACTCACAAAGAGTTATGTTCACACAGAGTCATGCTCACAAAGAGCAATAATGCCCACAAAGGGCCATGCCTACGAAAGACATCAATCAACAATGCAAGAAGTGGAGTACCTCCAACCAATGTTGGAACTCAACTCCATAGGGAACCTTCTACAATCCAAAACCCTCTGCCTATAGGCAAATAAACAAATTCCCAAGTATAAAACTTGTTATGAGCCTCCACCATTTCTTGCATATCTACCAACCAATCTTTGTAATGACCATCTCTAACAACTTTTTTGAATTCGTTTGGCTTATCACCCACGTTATTCAGTGCATATGGAATCGAGTCTGGTCGACCATAATGTTTCACTGGCTTATCATGCCCATACTTCGTAACTTGTTTCATACTTCTCTTTGGCTTTCATCTAGGCAAAGCTTGTTGCTCAAGTTGTTGTAACTCGATCTTCTTCTTGTTGAATAGTTCTTTCAATAAGAACCTTGCTCTCTATAGCATCCTCTGATGCTTCCATCTCAACCATTTGAGATTCTATAGAATCACCACTATCTCTAGCCTTCTCTGGCCTGCTAAAATGTAGTACCGAAGTCTCATCATATGTAATCTCACGTATTGTTGACTAGGGACTTATGGGTTTCAAGACACCACAATCAGTATCACTTTCCTCTTTTTGCATAGCCCAAGAATATAGCTTTCTTAGTTTTAGAATCAAGCTTACTATCATTCATGTGGCAGTAAACACTAGATCCAAACACGCGTAAAATATCATAATCAGCTGGTTTCTCTGTCCATACCTCATAAGGTGTCTTGCAGTCTATTGTCGGAACTGGTGATCTATTGTACAAGTAACACATCATGGCTATTGCATATGCTTAGAACTCTTTGCCAAGATTGACATTGGAAAGCAAACACCTAGCTTTCTCAAGCAATGTGCGATTCATTCTTTCTGCTAACCCATTCTACTGCGGCGTGCCCATCACTATCCAGCGTCTAGCAATACTATGTTGCGCACAAAATTCCTTGAAAGGACAATAAGTATACTCAGTGATAAGCACCTAAAACTGTATTATAAACCCCGTAGAGACACTACATATTGGTTGATTATATGTTTAATAAATATAAATTAATTATATTTTCGTGATTTCGTAGGTTTCGGCAGTTGATGATAAATTTATAGCCAAACATGCGTTTTAGCATGAAAAAGTGTTTGAACATGAAACCTTCTCTTTATGCCCATTTAACGCTCAAAAGGGCCAGACTAAAGCCCATGGACTCAACACCGACCATTTTCGGTTCAAATGAAGACAACGGTGCAGAAAAGCCGTGGAACTTCCAAAGAGCATATCTCCTGATTCTAGACTCCGAATTCGGTACGGGAATCGTCAAAATGATCAGTGCAGCGAGCTCTACACGAAGATGTGAAATTGTAAAAGTCAACGTGGGCCCACATGGACATCACATGCCAAAGCATGTAGCCCCCATCACTGATATGGAATCTTCATTATCTTGTTCATAATTTGAGACAAGATGAGTGGAGATAAGAATAATAGAGAAAAAGACAAGTGGAAGACAAAGTGGAACACTTATCCATTTGTTTAAGGGGATTGGAGTGAGCACTCATGTTGGGTAATCATTCCTAGGGGTGGGAATTTGGCCCTAACGACCCTAACCTGGCCCTGACCGACCCGACCCTAAGCCCTATAAAGCCTTTACAACTAAAGCCCTCACAGAGTTTAGGGCAGGGCCGACCCGGCCCTAATGCCTTCTAAAGGTGGTCGGGCTAAGGTTCTGAAACATAGGCCCGACCCTAACTAAGCCCTAGTTATAATTTCACTATAAAATACACAACTAAAACTATCCAACTCCTTGTTACATATTTTCAATTAAAATAACACTGTCCTTTGTAATTTATCACTTACCATATGGGTACTTCTAATAATTTGTCTTATATCATAAAAACTTGTAAACCTAATTGTTTCTATCTCACAACTCACGTACACCTCACAACTCCCCGTCTAACCTAGTCGCTAAGAACAATAATGAGCACTGGGTACTAGCCTAATGAAAAATAGGTTGACGTGAGTAAAAACTCATTCCATACTCTTATTTGTCTTTGTGTTCTTCAATGTTAAATGTAATTTTGGTGAGATTTGAGTAAAAGAAATAACAGATTTATGTCAGTGAAAGCTCATTCCAAAATGTGTCTTGTGCATTTTAACTGTAATTTTGAAATATAAATATGAGTCTCTATGTACTTCAGTTTATCAGATTGTGGATATGCATTTTAAATTGTTGGACTTATCAAGAATTATTACTAGATTGGTTGTTATTCAAATTTCAAAGTGGTGGGACTTTGAGTTTGCAAATCTTTGAATTTTTTTTGTAATATAAATGAGTTTTAAAACTGATGCAGTAAAAAGAAGAAAATATATAGGCCCGGCCCTAAATTGTTAAAGAGGGCTTAGGGTAGGGTCAAGGCTTGAAATTTAGACTTATGACCCGGCCCTAATAACTGAAAGGCTTTAAATGCTTAGGGCCGGGCTAGCCCGACCCGGCCCATTGCCCACCCCTAATCATTCCATTACATGAGATAAATCTAAAAAGCAAAGCAAAATTATTCAATTCATTCCATGTTTTTAGTTTAGAAAGCTTGTAAGTTGTTAATGGAGTCTTCTCCACTCTAGGAATAAAAACTTCTTCTCTCTCAACTTGATTTTCTCTTTTGTTCTTCTTCTTGTTGTTAGTTCATCCCTCCTAGGATCATGAGCTAAAACCCTCCTATGTGGAGGGTTAATGATGCTCATGTGAGGAGAGCTCCATTAATGAAGTCTTTTATTGCTTAGTTTTTCACAAGTTTGTTTTCAACATTAACTCTATAATAGTTGATGTTGATAACAAACTAGGACTTGTTAGGGTCTTCTAGAGATGGAATACCATATCAACTCCTCATGCTAATAGGTTTTCTTAGAGATAACTTAAATCCACTAGGGATCAAACTCTAATCATTCTTGGGTTTGTCTATGAACCCAAGAATGATTATAGTTTTTGTAATGAATACTTTAGAAATGGTAGTTATCCTTGCATGAGTGGAGTTAATTCTCCACATCCTTCTCTCTTAATTCTCTTGTAAGTAGTTAAAAGATAAGTTACATTATTTGTAAGTTTAATAGAAATCAAAGTCAAGTGTAGTGTAAAAACATCAAATCAAACCCTTATCTCATTTAAGTTATCTTGTGAAGTATTAGAGTGAAGTTGTGAACAAGTGTTTCAATGTTAGGTACGGGACAACGAATCCTTACTCAAAACTAATTTCAACACGAATCGAGAGTAAGGTATTTAACATAAGTGTGAGTCGAGTAACATCCAATTTACTCATATCACTCAGTACCATTATCACAAAGTCTTCACCTTTCTTTCTGTGTGATTCTCAACCATTGTTTTCCACTTTTTAAATGTCTTGAAAATTTTATCCTTAGACTTCAAGATATATACCCACACATAGCGTGCATAATCATTGATGAAAGAGACATAATACCGGTTACCTCCCTTAGAAGCCACCTTTGAGGGTCCCCACACATCTGAATACACATAATCTAGGATGCCTCTCGTCTTGTGCTTGTTTGTATTGAACTTGACTCTGCACTGCTTGTCATAGACACAATGCTCATAGAATTCCATACTTGGTTTATTCAAGTCTTTCAGTAGCCCTCGCTTGCACAACTCAGACAATCCCTTTTGACTCATATGCCCAAGGTGCATATGCCACAATTTTGTGTACTCAGAATCATCACCACATGTACCTACTGCTCCATCGCCTATCACTGTACTACCCAATAAAATATACAAGTTTCCATTCCGTTGACCCTTCATAATGACTAAAGAGCCACTAAAGATCTTTGGGACCACAATTTCCCACAAACTTGTGGTCTTTGGAATCCAAAGTACCAAGAGAAATAAAATTCTTCTTTAATTCAGGAACATGCCTCACATTGGCTAAAGTCATCACCACACCATCATGCATCTTGACCCGTATAGTTCCAATCCCTACCGTCTTACAAGCAACGTCATTACCCATCAAAACGGAACCTCCACTCAAGTTCTCATAGGTAGCAAACCACTTCCTATTTGGACACATGTGGTAGGAACACCTGGAATCAAGAATTCACCTATCGGTTATGTGGTTATCTTGTGTAGACACCGAAAGACTTGTTTCACCAACATCCTCATTCTCCAACTTACCACTCATCTTGTTACTCTTTTTCAAGCTAGGGCAATCACTTAGATAATGTCCCTTTTCCTTGTAATTGTAGCATCGTACATGTTTTAAAGGCTTCTTAGAACTATACTTCCACTTGCTTGTGGAAGTCTTCTCATTCGATCTCATTCTTGCCGTCAAATCTTGTGTTTCTTTATCAAACTTCTCTTCTTCAAACTTTACAAACATCTTGGGAGTCATTTCTACAAGTCACACAAAGTAACTCACAAGAAAATTCACTTGAGAATTTTATCAAACACTTTGTCTTTACAAATTTGAGCACCTTATGATTTAACCCAAAACTCAAACTCAATGCTCCCCAGGTCTCAACCTGAAGCTCTGATACCAATTGTTATGAGAGTCACAATGCAAAAACAAATAACAAGATCAACCACAAAGGTGTGACCTTTAAACAAGACAAGTGTTCTTGACAATACCCAAACACAACCCAATATCTCTATCAACTAGCAAAACATAAACAAGTAAAGAGATGTATAGTAGTAAAGAACACACCATAACACAAAGATTTAAGGTGGTTCGACAATATGCCTACATCTACACGGCGAGATCAATAGTTCTACTAGATGAACAAGAATATTACAAGAAGATTTGTTTTGATTGTACACAACAATCAATTCTCAATCGCTCATAAAGAATGAATCACTCACAAAGAATGCTCTATTAAATCTCTCTCTTTTCTTCTCACTCATTAGCTTAGTTTTGGGTCAAAACCTTAACTTCTTTTATATAGTAATCTAAAATTTTGGTGTAAGACAAAATTCCGAATCATCTCGGTAAAATTGAAACTTTACCTGTGCATGGGCATCGGGGTGTGCGCCCCTTCACCAAGACATATTATATGGCGTGTGCCCCTTATGAAGGATCAACTTCTAGTACTAACGTTCGCCCTTCCTGGAGAAACTTTGCTGATCAAGACTAGGGGCATGCGTCCTTTCACCAAGGCATATTAGGCATATTATGGGGTGTGCGCCCCTATACCATTACTCAGTCAATACCCGTTTTCCAACAGATTATTTGTGAATTTGGGGTAGCTTCAATTGCATTACTTGTCCATTTTATGGCTGATGTCAAATGTACCAAAGATTGGACTCTTCCACAATTTAGTAGCCTCACGGATCTGAATATCTTACTATATAGAAAAATATGGGGCATGATGAATAGTGTTTTCATGTACGTCACAGGGGCATTTTGGTAATTTCACATTCTCTTTTATATATTTTTTACTTTTTTTTTGTCATTTTGTAGGGACAAAATTGTAGTTTTATATTTTTTTAAATTAATTTCTAATCATAATAGGGCGTATGTTTGGAAGGTTAAACAAATAGGGGTAAAATAGTTTTTTTCATATATGTTATAAGGGTATAATTGTAACTTTCCTTTTTTTGAATATCTAAACTTTACCATTTGTCTTCATTGGTGGGTCTCTCCTCATCAGGTGAGAAAGTTAAACAACAGCTGCATAGTTGAATACGTGCGCAGACGTGCGCAGCACGTGTCTTTTGCTAGTGAATCATAGTGGCACAGACCATCTTCCAAGGACCTTTAATGGTTCTTAAAGTACTGTTACACTAGGTCACTAGTGTCTGGGATTCCATATTTCTTTATCAAATTGAGTCAAATGGTTATGCAGATTAGACCCACAGATTCAACCACTTAATAACTACAGTGTTATTTATTCACCCAACCAACTGAAGCATTTTTCATTAGGCTTTGAAAATCTGAAGGTAGTTCTTGCTGTAAGTCTTTCTGAGCAACGTTCAATGTGTACAAGTCAAACCACTTGCTGGAACCCAATCTAACTGCTGCACCTACTGTCTATTGACATTTGACATGAGTGAATTGAAAGAAATGTTGCAACAATCAACGGTAAGTAATTATTATGTGCATTTGACAACCTTTTGTTGCATATTTGTATGGCGATGGAAAATAACTTTGAACGTGCTTTTCTCCAAACAGGATGAGAAATTTGTCTATTTGATCCAATATACACACCCACCCCAGGGGGCAGGTTGTTCCAATATGAATCTAACTTAATAATCAATGTTCCTGCAAGTCAAGACTTAAGCCGGGCCATCGTTTGGAGACTTCTGCAATTTGATTAGCGAGCAAAATATTGTCAAGCAAATTGTAGATTTGTTGTAAATTGTGCTAACTATAGGGACTACAAAGGTGATGTGATATGATGCTGTTCAATGCCTCAATGCAGCCAATGCTCATGTCAAAGTCTCACCCACAATGTTTTGATTTATTTGCATCATTTTAATATGGAACTCGATCAAGACAACCAATGTCCGCACTCCGCAGAAGCTGACCTAATATTATGCGAACTTATGTTGAAGGTCAAGTTAAGCCCCTACACAGGGCTCCTCCAACACACACACACAGTGCAACTCATAAAGTCATAATATATCCTCATGGAATTCATGCTGCTTGCTCCATTTGGTGGAATTCTTAGTAAGCTGAGGAAAAGAAGGAATTACAAGCCATCTATCCGCAGTTTGAAAAATCGAGACAGTAGAACCTGTATTACCTTGTGGTTTTGTATAACTATTCAGATCAAGAAACAAGTGTCTACTTTTTCGGTATAAAATCAGAAAGAAGTTCTCTGTGGTAGTTTTGTTCGGATGATTCATGAATTTATCAACAGCAACAACCTCTTGGCTTGGATTATTCAGTGACAATTCTTATAAAATTGTCTAAGTTTTGTATGTCTTAATGTCTTATAGCAGTATGAGTTTATCAGTGAAGATTGTAGTAATTGTACCGCCTTATTTCATAAGGTTGTTTGCTCCACGTATGGTCATTATGAGAAACAATATCAGGATATTAAGCAATATTTAATTTTCTATAAATTATAAGTTCAAATCCGTTATTTCAAATATTTTAATTTCCTCGCTAAAAATCATGATCAATGAATTACGGTGTAGTATAAGAGTAACCATGAGTAATTCATTCATACCTTTACAGATCATGATTTGCTTTCTTCACCAAACTATTGATGACCAATCAGTAAAAATAAACAATTAAATATAGCAGCCCATGGATATTCCTTCTTCATACATGATATGGTTATTTCTTAAGAAAACTTTAGGGATCCTTGACGTCTCAGGGATATGCAATTAATGATGCACTGTCAATGGTACGGACTACAATGGAAACATATTATTTCGATCTTATACAAACTAATACAATTAATTAATGGAGAGATGCCAATACCTTAAAATTTGTCAAAGGGTGCCAATCCCTTTAGTTGGGATGTAAATACCGCCCCACCCAAAAATTATGAATTTTCTGTGTGGGGGAGCTTTCGGAGGTTCATAAAACCTAAGGTTTTAGTCCGGATAACCTGAATATAGGGGAAATTCTGTGAACTCAAGTTTCTTAATCTCAGTTGATAGTACTGATTATATATGTGTACGCTCTGCGTAACACATACATCACCAATAAGCTGAAATCATAATATAGACTTGTTCTTATTCACCCGAAAAAAGATTTGTTCTATGATAGGTGATTTATCACTATGTGTTATCTAAATGGCTTTCTAAAATGAAGATAAGTTAAATATGTGTGCCATTGCTTTTGAGAGTAGCTTTAGAAATTGGCTGGTGACACCACTAAGGATGGAGGGCCCCTGTAAAAAAAAGAAAGGGTCCCCTCTTGAGGGAAGGGCTGTCTCTTGGCCCCCTAACTGGGTAGCATCGAAAACGATTCTTACAGCGTGTGGATGGCTGCATCTCACAAAGCTACAACATCCTTCCAGACCCGCAAGTCCATTAAGCATCTACGTTTCTTCCATCAAATTTACCCCTCCATGGATTCTATAATATCGAAATTGTCATCTGCCCTTATATGGAATGTAGATTGATCGAACCAACACATAGTTGGGTCTCAATTCATTGTCGACAATGATCGAGCCTATACACAGCACTGGGAACCACAGTGTGATTGTGGTCTTGTTTTGCAAGGTTTTCATCTGACATTTTGTTCCCTAATGCTTATTGCCCGGCCAAAAATATCGTCGGTCTTGTTTAAAATCAATTATATTCTTACTGGAATCAGATTTTTATGAGATACAAGGAGTACTAAAGGTTGCTCACAGAAATAAGGGTAGGATGGCCAAGTCCCAGTACTTATATCATGGACATTTCTAAGTATCTAACAGAATCCATAAAGAGATATACACTCTGGTAACGGCTCTAATCATCTAAGGGTTATATATGCTCTAGTAATTGTTTCAAAGGGTAGGATGGCCAAGTCCCAGTACTTATATATGCTCCCAAACACTGTTTTACATTTTTTTTTTTTTTTTTTTTTTTATTTATTGGCAAGCCTGTTTTAAATGAGATCAGTAACTATTTGATGCTGGTGGGGTTCGAGCCGCATATCTCTAGTATCATCACTCAAAAGTTTTACCGACTTTTCTAGTGGACACCTGCAATGCTGTTTTACATTAACGTTCTTCAATCACTTACCAGCCATATGCAATGCTTTCGATTGGTATTTGAAACGAGTTTGTAATTACCTTCAGTATATTTAGGCTCGACATACTTGATCTTGAAACGAGCATAAAATATGTTTAGGCCTTTAGGCTTGGCTTGTATTGCTTCGTAGAATCAACCTAGTATCTAAGAAGAACTTGAGCCAAAAAAAAAAAAAAGTTAAGCCATAAGTTGATGCCAAGTGGCTTAGTTTGTTTACTAACAATAGGAATAGTGTAGGTGCCGACTAGCAAAATCGGTAAAACTTTTGGGTGATGATACCAGAGGTCTGGGATCGAACTCCGCCATCATCAAAGAGAACAACAGGGATGGTATTCAAGCAAGCCTGTATTGTTCACCTGATTTTACTTCCTATTTAGGCATTTACCTAGGTTTCTAAGCTTTAACAAATCATCATTTCCATTAATTAATCAGACAAACCGAACAATCACACTCAATCTTTTATCCTATGCCAGTCAAACATTGGATCTAGACCCAAAGAGGATCCAATGCATAACAAGTCTAATGAAACCTCAAAACAGTCAAACTAAATCATATAATATATAACATGTTGGAGATTTGAAGCTTACTCATTGTTGTAGCAACATCAATTGGGTAAATGCATTCCCTTGATTTCATACCATAAGGAGACAATGTCTTAAAATACTATGTTCCAAGAGCGTGTTATTTTTCTGTAAATATAGTTACTATCATGGGCTATTTCGATTGCGCGCGAATTATATAATATGCTCTGGGCTTACTCTATTTGCTAAAGCTACCTTTGATGGTGATACACATACATCCTTTTCTTTTCACCAACACCACCACCTTTTTTTTTTTTTTTTTTTTTTCTTAATATAGTTTCTAACTTAGATATTTTTCTTGTTCTTTAAAATTTTTCAATGAAGTTTTATAACATAATTATGTTTGACTAAAATAATGCAAGCTAGGCTGAAGAAGAAACTTGAAAGGAGCAATGATGAGAAGAGTGTAGTGGGGAACGGTTAAGCACGTGCGCGTGGGTATCACTCTTACAGTTAAAACATAATTAGAACTTGAAAGACATAGCTGGAGTTGTTTTTCTTGGCAGAGTAGTTGGTTGGTGTTTCTGCATGTGGAGAAGAATCAAACTTCATATTTTTTTTTTCAGGTTCTTGTTCATATGTTTTTTTTTCGTTTGTTTTGATGTTCTAGAAGTCTTAGAGATGTAGGGTTGGTTTCGTTGGTTGGTTTTTGCTTATAAAGCTCTGTTTCTTCTCTGTTTTCTTTGCCTTCTCACTTTTAAGTTGGTGCAACTTGATTTTTGATTGATTATGGATTGTATACTGGATTTGTTTTTTTTTTATATAATACATGTCTAAATCAAAAGGGGTTACTGAATTTGATTGAAATGACATCACATTTGAGTCCAGTAGATGGCTTTTTGTTTGTGTGTGTGTGTGTGTGTGTGTGTTTTGTTTTTTTAACAATTATGCTTTTGAATTTTATATATTTTTTCTCTCTTTATGTACTAATAACTGGATAGGATTTTGTTGCAGGAAATGGGTGTTTCTTAACTGTTTTTCAGTCTGAAGAACCAGCCTAGCTTGCTTGTTATTATTGGAGGGTGTTTGTGAATTATAACTGTACGTGTGTTAAAACAGAAGCTTTTCTACCAGTTCTGAAGGTGGTATTATTTTTTTAATTATGCTGATGAACACCCAATAAGCCTAGACATGAAGTTCATGAAACTTGGATCTCGTCCTGATACTTTCTATACTACTGAGGCTGTAAGGTATGAGTTTCATCTTTCTTTTTATCTTTCCTTTGTTTCTTAGGACTATTTGATGAAGTATGTGTATTTTTAATGCCTTCCCTATAAATATAGGTCTGTCTCCACAGAAGTCTCTAGTGATCTTATAATTCAAGTCAAGGACTGTAGATATATGCTGCACAAGGTAAAATTGAAGCTTATATGAGTTTTTGTACTACGATTTCCATGACTGAATTGAAGCAGTTGGATTAAATTGTACTAGTTTTTTTCTTAGGCTTGTGTGATTTATTCCTTTGCTTCTTGTTACAGTTTCCTCTGCTCTCAAAGTGCTTGCGTTTACAGCGACTATGTGTGGAATCATCTAACTCCCCCCAACCACAAATTATCCAGCTACCTGACTTCCCCGGTGGAGTTGAAGCTTTTGAGACTTGTGCCAAGTTCTGTTATGGTATTACAATTACAGTCAGTGCTTTCAACATTGTGGCACTTCGGTGCGCTGCTGAATATCTCCAGATGACAGAGGATGTGGAGAAGGGGAACCTTAAATACAAGCTTGACGTCTTCTTCGGTTCCTGCATTCTTCGTGGGTGGAAGGACTCGATATTGGCTTTGCAAAGCACTAAGTTCTTGCCTTTATGGTGCGAAGATCTTGGAATCACAAGCCGGTGTGTTGATGCTGTTGCCTCCAAAGTTTTAGCTCATCCCACAAAGGTGAATTTGTCTCACAGTTACTCTAGAGGAGGTAGAGACGATGCTTCATTATGTAATGGAACCGAGAGCCATAGACACAGACCTGTTTCAAAGGGGTGGTGGGCTGAGGATTTAGCCGAATTGGGTATAGACCTTTACTGGAGAACAATGGTGGCAATCAAATCTGGTGGAAAAGTACCCTCTAATCTGATAGGTGATGCGCTGAAGATTTATGCATCACGATGGCTACCCAACATATCAAAAGATGGATATATCAGTAAACGAGAAAAATCCAATCCTGATACAGACTCGTTTGAAGAATTAACCTCAAAGCATCGGTTTCTTTTGGAATCAATAATAAGCTTACTTCCAATGGAGAAAGGTTCTGCCTCCTGCAGTTTCTTGCTCAAGCTATTGAAGGCTGCAAACATACTTGGTGCCTCTTCTGCTGCAAAAATGGAGTTGGCGAGACGAGTGGGATTTCAGCTTGAGGAAGCAACAGTCACTGATTTATTAATTCCTTCCCTATCACAGACAGATGAGACACTCTATGATGTCGATATAGTCATCACAATACTAGAGCATTTCATGTTGCAAGGGCAGAGCCCCCCAACAAGCCCACCAAGAGCTAAATTTGGTTTTGAAAGGAGGAGGTCTCGATCAGCAGAGAATGTCGATTTTGAGTTTCAAGAGGGTAGAAGGTCTTCTTCAGCATCACATAGTTCAAAACTGAAGGTGGCAAAACTTATAGATCGGTATCAGCAGGAGATTGCTCACGATGTAAATTTGCCTTTGTCCAAGGTGATTGCACTTGCTGAGGCCATTCCAGATTTTGCAAGAATTGATCACGATGATCTCTACAAAGCCATTGACATTTTTCTAAAGGTAAACTACTTTAGGCGGTATCTTTTGGCCACCGCTTCTTGCTATACTTGAGCTCCTCGGTAGTCCCTTTTTTGAGATATACTTGTCTTTTACAACTTGGGCAATGCCCTTCCTCATTTTGGTTCCCTGGACGGTTTCGTTAGTCCTATTAGATGTAGATGTGTAAACATATGTAATTTCCTTTAATTCACAAAATGGTATTTTGATTTCTCTCTTTTGCCATACAGTCACATCCGGACCTGAACAAGAGTGAAAGGAAGCGTTTGTGTCGAGTTCTAGACTGCAAGAAGCTGTCCATGGAAGCTTGCATGCATGCTGCGCAGAATGAGCTACTCCCACTTAGGGTAGTGGTGCAAGTCCTCTTTTTCGAACAAGCAAGAGCAGTCATGGCTGGTGGTCAAGTGACCGAGCTGCCTAGTAACATTAAGGCACTCTTAGCCACCCACGAAAGCAACCTGTCAAAGAATCCACCATTTAGCAGCGCAGGTACTTGTCCAACAGAGGATGAGTGGAGCGTCTCTGGCCTTAAATCACCAAAGTCGAAGCTGTCAACTCTTCGAATGAAGCTAGCTGAAGAGGACGACATCGATGAAAGTTTCATCAACCATGATGGTGTTTTGAAAAACTCCAAATTCAAGGCCATTTGCTCACTTCCTGGCAGACCCAAGAGGATGTTTAGTAAGTTATGGCCTAGTAACAGAAGTGTGAGTGAAAGGCATTGATGCATAACGACAATATGTAGATGCCACTACACAAGGTCTCTTAGCCTCTTAGGTTGGGAAAACTCCCATTTTCCATTGTTGTTGTACTCTATGGTAGGTAATAAACAACTAATCTTTTAGGCAATCCAGAAAGGAACTCTGCGGTTTTCGAAAGGTGGAAACATCCTGGGATCTCAGATCTGTAGATCGACAAATGTGAAACTCAATTTATTGTCTGTATCTAGTTCATATATATATATATATATATATATATATATATATATATATATATATATATATATCAAAGTTGTCATTTATGTGTTTTGACTTGATAGTATGCGTCAGTAGTGTTCTTTCTGTCTTTGTGGCTTAATAGGAATCTTAGTACTACGGGTAGAATTATACGTTTGCTGCTAGAATCTTTGTAGAATTTGGGGACTGCTTTCATCTAAATTACCATAATGCAACAAAAAATACGGAAAGAGACAGGAAAACAACCTTCTGTAGATGTCGTTGCTCAGAACGAAATCAGAAAATGACACAAACCTACTTACGGCTATAAAATAATTGATAGCATAAAGAAAATTAAACCCAAGATGGGAAAACAGAATAAATGTCAATGTCAAGCCATAACTCAAATTTATTATCTTATCAAGATTTGAAAATCTAAGTTATAAATGTTATAATCTAAGTTATAAATGTTATCCTTTCTATATCATACCAGAACTGGCTTCAACCTCTCATCATATAGTATATGCTTGGAAGTATGAAGCAAAAACATCAAACTAATTCAATATTGTTGGTCTGCACTGAGTGCAGAAATGAATAAATTGGATTCTGATGCTGGACCACGTCAAAATAAAGTGGTTAGCCGCATAGCCATCATTTAGCAACACAAGCGAAATTAGAATCCGTCTAGAGGGTGAAAATTACTCTTCATCATAGCTAATGACCCGATCGGAGTTGGTACGAGGCGGTTTGGTCTATACAAAGTTACTCTTCTTCATAGACAAGGTGGAGGCGGTTGGGTCTACACAAAATAGAGCATCAGCGAGAGCCTAGTTAGAAAAATAGATGTGCAATGAAAAGTTCAAAGTGTAGGGAACACATGGAACTTGAATTTGCACAAATCCATTGAGAAATGAATGAGTAATTTGTCTTCCAAATTAACCCACATGAAATGAAATGGCTAAGAAAAACATTTAGTCCCACATGGGAAGAAAACCAAAGAGTTGTTAAGTTTATAATGCCTAATTGGGTTGGGCCATAAGGGGTACCACTAATTTTCTGTGGAGACGGAATGTGCAACGGTATGAAACGTTGTTGCATTATATCGAAAAAGAGCAACCTTTGGAAAGAGACAACAATTTGAAACGTTGTTTTATGCAGAAAAGGTGCACCCTAAATATCGGACGTTTTTGCATGAAGAGACATCTCTTTCAACCTCTCTGTTGTCTCTTTCAACTTCTCTGGTCTTAGTCAAAACACAATATTAAGTTTACTGATTCTGTGAAATTAAAATGCTGCTTTTCATAGAAGGAAAAATTTGTTCTATCTTGGGAGACAGTTTCCCATCCAATCTTGAAGCACCGTGAGGGTAAAAATCTGTCTTAAGGACATAGTGAATCTGCACTATGCTCGGATTGCAATTTTCGTACTTCGTACAAAATAGAGAAATGTTTGTACTCCTATTGGTAATTGGTAAAATGCAAGTATAATTGGGTTGTGGTTCCTAACAAGCCTTCGGACTAGGTTCCTTTCGGGGTTGATGAGCCTTCAGACTAGGGTATGTGTGGGTCTGTCTTTAACCTCTCTCTCTCTCTCTCTCTCTCTCTTTCTATACTAGCATTCTGGGCACGCGCTGATGAGCGTGAAACCTATTCTGGCACGCGCGATGCGCCTATTGTTTTTCACACTTATTTTATGCTACATATCCGAAACTGAAATCAATCGAATCAATAAAAAACCACGATTCCAAAATTCAAATTTGAATCTCCAACCCGATTGTTGCTCTAGATGTAAGGAGGTCCCACTAACTATAGTTAGCAATTCGGCGAATTATTTGTTTAATTCGGAAAACGTTTAAAAAAGTCGTATTTGTCAATGATACAGAATAATTCATTAATTCGACAAGAAATCATTAATTCGTGAATTATTCGTATTTTCACTATAAGTTTGTTGAGTATGTTGTCAAATTTTATCGTAATTTTTTATTTTTAGTTTCGTATTATACTTGAATTACTTATAAACCCGAACTTTTGCGGTTTCCATTTTTTTTAATTGCCGTTTCCTTTTTTTTTTTATCCGAATTGAAAAAACAAATTCTTATCGAAGCTCGAATTTTATTTGAATATTTTCCGTATCGAATTTTTGCCGTATTACGAATTGCTAACTATGCCACTAAACCACTAATTTAGACTATGTATGTTAAATTTGTCGGGATAAAAAAAAAATCTGAAAATTTGTCTAGAATTTATAATGAAATTGTCGAAATTTCAGGTGGAATTATCGAAATTTCGGATGAAATTGTCGAAATTTCGGATGGCATAGGATGTGGCATGGGTTGTAATAATAGTGTGAAAATTTGTCCAAAATTTCCAATGACATTGTCGAAATTTCAGATGGCATGGAATGTGGTATGGGTTGTAATAATAGTGTTTGGCAAGGACAAAATTTAAAAAACGAAAAAACGACGTGTGAAAACACATTGTAGGTGGGGATATATATATATATATATATATATATATACGGTTTGTCTAGAGTGCCACTCTTATAGTGACACTCTTATCTCACTCTTCTCTTGAGCCGCCGGATCTCGCCCTCAAGATCTGAAGATCTCAATGAGGGTAAAAACGTATTTTCCTCATCATCTTCTCAAAAAAAGAAAAAAAAAAAACCGATCTAACAAAAAAAAAAAGAGGGATCGACTTTATCAGAACCCAATTCCATCACCATTAACGACCACCTAAAAAAACAGATCTAGCAAAAAAAAAGAGGGATCGACTATAGTAATTACATATTTCCATCGCCATTAACGACCACCTGAGCTCTCTAAACTTCACTCTCTCTCGAGTTCTAATTAAGGTATGCTTCCATTAACACATTTTATTCTCTACTTTGGCCTGAAATCGTATTTGTATAAATTGGTTAGTTACTTGATGTACATTGTATCAATTGGTTCAGAAAAAAGTGTGTTGTATCTTGTAGTATTTTAGTCCTTGTAAACTTGTAAGCACGACTCGGACTTGTGCGTTTTGAGGAGTCGAGTAACCCATTTTTTTTCCCCGTTGAGTATACTAAGTGGATAGATGATTTTGGCGAGTATTTGTCCATCAAACTGCAATAGTGAAAATCCGTGAGTAGTAAGTAATAACTAAGATTTTGAGGAACATTAGCACCGATGAGGAAAAGAAACGCGCAGCCAATCTACCTATATGCATATATGGTAGCAAATGTGGCACATTTGATTGGTGCCTAAGCAATAAGCATACAACATGGTAGAGGTACCCTTGGAGTTGATTCCTCTTCTAGACAGGTTCTCGTATGCAAACCGGGTTCTAAAGAAGTAGAACCATATATACAATTCGTCAGAGTCGAGAGTTGTCGGACCATTGGATCCACTATGTTCAAGAGAGACATACGTTTGCTTTTGGGCAACCACCAAAGTTAATAGAACGACAACCAACATAAGCATGATAACTTTCGCTCATCATATATCTATCCGGAAAACCTTTTCGCTATGCAATCAAAATCCTAAATTACCAAAAAAATATTCTTCATGTCGATTCTCAGAAGAGTTTTGAACTCGTCCGAGTTCGTGAAGTAGCATATTCGGTGAACTCTATCGAGTTTTGAACTCTGTCGAAGTTCGTGAACTAGCATATTCGGTGAACTCGCCGAAGTTCGGTGAACTCTATCGAGTTTTGAAACTGTTAGAGTTCACCGAACTCGACAGAGTTCGTTAGAGTTCGGTGAACTAGCATATTCGGTGAACTCGCCGAGTTCGGTGAACTCTATCGAGTTTTGAACTTTTCGAGTTCGGTGAACTAGCATATTCGGTGAACTCGCCGAGTTTTGAACTTTGTCGAGTTGGTGAACTCTATCATAGTTTTGAACTCTGGCAGAGTTCGGTGAACTAGCATATTCGGTGAACTCTGTCAGAGTTCGGTGAACTCTATCAGAGTTTTGAACTCTGTTAGAGTTCGGTGAACTAGCATATTCGGTGAACTCTATCAGAGTTTTGAACTATGTCAGAGTTCGGTGAACTAGCATATTCGGTGAACTCTGTCAGAGTTTTGAATTCTATTAGAGTTTTGAACTCTGTCAGAGTTCGGTGAACTCTATCAGAGTTTTGAACTCTGTTAGAGTTCGGTGAACTAGCATATTCGGTGAACTCGTCGAGTTTTGAATTCTATCGAGTTTTGAACTCGCCGAGTTCGGTGAACTCTATCGAAGTTTTGAACTCTTTCAGACTTCGTGAACTAGCATATTCGGTGAACTCTGGCAGAGTTTTGAATTCTATCAGAGTTTTGAACTCTGGCAGAGTTCGGTGAACTCTTTCAGAGTTTTGAACTCTGTTAGAGTTTTGAACTCTGTCGAGTTGGTGAACTAGCATATTCGGTGAACTCGCCGAGTTTGGTGAACTAGCATATTCGTGAACTCGCCGAGTTTTGAATTCTATATCGAGTTTTGAACTAGGGAGTTCGTGAACTCTGCCGAAGTTTTGATGTTTAAGTTATTTACACTGTTTATGTACATTGGGATTTTTGACTGTTTAAGTTATTTATATTTTTAATTTTTTTGATTTATAGAAATGGAGACAGAGACATCAATGTTATGTTTATCCAAGTTCAAAATAAATAAATCATTCAATCAAACAATGAAGTTATGAACTTATTGTCTCTCCTATTGATATCACTAGATTTTTATTTGAGGCCATATCGACTGGAGTACTGCTTGCTTGATTCAAAATAAATACATAGCTCTGTTTCAGGTAACTGTTCTATCTTTCTATTTTTTTTTTTTTTTTTTTTTTTTTTTTTTTTTTTTTTTTTTTTTTGAATTCAATTCTTTTGAATTCTAGACACCCATTTTGTACTTTCCCTGTTGATATCACCCATTCTTAAAATGAAGTTAAGAATGCATGAAAACCAAAATAAAAATTTGAACCTAGCTAGTGGTCATCCATCTAACACAAGTTTCACAAGATTTCGAGTATAACAAAATTTATATTTTTGCAAGTATAGCGGATATATATAGATACGTTCCGTAAGATCCACATCCATCCCCATAATCCCTTTACAGGGTGCCCATAGTCTCCATTAAGTTATAGGGCTTTCATGTTGCACTTTCCCTCGGGAACTTTGTTAGTAGTGTTCCAGTCACACTTCACAAGAAAGGATGTAATGTGGACGAGGTCGGTTTTGTCACAACCCAAGTAACATCTAATTTCTGATTATTAAGAAAAATATAATAAACAATGATATCGCGGAGCTTCAATTGACTCTTACTTTTGCTCTCACTTATCCCAAGTTTCAACTAGTTATGTTACTGGTGGTTGAACTCTATGAAAGTCGTTAATGATTGGAATATGGAAGATGCCAAGATGGTATCTTTTATTATAGAATCCATGTCATCCAATCTGTTATTTTATTACAAGAAAAATATATAATATAAGTACAGATAATTCTTATAGAATTCATGTTAATAGTACTGACACCTTTCAGGTCAAAACAAGGTAAGTAATAAGTTTTTGCTACGACGATCTCCACGAGACCACGATGTGTAGATCATCCTCGCCAAAAGTCATGAGTAACTCTATGCTGTTGAGCTTCATATAAGTGTTCCTTTGATTTATTAGCTTACACATCCTTTGGAACAACATCAATAGCAAAACAGTACATACTCATGTATACTGAATTACTGATAAAATTTACCCAAAAATAATAAAAATAAAAATAATGTATACTGATAAATCAATTTAGTTTTTGAGTTAGAGACTTAAGATCGAGTATCGACAGTTGTTCCCCTTTGATTAGGGGTGGTCATCGAGTCGAGCGAGCCGAGTATTGGCATGCTCAGATTCGGCTCGTGAGTTTTCGAGTCGAGTTCGAGCCGAGGTCAAACTCAATGTCGAGCTCCACTTTGTGCTCAAACTCGACTCGATTTGAATTATAATTAGCTCGAGCTCGACTCGACTCGACTCGTTTTACAAAACGAGCTCGAGTGAAGCTCGACTGCTCGAGCTCGAGACTCGTAGGTCATGAGCTTGCATCCGGAAACGATGGGCATATATACTCAAAATTGTTGAATAAACCCCATTTTTGTATGATTTAAGTACAAAAATTCCAAAAACGTATTACATTTCAGTTTTCACAATGTAGGAAGCGATCCAAACTACCATCAACATCCAAAACATTACAAAAAGCTATTACATACCAACACTTATAAAATAGATAGCCAAAATTATGACAAAATCACTTTTGCCATATCTCTATTTTCTAACTTTATTGGCTGCAACACTCTTGTTTGGTTCAATTGTTTCTACATTTGTTGCAAGTCCCAACACTTTAACTTCTCACCGCCACCATGAGTATCAACTATGGCACACCCAAAAAGAAAACCTACAATAATAATAATACGCTTAATCACATGTCTAGTTACTAAAATTGATATGCTACAAAATCAAATAAACGTTACCTAAGAAATTCTTTTAAGTTTAGATGTTGTAAAACTTCAACTCACATGCATAAACTAAAAGAGGTTAGACATGAAAACAAATTGTTGAAAGGCAACAATAAATAATGAAAAGGATCTCGCTTGTTACGACTCCATTCTGCAGCCTTCAACTTTCGGGCTCCTCACTAGATCGACTAAGAAAGGCTTAGCTCTAGCCGCTATCAAAAACCGCCATCCTCCGCTCTCGCCTTACAGCAGAAAGCACTACCCTTGCCATTGATAACACGAGCTGCCGTGATCAAAATGCACTTTGACCCAATGAATTCGAGAGGACACCAACCTACAACACCTCCATTAGATTTCTTAATAGGTTTATATACGCTTTGCACCAAAGTTCTAAATATCCGTCCACATAATTCGAAAGTGTTCTCGAGGATCACGAATGGTTTAGTTTAGATCAATCAAAGACAACATCATTTCTATGCCTCATTATTTCCCGGATCGTAATAGCTTTATATTTGATAAAGCTCTCTTTCATGCTTTTAAGGCCTGGAACCGAAAGTACCACCAAATTCCACCCATTCTCTTCAAGTCCAAGTAGGCGGTTTGATGCATGATCGAGATGCATACCACAATCTGCTAGAGAATGAACAAGAGAGAAGGATATGTGAAATAGTTTCAGCCTTCCTTCTTGCATAAGGGGCACATTGGGTTTCATTTATGCATTCTCAAAGCAATAGTGGCTTTAGTGGGCCATGTTCATGTAAGCCTTCCACGTAAATAATCGAACTCGGCCGCAGGCTTTCAAAGTTGGTTTATTGATGCTTGATGACATACCTTGATTGCTAGCAGCAGTATTCCACAAAGCTTTAAAGGCTGTGAAAAAGTCCCACCTCTTAATAAAAGCTTATGGCCTAAGAAATTCTTTTAAGTTTAGATGTTGTAAAACTTCAACTCACACGCGTACAAACTAAAAGAGGTTACCTGACTTGCTAGTTTTCCGAATCACGCATGTCTTTTGGTGCCTAAGAAGGCTAGTGGTGGATCCTGTAACAACAACAAGCTTTTTAAAACAATGGTTACACTTAGCCTTCTTTCGTCCATCCTCATTTACTTCAGAAAAATCTTCCCATGCTGTCGACGTCTTCCTCTTGTTTGTAGTCTTTGCAGATTCAACATGATCAGTTCCATCATCACCACTTACGTTAATAACATTTTCGGCATCAATGACGCTACTAGCTGTTGAAGGAGGAACAGAATTTGAAGCCATTTGCTCGAGCATATCTAGTTAAAACCAACATTGAAATTATAAGATTTTAAGAAAATAAAACCAAGAAAAACACATGGAACTAAACTAAATATCAAATATTAAACATACAATTCAGAATTTCTAGTTCGAATCACAATCTAAGAAACCCTAACATAACAAAAACCATAATGAAGTTGTAAGTGATGATGGTAACAAAGTTTAATTACAAAAAGAATATGAAAAGAAGTGAAATTTACCAGATAAAAACAACTATGAGAATGATGAAATTGAAGTTCATTAGTTTTGATATGAGTTGATTAATGATTAGCTTTGAGACGGTGTTGGTGGTGTTTGAATTATAAGGTTTTTGAGAACCGCCATTAAATTTTGGTGCTTTGGAATGTGTTTTTAACTTTTGAGATAATGCGGCTATTTTTTAGGGTTTTACATTGTAGGTTAATATGTTTATGGGCCTGGGTATTTTTCTGGATCACATATGATATATAATGATATATAGAAAAAAATAATAATAAAATAGCGAGTAGCTCGCGAGCTACTCGACTCGTATTCGACTCGAACTCGAACTCAAAACGAGCCTAAAACTAAGCTCATATTTGACCCATATTTTTTCATGAGCGAGCACGAGCCGATCTCAAAACGAGCCGAGCACCGAGTCTCATGACCAGCCCTACCTTTGATGTTGGTCTTTCTTTGTTCCTCCACTCGTGAGATTATGGCCCTTTCATTTTCCCCATCGAGCTTCAGCTCTTATATTGTCTTTCTCTTATGCCGCGTCGACTATTTTCGTTTTACAAATGTGCTTCTTTTTTCGATGTTCATTATCTCCATGGCGGCTTTAAAGTTTTACATGAGTCGTTCTTGCAAAGTTTTCCTAGTCGATTTTGCATGCTTGAATTAGATTGGGTTTTTTTTGTTAGTGTGTGGAGGGGGCATTTAATAGAGGAGTATAGTTTGCCTAGATACATGCACACCTTAGATATAGATTGGCATGCACACCGCCTTATTTCGTTTTTTGTTTTTTCACGTTGGTATTGCAACAATTTGAATTAGTTGAATGTCTTATTTTTAACTCCTATTTATTTTGTAGCAATGCCTCAAACAAAGAATGTGAATGTGAAGAATGCAGCAAAAAGTGTTTTCACGGGTGCTAAGAAGTTGTTAGGTGGGGGGAGTAGTAGTTCGGGTCGCGATGAGGAGCCTGAGAAAAAGAGAGGAAGGAGAACAACCACTTCGCCATCAGTTCGTAGAGGGGATCGGAAAGCGGATGATCCCAGTAATGTTGTAAGTGGTGTAGAGTTAGGAAATCAAAAGAGAAGAAAGGGGACAGTTCTGAGTGATGTAGATGTAGATGTAGATGTAGATGTAGATTTAGATTTAGATGTAGATGTAGATGTAGATGTAGATGACGATGACGATGACGTAAATATGGATCATGGGAAGAGTGTAGTTCTAAGTCATGCTGATAGTGAAGAAGAGGGTGTTGATGATGCAGAAGAGGAGACTGACGAGGAGGAAGAGGACGCGGAGGAGGAGGAGGATGACGAGGATGACGAGGAAGTCCATGTACTGCATACCTCCAAAGTGAATATTGTGAGAAAGTCTAACAATGACTTAGAGTTCAAGAGAGGTGTTTATGGAGGTGGCCCTTGTGTGTCACATCCGTTGTATGACTATGCAAAGGCACGCGGCTCCGATGTTTGGGAGGGGCAGGTAATATTATCATATAGTGTCTATTAGTATTTAAATTTTGTATTACTAAACTTGTGCATACATTAATACTAAGTTTTTGTTGTTTTAGGCGGAGAGGGGTGTTGAAGTGCCATGGGCACCTAAACAAGTTGGTACAATGGGATATCATCGGAGAGTGTTCGACCGTTCTACTTTTCACGTGGAGCTTCAAAGGACCGACTTTATGTGCTCGGGTCTTAGGTGTATACAGCATCAGGATCCCGTGGTTGGTCTCGCATTTGTGGAGAGGTGGCATCCGAGACTAACACGCTTCATATGCCGTGGGGGAGATGACAATCACGTTGGACGATGTTTCCCAACTCTTAGGAGTTCGATCGAGGCAAAAGCGGTGGGTCGGGGACACCGATTTGACCTTGGAACGCATTAAAAAGACTCCTCCACAAAAATCTTGGCATACCCATGGATAAGATAGATGCGGAGATGAAATCCAATAAGTTCACTTCCAAAGTTAGGATGGATTTCTTGATGAAGCGATTTTTGGGAAGGTAAATGATGAAGATTTACGGATGAAATGGGGTTGTTGTGAAGAAGCGCCAACCTAAAAAAGAGGTGCGTTTGCTGTGAGAGCTTATCTGTTATTTTTCTTTGATGTACCGCCTTCACCGACATCGCCCGAACCGCAGTTCCCATTTGTTATCCGAGATCGCCAAATTTGCCGAGATCGAGACTACGCTATGGGGTGCAGACTTTCATGGCTTACTTGTACTGTGGGTCTTGGGACTGCCACAAGTGCCAAGGTGAAGGGTGTTTCAGGCTATTTCACTCTCCTACAGGTATTAGTTTTTTTGTTTTTCTTTTCAATGTCAATTTTATCTATCTATTACAATATTAACTCGGTGTCTATATTAATGTAGGCATGGATTTATGAGTACTTCCCAGTGTTCAGGCCATACCCAAATGAGGACTATCATTTGAGCATGTCCCGTGCTCATAGGTACTCAGTTACTCAGTCTTTTTATGCTAGCACAACAGCTGCATTGAAGTATACCCGAGCCACCATTGATAATATGACTTGTACCGATGTAAGCATTTTTGTATGTAAATAGTTTTATTTATTAATTGATATTATTAGTATGTGATTAATGATTAATTTCCTCGATCATATGCTATTTGACAGGTTGAATGGTATCCCTATGTTGAAGTCCGAGCTACACGGCCGGTGGATGAAATAGCATTTTTCGAGGGATTTATATGCTTTCTTGATAATGTCGAGCAAAGATAATATTGCGAGGGTGTCGCGTCCGGTTGGGTCATATGCAGTTTGTACCCTCAGATCCCCCAAAACCAAAGACCTCGACGCGAACTACTTCCGGACGCGGGTATGATGTGAAATTTAATATCAAGGCCTTCCCATCGGAGTAATTGGCGTAATCACTTGATTCAACTTGAACAACGAGGACCCATTCCATCTTATCCATGGGAGTGTGTTAGTAGATACATGAGTTGGTACGAAAACAATAGTCATATTCGAATGATAAACCCTGATCATCTTAGTCACTACTCCCTACAGAGTCTTCCATATCATAATCTGGTGAGTTAATATCTTACAACGTTAATTTTTGTTTTGTTTTGTTTTGGTATTTTATAAATGTAAATGTATATACTAATGTAGTTTTTTGTTTTAATTTTGACAGTACCCCATCGTCGATGAAATTTCTCGCTTGCTCAATCAAGGCCTGCAATTGGGTGGGATTGCGATTCCAGACGATGCACAGAACGAGTTCATGGAGGCATTCAATTTGACCCGGTGCAAGTTCATTGGCGGACGATATCGTGAAGGAGCATAGGATTTAGGTATGTTGAGTTTGGTTAGTTTAGGGTTTAGTGGTTAGTTTGGTTAGTTTATCTCCTTTTATCTTGTGTTGGGACGAGTGTTGGAAATGGAAATGGTTTGTTTGTGTTAGTCGAGATGATGCGGGGAGTGTTTATTGGCATTTGAGATGATGCTGGTTTTGCTTTACTTTTCAGTTTGTGTTAGTTGAGATGATGCGGGGAGTGTTTATTGGCATTTGAGATGATGCGGGTTTTGCTTTACTTTTCAGTTTGTGTTAGTTGAGATGATGCGGGAGTGTTTATTGACATTTGAGATGATCTTTGGTTTTGCTTTACTTTTTTCGGTTTGTGTTAGTTGAGATGATGCGGGGAGTGTTTATTGGCATTTGAGATGATGCGGGTTTTGCTTTACTTTTCAGTTTGTGTTAGTTGAGATGATGCGGGGAGTGTTTATTGGCATTTGTCTTTCTTTGTTCTTTTGAGAGTTGATCATGACATAAGTTCAAGAGTTTTCCAATCAATGAGGTTTCTAGATTTGGTGTTGGATTTGACATATGTGGTAGTATTTATACTGATTCATGTGTTTTTATTGGGGGGTAATTAGGCAAATGGTGGTGGCGGAAGATGGTGAACATGAGGAAGCAAGTGGAGATGTTAGTTTTTCTGTCAAACCTTAATAAAGCAGTTTGATTTAACTTTGCTTGACTGATCTGTTTATTCAATTTTTTGTTTTGCAGGGAAGGAGATAAAGAACAAAGAGTTAGATATACAACTAAAAGAGAAAGTTAGATTGGAAATCTCTTTGTAGTCAAAAAATGTTATGTTAGGACTCTTTTGTAAGTGCAAGTTGTTGATATGTAGCAACTTAGCTTTATGTTGATAATTGCAGGACAATGTATTTCACATGGTGTCACATTGTTGAAATATGAAATGATAGTGATCTTGCTTTGGACTTGTCATTCTTTTCATGTTCACCTAAGATCCTAGGGTTTCATGTATTTCATGTCACATTGCCTTTGGTTATGTTTATGCTATTAGCAGGCATTGATTTTAATAGACGCCCGTCTCATTGTCGATTGAGTAAACAGCTATATCGCTTACTGTGGCTCTTGCATGTGCTTTGCTTAGATCTCGGTTTATATCCATTCAATGGCTCTT
The DNA here is from genome assembly GCF_015680905.1 of Coptis chinensis. Taxonomy (NCBI): domain Eukaryota; kingdom Viridiplantae; phylum Streptophyta; class Magnoliopsida; order Ranunculales; family Ranunculaceae; genus Coptis; species Coptis chinensis. The sequence goes on along the minus strand of NC_141456.1, from coordinate 36,851,661 downwards.
CTTGTGCTCTTTGACAATTTGGCGATTTTAATTTGTCACAGTGAAGTATCTCTATTAATAATCTAATAACACAAAAATCCCAATGTTATCAACAAAATCCCAATGTTATTTACCAAAACACAAAAATCTAATGCAAGACGCAATGTTTTTGCCAAAACACAAAAGATCTGCTTTTTGCCTCTTGAACGGTGTGGTCACACCGTTTGGGACTAAGTCCAAACGGTGTGGCCATATCGTTTGGATTTGAACTTGTAAAAAAAATGGCGCGGTTCGTTTGGACTTTGTCCCAAACGGCATGGCGTGTCGGTTTGGACTTAGTCCCAAACGGCATGGCCACACCGTTTGGTACTAACAACCAAGCGGTTAACCATGCCATTTGGGACAAAGTCCAAACAGACATGCCATTTTTTTGCAAGTTCAAAGTCCAAACGATATGGCCATACCGTTTGGACTTAGTCCCAAACGGTGCAGCCATGTCGTTTGGAACTAAGTCCAAACGGTGTGGCCATATCCTTTGGATTTGAACTTGAATAAAAAATGGGTGGTGTTTGGACTTTGTCCTAAACGGCATGGACCGTTTTTTAGTCCCAAACGGCATGGCCACACCGTTTGGTACTAAGGCCAACGGCGGTGTGGCCATGCGTTTGGGACAAAGTTCAAACAGACACACCATTTTTTATCCAAGTTCAACCAAAGGATATGGCCACACCGTTTGACTTAGTTCCAAACGGCATGGCCACACCGTTTGGGACTAAGTCCAAACGGTATGGCCATATCGTTTAGACTTTGAACTTGCAAAAAAATGGCGTGTCTGTTTGGACTTTGTCCCAAACGGCATGGCCACACCGTTTGGACTTAGTTCCAACGCGGCATGGCCACAAACACCGTCGGGACTAAGTCCAAACGGTGTGGCCGTATCCTTTGGATTTGAACTTGAATACAAAAATGAAGTGAACGTTTTGGACTTTGTCCCCAAGCGGCATGGCCACACCGTTTTGGTATTAGTACCAAACGGTGTGGCCATGCCGTTTGGAACTAAGTCCAAACGGTGTGGCCATATCCTTTGGATTTGAACTTGGATAAAAAAAATGGTGTGTCTGTTTGGACTTTGTCCCAAATGGCATGGCCACACCGTCTGGCCTTAGTACCAAACGGTGTGGCCACATCGTTTGGACTTTGAACTTGAAAAAAAATGGTGTGTCTATTTGGACTTAGTCCCAAACGGCATGGCCATACCGTTTGGCCTTAGTACCAAATGGTGTGGCCATGCCGTTTGGGACTAAGTCCAAACGGTGTGGCCACACCGTTTGGGACTAAGTCTAAACAGACACGCCATTTTTTTTTATCCAAGTTCAAATCCAAACGATATGGCCGCATTCAAGTCAATATCGTTGTTGATGTTGATGTTTTGGCAATTTATCGTTTGGTTTGTTTGTGTTGATGTTGATTGATGATCATATGAGTTGAGGTAAATTTGTTGTTGACAAACGTTGGCATTATACCGGTGGTATAGTATCTGCATCAATTACATTATATCAACTTACGGAACAAAATTGCAAGTGGCTGGCCAGGTAACAACAAGAACATTTATAATAAGCACATCAAAATGCTTTATGCAATCCCAAATATTATTGTTTCAGATTACAACATTTAAGCACATCAGAATGAATTAGCAACAAGTATAGCCCGCCAAGCACCTAGCTTTGGCTTGTTCAAGCCTTTCACTCCAAGTTTCAATTTCTCTTCAACTTCTCCACCTTCTTTCAACACTTCGCTTCTTCTCTCTCTTTCCACGACAATTTCTCCCGCCAGTAGCTAATAACTCAATTTTGACGACTTTCTTGAATGGTGCATAGTCAAGGTGGCAGTGATAATGCGGGCATCTTGTGGAACTCAGAAAATGTAAACATAACCGCAGAGAATGATGAAAAGATCAAGATCGACCGATGCAAAGTTGGGGGGCTGAAAACTAAAAGATGAGTAGGCAGTATTTTTACCTAAAGCAAAGCTTTGCCTCCAGATTCTCCATTTCTCCTTGAGCCATACTTCTCTTTTCTACAACATCAATGAGATTAGAACTCAGCCTAATTAAACTCCCCAAATGTAACCTAAACCAAAGAATATTGAACTTTGAAAATAAAAAGGAGAAAGAAGTTATCAAAAAGCACCGGTCTATCATTATGATGTTTCCTATCTAGAGCCTAGCAGACAACATTAGATACTATCCAATGGACATAATGATGCAATAGAACACAACCCCGACCACAGTTCAACTTAACAACACTTGATAAAACTCTAACAAGGCTGCCATATCTAAACCACTCTTAACAAGTCCGGACATCAATGAAGTCCATGACTTGAGATAAAATATCATTAGAACTAGTGAACATTTAGAATCAAAGAGTTTTGAATAAAGCTATACTTACAATCGGATGATTACGATTATTTTTCTCCTCGACAATTTCTCGAGTCATGGTTAGCAATCATCCACATCTGTGACACTTTCTTCCCTGAATTGTTTAGGGCTATCTCTTTGGGGATTTCCATCTATCCGCTTTCTTCTTCCCCTCCCTTTTGTTTGAGAAATGTTGGGATTCAAAATCAATAGCTGAAATAAAGACCTAATTAAAATAAATATTTATATCAAATTAAACACCGAATTAAACACTAAATTTATATCAAATTAAACATTCAAATAAAAACCGTGATGTATTAACCGAAGGTATCAAGGCTCAGAATCGAGGCTCTGCTGGAACTTCAAGGCGTCTCCTTTGTAGGAAGTCTCATTAAACTTTGAAATTTCAATAGCCATTTCACCAATCTTTTCAATAAAATATGAATAACCCTCAAAAGTATGCGACGATCGTAAGCCACTTGAGAAGCAACCTTGATAGAATGAGCCACTCTCAAAGGTTCATTTGAGACATTCCCACCACAAATCCAAAGATCAAACTCCGCTCTATAAGTGTTAGCCTTTTGCATCCACCGTCAATCTAAAATGGTTTGGAATCTCTTCAATCTCAGAAGATAAAAACCTTTAAGATATGACCACAAAGCAAAACCCATAAACTGAAAGTACTTACATTCGCAGTCTCCTCTAAGGTTCCTCTATCTAAACTCACTCTCCAAACAGAATTCTTCAATGGTCTCTCCATTTCACCATGTAGCTTCCGGTTCCATACCTATCAATTTGTTCCCCATCAATTTTGTACTCCATCTTTGCCTTTTCTAGTTGCTCTTTAAATTTATTGAATATTGAGATCGTGATAGACCTTCAAGCGGCATGCATAAGGAGGAAAGCATCGTTAGGCACAATCCGTGAACTATATGCTCTCGGTCGCGTAATCGAATCTCTTTCTTTCCTAGCAAGCAAAGCCAAAGACTTCTCATTACCATGTACAAACTACATAAGCGTTTAGTCGCCGAATTGACAAACCGGTCATAATGAGCATTCATCGATTCACTTCGACCCGTCGGTGCATACCAAAGAAAAAGGTGCCATCGAGATAACAAGGAACCCATTTCTCCCGCAGATTGAATATATCTGTCAACCAAGGATTTTCAGACAACTCATACTTCTCAATGATTGTACACCATCTTCTCTCAAAATCAACAATCCTATACTAAAAAGAAATAGTGTTCTTCAACTCGGTTACCAATGTCTCAAATTTGGTAAATGACATCTTCTCTTGGAATTTCTGCATAATATGCCAAAGACAAGAACGATGACGAAAGTATTAGGAAACACTTTGGCAATGGCTGCATCCATCGCTCTATCCCGGTCGATTGATGATTGCGGTTGGTGACGACCACCCCATGACTGCAAGCCCGGGCCTTAAATAGCCATATGAATGTATCTTCGGTCTCATCAAGCAACAATGCCAACCAAACTGAATCGACCGATAATGATGGTTGACTCCAAAAAAAGGGCAAAAGGCATGGAATATGCATTGGTACGATATGTGGTATCAAAAGACACAACATCCCCCGAAATAGTCATATCGCGGCATCGAGACCTCCCATGAACCGAGGAAAAAAGTTCACCGCAAAGTCCCATTTTCATCTAAATCAATAGCGTAGTAGAACCGGGATCCTCAAAGACTCTTCAAGATAAAATATTGCAAAGACGGGCAGGTTGCATCACCTTCTTTAGGCATCTTTTCGGTCAAACCATAATAATGGTTCCAACAATCTTTCTGTGTAAACCCAACTTCCTCTCCATGGAAAACAGATGCCACTTTCCCAATAGATAAACTGTTATCACTAAATATCTCGGTCAAGCACTTCGCTGCTTCAGGCATATGTTTGTTAGTTTTCATGCAAATTCTTCGATGGGGTCACCGGACCATGACTATGGTCATTATGAGCAACGCCGACCTCATATATCTCTTCATGCATTCTTTTCTTAATCTTAATTCTAGCTTGGCAAACCACACGGATAGTTGATGTATTTCTTGATCGGACTTCATCTCTTGTTAACCCCTTCATGTGAGCAAACCAAGAACAACCACTAACCAAATCCACCTGATTTTGTTGCTTGGAAGTCGTCCGAACACGAGTCTCAAATCCCTCTTGTTGACTAAACTCTTTGTAATAAGTCTTTGCCTCGTCAACACTTGTAAAAGTCATTCCTATATAAGGAGCAACTAATGTTTGCGTGCCTTGAACAGGAGCTTTAGTAGACGAAGACCCAACTATGTCTTCTTCGATATTGATTGATGTCTCTGTCTCCATTTCTATAAATCGAAAAAATTAAAAATATAAATAACTTAAACAGTCAAAAATCCCAATGTACATAAACAGTGTAAATAACTTAAACATCAAAACTCTGACAGAGTTCAAAACTCTGATAGAGTTCACTGAACTCTGACAGAGTTCAAAACTCTGATAGAGTTAACCGAATATGCTACTTCACCGAACTCTATCAGAGTTCAAAACTCTGACAGAGTTCAAAACTCTGACGAGTTCACCGAATATGCTAGTTAACCGAAGTGAACTCTGTCAGTTCACCAAACTCTGTTAGTTCACTGAACTCTGACAGAGTTCACCGAATATGCTAGTTCACCAAATTCTGACAGAGTTCAAAACTCTGAAAGAGTTCACCGAATATGCTACTTCACCGAACTTTGACAGAGTTTTGAACTCTGACAGAGTTCACCGAACTCTGACAGAGTTCAAAACTTTGAAAGAGTTCAAAACTCTGATAGAGTTCACCGAACTCTGACAGAGTTCAAAACTCTGACAGAATACGGCATGAAGAATACGACAGAGTTCAAAACTCTGACAGAGTTCACCGAATATGCTAGTTCACCGAACTCTGACAGAGTTCAAAACTTTGATAGAGTTCACCGAACTCTGACAGAGTTCAAAACTCTGATAGAATACGGCATGAAGAATACGACAGGGTTCACCGAACTCTGAAAGAGTTCAAAACTCGACCAGAATAACGACATGAAGAATACGACGAGTTCAAAACTCGACCGAGAGTTCACCGAATATGCTACTTCACCAAACTCGACAGAGTTCAAAAACTCGACGAGTTCACCGAATATGCTATTTTCGAACTCCGGACGAGTTCACCGAATATGCTACTTCATCGAACTCGACAGAGTTCACGAACTCGGCGAGTTCACCAAATATGCTAGTTAACCGAACTCTGACAGAGTTCACCGAACTCTGTCAGTTCACCGAACTCTGACAGAGTTCACCGAATATGCTAGTTCACCGAACTCTGACAGAGTTCAAAACTCTGATAGAGTTCACCGAATATGCTACTTCACCGAACTCTGACTGAGTTCAAAACTCTGAAAGAGTTCAAAACTCTGATAGAGTTCACCGAACTTTGACAGAGTTCAAAACTCTGACAGAATACGGCATGAAGAATACGACAGAGTTCAAAACTCTGACAGAGTTCACCGAATATGCTAGTTCACCGAACTCTGACAGAGTTCAAAACTCTAATAGAGTTCACCGAACGAACTCTGACAGAGTTCAAAACTCTGACAGAATACGGCATGAAGAATACGACGAGTTCACCGAACTCTAAAAGAGTTCAAAACTTCGGCGAGTTCAAAACTCGGCGTATCACGGCATGAAGAAGTTCAAAACGACAGAGTTCAAAACTCGGACGAGTTCACCGAATATGCTACTTCACCGAACTCGATGAGTTCAAAACTCCGAAGTTCAAAACTCGACGGCAGAGTTCACGAATATGCTACTTCACGAAACTCGACAGAGTTCAAAACTCGATAGAGTTCAAAACTCGATAGAGTTCAAAACTCGACGAGTTCAAAACGAATCTGGCATGAAGAATACGACAGAGTTCACCGAACTCTGAAAGAGTTCAAAACTCTGACAGAGTTCACCGAAATTGTCGCCGTCTTTAAATGAGGGTATCAATCATAACTATAATCATAGAAGCCTAAATTAAATCAAAATTCAAGTTTTTATGGTATAATGACGACAATCCAAGTGTCAATTAAAACGTTCCAATAGGCAAGCACCATAACCAAAAGTACACTATAGTTGAATTGCCAAATGATACCTGTCAGAGAAGAAGAAGCCGAATGAAGAAACCGAATTGCCAAATGATGAGAAGAAGAAGCCGAGAGAGCCGTAGAGAGAGAGAACCCAATTTCGGTTTATTTTGTTATTTTCGTTTTTTTTTTTATTTTGAAATACACCGAAATTTTGAAATATCGGTTTTATCAGTAAATGAGATCTTCAGATCTTGAGGGCGAGATCCGACGGCTCAAGAGAAGAGTGAGATAAGAGTATCACTATAAGAGTGGCACTCTAGACAAACCGATATATATATATATATATATATATATATATATATATATATATATATATATATATATATATATATATATATATATATATATACCCGCTCTTAAGCGGATGTACTTAAACGGACTTTATCTAAATATTGAAAATTCACACAAAATACACTCACGAAGGTTTTAAAAATCGGGTCCTAAAAAGTGAAAACCCCATACCTCTCACCTATTTTCTCTCTCCCCAATATCTTCTTTCCATGAGAGCACTCCTCTCTCTCTCTCCCTCCTACGCACCACTCTTTCTCTTTCAATTCTCTCTTTTGCTTGTTTTCCTCAAATAGGTTCAGAAAATTCATGAGATTGAACTTCTGTTGCTATGGAATCTGAGTTTGGTAGTTCTGAAACATATTGGTCTTGTTCTTGAGGTCTGATTTTAAGGGTTTGCGGCTTGGGTGAGTATTTTTGGTAAGCACTTAATTAGCTTTTATCAGAAGCTTCAACTACACTTCTTCATAATCCCCACAAGTACAATCCTATTTTTCTTTGATGTTGATCGATTCAGGTCGGGATTGGACTCAATACATTCTGCCTTATAGTGTTTTTGCTCCCAGTTTTGCCTCGTGATTGTACAAAAAACAAGCTTGTATTCTTTTATTTGTTTTACTTAGCTTGGTGAGGCTTTGGTTGGTTTGGCTTGGTTCTGTCAGTTGCGGAGTGATTTTTAGCATTCAAAGAATCCCCTGAATTCACCTTACTTAAGGTGCTGGATAGACAGGAATGCAGATTGGATACAAAATACGAAAAGATTTTCACTAAAAAAAGGAACGTACCGACCATTATGATTGCAACCCAGATGCCTAGAAGAATCATAAGGGCCTTTCCAAGAGAGATCCATGAGGCTCGGGGTTCATTACCGGATAGACGAGATAGAAGAAGAGAGAGTTCTAGCGACCTTATGGGGGTGTATCAAGAGAAGATACCACAAGCTCGGTTGGTCGTAGAAATGAAACAGTTTTAGCTAGTGAAGATTTAAGAGATAGGGCAAGTAGTCGTAGAAATTCTTTGCTTTGTTGCCGGTTTTCATAGTAAAAGAGGTCGCTTTCTGCTTTCCGCCTTCCACCTTCCACTTTGGTAGGACGGTAGTTCTGGGAGTCAGTAGCGATAACAGATCGAGGGATTGACCCTTGTCATCGTGAATGGTGAAGGTGTCTGCGGAGCCAAGAACCAAAGCGTATTTGTGACTGGGAAAGTGGGAGAGTGTATTTTTTTTTTGCTAATCTTTTTGTAAGTTTAACCTGGATGGAGCAAATTTTAATGTCTGTATTGTGTTTTTGCAATTTGCAAAGCTTTATAAGCCAATGTCAGTTTATCGTATCTCATCTTTATTTTTTTCAATTCTGAATTTTTTTGTTTGAATTAACACAATAACCGAGATTGGGATGGGATTGTCAACTTCCTTGATTGAATCCATACACTGCTCGTCAAGGTTTTTCGAAGTGTATATCTCAGCATCTTGTTGGGCACTCTCTCGACTTACTCAGAGCATTAGGACAAGAAAAGCTGACCATAGATGGCACAAATTAGGAATAGGATCAGCACCCCACAATGTTTATAGAGAAACTCTTGTGGTATGTCGTTCACAGTAAACTTAAACTTAAACTCTCCATAACATGGTCATACAACTGTTCAAGTATAAAGTGGTTGAAATGTTTATAGTAAATACATTGGATTACAAAAAAAAAAAAAAAAAATGTTAACAGTAGTAACGTATGAGCAGTCTGCAGTCCCATAATTCCCTTTTTTTTTTCACAGTAAACATGAGGCACAACATTACACTCATAGGTTACACTCAAAAATAAAAAAGTAACCGATTAGGAAGTCGAAAACAATCAACTTAAATTATTGAAATCATTACAATTAGCATGAGTGCCTCATTGTTTTGAAACTAATTTACACACGAAGAGAGTAGTACAAAATGGCACTTAAATAACTGTCATAACAATCTTGACGATTTTGGAAGAAAACTTGCTTTTTGTGTATATCTGCTCCTCTGGTAGTAAAAGAAAAAAGGTAAAGACAGAATTCTCTGATTGAAGAATTATGCCAAGTACCTCAAATATTCAAGCAACAACCTGTTCGGAAAATGAGATATCAACCAGCACAGGTGCACACTAACCCAGTGGTATGTATTGAGGCTCATGAATCATCCCTTTCCACCCCCTATGAGGTGGCGTCCCTGGTTTTGAGATGTTGCCAAATCCTAATTTTCCTTTCTTATCAAAGGGCTTCAGGATCTAAAAGGAACATATTAACGAATCATCTACACTCATCATTGCACCAGCATTGTCAAACTTGTCAAACTTGCCGCAATAATTTGGCGCAGAGGATATAGTCACCAGCTGCCGATTGGCAAAGAATTGGTATCCATCTTCTATTACCTGGTGAGCCCGGCAAATGAGATCAAGGTCATGTTTCGAATGAAACTCTGCAACCTTGTCAGGTCCAAACGTATATGATACACCTCTATCATTTTCTCCCCAACCTTCGACGTCTTTATCAGGATCAGCCCAAAGCAAATCACAGAGCAAACCCTGATCCGGCATATCTACTGGACGAGCAATATTCCTAATATGATCCAAACTCCTTAGATCTGGAGACAAACCCCATGCATGCAAAGAATCTTTTCATCAATAAGAGCCGCCCGCCAGGTAGGCGGTTGAAGCGATCGATAAATACCTTCCAAAGCCGTACATTAAACCTCCTCTTGCACTCATCATAAAACCCATATATACGGTTAATGGAAGCACATTCATGGTTCAGAAGAAAAAAATTCTCTGGATACTTGATCTTGTATGCTAGGAGAAGGCAAATGGTCTCCACCATCTCAATGTAACCTGGAAAAAAAATATATATCAAACCCAAGTTCGAATAAGCGGAATGCAACGTTAGACAAATTCTAGCAGATTATGTGTTAACTAGTAGACAAGATGGAAGTAGGTACCGTTTAAATTAAAATTCTATTTTACTTCTAGTGATTACTTTTCTCCCCCTTTTTCTTACATAAGGTTCATGAGTAGCAAAGTCTATTCGATTGTTATCAGTTGAAAAAAGACGCTTAATTACGGCAACTAGGAACACGTCTCTAACAGTAAAGATTTAGATTAGGAACATATGTATATAACCACTAAATGCAAGCACTAACAGTTGGTTTTTTCGAAGATGAAACATTCAATATTGTAAAAAAAAACTTATGTTTAGTAATCGTAGATTCTCAAAACTTGTGTTGTGTCTTTTTTTTGTTTAGGACTTGCTATAAGATGAGAAGGAGAGAAACAGAAGTTCAATCTCATGAATTTTGTGATCCTATTTGAGGAAAACATGCGAAAGAGAGAATTGAAAGAGAAAGAGTGGTGCGTTAGGAGGGAGAGAGAGAGGAGTGCTCTCACGGAAAGAAGATATTGGGGAGAGAGAAAATAGAAGAGATGTATGGGGTTTTCACTTTTTAGGACCCGATTTTTAAAACATTCGTGAGTATATTTCGTGTGAAATTTTAATATTTAGATAAAGTCCGTTTAAGTACATCCGCTTAAGAGCGGGGCTGTATATATATATATATATATATATATATATATATATATATGAATCGATTGGAGTTTGACTTGCAAACCTTTCTTTTGTTTGGGCTCTAAAATTTACATTTAGTTCTTCCATACAAGAAGCTGAAGGCTATTATGGACTCGAGATCTCTACAACCAGGTACAGAGATCATCTCTGTAACCGTGTTATTTCGCTGTTGATCAGAATCCGAGATGTGTGTGTGCCTCGATACTTGTGTGTGTACTCCGAGATGTGTGTGTGTGTACTCCGCGATGTGAGACGTGTGTGTGTGGTAGAGAGATCATTCTCTGTACCCGGCTATAGAGGAACCGGTCTCGGCTATTATTACTGCCCTGAAGGTTAATAAGTAGCCATTTGTTCTGTTGCTATGCATAGACTGCTAGTCTGCAGGCCCACACACACAAACCTACTTTGTTATTTAAAATATAAACGGTTAATAGAAATGTGTACAAAAACGAGGCTGAGAATATGCTCTTGATAATCAGCATAAATAGTAAGATATAACAACGCGAGTGAGTGAAGGGAAAGATCACAATGGAATTGTTTGTGAAAAACGGTGCTGCAAACGGGCTCTTTCGATTTTTATTATGGAAGTTGCAATGAAGGCTAAAGAATGTCAGCTGAAAAGTTGCCAATGGCACATCTGTTTTGAATTCAAATTTCATATCCAAGAGGATCAAATTCGTAAATGAGGATTTCAATTTGCATTCTAAGACAAAGTTTATATAACCATCTCTCATCGGTTGCTCTCAGGAAACATGAAAACCCAAATTTAAACACACTACAGAAATGCATATAACATACTTATGTACATATCAATCGGTACTCTTTGAGGGTGGATCAAGAAAAGTAGCAGTACCCATGCTTTTGGTACGTTGCAAACTAGGTACCCGATGTAGCCTGCAACGAAACGAACCAGCGTGTGTGGTTGGAGAGCAGAGGCAGTTGTTCTTCAAATTGCTCGATTGTCTCATGAGCACAGCGCGTGTGGTTGGAGAGCAGAGGCCGCTGTTCTTCATATGAGTCGAATGTCTCATCACAAGCATAGGCCTTGTGGCTGGCGCAACCTCATTCTCCATCTTTGTATCTGTCGCTGATGGAAACTCCAACTTTTTGAGGTTGAGAACTTCCATGTCTCTCTGTGCCAATTCCATTAAAATCTTATGTAATTATTATACTGGGAACACTAAAGAAAATTGACCTTTAATTTCTCTGCAAGGCACTTTTATTAATGAAGAAAAATTGCGACCAAATGGCTCTCTTGTACTACGGTTCCTACCTAACACGAAGGGATAAGAGAAGTTGTTACGATAGTTTCAACTATTATCTAATTCTGTTCATAACTAAATCCCTAGAGACCACCAACTAGACTTGTTCATCGCCACTGTTTCTGGAGGAAAAAAAGGCAAGCAGTTACAAAAATTGCATAACAATGATCACTATTATCACATAGTAGTGTTCATTCACAAGGACGTCCGATATGATCCTTGCTCCTAATTAACTTAATGTGAGGACACAATGTGAAATCTTACGATCTTTTTTTAGATTTCCTCGCAAACATCAAGATTTGCAGACCCACACACACACAAAAGTGTGCCTCCTTGTTAGTGCCCCTTGCTTACTTAAATAGAACAAAATACTGCAAAGCAGGGTTACCACTGACTTAGCTTACAAAGATATTTGGTGTCCTTTTTATTTTTTAACCTTCAAGGCATCCCTGTAATTCTGGGGGATATATGCTCAAACAAGTGCTCTTTAACAAATTGGCCAGAAGGCCACTAGCCGCGTATACTCTATCTGTAGGCATCATTGTGGCTATCATAAATATTAATATTAAGCTAGATAGAGAATAAACAACTGTTTATTAGTGGCCTGTATTTCACGTAGAGGCCTGCCCTGTATATGTTAACCATAAACTTAAACCTGTTGTTTTTACTACTTGGCAAGCTCTAATTAGGATGAATTTAGTTTGTAGTCAAGCGAACTGTGATAGATTTACCTATTCAACACCCACCATTGGAGCAATACATGTACTTGAGAAAAAAAAATCGGAGCAGACAAATAATCTGTATAAAATTAACACAAAAAATAGAGTTTTTAACTAGAAAACGTTTTGCATACCTCTTTGGCTCTCTAGTTGATCGGTGTGTGTCTAGTTCCCCTAACAAACTAACCTAGTCTACTCTCGATTTTCATTAGATAAGTGAGAAGGAGCATTTCAAAAGATTATGAGTTTATGACTATAAGTTGCATTGTAATGAAGTGGATGGGGTGCATATCTTTTTCTCTCACATTGTGCTATTATGAACACCATCATCATCCCATCTAGCTATAAGTTCTATAACTAACACTTTTGGGATTAAGAGTGGTCCAATCTTCCTAATCTATTGTGAACATGATTGTCACTTTACCCTCTTTATTGGTGCTAAACTACTAATAGTTTTGAATCATTCAAGGATATCTTTTTCGATCAATCTCAATGTCAGCTCCTTCAAATTCCATAATTTAGTGATGTTAACCCTACATAAGACCACTTTGCATAATTGCAAGTGATCCTCCATCCGTTTCTTGACCTTTAAGGTAATCAGTACTGAATAAAAGAGACATACATATTGTTCAAATTGCGCAGGAGAGCGGACAGCGACGTGTTGGAGATTGAGAAAGAGTTTCCGTCAATGAAGCCACAACTACCAGGACATAGGCTACTGAACAAGCAATATTGTTATTTAAGAGTAGGAGATATTAGAGAGATAACCCAAGTTTTTTTTTTCCTTCTTTTAAGTGGAAATTTTAATTTTATTGATAATGATAACGAGTTTTACAAATAATTAAGACAAGCATGCAACATGCAAGAAACCAAAAGTGTCAAACGGAATGAAATAATGCTGGTTAGGCAGGTTAACTATACAAACCTGTGTTTCCCAATTTTCCCTGCCACTGCTCTATTAGCTGTCCTTCTCCTACTTCAAAGCCTCCTCGTTTTTTTTTCAGACTATGGAGTCGTAACCTAGTACAACACATACTATTTTAGACATACGTGAAGACTTTGAGTCTGTATCTATTAGAGTCCTATAGTCTCTTAATAATACGGACGACATGTCTAGGCGTCTAGCGGTTTCTATAGTACACTCAGACATCGCTGGCCTGGGAAATGGATTTACAGACTAACGGACTAATAGTACACCCGACTCTACTACGTTTTCTACGCTCGTAGCTGGATTTTGCTAGGCTGCGAATATTTTTCCAACTCTGCGCAGAAATGTTTCCCAAAGAAACTCACAATAATGATTTTCTTCTCGAGTATGGTAAAACGTTTCACCAAAAAAAGAGTCTGGTAAAAGTGTAAAACAGTAATTGGTCTATGCACTAAATTCCCTTTTGCTCAAGGAGCAAAATAATTGCTGCATAATTCCATATGAACATTGAAAGCTGATAGTGGAATCTATTATGCTCTTATTGATGTCATGTACATGTGTGATGTGTAATGCTAGAGTGCTGGACAAATAAACAAGGCGATGAAATTCTTGTACTCTCGATCTCCCCGTGAATGTACCACAACCTAACCCTACATGAAAGATATATTGTATAGTGTTTTATTTTGGAGATGGCACCTAGCAGTTGATCAAATACTATAGGGTTAGTTATACTTACCCCCCATTACTAGTTGCAATTAGTGTTATCCCTCCGTTTTCAAAAATATTAGTGATACCCCCCCAATTGCAAGATCTAACGGTTACGAGATGATTTTTTTTTTTTTTCGGATGAAAAAATCATTTATTGGATCATTCAAATGGGGTAACACTAATTGCAACTAATAATGGGGGTAAGTCTAACTAACCCAATACTGTAATATCCTAGGCAGCAGCTCGGGTCTCATATAAATCGAACAATTGAATAAAGCCAATGCCTCGTCGAGGCCTAGAAGAGTTCCTACTTTGGACCAGTCCCAAATGAAACACTAAAAATGCCATCGTATATCATTGAAAGGTAGGGGAGGTGTCACGAACACGCCCTGAAACATGTGCTGAGAGGGGTTCGTGTGGCATACATGATCGTGCAGCTTAGCTTGACTAGTACAAGCCTAATAAGTATTGGTGCTCGAGTATTCTCACAGATAGTCAAGACTGAAGGTTGCCCCGTTTACCTACAGTCGATTCCTTATAGGTAATCCCGAGAGGAGACTAAGCACACTATTCTCATGTCTTGAGACGATTGGATAGTCAATACTTCAATTCATTGGGACGAGGAATGTGATGATGCAATGACACTCGACCAAGCAACATGGCGTAACGCTCTGCGCTAGGACGTGGTATTTGGAAATCTTGTTGTCCAACAAACCCATGTAGTCAAGCTCCAACTGAGCTACATCTCTAGACATGTCCTATAGTTGTTGAGAGCCTATGACATACCCTTAAGTATCATCATGATTGTGAGGGAGTAATATACACTTCCAGTAGTATTAAGCACGTGTCCAGCACACCAGGACGGTAACACTCATCTATGCGTCCATATCGCTAAGGATCAGTTCATACAGGTCATGCAACCTCATCAGCACCCTGAATGCTACCCCCTTAGATCGTCCGCATTTAGAACGGTAAGCGTCCAAAACACTCATATTGTCCATCACCTCAACGGCTAGTAACGTATGGCCTGGCTGTCACCTTAAAGCTCGGAGCTGCAGATGCGCTCGCCATTACTCCACCGTAGGATGCCTTTACGGCTCTTTAAGTGCCATCAAGTCCAGAATTTGACTGGTCGTGGGAGAGGGGGAGGCGCGAGCACCCTCACCTATATAAAGAATATGAGGAACTACGTCTGACCTGATAAAAGCCTCCCCGCAGCAGAGAGAACTTGATACGTAGGCAGTTCGTCCAAATGAACTCAGTCAAACCCAATCAACCAACCCATCTTCTCCAAATTGCCTACTCCAGTAAGGTTAAACAAAACTTAACCTTTACATTGGTGCCGTCTGTGGATCGAATTACTTGAAAATTCATCTACTCAAATTTCCACTTCTTCCAACCATCTTCATAGAATCGTCAATTTTCAAGCCCACGAAGCATGGAAAGCCTCCAGGATCAACTGAAGATTATGGCTACCCAGATGGAAGCCATGAACGGTAGCATCACCCAACTCCGGCAGGAGAATGCCGCTCTCACAACCCAGGTCGAGTCCCAGAACCCGAACGGAGTTACTGCTGAGGACGGGATCAATGAGGTCAACTAGCAGATCAACAGCCTCTCCCAGTGGATAAAATAGAGCACTGGCAAGAAGGACGCCACTTAGGGCATCACCTTTCATGCTCGAGGTACTCAATAAACCCTCCCCCCAAGATTTCATTCAGCCTCAGTTTGCAATGAACGATGGCAGCACGTGCCCTGGTCAGCATGTAGCTTGCTATATTCAGAGCCTTCCACTCTATAATGCGCAGGAGTTCGACCACCTGTAGTGCCGCTTGCTCCCAGCAAGCTTAAAAGATGGAGCTCTCTATTGGTTCTACTCGCTAGGTCCAAACTCAATCGACAACTTCGAAAAGCTCACTTACTAGTTCGCCAACCAGTACATCCATAACAGACGTAAGACAGCCGACCTCAATTCACTCTTCCAATTGTCTCAGAAGAGTGACAAACCAATTCGCACCTTCCTGGGACGTTTTAAGACAGAGCTACTGTCCATGGAGAGCGGCCTCAAGGAGTCGTTCGCCACAGTGGCCTTCACCAATGCGATCAGAAAGAACACCGATCTGTCCAGGTCGCTCATGAAAGAACATCCTGAAACACTGGCTGAACTATACGCATGCGTTGAGAAGTACATCAAGCTTGCTGACGGCCTTGAAAAAGAAAGACTGAAGGCAGCAGGCGAGGTTGCGACGATCTCAAATACAGCCCCGTCTTCCAAGAAGCGACCCAGGCTACAGGGTCCGCAGTCCAGCACCCAAACCCAAACCAAAAGAGAGTTCACTATGCTTACAAGATCTCTAAGTGACATACTGGAGAAAATAAAAAACATGGCATATTACCGACCTAAGGCAAAACGGCCATAAGACACACTAAGGAAGCCGTACTGCGTTTTCCATAAAGCAAAGTGCCATGAGACCAACGAATACTGGGGGCTCAGGCACTACCGTCAAGACCTCATCGAGGCAGGGCATATCAAACACTATACCGATATACCCGATGGCGATCTGCGTCACAAACTCATGGCTCGCAGAGAGCGAAGCCGAACACCACCTCGCCCTAACAACAGAGCTCGCTCTCATGCTAGAGGACGTTCTAGTGAGCAATCTCGTCATGAACGTCGCCAACACTCCTCTGACAGAGACAACAATAGAACCATCAACATGATCACCTTCTAGGATGACTCTGTCATGTCCTCTAGGGAGAAAAGGAGACGAGTAGGCGCCCTCTAGGAAGTTTACCAGTTCTCCTCACAAGTGGCCCCCATCCCACGCACAAATGGCCGCAGCTCAGGAGACATCACCTTCATTGAGGTTGACCTCAACAAGGTGTGCCTCCCACATAATGATGTCTTGGTAGTCCATGTCAAAATTAGCGACTGGACTGTCAAATATGTCCTAATCGACCCAGGCAGTTCCTGTGATATCCTATTCTATCGAACTCTGAAGGAGATGAACATGCCCAGGTCAGTCATGATCGATCCAATAGACCCCCTCTATGGCTTTAATGGATCACGAGCCGACCCAATAGAAGACATCATTCTACTTGTCTCAGTGGGGTCACATGAAGACAAGGTCAGCATCAACGCGCGCTTCAGCATTCTGGATGTCAACTCGTCCTATACAGCTATACTAGGACGTCATTGGATTCACAAGATGTAAGCAGTTCCATCAACACTTCATCAAGTGTTGTGTTTCCCCGGCCCCAGAGGCATGATAGAGCTCCAAAGTAACCAACTCGATGCTTACAACTGTAATCAGATCCTCTCAGTCAGCAAACCCATTGGGGCTTCTCTCAAATACAAGGGAGAGATCGCCAAAATAAGTTGGTAGAAGACTTCATCTCTGAGGTCAAGACCTTGACCAAGACCCCCGCAGCGAACTCGCAAAGGAGAACACTGGGGGATCGGTAAAAATCGTCTCTCCAGAAGTCCAGACCCTAGAGGTCGCCCCACTCCTTTAGATGAAAAAGACACCACAAGAGACCAAGACCCCAGAGGTCGCTCAGCCCACTAAGGCAGCTGCACAGACCGAGCTGAAAGAAAAGGTCAGCCTAGGAACTGAGGATGACCCCAAGTTCGTTTATGTAGTAGCTAACCTTGATCCTACTCTCAAGGCATAAATTGTAAGTTTTTTATCATTAAATAAAAATGTTTTTGCTTGGTCGTATATCGATGTACTTGGAATTGATCCAAATATTGCATGCCATAAGTTAAATGTCAACCTAAATGCTAAACTAGTTCACCAACAATCTCGGAAGCTATCCCTTAGGTTCCAAAAAGCAATCAATGAAGAGGTCAAAAATCTAAAAAAGTTGGCTTCATTAGGATGGTAGATTACCCTGAATGGGTTGCTAACATAGTAACATTCCTAAATAAGAACAACACAGTTCGCCTTTGCGTGGACTTTACCAACCTAAATCAGGAGACTCCTAAGGATAGCTTCCCCTTACTAAGAATCGACCAACTCGTGGACCAGACTTATGTCCACTAGCTCTTGGCATTCATGGATGCCTACAGTGGCTACAACCAAATCCTACTAGCAAAAGAAGACCAACAGAAAACTTCATTCGTAACGGAGCAAGGGATTTACTGTTACAATGTCCTGCCGTTCGGCCTCAAGAACACTGGAGCGACCTACCAGCGACTCATTACCGATATATTCCAAGACATGTTAGGTGACACCATGGAAGTCCTCCAGGAAATTTCTGGGTATTAGGTCTCACAGCGTGGGATAGAAGCAAACCCTGACCAGATTCGAGCATTCTTGGACATTCCCGACCCAAAAACAAAGAAGCAAATACAGAAACTGTTAGGAATGGTCGCCGCTCGAAACTAATTTATATCAAGAGCATCAGATAAGTGCCGACCTTTCCTACAAATTCTCAAGAAAGGTGAATAATTCTCCTGGAATGAGCAATGCCACCAAGCGTTCTTTACTCTCAAGGACTATTTGACAAAACCACCTGTGCTGGCAAAGTTGATTGATGGTGAAACGCTGGGGCAGTACTTAGCTGTGTCTGACTTCGCTATCAATTCAGTTCTCTTCAAAAAGGAGCAGAACGCTGAGAAACTGATCTACTTCACTAGCAAGACATTGCTGCCAGTTGAAAAAAAATTACTCCCACATTGAAAAGGCAATACTAGCACTACTTTATTCAGCAAGAAAGTTCAGACCCTACTTCCAAGCACGTCCAATCAAAGTGCTCACCGAACTGCCACTTAAGAAGATCTTTCTCAAATCTAACAAGATAACTCGCATGGAAGTATGGGCAGAAGAACTTGGTGAACACCACATTGAGTTTACCCCACGAACCTCTTAGAAGGGTCAGGTCGTTGCTGATTTCCCAGTTGATGACCTGAGCTGGGAACCAGAGGACAACACCCCGACCTCTAAAGAACACGACCCGTAGGTATGGTCACTCTTTGTGGATGGAGCTAGCAATCCAGGTGGTAGCAAAGTCAGAGTAGTCCTAGTGTCAACAGATGGCTCCATGGTGGAAAAATCAGTTCGCATCGATTTTGCGACATCCAATAATGAAGCTGAGTATGAAGCCTTGATCATGGGACTCCGTATGACATCAAAGCTCAAAGTGTAGGATCTCAAAGTCTTTAGCGATTCACAACTGGTCGTTTGCCAGGTCGCCTATGAGTATACCACCAATGAAGGTAACCTTGCTAAGTACCTTCAAGTTGTAGATCAATTACTACCTTCTTTCAAGAAAGTTACCATACAACATTTCCTACGGAAAGAGAATCGACACGCTGACAGCTTGGGGTACCTTGCAACCCAAACACCGAACTGTGATCCTAGGAAACTACTTATTGAAGTAGTCGATCGACCTGCTTACCAAACTGAGCACGTCCTAGAAGTTACCGACCTATGCCCACTTTATGACACTCAGATGAGTCAAACATGGATTCAACCTATCATAGATTATATCCAGTTTGGGAAATCACTAGCAGATCGCACTAAGGCCAGACAGGTTCAATATCAGTCAGGTCGCTACTGCCTAGTAAACGGTAAACTTTTCAGAAAATCCGTCGGAGGACCCCATCTGAGGTGTATAAGCCCATAACAGGGTTATATGATTTTTACAGAAATCCACGAGGGATAATGTGGGAACCACACAGGAGGTCACTCTCTGGCTCACAAAGCAATCTCACAAGGATACTTTTGGCTAAGAATGCAGATCGATGCAAAGAAGTATGTACTCAAATGCATTAAGTGTCAAACATTTGGCCACAACATCATCCAGCCAGCTCGTGAACTGATCAACATTGCCAGCCCTTGGCCATTTCACATGTAGGGTTTAGACATCATGGGTCCATTCATCCCACAGAAAAGCACAGGCTTTTGGTTCGTCTTAGCTATAACAGACTACTTCACCAAATAGGTGGAAGCGATTTCCTTGGCTCATGTCAAAGAATCTAATGTCATAAACTTCATTTGGACCAACATCATTACTAGATTTGGCCTCCCCCACACATTGGTAATGGATAATGGCTCTCAATTCATGGGAAAAACAGTCAAAGAATTCTTGGTCAAGTGGAAGATCGTTCACGCATTCTCCACTCTCGAGTACGCTCAGAGCAATAGTCAAACAGAAGTTAGTAACAAAGTAATTTTGGAGAACTTGAAAAAGAAGATCGAAAAGAACAAAAGCCAGTGGCCAATGCAGCTAGAAAACATCTTATAGGCTCATAGAACGATAGCTTGTTCCAGTACAGGTGAGTCACTATTCTCACTATGCTACGGTACTGAGGTCGTTATAACACCCCGTTTATTTTCTTATTTTTCCCTAATTATTAGGATTTAAAAAGTAATAATAATATTAAAAAGAAAAGAAAAGGATAAAGATAAAATAAGATAAGATAAAAACGTGGGAGAGTTAGAGGGATTTGGTTACAACCGAACTCTCCCTTTTTGTTGGTATTTTTCTGGTTTTTGAAATATAAGAGAAAAACAGAGAGAGACGTACAAGAGAAAAAGAGAAGGAGTGTTTACTGCGGGAGAGTGCTTGAGTGAGAGAGACAGAGATAAAAGTTGGAGGAAGAATGAAGAAGCTAAGGAGTATTGGCGCGATGATTTTTCCAGTTTTCTCTAGTAAATACAATTTCAAGTTTTGTGATATCGGTGAGTAGTCTAAACATATTTAAAAATTTATTTGATTGATAATCATATGATTCTATTAGTTATTTACTTATTTTATATATTGGAACATTGTAATGAAAATATTGATGTGGTCAAAAAGATTTAATTGGCATTCTTGCGAACTCAAGCTTTACTTTGGTTATGCATAAATAGTCATGGGTATGTTCTCTATAGTCAATGGTGGCTGGCATATATATAAATATTTGGAAGTAGGTTTGCGTGGTGCCTTCCTTTTTGTTTTTTGAGTGTCACAGCCAGTGTTAAAATTGAACCATCATATTGTATATAATGGAAACTTTGGAGAGAGCGGAAATTAAGCTATGGGATGCACATTTTTATATGAATACAACCCACCGTCTGGGATTATTAGGCTTTTTTTTTTTTTTTATCTCACCATTGATTATGTATAGCCCTTCTGAGGTGGTGTGGTCTACTGAGCTATATATTTAAAACTTATATGTAATTTGCTTAGAAAGTCAAGATATCTAGATTTAGGGACCCGATTTTTGTATTGTATGGCAGCTTCAAACATTTTTCGGCCCTAGATTTAATTGATAGAGGGTGTATAGCGGTAGGCCTACACTACCTTGTTTTGCTATACGTCTAAACTTAAGGTATTTAGTGAAGGTTTCCCAATATATTACATGGGATGCATTAGCTAAGCAAACTTCAGTTTTGTTTGCTATTTAACAACAGTTTCTTAGCTATCTGGGTTTCCCTTTCCTTTCTATTTTGTCTTTCCTTGGGAGAACTTGAGGTGGAGGTCCATTTATATTTTGGAATTGGAACTGTACTCATGAGAAACAAAAACATAAAGGCTGAAAAATCTACTTGTCTGGAATATATAAGAAGTACATGCTGAATTTGCTAAGGAAATGTTTGACTATAGTTACCGTGCACCTCTTTATGATATTAGATATGCATCTACTGGGAATAGTAATGTTTGATTTCTACACATAGCTACAGAGTGAAGTAAATTCATATACAATTGAATGATATGTGGTTAAAAGTGGAAATGTTTGACTGAGATACATGAATATATTTTTCTCTGTTCCATGATTAAATACAGGGTGTTGTCGCTGGTCTGATTTCGAACTCAATTTTGATTTAGTTGTAGTTTGAACTAGATTTTTATGAAAACATAAAAATATAAGATCTGGAAGTCTGCTTTCTATTCCAATTGGCCTCATTGCATTCTGAGACCTGTGGAATTAATTATGATGTCTGGAAGTTTGACTGGCAGAAAATAGTGCGTCAGAAATCAGTTTCTATGCATGTGTTCTAACCTAGTTTTCGTATACTTAGAATGAGATTGAGTATTTTTTATAAAACATAAAAAAGTAAGTTCTGTGTGTTAGCTTTTCAACACAAAAAGTCTTGATGTATTTGGATACCTGTGGAAAGAGTTGTTCAATTCGGAAGATAGTCCATCAGAAATCCAATTTGCTGAAATTAGGATTTTTACCATTTTCAACCTAAGTTTTCTTTAAGATGGGCTGAGGTTGGGACTTCGAGTACATGAAAAAGTATGTCTACATACCCTAGTTTCTAAATAATTAAGTTACATGTCATTTGGATGAATATAGGAAAAACTATAGCATTGAATATGTGGCTGATAAGAACTACGAAAGTTTGATTCCAATCTTGAAAGATTTGGATACGTAGGCAGCTTTGAGCAAAAGTGCAGCCACTACACTATATTATATATTATATATTAGTTTTTGTGATAACTATATGTGTACAATATTCGTACTTAATTGTGTACGTGATTGTTGTTGTTTAAAATATATTCACGAGACATTTAACTAATGCGTTATTCCTGATTGAACTTTTTGATATCTAAGATTTATATAATTGATAATGAGGTGAGTTGATTAGTTATTGTGCTGGGAATCTTTAGTAATGAATTATTGTTTGAGACGATATTTGTATTGTAATAAAATATTATGATAAATGAGAACTCTTGAGTGTTAAAATCCGGTGTAAAAGTGTCCGGTGAAAATTTAATGTGTCACCCACATCTTTAGATCTCTCCACGCCTCTTTGATGAAAAGAAATGTTTATGACTAATGATGTCATGTGAAAAGCCGCCTTAAGGAGGAACTAAGACATTCGCCTTGCGGGTTGGCTGTATTCCTTGAATGTGGCGGGAATGACCCAAGGTATTTATTGAATGTGCCATGAATGACCTGTTAGTGTTGTGATGAGTATTTCTTGAATATGGCGGGAATGACCCAAGGTATTCATTGAATGTGCCATGAATGACCTGTTAGTGTTATGATGGGTATTCCTTGAATGTGGCGGGAATGACCCAAGGTATTCATTGAATGTGTCATGAATGACCTGTTAGTGTTATGATGGGTATTCCTTGAATGTGGCGGGAATGACCCAATGTATTCATTGAATGTGCCATGAATGACCTAATATTTTGTTATGCTCAAAGGAGGCTTTATGATTTTCTGTATAGGAAGCCCAGAGATGGCTGTGACTCACAAGTGGCGAGTTTACAAGATGAAAATATGTTTCCTGGATGCGATATTCCCGCTTGGGACATATGTCTTGTAGTGGTACTCGGTGTAAGTGAGGCACACGGATATGTGTGATTTGGCAAATGTGTGTAGTGCAAATCTTGGAGTAGGAACTAAAGGTTGGGTTGTGTCTTTTAATAAATGAGTCCACGAGATAATTAATAACCAAAGTTAAATATTGATTTTACGTGTGATGGAATTATTGCATATGATGTATATGATATCTTATGATAAATGTTTATATGGTTTTTGTGAGTTGATACTCACGAGGGATGAATGTACTCCCTGGTTGTGACTTTTTTCTCTTTCTCATAAGTAGACGAGTGATATTAAAGTAAAACATTGATTTTACATGTGACTGAGTTATGACATATGAATATTTATGTATTATGATGTACATGATTTCTTACAAGAAAATGTATACGTGGTTTGTGTGAGTTGATACTCACAAGGGATGAATGTACTCCCTAGTTGTGATATATTATGATATGATGGATATGGTGGTGTGATATTAATGTTAATTAATAGTTGTGATATATTCCCTCGTTCTCATAAGTAGACGAGTGGTTTTTAAGAAAAATATTGGCTTTAAGTATGAGCGAGTTGTTGGATAATAGTGGTGATATATTATGATAGGATGTATATAATTTCTTACGAAGGAATGTGAATATGGTTAGCGTGATATGATGGATATGGTGGTGTGGTATGAATGTTAGTTAATATTGGCGATATATTATGCCAGATTATATATACCCATGATGGTTACAGTGAGAGCGAAATAGATGTATACTATAAATGATTACGTTTGGGAAATCTAACTTTGTTTTGCAGGAGGGTAGGACTTATTAACTTTTTATGCAGAGACGTTGTCCTACCCTAAGACGTCGTGCTGCCTTAAAGGTAAAGTGTATCAAACTTATATTTAAATAAGTTATCATATGTGTATGTAATAAGTTGAATGTAAGTGGAAATTATATTGTGAGTTATTTTGAAAAGTGAGCATGATGAATACTGTTATCTGAGATTAAATATATATTGGGGGTTGAAATTTTACTTGGGAAGAAACTACATGCTGTGTTGAGAAAACATAACTAACTTGTCTTCCAAGTTGACATGTTGAATTTGTACATTAAGAGTTGTTCTTTTGGTTTTAATTTGATCTCATATTTTAACATCGTGGTTGATAATGAGTTATTAAGGTTTTGTTTCATCTTGGATTTTCAGAAGATGGAATAGGGTGTGGATAATTCGCTATTTAAAATTTTCTGGAAATTTGGGCTATGACAGTCGTCATCCCTACTGAGCTGACAATTACAATGACTCGATCTAAGATCGTCGAATCTAGTTAGAACGATTCTATCCTTGCTCGTGAGGTCGACTTACTTGAAGAACGATATGACCTAGCAACCATTTGAGTGGCATCCTAACATCAAACCCTGAGGAAGACATACAACAAGCGAGTTAACCCTCGAAGTTTCCAACCTGGCGACCTAGTCTTGAAAAAGACAAAAAATGACTCGAAATTGGCACCAACATGGGAAGGCCCTTATATAGTGGAACGAGTCGTTGGTAATAGAGCATATTGGATCAAAACCCAAGATGGACAGGCACTTCCACGTCCTTGGAATACTTTCTTATTAAAGTAATTTTATCAATAAACAATTCCGTTTTCATGAGTTCTTACTCTTTGCATTATACATATAGTTTTTATTTTGTATCTCTCAATGTTATCAAGTAGACGGACAACTCACTTTCTAAGAGTAGAATGCTCACTCAAACTTAAACGCTCTACGGGGCTTAAACGTTCTCCACATTAAAATGCTCACTCGAGCTCAGGGCTACATAGCTCACAAGCTACTTAGCCTTAACACTTCTCGCTAGTTGGAGACCTATACTTCTAGGGTCAACTAAGTGCAGAATGCTCTCTAAGAGCAAAACATTCAAATGAACTTAAACGCTTCCCAGTGCTCAAACGTTCTGTACGATCAAATGCTTACACGAGTTAAGGGCTACATAGCTCACACACCTCTCACTAGTTCAAAACCTGCATTTCTAGGGTTAACTTAGTGAAGAATGCTCTCTAAGAGCAACACGCTTACTTAAGCTACAATGCTCACTCGAGGTCAAAGGCTTCATAGCTCCAACACTTCTCACTAGTTGAATACCTACAACTTAAGGATCAACTTATCGCAGAACGCTTACTCAATCGAGCTACAATGCTTCAAGGCATCCTAAGTCTTCTTAGACGACAGAACATACGTCTCTAGGTCAAGTTCTTATTGAGATGTTAAAGCTACAAGCATTCAGACAAAAGTAATTAAGATCATACTTCAAAGTAAACATGCATGTCATAAGTGCAAGTTTGAACTGCCAGAACACATTTAGGAAACCAGTTCTTTAAAACTAATGAATTTAACTACCACTTATGTGGAAACCAGTTCGTCAAGGTATCAAAAATAAAGCAGATAGTAAAGGCGAACTGCCTAGGTCGCCCCAGGTTATCAGCTCTTAATGTATCTGGCCAATGCCACGCAACAACAATAAGTAAGGCAAACTGCCTGGTAAAACCCAGGAAACCAGCTTTATTGTATCTCCACCACTTTTGCACAAGATTACAAATTCAAGAGAAACTTTAAAAAGCCTCACAACTCTCAAAGAAGAAGAAATCAAACAACATGGTCAAAGGTATCAACTTGTAGAGGGTCCAGCACAGGAGATGAGATAGGTTCTATGGCAGTCGCAGCAGGAGGGACGACAATGTTCATTTCCAGCTCGCCAATAACAGGAAGTAAATCAACAGAGGTAGAGGCAGCAATAGAGGGCACTACACTAAGAGCATTACTTGCATCTTCAGGTGAGGCGTTCTCTCGTTCACCCAAAGCCCCACATTCATGCTCTTCTCTGAGCTACTCATACTTCTGCTCCATCTCTTCTAGTTCCAGGCACATATTGTCATACGCCCTTTTAGCTTGCAGTGTGACCCCCTTGCACTTATGGATGAAGTCGTTAGCCGTGGCTAACTTCCCCTCCAGGTCGCTCACCATGTTGACAGCTACCGTCTTCTCCAGAGTCACTAAGACGAGCTGCGCCTTCACAGCGTCCAACTCTTTCTTCTCCGACTCCTGCACCGCCCAAACAGACACTAACTCGTCCTTCAAAGCCTCAACCTCACCCTTCTCCATCTCAGCAAATTGAGTCGCCATCTTTAACTTTTGATAACCAGCTCTTAGTTGCACTAAAAGAAGATTGCAACATCACAAAAGTGTACATTCCAACGCAAATATATGAAAGAGTGGAAAATCAATCAAACAATGACCTTACCAAATAGTGTGCTAGGTCCATAGCCCTCAGGTTCTGTTCTAGACCCTTAGAATCAAGATCCTTCCTATCTCTATCGAGCCTCATCCCCTATAGTAAACAAGCTGCTATAGGTGCAAACATGTAACTAATGTCTAACCTCTTCACGAACTATTTTAGACCCGACCTCTCGTTCACATACTCCAGATTGCATTCCAAAATGTCATTACCTTTACCAGAAGAACTCTTCCCACTATCCTTGGCAACCCCTTTCTCCTTCACCCTGCCAATAGTAGGGATCGAAACAATTTCAGTACCACCACTACCCAGAATACTGAAATCGACCTGGGCTCTCGACCTCAAACTATGAGCGGTCTTCCTTTCAGTTCGCTCAACACTACCAGCACCAAAGCTGCTCCCAACAGCGTGCCCACACCCTTTAGTGACCTTTATAGCTCGCCTTTCAGACTCCTCAGCCTTCCTCTTCAATGTATTCTTCCGCTTATGAAGACTGGGGGCGATGTCATCCAGGTTGAAGGGGGCGTCCTCTTGCCCTCTCCCCCTTGCAGGGACCTCAGACTTTTCACCGTTAGGTCGCCTCACCGACCTATTACCACCAGCCCCACCGCCAGGTCGCTCCTAAGTAGACCAACTCTTGTTCATAGCCTCCCTACTGATAATGCCATTCTCCTCATGCTCCATGCTTGAACCACTTAATGATGTAATCACGTTCTGACCTCTGGACCTCTTCTTCTGTTGTTTCTTCTTTGCCCTGATCCCGCGTCCTCCTCTTTCAACAAAGTAGTCGGACAATTCAGGCAACTTCTCTCGCTTTTCAGCATGAGTCAGATGAGCAAACTTCTCTATCACACTATGTCCTTTCCTTCTGGCAATAGCGACTTCTGTAACATAAACAAGTAAAAGGTCAGTTCGTTATAGCACATACTTATCAACATACAAAACAGAGGCATGGTTCAACCAAACAACCTAGTACGTACCAATAAAATTACAAACCCTAGTTTCCACACTAAACCCATATGTACAATAATTCCCAACTATAAAAAACGGCCTCTTCTCCCAGGGTTCGTTACTAACCCCATCCAGAATGCTAGGCTTCCCAGCCAACGTCTGTAAGCTAAAGTTGTTAGCTCTAGATCATTTCACAACAAAATGCTTAGCAATATCCGCAATACCAATGTTGTATTCTCCACTCTCATTTAAAAGGTCGAATACTCTAAGCAAACGCCGTGTGTTCCCAACGAACTGGCAGGGCGCTTTCTCACAAAAATTTAAAAACTCACATGTCAGCCTAGACAACAGTAACCTCAACCCCGCTCTCAGTTGCCTCTCGCAGATAACCACACCATAGTCACGAGGGACGAACGCGTTACTAAAAACGTCAGTGTCCTCACCCAGTTCATGAATCTCTAGATCGCTTCCACGAATATCATACGCACGCCTCAAATCACCAAAGCTTTTCAGAGCTTGCTTGTCTACTACCCTAGGAGGCAACCCACTAGAGGATGATGCACCAGAACTGCTCGCCACTGTGACCACAGAATCAGAACCAACCTCCTCTATCTCCTCACTCAATGAAACATCTCGAATCTCCTCAGATTGAGTATCATCTGAATTAGACATACTTCCTCTTCTTGTACAACTCACCAACAACAAATAAATGACAGCTAAAACCTAGCAAACCCACCAAAAGAAAAAAAGCAGCAAAGAAAAGGAAACACAAAGCAAAAATGGTAGAGACTAATCTGTGCCTTTCGAACTCAAGGATGCAAATGACAAACGCTTTAGTTCTCCAAGTGTTTATCACAAGTCACCGGTTCGTTTTCCAAAGTAGTGTAATCATTTTATTTAACCCTAACGTGCCATGTTACCCCACATTACGAGGCGGTTCAGTTGTAACTTTTCAAATCAACCATCCCACATGCCATCCACGTGACAACTTAAATCTCTCACCAGGTCACTACACAATAACAAATGACCTGTTGAGAGGGGGCTGTGTGAGGGAGTAATATACACTTCCAGTAATATTAAGCTCGTGTCCAACACACCAGGACGGTAACACTCATCTATGTATCCATGTCGCTAAAGATCAGTTCATACAAGTCATGCGACCTCATCATCACCCTGAATGCTACCCCTCAGATCGTCCGCATCCAGAACAGTAAGCGTCCAGAACGCTCATATTGTCCATCACCTCAACGGTTAGTGACGTATGGCCTGGCTGTCACCTTAAAGCCCGGAGCTGCAGATGCGCTCGCCATTACTCCGCCATAGGATGCCTTTATGGCTCTTTAAGTGCCATCAAGTCCAGAACTTGACTGGACGCGGGAGAGGGGGAGGCGCGAGCACCCTCCCCTCACCTATATAGAGAAGAGGAGGAACTATGTCTGGCTTGATTCAAGTCTCCCCCCAGCAGAGAGAACTTGATACGTAGGCAATTCTTCCAAATGAACTCGGTCAAACCCAATCAACCAACCCATCTTCCCCAAATTGCCCACTCCAGTAAGGTTAAATGAAACTTAACCTTTACAATGATCGAGCTTGCCCTTGTATGTATTTCATCAAGGAAGTTCCTAACATATGGTCATGGCCATGAGGAGGAATGAGAACTCATTACCCCCTATATATCTATATATGTCTAAGTAAGATTTTCAATATAACTAAAGTTAAATGGGTTGACTTCAGTCACACATGATGGCATGGTAATACTTGCCTTCCTTCTATGATTGAGGTAGTTTACAATAGGTTTAAATACAGAAATATACAACGTACTTAAGTCCTATTAACACTTGTATCAACATAGAATTTTTTTTCACAAATGTATCAATGTACTATGCCCGATTTCACAAAAATAGTAATCTATTAGGATCCGTCTGTTAAGTGATGATGTGTCTATTTTTTTTTTCAATTTCATTTTTTTGCATTTTCCACTCGGCATACCACCTCAGCAGGGCCCGAAATTTACCCATATAACCCATTTTCATCATCTTTTTCACCCATTTTCGAACCCATTTACATATAGACAAAATATCATACTCTAAAACAATCATAATCAAACCAAACAAGATCTGAAATGGGTCAAAACCAAATCAAACCAACATAATTCCCATCCATATTCTAAACCCCATGTCAACAAGATCTGAAATGGGTCAAAACCGACCCGTTTCACCATCTTCTTCACCCAAGAAACTAAAACAGTACTAATTTGATGATGAAAACCATCTTCTTCACCCATTTTTGGTTTTATTTTGTTTTATTTGTACAAATTTGATTTTGAACCCTAATTTGAGATAAATAGAGGGAAATAGGTTCGAAAATGGGTGAAAGAGATGATAAAAATGGGTTATATGGGTAAGTTTTGGGCCCTGCTGAGGTGGTATGCCGAGTGGAAAATGCAAAAAAATGAAATTTAAAAAAAAAATGGACACATCATCACTTAACTGACGGATCCTAATGGATTGCTATTTTTATAAAATCGGGCATAGTACATTGATACGTTTGTGAAAAAAAATTCTATGTTGATACAAGTGTTAATAGGACCTAAGTACGTTGCATATTTCTGTATTTAAACCTTTACAATACAATAGCATTTCAGCATGACGTGATGTGCTGATCGCGCCGTTACATTCTTATTTGGTGCTTACATTGTAAAAAAAAAAAATCTAGTGTAACTTAGCACCACTTGTGTTGCACCATCACCCACTGCCTCCACCAGCATCCCGTACCACCCTTTAAAAACCTGACCCTTCTTCTCCCTTGCACTTGAGCCACCACCACCACCACCAGAAAATCAGAAAACAGATCTATAATCCACCCGACATTCTGACTTTGCAGCACCACTACTTGTGCTGCACTACCATCGTCCACCACCTACCGCCACCACCATCATCAAATACAATCCTCACATCGACCAACACCTACTTGCCACTACCACCGCCTCCACCTACAACCCTTTACCACCTTCAACATTCCTCTACCTTCTTCACAAATCCGCACCACCAGTAACACCTCGAGAATACATCCTCAACTATAACCTCAAATCGACCACTGCCCAAGCCCAAGCCACCAACCACTACTCGATCCCTTCCCCCTCCTTAGATTAACTGTAGCCCTTCTAAACCTCAAAAAAAAAAAAAAAAATGGTCATGATGGTTTGTTATTTTTCCTTGTTGTTTCTATAGGCTTTGGTTTGGTTAATTGATTAGATAGTTATGATTGTTTGTTGGTTTTGATGGAGTTGGGTTTGCTTTGATGCTAGGTTTGTTTTAACGTAGTGTTCTTGTTTGTTGTGGTTTAGATTTAGTTTCATCTGATTTTGGGTTTGTTAGGGCATAAGGTGTCGTCATCATTCTCTCTCAGAAGGAGCATGTGCATTGCCCCTTCTGTGAGTTTGACAAATGAAAAAATGAGGCCAATGGTGGTGGTGGCTTTACAGTTTCGTATATCGAAACTCATATTAAGAAGCAGCACTTAAGTGGCCTGCAGGGAGATACAAATAGGCTGCGGGATAAAATTAAGGAGGATAATGAACAAATGGATATGTGATCACTGTCTCAGCATGCATGCACTAACCATACCATATTGTCATTCAAGAGGCATCATAAAACCACTAGAAAAGACTGATAATGAGGAGCTGGGATGTCTTATTGTCGGTATACCAAAACCACCGCCCATCCCTAAGACTATGTAATTTGCACTCTCATCACAAGGAGACACTAGTGTTATCCTGAGGCCTCTTGTTGTTATTCCCTCTCTTGATGAGACGCTACTTGATACGCCATTCCATATACCCTTTCGTACTGTGAAAGTATACTGATAAGTAAATATTATTTTTTTATATTTTGATGAATAGTAGATATATGATGTCGTGAACAGTAAATTATGGTGGAAAAACAGTACATAAATACTCTCTAAACCATGTGAGATAAAGGGGAGTAGTCGTGCTTGCCAAACTTTAGTTGTACATTACTTGGATACGAATCTAGATTGCAACTATGCTTCACTAATAAGAGTCAAAACAATAAATAGGAGATAAAAACAGTGAATTTAAAGAATGGATAAAGGAATTAGAAGGGGACGTACCACACGATTAGATTAACTATTAATTAGTATCGAATTGCTTATATTGATCCCTAGTGAAGACTAAGTCCTTTCGGATCGAGGTTTCACTAGCATGAGAGTGTAGCTCCATCACAAATCTCTTTGGTGGTGGCTCTATACTCTAGTTCTCCGTTATGAGCTCTATCTCTAGTTACTTATAACGAAGAACTTGACGTTCTTTTATGCAACACAATATAAACTAATATCTACTCATCCTCATATGGCTTCATAAACCTCCTCTAATGGAGGTTTAGCCTAGTGTCATAAGAATCATATTACTTAAACAATAACTAGCTACTGTGCACGTGGTACCCATGTGGGATCCACATATTTTTTTTTTAAATTTATAAACTTTAAATTACTATTTTACCCTTCAAAAGTTAAAAAATAATAAAAATATGAAATGACCAAAATGCCCCTACGTCCACGCACATTCACTATTCACTCGACCCCTCATTTTTCTATATATTAAAGATAAGAAGACATAATTGAAAAGACAATAATTGAAATTAAACTAAAGCTTTTGATTGATGGGAAATAATGGAGGTTACAATTGCTAAACCTAATTATAACTAAAAAAACATAAACCTAAATTAAACTAAGGGTTTGCTATAATAGGAGAGAAAGTGTTTAGCCTTAACCCTCTTTATATAGGATAGGGTTAGGGTTATATTTTTAAGCATGGGGCAAAAAAGGGGACTTTGGGCCTCTAAAATGAGCCCAAAGTCTATTAGGTTAAGTCTAAAAGGGCTACAATTGCTGGAAATTACTTTAGTGCCTTTTTCATTTATATTTATAGTTTTAATTGGGGCAAATTTGGGTCTAATGAAAAGCTGATTCCGAGCCGATCGTTTTGGCATAATGTAGGCCCAATTCCGATGCCCGAGTCCAAAGATACGACCTGTTGAAGTTATGCTGATGTTTTTGTCCTTTTTCTACCCGGATTGACTTTGACTTCCCAGTTTTGACTGGGCTTGAAAAAGGCTTTTCTCCATGATTATTGGGCTTTAAATGTACAACTTCCTTGGCAATCATCTTGACTCATTTTCCATGCAAAAGTGGTGCTTTTAGTCACCTAATCAACTTCAAGTCCTGAAATGCATAAAAACACGTAAATATTACTAACTCTTATTTATTATAAACATAATTGGCCTAAATAGAGTACTATTAAGGGATTTAAATTACACTTTTGAGTGCTTATCACAACACCCCAAACAACATTTTGCTTGTCCTCAAGTAAATATGAGAAATAAAAACAGATAAGTGGCAAAAAATGTGGTCCTAACTAGTCTCGTTTCGTGGAGTGCGATTGTATTGACCATATGCAATAAGACCTTAAACCACTAGGAATTCCCTAGTGGACAAGTGATAGTCTCATGAGAGTTTTCCATTGAAGGTACTCACAAACTTCGATTATACTACAACGACTAAGAGATAAAAATAAAATTTCCTAATTTAATCTCAGATATCTATACATTTCAATAACCATATAATAAGAACAATGCTTTAGAAACCTAAGCTAATACACGCATAATAATCAAATCATCTAAAAATATACATGCATGCTATGAAATGCAATGACAGGTCCGTTTCTGGAACTTTTAGAATAACGTCCTTAAGTAGGTCCTCACAATTTGTCAAGACAAAAATACTCTAATTTTTCCACTCAAGTTAGCTCACTCCAGTGTGTAGTGGGCACACGCTTCCTGACAATCTCAATGACATCCAAAGGAGCCGAGGTCGATCAATCACATATACCACTTACTATCACACCAAATTAATCCTAATCGAGTTAGAGGTCTTTATTAGCTGATACGAGACTGAGGTGATGGTTTAAGAAGAAACGGAATGGATATTCAAATAAACAAGTCTGAGATAATAGGGTCTTCAATTACATGTAACTAGAGAAAACCTTGTTCTTACTTTGCTTCTACACTTACTTAGTTTCAATCCTTAGCCTTTTTATTTTGGCTTTTTGACTCCTTTTATTCTATTTTTAGAGTTTTGTTTTCTTTCTATTTCTATTTTTGTTTTGTTTTCTTTTCTTTGGATGGAAACTTCTTTCATTTTTCTTTTCTGAAGCAACTAACTAATTTTTGGTTTTCCATAGGTTTTTTTCTTTATTTTCATTACACATCCTATTCTCAAACTCATTCAAAGATGGGTAGGTTTATTTTTAATTTTATTGGTTTAAAAGATGGGTAAAGGATTTGTGGTTGCGAAAAGGCTAAATGAAAGGCTCAGAGGGGCAACTAGCGGATACTTTCTTATAGGTATGAATTTTTAGCTATATCGATCCAAAGAGGGCTTAAATTCTCGCTTAAGATATGATATGGTGATCAAGCAAATGGATATGTGATTTCTCTACTCATATTATATGTCTTCTTTGTGTCATCACTCAGATACTCACTTATATGAGGCTTTTAGGGTAGAATCTCACAGGATATGTAAAATTAAGTAGTCTAACCTAGGTCTCAGAAAAATACTGCCAAGTACACTCATACATGCTCATGCAAGATGTTAATGAAAAGATGCAATGACTATTACCTACGTATTAACCTAAGTTTCTAAGAACTACGCTTAATTCTATTGCTACTTGAGATTTCTAGACTAATATTATCATGGAAAAGGAAATAATACCATTATCCTAAGTGCATAGTATAACTATTTTTATGCTTTTTATATTTTTTTTATACGATAATTAATATGTAATATACAACCTAATATGTGCTTAACATTTACATCGTGTTTCTATACCACCCCCAAACAGAATCATGTTTTGTCCCCAAAGTATGGAATGAAAATAAAG
Source organism: Coptis chinensis (assembly GCF_015680905.1). Taxonomy (NCBI): domain Eukaryota; kingdom Viridiplantae; phylum Streptophyta; class Magnoliopsida; order Ranunculales; family Ranunculaceae; genus Coptis; species Coptis chinensis. Next base: position 36,817,179 of record NC_141456.1, on the reverse strand, counting down.
GATAGAGAGTACCATAGAAACATGCTTGTAAATGGTAGCACTTGAAAAAGAAAGTTAATCGATACAAATATAAAGAATTAAAATGCAGACGCAACTCCTATATGAGTTCCATCCATTATGGATATAAAAGGAAATAAAAGTCGCTTGGGACATAAGCGGACTCTAATAGGAAATAATAAATATTACCATATATAGTTGTTTCTAATCATGCATTTTCCTCCGTTTCCTCCTCACTTGTGAAATGAGGCTCCTTTTAGTCTTGCATATCTATGACTACTTTCCAAGCCTTCATCCTATTTTCATTTACCCTAGCCAACCTATTTAGTGCAATTTGGTCAGATGGGGAGCATGGGGCTACTAGGTGAGGTTATAGGCACCAGCCAGGCCAAACCATAGCACGTAAAGAACGGACTATAGCATTGGTCGTGCGCATTATATCAACCTTAACCCAATTAGTGAAACATGTACATAATTCAGGGAAAAAGAATCACATTATGAGGCAAACCATAATAGACATAAGAAGGAACTCATGCCTCATTATATGGGCTCGTGCTAAACTAGACACTATGGTCTTGGGAATATCAAAATGCATACGTCCCTAAGCTAAAGCAAGGAAAATGTGATAAGTGGCGCTATTCACAGTTGAAAAATGCTATTCCCCTAATATATTTAGCATAATGAAAAACATAGTAGAGCCTATGTTAAGTGACAGGCTTTTAAGTTCTATGTTATGTTGGCCTTGGTCTTCTAAACGAAAATTGCCAGCACCATAAGTGTCTTGGAAGTATGCATAGTTATAATAGAAGGCATTATCTGACATGTAATCCCATGTGTCTTGGCCAGGAGGCATAGAAAGTCCTAGTGCCAATGCTAACAAATACTTGCTTAAATTCATTATTTCATTGTTTATGGAGACAGAGAAGGTTTGTTCTCCATTTTGGTTATTAAAAAAATTACAACTATCATAGAAATAAGCAGTAAGTTTATGTGAATAAGTATCATATGGATATACCAATAGAGGGTGCCAACCTAATTGGTTAATCTTGTCATCAAAGAAAAAGTCATACGTGTCACTATCAAGCAAGTCATAGAAAGACTATTCCGGTATAATTTGTGGAATAGACATAACAAACAAGTAATGAATTGAAGTATTGGAAGTTAGAAAAGTGGAACCAAGAAATCCGAGCCTACTGTGTGGCGGTAAGGGCGCACGCGCGCTTGGAATAACCCTTAGGTGGGCACGATGCGCGATCAAAAATGCTGATACCAATTTAATACGAGCGCGGTGCTCGCTAAGTTTGGTCTTATGAGAGGCGCGTGCACGCTCTGAAATGCAGCGATGTGTTTAGGGTTTTCAGTTATGAAACTACATGCTTAGAGATTGATTTTATAGTGTTTGGTTGCTAAGTCTAAGGCCGGATTGTTACTAAAAGAAAAGATGGGAAAAAAAAAAAACATATTTTTAGAATAGTTTCCTACACAAGAATTCTATTTTAGTTTTTGGAATTTCTTTATATAATTAGCCTCCGAAATTCCCTGAAATTTTGTCATTTCACGAAATTTAAGGTTCCTAATTACATTATGGATCCCAATTGACTTTAACAAGGCCCATGGGTGGCATATAATGGGTTTCTCTATTAGATTAGCTTCTGAAATTCCGTGAAACTCTGAAATTTCTCGAAATATCAGGTACCTAATTACATTGTGGTCCCAATTAATTAAACAAGGCCCATGGGTTGTTATATTTTGGTCCACAACTTATATAAATGAAATTAAGGCATGCAAGTTCATAGGTTCATATATATTAAAATATACCACCCCCAAACAATTTGATGGGGGGTTCATGACATTGATCAATTATATTTCCTAAACATGCTGAATATCAATAGAAAAACTATATGGTAAAAATAGAGATATGTAATTAACCATGTATTAAATTTAACAATACGTGCATATATAAATAATCACATAAACAAGTAAATATTAACTACTTAACTAAAAATAAAATTAATAATTAATTAAACTAAAGTACTAAAATAAATATGGAATTTAAATAGTTATTACAAAACAAGAATAATTCTAAATCAAATTCATCACAACAATTCAAATGTAAAGAAGATATCCATGAGAAGAAGATGGTCCAGAACCATCAGTAGGACGACGACGACGACGCTCATGTCAAGAGTCAGAAGAAGGTGAACCTCCTGGCTGGGGCAAATAACTCAAGACCTCGGCCTGAAAAACTGCCTGCGCCTCTTCCATGTTCTCTAAAGTGTTAAACATGTCAGCGTGGTTGTTAGCTATGGTTCTAATGTTATGCTCTAGTCTGCGTTGATCACATTGAATGGAACCCTGACATTTCTATATAGTCTCACAGAGCGTAGAAAGGGTTCGTTGATGATCGTAAAGCGTATGCATCCCGCTATGGAGTAGTGAAAACCGTGCAAAATCAGAAGAAGCACGGTCTATAGCGTTCTCAGCAAAACAAACAGGATATTCATCTTCATCCTCATCCTGATCTATCCCATCAGCTTTCTTTTCAGGCAATATCCAATTCCTTTGGACACATTCACTATACGTCTTTGCATTTAAGAGAATCTTAAGATGAGTCCTAGGTGAATCAGGCACACAACCCCAAAATAACATAATCTTAGTAATTAAAATAGGGAGGGGTGTAGTAGTAAGATCTATAACCATAACCTCATCACGCAGAAAATCAATGAGGCAAAAACCATACCTCCTGTTATGCAAAACCCAAAGAACGTGCAAGAAAGACAGGCTGATGTCACTCGGCTTTGAAGGTCTACGTACATTCTTGCCTAGCCACTGCATCATAGCCAGCTGGTTAATCCTCAGCGACTGCTGCCTGGCACAATGGGAATGATCATTGTATCGACCCTCAAGCAGCGTCTCCAATATCAGCTGATGCACTCCATTAAACTGGGATCGCTGTAAGGTCAGGGTGACTTATGTCGCTGGTATCCTAGTGATGATAGCAAGCAAATCATAACTCACATCCCGGTGAACTTTGTCAAAATCCACAAACATTCTCCCTGAAGGAAGTATCCTCTTATTTCGATAAAACTTCAACACCAAATCCTCATGGTAGTACTCCTCAGTAGAGTACCACATTCTATCCCACCCTCTAGCATGCATCTGTGCGCGTACCGTAGAATGGCTGGAATATCTCCGTGTTAAATGCGAATTCCGGTAAGATTTTTACTGGTCGGGCCATATTTTAGATGAAATTTGAATACGGGTAAGGGTTTAAATAGGGGATGATTAGGGGAAGGTGCTATAGAAATTTGGAGAAGGTCTGTTTAGTTGAGGGCACGGGGCATGCTTGGATTCAGTTTTGTATAGGTGCAATGCGCGCTGGGATCGATTTAGGTTAGGTTGAATTTTGTTTGAGAAGATGAAGTGAATGGGCCAGTGTTGAGTTTTAAATAGGATGGTCGGTGGGGTGTAAATAACATGGTTGGGGTGGAAAAATGAATTTTGGCCCAAACCCAAATCTTTTCTAAAATACCGATCCTGTCTTGCTGCCTTGTAAACTTAAAACTAAAATTCCCGATTCGTTTGCGGTCCGATTTTGGCAAATGAGCTATGTAAATAATCATCATGAAAAATGCTATCTAATGATCTCAGAAAAACTCAAATCTAACTATGTGTGATATATGAAATGGTGGAAGAACGCCTCAAAATGCGTAAATGGCATAAGTTATGCGGGCGAAGAAAAATCTAGAAACGAGATTGTGTCACACGAATCTATATGACTTAAAGCAGCATAAACAAAGATAGAGAATTGAGAGAACAAGGTGGGGTGATTACCCACCCCCAAACAAATGCTTTAGAATAGGATGAAAAAAATATTTTGTTGTGGTGAAAAAGAAGGTCTTTTAAAGTCAGATACCCTAGACTTTCTAATCTATATTTAATATTTATGGTTTTATATTTTCTAATTTTTATGAAAATGATTTTTTTGAAGAATATTGTTAATCATATATTAACATGCTATTCGAGTTATGAACATACCTTAGTCGTCCAGCGGAAGAAACCCGAATATAAAGAATGATAACCTTGAGAGTTGTTACTAGCCTTTTCTCTTGAGTAGGATTATTACCAGAATGAATCCTTCCTATCCACACCTTAAACCTTACCCCTTGGTGAATGGAGAAAGAAGAGAGTTTTAATGCGAGATTGATTTTCTTTTTCTTCTCCTTGTTATGTTTCTAATACCTACGTAAGGTATATAAAACCAAGCAAATAGCTAACTCCCATGACTCTTGCGTAATAAAAGATTCAGGATAGATTATATTCTATCCAGTAGGACTATGATCCTACGATCCAGGGAGTAGCTTATATTGGGGATGGATCCTTGATCCATGTGGGCGGACCTAAGTGGTCCAACCCACTTACATCTCCCACTGGCCCACATAGGGCAAATCTCAATATCTCTATTATTCATCTTTGCATACATGGAATAAAGTGTGCGACCTCACGAGAAGAACAAAGAGCAACAGGAGCGATATTATTAAGTTTTCACCCAACTAATGAAAATGCATCAGCCAGAAGCATCTCGTATATGCCTTAGACATTGTTGATTACATTTGAATAAGCACTCTTAATCCCTCGTATAAAGTAGTGCTATATCCCCTCCTTGTTTTGTACTCATGACATATTAAAATATAGTCACGGGCTCGCTATGAGTCACAAAATAGATGTAATATCAAAAAGTCTTCCCTAAGTATTCATGCCATTTCAATTATATTCAGTCGCTTTCCTAGAAATGCCCCGTATTACGGTAAATATCTTTGTACTTAGGAAGCACACTAAAGTAGCATCACCAAATATTCTCTTCATGACATAACCTTAGGTTAAGAAAGATATCTAATGGGAATTTTTTTTAATTATCCCAGTGGCTCACATAACAATGAAGAAGGGATTCATTCATTGTTCTCACTATTGGTTGGCAAAGCACATACAATATATTATGTGTGTTATGGTGTTATCCTATTAAAATGGGTATGTCACTTGCAAAACTGTAACACCATACGAATCTTAGTCTAGTCGCTAAACAAGCGCCTAACTTTAATTTTATCCTAGTCACTCTCTAGAGCCTGTTAAGAAAAACACTCATATTCGGTGTAACGCCCGTATTTTAAAATACGTTTTTATCTATTTAATTAATTATTTATTTATTTATTTTCAAAATTCGTCGGATTGGATTGGGATACGTGGGCCTGGTTTTGGGCCCGAGTCTGTGTTGGGCTTGGGTTTCGGACCCAAGTATATAAACACATTGTTCTGGAAAATAGGGTTAAGAGAATAATAAAATATTAAAAATGGAGGCAGAGATGAAATTTGGATTTCGGAGGTTGGAGCCAATTTAATCGGGCTAGGAGGATTCGGCCGAAATAATAATACAGTGAGTAGCTATTTTGCTATATCACCGGATTCTGATTTTCAGATATCGGTGTATAGGTTTCTGTTTTTATATTTTGGTTAAACTGTCGAAACTCATTGAACTGTCCAAGCTTTATGGGCGTTAATGGCAGTTAAAGCCAAATATATAGAAATCGTCATTTCTTTTCTTTGTTTCTCTGTTTGAACACATTTTCTTTACTGTGGCTTGGAGTGTGGCATGGAAATTTGTGGATTGATGTCAGGGGTTACAGGTTGATGTTGTATTATTGTTGTTTGGGTGAGATTGTTAACTCTTGAAGGTGCGTCAATGGTGGCATGAGCCCAGACGTCCTGTACAGCTTAGATAATGTTGTGGTTGTCATTTTTTTTGTAAACCTTTTGATTGTTGGTGGGTGTTGGTGTATTGGAGAGTTGGGTGGGCTGTTGAAGCTTGGTAAAAGCTTGAACGGCTATTAATGGCAGCCAAGAAATCGCCAGTAACTGTTATGGTTGGTTTTGTGTTTTTTTATTGTGGATGAATGGGTTAATGTTTGGTTGTGAGGGGGTGTGTTTGAGGTTTGTGTGAGGGCTGTTGAGTGGGCTGTTGGAAGCTTGAGGCCAGCCATTAATGGCGGCAAGAAATTTCAGATCTAGTTTTGGTCGAGATGTAAATTCAAGAATTGAGGCTTTGGCGTTAATTAATGTTAGAGGGTTTTTGTTTGTGAGTCCAACCGACTTGTCAAAATGGGAGTGGGTGGCCGGAAAATTTTGGTGGCTGCTGGTGGTGGTAGCTAGGGAAGAAGATGAACAGTACCAAGCCGATTTGGGCTTTGGGCCTTGGGCCAAAACCTTTTGGTTTTGTTTGGGCCCAGATTCGATTTTAAGTTGTTGGGCCGAAATGTTTAAGTGTTTTGTCTTGGGCCGATTTCTTTTAGTGGCTAGGCCGAAATTTCAATGGTGGTTGGGCCGAAATTTCAGTTTTAGTTTTAGTGGTCGGTTTCAGAGTTCAATTTTGGACCGAACCACTTAACCTATTTTGGGCCGGTTCTAATATTGATTGGGGCCATCCATTGGACTTAAAATAGATCTACATGGGTCTTTCAACTTTTAAACTTTCGGGTTCTAAGGTTTGGGTTTGGCCAGTTGGGTCCGAACCATTACCTTAGCCATGAGCCATGCACCTTTGCCCTTAGCCATGAACCATGGCTATGACCCTGAACCTGTCGAACACGGAAACGACAGTTTGACTTTGACCAGGACATGTTGACCTTTGACCATTGACGGTTGACTTTGACTTTGACCATGACATGTTGACTTTGACATTTGACCGTTGACTATGAAATGTTGACTTTTCCAGTTTTTCACCTATTTGATTTGTATGGACAAATATAGTAATAAAATATTGTCGATATTATATAACTTGGTTGGTCATTATCTAATTTAGATTTGACATGAGTAGTATGTAAAGCATATATATATTGGGCTTTGATTGTGGACTGTGGACTGTCTAATTGTGTTACGTTTTATGTTGTATATTATATGGACACATATAGTAATAAAATGCTGTGGAAGCTTGTATAAATTTGGTTGTCATTATCTAAGGAAGATTTGACATTGATATTGTGTATTTTTGACACGTGACGATATTGAGATGTTAGGAGACATTATATTCCTAATACGTTATAATAAAAATGTATGCGATACGTTGAAGCATTATGACATGATATCATATGTTGGGATATATATATTAATGTAATATCTTAGAGAAATTTATATAAACGCTCCATTATTATATATGTGAGATGCTACTATGAGGTAGCATAGTATTGGTGAATATTTGCCCGGGGAGTGTGGTGTAGTGCAATAAAATATTGGCACGCGGAAAGTATGAAAATGGTTATGAGATATATTGAGATATTTCTATATATTGTGGCTTAGTGCAATAAGGCAATTGACCCGCGACGTGATATAGTGGATTTATTATAAGTCATTAATGTATGACACTTGAATAAATTACGAACTAAAAATCCTAGAACCTAACTACCACAACTCATGTGATTGGCCCTTCCGGCGTTTCAGTTAATCTGAATGGCCTTGGGGACCCTTCCGGGCGTTCAGTTAATCTGAATGGCCTTCGGCGTAAGTAATGTGATTGGCCCTCTTGGCGTTTGGTAAAAGCTGAATGGCCCCCTCGGGCGAAATTCGAATAGTGGCTTGATTATTCCGTTCGCAAAATAGAACGATGATGCGCAATATTTTATGCCGAATAGTGGGCGATTTACATAATTGCTTCCGTGTGAGGATTTACGGTGTCGCGCATCCCGCCGTGGTGGTGGTTACACGGAGTGGTTCATTATGTGGGGAGGCATGTGGATGTACATGTTCGGCGTTGGGTAGCGATTGTGGTAGCTAGGGAAACTAGGTAAGACATAGATACGACGTGATTTTAGGGACACGCAAAGAACGCCTGAAATAATCTAATTATGGTAATATGTTGGTTATTTGTTTAGTTGAACCTAAGGCGCCTCGATGGAGGAACTACATGCCTTATTTATTATGCGTATAGTTTGTTGTGTGGTTAGTGGGAAGTTAAGGCGCCTCAGTGGAGGAACTACCTGCCTTAATTATTGTACTTGAGTGTGTTATATTAGTCGTTGAAAGTTAAGGCGCCTCGGTGGAGGAACTAACTGCCGTATGGATTATGTATATATTTGTATAAGTATATGTTGTTTTTAGAGCTACTCACACCAGCATTTTTATAATGCTGACCCGATTTGCATGTTTGCTTATCGGGTGTGTTCATTCAATGAACATAGTTGATAAGTTTTGACAGGTTTAGTGTTGAAGAAGAGTGGTTGCTGCTTGTGGTTTGCGTTAGCGTTGCATCTCAGGATTTGTTTTGTTTTCCCTTGAGGTGATATAGAATTTCAGTCTAGACAATGTTTTTGTATTTTTCATTTGTAAATTTTATTAAAGAGTTATTGAAAGGAGAGTTGTAACCTAATCTTATTTGTGAATCTTTGTCATGAAGAAGACTTTTGTTTAAGTTAAAATTTTTATTGGTTTTTATTATCCGCATATTTAAACTGTTTATGGGTTTTTGGGAGTTGAGAGTGCGTCACACCTCGGAGATCGAAGAGTCGGGAACAAATAATGTTTTTCCGAATTCTGTCGAAATTCGGGGTGTGACATTCGGCTTAACTACAGGCTACATAAAATTGTGGATAAATTTTATGTTCGACCTTTGTCTTATAAGGTTTCATCTTAGTTCAACTAAGGCGACATTCAAGAATTTAAAAAAATATATGTTCTTTTCGCTCTTCTAGCGCTAAGAATATAGATGTCTCATCTTGCTCGCTCTCCAAGCACCAAGGTGAATCACCCATGTGAGTATGTCGATTCAAGCCCGGTGACAAAAACAAATCAAGAATGTGTAATTAAAAGAATATTCCAAAAAATCTAAATTAATGAAATATATAAAAAACAATGTCAATTACATAAAAGATGTCCAAACATATCAAATCCTACGAAGTTCCATACTCCTAACCTGAGATTTAAACGCATCTCGTGCAATAGGTTTAGTCATGGGATCAACATGTTAAGCGTGGAGATATGTTTCAAGACTACTTCTCCTATTGCAACCTTATCTCGAATGTAGTGAAAACGAGTCTCTATGTGTTTGGCCTTCCCATGATACTTAGGACCCTTTGCAAATGCCAGAGATGTAGTACTATCACTATAAAGTAATACTGCATCCTCTGCATGAGCTGTGATATCTAAGTGTATCAAGAATTTCCTTAGCCAAACAGCTTCTAGGACTGTAGTTGAGGAAGCAACATACTCTGACTCCATTGTAGACAAAACAACACATTTTTTCTTCTGGCTACACCAAGTAATAATTCCACCTCCGAGCACAAAAGCATAACCCGAAGTGGACTTGCGCTTATCTTTATCACCAGCCCAGTCTGCATCGGTGTAACCTTTTAGTTTCAAGTCTCCACCGTGGTAACTTAGGACAAAATTAGCAGTCCCTTGTAGATATCCATTTGAAAAAGTTCTAAAATTTGTTGTGCGATAATAGCTAGAATGAGGCGAATTGAAGCGAATCTCACCACAGGGGAGAATGTCTCTTCATAGTCTATACCATGTTGTTGGGTATAGGCTTTTGCCACAAGGCGTGCTTTATGCTTGTCAATTGAACCATTTGCCTTACGTTTAACTTTAAAAATCCATTTATTTTCAACAGTTTTACACCCAGGTGGAAAATTAACTAACTCTCAGACCTCGTTTTTCCCCATTAAGCTCATCTCATCTTGCATAGCAGCCATCCACTTGTCTCTAGCAGAAGAAGAAATTGCTTCTTTGAAAGAAGTAGGTTCTTCCTCATCTAATGGAGTACACATAAAAATATCCCCTTCAATCTCGAAATGATGACGGCGAATATTTCCACGTTACTCCTACGCACTTGAGGATATTGTGGAGGATCTAGTGGTACACTCCCACTAGGTTGAAAACCACTCCCACTATCTTCAGCGATTACAGGATGAGAAATTAATTCCCCACCCTCGCTTGAAGATGGTAGGATGTCTTCATACTCCTCTATCTCATAGAGGTCAAGATCTTTCTTTGTGTTACTTTTGCTAGGAAAATCATTCTAATTGAAATCTATATCGCGAGACTCTATTTTTGTCATTCCTCCATCAAGATGTTCACCATACATAACATAACCTTTTGAGCAATTAGAATACCTTACAAAGATACACTTTCTAGCTCTAGGGCCTAGTTTCCCATACTTATGAGAGATGTTGTGAACAAAACCTGCTGAACCCCATGGGCGCAAATGCTCCAAACAGGGATTTTCGCCTTTCCAAAGTTCATAAGGTGTTGAAGGAATTGACTGAGAAGGCACTCGGTTAAGTATGTAGGCAGTAATCAAAAGTGCATCCCCCAAAAATGATATAGGGAGATTACTTTGTGCCATCATTGATCTAACCATATCTAAAAGAGTTCTATTTCTTCTCTCCACTACACCATTTTGTTGTGGAGTATAAGGAATAGTTAATTGTCTGTGTATCCCCTTTTTCTCATATAGTTTCTTGAACTGATCAAATAAGTATTCACGTCCTCGGTCAGTTCAAAGAGTTTTTAAGCTCTTCTCTTTTTGTGTCTCAACCTCTGCTATAAAGCGTTTAAAACAATTCAAAGCTTCATAGCGGTAAGCTATCAGATAGACGTAACCATATCGTGAGTAATCATCTATAAGAGTGAGAAAATAAGAGGCGCCATGACATGCCTTAACATTCATAGGCCCACAAATATCTAAGTGGATTAGCTCAAGCGGCTGAGTAGCTCTTACTACTTTTCCACAAGGCTTTCTACATGTTTTACCAGCTAAACATGGTTCACATATAGGTAGGTCAACCTTAGCGAGTGGGCCCAATAGGCCTTCTCTAACTAATATGGTCATCCTATCTTGTCCTATATGACCTAGTCTAGCATGCCAAGTAACAGAATCAATATTTCTACTTGCACTAGCCATGTAAGATAATGAAGAAACATAATCATTCAATTCAACTTTAAAGAAATTATTCATAAGAAATACATGTCCATAAACAATATCATCCAACTTAATATCCAACTTATCAGCCTTAAAATCAAAAGAATATCCAAAATAAATAAGTGCTAAAATAGAAAGCAAATTATGCTGAATTCCAGGAACATAAAGCACATCATGTAGAAGAAGTACGCGCCCAGTGTGTAATGAGAGTTGGTATGTACCAATTCCTAATGCATCTTCACTAGTGCCATTTCCCATATAAAGCCTCTGGGTGTTTGCTATAATTCGACGATAATCTCCAAACCTTACTCACTCTCGAGCTACATGCCCGGTTGCTCCTGTATCTACAATCCATTCAGGGAGAGAATGAGCAACTAAAACATGTGTACATACACTTATGTAATGAGAGTCAGGGGAAATGGATATCTGCTTCAGCTCAGTGCAATCACGAGCAAAGTGTCCCATCTGCTTACAGTTGTAGCATTTCACCTTGGTCATATCAATTTGTTTCTTTCCACCACGCTTGCCTCTGTGGCACTTGGCTATGCCTGCCTTAGGAGCTAACTTATTAGCTCCTCCTTGCTTCTTGGGTTTGTTATTACCCTTGCGCTTAGACCCATTTGTCTTGCGCTCACCAAATGCGATTAAGGCAGAAGCATTACGGTTCGCATCCTGGCGCTCTGCCTCAAGCTCACAATGTCGAGAAATATCAAAAAAAAATCTTAATACTCTCATTGTGAATCATGATTTGCTTTATATGCATCCAAGAATCAGGGAGAGATCTTATCACAGCTTGGACTTGCTGCTCATCAGTAAGGACATTTCCAATGGCCTTTAACTCGCGAACCATGCTTGATAACACCCTTAGGTGTTCAGGCATGGTTGTCTTGGGATATTTCCTGAGCATCTCAAACTTTAAAACTAGACTTCTAAGTCTAGTAGTAGATGTTCCACCGAAAGCAAATTTCAGTTGATCCCACATATCTTTAGCAGTGGAGGATGTCTCATATTCTCCAATCAGATCATCATGCATGCTGCTCAACATAATGTAGCACGCACGATGATCCGTTTTGGTCCATGCTTGATAAGTCTCAAGGTCGCGACAATTTTGGGCTATTCTCCCAATTTTAGGTTGGGCCATTGAAATGGTTAAGTGTTCTTGGAGTTCTTGCTCATTCAAGAGGTATTGAATTTTCCTATGCCATATATCATAGTTTGTCCCATAAAGTTTAGTTCCATGGTTAAGGTCTGCAACTACGGTCTTGGTGGCCATCACTACATTCAGATTACGCAAGGATTGACATATGTCAGCAACTAAGTTTTCTGTATCCATTTTCTACATATATGCAATGGTGGATATAATATTAGTCTATACACATTCTTTAAATTTATTCCAAAAAATCCAATCCAAAAAATATTATCTTATTCTACATATTGGGATTGAAAACTTGCTAAGCTCATAATCATCTCCAAACAATGTAAATAAAGAGTATATCTTCTAATTGATTTTTGAACAAATTCCTTATTAGGAGGAACAAAACCTCTACTAATAATATTCCACTTAATACGATAAAAAAAATATGCCAAGCAAAACAAAGAAATGATTACTAGTCTCATATGGACCTCCATTGATATTTTAGAGGCTATTCCCAATAAAATATATAAGCTCCATTAAAATATCAATTTGCATAATATTTAACATTTTATGGCATAAATAATCATATGGTTCTACGGTAACTATATGTAATGCTCGGAATCATGACATGGGATCTATCCCAATGGATTAAGAAGGGTCAAAAACCCTTGTATACAAAAAACCAGATCATTTGGCCCTCTCCAAAGGCCTAAACCGGCTCATAAATATTATACCGGTTCATCTAAAGTATACTATTACAGAAATTTATACCTGGAATTTCGATCAACCGATGATTCCAACAGATTTAGAAGGGTCAAAAACCTTTGGGTACAAAATTTCAGGTCAATCAGTTTTCAAACAAGGCCTAAACCGGACCAAACAAAATAAATGGTTCACACTTAACCGGATCGAACCGGGTTCAGTGACCAGGTTGGTCCAGGTGCGGAAAAAGAGTCGCTAAACAAGAACTAGGAACTGAGTCAACTCAACTTCTTAAATTGATTCAAAACAGTTCTGACCGAGTTAACTCGTGAGCTAACTCGGTCATCTTCTTCAGTAAACATGCAGAAAAGTATGGCGAGGCAGGCATGTTTAGAGACGTGTATCTTTCTCATTATAGATCCAAATGAAACATACTTTATACTGCTATGAAGACCTCACTACATGGATTACTAACATGCAAACTTCAAGCATTAATAAAATCTATAAATCGATAAAAAAAAACCAGGCCAAAGTTATGAAAAAAAACAAAAAAAAACAGATTTTATCAAAAACTTTGATTTGAGTTTTCTCTCAATCTACTCAACGGTTTTCCATGAAATTTTGGGAGAACGTTCCTCTTACTCACAGTAACAAACCATACTAATTATTTTTTAAAAACTCATGACATATAGAGATAAAAAATCAACCGATTGTTTATTAATAGATTTTAAGAAAAATCTAACAAAACTTGATTTTTATCAATGCATATTACAATGGCGAATCAACAAACATAAACAGCTTTGATACCAATCTTAATAATATATTAACATGCTATTCGAGTTATGAACATACCTTAGTCGTCCAGCGGAAGAAACCCGAATATAAAGAATGATAACCTTAAGAGTTGTTACTAGCCTTGTCTCTTGAGTAGGATTATTACTAGAATGAATCTTTTGTATCCACACCTTAAATCCTACCCCTTGGTGAATTGAGAAATAAGAGAGTTTTAATGCGAGATTGATTTTCCTTTTCTTTTCCTTGTTCTGTTTCTAATACTTACGTAAGGTATATAAAACCAAGCAAATAGCTAACTCCCACGACTCTTGCATAACAAGAGATTCAGGCACTACAAGAAAAATGACTTTTGGCCACAGGTACAGATTAGGTTTAGCCACGGTCATCAGCTGTTGCATAATAACCACGGGCTTTAGCCGTGGCTAAAACTTTTGACAGGTGTGGCCAAAGTTCTGTGCGGTTTGAGTTTAATTTGTTTTTTGGCCACGGTCTGTTTCTATAATGAACCGGCCCAAAAATTTGGTCTCAAATGTAAACCGCCACAAATACTCTTCGTTTATTGAAGGGTTTCTTTTTTTCGAGAATACACAAACAAATACTGTTTTCTCGGTTTTCTTCCATCTCCTCTCTCACGGCAGTGACGCAGACACGCCACCCTCCTCTCTCTCAGGTAACCCTTTATCTGTTTTTTCCTTCTTATTTTGCTAATCTCACTTCGAACATCTCTAATTCACTATTTTTTCGAAAAAAACTTCATCTTTAATCACTAGGTAATTGCTCTTCGTCTTTCCCCTCATGTCTCTCTATCCCCTCTCACAATTCTTGTTTTCTAAGAGTTAGGCTGCGTTTGGTTCACGGAAAATGAGAGAAAAGAAAATGTTTTCCTGGATTCTAAACTCTATTAGGTGTTTGGTAGACCATGGAAAATGATAAACAGAGAAAACATTTTCCATTCAGGGTCACTATTGAGGAAAACAACATCTTTTTTAAAACAAGAGAAGTTGCTTTCCTTTTGTCGTTCGGCCGAGATTTGCTGAAGTTATTTCATCGTCATTGAGAGGAACTAGAAAATCACTCGTGTATAGAGTTATCAGGTTTTAGGTGGGGTTTGATCCAGTTGACCAGTTTTTAAAATTGTGAACCAAACAACTAGAAAACACATTCCTCAAAAATGGATTCTGGCAAATTTGTTTATGGATTTTCTCTTTCTTTGAGAATCAAAATTCGTTGAACCAAACACAGCCTTAGTGTTTATCAATTTCGATGAAAATGTAGTGTTTGTAAGGTTTGTTTTGTTAAAATTTAGTTTAAATGAAATAATATCACTCATGGTTTATGATATTTGTTGTGAACAGGTCCGGATTATTGTTTTTTTTCATTTACATCAAGGTGAGTTTTTCTCCCATCTCTGGTTTGGTGTTAACTTGAAATGGGTATTTTCTAGAAAAGTTGAAATTTGTTTTGTTTTACTTCTCTTGGTTATAGATAATGTTAGTACTGATTATATCACCAAATGGGGTTGTGTTATTGTTATATGTTAGTCCTGATTCTAAGTTAAAATGGGTTTGTGTTGGTCGTTTGAGTTTTTTAGGTATAACTTTGTGTTATATTGAATACAAGTTAAGATATTGAATACACTGCTACTGGGTTAACTCAAATACGCTGCTAATGTGGGCGGTATAATTATATTTCTTCTAGATAACATCCTACTTGGTTGCATATGATATCATCTTTGTTGTTACTGTTCTTTATCTAGTTTCAATTTATTTTTTTAAGTGAGAATGTAGTTTGTTTTTTCGTATGCATGCCTCAATCGATCCATTTTTTTGTGTGCTTCCAATTTATTTGAATTTATGGGTGCAACTAGGTTAGATTGATTGTTGGATGTAGTACTTGTGCTATTTTAGTCTCTCCCAGCGTGGAGTTCGTTATTTACTTATGTGGTGGTCTATTATGTGTATGGTTTACCTGCCATTGTATTTTCAGTTCTAACTATTTTTGATTTATTCATATTGCAAGAACTACAGTATGGAGGGGTTTGGGGTGATAGATAAAAGTTGGATTGATCTACCAAAAGAGGACGATCGTTTTATTCATGGTGTTAATCAATTTGTCCAATTTGCAAGGGATAACTGTCACCACTAGGATGTGATCCCATGTCCATGTGATAACTGTAGAAATAGGGGTCGAGCACTAACCCATGAGGTGGTCACATTGCATTGTTACCAAAAAGGCTTCTACAAACAGTATACATTTTGGAGAATGCATGGAGAAACAAGTCAACCACCAAGTGTGGCATTTGAAAGGGGTGGAAGGTCAAATTCCACTAATTTTGAGGTGGGAGGGGACTTCCGCTTTTTTGAGGAGAATGTTGCATTCAGTACTGTCGTAGAAGAACTTGACGGTGATAACTTGGATGCTGTTATTGAACAATGTTCAACAGATGGTGCTCGAGGAATAGTTGAGGAAGATCCTATAGTTGAGGAAGAGCGACGACACAATTGAGTCCGATAATTTTCGTGGAGGCTTTGAGTCCCTTTATATCTGATTGTGAGGACTTTACAGTTTTGAAATTTGTCGTCAAGTTGTTTCGGTTAAAGGTTACACATGGGTGGACAGACAAGAGTTTTACGGGACTCCTCGAATTACTTCGTGTGGCTTTTCCACGTGACAACAAGACTCCGGAGAATACTTATAGGGCAGAAAAATTAATAAAAGAGTTGGGCCTAAAATATGAGAAAATTGATGCTTGCCCGAATGATTGCATGCTATTTTGGAGAGATGATGATTGGAGGGATACTTGTACCACGTGTGGAGCGTCGAGGTACAAATATGCTGATATCGAACAAAGGAAGAAACATATTAGGATTCCAGCAAAGATACTTCGATACTTTCCAATTACGGAGAGGTTAAAGAGGTTGTATAGTGTACCATGGGTGGCAAAGGAGATGTGTTGGCACTCGAAAAATCGATTGAAAGGTGGAGAGATGGGGCATCCAGTTGACTCATCTAATTGGAAATTAATTGATCGGAAGTATAAGGACTTTTCAGCTGAAGCTCGTAATGTTCGATTAGGACTAGCCACAGATGGTTTCAATCCTTTTGGAACTTGTGGCACATTATACAGCTCTTGGCCTGTAATGTGTGTTGCCTATAACCTTCCTCCGTGGCTTTGCATGAAACCCAAATTTACCATGCTCTCTTTACTCATCGAAGGGCCACGACAGCCAGGAAAGGATATCGACATATATTTACAGCCTCTAGTTCGTGAATTACAATCTTTGTGGAATACCGGGGTGACTGTGAAGGATGCAAACATAGGCAAGATGTTCAATATGCGTGCAGTTTTGTTATGGACTATCCATGACTTTCCTGCGTTAGGTAACATATCTGGTTGTAGAACCCATGGCAAATATGCTTGTCCCGTTTGTGGCCCAAATACCTCTTCATTGAGACTCCAACATGGCCAGAAATTTGCTTACATGGATAGTAGACGATTCTTGCCCTCCTCGGATGCTAGTAGGATGGACACTAGACCAAGCACCTTTAACAAGACTGAAGAGCTTAGAGAACAGCCTTTGAGATTGACCGGACTGCAAGTTGAACAAATGACACAGAATCTGAAAATGCAATGGGGTAAGGGCAAAGAGAAGGAAAGGGGGAATGGAAAAAGGAAAAAAAAGGGAAGGGCGGTAGAAAACAAAAAGAGGACAACGGGGATGGGACATGCTTTTTCAAACAGTCGATATTATTTAGGCTTCCATATTGGGCAGAGCTTCTTATCCGTCACAACTTGGACGTTATGCACATTGAAAAAAATGTTTGTGAACTCCTGATTGCTATGATGTTGAACACAAAAGGAAAAACAAAAGATAACGCCAATGCACGCAAAGATTTGCAACTTCTTGGGATTAAAAGGAAGTATTGGTTGAGTGATCAAAATGGCAAGAAGGTTATGAAGCCTGGGGTGTTTTGGCTTCGAGCGGAGGAGAAAAAGTTGTTCCTTGCGAGCTTAAGAGATCTCAAAGTACTTGTTGGGTTTAGTGGTAACTGGAAGAATATTGTCCAAGGCGGTGCGAAGGATTTGAGTGGAATGAAGTCTCATGATTATCACATTTTGATGCAACATTTGCTTCCAATGCTAATCCAACATGCATATCGAGATAGGAAGGAAGTCCGACATGTGATCTTGAGTATTTGCACATTTTTTCGTGCGTTATGTTCTAGGAGACTTGATGTTGACACTTTACATGCACTTGAGAGGGGTATGGTCAGGACTTTATGTGAGCTTGAAAAAATTTGTCCTCCATCGGTATTTGTAATAATGATGCATCTACCTATTCACTTAGCGTATGAGGCTCGTATGTGTGGACCAGTATTCTATCGTTGGATGTATTTGTTTGAGAGGTAATTCTAACTAATAAGATTGTTTACTTAGCTTCATGGTTGGTTTCTGTTAAGTTATTCTGTTATAAAATTCTTAATTTTGTGAAGGATGATGAAGGTCTACAAACAAGGCACGTCCTGAAGGTTGTATCGCGGAGCGATACTTGAAAGAGGAAACCATGAACTATTGCACTGGTTACAAATGGGGGAATAGTCTTCTCCAGAAGCTTGAGCGAAAGTCTAGTGGTGAAGAAGTAATACCATCAGATGTGTTTGATAGTGAATTTGATGGGGCTGATGAAGTCGGCCCAGTTGGTTTGGGTCATACTTATCATTTGGTAGGTGTTGAATATGAGCAAGCACTTAATTGGGTAACTTGAAAAGCCATCCAAGATATGATTGGTGGTACACGTATGTATTTCTAAATTTTAAAAGTTGAAATTATAACTTCTATATACTTAAATAGACTATTGCTTTAACTAATACATATATTTATAAACGTAATATCCTATTCAGGGAGTACACTGCAGATTTGGAAGCCCGTGGAGGTTAATGCAGGGGAGGAAGGAAGGCAGGCCAATATAGGGTGTCCATGGATGATGAGTTCATTCCTTGGTTGAGAAGACAGCCTGAGTTTGAAGACATGGAGGAAGATTCTTTCAAAAATATAGTGGCGGGACCAGTGAGCTGTGCCATGGCATATAAAAAGTATTGTGTCAATGGTTTCCTCTTCATTACAAAAGACTATCAGGAGAATAAGAGGAACCAAAATAGTGGTGTTTGCACAGAGTGTCCAACTACATTCCGGGCTAGCGCGAAGGATAAGAACCCAGTAGAAGATGTTGCAGAATATTATGGTGTTCTTACGAATATCATTCAGTTAAAGTATCGAGATGGGTACCAGCCTGTTTTGTTCAAGTGTGAATGGGTTAAACTTAGACATGGTGTGAAGCTAGATGTGGAAGCGAACCTTAAGTTGGTAAATTTGTCAAATCAAATTAGTTCGGATAATATGAGTGACGAACCATTTATTCTTGCAGATAAAGCTTCTCAGGTTTTCTACTCTAAAGATCCAAAGGATCCCGACTGGCATGTGGTTTTGGAAGTCCCAAGAAAGGTGTATTGTGATCAAGATGAAACATGTCTTCTATCTGATGACCCAATTGAAGTTGATCCTTCTTATGCGGAGCCTAGTAACCTTGAACCATCCACAGATGATCTGATTTTTAACGATCCAGACGATATGTTTGTGGTTGTTGAAGACACTAGGAGGAAGAAAAGACAAAAAATGAATTAGTTCACTTGAACTAAATGCTTATCTGCATTAACTATGTTTGAATTTTGAATCTATGTTTGAATTTTGAATACCTGTGTTTGATTTTTCAGGTTACACAATTATAAATGGATATCATGTTTTCTGATTTGTTTTGATAGATTAAATGTTATGCAATATCTGTGTTTTGATACATCATGTTTTAGATACTTGAAAAATGCATGTTTTGAATATTAAGAGTTTCTGGAACTTGTTACAATATGTACAGCAGCCTTCATGGGAACTCCATCTCAAAATAACTTGAACTTGTCCGGAAGTGACTCGGAGGACGACATGGAGCAGACTAATTATGGTAAGAATTTTGAATTTTGTCTAGTTATGTGTTTGTCTTGGTTACCGTATATGAATGCATGTGGAATTAGATTCTTTATCTTTGGTTCTTAGATTGTAATTCATTTTTTCTTTGATCTTAATATTTTCTTTAGTTATTACAGGAATTGCATCGAAGTTTAATGTATACTAATTGACAAGTTTACTATGTACTTACGAGATAGGACTCCATCTACTCAGAATCATCCAATGCTCCTAAGGAGACTAGAGGTAAGGCAAAAGGAATGTCGGATACACCAAATCTGAAGAAAAAAAGTTTGGTTAACATTGGACCATCTTGAACAACCATGTCACCCTTTAGCAGAGGTAAGTAGGTTTTCCTCCGAATGTGGTGTGTACTTTATGCGGCGTGATGTTGGATATGCTATGATACTTTTCCAACCGCTGAAACATCGTTAGTAGACATCTTTGAAACATTGGAAACCAAACTTGGCGGGTTTGTGGGGCCCTAGCATCAATAATCGACATACACTAAAAAAGTCTTGGGTGAGGCATGGAGGCGTCATAAGAGCACCTTGTATAAAAACTTAGTTAAGGGCAAATCTCCTACTATTGTTAAACAAGGACCAGCTCCAGAAGGTGTCAATCTTGAAGATTGGCGGGTTTTTGTTGATATCTGCAACACTGAAAAATTCCAGGTTATCTAATCATTAGTTTATTAGTTGTGAATCTTATATGTATATTTTCTTATATATTGTTTTGTATATAGGCTGCTAGTGAAAGGAACACTATAAACCGGTCAAAACAAACAGCTCCTGCTTGCGTTGGGAGGACACCCACCCAAATTATTAGGCAGATTGCTAAGGAACGTAACAAGCAGATCCATATGGTTGCTAGGCCTGAATCTTATATCCGGATACACAAGAAGGAAAGCTCCATGCACGAGAACCCGGTTGAGTGGGAGGTAAGTGTCATTTTCCTGGTGGGAGGGATTGTTGGTAGTAAGTTATTTAAGTTGTATCAAGGTTTGATTGCAGTCTTGAGCTTTAGTGTAATACTTTACTTGGTAAGACTGTATTATGGTTTCACTCCCATTGTGTTGAATAGGAGAGGATTAATGAGGACATGTCTGCAAATTCAGGGTCTCCAATGACAATCACCAACGATGCCGTGACAAGGGTATGCAAATTAGGATGTCAGTAGTGCATTAAATGTTTGTGCTATATTGTAGGTAAAATGAAATGTGTTTGGATACAGGTGGTTGGCAAAGATAGCAGGGGCCGATGTCGGGCTATGGGTCCAGGGGTCAACAAAACAGCAATGAAGAGCATGGAGCCTATTTTGGATCAAAACTATCACTTGGCAGAAGAAAACTCCAAGCTATGGAAGGAGACTCGAACAAACCAAATGAATTTTGCTATGCAATTAGAAGAGATTAGGTCAACGATATTGAGGCAACAAGAACCATCCACGACCAACTCTTTTGGAACTTCCAGTAGTATACCTCGCTCCAGTAATGCAACCTCGGTATGCGATTGTCTCTTTTAATGCTTAACTTAAGCCTTTGTAAGTTGTTTGATCTTTTTATATCCAACACCTTTGTTTTTCAGCCGGAAACCTCAAAGATTGGCAAAGAAGTTAACTTACTTGGTGGTTGGCCTCTTGACATTGTGCGATATTTGGATGTGTTAAAGAAGTTGACCCCACCTACAAGTTCCATGAAAGGTGCTTGGGAGAGAGATCTTACTTAGTTTACGTTGATGAAGTACATGCACAAGATCTTTGCTCTACCATGCCCCTCATGATGCATGGTGTAAGAATCTAGGAGAGAGTTGCCCAGGAAATGTTATATGGCCCAAGTCATGTGTTGAGCTTTTGTCATCTACATCGCGGTCTTGAATAAGTTTACTATATTTTTTTTTGTTTATGATACATGCCTATGGGCATGTTTGACTATGTTATCTCTTTTGCTATTTTGAAACGCGTTTCTATGTTCATGTCCAAGCTACTACCAAACTGGTATCATATTTTTTTATTCAATGTAATACTTGTCTTATTTTGCTAATATCAATGTATTGAATGTTTGCTTTCTCTGTTTTTGCTAACCCATTTTTAACTCCGCCAATGCAAGTAAACTTTACGTTTGCATTTGCATTGCCGGTCCCAAGCCCGGAAAAAGGAGGAGGGAGAAGTGGTGTATAATATGTTTCTCCTTGTATTTCATTCCGTTTATTTTTCTCTGGGATGCAGGGAAGAGCTACCAAGAGGTACAAGGGCAACCAATATCACTGTTATCCCTTCGCTAATGGCAGGTCCATCTATCACTCCTAATGTCCCCAGTAGCATCTGCCTAGCCATGTCATTGATCACAGGTCTGCATTCCAATCCAGTAGACTTGTGTGCTCATATATGATTTCCTTTTTGCAGTTTAACTTTATCAAATGCAGAAATACAAATATCTAACAAATGATATACTATATTTTGAAGACACAACCCAAGAAGATTACCATGTCTTACACCCACTTAGACTTGCATTTGAAACCAAGAATTTAAAACTCCTGGAGCCTGCCCTTGATTGTCTTCATGTACGTTTTTCATCTCTTTCAATCAGTAACTTGGACTTTGTGTCATTCTTTCTTTCAATAAATCTTTTGGCTACCTTTAGTGCGATGCGATTCTTTGAATGACTGTATCTACAGAAACTCATTGCTTATGATCATTTAGAAGGTGATCCCGGATTTGGATGGTGCTAAAAATGCTTCACTATTTACGGACATTGAACATGGTTTGTGGTTGTGTTGATAATTCTTCGTCCGGATGGATGCGTTGGAGATTTCCCGGTAATTTTCACAACATTTCTAGCTTGTACATGCTTCTTACTTTTCTTGACTGAATTTGTATTTGGTACAATTTTACAAGTCTTTGAAGGTGCTTATTGCTATAGCATCACATAAGTTGAGGTATATTCGAGGGGTTGAGCGAGAAGTTGCTTTC
Organism: Coptis chinensis; assembly: GCF_015680905.1. NCBI lineage: Eukaryota > Viridiplantae > Streptophyta > Magnoliopsida > Ranunculales > Ranunculaceae > Coptis > Coptis chinensis. The sequence goes on along the minus strand of NC_141456.1, from coordinate 36,794,601 downwards.
ATTTTTTTGTTAATTTTGGAAAATTAAACTCTTGTCTTGTACATTCTTACTGCTTTGTAGCATCACACAATTTTGTTTTTCTATGGCATTCAAAGGCTTCGATTGTGGAATAACAAGTACTCTAAAATTCACAGATGGGCATGAAGGAAGAGAATGATGAAGTTCTGACCAAGACTAGGCTTTTATCTCTTGAGCTTTTCTGAGGTTAGTCCTATGGCCTTCTATGGCCTTCACTATTATCTGTGCATATCATTGCCTCTTTGTTCATGAGATAAGCTACTTTACATTTAACAAAAAATCGTCTTTATGATGAGTGAGCATGACTCACTAGAGGAACACTTCATTGAAGTCGGTTAAGTTCGACGATCGAGTTGATCACATCTCATAATTGCACCTCTTCTTTTGCTTCGGACCTCAACCATGATCGGTTTATGGGAAAGATTTATGCTTACGTGTTTCAGGAATGACTTGACTTTTAAGCCTAAATCTCATCAATAGGAACTTAGAAACGCCTCAAAATTGTCAATTGCAACTTGCAAGACACCAATTTCCTCTGGTATCATCAAAATCTTAAACTAGCGCCTTTACCATACGAGAGGTTACTAATGCATCCATTCCTAACGTTTTCTTATAAGAAGATTAGATAAACCGTACCACTTAGGCACTTAATGATGTATGCATTCTCATTTTTCGTTTTCTCGTTTCCATTTTCACTTCACCGGCTAGTCTTCTCGTAAAAGCGAGAAAATTTTCAATGTACAAGCACAATGCAATCGATGGGTGGTGACCACATTGAATGATCCGGTATACACCTAACATGACAGTTTGGTACATTTTCTGCTAAAAGATACTAAATTAGGTAGGCATTGGAAAGGTAAATAAAAATGTGCCAAGTCCCGGTGCCTAGTGGTGTCTTTGGCTGATGTAGAATGGAAGCTTGTCACCGTTGAGAATGTTTCAACTACTAGATGCCCGTTCTTTGTGGTAAAATTTAAAGAGACATTTTGGAGTAGTTTGCTTCTTCTTGTATATCTTTTGCCTCTCTTGTTTCCTGTTTTCCCTGTTCCTAATTAATGGTGTCGGCCAACTTGGTATCAATGAACATGGCACACGAATTACCGATGTAGATCTGGGCGCATACATCGATCTGAGAGGGTGAATTTTCTTAAGAATTTTTTCACCATTGCGTTGTGCTTTAGACCTTATTAGGAGATAGGATGTGAAAAAAATACTATATGTTTGTTTACACCACTCATTTGTTGGCCAAACAATTATCACATGATCATTTTGCAAAGAACAAAAAATCAAGTGTCTTCTGTTGTTTGATGTCATGAGTGAAGTTGCTTCTTCTTTGTGGTATGTATCATTAAAGAATGCATTGACAGCAGAGTTTCAAAGACCAAGGATATAAGCTTTATAGATTTTGCTTTAGGATCCGCACAAGGCCTAGGATCTTCAAGCATATGTCCTACTGGATTTAGCTACCAATAATCGGTTCTCTTTCTTGTGGAAGTGTTTGGTTCTTTATGAATGCATGATAAGGTTGGTATATGATTAAAATATATATGTTTTGTAGAGTTTATTGGAAGGGGCTAGTCATTCTTTTACGAAGAATTTTCATTTCATTGACTTCGATAAAAGCGTATCTTTCTTATGCCTTGTTACGTTACGATACGTTTCTCAATCCTCGGTTATATTCGGGTAACCTTCATGTTTCAGTTTTGCCTTCTTTCTATTTTCTATGCTTGATGCTTTGTGATTTATTCCAATGGTACTAATTAGATTTTTCACAATATGCAACTGGAATCTTCAACGCGCTTACGCGCACGTTTTAGGGAAAGCCTTAAAGTAAGTATGCATTGTTTTTGAGGGAGCTCTTGTGGGTCTACTAAAACCCGGTATGCGATGGCGTGTTTGGGACACTTCTTGTCGTATGGGGCCTTGTCAAGGAAGGGTTTCTTGGGAAACCTGTGAATATAGATCCTGCAAAAGCATGTTGATTGTGCTAGTATGTGCTTTCATTTGTATAAAGTATGATGTTAATAAAATTGTTAAAAGTAGTCCGGCTCGACCCTTGGTGAAACCCCTGCAAAGATTCTTGTGGGTTTGATTGAAATGATAGAATTTTGTATGACCTGCAGGTGTGACGCAAATTGTATGAATTGTATGGTGCCAGAATTATTATTTTTTTTATCCAATTCAATACATTTGCCACGGCCATAAACTGTGGCTAAATATTAGATACAGTCCAATAAAAGGCATTTGCCACGGCCTAGAACTGTGGCTAAATTATATATCCATTCCACAAAATGCAGGGGTACGGGGTCGTGTGAGCATTAGCCACGGTTTAGTGCTGTGGCAAGCGGAAAAATTCACCACGGCCCATGTAACGGTTTATAACCGTGGCAAAAGGTTTTTAGCCACAGCCAAGGACCGTGGCAAAATGCTCAGTATTCTTGTAGTGAGGATAGATTATATTCTATCCAGTAGGATTACAATCCTACGATCCAAGGAGTAGCTTATATTGGGGATGGATCCTTGATCCATGCGGGCGGACCTAAGTGGTCCAACCCACTTACAAATACAATAATAAAGCAAGTACAAATGTAAATCACTCCATATAGAAACACTACTCAAAAGAATTGAGAAGAAATGTAAGAAAGAAATGCGTGAATTACATGAATGTGGACTAAGGATCCGACACTTACAACCACACACTCCGAAAGGGTCCGGTTACCTTAATGGAGTACTCCCAAAATATAGAATTAAGATAGGAACTACACCAAGAAAAGAGGCCAGTCCTCATAAACAAGGTCTTGTAGAAGAGTTTATTCTACAGCAGGCGAACGTAATTCATGGAAATGTTTTAAGCGTTGGTCATTTACTTGAAATGTATTGTTATCTTTGGGATTTACCAAAGTAATTACTCCTTAATGAGTGACATCAGTAACCAGAAAAGGTCCCGACCAATGTGTTTTTAATTTACTAGGAAAAATATGCAAACGTGAGTTATATAACAAAACTTTTTGACCAAGGTCAAACTCTTTACACAAAATATGTTTATCATGAATACGTTTCATGTAAGCTTTATAATCCTTTTCTAAATCGTAAGCCCACACCAGTGGCATTAATGTTGAATTGTAAGCTTTACAGATTTCTTCAAGCTCATTTAATTGTAATTTGCGCTTGACACCAGTGGCATTAATGTTGAAATTTAAACTTTTAGTAGCCCACAGGGCACGATATTCTAACTCAACAGGCAAGTGACAAGGTTTATCAAAAACTAACCGGTAAGGGGACATACCAATAAGTGTTTTAAAAGCCGTTCTGTATGCCCATAAAGCATCTGTTAGGTGTCTAGGCCAGTCTTTCTTATCAGGAATAACTGTCGTTTCTAATATATTTTTAATTTCTCTATTAGACACCTCTACTTGACCACTAGTTTGTGGGTGATACAAAGTCTCCACCTTATGGGTAACTCCATATTTCTTAACTAAAGTTTCAGTAACTCTATTACATAAATGTTTTCCTCCATCACTAATGATGGCCTTAGATGCGCCAAAACGTGAGAAAATATACTCCTTCATAAACAATACTACAGTTTTATGATCATTATTATGACAAGCCATAGCTTCAATCCATTTAGAAACGTAGTCTACAACTACAAGAATATAAATGAAACAATGCCAAGAAACGGACCCATAAAATCAATACCCCAGACATCAAATATCTCCACTATAAGAATGGGATTTAGGGGTATCATATTACGTTGAGTAATACGCCTAAGTTGTTGACATCTAATACACGCTTTACAATGTGCATGGGCATCTTGAAACAGGGTCAACCAATAAAAACTGTATTGCAGAACTTTGGCAGCAATTTTCTTTCCACTAAAATGATCCCGCATGATTGTTCATGGCAGAAGGATAAGACTTCATTGTGCTCCCACTGGGGAATGCAACGTCGTATTATCTGATCCGCACAATACTTAAAAAGGTAGGGTTCATCCTAGTAGTAAAATTTAACTTTTGCCAAAAATTGTTTGTGTTCATTCCTGGTCCATATGTCAGGAATGATCTCAGACACTAAGAAATTTACTATGTCTGCATACCAAGGTGCAGAAAAAAGTGCATATAGATGCTCATCCGGAAAAGAGTAAGATATCGATTCGGAATCACTGTCATCCTCATTAGCTAATCTAGATAAGTGATCTGCAACTACATTTTCAGCTCTTTTTTTATCCTTAATTTCTAAGATAAATTTAGTTAGGAGAAGAATCCAACGGATCAATCTCTGCTTAGCATCCTTCTTCACGAGAAGGTGCCTAAGCGTGGCATGATCTGTATAGACGATGGTCGTGGAACCAACTAAGTAGGGACGAAACTTATCTAAGGCATAGACAACGGCTAGAAATTCCTTTTCAGTAGTTATGTAATTACGTTGAGCATCATTTAAGGTATTACTAGCATAAAAAATTACGGTAGACTTATTATCAAACTTCTGTCCTAGCACAACACCAACATCATAATCACTAGCACCACACATAAGTTCAAAAGGTTTTGACCAATCTGGTGGTTTTATGATAGGTGCAGAGGTTAAAACGGCTTTCAAAGTTTCAAAAGCCTGTTTGCAGTCATGATTAAAATAAAAAAATGGCATCTTTTAAAAGCAATTGTGTTAAAGGCTTAGCTATTTTTGAAAAATCTTTTATGAAACATCTATAGAAACATGCATGGCCTAGAAAGGCTCTAATGTCACGGACAGTCCGTGGTATAGGCAGAGACAATATTTATCTATTTTAGCTTTATCTACTTATATTCCATTTTTAGAAATAATATGACCTAAAACTATGTGGCCGGCTGTGCGTTCAAACATTTGGTCGACAAAGGGTAAAGGAAAGTGTTTCTTATGTGTCATAGCATTAAGCTTCCTATCATCGATACAAATCCGCCACGTTATAGGAATACAGGTGGAAACTAACTTTCCATCGGCATTACGAATGACTGTAACACCAGATTTTTTAGGGACTACATGAAATGGGCTCATCCATTCACTATCTGAAATGGGGTATATAATGCCAGCATTGCATAATCTCAAAACTTCTGCTCTCACTACTTCTTTCATGGCAGGGTTCAAACGACGTTGTGGCTCACGGGTGGTTTTCACATTATCCTCCAAATGTATGCGATGTTTGCATACGCAAGGGTCAATACCCTTAATATCGTCTAAAGACCAACGAATCATAGAACGATGTTCACGAATAACCCTAATCAAATTTGCCTCTTTAGTAGCAGATAACTGAGATGATATAATAATCGAATTAGTGCCGTCCGGATCAAGATGAATGTATTTTAACTCAACGGGAAGAGGTTTAAGCTCAGGGGTGGGAGGAGTGGGAATGAGGGATTCAGGAGGGTTGTTCTCCTCTAAAATGCAGATTTGTTTAGGAATGAGTTCTTCAAACTCAGGAGCTAGATCATGGATAGGAGTAGCTTCTAAGAGGTCATGTACTTCTTGGATGTAAGAATCTTCAGTACAGCCAAAGGAAAGAAATTGGTGCATCTGATTATCTGTAAAAGTTTTATTAAAATAATCTTGAGCGAGGTTCTCTATCATGTTAATTTTGCCATCTATAGTCATGTCTGGTGTCTGTTGCATCGTTTTAAAAATATTTCCCTCAACAGCAAGATTTCCAAAGGAAATGGATATCAAACCATCACGATAATTAATTAGGGCATTGGTATTTGCCAAGAAAGGACGCCCTAAGATTATATGAACAGAGTCATGGGTGACTTCTGTGTCTAGAATGACAAAATCGGCTGGATAATAGAAGTCTTGTACTTTAACAAGAATATTTTCAACTACGCCCTTAGGATACTTAATCGAACGATCGGTTAACTACAGAGTCATTTTAGTCGGTTTTAGATCGTGTATACCTAGTTATTTATAAAGGTAAAACGAGAGTAAGTTAACACTCGCCCCTAGATCTAAAAGAGCAGTTGTTGTGAAAGTATCGCCTAAGGTGCATTGCACAGTGGGATGACCAGAGTCCTTGTACTTAACGATTTCGTTATGTTCAGATAAAGAGGAAAACTGTTATGTTAAGAAGGCTTCTTTAGGTATGTTTGTTTTCCACTTTGTGGTGCACAAATCTTTAAGAAACTTAGCGTGTGTTGGAAGACGTTTTATAGCTTTGAGGAAAGTTAGGTTTATAGTTAAATTTTTAAAAACTTCCTTAATCTCGTCAAAATTATTGTCTTTTTTTAACATAGTTAGTCTCTGGGGAAACCTTGGTTTTTCTCTATATTTAGCATAAGGGTCAATATAAGTATTGACTTTTTCTTTAAGTGTTGTCATTTTCCCCTTAAGTTGAGGTTTAACTGGTACTTCTACTGTGGTAGGATCTTCAGTTTCAACTATGGTATCTAGTAAGTTTTCTTTATCTTGTTGTGGGGAATCCTCAGGCATTATTACTTTGTTGTCAACCACTTTCCCTTAACGGAGAGTTGTGACGACCTTTAGTTCTCCTTGTATTATATTTTCATTATTAGAACTACCATTTAATTCGAAGGCTGTGTTTATTGATTTTGGATTAGTTACAAGTTGACCTGGAGCCACGCCTTTTTGTTGTGGTTTTTCTTGGGCTAACTATTGGATGGATTGTTGGATTGCTAGTAAAATCAGTTGTTGAGCTTGTATGTATGCATCGAATCTATTAGTTTGGGAAGGTTGCGTTGTCATGGGTTGAGTAACAGGAACTATCTCACATTGATTATTAACGGGTGGATTTTGATAGTTGTTATTTATCGGGACTAAACTTCTATTATTAGTATAATTACCTTGCCCTTGTCCTTGCCTAGGTTGATATTGATTATAGTTATTGGTGGGCCTAATGTTTTGATTAATAAAACATGGAGGTGCTCCTTGTTGTTAATTACTACGCCAACTAAAATTATGATTTTGTCTCCAAGGTGTGTTAGGTATATAATTAAAAGCACATACATCTTCTGGTTGTGATTGTGGTTGTTCATAAGCAAGAGGACAATAATGATCAGAATGTTCAAGACTATAATAGAAATTACAGCGAAGAGAGTTTATATTCATGACGGGAGTTGGTTTCTCTTCTTATTTATTAATAGAAAGGGCATCTACCTTATGAGTGAGGGATTCAATTAAAGTTTTTAGTTTAGGATCTTGTTTAATCTCAAACATGCTGGCTGCCTTAGCTGTAGAAGAAGGAATGGAGTGGGAGTAATCATTACCTCCCCAGTTGTTACTTTTTTTGATTGATTATCTCGAAATTTATATGCATATATGGCTCCTTTACCTAGGAAATATCCTCCATTCATGATATCTAAAGTCTCTTTATGATGTTGGGATAGGCCTTTGAAGAAGGCACGAACTAGTGTATCTTTACCAAGATTATGATGTGGACATTCTACTAGAAGATCAGTGAAACGATTCCAAGATTTAAAAAAGGATTCTTGAGGCTTTTGGCGAAAGAAATGAATATTTTGTGGCATCTCATTAGTCTTCTGTGGCGGGTAAAATTGTTCCATAAATAATTCTACTAGTTTTTCCCATGTATCGATAGAGTTTGGCTTTTGTGTTGTTAGCTAAGCAGCTGCTTTGTCAGCTAGGGTGAAAGGAAACACCCTGTGCTTTATTTGTTTAGGTCTTACGTTAGGATGATGAAATGTAGTAAGAACTTGTTGTATCCTACGTAAGTGTTGATAAGGTTTCTCATGGTCTAAACCATGGAAAACAGGTAGCAGATTAAATATATTAGGGGGGATTCTAAAATCTCCCGTAGTATCTGTAAGAATTATACAGGACTCAGGTCTATCGTTTAAAGCTTTATAGAAATCAGAGAGAGGTATTTCTGCTATTTCTTCACCTATTGCTATTGATGTAGTGTTGGTGTGTGGTGATTGGTGAATTTCTAGATAGGGGATTATTTCTGCGTCTACGATAAACAAATATAGTAGGTTTATGCGTACCAGATCTTAATCTCATGCAAGTTTTAAATCTAATAGGTAAGTCCTAACGAGCATGCAAAAATAGTCTGATTATTGCTAGAAATAGAATCCTCTGACAGTAATTCGAGGATGTAAATAGGTGTTACCTGGAGCGTCCTTGCTACTATACGCGTATAAATAGCGTCTTCAACATCCTTGAAGCACGTCTACGTTACTTGAACAATTATACGAGTACTGGTCCTGGTACACGATGTGGATTGTGAAGTCCTGTAAAAAGATTAACCTTATTAGTTTTCAAAGTTTTAAGAATTAGAAAAAAAAAGGTTTTTTACTATAGGTTTCGTGTTTGGGCCTAGATGTTAAGCCAGTGAAAATGGGCTTTTGGTAGTGGGCTTTCTAATTAATATTTAATTAATTAATTTTTTTGTATTTGTAATCAAACCAACGGCTAGGTCACTTAGGAATTTGAGGGAGGTTGTCCATGCGTGCACGTTCCTTAATTAGATAACCCCAAATTTAGTAATTTGTAGCATACGAGTACTGTATTGTAATGTACTCTTGAGATGATATTGCAAATAATATTAAAAACTTAATTAACTGTAATAAACTTAGGTTGTGTGTGCGCTTAGAATCTAGTTTTATTGGGCGCGTGTGTCGCGCTTTATATGTGGAAGGCGGGTCGTGCTTAGTAAAGGCAAATGTAGCGCGCGCTCGTAAGTGAAAACAATGACATGATTCTTTTAGGGTCAGGTCACAGGAGGGTAGTGAGTTGGCTGAGCAAGTCGTATGCTCTCTTACAGTAGCAGAAAAATTGGCAAAAAATATGAATAGTGTTTTAGTGTGTGATTTGTGAATAGTGAAAACTGTGTTTTGTAAATCTAAACACACGTAATGTAAACAAACTAGATGGCAAGCGGCTCCATTGATAAGTAAATTTTATTTTTATTTTTATATTTTGATGAATAGTAGATATATGATGTCGTGAACAGTAAATTATGGTGGAAAAACAGTAGATAAATACTCTCTAAATCATGTGAGATAAAGGGGAGTAGTCGTGTTCGCCAAACTCTAGTTGTACATTACTTGGATACGAATCTAGATTGCAACTATGCTTTACTAATAAGAGTCAAAATAGTAGATAGGAGATAAAACATTAAATTTAAAGAATGAATAAAGGAATTAGAAGGGGTTTAATCCACCACGTGATTCGATTAACTATTAGTTAGTATCCAATCGCTTATATTGATCCCTAGTGAAGACTAAGTCCTCTCGGATCGAGGTTTCACTAGCATGAAAGTATAGCTCCACCACAAATCTCTTTAGTGGTGGCTATATACTCTAGTTCTCCGTTATGAGCTCTATCTCTAGTTATTCATAATGAAGAACTTGACATTCTTTTATGCAACACAATATAAACTACTAGCTACTCATTCTCACATGGCTTCATTAACTTCCTCTAATGGAGGTTTAACCTAGTGTCATTGGAATCATATTATTTAAATAATAATAAGAAGACATAATTGAAAATACAATAATTGAAATTAAATTAAAGCTTTTGATTGATGGGAAGTAATGGAGGCTACAATTGCTAAACCTAATTATAACTAAAAAAAACATAAACCTAAATTAAACTAAAGGTTTGCTAGAAGAGGAGAGAAAGTGTTTAGCATTAACCCTCTTTATATAGGAGAGGGTTAGGGTTATATTTTCATGCATGGGCCAAAAAGGGGGACTTTAGGGCTCTAAAGTGAGCCCAAAGTCCATTAGGTTAAGTCTAAAAGGGCCATAGCTGCTAGAAATTACTTCAGTACTACTTTTGTCCAATTTTATAGTTCTGATTGTACCAAAGCCGGGTCCATTGGAAAGCTAATTCCGAGTCGGTCGTTTTGACATAAAGTAGGCCCAATTCTGAGGCCCGAGTCCAAAGATACGGTTTGTTGAAGTTTTACTAACTTTTGTGTCCTTTTTCTACCCGGATTGACTTTGACTGAGCTTGAAAAGAGTTTATGACTATTTAGTACCACGTACTTTCATTTTTTTACTTAAATGGTACATGTACTTTGTTTCTCACCTATTAGTACCACGAACTCTTAATTTGGTTCAATTTAGTACCTCCATCTATTTTCCATCCCAATCCGTCAAATTTATTTAACGGGGACCTCACGTGTTTAACCACGTGCCAAAGTAAGGATGATACATACTAAATATCATCCTTACTTTGGCAGACCAAAACTTCCAGCAAGAATGGTGAGAACCAAGTGATACTGGGGCTCAACAGGATGCTATAAAGTATGTATCATCCATAAAATGGTATGCTACATAGTATGTATCATCCTTACTTTGGCAAACCAAAACTTCCAATAAGAATGATGAGAACCAAGTGATAATGAGGCTCAATAGGATGCTATATAGTATGTATCATCCAGAAAATTGTATGCTACATAGTATGTATCATCCTTATTTTGGCACGTGGTTAAACACGTGAGGTCCCCCGTTAGACAAATTTGACGGATTGGGATGGAAAATAGACGGAGGTACTAAATTGAACCAAATTAAGAGTTTGTGGTACTAATAGGTGAGAAACAAAGTACAGGTACCATTTAGGGAAAAAAATGAAAGTACGTGGTATTAAATAGTTATAAACTCGACTTGAAAAATGCTTTTCTCCATGATTCTTGGGCTTTAAATGTACAACTTCCTTAGCAATCATCTTGACTCATTTTCCATACAAAAATGGTGTTTTTAGTCATCTAATCAACTTCAAGTCCTGAAATGCATAAAAACACGTAAACATTACTAACTCTTATTTATTCTAAACATAATTGGCCTAAATAGAGTACTATTAAGGGGTTTAAATTACACTTTTGAGTGCTTATCATATACCACATGCTTATCGTTTGGTTTTTTCTGGTGCATTGAAATCTGCTCTCTGGGATATTACGGCTAATCCTAGTTCAGTTATGTCATGGGTACGTCTTCTTCTTCTTCCATGCTACACTTTTCAAGTTTTTCAACCATAGAATCGTCAAGAATGTCAGCCTGGTAATAGGAAAAACCTTCAGTAGAAACAGATTCTCCATGCTTTGACGATATGGAACGACCCTGGTAGGCTGTTTCGCCTCTTTGAGTCTGCAATATAACCTCCTTCAATCCAGCCACCACAGAAATCCATTTCCACTCATAATGTGTGTCGATACTTACAGAAAGTTGTTGATGGACATTTTACTGCAACAATAAAAGTGTTGTCATCATCAGGGGTTGTGATCAGCTCCCAAATGTGTATTTTATTACCCTTACATTATTGTATTACAGCCATCACACCCAAAAGTGTAGTTTAAACCCCTTAATAGTATTCTATGTAGGCCAATTATGTTTATAATAAATAAGAGTTAGTAATGTTTACGTGTTTTTGTGTATTTCAGGTCTTAAAACTGTTTATGTGCTTAAAGATGCCATTTTGCATGGAAAACGAGTCAAGATGATTGCTAGAAGAGTTCTATGTTTAAAGCCCAAGAATCAAGAGAAAAAAGTCTTTTCAAGCCCAGTCAAAGCTGGAAAGTCAAAGCCAATTCGGGTAGAAAAAAAATATAAAAGTCAACAAAACTTCAAATAGGAGTATCTTTGGACTCGGGCCTCGGAATTGGGCCTACTATATGTCAAAATGACACTAAAGTAATTCGTAGCAGTTGTGCCTCTTTAGATTTAACCTAATGGACTTTAGGCTCATATGAAAGGCCCAAAGTCCCCCTTTTTAGCCCATGTACGAAAATGTAACCCTAACCTTCTCCTATATAAAGAGGGTTAAGGCTAAACAAAACTTGGTTACTCCCATCTTTAGTTTAGTTGTAATTTAGGGTTTTTTTTCTCTCTTTCTCTCCCTCTTTAATTTAGTTTAGTTTAGGTTTAGAATTAGTTTTAGTTTGTAGCCTCCAATAAATCCCATTCAATAAAGCTTTAGTATTTAATTATATTTATTATTATGTCATTAGTTTATTATTTATTTAGTATGATTCCAATGAAACAAGGCTAAACCTCCATTAGAGGGGGTTTATGAAGCCATGTGAGGAATGATTAGTTCTTAGTTCTTTATTGTTTTTGCAATAGAGTTTCAAGTCCTTTGTTGTGAGTTTTTAGAGATAAAACTCATAACAAAGGGCTAGAGATTAGAAACCCCATCAAAGAGATTTGTGGGGGTGCTAATCTCTCATGCTAATTAGACAATGACTATAGAGATGTAGGTTGTTTACTAAGGATCAAAGAAAAGTGATTCGGTGACTAACTAATAGCCAATCGAATCGCGTGGTGGATTGCCCCTCTCTATATTCTTTTTATCATCTTTAAATCATTATTTTAACATATTAAATTTACTGTTTTCATAGCTTAAGAATTATTCTCTCATTAGTGGATTAGTTTAATTAGTCTAGATTCATTTTAAGTACGTACAAGCAAGAGTGGAGAACACGATTGGTCCTCTATATCAACATGTTTAGAGAGTATTATAATAACTTGATTAACATGATTTAGTACTGTAGAAACACTATTTTTACACTTATTAAAAATTTCTTATCACAGCCCTTCTTACGTTTAATGAAAAAACAACTCATAGCTTTATTGCCTTTTTCAGGCTACAGAGAAATTCAGACCACTTATTATAAAAGCTGCGTCTTAGCACCTAAAGGAGCATTAATCACGCTTATTATGAAAACCAGAAATTGTTATGAAAAAGTGCTGACAAAGTAAAAGTTAAAGTCAAAGGTCAAGGACTCATAACCAAAAAGCTGAGAATGCACCTAGACTTAATCTAGTGTCATGTAGGACTTCTTTTTCTTTTTTTTTTTTTTTTTTTTTTTTTTTCCTTCAAGTCATTTTACTTTATTGTTCTTCATTTCAATCTTGTTATTTGCTTTGTTATTCAATCAATCAATCTTCTTTCTAGTTGTTATTTCTTCAATCAATCATTTCCTTTCATTCCTTTCAAGTTATGTTCTTCAATCATTAAAACCATTTAAACTTTCCTTCAATGTTCTTCATAAACTAGTAAACAAAACTTGTCCTAAACTAAAGATCTTACATTCCTTTCTTCAAATCCCAACCATTCAAACTCTAAACAATCTATGGTGAACCTCACTTCAATCAACTTTGAAGATACTTTCACAATTAAAACTTCAAATGGCGCCGTCGTCATGGATTGAAGGAGCAAGAATGCTTGGTTGAGCATCTAAGGAGGGAAACATCACTCTTACCTTTTTACTTCTTATTTTTCTAATTTTCATTAATTTATTTCATTATTTTTCATTACTGACTTACTTTTTTGCAAATCCAGGTTCAAGATCGACATGCTGGAGAGGAGTTGAAGCTACAATCGAAAATCGACACAACTTGGACGAAATCCGACTCGCGACCGCGCCCTTGCCGGCGGGAGACTGCGAGTCCACCTCAGCATTCCAGTGTTTAGTTTTTTTCACAGTTCAGTTGTTTTGTGATGGGTAGTTGAACTTCAGACCCCGATTTTGTAATAAAGTAGTATAAATCAGTGGAACTTCTTTGTAATAGATAGAGATATAAAGAAAAAAAAAATATGAGTTTTTGATTGATTATGTGGATGAACTTGTGTGAACACTTGGTTGAAATTCTAAACTTACCAAGAGATTAGAGTTTTCATTGTCTAAAGAAGTTTAAGTGTGCGAGGCAAGTCGTGAATCATACGCTCGCACACTTTTAATCAACTTGGTAATCAACACTCTAACTAAGTTTAGCTCTAGTTAATCTAGATAATCTATCTTAACTAGTTAATCTATTAGATTAGTTTAGTATTAGTTTAGCTTATGTTTTGGGCCCTTGAAGGCAAAGTTGTTTAAAACCCAAACTATGAGCTTTTTAAGTGGACCTTTATTTGTAACTTAAAATAGGGAAAAGCTCGAAAGCTTGGGCTTGATTCTCAGATCACGCACCAACCAACGTCGCCTTCTCCTTAAGCAGCGTGTAAGCACGACTTGAGAGGTAACTTATAAACCTCCTCATGTAAGAGGATACCTTGTGTGTTCAAGCATGCTTACGTAATTGTTTGAAATTTAATTTTTGCACTGCAATTTACATTCACGCATAAGGATGAACCCGAGCCACATAACAACCACTGGGAAGTCATTCTCCAATGTAGATAAATTGGATGTTGCTTGATTCTGGAAGCCCTAGACCAAAAAAATGAATTAAAATCAATCAACTAGATCCCAAAGTAGTCACGCTCCTCCAAAAAAGGACAAAAATATAGCCACGGGGATTTAGAGTAATCAGTTACCAGATTTCGGTGGACCAACTGCCTTCCCCACTCTACTCCCCCATATTCATCATGAGTGAGATTCTTGGTAGCACACCACTTGGTGAAGTGACTGCCTACTCTTCTGAGAGGTGTAGTAGAGCCATCCTAGTCTTGCACCCAATTGTTCCCTTGAACAGGGCATAGTAATTTATAGATCAAGCAAAGTTTTCAAAACTCCATACTTGCAAAAATGAATTTTGATTGCTTGAGTATACTTTGCATCGTTTGCGTATATTAAGATAGTTTTGTTGTCTTGCTAAAAGTGCATGATACTGCGATCAGGCACTACAGGTATTTGCAAGAATAAAACTTACTCACGTAGGAGAGCACGTCGTCCTAGACAATCTCCTATTTCAAGTCCTCCATCTACTAAGATGGCCAATGAAGTAGTGCAAGCTGAAGAACCTCTCTCCAACTTCTACACACCGTTACAAGATGGGCCTCCATCTTGTATATGACTCACACCACTCACGAGCGATTTTCGCATTCCACCGAACATGTTCAATCTTCTACCCATCTTTCACGGGTTTGAACACGAGTTACCGTACTAGCATCTACACCGAATACATAGAGTATGCAATACTTTCCACCATCCAGGCGTCACCGACAATCAGGTTAAGCTACAATTGTTTCCTTTTACTCTAGTTGGTAAGAGTCACGATTGGCTTTTTTCTCAGAAGCCTGATTCTTTTGATACATGGAAAAAGGATGTGTTCTCCTTCATGAAGAAGTACTTTCCATCGAAGAAAATAGAAGAGATAAGAAGTAAGATACAGTTCTTCACACAGAGTCCAAGTGAGACATTTTCTGAAGCATGGAATAGATTCTCTGACTTACTCCACTCATGTCCTCACTATAAACTAGAAAAATCCACTCTTGTCTAATGTTTCTTCAAAGGCCTTCTCCAAGAACACAAAGGGTTAAGTAACCCTCAACATCATGACTAATGGTAATTTTTTGGATAGAGGTGCAACCGAAGCCTTAACCTTTCTTGAAAACCAAGCTGAAAAGAGTACCCATTGGGGCGACATAAACAATTCCAGAACAGCTCACCCCAGTACATCCAAGGCTACTGGTATTTTCGAGGTGAGATCAGATTCAAAAATCAAAACTTTAATCAAAACCCTCCCAAGAAAGATAGATGTCCTCACAACCAAACAAAAAGAGGAAACCCCTCATCCTGTCATGAACATAAATACCTCACCATGCAATTTCTGTCTAAGCTTAAATCATATAGATGCCACCTGTCCCTTGATCACAAACCTATCATCACTTAAGCCAGAAGAAGTGCGTGCTTTCAATGTACCAAATGCACCATGGAGACAACATCCAAACTTCGCATGGACTAACATTCCACAAAACCAACCACCTCCATGTTTCAACACACCACCAAATACATTCAGACAAGAACAAGGACAAGGTACCTATAAAAATTACAATATAGCATTGGTTCCATCCCATTTTAACCAGAACTACCAAAACCCACCTATCAATAACCAAAGAGACCTAGTTCCCATTACATCATCAACTAGCGTCCATACATCATCAACTAGCGTCCAAACAGATAAGCCCACCGAGATAATGATATCTGTCATGCAACAACAAACCTAAATCCTAGCATCCATACAACAATCTCTAAACTTGTTAGCCCAAGACAGAACCCAGAAAATTGTGTTCCCACGACAAGCTATTCCAAACCCTAAACCAACAAACACAGCCTTTGAAGCAATAAGTGACGTGAATGAAGCTATGGTGCTAAAAACTCTTTCTTAATTATCCCATCTACGAGGATTAAATCCTTTTTTCCATGATATATTCTTTTTCTATTCCATTCCATCTTTTGCTTTAAGGGAATACATCAATAAGGTAACTACACCCTCAATTTAGAGTGTGTGGTTGTAAGTGCCGGAACCTTAGTCCACGTATATCTCGCATATTCTTTGTAAAACATTTTTTACTTGTCGTTTGAGTAAGTGTGAACCTGTGGAGTGAGTATACAATTTTCCTTTTCTTTATTTTACATTTCTTTTTCATAAAACAGTTGTTTTCTTTGTTCTGTTAATGCTAGATTATCGGTACATCAATAGCTATGTGATTTTTCAAAAACAAAATGGGCAATGGATTTTACACAAACTAATAACCCTTAGAATAATGCAATCTATGGGCAGTTTGAGATCAGTTTTGCTTACTAAGGATCGCCTAAATCACAGAGCTATTCGCCCAGGTCAGGACATTTCATGTCTTGCGTAGTAAATGAGGCGTCTCCAAATGAGAATTAACCAAATAGAGTAGCCCAAAGTGATACTATTCTCTGTTTAATTCTATCTTTTGCCTCCATGTCTCTATTTTGTCTCGAGAATCTGACGTTAAAAGACTCAAACTTGTACAAATTTTCAAAAAATTTCCTTTCTTAAAAAAAATCTTTCCTCTTTCTTCTAAAAAGTCTTTTCCCCTTCTCAATCTCTCTCTTTCTAAAAAGTTTCAAAATATCTTCTGTAACGAACAAAAACCCTCCACCTAGCAAGACTAGATGGATAAGTTTCAATGATCATGTGCAAGCACTTCCTAGATAAATGCAACTGAAGATATGGACACATATACCGAAAATCATTCCTAGTTTAGGTAAGAGTTCATTCGCACGTAAGAGACCAGCTATGGGAAAAGGTTGGTGCTTGAACTGTCGAACACCAACTTGTCCTGCTCTTCAACCTCATAATAATTCTATTTATAAAGTCTACATGTGTTATTCTCCAGTGCATTACGCTCAGTCTAAGAGAATAATTCAGCCATCTGGTTGGGATTGACTCAAGTTTTCAAAAACTTCAAGTCTTGGGAATCTGACTTAAAACAACCCACCTTTTTAAAATTTTCAGTTCTTATTCAAAACCCAAAAAAATATTAATTAAAAAGTTTTCCTTCTATTGTATGTACATATTTCCCTACAGTTCCCTTTCGTTTTTTTCCTAAATCTATTTTTCATCCACCGTTAGATGTTAGTGTACCCTATACCGTTGCGTTGCAGTTTTGATGATGATCGTTTTGGTACCTCACAGGATAAGATCGGATGAGTAACAAAGCACAGATCGGCTCTTGAAGTTAGCAAGACACTTAGGACAAGATCGGAATTTCCTGATTTTATTTGGGCTTGGGCCAAAATTTCATTTTAACTTAAAAGGCACGTGCCACCAACCCTATTTAGCCCATGCGACCACCCAAACATTCATCTTCTTCCTCACAAATTTCCAAACCCTAGCTGCCCCCATCTAGTTTGTGACTGCCCGCTCACCCCAAACACCACCACTCCAAATTTTTATAGCCTCCTCCATTTTCAACCCCCATTCCAACTAAAAACCCACCTTATTTTATCAATTCATACTCTAAATGGCTTGAGTTCTTAAAATCATACCGGAGCAAAATTTCGAACCCATATTTAATTCCGATCTATTTAAAGTGCACTTAAGGCTGAGGTTAGAAGAAAAAGATGGTAAGCTTTGGTTTTGTTGGAAGGTGAGGCTTATTCTCCCTTTCTTACTCTTTCGTTTTATAATCACATGCTTAGAGGGGAGGATGACCACATCACAGTTGTCAAGGATGGTTGCTCGCTTGAACTCACTAAGGAGGTGGTGAGTGAGGTTCTGGGGATTTCTCTGAAAGCTTATGTTCGACGGAATAGTCCCCAGACAACAAGACCATCGATGTGATGATGGCAGAGACGCTTCTCGAGGGGGTGAAAAACCCAAGTCTTACTGTGAGTTTCAAAGTTCGCTACGAAGGAATTAGTTGGAAGTATCTCAGTAGATAACCTACAACCTGCTAGGTTCAGCCAAACCTTCTGATATCGGTAAGGCGATGCTCCATATTCTATGGATTCTTCAAGAGCAGAAGAATAGCTTCTACATCATCACCTTCGTTTGGGAGCAACTCTGTAAACCCAGGAGGTCCACAGCTCTTCTACCAGTGCTGGTAACTAGAATCATGTAGCATTGGGGGCTCGAGGCCACAGAGGCTATAGTGGAGGTCAAGGACGCTACCACAGGTCCTATCTATGCCCACTACATCCAGAAATTCTGAATTCCACCTGCAGCCAGAGCCGCTGAGAAATCACACCCTACTGAGAAAGTGGATTACTTCGCTGAAGATGTCACTCGACAGTTAACTCAGCCCATGGACAGAATTCACTTCCTCCATGGAGGCTAGAGGATTCTGCATCAGCACATCCACCAGCTTAGGCAAACTCAGGGAGTCATCATGGTGGAACAGCAGACCCTCAGAGAGGAGCATCGATCTTTCCAGTAGGAGTAGCGGCATTTTCAGCACAATATCACTAGAACACTGTAGAGCATTAAAGATGCGCTCCCGCGTAGTGATAAACATGCTAGGACCCAATGTCATCAAGGAGAAGGATCTTCTAGACATTGAGATAAGTCACGCACGGAGTCTAACTAGGCATCTCCCTAGTGTCCGTATAGATAGTTTATAATCTATGTTTTATCTTTAATTTGTTGTTTTATTTTTCTTTATTATGACGTTTAGTATAAATTTAATTATATGTTTAATACTATATGTTTGTTTTATTTATTTTCTTGTGGAATTTGGTATATGAGTAGAAGGTAATACATATACATCATGTCAAAATTTTCCATTTTTCCTTTCTGTATTTCATATATGTTTTCAAACATACAAAAACCCAAAAAGATATTTCATAGTAGAATAATTATTCTTAGTATAATAAACCATGTATTTTTCGTTCTATATCGAACAACCCACGCCCCAAACTTATTTGGGGGTGGCGTATTTTCATTATGAAGAACAAAATACAGGTGTATCACCGTTTTTGCTCATGTTTCTATGATAATCTCTTTTCTTATCTCTTCATACTTTGAGCACAAAACATATTTCTATTTGGGGGTGGTATAATAACATTTTACAAAAACTAGACATTTTTCTATAATAGATATAATAGTGTATTTCTTCTTTTCTAAATTTTTTTTTCGAAAAAGACTAAAAATATTTTTCTATTTAGTAATAAAAAGTCTTGTTTTCTTTTTCTTTGATGAATAAAAAGTTTAGAGTCTCATTATAGCAATAGAGTAAGGATTCGTTCTTTGAACTTATACTAATATACGCACAATAGTTTTTGCATCTTTTCATGAATGACATGCATCAGCATTTGTTTGTATATAGCAGTGAGTTTTCGAGACCAAAGTTAGAACAATTAAGTTCCATATTCTTTGAGAATCTAGCCAAAAGCCGCATCTGAATGATTATTAAGTAATGACACAAAGGATGTCCGGATAGAAAGACCACACGTCCACTTGCTTGATCACCACGTCATATCCTAAGAGAGAATTTAGGACCTTTTTGGATCGATATAGCCAAATAAACGTTAAAATCCTAAAAATATAGTTTTTCCTCTAATTACCCCTTTTGAGCCTTCACCATTTTCTAAAAGCCTTTTTATTTTTCGCCATAAATTCCTGACTCGTGACAACACACAATAAAAAGCTTACCCAGCTGACGAGTTGAGAATTGGATGGATATCAGAAAAAGAGAAGAGAAGACCTTGTGCAAAAATAGGCCAGTTAGTTGCTTCGAAAAGAAAATAAAGGAAAGAAAAGAAAGACCTATCAAAAACCAAAACTCCAAAAAAATCAAAGGAGTCAAAAATCGAATCTCCCAAAAGATCAAAATCAAAAGGAGACGATATCAGAAACAAAAACAAAAAGAATTAAAAGCAAAATTAGAACTCCCAAAAATTCAAAATCATATGGAGCCACAAAGCCAAAGGGCTAAAAGAATGAATCACAATTCGGAAGCAAATAACAAATTGAGGTTCTTCTCTAGTTACAAGTATCTTGAAGACCCAATTTCTCAACTTATCAGATTTTGTTTTTCCCTTCCTTTTTCTTTCTAAACTATCACCTTAGCTCCGTAACTTCTAATAAAAGACCTCTAGCTCAATTAGGAATAGGATGGTGTGATAGTAAGTGACAAGCGGGATCAATCGACCCTATTTTTTTGGTCGTGATTTAAGTATGTAAGGAAAATAAGTGCCCACTACACTTGAGAGAACGAACCTTGAGTGAATTTATCAGAGAGTTGTGATTGCAACACACCCCTGTGAGAACCTACCTTAAGGACACTCTCCAAAAGTCTCGGAAACGACTTTGATTTTGCATTTTATTGATCATGTTTTGCACATTTATCTTTAGGTGATTAAATTACTGTACATATGTTATTCTAAGTTCAAAGGAGCTTGACCTTATTCCCCGCTAATGAGATGTATAGACTTCTGAGAATAAATAAGGAAACAAGACCCTTTGTACCAAATAGAAAAAGTTTGTGAGTACCTTCAATAGAAAACTCTCACAAGGCTTAAAGCTCATCCACTAGGGAATTCCTAGTGGTTTAAGGCCTTGTTGCATATGGTCAATGCAATCGCACTCTTGGGTCGAGTACTTGTATTGTCAACCTGTGAGGCTATACTTGGGGGATGTCTATGGTCTACTACTGGGGTCCAACAAGGCGACCCTTTGGGTCCCCTTCTCTTTACACTGGTGTTGCATTCTCTGATTCTATGAATCTAGTCTAGTTGTCAGTTATTGCTACAGGCATGGTACCTAGATGATGAAACTCTGATCGGGAATCTAGAATAGGTGGGGACAACTTTGGGTATGATTCAGGAAGAATGACCTTCTTCCAGGCTAGTTCTTAATGTGGCTAAAACTGATATATTTTGGCCAACACCAGATCCATATCGCTCTACTCCCAGTCTTTTTCCTTCAAATTTGTTTCATAGATTGCTTGGAGGTGCAATTAGCACTGATTTATCTTTTGTCATGGGCCTTGCTTGCAAACGTATTGGAAAGGCTATGACTTTGATGGACCATTTAACTGTATTGAAAGATCCACAGTATGAGTTAGTGCTCTTACGAGCTTGTATTGGCTCTCTAAGTTGGTTTTTGCAATTCGTACTTGTCCACCATCCCTTTTCAGAGAGGCAACTAAGACTTTTTATTGGCATCTCCGTAGTGTTCTCTAGGTATTGTGGTTTCTGATGGTTCTGGCTTTTGTGATTTGTAGTGACGTTTATCGATACTCCCATTATGTCTGGGTAGGTTAGGTATGTATTGTGTCACTGATGTCTCTATATTTGCTTTTGTGGCCTCCCGTTTTCAGACTTCTGAACTTCATAACCACATTCTTAGGAGTTGTGGTCTAGTGCTTTTGGATGAGATTTTTTTATGATGCTAACAGGGCATTAAGCCTATATCTACCCGATTTTGACATCAATTCTCTGACTGTGAATGCTACTATCCCCTCAAACCCACAAAAAGTTTTGGCGGAAGTGTTCAACGGTAAAATTGTTGCTGGTCTTGAGAGGGAGTTTGATTTATTTGCTCGTCAAAAGGCAGTCATGGGATACTTGCAGTTAGAACACGCAAATAATTTTCTACTTGCTATTCTGATGAAGGGACTTTGACAGCGTATGTCGCTGGTGCAGTATCGTTCTATTCTCAGTACTGTCTCATGATTGTTTTGTACTCTAACGGTGGTCTATGCCCTGCTTGCAAAAATAGTTGATTGGATGCTTTTGTGGACCATGCAACACATTGTAGAAAATTTTCAGGTTTCAAACACCAACATGATCATGTCAAAGACATTTTATGTGATGCATTTTGGAGGGTTCGGGTACAAGTAAAGAAGGAGACTCCTATAAATTTTCTTACTGATCCGAATGATGGAAGATCGATGCTTAAGCCAGAGGATATATACAGTTAGTCTAAAGGGAAGCTTGCGTGTGTTTATATAATTGGAGCCTTTTCGTTGGTAGTTGGTAGGGCTTGGGAATGGAGTCTTTGAGGTGGGAGAAACAACTAATAGAGCAGCGGCAGGGAAAATTGAGAAACATGATGATGCTTGTAGGGCTAACCAGCATTGTTTCATTCCGTTCAGTTTCGACACTTTCGATTTCTTGGTACAACAGTTTGTTAAGCTCCTAAAGAGGTTGCAGAAAGTTATGGACAGTAACGTAATAACAGTTGGTTCTAAAGAGTTTGTATTTAAGATGATAGGATTTGTCATTCAAAAAAAGACTTGTTGCACGCCTATCCTAATCATTTGTAAAACTCGCTATCATTATCAATAAAATTTAAACTCAAAAAAAAAAAAAAATAAAATAAAATAAAAGTAGAAAAAGGATTGTTGCTTGCAGTCAGAACCTTAGTCACCCAAACCGTGCACTTGCCCCTTCGCTCCCGCTCTAAAACTGCGCTTCGATGGTTTAAGACCAAAACCTCCCTAAATTCGCGCTCCCTAAATTTGAAACCGTGCTCTACAATGTTAGAGCAATTAATCAACATTTTATCATTCATTGAGGTGAGATTACACATCAAAACCCAATTCCATTTATTTGAAGGAAAGTATCGCCCCTTGCACACCCCAATTGAATAAATTGGCTAAGAAGAAGGAAAATATAGATAGAAGATGAACAAAAGTTGAGGAAGAATTTAGGAATAAGGATTTTGAAACCCAACTGAATAATATGAGATCGGATGAAACTGCTATATTTGTCACTTAACTTTCCTTTCAATGTCATAAATACCAATTAAGCCAATCATGGGTGAACATCCTTGCTTCCCTATAATGTATTCATAAATTTGTGACTTCTCTGTTCTCTGAACTCGCTCTGAAGTGAAAAAATGGGTATCCTAAAGGAGACTAGCACCATGTATTTCCATTTCAAATAAATAACTTCAAGTGGGGCATATTTTCCGATACTCTCTGGCACATTACTTTATGCAACTCCTAAACACTGGTTTGAGTCTATAGGGGTCCAAGTGTCAAACATAACTTTGTTACTTTGTCAATTAATAAATATATGTTTTTCTTTTTAATGTATAAACACCTAATTTATTAATTTAAACAACATTTCATACTTCGTTTGGTAATTATTAACTTAGTATTTATTGAATATATTAATTATAAATACTATATTCATAGGCGCTCTACAGACGCTTTTAATTCGGGAGCTTCTCAAGTTGAGCGCTTTTACGCTCCCGCTCCCACACCCGTACCCGCTCTCGCTCGACGATCTGGTGACTATAAGGTCGGAACACACAAAAGATTTTCTATTTGCTATTCTAATGGAGGGACTTGGACAGTGTATGTCACCGGTGGAGTATCGTTCTATTCTCCGATACCGTCTCATGATTCCTTTGTACTCTGACGGTGGTTTATGCCCTATTTGCAAAAAGAGTAGATTGGATGCTTTCGGGGACCATGCAGCACATTGTCGGCATTTTCCAAGTTTCAAATACCGACATGATCATGTCAGAGACATTTTATGTGATGCATTTTGGAGGGTTGGGGTACAAGTGAATAAAGAAGCTCTTGTTAACTTTCTCACTGATCCGAATGAGGGAAGATTGACTCTTCGGCCTGCATATGTCTTGATTTACAGTTGGTCTGAGGGAAAACATGTATGTGTTGATGTAACTGGAGTCTCTCCGTTGGTAGGGTTGTGGAATGGTGACTTTGAGGTAGGAGAAGCAGCTAAGAGAGCAGCGACAGGGAAGATGGATGATAAGAGCCCAAAACTGTAGTTTTAACCTCTTAATAATACTACTTTTAGACCAATTATGCGAGTAATAAATAAGAGTTAATGCTAATTACGTGTTTTTATGTATTCCAGGCATGGAACTCAATTATGTGCAGAAATGTGCCACTTTGGCGATATAAAGGAGCAAAGGACTGGTTGCTAAGAAGTTATGTGATAAAGGCCAAGATTCAAGGAGACAAGGCCTTTATGAAGCCCGATCAAAAGCTGAAAAGTCAACACGGGCAGAAATAATGCACAAGTCAGCAGAACTTCCGAAGACCATATCTTTGGACTCAAGCCTCGGATTTGGCCTACCTTACGTCAAAACGACCGGCTTGGAAAGAGCTTTCCAATGGTCCAAGCCTTGACCCAATCAGAGGAGCAGAAGTGGACGAAAAGTCTGCTGAAGTTAAAGCCAGCTGAAACAGGCTCTGTGGACTGAAGAAAGTGGGCTTTGGGCTCGATTTTCCGGCCCAAAACATGGCTCCTCAGCCCATGCACGAAATTGTGGATCTGGTCTCCTCCTTTACATAAAACAAGACTTAGTTCTTAAAAAAAAATAGTTAGATAGCTTAGAATAGAAAGTAGCCATTAGAATAGCTTGTAAATCTAGTTTTTGAATTTCAATGAATAATTAATTAGTTTCATTCCTCATTTTAGATTAATTATTTGAATCATTGTTCTTCATTCATTAGATAAATAAAATAGTAGTTCTTGTTAAATTTGATTTTGTCATTTAAATTTGTTTAGATCTACTTTCAATTATTGTTTGTTATTCATTTCCTAGTTATTAATTTGGATTTCAATTCTTGAGTAGTTAAATTAGTAAAGTTCAAATCTTTATATTATGTCTAGTTTTAATTCAATTGGAAATGATAGTTTGATGAATCAAGGCTAAACTTCCATTAGAGGGGTTTGATGAAAACTTGATTGTGTAGTATAGAATCGTTGTAAGAATCTATTCCACTATAGAAGGTCGTTGATTCGCCATGAGAACGGGTGGACGACCTCACATGCTAGTTATGAATTGGTAGAAATGCCATGTATAATTAAGGATTAGAATGACCAATTCTTACCGTAAGAACATAAGAATTGGTTTACAACAAGTCTATGCTAGTTTATTAAGTTGGATTCAAGGTGGAATCAAATTCTCCTAATTCTTTATCTAGATTCAACTCACTACAACAGAAAAGACATTTAAAATCACTCCATAAGTGATGTCAAAAATATATGACATCACTTTTGCAAGTGATGTAACTAGTGGCGACGTGAAAAGTCAGGGTTTTCCACATCACTTTTTAAACGATGTCTACAAGTGATGTTACTTCACATCACTTTTTAATTGATGTCCACAAGTGATGTTATAACTTTGCATCACTTTTTAATCGATGTCCACAAGTGATGTTATAACGTTGCATCACTTTTTAATCGATGTCCACAAGTGATGTTATAACGTTTAACATCACTTTTTAAGTGAAATCAATAAGGCCGATTAACATCACTTAGGAAGTGATGTTTCATTCAGATTCCAAATTACTTGTAAAGTGATGTGAAATAACTCTATAAATCACTTTAAAAGTGATGCCCCATTTATCAAAATAATAATAAAAATAATAATAAAAAAATAAAATTGTCAATATCATCCCAATATAATACCATTTTCCTGGTCATTTATCATCAAATAAAGATGAAACGTATCTTAAAATCATATTCATCACGCAAATATCATCTCCAATTACAAATATTACACTATATACAAAAAATTATAACGAGCCAACATACACTACAACAACTATGACATATGACATCCCTAACTTTACATCACTCTCAATGAAGTGATATCATAAGAAAACTATGACATCACTTTTCTCAGCATGTGATGTAATAATTATCACAATTTTTTTTAACATCACTTATTTTAGAAGCTGATGTAGTGGAGTTGTACAACATCATTTTAATTAGTGATGTCGTGATAGTGATGTAGTAACACTTTTTTACATCACTCGCTGTGTCACTTATAAAGTGATATAATATCTATGCATTCAACATCACTCTCTAAAGGTGTTGTCACTCACCGTGTCTCTTATAAAGTGATGTAATATCTATGTATTCAACATCACTTTAAAAGTGACTTTGCCAAGTTTTCAAAATCACTTATAATGTGACTTCCAAAAGTCTTATTATTAATATACATCTTAATTAAGTTAATTAGTTAGAAAAAGACCATCTAAAAAATTAGGTTAAATAGAAATGAAATATGGTCTTGTGATGGTTTGTAGACTAACCGCCCTTAAATGAAAAATAGAAAATAAAAAACCGCGACCAATACCCAAATGGCTTAAACCCCATAAGCAAGGTTCGGCCCATATATTTATAAGACCTAATACATATGAAAATTAAGAATGGAACTCGCCCTCACTTCTAAATTTTGGGGATTTTAGGGATGATCTTCAATATTTTATTTTCCAAAACCCTAATAGTCTTTCATTGAACTAAAATCGGAGATTGATCGTCACGACAACCAGAAGGGCACTCTTCCTGCTAAAGATATATCTAAACTAGAGAAGCCTCTCATACAAGTTCCATATTTTGTTTCCATAGTTATTGTATTACTTGGATGTGTTCTAGCATTTTCGCTGATTGCTTTTGCAAAAGGGAGTCCTTCAACAATCTTAGAAGCAAATGCAAAGTCAGGTTTCACTGCCGCATTCACATTGATTTTTGTTTCTGAAATCGGAGACAAGACATTTTTTCATTTTTCATCCCGGAAATAAGTAGAGACGTAAAAAAGAAGATTCATTAGCTTCAAAAGAATGCAGTAATCTGGATGATAGTTGCTCAAGCACGGATAGTGAAGATCTAAGTCCACCTTCAACTGGTCTAAGTTTTCAACCATGGATGGCCGAAATTCTTACTTCAAGCCACTCATCGTTAAAAAGTTCTGATGAAAGCTCGAAAAGGCTCAAGAACATTCATTCTTCCACAGCCAAAGTTTTGGTGGAGAAATTCTCAAAACTTGACCGTGAAGGACTTGGAAGACTCAACTATAGGCAGGATGTTGAGTTTGGTGGTAATGTCAGAGAATAAGTGTCATTATCCAGAAGCGCACCTCCTGGACCGCCCCCATTGTATTCAATATGTCAGCACAAGGCTCCTGTATTTGGGAAACCTCCAAGGTGGTTTAGTTATGCTGAGCTTGAACTTGCTACCACTACACCATAATAGAATATTTGTAACACACACCTTTTTGGCTTTGTAACACTTTTTGCCGTTGGTAAGCTGCCTACGCTTTATAACCATTAAGAATGCCGCTAAGTGTTACATTAATTCAAAAGGATTTCTAAAATTATTTTGAAACACTTTATAATTGGACCAAACCGTGTGAAAAAGGTTGCAAATTTAAAAAACCAAAAACACTTCGAAATTTCGTGAGAGGGAAAAGAACAAAAAATCGCGCACATTTATTATTTCCTCAAACCAGAAAACATAACACTCTCTTCCTCTAAACTTGGGTTTCCTTTACTTCTGTAGCATGCTCAATCTTCTTAACCCGGAAAACACTTCTTGTCTGTCTCTACTCAATCTCCTCTCTTGATGCCACTGTTCAATCTTCTCTGATTCTCTCTCACTGCAGCTCAATTTAGTAAGTATCTATTCACCATCCTCTTTATTTTCTAGGGTTTTCGTTCTTCAACTATCACTCATCTCTCACTTTCGAATTGTCTATTTTTGGTAGGGAATCCATTGCGAAACTAGGGTCAATACCAGTATAATTCGGTTTTTCTTGCTTCAAAGGTGAATTTTTTATTTGCTTACTTGCTTGAATTTACATGGTACTGCTTCATTTTATTTGAAATTAACAGTCCTTTTCTCTAATTGAAAATAGAATAAAAGTAAATATATAATTTTGTTTATATCTATATTTTGAATGTAACTATAACTGCAAAATTTTTATCTTTTGTTGCATTCATTGCTTAAGAATACCCATTTGATTGGTTTCGGTTCTTTGTTTGATGCCCAATCCATGCTGTCCTTACAAGATGGATAGTAATTGAGTCTGATGAGTGAGTAAGAATCAACGTCTCTGATGAGTCTGCTGAAAACTATCACAAGATTTCTGATGACTTGATATGAATATAACTACTGAACTGATGAACACTGCTTATGGTACTCTTAAAGCAATATTGGTACTGGTTTATACATATCTTTGGATAAATTTTGATTATGTACTTAATTGGAAAGTAACTGATCCACCTTTATATCTTAAAATTATAGGGTCCCAAAATTATATAGTTTAGGCTTTAGGATTTGGATATTTAGCTAGACTTGTATGTTCAAAGTTAATTTAGTATGCATGCATGTGATGTGATTCTAGTTAATATAGTGATCCAAAACAGGTGGAGGTGAGAAATCTTGCAAAGGTATAATCAAGTTATAGAATCTTATATCTTGTATGTACTTTTAAATGAATTCTTGACTGTATATGAATATAGAGGCCATTATGAAAAATATTATACTTGGATGTCTTATCATTGAGTTCACAAATTATAATATGTGCCCAGCAAACAAACTTGATCATCCACAATGATCAAGATCACATGGTCTTTAATATACTTTAATGTAGGGATAAATGGGTCATTGTTTTTACTCCTATTCTTGCTCTTATTTTTATCTATTCTTAGAATCAGACCATGTACGTGAGTTTAGTTTTGGTTGTGATTCGGGTAATTTGCATGCAGTATTTGAATTCCATGAGCCATCTTGATGGCATTTAACTCAGACCAAGCATATAATGATGTTCATTATAAAACTAGCTAGTTAATCTGTTAATGTTTTACGCCTAGTCTAAAGTTCGTCAGTGCTATGCTGTCACATTGCCTACTTCCATTGAACACAGTTCATATGAGTCATCTTGTTAGTAATTTTATGACTTTCAGTTAAAAGTGTGAGGGGTATATTTTAGTTTGAGTCATCTGGTCAATTGTTGTAAAGAGCCCAAATCCTTTTCTCTTTACTTCGTTTGTTACTGAAATACCAACTCATTTAGTCCAACAGACATTGAGTCACTCTTGAAAAGATTGATTGTTTCCATATCCTCAAAGAATACACTACTCCCCTTGAAAAGATTTATCATATGAACGTGTCCTACGAACGGGTGCCATTATATTAAATTATTCTAAAAAATATTAGCAACTATGCATAGCTATAAGATATGAAAATTATATTAATTACTCATTTAAATTTCTTGCACCACTCTCTATAAAAAGGAAGCACCAAACCTTGATACACTACAACATAAATGACATTTCCCATCACTTAAAAAGTGATGTCAAAAGTATAAGACATCACTTTTGAGAGTGATGTGAATGGTGGCGACGTGAAAAATCAGGGTTTTCCACATCACTTTTATAACGATATCCACAAGTGATGTTACTTCACATCACTTTTTAATTGATGTCCATAAGTGATGTTATAACTTTGCATCACTTTTTAATCGATGTCCACAAGTGATGTTATAACGTTTAACATCACTTTTTAAGTGAAATCAATAAGGCCGATTAACATCACTTCGGAAGTGACGTTTCATTACGATTCCAAATTACTTGTAAAGTGATGTAAAATAACTCTATAAATCACTTTAAAAGTGATGTTCCATTTATCAAAGTAATAAAAAAAAAATAATATCAAAATAATAATTTAAAAATAAAATTGCCAAAATCATCCCAAATATAATACACTATATACATTTTCCTGGTCATTTATCATCAAAATAAAGATGAAACGAAAATCATCTTGCAAAAATCATATTCATCTATACAAAGAACAAATATCATGGATAGCCGACCATCATATACAAAAACAAAACCATTGGAGACGATATTAACATGGTCAAAGATGTAAGGCTCAGTACTCCTATTATTTTCAAACTAGAACATGTGATGCATTAAATGAAGCGAGGAAGACCAAATGAATAGAGAATAAGAACAATCAAAGAAAATACTGTTTTGATTTAACATATATTTCTATTTGAAGATGTCATACTGTGCTAAGAAATTCAGCTTTCATTTCCGAAGCAAGAAGTTTCCTGATGAAAGAGCTGACAACATGAACAGCATAGGGATCTACAACCTCCATCATATCCATGATCTCCCCATCTCCAGGAAGAGTAAGCACCTTTGCGATGAATTCCTAAAAATTATCAAGTAGTAGTTAGAACTAATGAGTAACAGTATTTGGTTATGACATATCTACACAATATGATAGTCGGGTCTTCCAGAATACCCTTCCCAATATCAAGTAGGCAATTTAAGATCTCCTTATTTACTTAATTTAGAAATACCTCCCTTACTAAATTTAGAATAAGCCCCACTTTTATTAATATATCGTTGTTTTCCGGGAGACTTTGTCTCATTAGCTGCTTACTTGTTCCCAGAAATGATGCATCCAGGTTTCTTCCGACGCAAACTTATTCAAGCTTGTAAGACTGACAAAGATGTACTTTGTATTGATGAGAAATCAATATGGATATAGCAACATTTGAATGTATCATAAAGGCCTTCGAGCTTTAACCCTTGAAAACAAAGTACTGCAAGTAGAAAGAAGCAACATATCCCCAATGAACCAGCAAGAAAAAGAGAGAGGAGCTCTGCTAGGATACTAAATCTGCAAAGACATACTCAATTGAGTGAAACGTTTATTAAAATGGAAAAAAAAGTGTTTGTTGGCAAAGAAAAGAAAGAACCTTATAAATGAGGCTGCAGGAAGGCAGGATGTCGTAACATCTTATAAATAACAGATGTAGTGCATCCTGATATGATGCAACAGACGACTAGATGCAAGAGAGGGCGAACCAGTGCTGTCGCGACAAATAGTCCTGCACGTCCAGCTTGGCTATATGTCAACCAAGATACCACTTGTTTTCATATATTTTATCTATTTCACATAATAAGATAGATAGATAGATAGATTCGAGGGATAGAAGGTTAGATTTATGTTCAAGTACTATATATTTGGCACTAATTATAAATTGTAGAGAAAATATATGAACCAGTGGACTGCAGAGGGAGTGCAGGCAGCATTTTCAAGTCTCACAAGCTTACAACTGTCCAACTGGTAAGGCTAATTGTGGAGAAAATTAGAATAATTATTGCTAAAATAGAAGATCATCAAATTCTTGCAATTCTAAGGAGGATTGATTCGATTTCATATGGTTCAGCACTCACTTTACATTTCCATTTACAACCAATTTTTACTTTTAATAACATAGGTCAATAGAAACTCTTTTGATCAAATACACCGTAAGTTTTTCTTGAGAGGAGAGTGAAAGCCAAGGCTGACAAAAAGTAACCAAAGATGTAGAAAGTGCCTTAACAGTGAAAGTGACTTAGTTAGGACTCTAAATATACTAACACAACTTCACACAATAGGCTCTCAATGCCCCATCAAGTAAAATGTATCATACCGGTCCTCGTGCCCCAAGGCAGAACCTGGACACAAAAAGCCAATCCAGGAAGGCATTCAGAGTGATAGCACCCAAGCTAATCAGAAAAGGCTGTTTCCCATCTCCTAAAGCATAAAACACCATGACTAACAACTCTCGGACAATATAGAATGGGGAATCAATAACATCTATTTTATACACAAAAAGTTTCATGATGTAGAAATTTTTAGTGGATTTAGTTCATTCATCTGTTTGGCAAGAATCAACTTGAAACAATTTAGTTTATGAAGAATAAACTACCCAGAGAAACAGGTATACAGTGCCTCAGTAATTGGTATGCAACTATACAACTGTTAGAGTTCTAAGAGGAAGGCCAGTCCGCCCCGAGGGAGATGTCCCACAATGTTAGTAAATATATATATGTCCCACAAGAAGGAAAACTCACCATAGATTGTCGGAGGAAGAGTTCCCAGAGTTAGGCTTTCAAACTCAATATATTGTATTTGGTACTTTCTAATGTAATCTGCAAATATTGGTTCTGCCGTGCTCTTTATCATACCACATATAGCCTGTACAGAACAAGATTGAACAACAAGTAATAAGAGAGGAAGAATAACCAACCAAAACAAGATGTAATCCTTATCTCAGTTTCCAGTACAAGGCATGAGGTACAGTTATGCATATACTTATTAATTGATTATCTAAACTTAAAAGCACCTTATCGAGGTAGGGCCACATATTAGATAGAAACTTATTCACCAGTCCACCTAAAAATATCACAAAAAGGAAATCAATCACTGTGTGGAAAGAAAATACCGTAAGTCCAAAATATCAGTCAGTGCACAACAAGAAATTAAAAGAATCTCCATTAACTTCAATACTCACTCTATCATAATCCAAATTTTTATCCATTGAGGAATCTCATCCAAAAGATCGTGCAAGGCATTTGAATCGAATTCATGAAGTGGTTTCATGCCAGCCCAATGTCTCGTAGCTCCCACGAAGGCTTACTCTCTTTGCTTCCATCGATTAAATTCTTATCAACTAGAATTGAATTGCTTTTGAAACAACCTTTGTGATGGTTTCCATCAAATTGCTTACTGTTTTGGTAAAGATGGGTTAGAGCTTAGTGAGTTAGTGCTTGATTGGAACAACCTTGGTGGTGAGATCTTTGTGCTTAATTGAAGGAAGAAGGCTTTGCAACAGAAGGCTCGATTGGTCGGTTTGAAGTTAGAGGTTGGATTGAAACAGATGACGGATGAAGAGCATAACCAGTTTTCTCGGTTTGTTTTTGGGTTGGGCTATTTTTGGTGAAAAAAAGAGTCCAGAGGTTTTTTATTTTCTATTTTTTGTTTAAGGGGGGCTAGTGTCGCAAACCAACCGCACACCTGTTTCATTTCTATTTAACCTAATTTTTTTCCATTGTTTTTTTCTAACTAATTAACTTAATTAAGATGAGGTATGTTAATAATAACATTTCTGAAAGTGGATATAGATTTCGAAAACTTAGCTAAGTCACTTTTAAAGTGATGTTGAATATATATATAGATATTACATCACTTTATAAGTGACACGGTGAGTGACAACACCTTTAAAGTGATGTTGAATACATATATATTACATCACTCTATAAGTGACACGGCGAGTGACGTAAAAAAGTGTTACCATATCACTATCACGACATCACTTATTAAAATGATGTTGTACAACTCTACTACATCAGCCTTTCAAATAAGTGATGTTAAAAAAAGATTGTGATAATTATTAGAGTTTATGACTATTTAGTACCACGAATTTTCGTTTTTTTTTCTAAATGGTACCCGAACTTTGTTTCTCGCCTATTCGTACCATGAAGTTTCAATTTGTTTCAATTTAGTACATCAATTAATTTTCTATCCAACTCCGTCCAATTTCACTAACGGTGTTAGCACTATTTATGTGAATAGTGTTTTTTTTAAAATTCAAATTTTGAAAAAAAAAAAAAACAAAAAACACTATCCACACAGCACTATTCATGTGAACAGTGTTTTTTTAAAACAATTTTTAATCAATCATAAAAATTAATTCTTTAATGAAAAATAATAATAAAACACTATTCACGTGAACAGTGTGTGTGTGTTTTTTTTGTGTAATCTTTAATCAATCTTAAAAAATAATTTTTTAATGTAAAATAATAATAAAACACTATTCACGTAAACAGTGTGTGTGTGTTTTTTTTGTGTAATCTTTAATCAATCTTAAAAATTAGATTATTTAAAAAAAAAAAAAAAAAAAAAAAAAAAACTGTTCATGTGAATAGTGAAAACACTATTCACATAAATAGTGTTTTTATTATTTTTCATTAAAGAATTACTTTTTAAGATTGATTAAAGATTTTTTTTAAAAAAAAAAATGTTCACATGAATAGTGACAACAATATTCACATGAATAGTGTTTTTTGTTTTTTTTCAAAATTTGAATTTTTTGAAAAAACACGGTTTACTTGAATAGTGAAAAACACTGTTCACGCAAATAGTGTTGTGTGAATAGTGCTAACACCGTTAGTGAAATTGGACCGAAAATTAACTGATGTACTAAATTGAAATAAATTGAAACTTCGTGGTATGAATAGGCGAGAAACAAAGTTTGGGTACCATTTAGAAAAAAATGTAAAAGTTCGTGGTACTAAATAATCATTAACTCTAATTATTACATCACATGCTGAGAAAAGTGATGTCATAGTTTTCATATGACATCACTTCGCTAAAAGTGATCTAAAATTAGTGATGTCATATGTCATATTTGTTGTAGTGACTCTTAGTATTCTGTCATTCCGTTATTTGTATCTTGTTATTTGAATTCACATCGTAGTATTAAATTCCCTTCGTAAATCTCTCATTGACCTTGGATAGACTATCAATTATAGAAAACTTGAATGCTAAAGGACTAGCTAGGAGTGGAACTGATAAGAGCCCAAAACTGTAGTTTTAACTCCTTAATAATACTACTTTTAGACCAATTATGCGAGTAATAAATAAGAGTTAATGCTAATTATGTGCTTTTATATATTTTAGGCATATAACTCAATTATGTGCAGAAATGTGCCACTTTGGCAATATAAAGGAGCAAAGAGTTGGTTGCTAAGAAGTTATATGATAAAGGCCAAGGTTCAAGGAGACAAAGCCTTTATGAAGCCCGGTCAAAAGCTGAAAAGTCAACAAGGGCAGAAATAGTGCACAAGTCAGAAGAACTTCCGAAGACCATATCTTTGAACTCAAGCTTTGGATTTGAGCCTACCTTACATCAAAACGACCGGCTCGGAAAGAGCTTTCCAATGGTCCAAGTTTTGACCCAATCAGAGGACCAGAAGTAGACGAAAAGTCTGCTGAAGTCAAAGCCAGCTGAAACGGGCTCTGTGGACTGAAGAAATTAGGCATTGGGCTCAATTTTCCGGCCCAAAACATGGCTCCTCAGCCCATGCACAAAATTGTGGATCTGGTCTCCTCCTTTACATAAAACAAGACTTAGCTCTTAAGAAAGATATAGTTAGATAGCTTAGATAGAAAAGTAGCCATTAAAATAGCTTGTAGATCTAGTTTTTGAATTGAATTAGTTAAATTAATTAGTTTCATACATTGTTTTAGATTAATTCTTTGAACCATAGTTCTTCACTGATTAGATAAATAAAATAGTTATTTCTTGTTTATTTCGATTTTATCATTTAAAATTGTTAGATCTAAATTCAGTTGTTGTTATTCAATTCTTAGTTATTAATTTAGAATTCAATTATTGTTAGTTAAATTTAATAAAGTTATAATCTTTATATTACGTCTAGTTTTAATTCACATCGTAGTATAATTCCCACCATTGCTTTCATTAGACTTTGAATAGATTAGTCAATCTAGGAAACTTGAATGCTAAAAAACTAAGAATGGAACAAACTTTTTACTCCACTCTATTTCGATAGAATTGAGAGTATAGAAATCTTTGATAGCAACACGTAATTAAGTTTAGTTTCACTTGCGTTTTGAGTTTCATCGTTCATTTCGTAGGTAAATTATTCAATTTTACGTATATCAGGAACGAATCTTCTATTCCAACTCTACGTCAATAGATTCGAGAGTAGAAAACAAATATCTTTGATAAGTCTAGTATAAGCAACAGTTTATAGTTTTACTTTCGTTTAGAGTTCATCGCTTTATTTGTGAGTAAAACTATCTTTTTATGAGTTATCAAATGGCGTTACTGCCATCTTAGTACTCTGTAGCATTGTTTTCTTTAGAATTGATAGTTTTTCAAAGTTCCATAACCCACCCACCCTTGTTTGATTATCACTGTGGTTGTCCGTTTCAGCACTGAAATTTTCCTAGAAAAATTACTAGGAGCGACCACCATACAGGCAAGCCAAATTGGAGCACTCGCACCCACATGCCCGGAATTCCACTTCAAGCCCGAAGCGACGCCCCTACCAAGGCTAACTTGAGCGACGACCGCCCACGCCTAGAATTCCACTTCAAGCCCTGAGCGTGACCTGCACCGGCCCCAAGGCTAACTTGAGGCGACTGCCCCCGCTGGAAATCCCGGCTTGACTGAGTAGCGACTTGCGCCTAGCTTAGGCCTATTCTGAGCGCGACCGCGCCCTCTGCTGAAACTACCCGATTTCCACAGGTTTGATTCAAACTTCCATTTCTTCAAGATTTTCAGTGTTCTAACTTGTTATATACACTGAGCACGCATAAACAAGACGCTATTCATAAGCGAAGCAAGGAGGCTTTCAGGTACTCTTTTCTTCAACACCTCGCATCTTTTGTTAGAGGTTCATACTAGCATATCAGGATTGTTTGGAGTGTTATTGTGTTTCATTAAGATTGGTCTTAGCCTTGCATGAGATTAACGTCAGGCCGAAGAAAAACGCCTAACGTAATTAACCGACAACGACAACAAATACGTCTTTCTAGTATACCACTCACTACATCTCTAACTAATATACCACACATACCACCTGAAGCAATGGCTGAAGAAAGAGAGTCTCCTCTCTTTGACTTTTACAGAGCCTTGAACGATAGCCCTAAATCTTGCATCGTTCTATCAGACCTAGTGGGGGATTTCCGAATTCCCCCGAATATATTTAATTTGTTACCCATTTTTCATGGGTTAGACTATGAAAAGCCTTATCAGCACATGCGTAGGATTGACCAAGTCCTTACTATATTTCACCATCCTACGATTGGTGCTGAACAAATTAAACAAAGGGTATTTGATAAGAACCCAAAACTGTAGTTTTAACCCTGTAACAGTCATACTATTAGACCAATTATGTGAGTAATAATTAAGAGTTAACACTGATTACGTGTTTTTATGCATTTCAGGCTTCAAAGTCCATTATGTGCAGAAATGTGCCACTTTAGCGAGATAAAGGAGCAAAGGTCGGTTACTAAGGAGTTCCGTGATTAAAGGCCAAGATTCAAGAAGACCAGCCTTTCTAAAGCCCGGTCAAAAGCTAAAAAGTCGACGCCTTGCAGTGTAATCATCACGGTCGTAGCGAGAACTTCCGGCGTCGTATCTTTGGACTCAGACCTCGGAATGGGGCCTACCTTATGTCAAAACGACCGGCTCGGAAAGAGATTTCCAATGGTCCAAGCTTTGACCCAATCAGAGGAGCAGAAGTGGACGAAAAGTCTGTTGAAGCCAACTATAGCTGAAGAGGCCTTTTTGGACTGAAAGAATTGGGTTTTGGGCCTGATTCTCTGGCCCAAAATATGGCTCCAAGCCCATGCACGATTTTTGGATCTGAATGTATAAAAACCAAAGCTTCACTTAATGGTAGATAGATAAGGGTAGAGAATTAGGTTAGAAAATAAAGGTAGCTTAGAATAGAAAGTAGCCATTAGAATAACTTCTAGATCTATATTTAATTCTTTATGTTAAGTTTAGTTTCAAATCTAATTCTTGTTTTAAATTAAACTCTAGAATCATTATTCTTAATTAGATTGATTAATAAAATAGCTAGTTTGTTAATTTCGATTCTTGTCATTTACATTTGTGTTAGATCTGATTTCATTTATTACTTGTTATTCAATTCTTAGTTATTAATTAGATTTTAATTATTGTTTAATTTAGATTAGTAAATTTCAATTCTTTATATTATGTTTAGTTTTAATTTAATCGGAAATGATTGCGTAATGATTCTCGGCTAAACCTCCATTAGAGGGGGTTGAGAAGCCTTGATGAAAGCTTGATTCCGATTATCGTAGAGTCGTCGCAATTTCCTTTCCACTCTAGAAGTGATTAGTTCACCATGAGAATGGGTTTAATCGTTCACATGCTAGTTATGAATTGGTAGGAATGCCATGTGTAATTAGGGATTAGGAATAACCATATTGTTCTGCGAAGCAGTTCAATTCGGATTCTGACGATTAAATTCGTTAGTAGGATTACGTCGAAGTTAAGGTGGAATCAATCCCCCTCTAACTCCTTATCATAGAATCAACGTAGCATTCCCATAGTTGTTCTAATAGTCGACTAGTTGCATCTTGTGGGTAGTTGTATCGTAGTCTAGTTGCCACTTCGTAAATCTCTCATTAGACTTTAGAGTTAAGAGTACTTATACGTAGAGAACATTAACATGCAGAAGGACTAGGAGTGGAACGAACTTCCTACTCCACTATATCTCATAGGATTGAGAGTAGAATCTTTGATAAACATATAGGCTCTTAAGATAGTTTTAGTTTACTTACGTTTTGAGTTCATCATTCATTTCGTAGGTAAACTAAGCAATTTTATGTTTTATCAAATGGCGCCGCTGCCATCTTAGTTTCACATTCGCATTGTTTTCATAGTGTAAGTACTTTTCTTAAAGTTCCATTTCACCCACCCACCCTTGTTTGATTCATACTGTGGTTTTCCGTTTCATCGTTGAAAAATTCCGCGACAAAATTACACTTGGCCGATCAAGCCTATAAGGAGGCGCACTGCTACTATAGCTTGGAACACAAAGTAGCGACCAATTCTATGAGAGCGCGTGCCGCTTTGCTAATTTTTCCGAAATTCTACAGTTTTGACTCGAACTTTGATTTTTCAAGTTTTTCAGTATTCTAACTTGTTATATACACTGAACATGCGTAAACAAGACGTTATTCATAAGCGAAGCAAGGACGCAATCAGGTATTCCTTTCTTCCACACCTCGCGATCTCTGTTAGAGGTTTATACTAGTATATCGAATTGTTTGGAGTGTTGGCGTCTTTAGCTAAGTTTGGTTTTAGCCTTGTATGAGATTAAGGTCCGCCAAACAAAACACCGAACGTAATTACCCAACAACGCCAACAAACAAGTCTATCTAGTATACCACCCACTACACCCCTAGCTACTATTTCACACACATCACCTGACACAATGCCTGACGAAGAAGAGACTCCTCTCTCTGACTTCTACAAAGCCTTGAGCGATAGCCCCAAATCTTGCATCGTTCTAGCGGACCCGGTGGGGGATTTCGAATCCCCAAATATTTTAATTTGTTACCCGTTTTTCATGGATTAGACCATGAAAAACCTTATCAGCACATGCGTAGGATTGAACATGTCCTAATAACATTCCACCATCCTACGGTTGGTGGGGAACAAATTAAACTAAGGGTATTCCCTTTCACCTTAGCCCGATAAAGGCGTCTTGGTTAAGCTGCCGGGCGCCTAATTACGTGGACTCGTGGGCTAAACTTGTTTAGTTTGTTTATGGAACATTTTACCCACCCCTAAAGACGGATGAGATGCTTTCCAAGATTCATTTCTTTCGACAAAATCCTCATGAAATATTTTCAGAGGCTTGGAATCGTTTCACCGATCTCCTTATAGAGTATCCACATCATAACTTAGTGAAAGACATGTTAGTTCATGCCTTTTTCAAAGGACTTCTACACCACCATAAAGAATTCCTAGACATAATGAATGGGGGTAGTTTCTTAAGCAAAGGAGCCTCGGAGGCTTATAAATTTTTAGAGGATCAAATTAAGCGAAATAACAACTGGGGGGTTGTGATGATATCCACCGCTCCGCTAGTTCATCAAATACAGTTAAGGCCGCCGGTATGTTTGAAATTAAACATGATCCCGAGCTTAAAACTCTAATCGAATCACTCACTAAAAAGGTAGAGGCCATTTCTGTTCAACAAAAGCCTATCCCCATCATGAATGTAAATTCAAATCCATGTAGTTTTCATTTGGAGCCACGAGCATCCCGACTCCCAGCGTCCTATAGCCTATGAACAGGGCTTGTTCCATTAATAGTGAACCTAACGCCCCTTGAGACAAAATCCCAACCGGTTGGAGAAATAACCAACACGCCACACCTCCGGGGTATAATAATCAATATGTTAGGCCAACACAAAGTTTTAACCAAGCTCCACCACGACAAGGGCGGTCGGGGTAATTTTAATAATTATAACAACCAAGTGCAACCTCGACAAGGTCAAGCACAAGGTCAAGGTAGTTATAATAATTATAATGCTAATAGAGGTATCGTTTAGGTAAATAATAACTATCAAAATCCACCCATAAATAATTCACGTGAAATAGTTCAAATCCACACCACCCGTGACTACTACACCCACACAACCGGATCGTCTTGACACCTTCATATAAGTAAGCCAAAACTTTTCCAAACCATGGCTCAATCTAACCAACGGCTTCTACAATCCGTTAATAATTTAACCCAACAGTTGGCTCAAGATAAAGCCCAACCCAAAGGTGTGTTTCAGTCACGAAATACCTAATCCTAAAACAACAAATACAGCCTTTGAGGTAACCGATAATACTAGTAATGAATATGAAAATGTAGGTGAGCTAAAGGCCATCACCACTCTCGCAGAGTGGTTGATAACAAAGTAACTATGCCTATAGTTACCCCACCAGTAGCCCCTACACCTGCTATTTTACTAGATACCGAAATAGAAACTGAAGAGCCTACCATTGTAGAGGTACCACTTACAACACAACCTAAGAAACTGAAAGCCACGGTTAAACATCCAGGTGACACTATTGCTAAATATAGACAGAAACCACCGTTTCCACAAAAATTAGCTGTGTTAACTAGGGATACAAATTATGAGGAGATTAGGGACGTTTTCAAGAATCTAACTATAAACCTTCCCTTCCTCGAAGCTATTAAAAAGCTACCACACCATGCTAAGTTTCTTAAGAAATTGTGTACTACTAGGCATAAGACCAATATACCAAAAGACACCTTTTTAACAGAACAATTCTCAACTCTATCTGAACATAATGGAATTGTTAAGTACAAGGACCATGGTCGTCTTACTGTACAATGCACCTTAGGAGATTCTTATACGACGACCGCGTTATTAGACTTGGGGGCTAGTGTTAACTTACTCCCATTTTATTTGTATATACAAATAGGTCTAGCGAGATGCAACCCACTAAAATGGCGTTGCAATTAAGCGATCGGTCTATTAAGTATCCTAAGGGTGTGGTCGAAAATGTTCGGTAAAAGTTCAGGATTTTTACTATCGGCTGATTTTGTCATCCTCGATACGAAGTCGTTAGCGACTCTGTCCCGATCATCTTAGGGCGTCCTTTTCCGGCAATTGCCAATGCGCTCATTAATTGCGCGATGGTTCAATGTCCATGTCTTTTGGCCATCTTGCTGTTGAAGTCAATGTTTTAAAACAAAGAACCGCAGTTACCCTATTCGATACATGGATGGAGAGGTTAGCATGATCGAGCTTTGCTTTCGAGATTATTTCAACAACACGCGTTCCCGATAATCATATGCCCAAATTTCTTTCATTTGGAAGTTCAGGACTCAACATTTCCATCCCTACACTAGTCGATACACATATTACGGATGAGGATGAGATAGATGACTTTCTCAAAGATGTAGAGGACTATCATAGTAACGAGGATATGACCAATCTAGATGAGCAATTCGATGAGTTTCTTAGAGCAGGTGATAATTCACCCTATCAAGAACTACTTTCCATAACATCCACCTCGACTTCCCTCCTTTCACCCTTTCAAAGGAATCTCGAGTTTGCACTCGATCCTTTTGTTTCTTCTGTGCTTCATAAGTTTTTAAATCCACCTAGTAAACAAATACTTCAGAAGACAAAAGCGTTTGACACCTTCATTTTCAGACTTGAAACAGTCCCTACACACACCATGAATGAGTTTTGTGCTAAAACCACATCCTCATTGTTTACATGCTGTCCTTCTACAACTTATCCATATCCACCATATTCTCCACAACCATTCACTTTTTCACACTTATTTACTAGAACACCCACTCGTTCAAAAATGAAAAAGAAGGTACATGCTAGGTTACGTAATAGGGTTATCCGACTTCGCTTTCAATTCACTAGGTTGCGTCATAGGAAATCTTGGTGCTTGATTGTGTTTGGATATGTTTTCTGTGATATTTATTTATGGAATGATCTACAACTATTTTGGTTGTTGATATATGATAAACTGCATGTTCATACATATGTTTAGATAAAGTCTCGAGTATCTGACTATAAACGACTCAACTTTTGTGTTTGGTGCATTTCCTTTCATTTCCATATATTGGTGGCGCACCATTAAGGTAACGGGCCCTCCCTATGGAGTGTGTGGCTGTAAATCTTTGGATCCTAAGTCCACGTTTGACATAATTCACATTTTCCACTCTTGCATGTTTTTCGGATTTTTTTAGTCATGTTTCTCTATGGGGTGAATTATGTTTCTTGTTTCTTGTTTATTGTTTTTCTTTTAAAATATATATATATATATATATTAAAGAATAAACATAGTAATCTAGGAAGTCTCGGGAATCTGACTTTAAAAGACCCACTGCTAAAAACAAATTTTCTAAGCTTTGTTGTAAAAAATTTGTTTGGGGATGGGGTGTTCGTGTTTTCGTCCTAGAATGTTTATGTCCCATTACAGTTGCTTAGGCCGTTTAATTGTATTACGATCCGGGTTGACATAATCTTGAATTTAGAGATCAGTCGTTCGCATAACGTACGTCAGGCACGCACTTCGAGGCGTTTTCCACTATCTTACATGTCATCCACTGTCGAAATAGAGTGTTTTATGGATCATTGGATTTGAAATTCTCTTCTGATCATTTCCATATCTCATTCGTAAAAATCGGACCGGTAACGAAGCGGCAATTTTGATTTGAAGTTTCGCGAAAAAATCAAAAAATTCACAAATTTCGATTTGGGCTTGGGCCCAACCCGCGCCCACCGACAGCGCACCCGCGCCCTTACCTTCACCATCAGTTCATCGTTTTTTTCCACAAACCGCCATTAACAAAGCTTCAAACCCGACCAAAAAAGTAAATTAAAAACAAAACCTAATTAACCCACGCCCACAATCCAAGACCCAACCCAAATCTACTCCAACCGCGCCGCCCCACAACCTCCACAAATTTACATCAACAAAAACCACCGGAAAATCAAAATAAAAAAAAAAAAAATCGGTGCTGCCGCGTTACCACACCACCACCACCATCGTTCTTTTTAGTGAGGTGTCCCTCATTGCTTCCCCCTACCTTCTACAAACCTCAAACCGTATTCAAACTTCCAATGGCTCAACAACGCCGAATTTTGCCGGAGCAAGCTTTTACTGGCGACCACTTCGCTACCGCTTTTACGGTGATGAAATGATCGATGAGAGACTGGAATAGTTTGTGGTATTTTCGATCGAAGCCTATTACCACGAAGACTTAGTCCGACGGTTCTACAATACGAGGGAGTTGGAGGGACTAGGATTTTGTTATGGTGGCGAAGAGGAGGAAGGAAGTGACTCATTGGGTTGTTGGTGAGATTCTAGGCATTCCGCCTAGAATCCATCCGATGTCATGTTGCAAGAGTCCCAATATAATGGGGTAGAACCATTAATGAGCGTGATAGTTACGAAGGAACTACAACGCGAGATCGCATTGTGTTCGCCGATCATCCCTCGAACCAACTCCGGGCCGCATTTCGGTGGATTGGTCGGAGCGAACGCCCGGGGAAGGAGAAGGTCGGCGACATCGGCCTGAACTGCCTCCACATCTTATGGATACTCCAGGAGCAGAAGTACGAGTTCTATATCTTGGAGTTTTTGCTTAGCATGATTAGGGGAGTAGGGAAGTCTGTTGCACCTCTCCCTGTGTTGATAACCAAGATCATCTTGAAGTTGAGAGCAGCAAAGCGCCCGATAGGTCTTACATCACCCTACACCGAAATCCTCGCATCTATAAGGAGTGTGTCCAACGAGTTTGGAGGTTGCCTGAGGATAAGGTAGAGGACGAGGAGGATGGGGAAACGAGAACGCCGAGGAGGATGGGGGAAATGAGAATGCCTCGGAGGATGAGGAGGACTTGACTTGTTTTGATGCGGATGCCCTATAGAGGTGTTGGTCAGATGCAGAACGCATGGCCGTAATTCATCGTGGCATGCGTTCGCTCAACACTATCTGCGAAGACCTCCGGACTCGACAGGCAACTATCCATCATAACTTTGAGATCCGTACCCAGAGAGAGAATGAGAGGTGGGAACAGATGAGGGCCGAGTTAGAAGCTCAGCGCCAGTTCCGGACCGACATGCTTGCACGATTCCCACCTCATGGGGATTCTCCTTCTGAGGACACACCATCGAGGCATGAGCGTCGTCGCCGAAGGACGAATGGTGCTGGCCCATCGGGAGCTCAGGAGCCATCTCTGGAGCGTGTGCCCTCCGCTACCAGTACTGGAGTGGTTAGGAATAGTATCAATTGATGTTTCTATTTTTATTTGTAGTTTCATTATTGTTATTTATTTTAATGTAAGTTTTAATTTCCGTAATTTGAATTTTGTAGTGAAATTTACTTCGAATGAAAATTTTAATATAACGCGGTTATTTTCATTATGCATGGTTGTTTAATATTGATCCCACCTTCCCAAATTGTTTGGGGGTGGTTTTATCTATTCCAGCATGATTTTTATATGACCCTCGTCTTAGAATTTATTGCGGAGTCAAGGTGAACATATGGCCGTTTAGGCATATCTATGAATAAGTATCATGGTAGGATGAAATCTCGATTAAATAGGTAGATTCTATCATAAATTCAACCTAAAAGATACTAGGTTTGTTTTAGAATCAAGAAAGTGAGTTGTTTCCGTTTTCGGGTTTGGAAATTTCGGTATTTCCGAAAACTGCCGTAAAAACCTTTTAGCAACTTCCCGATCCGGTTTAGCAACTTAAAACCTATATAAACTTCATACATTCTACACTCACAACTCACACTACACCTAACCTCCATCACTCACCTTTCACTCCCCACGGTTCCCCGTTTTCGTCTCATTTTCCGAAGTTTCAAGGCAACGAAAGCGCACTCAAGGCTCTACAATTTTTTTTCATATTTTTTGTCGAGGCGCTTTTCGCTTTCAAGGTGAAAGCGACCAGCTCAAACACTGGAATTCAAATCTTGAGCACACTCGCTACGACTTCCGTGGACCGAAAAATTCTAGTTTTTGCGGATAGTTTCGGATCATTCGCAGCTAT
Source organism: Coptis chinensis (assembly GCF_015680905.1). Lineage (NCBI taxonomy): Eukaryota > Viridiplantae > Streptophyta > Magnoliopsida > Ranunculales > Ranunculaceae > Coptis > Coptis chinensis. The sequence goes on along the minus strand of NC_141456.1, from coordinate 36,749,769 downwards.
TCGAGCGTAATTTTGAGATGACATCTCCAACATTGATACCGGAACGGTCTTTCGAAGATTTGTTCCAAAGCACTACTTATGGTGCTTGGTTTTGTGGCGATCACATACGTTAATTTGGGAGCCGCTTATGGTAAGACACGATGCACTTTATTCTCCAACACTAGCATCTTATTTTTACGATAACTGCATTTTCTTTGAAAGACCAGATGGAGAACAAGTGTTCTCCATCAACATTGATAATGAACCAATGGAAATTACCAGGTTCTTGCTAGCATTTGTTCTTGGACTTGCTATGCCCGCTGAAATACAAGACCCATGGTGTTATTGGGTAGATAATATGTATGTCTACACTTATGAGTTTTTGCATGAGTCGTATGGGGCGGGCATTTTCCGTATCGAGGACCAAGGGGAATATAACGTCGCCTTTGGTAGCCTGTCCATGAACATAGGAACTGTTATGTTTTGGATCATGCTAAACATTTTAGGGGAATGGCGTTTTTCTTCTGTGAATGATGCCACTTGCAGCGTTTTCCTTGCTTTAGCCACGGGACGTATGTGTCATGACCTTCCCCGAACCTTGATGTCTAGTTTAGCTCGATCCCATAGCATGAGGCATAAGTACCTTCTTATGCCTGTTCTGATTTCCCGTATTATGCTATGTTTCTTTCCCGCTTTTTGTACACGTTTCACGGATTGGATTACGATCGATTAATCGCATGCGACCCACCAATAGTATTATTCGATCTTTCCGTAATGACTTGGCAAGGGTGGAGGATACAACCTCATCAGGTTGCACCCTACACCCCGTCCGGACCAAGTGGCTCTTAATAGGTTAGCAATAATAGATGATAAATGGCAGAAGCCCGACAAATTATCATGGCATGGCAGACTTTAAAGGAACCTCACTTCTTTATGGAAGAAGAGGATGAGGAAGATGATGAGTAATGCGGGAGATAAGGTAAGTTTTCATTCTATTTAGTGTCTACTTATGTCCCAAGCAATTTCATTCTTGTTAACCCTATAATGGGTAGAACTCTTATAGAGTTGAGTCAGTTTTTATTTCCTATATTAGTATGTTCTAACTTTGTTTTGCAGATGTTCCTGAATTTCACGCGCTTCAATGGTAATTTTCCTACCCTATTTATTTATATGCTTTGAGGACAAAGCATGCTTCTTGTTTGGGGAGGGGGGGCATAGAAACACGTGTAATTAAGGCATCTGTTAGGATATAGATATGTATGATAGGCATTTGTTTTCAAGTTAAAATTTCAAAAATTCAAAAATATAAATAAATAAGTTCATGCTATACACTTAGGAATAGTGGTATTGTTTTCCTTCTCTATGCTCTTAATAATCTAGAAGTCTCACGTAGCTTTTGCATTAGAATAATTTTTAGAAACTTAGGTTAATATGTAGGTAATAATCTTTGCATCTATCTATAAATATATTACATGAGTATCTATGATTGTTAGCAGTAAGTTTCTGAACTCTAGGCTAGAGTACTTATTCTACAAATCCTGTGAGAATATAGCCTAAAGCCTTATATGAGCGAAACATTTGAGAAATGACACAAGGGAGAAGTAAAATCCGGATAGAGAAATCAAACGTCCACTTGCTTGATCACTATGCCATATCCTAAGCGAGAATTTAGGCTCTCTTTGAATCGATATAGCCAGAAATTCAAACCTATGAATTATTTTCCACTAGTCGCCCCTCTGAGCCTTTCTTTAGCCTTTCATAAACCACAAATCCTTTACCCTGTTACAAAACAAAACAAAATAAAAAATTCAACCCACCCAATTTAGATAAGTCTGAAAATAGAATGAGGAAGAAAGAAGAAGAGAAAAACTTGTGTAAACAAAAGTTAGTTAATGGCTTCAAAAAATAAAGAAAAGAAGTTTCCATCCAAAGAAAAGAAAAATAAAAATAGAAATAAAATAAAAACTCCAAAAATAGAATAAAAGGGAGTCAAAAGCCAAAGAAAAAAAAAAAAAAAAAAAAATATGGCTAAGGATGGAAACAAAGTGTAGAAGCAAAAGTAAATAACAAGGTTTTCTCTAGTTACATAATCTGAAGACTCTATTATCTCAGACTTGTCCTTTTTGAATATCATTTCCTTCCTTCTTAAACCATCTCCTAACCCCCGCAACACCTAATAAAGACCTCTAGCTTAATTAGGAATAGGTTAGTGTGATAGTAAGTGGCAGATGTGTTTGATCGACTCCGGCTTCCTTGTTGTTATTGAGATTGTAAGGTAAAGTGTGCCTTTCGCATTAATCGGAGTAGTGAAACTTGAGTGGAAAATTCATAGTGTTGTATCTTGACTATTATTGTGAGAACCTACTTAAGGACGCTTATCCCGAAGTTTTAAACAAACCCGCTAGGCATTTCATAGTATTACTCATTGTATATATGTTTATTGTAGATGATTGATTATTATGTATATATTAGCTTAGGTTTCGACTTGATTACTCTATATGCATTTCTAGTGAGAGGTATAGTTAATTTAGAGCATGAATACGGAAACAATAGTTTTATTTCTTAGTCGTTGTAGTATAGATGAAGTTTGTGAGTACCTTCACTGGAAAACTCTCACGAGGCTATAACTCGTCCACTAGGGAATTCCTAGTGGTTTAAGGCCTTGTTGCATATGGTCAATGCAATCTCACTCAGCGAAACGAGAGTAGATAGAACTCCATTTTTTGTCACTTATTCTAATTTCTCATCTTTGCTTGAGGACAAGCAAAATGCTGTTTGGGGGTGGTTTGATAAGAGCCTAAAACTGTAGTTTTAACCCTGTAATAGTCATACTATTAGACCAATTATGTGAGTAATAATTAAGAGTTAACACTGATTACGTGTTTTTATGCATTTCAGGCTTCAAAGTCCATTATGTGCAGAAATGTGCCACTTTAGCGAGATAAAGGAGCAAAGATCGGTTACTAAGGATTTCCGTGATTAAAGGCCAAGATTCAAGAAGACCAGCCTTTCTAAAGCCCGTTCAAAAGCTGAAAAAGTCGATTTTGACGTAAACATCACCGCAGTCGGTGAGAACTTCCGAAGGCCGTATCTTTGGACTCTGACCTCGGAATGGGGCCTACCTTATGTCAAAACGACCGGCTCGGAAATAGATTTCGAATGGTCCAAGCCTTGACCCAATCAGAAGAGCAGAAGTGGACGAAAAGTCTGTTGAAGCCAACTGCAGCTGAAGAGGCCTTTTTGGACTGAAAGAATTGGGTTTTGGGCCTGATTCTCTGGCCCAAAACATGGCTCCAAGCCCATGCATGATTTTTGGATCTGAATGTATAAAAACCAAAGCTTCACTCTTGGTTAATGGTAGATAGATAAGGGTAGAGAATTAGGTTAGAAAATAAAGGTAGCTTAGAATAGAAAGTAGCCATTAGAATAACTTCTAGATCTAGATTTAATTCTTTATGTTAAGTTTAGTTTCAAATCCAATTCTTGTTTTAGATTAAACTCTAGAATCATTATTCTTAATTAGATTGATTAATAAAATATCTAGTTTGTTAATTTCGATTCTTGTCACTTACATTTGTGTTAGATCTGATTTCATTTATTACTTGTTATTCAATTCTTAGTTATTAATTAGATTTTAATTATTGTTTAATTTAGATTAGTAAATTTCAATTCTTTATATTATGTTTAGTTTTAATTTAATCGGAAATGATTGCGTAATGTTTCTCGGCTAAACCTCCATTAGAGGGGGTTGAGAAGCCTTGATGAAAGCTTGATTCCGATTATCGTAGAGTTGTCGCAATTTCCTTTCCACTCTAAAAGCGATTAGTTCACCATGAGAATGGGTTTAATCGTTCACATGCTAGTTATGAATTGGTAGGAATGTCATGTGTAATTAGGGATTAGGAATAACCATATTGTTCTCAAGGGATTCAATTCGATTACTGACGATTAGTTGTTAGTAGGATTAAGTCGAGTTAAGGTGGAATCAATCCCCCTCTAACTCCTTATCATAGAATCAACGTAGCATTCCCATAGTTGTTCTAATAGTCGACTAGTTGCATCTTGTGGGTAGTTGTATCGTAGTCTAATTGCCACTTCGTAAATCTCTCATTAGACTTTAGAGTTAAGAGTACTTATACGTAGAGAACATTAACATGCGGAAGGACTAGGAGTGGAACGAACTTCCTACTCCACTATATCTCATAGGATTGAGAGTAGAATCTTTGATAAACATATAGGCTCTTAAGATAGTTTTAGTTTACTTACGTTTTGAGTTCATCATTCATTTCGTAGGTAAACTAAGCAATTTTATGTTTTATCAGTATTTCCCTTCACTTTAGCCAATAAGGCGGCGTCTTGGTTAACTGCCCAAGCACCAAATTCTGTGGACTCGTGGGCTAAACTTGTTCAACTATTCATGGAACATTTTTACCCACCACTAAAGACAGATGAAATGCTTTCCAAGATTCATTTCTTTCAACAAAATCCTCATGAATCATTCTCAGAGGCTTGGAATCGTTTCACCGATCTACTTATAGAGTGTCCACATCATAACCTCGCGAAAGACACGTTAGTTCGTGCCTTTTTCAAGGGACTTCTACACCACCATAAAGAAGTCCTTGACATAATGAATGGGGGTAGTTTCTTAAGTAAAGGAGCCTCAGAGGCTTATAAATTTTTAGAAGATCAGACTAAACGTAATAATAACTGGGGGGGTAGTGACGATATCTCCCGCAACGCTAGTTCTTCTACAACAGTAAAGGCTGCCGGTATGTTTGAGATGAAACCCGATCCGGAACTTAAAAATTTAATAGAATCTCTAACTAAAAAGGTAGAGGCTATTTCTGTTCAACAAACGCCTATCCCCGTCATGAATGTCAACTCCAATCCATGTAATTTATGTTTGAGTCCAGAGCATCCCGACTCTATTGTCCTTTCGCCTATGAGCAACAACAATCACAACAAGATAACGTTTGTTCCATTAATAGCGAACCTAATGCAGCTTGGCGACAAAACCCCAACTTCGGTTGGCGGAATAATCAACAACCTCCAAGGTTGTTTAACCCAAATGTTAGGCAAACAAACAATTACAACCAAGGTCCACCAAGGTCCACCAAGGCAAAGACAAGGTCAGGGTAATTATAATTATAACAACCAAGCTCAACCATGACAAGGACAAGGCCAGGGTAATTATAATAATTATTATAATGCTAATAAAGGTATCATTCCGGTAAATAATAACTATCAAAATCCACCCATTAATAATCAATGTGGCATAGTTCCTGTCACACAACCAGTAGTAAATACTACTCCACAACCGGATCGTTTTGATACCTTTATGCAATCTCAACAACAGATTTTACAAGCCATCTAACTTTCCTTACAGCAGTTAGCTCAAGAGAAAGTGCAATCCAAAGTTGTGTTTCCAGGACAAGCGATACCTAATCTGAAAACACCAAACACAGCCTTTGAGGTAAATGCTAATGCTAGTAACGAAAATGCAAACGTAGGGGAGATAAATTCCATCACCACTCTCCGTTCAGGTAGAGTAGTGGATAACAAAGTAACTATGTCTATAGTTACCCCACCAGTAGTCTCTACACTAGATATTATACTAGATACCGAAACAAGAACTGGAGATCCTACCCCTATAGAGGTACCAGTTAAACCACAACCTAAGAAACATAAAGCAAAGGTTAGACATCCAATTGATTCATACGCTAAATATAGAGAGAAACCATCGTTTCCTCAGAAATTAGCTTTGTTAAACAAGGATACAAATTTTGACGAAATTAGGAAAGTTTTTAAAAATCTAACGATAAACTTACCTTTCCTAGAAGCGATTAAAAAGTTACCTCACCATGCTAAGTTTCTTAAAGAGTTGTGCACTACTAGGCGTAAGACAAAGATTTCTAAAGACGCCTTTTTAATGGAACAGTTTCCAACTTTAACAAAACACAATGGAATAGTTAACTACAAGGACCCTGGTCGTCCTACTGTACAATGCACCTTAGGGGATACTCACACGACCATTGCCTTATTAGACCTCGGGGCGAGTGTTAACTTACTCCCTTATTATTTATATAAACAAATAGGTCTACATGAAATGCAACCTATAACAATGACATTGTAACTAGGTGATAGGTCTATCAAGTATCCTAAGGGTGTAGTGGAAAATGTATTGGTTAAGGTTCTATCCTCGATACAGAAGTCGCTAACGATTCTATTCCAATCATTTTAGGACGCCCTTTCTTGGCAACTGCCAAAGCACTTATAAACTGCTGCGATGGTTCGATGTCCTTGTCTTTTGGCCATCTTTCCGTTGCGGTTAACGTTTTTAAGACGATCAAACAGTTGCCTTATACAAATATTGATGGAGAGGTTATCATGATCGAGAGCTTAACTCATGATTATTTCAAAACCACGTTTCCGAATGACCAGAGGCACAAATTCCTTTCCCTTGAAAGTTTCAACTTCAACAAATACTCCTTGGATGTAAAGGAAATTGAAGAAGATTTTCCTTTAACTCTTTTGCAACTCTTCCCTGCCACCTCGCGAGTCCCTCCCTACCAACATCCCTTTATCCCTTGACGCTATGACGGAAGATGAATTTTTCACCCTCTATCCCAGTGATTCTTTTGACCCACCTATTGAGGAATGTCTAGCATATCTCAAGGCTTCTAATGATCTAGACCTGAGAGCTCTAGCTGACACTCATTCATCTTCCCTCACTAATATTCCCCACCTTCCACCCTTTCAAAGGAACCTAGAGTTTGCACTTGACCATTTTGTTTCTTCTGTACTTAAAGATTTTATAAATCCTCTTAATACATAAATAATTTCCAAGGGAAAGGCACTTGACACCTTTATTTTCAGAATTGAGACAGTTCCCACCTACACCATGAATGAGTTTTGTGCCAAACCTACATTCTCATTTCTTCCATTTCTTACATCTAAAATTCATCCATATCCACCATATCTTCCACAGACATCCATTTTCTCACGATCATTCACTTGGAAACCCTCTCGTTTAAAGGCGAGAAAGAAGGTGCATGCGCGGTTACATTCTAGATCCATTAGACTTCACTTTCATTTCAATAAGTTGCATCGTAAAGAATATTGGTGCTTGATTCTGTTTGGGGGTGCAATCCATAGTAATTATTTATGGAAAGACCCACAACTCTTTAGGTTGTTAATATATGAAAAACTACATGGTATATATATTAATATATCTAATTAATTGTTAAAAGTCTTAGGAATCTGACTTTAAAAAACCCATTGTTAAAACAAATTTTCTAAACTCTGTTGTCTAAAATTTGTTTGGGGATGGGGTGTTTGGGTTTCTTTCATTGATGGTCAAACTTTCCATTTATGTTGTTTAGACCATTTAATCGTATTCCGATCCGGATTAACATTATCTATGAAATTAGATTTCATTCGTTCGTATAACTTACATCATGCACGCACTTCGAGGCATTTTCTATCTTCTTACATATCACCAACGGTTGAACTAGAGCATTTTATGGATCATTAGATTGGAAATTCTCTCCTGATCATTTCCATACCTTATTCGCAAAAATCGGACCGGTAACAAAGCGGGAATTTTAGTTTGAAATTGCGCTAAAAATCGACAAAAATCGAAAAATCATTTTGGGCTTGGGCCCAACGCACGCGCGTGCGTCTCCTTCCTCCAAACAAATAGAATCACGATTTCTTTCCAATTCTGCCATTACCAAATTCAAAAACCTAACCAAAAATAAAAATAAAAATAAAAATAAATCTTAATACACCCACGCCCACAATACAATTCCAACTTCAAATCTTCTCCAAAACACTCCTCCACCAATCCCAAAAATTTCCACCACCGAAAAACACCCAAAACTCAAAGAAACTCGAACTGCCGCGCCACCCCCGCGCCAACACTACTGTTTTGTTAGTAAGGGAGTCTCAAACTCCATTCCCACAGTCCTTTTAAACCCCAAATTGTTCTAAAATATCAATGGCTCAAAGACAAAGGTTGTTGCCGGAACAAGCATTTACGGCTGACCGCTTCGCGCCGTTTTACAATGACGAGATGATTATAAGGGGTTGGAATCGGTTGTGGTACTCGAAAGATGATTTCTACCACTCCAATTTGGTCGAACAATTCTATAAGAAGAGAGAGTTGGACGGTCATAAAATTTTCATGAAAGTGGCTGGGACTAGGAGAGAATTATCGAGAGAGAAGTTGGCTGAGATTTTAGACATTACGCCTGAACGCCACCTCGACGCCACCGTGCAGGAATCCCAGTATACTGGAGTTCCTGCGTTGATGAACGACACCCTCATGGAGGGTCAATATAATACAACTTCTCATTGTGCTCGACAGTCATCTCTACGAACCAACCAACTGGCTGTAGCTCAGTGGATTGGTAAGAACGTCATTGGGAAGGAGAAAGTGAGCGACATCGGGTTCATATGTCTGCACGTTCTCTGGATATTGTAAGAGAAAAGGTATAAATTATGTATCCTCGAGTTTTTGCTAAATATGATTAGAGGAGTTAGGAAGAGTATCACACCATTTCCTGTTTTAATTACGAAGATAATGTTGTATTGGGGGAATAAACCAAAAACTGAGCGGAGGATATTGAAATTGCATGCAAATGAAATCAGTTATAAGGAGTGTATCCAAAAGACTTGGATGTTGCTGGAGGATAGGGTGGTGGATTCAGATGAGGAAATGGAGGACATTACATGTTTGGATGAAGATGCCTTGGAGAGGTGTACGTCTGATTCAAAACGCATGTCATTGTTGCACACTAGCGTGCATTGCATTTACGTTATTTGTGAAGATATACGAGATAGGCAAATTATAGTTCGAAATAAACAAACGAACCTTCAGACGAGTTTAGAAGTGCTCGAAAAGGGTCAGGAAGATATCTTGTGTAACATGGAGACTATCCACCAGCGTCACCAGGCCCAGTATACAGTAATAAAGGCTGAGATGGAAGCACAGGGCTTGTTCCGAGTACAGATTCTACAACGCATGCCACCCTTGGAGGGTTTTATTTCAGATGAGTCTGAGCGGCATGAGCGTCGTTGCCAAAGAACGGATGGCTCGGGTCCTTCTTCATCCTAGGCCCAATCTCCATCTCAGGATCCATCTTCATCACGTGGCTAGGTTTTCTAAAAATATGTGGTTTCGATGTATTTAGTTGTTTTTATTGTTTTTCTTAGTCCAGATATTAAGTTGTTTAAATTCAATAGTTAAATTTAAATTCGGTAGTTAATTATATTTGAATTTCAATTTTAATATACTTTGGTTCTTTTCAAAGTGTGCATTGTTTATCGTTAATTCCACCTTCCCGAATTATTTGGGGGTGATATTATTTATTCTAGCATAATTTGTTATAGGATCCTCCATTTTAGTAGTTGTGTTGGAGTAAAGGGTGAGAATATTGCCGATATGGGCATCAATATGAATAGATATTGTGATAGGATGAAATCTCGATGAATTAGGCATTATCTAACCTAAATTCAACCTAAAAGATATTAGGTTTGTTTTGGAATAGAGAATATGGGTTGTTTCCGTTTTCGGTTTTGGAAATTTTTTGTTTCCGGTAATTGCCTTAAAACGTTTTGGTAACTTCCCGATTCGTTTTAACAACTTAAATCCTATAAAAACTGCATTCATTCTACACTCACAACCCCAACTACATTTCACATTCATCTCTCACGTTTTATTCCCACTTTACCTATTTTTTTCCTTCGCGATATCTATGATTCCCCTAAGCGCACTAAGGCTTCCAATGGAGCGCCACCTGCGCCCTAAGCCCTATCAAAGAAATTCTACCCTGAGCGCGACCTGCACCCTCTCCAGCCTTAAACTCGAGCCACTGCGCTTCAAAACACTGGAATTCGGTTTTTCATCGGGCTAACAACCGCCCATCCAGTGCATACCTTGAGCGCACCCGCCCCCGACTTGTGGGCACCAAAATTTCCAGTTTTCGAGGATTGTTCCGGGGATCCTTCGCGAGCTATTCCAGCAAGGTTATTGGGGATGACTTTCCCTCGTATCATACCGAAACAGTCTTTTGAAGACTTATTCCAAAGTGACTGCGCCCTAACCCCTGTGGGCACCAAAAATTTCCAGTTTTCCGAGGATTGTTCCAGGATCCTTCGCAGCTATTCCAGCAAGTTTATTGGGGATGACTTTCCCTCGTATCATACCAAAATAGTCTTTTGAAGACTTATTCCAAAGTGACACCTATGGTGCATGGTTTCGCGAAGTGATCATTCTAGCAGGATGGGAGCCACTATTAGTAAGTCCTAATGAACTTTATTCTCCCGCACTTACATCTTATTTTTATGATAATTGTAAGTTCTTTGATAGACCAGATGGAGAACAAGTGTTCTCTATCACCATCGGGAATGAACCAATGGAAATTTCCAGGTTCTTGATAGCCTTTGTGTTTGGATTTGCTATGCTGGCCGAAATACAAGACTCATGGGCCTATTTGGTAGATAATATGTACATGTATAACTATGATGATTTGCATGAGCATTACAGGGCAGGAATCTTTAGGATAGAGGACCAAGGGGATTATAACGTCGCCCTTGGTAGCCTGTCTATGAACGTGGGCACTGTTATATTTTGGATTATGCTAAACATTAGAGGGGAATAGCGTTATTCTTCTATAAATGACGAAACTTGTGATATTTTCCTTGCTTTAGCTGGGGGACGTACACTCTATGATATTCCCCAGACCTTAATGTCTAGTTTAGCCCGAGCCCATGCCAAGAGGCATGAGTACCTTCTTATGCCTGTTTTAATTTGCCGTATAATGCTATGTTTCTTTCCTGTTTTTTGTGCCCATTTCACGGATTGGGTTGGGGTCGACATTGTGAGACCCACCAATTGTATTATACGATCGTTTCGTGCAATGACTTGGCAAGGGTGGAGGATACAACCTCATCAAGTTGCGCCTTATACCCCATCCGACCAAGTGGCGCTTGACAGGTTAGCTATAGTAGACGATAAGTGGCGTGAAGCCTGGCAAATCACCATAGCATGGCAGGATGCGAAGGAACCTCATTTCTTCATTAAGGATGAGGAGGAAAATGTTTAAACGGGAGTGCAGGTAAGTGTTAGTTTCAGTTAGTGTCTGCTTATGTCCCAAGCAATCTATTTCTCATTAACCCCATTATGGGTGGAACCTTTATAGAGTTGTGTCAGTTTTCTTTTCTATATTAGTATGTTATAACCTTGTTTTGCAGATGTTTTGGAATTTCATGTGTTTCAATGGTATTTTCCTACCCTCTTTATTTAAAATACTTTGAGGACAAAGCATGCTTCTTGTTTGGGGTGGCATAGAAACAAGTGTAATTAAGGCATCTGTTAGGATATAGATATGTATAATATGAACTTGTTTTCTAGCTAAAAAAATTCAAAAATTTTAAAAAATGTATATAAATAAAAAGTATGCTATACACTTAGGAATATTGGTATTGTTTTCTTTCTCTATGCTCTCAATAATCTAGAAGTCTCACGTAGCTTTTGCATTAAAATAGTTTTTAGAAACTTAGGCTAATATGTAGGTAATAATTCTTGCATCTATCTATAAATATGTTACATGAGTATCTATGATTGTTGGCAAGAAGTTTTCAAATCTAGGCTAGAGTACTTATTCTACAAATCTGTGGAGAATATAGCCTAAAGCCTTATATGAGTGAACATTTGAGAAATGACACAAGGGAGAAGTAAAATCTGGATAGAGAAATCACACGTCCACTTGCTTGATTACTATACCATATCCTAAGCGAGAATTTAGGCCCTATTTGGATCGATATAGCCAGTAATTCAAACCTATGAATTATTTTCCACTAGTCGCCCCTCTGAGCCTTTCTTTAGCCTTTCATAAACCACAAATCCTTTACCCTGACAAAACAAAACAAAATAAAAAAATCAGCCTACCCAATTCTTTGAATAAGTTTGAGAATAGAGATGAAGAATAGAAAAGAGAATAACCTTTGAAATCAAGAATTTGTTAGTCGCTTCAAAAGAGAAAAGTAAGTTTCCATCCAAATAAAAAAATAATAATAAAATAATAAAAGAAAATAAAGAGTTAGAACTCCAAAAATAGAATCAAGGAGTCAAAAGCCAAAGAAAAAGACAAAAAAATATGGCTAAGGATGGAAACAAAGTGTAGAAGCAAAAGTAAAGAATAAGGTTTTCTCTAGTTACATAATATGAAGACTCTATTATCTCAGACTTGTTCTCTTTGAATATCCATTTTCTTCCTTCTTAAACCATCTCCTAATCCCCGCAACACCTAATAAAGACCTCTAGCTCAATTAGGAATATGTTAGTGTGATAGTAAGTGGCAGATGTGTTTGATCGACTCCGACTTCCATGTGTGTCATTGAGTTTGTAAGGTAAAGTGTACCCACTGCACACTGGAGTAGTGAAACTTGAGCGGATAAATCAGGGTGGTTTTTGTCTTGACATTTATGTGAGGACCTACTTAAAGACGTTATTCCGAGTTTTCAGAAACAGGCATGCTAGTTCATCTCATAGTATTACTCATTGTAAATATGTTTATTCGTAGATGATAGATTATTATGCATATATTAGCTTAGGTTTCGACTTGATTATTCTGTATTCATTGCTAGTAAGATGTATGAATAATTGAGACATAGATAAGGAAACAATAGTTATTTCTGAGTTGTTGTAGTATAGATGAAGTTTGTGAGTACCTTCACTGGAAAACTCTCACGAGGCTATAACTCGTCCACTAGGGAATTCCTAGTGGTTTAAGGCCTTATGCATATGGTCAATGCAATCGCACTCGGTGAAACGAGATTAGTTAGAACTCCATTTTTGGTCACTTATGCTAATTTCTCATATTTGCTTGAGGACAAGCAAAATGCTGTTTGGGGGTGGTTTGATAAGAGCCCAAAACTGTAGTTTTAACCCCTTAATAATATTACTTTTAGATCAATTATGCGAGTAATAAATAAGAGTTAATGCTAATTACGTGCTTTTACGTATTTCAGGCATGGAACTCAATTATGTGCAGAAATGTGCCACTTTGGCGATATAAAGGAGCAAAGGGTTGGTTGCTAAGAAGTTTCGTGATAAAGGCCAAGATTAAAGGAGACAAGGCCTTTATGAAGCCCGGTCAAAAGCTGAAAAGTCAACACGGGCAGAAATAGTACACAAGTTAGCATAACTTCCGAAGACCATATCTTTGGACTCAGGCCTCGGATTTGGGCCTACCTTATGTCAAAACGACCGGCTCGGAAAGAGATTTCCAATGGTCCAAGCCTTGACCCAATTAGAGGAGCAAAAGTAGACAAAAAATCTGCTGAAGTCAAAGCCAGCTGAAATGGGCTCTGTGGACTGAAGAAAGTGGGCTTTGGGCTCGATTTTCCGGCCCAAAACATGGCTCCTCAGCCCATGCGCGAAATTGTGGATCTGGTCTCCTCCTTTACATAAAACAAGACTTAGTTCTTAAAAAAAAAAGATAATTAGATAGCTTAGAATAGAAAGTAGCCATTAGAATAACTTGTAGATCTAGTTTTTGAATTTCAATGAATAATTAATTAGTTTCATTCCTTGGTTTAGATTAATTATTTGAATCATTGTTCTTCATTCATTAGATAAATAAAATAGTAGTTCTTGTTAAATTCGATTTTGTCATTTAAATTTGTTTAGATCTACTTTCAATTATTATTTGTTATTCATTTCCTAGTTATTAATTTGGATTTCAATTCTTGAGTAGTTAAATTAGTAAAGTTCAAATCTTTATATTATGTCTAGTTTTAATTCAATTGGAAATGATAGTTTGATAAATCAAGGCTAAACCTCCATTAGAGGGGTTTGATGAAGCCTTGATGAAAACTTGATTGTGTAGTATAGAATCGTTGTAAGAATATATTCCACTCTAGAAGGTTGTTGATTCGCCATGAGAATGGGTGGATGACCTCACATGCTAGTTATGAATTGGTAGAAATGCCATGTATAATTAGGGATTATAACAACCAATTCTTACGTTCTTAACGTAAGAATTGGTTTACAACAAATCTATGCTAGTTTATTAAGTTAGATTCAAGGTGGAATCAAATTCCCCTAATTCTTTATCTAGATTCAACTTTTAGCATTCTGTCATTCCATTATTTGTATCTTGTTATTTGAATTCACATCATAGTATTAAATTCCCTTCGTAAATCTCTCATTGACCTTGGATAGACCATCAATTATATAGAAAACTTGAATGCTAAAGGACTAGGAGTGGAACGAATCTTCTATTCCAACTCTACGACAATAGATTCGAGAGTAGAAAACAAATATCTTTGATAAATCTAGTATAAGCAACTGTTTATAGTTTTACTTTCGTTTAGAGTTCATCGCTTTATTTGTGAGTAAGACTATCTTTTTACGGGTTATCAAATGGAGAAGCATGATAAAGCTTGCAGGGCTAACCAGCATTGTTTCATTCCGTTTAGTTTCGACACTTTTGGTTTTTTGGAACAACAGTCTGTTGAGGTTCTCAAGAGACTTCAAAAAGTTATGAACAGTAACGTTATAACAGTTGGTTCTAACGAGTTTGTTTTTAGAAGGATAGGATTTGCTATTCATAAAGGATTTGCAGCGCAGCTTTTTGCACGTTTGTCTTAATTATTTATAAAATTCGTTATCAGTATCAATAAACTTTCCACTTAAAAAAAAAATAAAAAATAGTTTTATAACTTACATTATAGGGGCATATTCGTAATTTAGACAAAAGATAGGGACTGCTATATAGTTTATCATAAAGTATAGAGATTGTTCAATAATTAATATAAATAATATAGATTGTTCTGTAATTTAGGTAAAGCGTAAGGGATATTTCATAAATTAAAATAGTTAGATGGCAATTTTGTAACGATAACATAGGGGTAATGTGTTAAATCAAGATAGAGCCGTCTAAATTTTACCGATTCAATGCCAATTGTACCCTCCTGTCACATATGTTATTACATATCTCTCTTTTAACAAATATTGTAATAATCGAAACTGAACAGGGGCATAACGAGAAAATGATATTGTTTATCGAACCAAACTCTTTAAAGTAGTTAGATGAAGAATGAGAAAGAACTACAAAAATGGTTCTTTGCTGAGTAACTAAAAGGCTATTAAAGGACCACCTGATAATCTTCTTTGTTGGGCTATAATGTTCACCAAAAGCTAATGTTGTGCTAACTGCTAACACCAAACAATTATGCTGATAGCATTTGATAGATTCATGGAGTTCATCCAGTGGGCAGTGACCCAGTGTTCTTGGTTACATAATCCAAAAGTTTTTTAATTAAGTCGCATGGTGAACCAATATAATATGTCCAGTGGCCCAGTGGGCTATCCTTTCTGGAAGACATTCCCATCACATTGGGCCTTTTTATGATAAGCCCATTATTCATAGCACAAAGTTGCAGTGTTCTAAAAATTGGTCTAGGCGGTCTCTAGGTGTTAGGCAATGCCTAACCGACTCGCCTAGGCCTAAATCGTTCAAAAAATCAGGGGACTAATTAGGCAGGTCTAGGCGGACCGATTAGGCGGGCTAGGCGGCCTCTAGGCGATCCAGTCAAGGTTTTTTTTTGTTTGAATGATTAAATGTTGAAAATTAAATACCTGTGTAGGCTTAAGATTTGAATGAGTTTAAAAGATTAAAATTCAATGTAAATTATATGCCAATATAAGAAAGAGTATGTTTTTATATGAAGTTGGTTTTCTTAAACTATTACGTATTTTTGTAATAAGTATCTTTGTTTGTGTTTATTTTTTTAGTTATGGTAAATGATTTTCTTTATTTTTGTCAACCAAAAAATAACATTCTTCATTTCTTGTAGCATAGGTGTGTATTACTATATATATTATAAGATATATTTGAAAAAAAACCGCCTAGCGCCTAGATGGGCTAGGCACTCTCCCACTGCCCGACTACCGCATGACGTTTTTTTAGAACATTGCAAAGTTCCAATATATTGAAGACTTCATTAGATGATTAATGAAAGAATGAATGCACAATGCCCTAGCCCAGCTTAAAGGCCCATTATGTAGTGGTTCACAGTTCACGATTGTGAAAAATGTTTTCCCTGCAGACCATCTTTTCATAAAGGGTAATTGCCTGAATCGGCCATGATAAATCCACATTGTTCTCCAACCGGCCATGCCTTCTAATTTTGACTTTTTCAACGGGTTTTTAACCCTTTTGCCCTTCCTTACAACACTCTCTTTCCTCTGCCACACTCTCTCTCCTCTGTAACACACTCTTGCTCCTCTTGTACTTCTGATGTTGATATGAACAGTGATAATTATCCGTTAGATTCTCTTAGAGATACGTACTAAGGATTAATGACCGTTGGATTTCAACCCAGCAAAAATGAAAATGGACTTTAGCTATTGTGGGATTAGGTACCAGCAACTTATGGATCTACTATCAGCAACTTTTACGTTGTTTTTGTAATTCAAAGATGAGAAAATATTTACCTCGTTTTTTGTGCCAACCTCAATTTTTTTTTTACAAAGCTCCAAAGCTACACTTTTTTCTCTGGGTTCTTCTTTTTTGGTCCTCTACTCTGTCTTCTCCTTTTCGATTTTTCTAAGGATTGTGATGGATGAAAAGAACTAAAACCTCGATAATGGTCAGTTTTGATGTTTGTTTAGTTGTCTTTAGTGTTGGTTTGTTTCTATGTAGGTTTATGTTTCGGTTTGCTTCTTTGTAGTTTTACGTAGAAGTGTGAGTGTTTTTTTATAAGGTTTCCATGGTGGTTTACCATTTCCAAGTTGATTTTGTTGTCATAGTTATGGTATTTATACAAGGGTTATACAATGTCATAAATGTAGAACAATAAATGAAAGAACTTTACTGTCGTTTTATTAAAAGCTCCTACTTTTTATTGTGATAACTTTGTATTTTTTCAGGTTCATTCGATATGCTTATTTATTATGATGGCGAGATGAAATCTGGTAAGCATGGTGTGATGAAGTATCTAGGGGGTGAGGTGAAATTGAGAGTGTTTGATGTGGATACTCCTTTTGAAGGATTCATGTGCCTTGTTGAAGCTGTGTCATCACGCATAAGATTGGCAGTTCCCTTGTAGAATCGATGAAGAAACCAACTACTTGAACATAATTGGCAGTTCTCAAAGTAATGAGGATGTTGAATTTCAAAATGAATATGAAGATGCTGCTGCGGGTGAAGTTGTGGTAGTTGAAGATGATGAAGATGATCAAGTTGAAGAATACGATCGTGATGATGGAGATATATGGTCGACTCTGAATCGAAGTCAAGAGTATTTGTGGGGGGACACACCTATGACAGTTGTGAATGATGGCGATAAGGAAGGTGAGATTGATTTCGAATTAGAGGGAATGGTTGATGTTATGGTTATTGGTGCTAAAGATCTGAATTCTGAAAACCTACGTCAGGGATATGATCCTTTGTGTGGTTCTCATAGTCCAAAAACCACTACAAACCAAAGTGAGGTTGTAAATCCTTGTAATGAGGGGTTGAAGTTTGTACCCCCTAAAGTAGGTCAGTATTACGCCACTCGAGATGATCTTGTGAAGGTCATGAAATCTTATGCAATTGCACATATGTTTGATTTACGTCATTGCAATACTACCTCCCAAAAGTTGGTAATCAATTGTAAGGCAACTAACTGTCCATTTCATTTGTATGCAAAACCTGCAACTGAGTCTGATATGTGGGTGGTTATAACTTTTAGAGATGCACACACTTGTGCACAATATAAGGCTATTTCAAAAAATTCACAAGCAGATGCAAAGTGGGTTTCAGGAATTGTTATGTCCAAGCTTAAGGACAATGAAAAATGACTGCAAAGAACCTTTAGTTGGAGGTGAAATAGTCACAACTAACTGATGTGACATATAAAGTTGTGTGGAGGGCCAGAGAAATTGTGTTAGAAAAGGTCAGAGTACTATTGTAACTATCAGCAACTATGAGGATAACTAATAGCAATATGTAAAGTCTTAGTACAATTCTATTTTTAGGGTATACTATGAAGAACATCTAGTTGTACACTGAATTATTCTTTATAGTATGCTATGAAGAACATGTATCATATTTTCGATTAATTTGTATCTGTCATGGCGTGTAACTGGTAGGCATATCTAACCTGAGCTGGTGTATTTTGTTTCGATGTAGATAAGGGGCAGCTTCAGTTAATCATACCAAATGTTGCCAGTTTATTTTAAAGAACTGAAGAAAATTGATCCAAATTTCCACACTGATATAATAACAACAAGCGAGCACAGGTTTGAGCGTTTGTTTCTAAGCTATGGCGTAACTGTTCGTGCCTATAGAAGGTGCCTTCGTCCATTGATTATGATCGATGGAACTTTCATGAAGGGTAGATACAAGTCTGTTATCCTAACTGCTCTTTCTGTTGATGGAGATAGTCATTGCTTTCCAATTACAGTTGGTGTAGTCCCAAAAGAGAATAATGAACATTGGGATTAGTTTCTTCAAAAACTCAGAGATGTTGTAGTTGGTCCTACAGATAAGTTTATTCTATTATCAGATAGGCATACAAGCATTCTCCAGGCAGTGCCAAAAATCCTTCCAAATGCATACCATTGCTTTTATGCACAACATATCTCCAATAATGTTAGCAAAGAAGACACCAAAGGGAGAGTTAAGGCCGCAGCAGAAACTTATGATAAAGCTGACTTTGTGAGAATCATGTGTCGCATTTGGTGTAGTGATAGTAAAGGTTACGCAAAAATAATAAAGATTCCGAAGGAACAGTGTTTATTTGCCTATGCTAAAATGAGAAGGTATGGAATTTGTTATACAAATCATATCGAGAGTTAGAATAAGATGATTATGCCTAAGCGAGCTATGCCAATTACATCTCTGCTAAATGGTATTCGAATGAACATTATGAGGCACTTTTATGACTATCGGGTCATGGCTTTGAAGCTGAAGACAAAGCTGACGAAATTAGTTGAGGATGTAATCATTTCCTCTCGTTATGTTAGTTGGTCGTTCACTACAATAAGGGCTAGTGAGTACGTATACTCGATTGCCAGCGTAAAGCGCACGGATATAGTTGACCTATGATAAGTGCTCAAAAAGTGCTATTTAACCCTCGATTATGCCTCTTGTTTAGCCATCTTAGTGGACTAATAGTGTTTATAAGTTGTGTTTTAAGATTCTACAGGTGAAAAAGAGAGTTTTGTAGAATATTAGAGAAAATGGGGTAAAACGAAGCAATTCGGAGCATTAATGATCACATGGGAGGTCCGTGGACAATCATGGAGAAGGCCAAGGAATGGAGCTATTAAATATGCGACTTGGACCTATTTTAAAGTCTATTTGGAAGCCCAAGGCCAAAGGATTCGTTGCTTGGACCAAAGCCCCATAAAAAGAGGATAAAAGGATAGAGCGTAAGAGAGAAAATCGGCTTATGCGCGACGGACGATGGATGGATCGCCCGTGAGGCGATTGATGCGTCTGGGACGATAGATCGAGCGCCCGACGCATTGATTAAGTCCTGGGACGCATGGATATGCGCCCGTCGACGCATGAATCGAATTAATTGAGCCAATTCCTTCTCGGTTTGAAGACGAAGTGGGACTCACGAAAAGAAACCTATTTGTATTAGGAAACAAATGACGGTTTGGAATGCTTCTAGAACTCATTGTAACCCCCTATAAATAGAGGACCTAAGTGCCTCATGTAATGGGCCAATTCACTTATATTCTTGTCTCGAACTTGAGGCGAGAGAGATTAATAATAAAAGATCGGTTTTAACTAGTCGAGTCTTAATAAATTAGTCTTTCTAGTCTTATGTTCTTCAACTCTTCTTCTTCTCGTTCTTCGTGTTCTTCCTTCTATATGGAAGGCTAATCTTCTCCTTCAAGGGAGGAGATGAAGCCATTGCTTAAGGTTTAATGATTCTTACGGTTCATGGTGTTCTTCAATCGGGTTAGTTCTTTATGTTTGTAGTTATTAGTTCCATTGCCCACACCAGGGGATGGAAGTATAGAATAGGGTTTATGTTTTGCAATATTAATATCATGCTAGTGTTCTTTACTTTTCTTCTAGTAGTGTAATTCTTTAGAGTTAGGGAAGTATTCTTTGTGTTGCCTTAGAAGGGGTAGCTCAGGGAGTGGCTGCCTAGGGGAAGTATTCTTTGGGTTTGCCTTAAGTGGTGATTCATTGAATGGCTGCCCTATTAGGAAGTACTCCTTGATGTTGCTCTTGGTAATACATTGAATGGCTGCCCAAGCTTACATAAAAGGAAAGAAGATATTAATAGCATAAACATAAGAACAACCTTAAGTAGAGTTAATTGTTAATGATGTTTCATCCAAAAGGGCATCGACACTCGCTCGATTGCCTAATTGTAGTCTACTTATAAGAACAACCATGAAGCAGAAGGTCATAGATTAAAAGTATTGGTGGATTCTAATCTCTTGAATTCTCTCTCTTATAAATTCTCAATAGTTTAGTTAGTTTAGCTTAGTTTAGCATTAAAATCTACAATCTCTACAACATTAGTTTTTAATCCCTCAAACCCCTTTTCAGTCCTCTCATTTCTTCACATAACATACACTTAAAAGTGGAACGATACCCTACTCATCCTTTACTTAGTGAGGGATAATTAGGTTTTGATACGCTTCTCTTTTGTTCAACGATCATCATCTATCTACATCATCCATACACCATCTAAACACACAAAAAGAGGTTGGCCAACCTACCAAAAAAATGTTGTACATGTGTTTTTTTTCAACAAGTTGGTATTCCTTGCAACCATGCAATGATGGACATTGACGATGGTCGGTTCTGTGTATATGACTTCTGCCTGTCGTGCTACTTAAAGGAACGATGATGGATACCTATCAAGGGAATTGGACACCGATGAAGGGCAAAGAACAGTGGCATTGGGGAAGTTACAACATCATGGTTCGTCCTCCCATTTATGAGGTAATGTTTGGCAGTCCCCAAAAGAAGAGGAAATGTTCTAAAGGGGAGGGTGTGCCAATGCAAAGGAGAAGGTGCAGCCATTGTGGTGCCCTTAGACACAGCAGAGCAACCTGCCCTAATATGACAGATGATGGTGCTTGGATTAATTTTACAGCTGGGGTTCCGGCTGGTTTTACTAACGAAGACAATATTTGAGTCAACCATCAGCGACGAATATAAGTACTGTCAGCAACTAAGCTTGTAATGTTATTTGGATTTTCTTTGACCTTTCAATGACTATGTAAGTTCTTTGAGAGTCAATGTAATGGTATTTTGTTGTTTATACTTGCAGTTGTTTTGTCTATTGAAGTTATCAATATGTAAGGTAGCAAAAAAAAACAAATACTATAAAATTAACGCCACAATTTAAACACTTAGGATTGTAACTTGAAAATTAGAGACATTATCTAAACAAACCACTGACTTCAAAATATTATGTTTGTCAAAATGGAGTACTGCAAAATTAGACACATAAGTTCCAAAATAATAACAAACATCTGAAAATGAGAGCATTTCGATGTCCCCTAGTTCTTGTCTTCAGCTATTTTCTCCTGCTGGTCAGCATACCCATCTTCAGCATCCTTAGCTTTGTTGTTTTCTGCATCCTTCAACTGTACCTGGCTTCCAGCTGTATCATCATGAGTCTCTTCATATGGGTCAATGTGGAGTTGGTCCTCAATAGCAGCTTCAGCATCCTCCTTGACTTGGTCACTTCCAGCTGCATCTGCTGCACTCTGTTGGCATTGGTTAGCCTCCACTTGGACCAACTCATTAGCAGGTTCAACATCCTCCTTCATTTGGTCACTTCCTGCTGCATCTGCTTCACTCTGTTGGCATTGCTCAGTCTCCACTTGGACCAACTCAGTAGCAGGTTCAACATCCTCCTTCACTTGGTCACTTGCGGCTGCATCTGCTTCCCTTTGTTGGCATTGCTCTGTCTCCACTTGGTTCTCAGTGGCAGGTTCAACATCCTTGTTCATTTGGTCACTTCCAGCTTCAACATCCTCAGGTTCAACATCCTTGTTCACTTGGTCACATCCAACTTCAACATCCTCAGGTTCAACATCCTTGTTCACTTGGTCACTTCCAGCTTCAACATCCTTTATCACTTGACTCTGTTGGCATTGGTCAATGTCCACTTGGTTCTCAGTAGCTGCTTCAACATCCTTAGGATCTTTGTCAATCCCAGCTGAATTTGCTTCACTCTGTACCTCTATGCCAATGTTAACTTGCTTCAATGCCTCTGTTCTAGTAGTTGATACATCTATGGACACTTGGTTCTCAATAGCTGCTTTAGCATCCTTGGGCTCTTTGTTAATCCCAGTTGAATCTGCTTTACTTTGTACCTCGATGCCAATGTCAACTTGCTTCAATGCCTCTGTCCTAGTAGCTGCTACATCCTTGGACACTTGGTTCTCTGCTTGCAGACTTGCTTCTGTTAACTTCTCTTCAAATTCTTTTCTCTTCTTAGCCACTTCATCTGGATTTAATCCACAGGATATAATGTCCATTCCAATCCTCAGCCACATTCTAAATGGTTGGTGCATGTCAATATGGTTTACCCTCTCAGGAACACCTCTAAGAAGACTATCAATAAAGGCAAGGCAATATAACCCACAGCTGTTGGAATCTGGTTATTGTGTGACACTAACAAATTCATGAGCCCATGATGTGTTCAAATCAACAGTAGAGCTTGGATCAACACACCTGAGCACATAAGGAATAATTCTCTCCAAAGCTAGTTGATCATCAGAAATTTGGTTTCCACTAAGAGAATCATAGGTGCACGCTTTCATCTCTTTAAAGTTAAAGACATCAACAATCCAGTGACTACCATGAACTTGAAGAGGTACAATTACTCCCTTACCATGTACTGGGTGCGGTTGATTTCTAATCCTTCCTTCAAAGGGGTTCAAATACTCCTTCACAATTTCATCTGTATGGTACAAACCATTAACCACTCTCTCCTCTGGGCTTGCAGCTCGAAAACTTAGGTCTTGTAGCTTATTCTTGAATATCCCATACTCCCTTATCATGAATTTCTACATCCACAAAGTGATGATTAAGCTTATCAAACTTAAGTAAGAATAGTGATTAAGCTTCAACAGAAACTTAGTATTAAAGTATATCACAACAAAGTAAACATCCTCCACAACAGTATACACTTTATCTTTCGGAATGGCATGTTCCTTACAGTGCTGCTTATACCACCTTATCAATAGCTTGACATATAAGCTGAGAACCTAGAAAATAATCAAATAGGAATTAGTAACAATTAACTTTATGTAGTAGCTTACTTTGCACATTAATACCAAGTTGCTAATAGTTTTAGAGCAAATTACTAATGGTAGATTTATTACCTCATCATCCACCCATTGTCTTCCATGTAACAAATGAAAATTATGCACTGAAATAACTTGATCATACCCAAAAACTCTCATATCTGGAAAGCTCTGTTGATCTTTCTTCCTACTGAACTTTTTCCAGTAATAATTGACAACATTTACCTTACCTGTGGTAGTTGTTTTCTTGTAAAAGGTTGATGACAGAGCAACCTTGATTAATGAGTCATAGTCCTTTCCCATCTTCGCTTCCCATAAACTAGTACTTTCTTTTTCCAGTTTTTTCTCCGTCCTCCTTCTTCTACGACCACTCTCTTCAGTTTTCTTATCCATTTCCTTCTCCATCTGAGTGTGAATGAGTACCACATCACCAGCATCATGATGACCCACAGTGTTCTGATCATCATCTACAGCTTCCACAACATGTTCAGTGCTTGCTCCTTCTGATGGTGATAGGGCTGGCAATACAGTTATGTTAGGGAGCTCTGCACTTCCGGCCAATAGAGAAACAAAATTGAATTTTTCCATTTCTCTATTCGGGATTGTGTCACAACCCGAATTTCAAAACAATTGCAAAGTGAATATTTGAAATATAAATATCTCAAACATCACTCGGTTCAATTGTCTAAAAACCCAGGCTATGACAGGGTGGATACAACACATGTCAAAACCTAAAACCCACGTCATACAAGAATCAACTTAAATTTAAATAATCCCAACAATTTTCCACCATCACTTTATTAAGCTATCTCCCGTCCAAACAAAACATCAAACAAACTCTCTGAATAATAGTCCTCACTACCATGTTCTCATGTCATGCTGAAAATATAAACTACGTTATTACATCCTTTCAATAAGAATCAGACCTAATAAAAGAACTAACGGACTGCTCCAGGCAAGAATCCAAATCACACGCCGCGGTTCCACTGCCTTCCACCTATGTTCCCAAGAACACACCCACGTTGCCAAAACAAAGCAAACATGGGTCAGCAAAATGGAATTTGCTAGTATGAGTAGACTAACCACATATAAACATTTCCAATCTTTACTTATCCAAGTAACACCTTAAATATATCATAATATAATCATTCTCAGCTTGGAAGATAGGTAATTCCGTCATTTCAACCGACATAGCTTCTTCCCAAGCAAGACTCCCATCTTATTAACTCGTTATAATAACTTGTTTTAATAACTAAGTAATTGAACTAAAACTTACCGATATCCACTGTTGTATTAGGGTAGGACCGCGTCCCTACACAAAATATTAATAAGTCCTACCCTCCTACAAAAGAAAGTTAGAAATTTTATATAACACATGTAGATATCCTATAGGTATTCAAATGTAAGCCCAAACACACTCGCATAATCAAATCAATTTCTCTTATCAATTAATCAATTACTTTTCTTATACACTCATCCTTTAGTACCCACTCCACGATTTGCACTCTACACATTTGCCAAATCACACATTCCTGTGTGCCTCTCTCCCACCAAATACCACAATATCATAGTCACCTCTGGGCTTTCATACACATATTTCACAGCTTCCTTGGGCACAAAACTCAGGTCATTCATGGCACATTCAATGAATACCTTAGGTCATTCCCGCCACATTCAAGGAATACCTATCATATCACTAACGGGTCATTCATGGCACATTCAATGAATGCCCTAGGTCATTCCCACCACATTCAAAGAATACCCAAACCTACATTCCCGTACACTCAAGGAATACAACTAACCCACAAGGCGAATACCTTAGTTCCTCTTTAGGGCATTCCAAACAATCTTATCATTCATGGCACATTCAATGAATACCCGGGTCATTCATGGCACATTCAATGAATACCCATATATAACGCTAACGGGCCATTTATGGCACATTCAATAAATGCCCACCTAACATATGACATCATCAGTCATAAAACTCAATTCTAAAACTTGAGGCATGGAGAGTTATAAAAGGGTGCAATAAATTTGTTTACGTATTATTGAACTTTATTGTATATATTATTTCAGAGAACTAAGGAGTATCTTGTTTCTTGTATTCTTTTGGTTTACGCATTATTAATTTCATGGATGTATAAGTGTCATAACGTTGTGTGTCATAAAAGACTGACATATCACAGAGTAGTAAATACACATACACAAGTATATTTAGAAAGGTCTTAGCTTAAAGTCAAGCATGCTAATAATCCTAGACCTATCCTAATAGGCCGAAACATAATCTGAGGTAAAAGTCAAATTTGGGTCAACTGGTCAAAGTCAACCCTGGTCAACAGTCAAAGTCAACCTGCCAATGGTCAACAGCAGTCGACCAGACCTAAACTCCTCTAACCCAAAAGCCCAGAGACTACGGCCCAAAGTTTAAACTTAAGTCCAAAAAAAGAAAATCTAAAGTTTAAAACATCTAATCCCACATGCCATATTCCGGCCCAAGCCCAAGCCCAACTAAAAAGAAAACAACAACACGTTTTCTTCTCTTTTTTCCTCCTCCCTTCACCAGCGTCTCCACCACCTATGCAGCCACCACTGCCCATCTATATCCAATATGAACCCAGCGGTTTGGTTCCTGGAAAAAAACCCCATGTACATATACCAACAATTCGTGATTCCCTTATATTGAAAAAATCAGGATCGACACCATTAATGGCTTCTCTGGAGCTTCAACAGCCCCACCCAATCTAGTATTTAACCCTTCCACTACAACCAACACTAAACCAAGAAATACAACTTAATAACACAAGAGTTCAAACAACAATCCAAACAGGCGACGCCATTAATGCTCCCTCCAAGCTTCGACAGCCCACATCTCACGACACCAACAAATCGCCGTCAATTCAACTCACTAAGACGCATAGATACTTACCTAGTTCACCTCAACATTTATAGTAATCATAATCAAATCAAATTAGGTACTCGTTTTGTTTCAATAGATCGGGCAGATTTTCTGGAGACACTTTCGAACTAGAGAAAACAGTAGTTAAACCATATAAATTTAAATGTAAAATTTATCATGTGAACACAATAGGTATTCTCTAATTCCTCCGCATACATACATAGTGAGTAAACATAGAAGCTTAACATGAGCAGTAAAGCAGAAAACGGATATCATTATATCTTTGTCGGTAAACCCAAAACATGTTGTAAGAATAATAAGAGTAAGAACTTTCATGTTCAATTGAAGTGAGGTATTCTCTACTCACCCGTATTACGCTCCAACTATCAACTAGGTCTCAGAATAAAACTCTTCCTTTTCTTCTTTCAGTAAAACCCCTTTTTTTATGTATAAAACTCTCGCTATGTTTTTCCCCCCGAAACTCTACATGAGAAAACACCTTTTTTTTTATTAGTTTTAAAAACCTCACCGAAAAACAAGGATAACACTTATCTAGTTACTTACGGGACTTTTATCCCTAAGCTGATAGTTATCATATATCTGTTTTATCTATTTTCATTATTATTATTGGGTTAGTTAGACTTACCCCCATTACTAGTTGCAATTAGTGTTACCTCCCCATTTAAGTGATCTAACTATTGATTTCTTCATCTAAAAAATCATCACGTGAATGTTGGATCTTGGGGTAAGTCTAACTAACCCATTATTATTATTATTATTATTATAAAAAAAAAAAAAAAAAAAAAAAAAGGGCGGGGTGTTATAGACTGCTTCCCCATCAAGATCACCAGGAGGAAGGACTAAAACAGAAGCCAAAGGATATGTTTCCCCATCAAGATCCCCAGGAGGAGGGACAAAAGTAGAAGACAAAGGAGAGTAAAAGGGAACATGATCAAGCATTAAAGATTCAACATAAGGTATTAAAGCAATCTGTACCCCTCTAGGTCCTCCTCCAGCTCCACACTATGTTCTTGGTATGTCCCCTTGAGTATGACCTCACTAATCTCTTGCAAAGCACTTGCAGCAACGGACTCCAAGTCATTTTGCCCTCTTTGTTGTTGTGTAACATCTTCATCTTCATCTGACTCAGCTTGGATCAACTTCCTTCTTTGTTTGGGTGTCTCAGCTTCCTTAAGCTTCAACTCCCTTTCCCTTGTTCTGTCACTGATTTGATATTTTTTCTTCAAGTTTTGCCTCTCACTAGCCTTTATAGCCTTATTTTTGCTTGCCCTAGATGGCTAAACTCGAGGACCACAAACTTTGACCACTTTCCTTTTCTTTCTTTCATATTGAGCAGGTATTGAAGTATCTCCCACAACTTCAAGGCTTTGATCCTTGTCTAATGCTCTTTTTCTTTTATATGAGGAACTAGGAGAAACCTCAAAGGTAACTTTCTTAGAAGCAGATGAACTCCCTTTCTTAGGTTCTGAGTGAGCTTTCTTCTGGGAAGACTTCTTCGGGGTAAACTTTTTCTGGGAAGACTTTGTTGGTGTTTTCAGTTTAGCATCAACACCTACATTGCTTGGCTTCTTTGGGCTTGGGCTTCTAGTTGTAGCTCCTTTCATAACCTTAACCTCTAAACTTCTGCTCTTTGTTATACTCCTACTCCTTCTACTCCTTGTTCTATCCCTTGTTACAGGCCCTTTCACAACCTTAACCTCTGAACTTTCCATACCACCTTTCAACCCACCATGAGCAATCTCTTGAATTATTGTCTCCATGCTAGTCCTTATTTCACTCTAGAGTATATCCCCAACAACCCTAACCTCCTTACTTACCTGTTTTAGATTAATCAGAGCACCTAACAAAGAATATAAGTAAGATCCCACTTCACTATTTGTAAACCACTACATATACATTGTAGTGGCTAACATATCATGTCTAACAAAAGCTCACTCATGGTACATTAACATATTACTACCTCATATATGAAACAATGCTGCAACATGCAGTTCCATAACAACACATTATCAGTGCTTCATATAACAACATGGATCCTAACAACATTTGCAATTCTAATTCAAGACTATATAATAGGGTACCCATATCATATTACAACTTTCTATAACATTTTAAGATTATATGAGTACTTCAAATGTCAAAAACTGGTTATCCATATATTATCATTGGTACCCTATTATTATTCTGGGATCAACATGCAAGATCCCACTTCATTATTTGTAAACCACTACAGATACATTGTAGTGGCTGACATATCATGTTTCACAATAGCTTATTCATATATGAAACAATGCTGCAACATGCAGTTCCGTAACAACACATTATCAGTGCTTCATATAACAACATGGGTCCTAACAACATTTGCAATTCCAATTCAAGACTATATAATAGGGTACCCATATCATATTACAACTTTTTATAACATTTTAAAATTATATGAGTACTTCAAATGTCAAAAACTAGTTACCCATATATTATCATGGGTACCCTATTATTATTCTGAGATCAACATGCAAGATCCCACTTCACTATTTGTAAACCACTACAGATACATTGTAGTGACTGACATATCATGTTTCACAATAGCTCACTCATATATGAAACAATGCTGCAACATGCAGTTCCATAACAACACATTATTAGTGCTTTATATAATAACATGGGTCCTAACAACATTTGCAATTCCAATTCAGGACTATATAATAGGTTACCCATATCATATTACAACTTTCTATAACATTTTAAGATTATATAAGTACTTCAAATGTCAAAAACTGGTTACCCATATATTATCATGGGTACCCTATTATCATTATAGGTTCAATATGCAAGATCCCACTTCACTATTTATACATTGTAGTTTCTGACATATCATGTCTAACAATAGCTCACTCATGGTACCATAACATATTACTACCTCATATATGAAACAATGCTGCAACATGCAGTTCAATAACAACACATTATCAGTGCTTCATATAACAACATGGTCCTAACAACATTTGCAATTCCATTATCATATTACAACTTCTATAATATTATAAGATTATATGAGTACTTCAAATGTTAAAAATAGGTTATCCATATATTATCATGGGTACCCTATTATCATTCTAGGATACAACATGCAACATTGTTGAACACAGTAAAGAAAACAAGTTACTTACAAGGCCTTTAATTACTTTTGCCTGTCTTTGAAAAAGTTCCTCATTATTGTATATCCCTGAAACTGCTGCACCACTTTGCATGGGATGTTGCCCCAAAGCATCCTTTAGCACTTCTTCATTCAGTTCTCCTTCAAAAGATCTAGACTTTCCAACACCACTGCCTTCCCCTTAAGAGGCTGAAGCTTTTTCTTATAAGTATGTAGATGTATGTTTCTGGAAGGCAAGTCTACCCAATCTTGTATTCTGGGGAACCTACCATCAACTTGTCTCCGAGCCCCCAAGAGATGGGATGTGAAGATATACCCAAATAACAAAACAAATTAAACAACCATAAACTGCGAAAGAATCCTTTCCAACACTCACTAGGTTAGACATGTCTTCCAAAGACTCTTCCAACATTTCAAACAGAGGTGTGCCCCAAGGAAAGCTATCAAATGCATTTAAATTCTCGACCAAATCAATATACCTCCCATCAACTGTCCTAGCAGATCTTGGAAACACAACCTGCAACAGTATAAACAACCTATTCAGCCTAAACACATCATTTTGACTTTCTTCACCAACACTTGATTTTGCCAAGTTTCTAGCTTCCAATATTTCTGTTTCAGAAACCGTGGTTCCTTTAAAAAACCTTGCACGAAATTGGAATGGGATCTTGATGTTTGCCGTGTAGAATGAATTAGAAACCGGCTTCACACTAAGACCCATTATAAGAGCAACATCATTTTTTTTAAACACCAAATCCTTCTTACCGATTCGGTAGCAAAGTTTACCTACTTGGTGTCCCAAAACAGCATACACTAGCGTAGTAGTGGTGTGCATTCTCTCGTTAATGCTTAAAAACTTCCCGAAGTAAGACTTCTCAAACTCTTCCCTCTCTTCAGTAGTGAATGTCTTGGACAATTTATGCATTTTGTCGAGTGACATACGAACAGTCAAATTAAGCTTTCTCATTTTTGAAAGATTGGAAATGGTCGGAAAAGTTAGGGATTCAAGTTATTCAATTTGGGCGGTTTTTTTGGTCCAAAAATGAACACTAAACCGTCTTTATACCCTCAAACATATCACTACCGACATGTACCAGTTAAAGGTTAAAAAACCATCATTTCTTCAACATTTCGGCGAATAATTAATGCTATCGTATCGTTCCTAACATGTGACAAAGATTTTTCTCGCCCAAACTAGATTCTTCATCTCACCAGTTTATCTTAGTACAGACATATTCTTATGTACTACCTATCAGCAACTTCTGAGTCTAGTAATTTTACAAAGGGTGGGACTTCCTAACATTTTGGCTATTTGTATAAGAAAACTTTTTAAATATTGAACTACGGACAAGCTTGTAACTGAGTTGGGTGCGAACAATCACTACACCTTAACACTGAATTTGCAACATCTAGTAAAATTGATTACTAACACTTATTCATCCGTTATATTTGCCACACACATGATCCGTTATAAATGTTAATAACCGTTACTTATTATGTAGGCAATTACTTGATTTATTTCATAACATTTACTCAATATTATGTGACGGATGCGGAAGTGTTACCTATTGCAAAAAAATAAAAGAAAAAAAAATTAAAACAAGAATTGGGTGAAATCTTTGGGGGGAATGTTTTTCATTATCGCGCTCATTTCTCATATCCTTTCAATAACAAATTAACAATAGAGAAAAGTGGAGACATAAGCTAGCTCAGAGAAAGCCGCTGCCACCGCTGCTAGTGTTACCCACTGAGATAAGTCTTCATCTTCTCCTTCCCTTTCTCCTTCATTTTCTTCATCTACTCTTCTTCCTCCTCTATAACAGTAAGGGTTTTTGCTAGGGTATTAGATTTACATAAACAATTGCTCAATCTACTCAAGAAAGCTTCATCTTTGACCAAGGTAATGCTTATTTAGTGATGAATCCTCTTTTACTTGAAGTTTCCAGTGTTTCCATGTTTTCAGAAAAAGGAATAAGCTTTTGGGTTTGTCTAGACCTAACAATTATTAGGGTGTATGTTAACAATATATTGAGTATAATATGTCAACCATGGCCAAAGGTTGCATATTTATATAATAGATTTTAGTTTGTGTCAAAGTTCTCACGTTGTATTGTGTGTATCATTTTTTAGAAATTTGCTCATGTTGGCTTCATTCACTTTGATTTCAGGGAACCCATTAACTATAGCAAATCTGTTAAATTTTCACTTTGATTTCAAGTTAATAGTTTGTTTAATTAATGAAGCTGTATATTTTGAATCTCATCACTTTGGGTTTTGAATTTTGTACTAAAGCATTGTTCTTGAAGTGAAGTTTTGGGTTTTGGTGTTTAGATCTAGTCTATTGTTATTGTTGGTCTTCTCGCTCCAAAACTGATTAAGCTTGATGAAGTTCTCATTTAGATACATGATTGACTATATAATTTGTATGGAATTTTCTTTTAGGTTACCGTTTGACCTTCTTGAGAAAGTATTTCTATGTTTCTTCTTCGTTAAGGTTGTTGTGTATATCGGAAATGTTTTGGCACTTCATATGTCCAAACCTGAAAGCACAAGTGTTAAAATACAAGAGTGGGCAGTAAGTGTTTGTCAATTGTATAGCGGTTTGTTTCCTTGAATGGTGTGAACGACATACTTCAAAATTATCTTTTCGTGTTGTACAAGCACTAAATCAGAAACTTATATTTTTGGGTAACTTGATATGGAAAACAGGCATCTCTTCTCAACTACTTCTACCCTTAGAGACGTTCACCTTAGCACACACATACGAACACTAGACAAGGCAGCTTAAGACAGTTTTGAACAAGGTTTGGCACCCCATTTTGAATTTACATATTTCAAATATAGCAAGGATAATTCTCGTAATATTATCTAATAGTTTGATAGGGAGTAAACTGATATTATTTGGGGTTTCTCAGAACCTTTGTTGTTATCATTTACTTTAGGTGTGTCAAGCATGTCACCTACGGTCTGGAAAGTGAACTTCTTAGAGAAGATTAGATGCAAGGAGGGAACAACTTAAGGTATGAGACATACACTTAGTCTAGCTAGAATGGTGTAATGCCAAATTTGTGAATCTGACATATATTTAATTTCTTTATGCCTGGTAATTTTAGGTGCCCCCTATGGTGCTTGGTGCACCAATCCAAGATCACTTGAAATACAACGTTGTTTTGGTAATAGGTATGGGAATTGGTGCTACCCCCAATGAACACCATTGTGAAGGACACATGAACAACATGCAGGTCAATGGAGAACGTGGACTTAAAGAGGGTTTTCTAGGGGCTAATACAACTACCACTATTTCTGGTTTTTTGCTCTGCATTTATATGGTTTAGATTCAATGCCTTCTTTGCTATGCTTGTTACTGTTTTAGCCTTTTATTTTGTTTGTTGTGTCCTTCATCTTAGATTCATTGTTTATGGCCTTAATTTGGCTTGGCATTTTGACCCTTGTATATATATATATCTTTGGAAGCATTGATGTTAAAAGAGTATTTTGATTTAAAGAACAAATGAAAGGAGTTGATGTTAAAAAGTAGGGAGTATGAAGGAAATAGAGTCGTAGGTTTTTGTTTCTTACTTTGATTGAATTAGTACTATTTTTTTGGTTTTCTTATTCTTAACACATTTTGGTTTATTAGAAAAGGTTGTACTAAGTGAAGATCACTTGACCCACTTTCCTTCACAGACTATGTCAATCTTTATAAGCCAAGGACCCATAAGTGCAAAACTGGTTTTCATTAGTTAGGTAATTGATGCACCTCCATTTTTAAAGTAAGTATATTATTAGTATACATTCTAGTCAATGTAAGAATCACATTGTGAGGATGAATCATTTGTACTTGTTCCTTTTGTAATTACTTGGTTACTAGTTTATTCTTGGTTCATTACAATTCTAATAACCTCTTGCTATATTCAGGTTGGTTACCTATGTGTCTATGTGCATAGATGTATTGTTCTAATAAACTCTTGCTATATATTCAGGCTAGAATTTTTCTGGTCTAGTACAGCCACTTGATGCAACAACATTTGGACAGGTTATTTGAGCTCTTCTCATCTAAAAACTCAAGGTAACATGTGAGACATTACTCTAGTTGAAGACTCTGTAGTAGCTAAAATGGCTAAGCCTATAAAAGACGTTCAATTGCTCAAACCAGCAAACCGACGAAGTAAAGGCTTATGGATAAGTTTGCAAAGTATCATACACCAAGTCGGTAATAGGATGACATTAGTTGATATACACAATTAAAACAAAATCACCCAAGTGATTGATTACGCTTATGTGTTCTATTTTGTAGTTAGTGCTTGAATCTATTGTTTTTTTAGCGGTTCCTATTGCGTTGTCTTAAACAAGTGTGTCTTGCTTGAATCTATTGTTTTTTGAGTGGTTCCTATTGCTTAAACAGGCTATTGTTTTTATAGATGAATAAGTTTGGATTTTGATCAACCAAGAACTAGTTAAGGGTTCAAATACCTTAACATTTTACAGTTAAACAACACAAGTATCCATTAAATTTGGAATATACCTTTGGATGTTGGATGCTAATATTACTACTAAGTGAAAACATTCTAGTCCGGCCATGTGGATTTAAAATCGGTCATCTGATTTTTTTTTTTTTCAGTTCTATTGTTAGTTTATGTTTTCTTTTGCATTGACCTATCATACAGCAATCAAAGCATGAAATTCTCCTGGCAAACATCCATTATTAACTTAAACCCTTATTGAGAATGAGAACCAATTTAATCGTCTTCCTTGAGAACATGGACAGTCCTATCTCACTGTCTCATAAGCTTTTTTATGGTAGTTAATATTCTTCATTTTATTTATAAACGACATTCTTCACTTTTTTTTTGGTAAGAATGACACTCTTAACTATGGTCTACTTTTTAGCTTATTGGATCGAGTGTTTGGCATGAGGTGTAGTTACTTCACTCCTTGTTACATATGTTTGAATTTGTTTCATTCTATTGATGATCATGTTTTCAGTTGGATCTTGAGAATTCAAGTTGGATCTTGAGAATTCAAGACTGTATGTTCTACGGTTTTCCTAATGAATAGTTGCAAATGACTTGCAAGGAAAAAACAAAGGTTTTCCTTAGAGCTGGTCAGATGGCTGAGTTAGATGCACATAGAGATAAGGTTCTTAGTGGTGCAACCAAATGCAAGTATTCAATTACAGGCCATCTATAGGGGTGAGCATTAAGTGACATCATTCTTGTAATATTTCTATTTGAGTTAAGAATACATGTATTTGATATCGCTCCAGTACACTAAATGAAACATCAAGTTTGAGGGAGCATGCTAGCAGACTCTAGCTCAGATGTAGCTCAAGTTTAGCTGCTCATGTTGCATACATGGCACATGGTGCTAAAAAATGCTAACAGACGTGCTTACAAAAATGTTTCTTAGATGAAGATCAGTTAACTTGGTTGTAAGTGTGTCACATGGCAGATGGCGCACACAAATAATTATATATATGTAGCCTGAAAAGTTTGATCTCATAGAAGGCAAATTAGATATAAAAGCCTTGTCAGTTTCTATAACATTGCATTTAGATGCACATAATCTTGTCTATTATTAAACCTTTTGTTCCTTTTACCCTGTACACCACTTTTGTCCAAGATAATGAAAAGATTAACTCTCTTGCTTGACTTGTATGAGAATTTCTAGTAGGACTTGCTTTACACGTTATCAAATGGGGAAAAAAAAACAAAATTAACACTTTTAAGAAGAATGATATTTTGAAACCCTATACTGCTATATGTTTTGCTTCTAATTATTTATTTGATGAACTTGGCAGGTGAATACTTCTTTCCAAAGAAGTATGGGTGAAGTTGACTTTGTTGTCAAATATGAGATAGAACGTGATAGAGCTGTTAGATTAAAGAAACAAAGAAAGTAACGTAAAGGTTTCAACTAATAAGCATTTCCAAAACTAATTCCAAGGTTGTACCCATGTTACTTGAGTGAATAGATAAGTGTCTTTAAAGCACGAGCAAGGATATCCACGATTACTATCATATACGTGGTCAACATGGTACTTACATGTATACATATAGGATGGTATAATTCCAGCCACTTTAATATTTCGTTGCTCTAATCGTCTCCTGTACATCACCTTGTGGATTGTACACAAGTTTCTCATATAGCTAGTCGTGATTGTTAGTGTACGTGTTTTCGATAGACTAGAACTTTGTTAAGTTCCCTCAATGCATCTTATCTCTTGGTCCCAGAACATTGGTTGAGGAGGATAAGGAGTTTTTAGAGAGGGAAAAGAGGTTGTAGGATCTTGAGCAGTAACTTAGCAATGCCTCTCAGCAGGTAGTTTGTTTAATCTTTACTATTGATCATTGTTATACATTCTTCCATTTCTGTCTTTTCAATCATGTAGCTGAATCTCTTGTCAAAGCCCTGCTAGATATTGCAGAAACAATGGATAGATAGGGTTGGCATTCATAAAGTTGACGAAATTTGAAACCAAAATAATCTGTAAGACTATAATATAGCATTAGACCTCCACTTATTGTAGCTAAATATGGTGCTGAAAGAGAGGGTATTTGGTCAGGCTAGACTTTGGAAACCTGGCATAAGAAAATTTAATAGCAAAATTGCTTTGTGGAGTCATGATGTTGATGAAATTGTTGAGCCCCGCTGAGCGTTGGTGTCCTATTTGGTAACACGATAACTGAATGTTGTAGTTATTACTTGCATGACACTGTAACTCATTCCTTTAGAAGCACTTTGCTCGATGTATATGATTGCCCTATAAAACTGAAGGTGTTAATCTGGCTACTTCAGAAATACTTGCTTAGTTGATGGAGAAATATTTCAGAAATACTCGCGATAATGCCTTGTTTGGTTAATGGAGAAATTGCAGCTACCAACCTTTTGCAGGCTAACTAAACCATTTCCAAATGACCAGACCAGGTAGACTAAAGAACATTATGAATTTGCAATTATTCAGTCATTGTGAGTTTTAAACCTTGATTTTTGTTCCTACTATACTATTTCAGGTCTTAAATTGAAGAATAAACTGCAAGTTTGGCTCCAATTCTGGTATCTTTTGTCACTAGTTCTAATTCAAGTTTTTAACTTGTTTGATGTCTTTTACACTTTAATTGCTTTCCATCTGGGTTCCTAAAAGAATCCATATTCGACAAAGTTTTGGTTTTACGGGTAATTGTTAAGCCGCCTATTTGTTAGAATCTTGGCCCTAAAGAAATAGAAAAAGAATCTATTGATACATTTCTCACAAACCAGTATATACACCACCGTTCTTGAACTAGAACAAGAGGTCTAAGGACAAGGAAAAAAAAGTAATTAGCTATCATACTTACAGGCCAAAGCAAGAAAGGGTTCTCACCATTATTGATACATTAAGTTTGATCTATTACAATTTTTTAATTTAAACTTCACCGGTCAAAAAAAAAAAAAAAAAAAACTTCATCATTATATTTTTTGGATTCGGATCGATGGACTACTACTACTAGAATATTTATAGTTAACTTAAAATGTTGGTGCTACTATTTTGAGGCTCTGTTATATAGCATTCAGGATTCTTAATTCTTCGTTTCTTTCGATTTGATATTTAACCGTGTAATTTTGCTGGTGAGTATCTCTAGGTCTTTACGTGGTCTGTGACAGCTAGGCCCACTGACTTTACCAACTAAGTTAGCTGCCATTTTGGCTGACTATTGAGTTCATGTGTTAGAAATACATGATTGTTATAGATATTGTTTCTAGGAAACATTTCCTTGTCCTCTGTTGTAAGGGAAAGCTTCTCATCTTTGTGGTTTTCCTTTTTGTTGTTCCAGAAAACTAGGGGGTATGCAAGTTAAAAACATTCAAATCTATTAAGACAGTATTAACTTCTTTCTTTTGGTGTCGCTATAACTCCTTATAACAAGCACAGTGTTATCTAGATGTACCTTACTAAGATTCTAGTTTTGATAGATTAGCTGTTATCTATAACTCCTTATTAGCTGGGTGTTGCTGCTGGTGTCGATGTTGGTGCCTGCTGCTGCCATGGACCTGGTGCTTGCTGCTGCTGCCGCTGGTGTCGCTGCTGGTGCCATGGACCTGCTGGTGCTTGCTGCTGCTGGTATGGTTGTAACAAGCGAGACACGTAGTTGATGCTGCTGGTATGGTTGTATCGAGCAAGGTATTTGTTTTATGGTTTTTCTTAGTGGCTTAATAAAAAACTGGACTGAAGGAATAAGATTTTTTTAGATCTTATTTCTTTCATTCTAACATTGTTTAAATGTTCAAACCTTTTGTTCCTCCACTAACTATCCAAACCTCCAAGGGTGGCTTTTGTGATTTTCTTGTCTTACAAAGGAAGTTTTGGGCCTTTTGTTCTTTGTCAACAATTCTTTTTTTTATTTTGTGTTTATTACCGCTTTTCATTAGCAAATGAGATCTGATTACCAAAAAGTCGTAAGTGTTCTACCACTGCAAGTTTAATTATTTTTCTTCTCCACTATGTAGGACACTACACCATTAGTTTGGATCTTCAGCAAGGTGCTATTATGCAGGCCGTTATTGCCTCTGGAAGTAGCATGAAAGAGGCCCTTGAAGCTACCAAAGTTCTCGCTGAAGATTGTCAACTTAGAGGGATTGCATTTCACCTCGGGGTATATATAATACTAGATTATTGATTTCTTAAAATCTTGATTTTTGCTATCGAATATAGTCTGCCCTTGTATTAATGCATATCTAAAACTAGATTTATTTTTATTCTTGAAATTGTGTACCCAAGATCCATCGGGTACATTATTTGTGTTAGCACCCTAACAGTGCATTTGATGCATATTTGCCTATTTTTTCTTATACTGAGATGTTCGAAGAATATTACTTTGAAACTACCATATAAACTAAGATTTATCCACGCAGTACCATTTCTTTGACCGGTCATAACCGATCTGCATTCGCTTTTGCTTATAATTGCTAAAATAGTTCCTTTTAATGTTTCGTTTTGTGAGGCTAGTAAAACCTGAATGTTTGAACAAATTGTGTTGTGTTTTATTAAAAGACATTCGATCAGTCTAATTCAACACTAGTTACTTGAAAGTTACAACTTTTCAGTTGTACATATTAATTCCTTTGGAAAAGGAAAATTTGTTCAAAAAGATATATGGGGTTTCTAATTACGGAATCTATAATATAACCCATTCTTCTTTTTAATTCTTGCATATGACCATTTACTTTGTGAACTATGGAATCTAATTTTGCTTGTTTCAAAAGAGGGGTTCTTATATTTAATGTCTATTTGCAGGTTGTTATAAGAGAACTTCTTGTGAAGTTCCTCCCTGATGATGGTCATACTAGGTCCAATGGAAGAGTTCGTGGTAAGCATGTTTTTTTCTTTATAACTATTGAACAAACATAAGGTATCTTTTTTATGTTTAATTTGGTAACTGTCTTCTTAGAGGGAGAGAACTTAAATGTCCTTCAATTGTACTTGACCTGTTATTCGTCTTCATTCTATTGGTTAAATGTTGTTGGTTGTCAAGTGTCGCCGAGACTTTGAGCAGGGTATGTTCCGTAGGTTCTTACACTTCAACTTATAAAAAGCAAGATTTGAGAAAATATTGGGTCTTGAAAGTTGAAAAGAATATGCATTTGTCCGTGCAACTTCTGGGAGGGAGGGGGGACTTTGTAAGAGGTTTGATGATGCATTGAATATAATTGTTTAGCTTCAAGACATATTGTAGTGACTACATGCTTTGGAGTACTATATGAAACTTCGAGACATATTGTTTAGCTTTTTGTGTACTATTGTATTTGATTATAAGTATATAGTTTATTTGCCTCGCACTCTAAACTAATTTTCTTTTGGCACGCAGCCCCTTGCTGATGCAAATCTGATACAACACGATTGAGTTGTTGAAAACATATGGTGGTTTATCTTATGTAAGATCTGACCTACTAACTTTGAATTGTAGCTCTTGACTAGTATTGTGCTAGTGAGTTCTTGATTTGAGGTAGCTTAGCTGTTGTCTAGGCAGGCTCCTCACCTTGTCGCCTTGTTAGGATCTCTAAACCTAGGTTTATGGCCAAGAAAATTCCAAAACTATTGCCAATGCACTATAGGATTTTAGCTTAAAACTTTTGTCTACTTACTAGATTTAACTCAAGTGTATTATTTGCAATGAGAACTCTTAGGTAGAAGGTTAACTATATATAGTTTCACTAGATTAATTTTCATTACCTACCTCAATTTCTGGTTTAACGACCTTATTAAGTTAGTTTTTGTCGCCTTATTCTTCCTCTTCTTAGTAATATAATCTTTATCAAGTTAGTTTCTTTCTAAGTTACGTCAGTGGGGCAAGTTTTGTTTCATCCCTTATAGGATATTGTAGGTAAGGAACTAAGAGACTAGTATAAGAGACTAATATGTGTTAGTGTGTTATCATGTGCTAGTGTGTTATCTTTGGTTGCATGGGTCTTCGCTTACACTATTTTCAATTATTGTTTGTAGGGAAAGGTGACATTCACCGTATGTTGACGAGTCACAATTGCATAATCAACATGTCATATAGAAGAGTGAAAGACTACATGCAATGCTTTGGAGATATCGAATCATAGCTTGTAAGGTGTTGTAAAAATTGTACTTAAAATAGTTATGTCGGAGAAGATGAGATCTTCATTCTGATGCGTAAGGATTGCTTACTCGAATAATTATTTAGCTTGTACTTAGGTGGTGCAGATTTATTTGTACTTAAGTTTTACTTTCTTAAGTTGTTTATATGATACTCTGAAGTTCTATACTTGAGTTGTAATTATTTAATGAAGTGTTGTTTGACTATTAATTGTTCGAAGTAATCAGTGATACATTGTGGTGCACCAATATAGGTGCAGGTATGGGTACGTGCACCAATACAGGTGGCTCACATATAAAAGGGCTAGAGAAACCAATTTTTTTATTATACAATGAAAATTCGTTAGTAACGGATACAGAACTGTTAGCAATAGATTTTTTTTTTATATAATGAAAATTCGTTAGTAACGGATATAGAACCATTAGCAACAGAAAATTAAATTGATGTTTATATCTGTTACTAACAGAGGATAAACAAATTTGGTAACCGTTACTAATAAATTCTAACGGTTACGTATCCGTTACGGATATTAATTCCAATGACATTTTATAACCGTTAGTAAATTTTGTAACGGATAATAAGTATTACAGATATCCGTTACTAATATTAGTCACGTTTTTGTGTTAACACAAGATAACTGTTACAAATAGACTGTTATGGTGTAGTAAATGATGAAATATGGCACTGAGATGCTAGTTACTACTTCTCAACTTCAGTATGTGTTATTAAATGCTACACTTTTGCTTTACTTGATATTGAATAAAGGTTTGAATAAATTTATCAAAGTTAACTTTTGTTTAACTTGTTATTGGATAATACTATTTTGTACATAAGTTATAGGTGTATATTAAAACCAACCTAATAGTCTTAATTGTGTTCTTGTTTATGGCTTCCATTGTTGATATATCATACATAAAGCGCTGCCAATTACCTCCGTTTCAAATAACACATCCAGCCTAGTTTTGTGAATGCTAAATGCATTTTTTTCTTTTTTCTTCTTATTGAGTTTCCATACAGATTTCTTTCTATTAGGGTCTCATTATCTCCTTATAAACAACAATAGTGATATAAGGGTACCCCTGATATAATCACAAACAAAACATATGAACATTAACAGTTACTGTGCTGACACTCAAGCACAATGAACCGGCCGTTTCACAAACAACAAAATACCATTACATCGATTCAAGCCCAAACCTATACAGTGAAACATACTTCCAAAACTCCATAAGGTGATCTGTGAAGTGGAAGTGCGATTTCAAAAGAAACCCAAGTTGTTGACGGTACATTTAAGTGTCGCTTATGGTGACATACAAAGAGTCTTCATTGCTAAAACCTGGCAGAACCACAACTTAAAAGGCAATCAAAGCTCACCACAATGACTACTCAGTTGTCTTCATCTGCTTTTGAATCATGCCTTGAATCATATTCAAGTAGTCAATTTTTTCATGGATCTAGAAAAAGACTTGTTCATCAAGTACATCATACAAAAACTCAATTTCATGTGGTTGGACAAACCTTCCACAATACACATGAATCCTTCTAAGAAAATATACACATCAAACACTCTCAATTTCACCTCACCTGTTACATACTTCTTCACTCCATGCAAAAAGAATAAAATCAACATGGAAATAGTAAACACAACTTTGGAAACCTTAAAAAAAACTCTATACACTACTACGTAAAAACAAACCCAAGTTGATGACGGTACATGTAAGTGTTGCATATGGTGGAATCCACAGAGTCTTCATTGCTAAAACCTGGCAGAACCGTGACTGAAAAGGCAATCCAAGCTCACCACAATGACTGCTCAGTTGTTTTCTTCTACTTTTGAATCATGCCTTGAATCATATTCAAGTAGTCAATTTTTTCATGGATCTAGAAAGGGACTTGTTCATCAAGTACATCATACAAAAACTCAATTTTATGCACTTGGACAAACTTTCCACAAGACACATGAATCCTTCTAAGAAAATATACACATCAAACACTCTCAATTTCACCTCACCTGTTACATACTTCTTCATTCCATGCAAAAAGAAAAAAATAAACATGGAAATAGTAAACACAACTATGGAAACCTTAAAAAAAACTCTATACACTACTACGTAAAAACAAATCTAAGTTGCTGACGGTACATGTAAGTGTCGCTTATGGTCAAATCCACAGAGTCTTCATTGCTAAAACTTGGCAGAACCGTGACTGAAAAGGCAATCCAAGCTCACCACAATGACTGCTCAGTTGTTTTCTTCTGCTTTTGAATCATACCTTGAATCATATTCAAATAGTCAATTTTTTCATGGATCTAGAAAGGGACTTGTTCATCAAGTACATCATACAAAAACTCAATTTTATGCACTTGGACAAACTTTCCACAAGACACATGAATCTTTTTAAGAAAATATACACATCAAACACTCTCAATTTCACCTCACCTGTTACATACTTCTTCACTCCTTTAGAGTAACCTATTGCTTATTTAATTTTTTGAGTGTTTTAGAAGTAAAGATCCAAACTTTAACTCAAGTTTCCACATTGGAGTTGTTTTAATTTTAAAAATTTACATCAGCTCTATATAACCCTCCGAAGACACTGATGCTCTAGTTCTGTACATATGATGCTCTAGGGCTCAACATTTCTCCTAATGTTGTGCTCGTCATGAGTATTGCGCTCAATCAGCAATGGTAATAAACTAATACTCTGGATTTTCTAAATATTTATTTCAGTTCTGATGTTGTAATAAACAATAGCATATGCTACTGGGGATTGAGATTAGGTAGGAAGGCACATTCAGTTTGGATACAACCATCTCAATGTATACCTAAGTAGATGATTTATGTCCATGCCATTCCACACATCTCAGTTGATTTTTGCAGTTCTACTCAGACCTACTATTGGGACTCGTCTCTATATAACAGTTAGACACCACTATACTAGACTTTGAGAAACATTATCTCTGTGTTGAACAATAAGATAAATCATGTTTGATTGGCTTTAGCAGTGACTAAAATTGGAGCAGATGAGAAAGGGCTTTTCATATGCAAGTTTGGGGGTAAAGTCAGAACTCTTGAAAGTGGGGTCGTGACTTACGTATGTGGATCAACGAAACTTAGGTGGTGTTGTGTGAAGTCAAGTTTTGGAGAATTCATTGGTTTTCTGGAAAAAGTAATGAAGATAAAGCCACTACGATTTAGCTACATACTCTCTGGACACGTTTGCACAATTGATGAGGAGGAAGATTACAAGGAGATGATGGATGCACATAGAATGAAAACCTATGGAGAAGGTAGTGTCTTGATTTTCAGAAAGGAGAATGAAGATTTGATGGAGGAGGATGTCCCACTATCATGCTCATCACCTGTTTACGATAATAGGTTAAAAGAAGGTAAGCTTGCAATTTCATTGCGCTTTATTGAACGGATAATTTCCAAACTAATATGTCGATTGAGTAAATCACTTTGCCGATATTCTTGAACCATCTGAATTGCTTGAAGCCTAATTGGGCGAACCATCTCAAGTTTCAGACACTGATTTATGTGAATCATCCCACTTACCCGTTATGAAAGAAGTTGATGGTAAGTGAGTTTTGGTTATTATTGGCACTTAAGTATATCTTAATGAGCTCCCAGGCCTTCTCTTAAATAGATATCCGTTAACAAACATGGTGTCTTTGACAGATTATTTAGTGTCGGTAACAACTTATATAGTGTTTTGAACAACTTGTTCATTTAAGCTTATTACATGGTCATGGCCAAGACACTACATAAGCTATTCAGAACAGTAAATAGCTGCATCATGCCACTATATAACAAGTGCGTAAACAGATAATCCGTTTAAGAGAATTAATAAGTCCGTCAAGATACTAAATAGTTTGCGGTATACTATTTACAAGTTTAGGAAACTAACTTGTGCAATGACTACATTGTTGTGTAGTTAGCATTGTGGGAGATGATAAGCTTCAAACTCAGTTTAGAGAAGCGTCTCGTGTACCAGATACATATGGGGGTAAGTGCGTTATTGTGACTATAAAAAAGTATGTAAAATGGCAATAAACTTGCTGACTGTGATGCTCCCAGATGTTACCGAAGTTTCTAGAGTGTCCGAAACCTTCCTTGCAGAAGCCACCCAGTACGTGGCTGATTATACTAGAGTAGACGTTGAACCTTCTCCGCACGTGGCCGAAACCTACAAATC
Source organism: Coptis chinensis (assembly GCF_015680905.1). Taxonomy (NCBI): domain Eukaryota; kingdom Viridiplantae; phylum Streptophyta; class Magnoliopsida; order Ranunculales; family Ranunculaceae; genus Coptis; species Coptis chinensis. The sequence goes on along the minus strand of NC_141456.1, from coordinate 36,705,622 downwards.
TGAACTTCCCAGAAGGTGTCATACAACGACGTCGAGAAGTTATGGCTATGGTGGTAACTGCGTTATTCTGGTTTCTGGCAGTTTTTTTTACCTGTAGAAGAGGAGACTAGAGAGGCACTTTAAAGCATGGCAGGACAGTATCTTAGGTTTCCTGAATCAATATACATGTTTTGTCAGAAGTACAATATAAGCGTTACACGACACTATGTAATAGTTATTAAACACTAGTTTATAGTACACTATTGACACGTTTAGGAGCTAACTTGTGCAATGAATAAATTGTTGTGCAGTTAGCATTGTTGGAGATGAGAAGCTTCAAACTCAGTTTGGAGAAGCATCCTATGTAGCAGATACTTATGGGGGTAAGTGAGTTATTGAGGACTGCGACATTGTTTTGACTGTAAAAGAGGTGTGTAAAACGGCACTAAACTCACTAATTGTGATGCTTCTAGATGGTATTGAAGTTTCAAGAGTGCCTGAAACGTTCCTTGCAGAGTCTACCCAATATGGGCCTGACAATTGTACTGGAGTAGATGTTGAACCTTCTCAGCACGTGCCTGAAACAAACTTATCTGAACTTCCCAGACGATGCCATACAACGACCTTCACACTTGACCAAGTTTCGAGTAGTCTGAGGCTAATTATCCCCGATATCCCAACAGATAGAGTTACTATAATTGGTTTCGGTAGCCAGTGTTCTCCCTTAGAACTGCACAGTGAGTCTGAAGAGGAAGGTCACGTGTCGGGAGGTCTAGGAGAAAGGGGAATGACTCGTGTTAGCTTTACTTCCTTTTGGAGGAAGTGGTGAGTTGTAGGGATAGAGATCTGGGTGGAAGTACATCGAATTGGAACGATACAAATTGGGATAATATTATTGACACGTCTAGTATGCGTGAAGACAGTGCCTCCTTTGTTTGGGGGTGATAGTCCAAGTGATGACCCAATTGATGAGTCTGGTGGGGTTGACCTTGAAAATTATGTTCAAATGACAGGTGGAGATAGAAGTGGAGTTACTGGTGGCGCGGCGGGTGCACAAAATAGTAGTCATGGTGCTGTGAGATGTTCGTACAATTACAGTGGAATATTATACCAACACAACCTCGGAACTCCACACACCGGTCCTGGAATGTGCCCATTTGGTCTAATATTTTGTCCACTGTCAAGACAAAATTATAATAGTGGAGGTAATACTTACAATGGCATATCTGACAGATCAGGTGGTGTGTTACCAGCATCCGGAAGTGGTGGTAGTGGTGACAAAGAAGATAACAGGGGACACAGTCAGCAAGGCTCCCAATGGTACAAAAAGCCTACGGTCGAGGACGGGCGTGTTGGCGATGATGGTCCAAGTGATGATGAGTTCAGAGATAGTGATGATGAGTTCAGTGATAGTGATGACCTAATTGATGAGTCAGGTGGTTTTGCCCTTAATAATAGGTCTGTTGATAATAATTTTCAAATGGCAGGTGGTTTTGACCTTAATAATAGGTATGTTGATAATAATGTTCAAATGGCAGGTGGAGATGGCAATGGAGTAATTGGTGACGCGATGGGTGCAGAAAATAGTGATCATCGGGCGGCAAGATGTTCAACGAATTATGGTACAATATTATATAAACACGACCTCGAAACTCTACACACCGGTCCTGGAATATGCCCGTTTCTTCTAGTATTTCCTCCACTCCGTGGTGGGCAACATTATAATGCCGACCGTAATACTAAAAATCACTCCCCTGATGCACCACCGGGTGTTGCACTAGCATTCGGAAGTGCAGTTGCTGACAGGGTAGGATCCCAATTCACGCAAGATAACGGGAGTAGTACTGAACGACTTTCCCTCTTAAAGGAAAGAAAAGAGAAATCCCAACGCTACAAAAATTCTGTGGTAGAGGATGGGTGTCTTGAAGATGCGATTCCAACATAATTGGAGGCTCCCGAAATAAATACACTCATTTTGGGGATGGTGTTTCCTAAAAGGTGGTTGTTTACATTTCACATGAAGACTTACGCCATTAAAAACAACTTTGAACTAGCAAAAATAAGGACTGGCCATGAAAGGGTACAATATGGATGCAAAGGATCTGAATTGAGGAGTCAGGGGTCTAATTGTCCGTTTCACGTGTATTGCAACATTAATGGTTCGTATATGTGGATTGTGAAAACTGTTTACAATGTTCACACATGTGGCTGCCGAACAACTAGAGAGTTTAACCGTGAGGTGTCAAGTGGTTATATCGCCTTGTGCTGCAAACAAATTCTGTAGGACGACAAAACCTTGAAGGCAAGTCATCTGTTGGCGATGGTGAAAGAGTGGACTTCAGTAGATTCAAGTACAAAACTGCGTGGCGGGGAAAGGAAAAGGCTTTAGAAGAGGTTCGTTAATTTCTGGCTTTCACAGGACAGTTTATATAGTGTGGTGGACAACTATTTAATTTAAGATTATATATCGAACTATATATCACACACACAACATGCCTTCTCTTAAACGGATTATCCATTAACCGAGATGGTGTCTTGGACAACTTCTGTAGTCTTTTTAACAACTTATATAGTGTCTTGAACAACTTTTTCATTTGCGCTTATTACATGGTCGTCAGAAAGACACTTCATAAGCTATTCAAGACACTATACAACATGTCCGTAAACGGATAATCCGTTTAAGAGAATTCTTGTCCAACAATATAAGCCGAGCAAGTTACTATGTTAGCTTAGGCCAACACGATATTACATGACCATAAACGATAGTCGGTTTAAGAGAAAGCCTTCATTTTCCATACTTCTGTACAAAGACTGCACTGACGATTAATATTTGAACTAATATAGACCCACCCCATAGTGTAATTGAAGTTGACATGTTATGAAGTAGTCTAATTTTACACGTGTCTGCAGATTCAAGGAAGTTTGGGCGATCATACCACTCTTGGCGATTCTGATCAACAACTGAGGAAGGTCGATCCCTTCAGTTTTACTGAGTTGAGAAGAGTACGAAATAGTGACCGCTTCAAGTGCTACTTCTGGAGCTATGGGATTACAGTTAGGAGTTTCCGTAACACATGTAGGCCGCACATAGAAATTGATGGAACCCATTTGCAAGGGTAGATCAAGCGGATGTCTTCTTTCAGTTATTGCCATTGACGGCGACAATCATGTTTTCCCAGTTGCATTTAGTATCGTTAGCGGTGAGGACAACGAAAACTATGATTGGTTTCTGCATTGCCTTGGAGACCAAGTAGTAGGGTACAAGATGCCCTTGGTTATCATATCTGATAGGCATCCTAGTATGATTATCAAAGTGACCGAGGTGTTTCCCTGGGCGAAACATGTTTTCTACATGAACCATATATGTAAGAACCTGCACAATCCATCAGTCAGACTTATGGCGAAGATTAAGACTGCAGCTAAGACTACTAAAGAATGGTATTTCCGTTATGTTATGAAAGATATAGAGAAAATGAGCTCAGCAGCCCACGATTTGTTTATTGGTATTCATTTTCATCAATGAGCATGCCATGCATCAGTAGTTAAGAGATACGGCATTGCTTACACCAACCATGTTGAGTGTTGGAACAACATGATTAAGGACGACAGGTATCTTTCGATTGCTACTTTGGTGGAAGCAATCAAGCAGAACATTAGTGACCACTACTTCAAATACAAAAATATGGCGAATGAGTGGGCTTCCAGGGGTGAGATGTTAACACCTCGTGCTACTGGGCTGCTTAGAACCAACATCGACAAGTCGATGAAATTTACGGAGTCACGGGCTGGGAAATGGGAATATATAGTCAAGACTAACCGTTTACAAGCATACCGTGTAAATCTAGCCGCTAAGCAATGCTTGTGTGGGTATTTCCAACACATGGGAATCCCATGTGCGCATGCCTGTAAGGCAATCAGTGTCACCCAGTAAGGTAGTTATACGACATATGTTGATCCGTACTACCTTACTGCTAACTGGCAACAGATGTATTGTGAGGTGTGGGTTGGAATTCCTAATAAGGAGCAGTGGGACATTGATGAAACGGATGAGCGTGTTATGCCCTCGGAAGTGAGGTGCAAACCGGGTAGGCCACCAACCGAGAGAATATGGAGAAGACCAGAGCATAAGGGACCAAAGCAGAGAAGAAGTTGCACTTTGTGCAACATGGAAGGGCACAATAGGTGTACATGCAAAAAATTTGTTGATGATAAAGGAGCTGAGCACCGTCCTGTGAACCCCGAAGCTATCGACAAACGACGCCAACTCTGAGTGGTAGTAATGTGATATTTAATTTATTTTGTAATTTTGGTTATTATATTTGGCTTTCTCTTAAACGGACATGTTTGTTGGGTAGCTTAGATAGTGTCCTGAACAAGCTATATACTTTCACATGAATCATGAATGATGAATCTCGAGTTGTTGCTTCAAGGTAACAACAACGTTTTATACAATTAAGGTGGATTCTGCCTTCCTCTTACTAGAATAAAACCATTAAGGTGCTTGAGAAACTTTCATCAGACACCTCCTCAGAAGATCCATCAGAGCTGTTCCCAACATCACTTACAGTTTCTTCAGATTCAGTGCTAGGATTCCCATAGGAGAAGACACTTGGGTTACTAGTTGAGTAGGTTTCAGTAGACTCTCCAGCCTGTAGACTTCCACCACCACTTCCACTTGTATCAGATCCGGAGGCATATCCACTACTCAAATCACTATCAGCCTCTACTGTTCGACCTTTTTGTTTGCCTTTGATTCATTTTCATCTTGGTATGAGACCCTCATCCTCTTCCTATTTCTCACCTCCTCTCTCTCTCTGCACCACAGTGTTAATCTTTGATTCCTCCTTTTTATCCAATCCCTCTTCCCAGTGCCTCTACCACTTCCACTTTTTTCGCCTGTTTCTTTAGACTTGACAACAAAGATTTCTTCCCCTTCACCATTTTTTTTTATCTCGCTTGATACTTTTTCTCAGTTCCTACAACATTTTGGTTTATAATTGCTCTCTTGAATACGACTCTTCTTCGATTTTCTCTTCTTCCCAAAACATCTCCATTTCTCTTTCATAAGGTATAGGGTGTAGATAGCGCATGCTGCATGGGAAATTAAAAAAGAAAATCTCAGCAGTGGACCGTTGGATGATAAAGGGATACGCATGGAATGAAGTGGCAAACGTGGGCTTCAATGTGGTATGGGCTCAGATTGGATTTTCGATGTTGATTTTTTAGGCGTGCAGAAGAAGGTTAGGGTAGAAAGTCGAGACAAAGTTCATGTACAGTGTCGCGAAGTGTAGTTTTAATGACATCCTTTATGTAACTCGATGAACGGTGGACATTAAGAACTTGAGATTGGACGGCTCAAATAAGCCCCTTGAAAATGTTTGCTTTTAAGATACTGTAACCCCAAAATTATTGACTCTAGCTATTCTCAATGTCAAATTCATCACTGTCGTCTCCTTCCCCAAATTCGTTGGTTGACTTACTGAAAGACATACTAACTACGATCAAAAGACTAAAGAAAGATGTGAATCCGTCAGGAAGGAAGGAGTTGGACATTCTCTATGGGAAGATGGATAATTTTATTACGGAAACTGATCTGCTGATGAAAAGGAGGGAAGCAAAATTAGAGAGGACAATTTCATCGTTGCGGATCTCTAGCAATAACAAGAAGCGTAAGTTAGAAGTCATCCAATCTGTTTTGTCGAATGTGTCCGATTTTGATTCATCAGATAGCAGTTCTTGAGGGACAGACTCCGATTTCATCAACGGGGGTCTTTCATCAAAATCATTCTCAAGGGAGTTCTTTGATTTCGTTGTAGTCATCTTGGCATGTATTTAATGTGTTTGACGAAATGCTTTGATTACTTTGTTCTGTTTCTATGAATTTGATGTGTTTGACGAAATGCTTTTATAAATTTGATGTGTTTAATAAAATGAGCCTTTTATTATTTATTTGTTTGCTGTAAATAATAGGGCATAATAACTGACTACAACTGATGCGTCCAATTTGTTTGTTAAAGAAGTCCAAAAATGTTTTAAGTGATGCGTCCAAATGTCCAATTAACTGAAAACTGAATTGGTTGTTATATAATTGTTTTTTGTTTTAAGTAAAGAAAAAGAAACTTTTTTTTGGTAACTAAAAGAAAAGGGAAATTTGTTTCGAAGTGATGCATCATTTGGTTGTTGAATGGCAGAAGTGATATGTTGCGTCCTTAAAACTGTCGTATATAAGAACTGTTAAAGGTTACGGCTTCACAAAACAAAATGGTGAAAATCAAATTTGTGTCGAGAGATTCTTCTGCGTGCTCCATTCCCATTGTTTAGATTGTTTAGACAAATCAAAGTTGGTTTGTCGTGAGTGGCAAAATATGAGGTTTAATTGTTTAAACCATCATTCGTAACCGATTACGTTTTGAAGACAAGAACTATTCTTAGTTACATGATTCAGACTGAACATTGTTTTGAAACGCATCATACAAAAAAATTGGAGTTTCGCATTTTACTTTATAATTTTTGGAGTAAATCTGAAAGGTTTGACTTGGAAAATTTGTATTGTATGCTGAGGTGGTGTGATACAATTTGACTACAAATAAGGTTTTGGCTCTCAAACTAATCCCAAATAAGCTGTTCAAGACACTAAATAAGATGCATCAAGACACTATATAACATCCAAAAGGGGTGCTAGTCCTATTTTATGGGGTGCTAATATCGCGGCCCAAAATGTAATCAGACCTTCTCCTAAATGGACATGTTCTTAGAACGCTTACAATAGTTAGTTTTGTTATTGCGTCAAATTGGGATTGTAAGACACTACAATAAATACGCACCAACATTACAAATAAAAAGAACAAGCCTCCCAAAAAATGGAAGTACTCCCAGTGTATAAAAGCTGCAAAACTCAGGTGGACTATTTACCTCTGTTTTTTTATATTAGTCCCCATGTCGAGGAACTCATGTTCAGTAAAACCACATTCTATAAGGTCCTTTGCCACGGTATTTCGGTTGCAATCTCTAGGTCTTCTGAAGTCGAGGTGTTCACCTCTGATTAATTGGTCTGCATATGCAAGTACAAAGACTCCACAATTCCACCCATTATTTTGTTGAGCACAATCAACACGTTCGATTTTCCATTTGCGCAGCAAGAATGCACGTTCTATGCAATTTTTGTCGTGCAATAGGAGTCCGTACAGGAGCAAAGCACAAAGCTTATTGATAGTCGGCGTAGGGTCAATTACACTGGATTCCAAGGAATCGTAGACATAACATGTCCATATTTTAAAGTTGAAGACAACAAGAATCCAGTGTTGGTTGTTTCCCACATTCAAAGTCATCATCAATCCCTTGGATTTTGTCGCGTGCAGGATGTGACTGTCATCTTGAACCAAATCTTTTAAGGTCATGCTTAGGCCCCACGGTATTACCGAACTAGTTTTTGAAATTTTTTCTTCTGTTGTTAAACTCCAATCATTCAGGATGCACTCCAGTGTCCCATATAACGCCTCAATCGAAACCTGGATTAATTGAGACATAAGTAAGTGGCACCACAGAGATTCTCTTAAACGGATTATCCGTTTACGAACATGTTATATAGTGTCTGAACACAGCTATTGCGTCTCTTGAACAACTTTTTTAGTGTCTTTCCCACGACCATGTAATAAGCATAAATGAAAAAGTGTTTTAAGACACTATATAAGTGGTTCAATACACTACATAAGCTGCCCAAGACACCATGTCCGTTAACGGATAATCCGTTTAAGAGAAGGCCTAATGCACATGGAAATGTGTTACAAATTACCGCGACGAGCGTGTCAACGAGGATAGTGTATCTACCATAAGGTCTCGATTGGAAATATGGATCCGCAGTTTCATTATTCCACCTGTTCAATAGTTCCATGTACACAGAAACAACTTGTGATAAAAAAGACCAAAAAAAAAACAAAAAATAAGTGTCTGAGCGGGTTAACGGAATAGTACAGGAATTCTCTTGACGCAGCTTATTTAGTGTCTTGAACAGTGTATTTAGTGTCTTGCCCACGACCATGTTAATAAGCGTAAACAAAAATTATTCAAGACACTATATAAGCTGTTTAGGCCACTAAATAAGTTGTTCAAGATACCATGTCCGTTAACGGATTATCCGTTTAAGAGAAGGCCTGCAGATTAGTAAATTGTCTTAATGTGTTTTCAAACCTCATCATTCAGCCATTGTTTGCCACAAAGCAAGTAGAAGCTTCTTAGATTAATGTCTAAGCCTCGGCCATAGCATCTGACTTTTATATTGTGTGCAACAGCTTTCATGTTCGGCTGATCATGCTCCCACCAGTACTGTGCAGTGAGATAGGCAGAATTGGTCCATTTTGCAGGATCATAAGCAAGGGTTTCTAGATTCCATACTGTATAGTGTCTCTTTATTAAGGGATTACTTTGAAAAGTCTGGCGAATCTTGTCATTGCATTTTTTTGCCACTTCTTCTTCTCGTACACTAAATTTCTTCCACTGGGCCTCCTTCAGTGCTTTCCTTTTGTCAATTGGTAGTCGGTTGTATTGAATGAGCACAGTACGTTCGACTGCATTCTGATAAGTTTAGTTAAGTTAATTTAACTTAACTTAAGTTATTCAAGACACTAAATAAGCTGTCTAAGACACCATGTACGTTAACGGATAATCTATTTAAGAGAAGGCCTGTAGGTAGTATACTAGCTGGCCCACGAACATGTCCATTTAAGAGAAAGCCTGATGGTTTGAGGTAACATAAAATAGTGCACATACATTTTCGGTTAAATTCAGAGCACCCATAGGATCTTCAATCTTCTTAGCTTCCTGACAAAATATGGCTAGTGTCAATAAAATACACTCAAAACAAGATATACAATAAACATAAATATATACACTTCTGACGAAACTATATGATATGTCCATCTAATAGCAAGCCAGCAGCAACACATGTCAAGGCTGACAACGCGCCTTTCCAGTACCGTCCCCATTGTCATTGAAGTCCAGTTCTCGACCACTAGAACCCATAAGAACGTACTCTACAGGCGTAATTCCACACTCCAAGAAATCCTTGGCAATTCTTCGTCGGATGTACAGTTTGCACTTGGGGTAAAAAATTGGTGGCATATTCCTCAGAAGACAGTCAGCAAAGGCCAACACAAATGCCCCACAACTGTTGTCATCAGTTTGTTTCGTGCAATCAGCAAACACAAACTTCCATTTTGTAGACAATTTCGACTGATCGATTATGGCTCTGTTGAAAGCCAACACACCGTAAGGTAATATGGATAGCAACTTCTCCAAAGTCGGTCTCAGGTCAAGCTCGCCCTGCTCAACACTATCAACAATAGAATAAAAAATCTCAACAGACCAGTCTCTGAAGTTGAGTACAACAAGAATCGAGTGCATGTTCGCGACGTTAACCGTCATCATCAACCTCTGGGTCTAGCCTATCTCCTTAACGAACGAAAGGAAAACCCTTGTCATGTTGCCCGCCATCAAGGAGCCTCCCAATAGAGTGTCTTCGACATTTTTTATTTTGTCCTCCAAATTGATTGCCTTATCATTGAGTGTGGCTGTCAAACGGTCATGACAATTGCAGAAACAATGCTATAGTAACGATAATTGATTAATGGAGGACCTCATAATTGGTGAGAGGAAGAAGTACCAAATAATAAATTTTTGTACATTACCAAAAAGAATGATGCAGATACAATGTTGTACTTTGGTTCATGTCCGCCCGGACCATCTTTGTCGGTGTACCAACGGCGCAACAAATCCATGTACATATCCACAGCCTTCAGACCAACTAACAAAACAATTAAGCAAAAAATATAGGTAAGATATTAACAAATAACTAGGTGACAAATCAGTGAGAGAGACATACGAGATCATTGAGCCACCCATTGGTGTACAAGGTGTAGAAGGTACCACGATTTATGTCATCTCAGTTGCCGTACCGTCTAACAATCTGTCCAGGGCTCGTTTCATCTTGATCATGCAGTCTCCAGTAATATGTCACCCTTTGAACAGTTGTAGTCAACTTCAAATAGTCATTGGGTAGTTTTTTCCTACTCGCAATCCCAGATTGTCTCTCTAGTAATCCTAAGCCTTGGTTGAAAACCATGAGAATCTTTTGTTGGCAAATACCGGCGACATCCTTTTCAAGTTGTGGTATGTTGGATTTGTCAAATGTTCCAGCTGACCTTCTCACCATATCTTCCTACCCTGTGGGAAGCGGATTAATCGAAGTTTCCTCCCACACCCTCATCGTCGGGTCAAGTAACAATCTTCGTCTTCCCCATGCGTCCAATCATCATCACTGAATTACAATATGTTCAATCAAACAACTAAAAAGATAAACAAAGGAAAAACAGTAAAATAATTTTGAACAATTATATACATCCTCAAAGTGATACAAGCCGCCTAAATCCTCAGCATCATCTAGCACAACCTTAGAAGATTCAGCATCTAGCATAATATCCTTCTCATGAGCAGACTCGAAACGAAAAAAAAAAAAAAAAAAAAAACAAAACAAAACAAAAAGCTTCACTTAAATTGGACCTTCAGATGCTAAAATTTCACAGTTCAAAGGCTAGAGACATTAAAAAGGCCACCGGAGACATTATATAAGTTCAAACTGGAGATTGACTATTGTAAACAAATTTCACCTTTGGAGAAATTTCTTTCAGAATCCCACCATTTGTATTCGCGGCATCATCTTCCACATCAAGCTGAACATCATCCTCTACTATCTTCCCTGCATCCTCATTAATAGAATGTCGAACCACATCATCCTCAACCATCTCGTCTCGCTCTCCACTCACCATCACCTTTGGAGAAATTTCTTTCAGAATCCCATTATTTGTATTCTCGGCATCATCATTCACATCAAGTTGAACATCATCATCCATTGGCTTCCCTGCATCCTCGTTAACAGAATGCCGAACCACGTCATCCTCAACCATCTTGTCTTGTTCTCCACTCACCGACACCTATATAACAATATGTTAAAAGTTCATAGTTCAAATCCTAGAGACATTAAAAAGGCCACAGAGAAGACATTCTATAAGTTTAAGTACCATGTTTGGAATGTTCGGAGCATCTTCACCAGTAATGTCCATGTCCTTAAAAGCTTCATTTTTTTCTGCTTCCCTCTATCTGAAGTGGTTTTTTTTCCAGAAGTCCTTGCGCATGTGACTGTTAGATATGCCTTTGGTTAAGTGATCACCTGCTCTTCTCTGCAGCTCAGGTTGACTCTGATTGACATGGCAGTCTAGGTATTCAGAATCGGATAACTGAGGCACCAAGTCGGGGTTCGGTTGGCTACCATTAACTATGTCATCGTTCACATAGTCATCAGCTGTGCTGCATAAAGATCTCGGCTTCAACCCAAAGGTGGTGTTAATTTCATGCACAGTGTCCATAACATTTTTTCTAGCTTCCACTTCATTTTCCTCACGAGTCTGAAATTAAACAATTGAACAATGCGAGGGGTAGTTACTTTAAGTGTTTGCTCATATCAATCAAACCAACTAAGCCCAAACATAAAAATATGGAAAACATACCAGTCCTTCCATGATCCCATCATCTAGAAGCGGTAACAGATGTCTCTGGCCCCAATGAAGATCAGCATCCCCTTCAGGCAACTCATGCAAAGAAGCATAAGGAGTTGTTAAAGACTGTGGTTCCGTCTCCCCCCCCCCCCCCGCACGGCTCGTGAAAAACTGGTTTGCTGGATCCAACTTTTTCAGACTCGGTTTACGTGGGACCACTTTCTCGTTCACATTATCTGTAGGGTTCTAAGCAGTTTCAGTTTGACAGTCTTCAAAACTTACACGTCGCTTGGTCCCCTTGCTTAGGGGAGAACTCCTCACTTTTACTTCGGCTGGCTTCTTTTTCAAAGCTCCTGACTTCTTCTTCAATGCGGCCACGACTTCTGCTGGTTCTACCTTTTTCTTCACAGGTGGCAGCCTTGTTATTGTTGATTGCTTCTTTTTCGAGGCGGCAACCACTTTGACTTCGCTGGCTTATTCTTCAAGGAGCCCTTGGCCTCCCCTTTTTTCGATGGTCTTAACACAACTCTAGCTCTCTTAGGAGGTGGCGAGCTTTCAAACTCATCCTCGCCACTATCCTCGGTTTCTGACTCATCATCACCTTCTTCTTCAATCAAAGTTGTTCTTTTCACAGAAGCCTCAACAATACTCTTATTCAACATAAGTTGTTGGCTTTCATACAAAACATCCATGCTAAGGTTCTGCTCAGTTTCTTCCTTTTTTTCTTCCTATACAAAATACATATGATCAAAATGCTTTAATCACATCAAAAGAAAAAAAAAATCAATGTGTAAAACTAAATACCATCATAGAAGACAACTAAAATCAACAAAGGCTAATCCAAGCCATCATGTAAGAGTGACGCGACATGACAATTTATCTCGAACGCAGCTTTAATAGCAGGACGAGCTGCCACATCCTTTGGTACGTTTAGCACTTTCCTCACATAAAATTTCTTCACTTTCACCAACTTTAACTCCCATGTAGTCCCACGCTTGCTTCTACCAGGGAATTTAGACCAGCCTAGAAACCATGGGAACTTGTCTTGATGTTCCCTTCGCGCTCCCAGCATAGGGAGGTGTAGATAAACCCAAAGGGTAAAAGCAAGAGCACAACCTTACAAAGGACAGCTGAACAGTTCATTCGGGTTTTTTTGCAAGTGCGCTTTCAATCTCATGACTACATCCTCGGCACTTTCCTTGAAGCACTGGTATGCAACCCATCCCCAAGGGAACTAATCAAACTTTTCTAAATTTGATGCAATATCAATATGCGTAACACTCACTCTTTTGTGTCCCACCGGGAGAAGAAAAGCCCCAAGAACATACAACATATTCATCCGAAACACATCTTGTAGTTTATTAGGATCTTTCTTAGCCTTCTTCCTCACCATCATCAACTCATCTAATGAAACAGAACCTTTGAACGACTTCCTCTTTTTTTCCAAGCAGGGAAAAAACTTTTCCCGCCATTCAGTTGGTTCTAGCTCATTCATATCAAAATATTCCTTGTTCGGATGAGCTGTTGACAGGCCATAAATAGCGTGAAATCTGACTTCTTAAAGGTCAATATCTCATCCTTCCGCCTATATGTCATCTTACAAATCCTCCTTGACAAAACAGCAACAACCAGATTGTCTATGGTGACCATAGGCTCTTCTATGCCCAATAGAAAACTAAATGGTGATTTACTAAAATCATCGATCTCATCATGACTGAAATTTGAAAACAGTTTCTTCTGGAGTGTACCCAATGAACTGCGGGTCGTTATCTTCACATTATTGACCTTCGGCTTGGCTTTTCTCCTTTTCTTCTCTCCCATCTGAAGCTTCCGGCCCCCCGTGCCTTTAATTTGTGGTGGTTGGTTTTAAACTTCTTCTGTACTCCACCTTCTTCTTTGTGATCCCTTTCTTCATCCTAAATAACCAACAATAACATTTATAAGCATGATAACAAACCGTATTGAGCTTTTTTAGACACTATATAAGACTTATAAAACCTCATATTGCCTAAAGATGCATCCTTGTATATTCAGCGGAAAATCACACTATACACTTATACCGTGTATCATATATTCAGCGGACACACATTCCAATAGATTCTCCACACGACGATGTGGGTTTATTTTGTTTTTGTCCAAGTATAAGTATCAACAGTTCAACACACTTTGCTGACCAAAACCGAAAAACACACTTGCAACTGTGCAAGAACAAACTTTCGATCAGGAATTAAAATTGTTTACAAGTAGGGTCCTGATCATATTCTTCTCTGTAATAACCTATTCAGAGTACCTTATACCAAAAGGATGGAAAGTGTTACCCCTCTTTAGGAACATTCACCACAACCCTGACATCTTTCCAGATCCCAAGAAATTTGATCCATCAAGATTTGAGTTAAAAGCAATTTATTCAGGCCAATTAAACAAGATGAACAGATGCGTCGAGCTTCGAGGTAGCGCTGCAGGCGTGTCGACCCCTCGCAGGCCGTAGATGCATCCTTGTTAGACACTATATAAGACTTAAGATACCCTAGCTAACAACTATATAAAACTATATAAGACTCAAGACTCAAGATGCATCCTAAAGATAACAACTAAAGATGCATCCTAAAGATACCATAGCTAACCAGATAATGTTATTTATAATGCAATAAAACAAGATTAGATACAAGAGATAACTAACTGTTCCAACTCATCTTAAAAAACTTGTGAAGTTTCAATGTTGGTCTTTCATTCCAACATGAGTACATGACCTCAATTCCTCATGACCTCTACCGTGTAAATATATACAAAGCTTTTAGTTAGAGGACCAAAATCAAGCCTGATTTGTTAAAGGACCAAAATGTATATGTAGCTGACTAAAGATAACAACTCAAAACCACACAACACGAGCATGAGGATGAATGACTACAAATAAAAATTTATACCGAACAAGATGCACAATACCATAATTTCAAAATACAAACTGTACCTTCAAATTACTTGTTCAAATTACTGCGTCGAGCATCGAGGATAGAGGAGATGAACAGAGAATTAGGATTTTGTTGTTGGGACTTTGAGTTTTTGGGTTTTTAGAGTTGGTTTTTGAAGCGATAAAATTTGAACCAATTTGAACGAGGATAGAAGAGAGAGAGGAGGAGAGGTGAGAGATTAGATTTGGACACAGATTTGACCTTTGGTCTTTACCCGGTCAACTTTGTAGTCATTTAACCAGTGTTTTAATGCACTTCTTCCCAAAAATATTGGCAAAAATATTTGGGCAAAAAGTTTCTCCCCAAAAAAAATATGATGACGTCAGGCTATGAAAGGCCAAATCCAAGGCCAATATATATATATATCACGCATCATATGACCAAACCATATTTCATACCTAACTATTAGGGTCTCTTTTTGCCGAAATCAGACTCAAAATTGGTCCGCCTTTGGGGTGCAGTTTTCATGGTCCAATATCCGATTTTCCAATTTCCAAAAATTCTGAAAAAAAATTGGATCGGATTCGGATATAACTCTAAAAACCGATCCGAATTTCCGGACAGCTGAATTTCCAAATCTTGAAATATATTTTGAATCCGAAAAAAAATTGGATCGGATTTGGCTAACATGTTAGGTTCCGAAAAAATTCGAAAAAAAGTTCTGAAAGAGGTTAATCCAATCCAATCCGATCCAAAGTCACCTCTACTAACTATATATACTAGTATACTACATTGTAGTGGGGGACTGAGTGCCTGAACGGAGCCCCTGCGCATGCCATGGTTGTTCAATTGAATGTTATTCTCAGCTCGTGTTCAATCCAACTAACGATCAAACATGGTATGACAAATGCAACCAATGGTCTCCATGTAAATAGTGTATTTAATCACTTAAGTTACCCAACATAACAGAATCAATCGAAAAAAAAGTTTTTTAGAAGCAGTCGAGTGAATTTTTTAGATGAGAAGAGGAGCGGTCAAGTGATTGAGAGAGAGAGAGAGAGAAAGAGAGGAGTTTTATAGAAGAAATAATTTATATATTAGCAATTTTTTAAAATAATAATTTATATGAACAAATTTTGATAACTTAATTTATATAGACAGATGAAAATTAATAATACAATATGTACCATACACAGTCAAATAACCACTAAGATACATATTATCCTCAAATAACCAAGATACTTGTACTACATAGGCATTAAAAACATACAATTCTGTCCAAATGGAAACATGTGCCCAAGGATCCGCATCTTCTTCTTCACCTATTCAAATTAATTTTCATCATCTGTACCTTCAGTATCCTCATATGTACCTTCAACTTTTTTCTTTTGAGGGTCCAACTTTGATAGGCTACACTTCAACACTCCATTTGTATGGAACTACACTTCAATCCTCACTACTAGAATTTTCATCATACGGAACTAGTCACACCGAAGGCCTCCTACATTTGTATTTTGCACGCCCAACTTTTGTACCCTGAAAATGGCACATTTCATACGTTAAAAGTTCACTACAGAGTCATACGATGATACTGAAATAATTCAAAACATAATGCATGCTACGACAGTAACAGCGGCTGGCTTAGTTCATGTTGTGTTGTCAACTTGATTATGTCTTCGGCCGGCTTCAGATCAACAGTGGGAAGCACTGCTACAACACTTACTTCATGTTGTGTTGTCAACTTGATGATGTCTTCGGCCGGCTTCGGATCAACAGCGAGAAGCACTGCTACAAAACCCCCTCCATCTTCCTCACCTTCATAGTCAACTTCTTCATACCTGGTGTTCAATTCAAGCATCAAACTTTTATAATATTCACTTTCTTCAGTAGTAGTGACTTCATCTCCACTTTCTTCATAAGGACCAACAGCGACACCACCGTCTTCATCATCCCTTGTTTCAGTACACGCCAACAAGAGTGAAATACTAACCCCACATCTTGGACTTTATGAACGATTCATAACTAGCATGTGAACGATTACACCCATTTTCATGGTGAACTAATCATTTCTAGAGTGGAAAGGAAATTACGACGACTCTACGATAATCGGAATCAAGCTTTCATCAAGGCTTCTCAACCCCCTCAAATAGAGGTTTAGCCGAGAATCATCACGCTATCATTCCCAATGGAATTCGAACAAGACATGATATAAAGATTTGAACTTTACTTGTTTAAACTCAATTCAAAACTACTCATGCAATAATTGAATTAAACTAATAATGACAATTAAGTAAATCTAAGGATTTAAGCTAATAAATAAATGCAAATGAAACTAGATTATCAAGAACACTATTTTATTAATCTAATGAATAATAAAATAATGATTCAAATACTAAATTAATAATCTACTTTGTTCTAAAGTAATTAATTAAATATGAAACTAGATTTAAAACAAGATATGAAAAACTAATTAATTAACTAATTCAAATTCTAAAACTAAGTTCTAAAACAAATTAATGGAGGCTAACTAATCTAGGTCTAACTACCTACCATTAACAAAAGTCAAGCTCTTGTTTTTATACTTTCAGATCAAAAATCGTGCATGGGCTTGGAGCCATGTTTTGGGCTAGAGAATCAGGCCCAAAAACCAATTCTTTCAGTCCAAAAAGGCCTCTTCAGCTGCAGTTGGCTTCAACAGACTTTTCATCTACTTTTGCTTCTCTAATTGGGTCAAGGCTTAGATAATTGGAAAGCTCTTTCCGATCCGGTCGTTTTGACATAAGGTAGGCCCAATTCCGAGGTCTGAGTCCAAAGATACGACCTTCGGAAGTTCTGCTGACTTTGTGTGATGTTTCTGCCCGCGTCGACTATTCAGCTTTTGACCGGGCTTTAGAAAGGCTTTGTCTTCTTGAATCTTGGCCTTTAATCACAGAACTCCTTAGCAACCGACCTTTTCTCCTTTATCTCGCTAAAGTGGTACATTTCTGCACATAATGGACTTTGAAGCCTGAAATGCGTAAAAACACGTAATCAGTACTAACTTTTAATTATTACTCACATAATTGGTCTAAAAGTATGATGGTTAAGGGGTTAAAACTACAGTTTTGGGCTCTTATCAAACCACCCCCAAACAGCATTTTGCTTGTCCTCAAGCAAAGATGAGAAATTAGAATAAGTGACCAAAAATGAAGTTCTATCTACTCTCGTTTCGCTGAGTGCGATTGCATTGACCATATGCAACAAGGCCTTAAACCACTAGGAATTCCCTAGTGGACAAGTTATAGCCTCGTGAGAGTTTTCCAGTGAAGGTACTCACAAACTTCATCTATACTACAGCGACTAAGAAATAAAACTATTGTTTCCTTATTCATGCTCTAAATTAACTATACCTCTCACTAGCAATGCATATAGAGTAATCAAGTCGAAACCTAAGCTAATATATACTTAATAATCAATTATCTACAATAAACATATATACAATGAGTAATACTATGAAATGCCTAGCAGGTTCAAGTTTTAAAACTTCGGGATAGCGTCCTTAAGTAGGTTCTCACAATAATAGTCAAGATACAACACTCGATTTTTTCCACTCAAGTTTATTTACTCCGGTAATGCGGTGGGCACACTTTACCTTACAATCTCAATGACAACAAGAAAGCCGGAGTCGATCAAACACATCTGCCACTTACTATCACACTAACCAATTCCTAATTGAGCTAGAGGTCTTTATTAGGTGTTGCGGGGATTAGGAGATGGTTTAAGAAGGAAGGAAATGGATATTCAAAAAGGACAAGTCTAAGATAATAGAGTCTTCATATTATGTAACTAGAGAAAACCTTGTTATTTACTTTTGCTTCTACACTTTGTTTCCATCCTTAGCCATATTTTTTTCCTTTTTCTTTGGCTTTTGACTCCTTTTATTCTATTTTTTTGGAGTTTTTATTTTATTACTATTTTTATTTTTCTTTTCTTTGGATGGAAACTTCTTTTCTTTATTTTCTGAAGCAATTAACTAACTTTTGTTTACACAGGTTTTTCTCTTCTTCTTTCTTTCTCATTCTATTCTCAGACTTATTCTAGATTGGGTAGGTTGATTTTTTTATTTTTTTATTTTGTTTTGTCTTTGTAACAGGGGGTAAAGGATTTGTGGTTTATGAAAGGCTAAAGAAAGGCTCGAGGGGCGACTAGCGGAAAATAGTTCATAGGTTTGAATTTCGGCTATATCGATCCAAAGAGGGCCTAAATTCTCGCTTAGGATATGGTTTAGTGATCAAGCAAGTGGACGTGTGATTTCTCTATCCGATTTTACTTCTCCCTTGTGTCATTTCTCAAATGTTTCGCTCATATAAGGCTTTAGGCTATATTCTCACAGATTTGTAGAATAAGTACTTTAGCCTAGATTTTGAAACTTATTGCTAACAATCATAGATACTCATGTAATATATTTATAGATAGATGTAAAGATTATTACCTACATATTACCCTAAGTTTCTAAAAATTATTCTAATGCAAAAGCTTCATTGAGACTTCTAGATTATTAAGAGCATAGAGAAGGAAAACAATACCAATATTCCTAAGTGTATAGCATGAACTTATTTATTTATATTTTTGAATTTTTGAAATTTTAACTAGAAAACAAATGCATATTATACATATCTATATCCTAACAGATGCCTTAATTACACGTGTTTCTATGCCCCCCCCCCCAAACAAGAAGCATGCTTTGTCCTCAAAGCATTTAAATAAAGAGGGTAGAAAAATACCATGGAAACGCGTGAAATTCTGGAACATCTGCAAAACACGGTTAAAACATACTAATATAAAAACTGACGCAACTCTATAAGAGTTCCACCCATTATAACAAGAATCAAATTGCTTGGGACATAAGCAGACACTAACTAGAATTAAAACTTACCTTATCTCCCGCTCTATTCATCATCCTCCTCATCCTCTTCTTCTATAAAGAAGTGAGGTTCCTTCAGCGTCCCGCCATGCCATGATAATTTGCGGGCTTCGCCATTTATCATCTATTATTGCTAACCTATTAAAGCCCACTTGTCCGACGGGGTGTAGGGTGCAACCTGATGAGGTTGTATCCTCCACCTTTGCCAAGTCATTGCACGGAAAGATCGAATAATACTATTGGTGGGTCGCACAGTGTCGACCGTAATCCAATCCGTGAAACGTGTACAAAAAATAGGAAAGAAACATAGCATAATACGGGAAATTAGAACAGGCATAAGAAGGCATTTATGCCTCATGCTATGGGCTCGTGCTAAACTAGACATCAAAGTTCTGGGAAGGTCATGGCACATACGTCCCGTGGCTAAAGTAAGGAAGACACTGCAAGTGGCATCATTCACAGAAGAAAAACGCCATTCCCCTAAAATGTTTAGCATGATCCAAAACATAACAGTTCCTATGTTCATGGACAGGCTACCAAAAGCGACGTTATAGTCCCCTTGGTCCTCGATACGGAAAATGCCTGCCCCATACGACTCATGCAAAACTCATAAGTGTAGACATGCATATTATCTACCCAATAACACCATGGGTCTTGTATTTCAGCGAGCATAGCAAGTCCAAGAACAAATGCTAGCAAGAACACGGTAATTTCCATTGGTTCATCATCAATGTTGATGGAGAACACTTGTTCTCCATCCGGTCTCTCAAAGAAAATGCAGTTTCGTGAAAAATAAGATGCTAGTGTTGGAGAATAAAGTTCGCCAGGTCTTACCATAAGCGGTTCCCGGCCCTACGTATGTGATCGCCTCGCGAAACCAAGCACCATAAGTAGTGCTTTGGAACAAATCTTCGAAAGACTGTTCCGGTATTATTGTAAGAGATGTCATCTCAAAACGATGCTTTGGAACAGCTACAAATGATCCGGGAACAACCCGCAGAAAACTGGAAATTTTTGTGTTTACGAGAGGTCGTAGAAGGTGCGCGCTCGATGATTTTGAGTTCCAATGTTGGGCGCGAAGTCGCGACTTCACCTTGAAGCGGGTGCTCTGTGCAAAATTTCTGACAAATGAGTAGGGCGCGAGTGCGTTCCTGCAGCCCGAGGTGCGCTCGAGTCTTGATGATTGAAAAATGAGACGAAACGTGGGAAACGTGGGAGTGAAAGGTGAGTGATGGAATTTAGGTGTAGTGTGGGTTGTGAGTGTAGAATGAATGAAGTTTATATAGGTTTTAAGTTGTTAAAACGGATCGGGAAGTTGCTAAAAAGTTTTTACGGCAGTTTCTAGAAATACTAAAATTTCCAAACCCGAAAACAGAAACAACTCATATTCTTGATTCTAAAACAACCCTAGTATCTTTTAGGTTGAATTTAGGATAGAACCTACCTATTTTATCAAGATTTCATCCTAACCAATATTTATTCATAGATATGCCTAATCGGCCATATTCTCACCCTGACTCCGAAATAACTTCTAAAAACGAGGGTCATATAAAAATCATGCTGGAATAGATAACACCACCCCCAAACAATTTGGAAAGGTGGGATCAATATTAAACAACCACACACAATGAAAATAACAGCATTATATTAAAATTGGCATTAAATGCCCTTTCACTACAAAATTCAAATTACGGAATTAAAACTTACATTAAAATAACTAACAATAATAAAACTACAAATAAAAATCATCAAGCTATACTATCCCTAAACACGTCGGTACTGGTAGCGGAGGGCACACACTCAGGAGATGGCTCTTGAGCTCCCGATGGGCCAGCACCATTCGTCTTTCGGCGACGACACTCGTGCCTCAATGATGTATCCTCATAAGGAGAATCCCCGTGAGGTGGGAAGCGTGCAAGCATATCGCCGGGCGGGCGAGCTTCTAGCTCAGCCCTCATCTGTTCCCACCGCTCATCCTCTCGCTGGGTACGGATCTCGAAGTTATGGTGGATAGTAGCCTGTCGAGTCCGGAGGTCTTCGCAGATAGTATTGAGTGAACGCATGCCACGATGAATCACAGCCATGCATTCTGCATCTGACCAACACCTCTCCAAAGCATCAGCATCAAAACAAGTCAAGTCCTCCTCATCCTCCGAGTCATTCTCATTTCCACCATCCTCCTCATCCTTTTCCCTATCCTCAGGCAACCTCCAAACTCGTTGGACACAATCCTTATAAATACGAGGATTTCGGTGTAGGGTGAGGTAAATCCTATCAGACGTGGGAGTCGCTCTCAACTTCAGCATGATCTTGGTTATTAAAACAGAGAGAGGTGCAATCGACTTTCCAACTCCCCTAATCATGCTAAGCAAAAACTCCAAGATACATAACTCGTACTTCTGCTCCTGGAGTATCCATAGAATGTGGAGGCAGTTCAGACCGATGTCACTGACCTTCTCCTTTCCTAGGACAATCCTACCAATCCACTGAGCTGCAGCCAGCTGGTTGGTTCTGAGGGATGCCTGAAAAACACAATGCGAGCTCGCATTGTAGTTCCCTTCGGTAACAGTTGCGTTCATCAACGGCTCTACCCTATTATATTGGGACTCCTATAACGTGGCATCCAGATGGATTCTAGGCGGAATGCCTAGAATCTCAGCCAACAACCCAGCAGTTACTTCCTTCCTCCTCTTCGCCACCGTAACAAAAATTCTACTCCCCTCCAACTCCCTCGTGTTGTAAAACCGTCTGACTAAGTCT
Organism: Coptis chinensis; assembly: GCF_015680905.1. Classification (NCBI taxonomy): domain Eukaryota; kingdom Viridiplantae; phylum Streptophyta; class Magnoliopsida; order Ranunculales; family Ranunculaceae; genus Coptis; species Coptis chinensis. The sequence goes on along the minus strand of NC_141456.1, from coordinate 36,683,525 downwards.
TCGTGGTAAAAGGCTTCAGTCAAGTACCACAAGCTATTCCAATCTCTACTAATCATTTCGTCACCGTAAAACGGCGCGAAGTGGTAGCCAGTAAATGCTTGCTCTGGCAAAATTCAACGTTGTTGAGCCATTGGAGTGTTTGGAATGTAGTGGGGAAGCAATGAGGGATAACCTCACAAAAAAAAACGATTGTGGTGGTGGTGTGGTGGCGCGGCAGCTTGAATTTTTTTATTTTCCGGTGGTTTTTGATGATTTAAATTGGTGGAGGTGGTGGTGGTACGGTTTTGAGAAGATTTGGAGTGGATTTTTTATGGTTGGCGTGGGTTAGTTTGGTTTTCTTTTTAATTTTATTTTTTAGGTTTTGAATTTTTTTGTTTTGTTTGTAAATGGCGGTTTGAGAAGATGAAGAACCCGACTGTTGGTGCAAAGGTAAGGAGCGCAGGTGCGCGCGGGTTGGGCCCAAGCCCAATTCGAATTTTTAGAATTTTTCGATTTTTAGCGCGACTTCAAACTAATATTGCCGCTTCGTTACCGGTCCGATTTTTGCGAATGAGATATGGAAATGATCAGGAGAGAATTTCCAATCCAATTATCCATAAAACACTTTATTCCGACGATGGATGACATATAAGATAGTGGAAAATGCCTCAAAGTGCGTGCATGACGTACGTTTTGCGAACGAATGAACTCTAAATTCATAGATTATGTCAACCCGAATCGAAATATAATTAAACGGCCTAAGCAACTCTAATGGGACATAAAACATTCGAGGACGGAAACACGAACACCCCACCCCCAAACAAATTTTTTTACAACAGAGTTTAGAAAAAAAAAAATTTCTTTTTTTCAAAAGTGGGTCTTTTAAAGTCAGATTCCCGAGACTTCCTAGATTACTATGTTTATTATTTAATATTTTTTTTACTTTTATAAGGAAAAACAATAAGCAATAGGGACATAATTCACCCCATAGAGAAACATGACTCAAAAAATCCGAGAAAATATGCAAGAGTGGAAAACGTGAATTATGTTAAACGTGGACTTAGGATCCGATACTTACAGCCACACACTCCATAGGGAGGGCCCGGTTACCTTAATGGTGCACTCACCAATATATGGAAATGAAAGGAAATGCACCAAACACAAAAAATTGAGTCATTTATAGTCAGATACTCGAGACTTTATTTAAACATATGTATGAACATGCAGTTTATCATATATCAACAATCGAAATAGTTGAGGATCATTCCATAAATAAATATCACATAAAACATATCCAAACACAATCAAGCACCAAGATTTCCTATGTCGCAACCTAGTGAACTGAAAGCGAAATCGGATAGACCTATAACGTAACCTAGCATGCACTTTCTTTTTCATCTTTGAACGAGAGGGTGTCCTAGTGAATAAGTGTGGAAAAGTGAATGGTTGTGGAAGATATGGTGGATATGGATAAGTTGTAGAAGGAAAGCATGTAAACAATGAAGATGTGGGTTTAGCACAAAACTCATTCATGGTGTAGGTAGGGACTGTCTCAAGTCTGAAAATGAAGGTGTCAAATGGTTTGTCCTTACAAGTATTTGTTTACTAGGTGGATTTAAAAATTATGAAGCACAGGGAGAAACAAAAGGATCGAAAGTGCAAACTCGAGATTCCTTTGAAAGGGTGGAAGGAGGGGAGTCGAGGTGGATGTTGTGCAAAGTAGTTTTTGATAGGGTGAATCATCACCTGCTCTAAGAAACTCATCGAATTCCTCATCTAGATTGGTCATATCCACATTACTATGGTAGTCCTCTATATCTTTGAGAAAGTCATCTATCTCGTCCTCATCCATAATATGTGTATCGACTAGTGTAGGGATGAAAATGTTGGTGTCTGAACTTCCAAAGGAAAGAAATTTGGGCATATGATTATCAGGGAACGTGTTGTTGAAATAATGTCGAGCGAAGCTCTCGATCATGCTAACCTCTCCATCCATAAACGAATCGGGTAAATGTGTCTTTGTTTTAAAAACATTTACTTCAACAGCAAGATGGCCAAAAGACATGGACATTGAACCATCGCGGCAATTAATGAGCGCATTGGCAGTTGCCAGGAAAGGACGCCCTAAGATGATTGGGACGAGTCATTAGCGCTTAACATCAGATCGAGGATGACAAAATCAGCCGGATAGTAGAAATCCTGAACTTTTACCAGCACATTTTCGACCACACCCTTAGGATACTTAATAGACCGATCGGCTAATTGCAACGTCATTTTAGTGGGTTGCATCTCGTCTAGACCTATTTGTCTATACAAATAAAACGGGAGTAAGTTAACACTAGCCCCCAGGTCTAATAACGCGGTCGTCATATAGGAATCTCCTAAGGTGCATTGTATAGTAGGACGACCAGGGTCCTTGTACTTAAAAATTCCATTATGTTCAGATAGAGTTGGGAATTATTCTGTTAAAAAGGCGTCTTTTGGTATATTGGTCTTATGCCTAGTAGTACACAACTCCTTAAGAAACTTAACATGGTGTGGTAGCTTTTTAATAGCTTCGAGGAAGGGAAGGTTTATAGTTAGATTCTTGAAAACGTCCCTAATCTCCTCATAATTTGTATCCCTAGTTAACATGGCTAATTTTTATGGAAACGGTGGTTTCTCTCTATATTTAGCAATGGTATCACCTGGATGTTTAACCTTGGCTTTATTTTTCTTAGGTTGTATTGTAACTGGTACCTCTACAGTGGTAGGCTCTTCAGTTTCTATTTCGGTATCTAGTAAAATAGCAGGTGTAGGGGCTACTGGTGGGGTAACTATAGGCATAGTTACTTTGTTATCAACCACTTTGCCAGAACGGAGAGTGGTGATGACATTTAGCTCACCTACATTTTCATATTCATTACTAGTATTATTGGTTACCTCAAAGGCTGTGTTTGTTGTTTTAGGATTAGGTATTGCGTGACCTGGAAATACACCTTTGGGTTGGGCTTTATCTTGGGCCAACTGTTGGCTTAAATTATTAACGGATTGTAGAAGTTGTTGGTTAGATTGAGCCATGGTTTGGAAAAGTTTTTGGCTCACTTGTATGAAAGTGTCAAGACGATCCGGTTGTGTGGGTGTAGTAGTCACGAGTGGTGTGACTGGAACTATCTCGCGTGAATTATTTGTGGGCGGATTTTGATAGTTATTATTTACCGGAACGATACCTCTATTAGGGTTATAATTATTATAACTACCTTGACCTTGTGTTTGACCTTGTCGAGGTTGCACTTGGTTGTTATAATTATTATAATTACCCTGACCCTGTCCTTGTCGTGGTGGAGCTTGGATAAAACTGTGCGTTGGCCTAATATATTGATTATTGTACCCTGGAGGTGTGATGTGTTGGGTATTTCTCCAACCGAAGTTGGGATTTTGTCTCCAAGGGGCGTTAGGTTCACTATTAATGGAACAAGCCTGTTCATAGGCTATAGGACAGTGGAAGTCGGGATGCTCAGGGCTCCAACAGAAACTACATGGATTTGAATTTATATTCATGACGGGGATAGACTTTTGTTGAACAAAAATGGCCTCTACCTTTTTAGTGAGTGATTCGATTAGAGTTTTAAGCTCGGGATCGTGTTTAATTTCAAACATACCGGCGGCCTTAACTGTATTAGAAGAACTAGCGGAGCGGTGGATATCGTCACTACCCCCCCAGTTATTATTTCGCTTAGTTTGATCCTCTAAAAATTTATAAGCCTCCAAGGCTCCTTTGCTTAAGAAACTACCCCCATTCATTATGTCAAGGACTTCTTTATGGTGGTGTAGAAGTCCTTTGAAAAAGGCACGAACTAACGTCTCTTTCGCTAGGTTATGATGTGGACACTCTATAAGGAGATCGGTGAAACGATTCCAAGCCTCTGAAAATGATTCATGAGGATTTTGTCGAAAGAAATGAATCTTGGAAAGCATCTCATCCGTCTTTAGGGGTGGGTAAAAATGTTCCATAAACAGCTGAACAAGTTTAGCCCACGAGTCCACAGAATTAGGCACTTGGGCAGTTAACCAAGACGCCTTTTATCGGGCTAAGGTGAAAGGGAATACCCTCGGAGTTTAATTTGTTCCGCACCAACCGTAGGATGGTGGAATGTTATTATGACTTGTTCAATCCTACGCATGTGCTGATAAGGTTTTTCATGGTCTAAACCATGAAAAACGGGTAACAAATTAAAAATATTTTGGGGGATTCGGAAATCCCCTACTGGGTCTGCTAGAACGATGCAAAGATTTGGGGCTATCGCTCAAGGCTTTGTAGAAGTCAGAGAGAGGAGTCTCTCCTTCTTCAGGCATTATATCAGGTGGTGTGTGTGAAATAGTAGCTAGAGGCGTAGTGGGTGGTATACTAGATAGACTTGTTTGTTGACGTTGTTGTGTAATTATGTTAGGTGTTTTTGTTCGACCAGACCTTAATCTCATACAAAGTTAAGACCAAACTTAACTAAACACAACAACACTCCAAACAATTCTGATATACTAGTATAAACCTCTAACAGGAGATGTGAGGTGTGGAAGAAAGGAATACCTGATTGCGTCCTTGCTTCGCTTATGAATAGCATCTTGTTTACGCGTGTTCAGTGTATATAACAAGTTAGAACACTGAAAAACTTGAAAAATCGACGTTCGAATCAAACCTGTGGAAATCCGGCAAAATTCAGCTCGGTGGTCATTTCGGCTTAAACTTCGAAGTTACAATGTTTGGCGTGGGTTTAGCTCGGCTTTTCAAGAACTTGGAGCGCAGGTCGCTCCTTTAGCAAGAAGTCGGCTCCATGCAATTTTTTTTTTTTTGTTCGAGGAAGTTTAATGCTGAAAAAGACAACCACAGTTAGAATCGAACAAGGGTGGTGGGTGAAATGGGACTTTAAGAAGAGTACTTATACTACGAAAACAATGCGAAAGTGAAACTAAGATGGCAGCGGCGCCATTTGATAAAACATAAAAAGATAGTTTACCTACGAAATGAACGATAAAACTCAAAACGTAAGTAAACTAAAACTTAATTACGTGTCTAAATTTATCAAAGATTTCTACTCTCAATCCTATTGAGATATAGTGGAGTAGATGATTCGTTCCACTCCTAGTCCTTTCGCATGGTAATGTTCTCTACGTATAAGTAATCTTAACTTAAAGTCTAATGAGAGATTTACGAAATGATAACTAGACTATGATGCAACTACCCACAAGATGCAACTAGTCGACTATTTGAACAACTATGGGAATGCTACGTCGATTCTATGATAAGGAGTTAGAGGGGGATTGATTCCACCTTAACTCGACTTAATCCTACTAACAAAGAATTGTCGTAATCCGAATTGAACTGCTTCGCAGAACAATCTGGTTACTCCTAATCCCTAATTACATATGGCATTTCTACCAATTCATAACTAGCATGTGAACGATTACACCCATTCTCATCGTGAACTAATCATTTCTAGAGTGGAAAGGAAATTACGACGACTCTACGATAATCGGAATCAAGCTTTCATCAAGGCTTCTCAACCCCCTCAAATGGAGGTTTAGCCGAGAATCATCACGCTATCATTCCCAATGGAATTCGAACAAGACATGATATAAAGATTTGAACTTTACTTGTTTAAACTCAATTCAAAACTACTCATGCAATAATTGAATTAAACTAATAATAACAATTAAGTAAATCTAAGGATTTAAGCTAATAAATAAATGAAAATGAAACTAGATTATCAAGAACACTATTTTATTAATCTAATGAATAATAAAATATAGATTCAAATACTAAATTAATAATCTACTTTGTTCTAAAGTAATTAATTAAACATGAAACTAGATTTAAAACAAGATATGAAAAACTAATTAATTAACTAATTCAAATTCTAAAACTAAGTTCTAAAACTAATTAATGGAGGCTAACTAATCTAGGTCTAACTATCTACCATTAACAAAGAGTCAAGCTCTTGTTTTTATACTTTCAGATCCAAAAATCGTGCATGGGCTTGGAGCCATGTTTTGGGCCAGAGAATCAGGCCCAAAACCCAATTCTTTCAGTCCAAAAAGGCCTCTTCAGCTGCAGTTGGCTTTAATAGACTTTTCATCAACTTCTGCTCCTCTAATTGGGTCAAAGCTTAGACCATTGGAAATCTCTTTCCGAGCCGGTCGTTTTGACATAAGGTAGGCCCAATTCCGAGGTCTGAGTACAAAGATCGACGCCGGAAGTTCTCACGACTTTGTGTTTTTTCGCTGCGTCGACTTTTCAGCTTTTGACCGGGCTTTAGAAAGACTTTGTCTTCTTGAATCTTGGCCTTTAATCACATAACTCCTTAGCAACCGACCTTTACTCCTTTATCTCGCTAAAGTGGCACATTTCTGCACATAATGGACTTTGAAGCCTGAAATGCATAAAAACACATAATCAGTATTAACTCTTAATTATTACTCACATAATTGGTCTAAAAGTATGATGGTTAAGGGGTTAAAACTACAGTTTTGGGCTCTTATCATGAATCATGCCTTGAATCATATTCAAGTAGTTAATTTTTTCATTGATTTAGAAAGGGACTTGCTCATCAAGTACATCATACAAAAACTCAATTTCATACGCTTGGACAAACCTTCCATAAGACACATGAATCCTTCTAAGAAAATATACAAATCAAACACTCTCAATTTCACCTCACCTGTTACATACTTCTTCAGTCCATGCAAAAAGGATAAAATCAACATGGAAATAGTAAACACAACTATGGAAACCTTAAAAAAAACTCTATACACTACTACGTAAAAACAAATACAAGTTGCCGCGGTACATGTAAGTGTCGCTTATGGTCAAATCCACAGAGTCTTCATTGCTAAAACCTAGCAGAACCGTGACTGAAAAGGCAATCCAAGCTCACCACAATGACTGCTCAGTTGTTTTCTTCTGCTTTTAAATCATACCTTGAATCATATTCAAATAGTCAATTTTTTCATGGATCTAGAAAGGGACTTGTTCATCAAGTACATCATACAAAAACTCAATTTTATGCACTTGGACAAACTTTCCACAAGACACATGAATCCTTCTAAGAAAATATACACATCAAACACTCTCAATTTCACCTCACATGTTACATACTTCTTCATTCCATGCAAAAAGAAAAAAATAAACATGGAAATAGTAAACACAACTATAGAAACCTTAAAAAAACTCTATACACTACTACTTAAAAACAAACCCAAGTTGCTGACGGTACATGTAAGTGTCGCTTATGGTGGAATCCACAGAGTCTTCATTACTAAAACCTGGCGGAACTGTGATTGAAAAGGCAATCCAACCTCACCATAAAGACTGCTTCAATTGTTTTCTTCTGCTTTTGAATCATGCCTTGAATCATATTCAAGTAGTCAATTTTTTCATGGATCTAGAAAGGGACTTGTTCATCAAGTACATCATACAAAAACTCAATTTCATGCGCTTGGACAAACCTTCCACAAGACACATGAATCCTTCTAAGAAAATATACACATCAAACACTCTCAATTTAACCTCACCTGTTACATACTTCTTCACTTCATGCAAAAAGAATAAAATTAACATGGAAATAGTAAACACAACTATGGAAACCTTAAAAAAAACTTTATACACTACTACGTAAAAACAAACCCAAGTTGATGACGACACATGTAAGTGTCGCTTATGGTGGAATCCACAGAGTTTTCATTGCTAAAACCTGGCGGAACCGCGACTGAAAAGGCAATCCAAGCTCACCACAATGACTGCTCAGTTGTTTTCTTCTGCTTTTGAATCATGCCTTAAATCATATTCAAGTAGTCAATTTTTTCATGGATCTAGAAAGGGACTTGTTCATTAAGTACATCATACAAACACTCAATTTCATGCGCTTGGACAAACCTTCCATAAGACACATGAATCCTTCTAAGAAAATATACACATCAAACACTCTCAATTTCACCTCACCTGTTACATACTTCTTCACTCCATGCAAAAAGAATAAAATCAACATGGAAGTAGTAAACACAACTATGGAAACCTTAAAAACACTCTATACACTACTACGTAAAAACAAACCCAAGTTCTTTGTGGTACATGTAAGTGTAAACATGGTGGAATCCACGAGTCTTCATTGCTAAAACCTGGCGGAACCGCGACTGAAAAGGCAATCCAAGTTCACCACAATGACTGCTCAGTTGTCTTATTCTGCTTTTGAATCATGCCTTGAATCATATTCAAGTGGTTAATTTTTTCATGGATCTAGAAAAGGACTTGTTCATCAAGTACATCATACAAAAACTCAATTTCATGCGCTTGGACAAACCTTCCACAAGACACATGAATCTTTCTAAGAAAATATACACATCAAACACTCTCAATTTAACCTCACCTGTTACATACTTCTTAACTCCATGCAAAAAGAATAAAATCAACATGGAAATAGTAAACATAACTAGATGGAAACCTTAAGAAAACTCTATACACTATTACGTAAAAACACACCCAAGTTGTTGACGGTACATGTAAGTGTCGCTTATGGTGGAATCCACAGAGTCTTCATTACTAAAACCTGGCGAAACCACGATTGAAAAGGCAATCCAAGCTCACCACAATGACTGCTCAGTTGTTTTCTTCTGCTTCTGAATCATCCGTTGAATCATATTCAAGTAGTTAATTTTTTCATGGATTTAGAAAGGGACTTGTTCATCAAGTACATCATACAAAAACTCAATTTCATGCGCTTGGACAAACCTTCCACAAGACACATAAATCCTTCTAAGAAAATATACACATCAAACACTCTCAATTTCACCTCACCTGTTACATACTTCTTCACTCCATGCAAATAGGATAAAATCAACATAGAAATAGTAAACACAACTATGGAAACCTTAAAAAAACTCTATACACTACTACGTAAAAACAAACCCAAGTTGCTGACGGTACATGTAAGTGTCGCTTATGGTGGAATCCACAGAGTCTTCATTGCTAAAACCTGGCGAAACCGCGACTGAAAAGGCAATCCAAGCTCACCACAATGACTGCTCAGTTGTTTTCTTTTGCTTTTGAATCATGCCTTGAATCATATTCAAGTAGTCAATTTTTTCATGGATCTAGAAAGGAACTTGTTCATCAAGTACATCATACAAAAACTCAATTTCATGCGCTTGGACAAACCTTCCACATGACACATGAATCCTTTTAAGAAAATATACACATCAAACACTTTCAATTTCACCTCACCTGTTACATACTTCTTCACTCTATGCAAAAAGAATAAAATCAACATGGAAATAGTAAATACAACTATGGATACCTTAAAAAAAACTTTATACACTACTACATAAAAACAAACCCAAGACAACCTAGAAAGAAACCAACACTGAAGACAATAAACCAAAGTTCAAAACATATTAATAAACAATGAGAACCATTGAGGGAGAGGATAATCAAGAAGATGAACCTTAGAAAAATCCATTATCAAGATTTGTGTTCTTGTCCTCCATGAAAAACCTTACCAAAATCATGAAGGAGAGGATAACCAAGAAGATGAAGTAAAAAAATTGGAAGCTTTGGTTTGTAAACACCTTTATAGTTTGGCACAAAAATTGAGGTGAACGTTGTTTCATGTCCGTACAAAAAAAACAAGCCAGAAATTGCTGATAGTAGGTCCATAAGTTGCTGGTTCCTGATTCCCGCAATAGCTAAAGTCCATTTTCATTTTTGCTGGGTTGAAATCCAACGGTCATTGATCGCTAGTACGTATTGCTAAGAGAATCTAACGGATAATTATCACTGTGCATGTCAACATCAGAAGTACAAGAGGAGAGAGTGTGTGTTGCAGAGGAGAGATAGTGTGGCATGAGGAGAGAGAATGTTGTACAAAAGGGCAAAAGGGTCAAATATAGGTTGAATTGGTCAAAATTAAAAGGCATGGCCGGTTGGAGAACAATGTGGATTTATCATGGCCAATTCAGGCAATTACCCTTTCATAAATTACTCTTGGGCCAACGAAAAATTGCATATTATTGAAAGGATCGGTACTAAAATTAGTTTTCCTTGAAAAATGAACCAAGTAAAGCGTTGAGCAAGATAGAGGAATACATGATTTAGGTGGTTTAGGTTTATGTTGCATTTGGCATGGTATCTATAAGTTGCTTTTCATTTGTGTCTACATCAAAATGTGACTACTCTTCATCTTACTAATCTGATTCATCTTTTGGGAATTTGATTGCTTCGAAAATTTTAAAGAAAATGTGCACCATCTCTTTTGGTAAATTCTTATATTATTTTTTAAGGAATATGTAAGATTTGAATATGTAGTTACTTTGGAGAGTAGTTCTGGTCGTTGTGAGGGTTCTTCTTCTAGTGGGTTGCCTCTTAGAAATGTAGATAAGCATGCTTTGGAAAGTTTTGTAGATTTGAGGGATGCTTATGATATAGATGTAAGCGACCTAGAGGTACATGAAATAGGGGATGACGTTGACACTTTAAGCAACGCGTTCATCCCATAGGGATATGTGGCAATTGCGAGTTGGCATGAGGATACCTTTCTCGAAACTTACCTGTAACTTTTTGAACTTTTGTAAGAAAGCGCCTTGCCAGTTCATTGGCAACACTTGGCGTTTGTTGAGAGTATTCGACCAGTTGAATGAGAACGGGGGGTACCGTGTTGAGGTCGCTGATATTATTGAGCACTTCACTGTGAAGCGATCTCGTGCTAATAGTTTTAGTTTGCAGACGCTAACGGAGAAGTCGAGTGTTCTGGATGGTGTGAGCAACGAGCCTTAGGAGAGAAGGTCGTTGTTGTTAATTGGAAATTACTGTGCTAGTAGGTTTGCAGTTCATACTAGGTTTTGCAATTTTGTTGGTATGTTTTTGTGTCCTTTGTTGTATGTTAAGCAATATTTGTTTGTTTTGAACTGACCTTGGAACTGGTTGTTTTGCAGAGGTCACTATTACAAGTCGTACTAATCGGGGAGTGATCAAGAGGTTTAATTTGCTAAGCTTAGTCAAGCTAAGAAGCAAGAGAAACTGCCTGAGGTAGCGGCTTTCTTTATGGAAATGGGAGGTCGTGGGATAAGGCTAAAGCGGATGAGTTAAAAGAAAAGGGCTCGTGGCCGGTCGATAGTGCGTCGTCTAGCGAGTTTGTCATGGAGAGGGAAGATAGTGGTGTTGTAACTAGGGAGGCTAGGAGCAGAAGCTGGAGTGGGCCAGTAAGGCCTGTGAGACGTGTTGGGACCTCTGGGGGTGATGGTGGGGTGGCCAAGCTTAGTGGTGGGAAGGGTCACCATTCTGGTTCTGATCCTACTCCCCGGGAAAAAACCAAGAGCATGTGCCTGTTCTGGTGGACATAGATGAACTGAGTGTTCCAGTTCGTGAACCTGGAAGCTTGTTGAAGAGAAAGGTTATTGCTGCTGATGATAAGGTGGCCAAGGTAGCTCATCTGGAGGGCATAATGAGTGGGGAGTCAAGTCATCATTCTGCATGGAAAAAGGCTGGGCGATCTTAAGGGGGTTCGAGCTCTAGAGTGAGGTCGTTCTAGAGGGTCAATCTGGGTGATGTGGACCTGGACCCACTCAAAAAGGAGAAGAGTACGACTGCAGTGACTTTTGTTCCCCCTGCTAAGTAGTGCCAAGATCGGTCTTGGTAAGGGGAAGGGTGGCGCTCTTGAGACGGGGGTCACCTATGTTAATCCCAATACTGGTGAAACCCAAGACGCGGATGAGAGTCCGATCAGTAGCTTCGGTCGGCTCCGACAGGAAGTTGCTTACTAGATATCATCGCTCTTGATGGAGATCGGCGGAACCTGGATGCTATGGGCGACCTTGCCACAAATTTGAGGGTCATAGACCTTGGATATTGCTTGGTAAGTACTTGTATAACTTGGCTTTTTGTTGAGTATGATTAGGATGATTTATTGATTTGTGGATGTACTGCTAATTCGTAGGTACTATCTGTGTATCAGAAGTTGAAAGAGTTGGTCGTGATCACTGAGGCTGAAAAGGGCGAGCGAGAGAAGATGAAGGAAGAACTAGAGAACGTGTGTACCGTTCAAGTCTTGCTCCAAGCTAGCTTTGATGAATTGAAGAAGCAGCACGATCAGGTCGCTTTGGAGAAAATGGTCTTGGCAGGGGCATTAGAGGAAGCAAATGACGAGGTGGCATTGTAAACAGGGTACGTAGAAAAGGCAATGGCTGCGGCTAAGACGGCAAATGATGCCTATGAGCTCTGTTTGGAGAGGCAACCGAGCTGGCCAAGGACTACAACGAGCTGGAGCAGAAATATCTTGCTTTACAGGAGGAACCAGAACGTGGGGCTCGAGGTGCAACAGTGTTAGACGCACCTGGAGATGCTAGTACCATTCTTCATGTATTTGAAGGTCCTGCTCTTATGAATGATGTTGCCTCAAATCCCACCCTGGATGGAGCCATTTTGGAAGACGCACTAGAGCCCCTAGCCACTGAGAATTTGCCAAATGTTTCTTGAATCTTGTCAGTTATGAGTGAATGTTCCCTTGTTTTTAGTTGTCTTTGTGATTGGTTGTTATGATACAATAGAGCTGGTTTCCTGGGCTTGCCTAGGCAGTTCGCCTTATTTATTGTTGTTGCGTGGCATTGGCCAGATACATTAAGAGTTGATAATCTGGGACGACCTGGGCAGTTCGCCTTTACTATCCACTTTAATTTTGGTATTTAAACGAATTGGTTTCCCGGATTGTTCTGGGCAGTTCGGGATGATGACATTATAGAACTGGTTTCGTGAGTATGTTCAGCCAGTTCGTATTTTGCTCTTATAAAATGCATATTTGTTTCAAAGTATTAGCTTATTTTCATCTGAATGTTTGTTGCATGTTGTTTTGACATCTTGGTAGGAATTTTGACCTGGCGATGTATGTCCTGTTGTCTAAGAAGACTTAGGATGCATTGAAGTATTTGGGCTCGATTGACAAGTGTTTTGATTCTAGAGAGCGTTTAGGGCTCGAGTGAACGTGTTTACTCTTAGAGAGCGTTCTACACTGAGTTTACTCTAGAAGTGTAGGTATCTAACTAGTGAGAAATGTTAAGGCTAAGTAGCCTGTGAGCAGCTGTGTAGCCCTGAGCTCGAGTGAGCGTTTTATTGTGTTGAACTTTTAAGCTCCAAAAAGCGTTTAAGTTCAAATAATTGTTTGGCTCTTAGAGAGCATTTTGTACTGAGTCGGTCCTAGAAGTATAGGTCCCCAACTAGTGAGAAGTGGTGGTGCTATGTAGCCCTGAGCTCGATTAAGAGTTTTAGCACGGAGAACGTTTGAGCTCTTGAGAGTGTTTTAGTTCAAGTTAGCGTTTTGCTCTTAGAGAGCGAGTTGTGCATCTATTTAATAATATTGAGAGATTATAGTGCATTGATGCAAAATAAAACTATGTGTATAGTACTAAGAGAAAGAACTCATGGCCATGGAATCTTTTATTGATAAAATTTCTTTAACAAGAAAGTATTCCAAGGATGTGGTAATGCCTGTCCATCTTGGGTTTTGATCCAATACGCTCCATTGTCAATGACTCATTCCACTATGTAAGGGTCTTCTCATGTTGGTGCCAGTTTCGAGTCATCCTTAGTCTTCTTCAAGACTAGGTCGCCAGGTTTGAAACTTCGAAGGTTAATGATCTGTTAATAAAATAGCGGTTGGGTTTGTCATTTCATTCACTTTTCAATGAAATTGCAAAATTTTATTTATAAACAAAAACTAATTCGATCACGTGATGTTTGTGAAAATGGATTTAGGTGAAAAAATAATGAAAATAAAATAAAATAGACTTTGATTATGGAGATAGAAAATCTGTTTGAGCGAATATTATCTCCATTAAAAGAGTTAGTCTCGATTTTTGGTCCCTAATAACGACTCTTCATCTCTAAACAAGCGTTATTAGCACGTGGAATCGAGTTAGAACCCCATCTCTGGGTGAACTTACTCGATTCCTAATCGTTATAATTATCGAAACACTCTTCGTAACGAAGATAATCCTCACTTGGGTAGAGTTTCTGCTCTGAGATCACAGAACTAAAATGTCATTCTAATTAACAAAAAATAAAACTAAATTAAAAATATTTTAATTAAAACCTAGAAATTAAATTCTTCATTACACGAGAAAAGCAGTAAACTACTTTACTCCAATGATTGAATGCTAACCATTCAATGAGAAAAACTAAACTTAGATCCTTATATTTATAGTTTTTTTGACGGTCTAGATTCAATCCATCTAATCTAAATCTAACGGTTATAAATAAAATATAATATCCCAGGGAATATTCTAGAAATATTCTCTAGAATAGTAATGGGCTTGGACTAAATAGTAACAGGCTTTGGCTTTATCTTCTTTTTTTTTTTTGGAAAAAGCTAGGGGTTAAGGTTGCCCCAACTTTTATTTGATCATGATCTCAAGTACAACTTACCCTCTTCATCCTCTTTGACCAAAACATGAAGTCTTTGGTCTAAAGGGGGAATGAAATACAAAACACTTTCGTCTTTAGAATCACTAAGCTTAGATAAATAATCTGCAGCTTGGTTCCCTTCTCTGTAAACATGTTCAAAGTCCACCAATTCAAACTCAATAATAATGCGCTTTATCTGTGTTATGCTATTCCTCTCCGTCTAAGGTGGCTCCTCCTTCAAATTCAGAATGCGTACAACCCTCATGGAGTCAGATTGTACATGCAGTCTCTTTACTCCCAACTGGGCAGCTCCTTGTAGGCCTTTCATGACTCCTAGCAGTTCCTGACGAAGCACTGAGGGAGATTTTGACGATCCAGTAAACCCAAAGAGGACCCTACCTTCTGAGTTTCTCATTAGCCCACCATACCCTGCCTTGCCAAGCTTCAGCGAACCATCAGTATTCAGCACAGGTACCTGATCATTCAGCTTTGACCAGCGCACCCAATGTTCCTCAACTGGCTTGTAGTTACCTTCTATTCCTAGTCTTTGCAGCAACACCCGCATCGCATGGCTCTCCTTAATAGACTACAGTGTTTTTCCAAGATACACTTTCATATCGTTTAGAATCTGCATACTCAAGATACTCGATAGTCTTTTCCTACCTTTCTTTAATCGCCAGTTCCGCTCATTCCATATCGCATGGACTGTTGCACAAGTGAAGGCCTGCAGAATTTCGTTTTGCATTGAGTTCGCTCTGCATAGTCTCGTTAAGAAGTACCACTCTTCATGTGATTGCTTCACCTGCCCAGACAAGCCCATAGCTAGCTTTATCCTCGCCCAAACTTGCTGAAAGCACGCACAAAAAAAAAAGATCTAAGAACATTCCATTGACCAAGACATAGACAACAATTTGGATACATTTATAACTTTCTTAAACATAAGTCTATTTTGGGTGGGCAATGATCCGTGAGAAGAGCTGCCATACAGTAAAAGAGTGTTTGGGCACCGATAACTTACCCCAAACTAGCTTGAACCATTTTACTTTTCCTCGAATTTTCTTGAGCGAGAGATACCCCGATGCAAGGGAGAAGCGACCAGTGCTAGTTGGTGTCCAGATGACTCGATCCTCTATCAAGAAGCTGTTTACCTCCGTTTCCATGATCCACTTTTTCAGTTCGTAGCTCGGTAATTGACAAATAACATTTGACCAACTCCCATTTTCAATTATCGATCCAACACAAGCATCATCAGGAATAGAAGTCGCTAGCAGTTCTCTAGCTTGGGCGTTGAAGATTAAAGGACCAGAACACCACGGATCATGCCAGAAGCTCGTTTTCCACCCATTAGCAATACTGTATCTCACACTCTTCCAAGTAGCCTCCCTATGCCTAAGGATGCCTCTCCACACCCAAGAACAGTCCTTGGGTTCCTTCATAGTCCAGAAATATCCACCCTTTATTTGGTGCTCCCATGTCCATTTCACCCACAAGCAATCATATTTCTGAGCAATCTTGACAACAAGCCAACAGTACGCCGCTTTATTCCAAGTTCTAGGATCTAGCAGCCCAAGCCCACCTTGGTTTTTAGCCACTCTCAGAGTTTCATGACTCGCATGATGCATCATTCTCTCCATAGAAGATCCAGCCCAGATGAACCTATTACATAGCTTTGCCACCTTATCCAGCACTGTTTTCGGCAAAACAAAGGTTTTCGCCCAATACGTTTGGAAGGAGGCTAGGACCGACCGAAACAAGTGCGCACCTTCCTCACCTTTCGGCTAAGAGATGCATTTTTCCAATTTGAAATTCTCCCCGTTATTTTCTCAATGAGTGGGAGGCATTCCCTAATACCCAATCTGGTGGCCGTGAGAGGTAAGCCTAGGTAGGAGACTGGAGGAGTAGCCAAGGAGATTCCTAGAACATCTGCAAGTTGTAGCCCTTCTTCCTCAGACATGCTACCAGTGAGGAGAGTAGTTTTTGCATTACTGAGCTGTAGCCCTGTTGCATTAGAAAATGAGGCCAAAATATCTTTTATCGCCAGAAGAGACTCCATATCACCTTTACAGAAGAGCATTACATCATCGGCAAAACAAAGATGAGAGATACCAATCTTTCTACACTTGGAGTGAGCATGGATAGACTTAGACCTAAGCCCTTGTTGCAGCATAGCACTTAACACCTCCATCACAAGAACAAAGAGATATGGAGAGACCGGGTCGCCTTGCCTTAGCCCTCGCTTGCCTTCAAAATATCCTTCAGGTGTCCCATTAACTAGAACGGAGTAAAACGGGGACGAGAAGCACATCTTCAGCCATTCAACAAACAACGGAGGGAACTTAAATCTTTGTAGTATCATCAAGAGGGAATTCCAGCTTATAAAGTCGTAGGCCTTCTTGATGTCCAGCTTTATTGCACACCTTTTTGGTCCTCTCTTTCGGCCATAACCTCGCAAAAGTTCATGAGCAAGCAACAAGTTATCCTGTATAGTCCTCCCAAGAACAAACACCGATTGTGCACAAGAAATCAAAGAAGAAATACATGATTTCATTCTGCTTGTGAGAACTTTAGATACACATTTATAAATAATATTGCAACATGCAATAGGTCTAAAAGAATCAACACAAGAAGATATTCTATTCTTAGAAAGAAGACTAAGAATAGTGGAATTTGTACCTCTTGGCATCTGCTTATGTTTGAAAATGTGCTGGATGGCTCTTATAACGTCATTTCCAACAACATCCCAACACTTCTTGAAAAAGAAAGCATTAAACCCATCAGGGCCCGGAGCTTTATTATCATTCATATCAAAAAGAGCTTCTTTTTATCTCAAGAATGTTGATAGGGGAAGCCAGCTGTAGACTTGTGCGATTATCCACTTCAGAGATAACTAGATCATTAAAGACTGCATGGTCACAAGTAGTAGGTGAGGTGATACCCAGAAAGTCCTTGTAGTACTCAATAAAAGCATTTTTAACCTCCATCTGGCCCTCTCTGAGATTTCCCTCCTTGTCTTTTATACACCATACAACGCTCCTAGACTTCTTCTCCTTTATTGCATTAAAGAAAAAGGCATTACATTTCTCCCCGAAACAAACCCACTCAATATTAGTCTTATGAAAAAGGTCCGCCTCCTCCATCTTGATCAAAAGACAAAGTTTGCGCCTTGTGGCACTCTCTTGACAGCATAAAGAAGAATCTAGAGGGTTCACCTGTAGTCTCACTTGAAGTTGTCTTAGCTCTTCTCTTGTTTCCTCCACTAGTCTGTGGGCATCATGACAAAAGGAGCGAGCCCAGCCCTTTAGAACAGCCTTTAAAGCTTTCAGTTTGCATGATAGCATGTACGGTGGGTTACCATGGTCTTGAATATTCCAGCATTGAGCAAGGGTAGGTGCAAAATCCTCATGAAGTCGCCAAAAATTGCAAAACCGAAACGGTGGTCAACTTCTTATTTTATTCAGAAAAGACATAACTATTGGGCAGTGGTCAGAAAACTCCTAAGTTAGAAATTCTACACTCGTAGCCAACTGCATGGAAGACCAGGAAGAATTCACCAGACACCGATCTAGCTTTGACCATTTCCTGACAACCTCACCCCCATTGTTCCATGTATAGAAGCATCCTGTTGCTGTATGATCAAAAAGCCCAGAAGCATTTAAGCAGTTTGCTAGTGGAGTTGTTTCCCTCTGGTGGACTGCCACATCCCCAATTCTTTCGTGCGAGAAGAGTACATTATTCAGGTCACCCATAACACACCACGGTCCTTGAATGCCATGACTGAGAAACTTCAATTCCTCCCAGAGAATCAGTCTCTCCGCATTATTATTACTAGCATATATAACTGTCAAGGTAAACTGGAGATCATATTGTAAGATAGACACCTTACAGTGAATAAATTGCGCCGTCTCCAGCTCTTTCGTAATCTCCATAATATCCGGATTCCATACAATCCAAACTCTACCACTATCATCGCTTGCATAGTTATGCATACTTTCCCAAGAAGGACAAACTATTCCAGATATAGCTAGGAATTTCTCTCTTTTCACCTTTGTTTCCAAAATACCCATACAACTAATGTTCTTTTTTCTACTAAACAAATTAAGCTGTCTAGCTTTTGTGTGGTCATTTAACCCTCGCACATTCTAGCTACACACTCTTATCATGATGAGAATCAATGAGCTTTTCTCTTTCCATGCCCTCGGCCTCTCTCTTTTCCTCTATTACTGGAAACTACCTGTGCTTGGTGTTGATTATGGTTTCTATTCTTCTTTTGACTTCGAGTCTGTACTAACAGTGTAACTGGTATAGGTGGAGGAGTCCTATCACCAAAAAGTTCCAGTTCTGCATCAGAAATGTCGTCCTCAAGGTCTTCTCTTGCTGCAAGGCATTCAAACATACCCCCTTCACTGAGAAACTGTTGTGCAAGAGTGTTATCTGGTAGCAAGTGATGTAACGGCCTATCGTCCTCCCCACTCTGTACCCTCACCATCTCGCAGCTATGCTCTACCTCTTGTAAAACATCAGCACTATCATTGCAATCAGAAACTCCTATAACCATCAATTGGTTATCATGCCTTGTTTCACCCTGTGGAGATGCGCCTCTTAGGTTTTGACAGTTAGCACCATCATTTTGTCCACTGACAGCCGCATTTACACCTGCATTTAGGTCGGCCAAACCTACCGCTAACATTGGTCCAACAACCTGAATATCTACTACAGCTTCAGCCATAGCAGCGTGCTGCCCAATTTCCTCATTGCTACTTGAATCTGAAATCACCACAGCAACTGTTTGTGACCCTGCTCCTTCTTGGATCCCTTAGTCAGTTTCGATAACAATACCCTCTTGGCTGTGAGTATCTCCTCTTGTTCTGGCGGCTCTTATGGTTTCTCCACCATTTTGCGGAACTGCCCTTTGTCTCCATACCCTAGTTGGTCTACCAGAGCATTGGTCTGCTGAGTGCCCAAATTTATTACAGTTTTTGCAAGACTTCGGTTTCCATGGATATTCCAGAGGTATAACAACCTCTCGGTTCCCTGCTTTCACTGTTATAACTTCCTTATAATCATAGTTCTTTGGGAACTCAATACAAAATCTAGCAAAAGATAGTCTTTTCTTTTTAGTCGTCGATCATCCATAAACATAGGTGTGCCACCCACTAAGCTTGCGAGGTACGAAAGTCCATCAAAAGTCCACATTTCTTTCGGAACATCCATTAGCTTTACCCATAGAGGTATGGAGGCCACCTTGTTCTTGTAATTATCAACCTCCACTGTCCATGGCTTTACTACAAACACTCTGCCAGCAATAAAGATAGGACCTTCATCTAAGATCATTTGGCGATCCTCTGAGCTCGTAAAACTCATATAGAAAAGCTCTTTATCTGTGGTGATATCAAAGGACCCTTTCAATTTCCATTTTCTCTGCAACACTTCCTTTACCATCGGAAATGACAATCTTTTATCTAGAAAATAACCAACCAAATACTCATCCCACTCCTTTATACCTTGCTCCAGTAAATCCAACGGAAACTCAGCCACTCCATCAACATAGATCGGAGAGAAAGACTTAAAGGCTACCATGGATTCTGACGACCCAAACCGACCAAACAGGGACCTCCAAGACGTGTTACGAGGAACAGCTTGCCCATTTACACTGCTCGCAGAAGCCATGAGAAAAGGCGTAGCTTAAGCTGTCTAAGGAGAAAGAAGAACAAGCACAATATATTTCCTCTGCGAACTCACACTATAAATAGCGGAGGATTTTACCTTAGAGGCTGAAATCTATAAACTTCCACTAATAAACTACCACTGTTTAGCAATGGAGGATTTTACTATTAGTAGAAAGCAAAACCAGCAAGACTAGATAAGAAACCTACGAAAGATCAGTTTTTTCTCTATTTTAGGTAAGAAAAGGAGCACCAGATCAAAACAGTATCCTATGTTATCTCACAACCCATCGCTTCTAACACTGTCCCCATTCTCTAACTTCCTATGTTATCTCTAACCCATCCTATGTTCTCAAAACAGCACTGGATTTTTGGCTTTATCTTCATATTCCAAACTGTACGGCCATTTTTTGGAAGCTAGATACCGTTACGTAGAGTTTTCTACGCTGATCATTTTAGCTAGTCAAATGCTTGAATCAGAGTTAGGAGATGGAAGATATCGTCTTTTGAAGTTTTCTCCTGACTTTCGAGCTGATTTAGGTCACTTTGACCAAGTTTTTTATCCGAAAATCTCTTTTTTAGCTGGCTTAGGGACTCAAGTTTGGATTCTTCAACTTGTTTCATGGTTCTCTGAGTCCATGAGCTTTGTTGGCAGTTTGGAGCTTTAAATGAGCTGATACTGAAGATTTCAAGTCCAAGCTTTATTCGGCTGTATTTCTTGCTAAAACGCAGGTTTTGTGTGTATTTTATCGTTGTCTGTTGAAACCTGTGAAAACATGAAAATACAATTAATTTACATTTATTAAACACATAATTAACCCAAATGTAATGTCTCTACGGGATTTAAAACACAGTTTTTGGTACTTATCAGTTAACTCACTTGTTATATGTCTTCCTCAGAGTTTGGTGGTAGGATGCCACTAGAATGGCTGCTAGGTCGCGTCGCTCTTCAAGTAAGTCAACCTCTTGAGTAAAAATGGAATCGTTCTAACCAGATTCGATGATCTCAGATCGAGTCGTTGTAACTGTTAGCTCAGTAGGAATGACGGCTTCGGTACCGTAACATAATGAGAACGGTGACTCGCCTGTACTAGAATGAGTTATCGTTCTATGAGCCCATAGGATATTTTCTAGCTACGTTGGCCATTTGCTCTTGTTCTTTTCAATCTTCTTATTTAAGTTCTCTAGGATTGCCTTGTTGCTGAGTTCTGCTTGACCGTTGCTTTGAGCATACTGGGGGGTGGAGAACGAGTGAATGATCTTCCACTTAGCCAAAATTTCCTTGATTGTTTTTCCTTTGAACTGGGAGCCATTATCCATTACCAATGTGTGGGGTAAGCCAAATCTGGTGATGATGTTGGTCCAGATGAAGTTTCTTACATTATATTCTTTGACATGGACCAAGGGAATCACTTCAACCAAATTGGTGAAGTAATCTGTTGCAGCTAGGACAAACCGGAAGCCTGTGCTTTTCTGTGGAATGAATGGGCCCATGATGTCCAAGCCCCACATGTGAAATGGCCAAGGGCTGGCAATATTTATTAGTTCACGAGCTGGCTGGATGATATTATGGCCAAATGTTTGGTACTTAATGCATTTCAGTACATACTTTTTTGCATCGATCTGCATTCTTGGCAAGAATTATTCTTGTGAGATAGCTTTATGAGCCAAAGAGCAACCTCCTTTGTGGTTTCCGCATTCCCCCTCATGGATCTCTGTGAAAATCATCCGACCCTGTTCTGGGCTTATGCACCTTAAATGGGGTCCTCCGGCGGACTTTCTGAAAAGTTTGTCGTTTACTAGGTAGTAACGACCTGACTGGTATTGAACCTGTCTGGCCTTGATGCAATCTATTAGTGCTTTGCCTAACTGGATATAATATATGATAGGTCGTTGATTTCTAGGACGTGCTCATTTTGGTAAGCAGGTCTATTAATAACCTTAATGAGTAGCTTCCTAGGGTCATAGTTCGGTGTTTGGGTCGCGAGATATGCCAAGCTGTCAGCGTGGCGATTCTCTTCTCATAGGAAATAGTGCATGATAACTTTCTTGAAAGAAGACAATAACTGATTTACAACTTAAAGGTATTTAGAGAGGTTACCGTTATTGGTGGTATACTCATTGGTGACCTGGTGAACGACCAGTTGTGAATTGATAAAGACATTGAGCTACTGAACATTGAGTTCTAATGCCATGCGAAGTCCCATGATCAAGGCTTCATACTCAGCTTCATTGTTGGAGGTTGGGAAATCAATACCAACTGATTTTTCCACCATAGAGCCATCTGGTGACACTAGGACTACTCCGACTCCACTGCCACCTAGATTGCTAGCTCCATCTACGTTGAGTGACCATACGGATGAGTCGTGCTGCTTAGAGGATGGGGTGTTGTCCTCTGGTTCCCAGTTCAGGTCGTCAACTACTAGGAAATCTGCTAAGAAATCTGTAGCGACCTGACCCTTCTGAGAGGTTCTTGGGGTGAACTCAATGTGGTGTTCACCAAATTTTTCTGCCTAAACTGCCATGCGAGTTGTCTTGTTGGCTTTAAGAAGGATCTTTTTTAGTGGCAGGTCGGTGAGCACTTTGATTAGATGTGCTCGGAAGTAGGACTTGAATTTTCTTGCTAAATAAAGTAGTGCCAGTACTGCCTTTTCAATGTGAGAGTAGTGATAGGGTTATATACTAAAACATTATTTTTGTAGTAACTCTAATTCTTTATATTTTGAATGAGAATCATATGGGCAAATGTTATGCTATTAGTTATATACATACGTCTAATACTTTATGTTGTAGATGATATGGTGTGTGGTGACACACAAAAGATCATATCATCAGTACCTTATAAAGTATAAGTAAACGTTCACAACCTAGATGGATTTGGACAAACCATTGGTATGGTTATAGTATAATATGGTATTAGTCTATCTTGACTATAGGATTACACTAGTACACTTTGTGTGTATTGAACAGGACCAAGTGAGGTTGTTTCTCTTTATACTGACTATATAAGATAACAAACACCTCTGTTATTATGGATACTTGTCCTCTTAATCTGAATATAATAACGGACACTTACGTGCATTGTACATTACTTTAAATCATCAGTGAGTGAGATTCATTTATGAATCAACAAACTCGATAGATTGGGTAATGACATTGTATGTAAGGTGTGATGTTGATTATAGAAGGAATCTGTGACCCTCAAGAAGTTGAGTTGATGATGTCCCCTTGAGGAGCTCATAAGGATTGTCATATAAACCCTGCAGGTGGATTTAATTCGACATAACAATGAGGTTGAGTGGTACTACTAAAGGACATAAGAAGTTGATTAATGTAGTTGTCAGTAACTTGACTTAATCAACGGGCATTCGATATCTTAACACGGAGAGAGCAACGAGCAGATAATATGGAGCCCATAACCATAATACATGTAATTTGGAATTAGGGTAGTAGTGCAACAATGGCCTTTAGTGGAATAAGCTATTTGTTGACGGACTTGGGCCGTGTGTTCTGGGTGAACATGGGAAGCCCAAGCCCATCAGGAGACCTAACCCTAATTTCTCCTCATGGTCCCTGTTGTAGCCTATATAAAGAAACCCTTTTCTCTTGGCCGAAATATTCAGTGATTGAGAAAGAGAGGCAAAGAGAAAAGGAAAGGGCTGGTAGATCGTTGCCCACACACGTCCATTCCAAGGATAGGAATACAACAGAAGATCAAGAGGTTGCTGATTCATAGAATTCGTATTCTCAGAGATATCAGAGCTAATCAAAGGTATGATTCTAAACAAAATCATGAACACCCTTATTCCATTGTGCATGGGTTTTCACGGTTTCTAGTCGATGACATGAAACCATAACGGTTCCTACAATTGGTATCAAAGCATGTAGATCTGTTGGTAGATGTAGAACTGCTCTAACTTGGTTTTGCAGGCATCTAGACCAACTGTTATGGTCAGAATGTATGAAAAGTGATCGACTTGGTTTTATGACCGCTCTCTGAGTAAAACAACTTGTTTTCATTTGATAAAAGTATTTGCATATTAGTGGATGTAATTTAAATCACGGTATGTATCGTGTTGTTTTTTTTTTCATGATGTAATCTACTGTAAGATCAAAAATCAAAAGTTGGATTGGTCGAGATCCGATGTTGTTTTCATTTTGGTGGAGCGCGGGCCGCGCTTAAGCGCCTGGAAGTCGTCAAAGGCATGAGCGCGGGTGGAGCGCGGGTCGCGCTTAAGCACCTGGAAGTCGTGAAAGGCATGAGCGTGCCACGCACGTTGTATAGGCATAAAAAGAGCGTGGGTCGCGCCCTTTACGCTAGAAAGAGAGAAATTTTTTTTCTCTATGAGGTGAAATCTGTTTGCTGTTCGGGGTGATTCCGTGAGGTTTCTAGTGAAGGAAACATGCCACGATTTCTAAAAAAAAAAAAATTGGGGGGCTGCCCCGAACCCGAACCCCGCTGGACCATGCGAAGGCAACTAAAAGAGTTTGGCGAACAGGATGGAGTAATGAATATGGCCATAGCATTTGGGAATTTATTTTCCATTTTATTGTTCATATTTGCTTATTCTATATGCATGTTTTTATTTGTGGATGTTTGCGCTAAAAAGTAAGCCCATATGAATAATAGATAACATGAACATAGACCTGACCAGTAAATAGAAAGATCCTCAGTTCTAAATAACTAAGTGGGAGCGGGAATTTTGTTTCGTATAAATCCCACGGTCTCCATTACTGGTTTGTTGGTAATGTAATTATACTTGCGTGGCGGTTTTAGTGCCTTCCTCCATATCGGATGAGTTTAATTACGGATCACCAGAACAAACTTCTAAAGGACAACTATATAAAATTATTACTGAATGGATTCACTTCTCCATCTGAAGGGATTCATTACAAAATAATGGACTTAGTGTTGAGTAATGGAATACACTTAGATGCAAGTAATGGTATCCTCCCCATCGGAGTCACTGCTATTATTTGTAGGACCAAAGAAAGGTCAGCATATTAGTTTTACTTGTCTAGATGGCATGTGTCCACTAACAAGTGGTGTGTTGTTAAGTTGACGAGAAGTAGAACTAATAGGAAAAACCTCTCTACACGAATGTAGAATGGTAAACGTCCACACTATCGTGGCTTACTACTTCTCGGTGTGTAGGATGTTGACGGGTTAATTAATTAATTTTTAAGTTAACTCCAAAAGTATTTCCATGAATGTAGAATGGTAAACGTCCACACTATCGTGGCTTACTACTTCTCGGTGTGTAGGGTGCTGACGGGTTGATTAATTAATTAATTTTTGTTATTAACTCAAAATATTTTTGCCCTACATAAATAGTTTTTTTTATGTGATTCTCAGGTTTTCAAAATGGTTACTTTCAACCCACTAGCAACTATTCTTAAGGAAAACAAACTCCTTAGCCCTAATTACATAGACTGGAAACGCAACTTGGATCGTGTTAACTGCTGAAGAGTACAAATTTGTACTCAATGAGGAATGCCCATCTAAGCCTGAAGAACATGCTGGAGAAGAGGAGAAATGAGCATATAAGAAGTGGAACAAGGCAGATGAGATGTCGCGGTGTTACATTCTGGCATATATGTCAGGTGTGCTACAACATCAGCATCAGGCCATGACCACGGCTTATGATATGATGATCAATCTTAAGGAACTCTTCGGACACCATAATAGGGCTGCTAGGCAAACTTCCATGAAAAACTTGATGACCACAACTATGACTGAAGGGACTCCTGTAAGGGATCATATACTCAGGATGATGGCTTATCTGAATAAGTTGGAGATCCTTGGAGCTGATATCGATACATGCAGGTCGATATCATTCTCATGACGCTGCCTGAAAGATTTGAACCGTTCCGCCTTAACTACAATATGAACAAAAGGTTGTATTCTTTGGCGGAACTTATGACAGAACTTTAGTCAGCTGAGAGTCTATTTAAGCAGAGTTATGTTCAGGTTTATGCTACTGAGAAGATTTCTACTTCTACACTTAATGGCGATAAGAAGAAGAATAATATTCAGAAGCATAGGAATATGGCAAAGAAGGGCATGGGACCTCAAGGAGCTGTAAAAAGCCTAAGGGCAAGTGCTTCAAGTGCAAGCAGCCAGGACACTGGAAGCCAGATTGTCCTCCTCTCAACCAAGAGAATAATAGAGGTATGTCTCATGCACTAGTCGTTTAACATGTTTAGTGGTGTTATCTACCAGTACCTGGTATGTAGATATGGAAGCCACTAACCATGTCTGCATTTCATTGCAGAGGTTCCAGGAAACCATAAAACTTAGTGCTAGAGAGATTACCATATCTTTGGGGGATGCTACAAAAGTAGCAGCTGTTGCAATGGGAGATGTTTGTTTATCTTTTGGTAGAAATAAGACTATGGTGTTAAAGAATTATCTTTTATGTGCCTAATTTTAGGAAGAACTTGTTTTCAGTTTCTATGTTAATTAAGGATGGGTATCCTGTTTCTTTTAAATGACAAGATCGTCATTAAGAAAAATAAACTTTTTATCTATTCCAGTGCATTAGAAGGCAATTTAGACATCATTAATCTTATTACACCCACAGTGTATTAAATTATTACCCCGAGTAGTATTATTCTAGAAGTATTGAGAGGAGAGACATTAAACTACTTCAGTACCAATAGTACAAGAACAGGAACCACAACGTGTCACTAATGGCGTACAAGAACAAGAGGTGCTTTGTCGTAGTGGGAGGGTTATTAGACAACCTGATAGGTGAATTGGTTTGGGAATGTCTTCAGACATAACCACTGATAACCAAGATCCTGATCCCTGGACCATCAATGAAGCACTCCAAGATAGAGATGTGAATCTTGGCAAAAAGCAATGATTTCTGAGATAGAATCTATGGATTCTAATCAGGTCTGGGAGCTTGTAGAGCCACCCAATGGTGTAAAATCCATTGGATGCAAGTGGGTCTATAAAATGGATGTCAAGACAGCTTTCCTTAATGGAAGTCTTGAGGAAACCATATATATGAAGGAACCAGAATGATTCATTAAAAAAGGCCAAGAGCATCTTGTTTGTAAGCTTAAACGATCCATTTATGGACTTAAACAAGCTTCTAGATCTTGGAACATTCGTTTTGATGAGGTAATCCAATCTTATGGATTCGATCAAAGTCGAGACAAATCTTGTGTGTACAAGAAATTTGATGGAAATTTAGTGGTATTTCTTGTGCCTTATGTAGATGACATCTTACTCATTGGAAATAATGTGAAAGTGTTGTCAGACATAAGGGTATGGTTATCAAAGCAATTTGATATGAAGGACTTGGGAAAAGCTGGTCACGTCCTTGGGATCAAAATTATAAAAGATCGCACGAAAAGGATGTTATGCTTATCTCAGGCAACCTATATTGATACTGTGTTAACTCGTTTTAACATGCAAAACTCCAAGAAAGGTTTCTTGCTTTTCAGGCATGGAGTTCCTCTATCAAAGGATATGTGTCCCAAGACACCAAAAGAGATAGATGACATGAAAGCGGTTCCTTATGCTTCGGCTATAGGAAGCTTAATGTACGCCATGCTATGTACGAGGCTAGACATCTGCTTTGCCATTGGCATGGTTAGTAGATATCAGAAGTGTAGGAACCGTTATGGTTGCACCGAATGATTACAAACCACAAAAACCCACGTGCAGCGGAATAAGGGGTGTCCACGGTTTTGGATAGAAATCATACATTTAGATCGGCTAAGATAACTTTGAGAATCCAAAATCTATGGATCCGAATAAACCTCTTGATCTTCTGTTGTATTCCTATCAATGGAATGGACGTTGTGTAGGCAACGATCTACCACCCTCTTCTTTCTCTCTTGGCCTCTCTCAATCACAGAATTTGGAACCGATTTTAGATCTACTTTTCTTTAGCAAAACCTTGAGAGAAAACGGCCAAAGAAAGAGATTTCTATCGATAGGCTATAATAGGGACCATGAGGAGAAATTAGGGTTAGGTCTCCTGATGGGCATAGGCTTCCCATGTTCGCCCAGAACACACGGCCCAAGTCCGTCAACAAATGGCTTATTCCACTAAAGGCCATTGTTGCACTACCGCCCTAATCCCAAATTACATATTACGTTTATGGGCTCCATATTGTATGCTTGTTGATCTCCCCGTGTTTAAGATATCGAATGCCCGTTGATTAAGTCAAGTTACTGACAACTACATTAATCAACTTCTTATGTCCTTGAGTAATACCACTCAACCTCATTGTCATGTCGGATTAAATCCACCTGCAAGGTTTACATGACAATCCTTATGAGCTCCTCAAAGGGACATCATCAGCCCGATTTTCGGCGAGTCACGGATTCCTTCTATAATCAACAACACACCTTACATACAATGTCATTACTCAATCCATCGAGTTTGTTGATTCACAAATGAATCTCACTCATTGATGATTTAAAGCAATGTACAATGCACGTAAGTGCTCGTTATTATATCCGGATTAAGAGGACAAACATCCATAATAACAGAGGTGTTTGTTCTCTTATATAGTTAGTATAAAGAGAAACAACCTCACTTGGTCCTGTTCAATACACACAAAGTGTACTAGTGTAATCTTGTAGTCAAGATAGACTAATACCATATTATATTACAACCGTACCAGTGGTTTGTCCAAATCCATCTAGGTTGTGAACGTTTACTTATACTTTATAAGGTACTGGTGATATGATCTTCTGTGTGTCACCACACACCATATCATCTACAACATAAAGTATTAGACACATGCATATAACTAATAACATATATAATATGCATAACATTTGCCCATATGATTCTCATTCAAAATATAAAGAATTAGAGTTAATACAAAAGTAATGCTTTTAGTATATAACCCTATCAAGAAGAACCCAGGACAAGGGCACTGGATTGCATTAAAACATATTCTGAAGTACCTGAAAAGGACTAAGGATTATATGTTTGTATCCCATGTAGATAGTTTGGTTCCCTTAGGGTATACAGATTCTGATTTTCAGTCAGATAGGGACAAAAGTAAGTCTACCTCAGGTTGTGTGTTTACCTTGGGAGGTGGAGCCATAGTATGGAGGCGTGTCAAGCAAAAATACGTGTCTAACTCCACCATGGAAGCTGAATATGTAACAGCCACTGAGGCAAACAAAGAGGCAGTTTGGCTCTGGAACTTCTTGTTAGACTTGACAGTGGTACCTGGTTTACCTATGAGTATCACACTTTATTGTGATAACACTGGTGCGGTATCTAACTCAAAGGAACCACGAGCCCATAAAGCAAGTAAACACATTGAGCGCAAGTACCACCTGATATAATCACTCGTAAAAAGAGGAGATATTACTGTTACCAAGATAGCATCAGAAGACAACCTGGCTGACCCCTTTACAAAGAGCTTACCGGCTAAGTCTTTTAACATGCATGTTGAGGAGATGGGAATAAGATGCTTGGCAGCATAGCTTTAAGTATAACTGGAAGATTTGTTAGTAGTATACTAAAAAGCAATGCTTTGAGTATAAGTGGGAGATTGAAAGGATTATATACTAAAAGCATTACTTTTGTATTAACTCTAATTCTTTATATTTTGAATGAGAATCATATGGGCAAATGTTATGCATATTATATATGTTATTAGTTATATGCATGCGTCTAATACTTTATGTTGTAGATGATATGGTGTGTGGTGACACACAAAAGATCATATCATCAGTACCTTATAAAGTATAAGTAAACATTCACAACCTAGATGGATTTGAACAAACCATTGGTATGGTTGTAGTATAATATGGTATTAGTCTATCTTGACTACAGGATTACACTAGTACACTTTGTGTGTATTGAACATGACTAAGTGAGGTTGTTTCTCTTTATACTGACTATATAAGAGAACACACACCTCTGTTATTATGGATGTTTGTCCTCTTAATCCGGATATAATAAAGGGCACTTACGTGCATTGTACATTGCTTTAAATCATCAATGAGTGAGATTCATTTGTGAATCAAGAAACTCGATGGATTGGGTAATGACATTATATGTAAGGTGTGTTGTTGATTATAGAAGGAATCTGTGACCCGCAAGAAGTCGGGTTTATGATGTCCCCTTGAGGAGCTCATAAGGATTGTCATATAAACCCTGCAGGTGGATTTAATCTGACATGCCAATGAGGTTGAGTGGTACTACTCAAGGACATAAGAAGTTGATTAATGTAGTTGTCAGTAACTTGACTTAATCAACGGGCATTCGATATCTTAACATGGGGAGATCAATGAGCATATAATATGGAGCCCATAACCGTAATACACGTAATTTGGGATTAGGGTGGTAGTGTAAGAATGGCCTTTAGTGGAATAAGCTATTTGTTAACGGACTTAGGCCGTGTGTTCTGGGCGAACATGGGAAGCCCAAGCCCGTCAGGAGACCTAACCCTAATTTCTCCTCATGGTCCCTGTTGTAGCCTATATAAAGAAACCCTTTTCTCTTGGCCAAAATATTCAGTAATTGAGAAAGAGAGGCAAAGAGAAAAGGAAAGGGCTGGTAAATCGTTGCCCACACAACGTCCATTCCAAGGATAGGAATACAACAAAAGATCAAGAGGTTGCTGATTCATAGAATTCGTATTCTCAAAGATATCACAGCTGATCAAAGGTATGATTCTAAACAAAATCATGAACACCCTTATTCCGCTGCGCATGGGTTTTCACGGTTTGTAGTCGATGACATGAAACCATAACGGTTCCTACAAGTAGTTCTTTTTAGCTGGCAACAATGTCTTGCTTGTGAAGTAGATTGGTGTCTCTGCGATTTGTTCATCTTTGAAGGGAACTGAACTGATAGCGAAGTCAGGCACAGCTAAGTATAACCCCAGTATTTTGCCATCAATTGGTTTGGCCAACACAGGAGGTGTTGACAAGTAGTCCTTGAGAGTAGAGAATGCTTCGTGGTATTGCTCGTTCCATGAGAACTATTCACCCTTCTTGAGAATTTGTAGGAAAGGTCGACATTTGTTTGATGCTCTCTATATGAATCTGTTTAGAGCTACCACCATTCCTGACAGTTTTTGTATTTGCTTCTTCATTTTTGGGTCAAGCATGTCCAAGAACGCTCGAATCTGATCAGGGTTTGCTTCTATCCCACGTTGTGAGACCTGATACCCCAGAAATTTTTCAGATGACGCTTCAAAGAGGTATTTCTCAGGGTTAAGCTTCATCTGAGTTCGCCAAAGTCTGGAAAACACTTGTGTGAGGTGATCTAAGTGATCTCCAGCTTTCTTACTTTTGATGACCATGTCGTCTATGTAGACTTCCATGGTGTCACCTAACATGTCTTGGAACATATCGGTGACGAGCCACTAGTAGGTCTATGTAGACTTCCATGGTGTCAAATGGGATGAAGTTGTAACAGTAAATCCCCTACACTGTTACTAATGAAGTTTTTTCTTTGGTCTTCTTCTACTAGTGTGATTTGGATGTAGACACTGTAGGCATCCATGAATGACAAGAGCTCGTGGCCATAGGTCTGGTCCACAAGTCGGTCGATTCTTGGTAAAGGAAAGCTATCTTCAGGAGTTTCCTGAATTAAGTTGGTAAAGTCCACGCAAAGGCGAACTGTGCCATTCTTTTTTGGGATTGCTACTATGTTAGTGACCTATTCAGGGTAATCGACCTTCCTAAAGAAGCCAACTTTTTTTAGATTTTTGACCTCTTCATTGATTGCTTTTTGGAACCTAAGGGATAGCTTTTGAGGTCGTTGGAGAACTGGTTTAGCATTTGGGTTAACATTTAACTTATGGCATGCAGTGTTGGGATTAATTCCAGGCGCATCGATGTACGACCAAGCCTAAACATCTTTATTTAATGATAAAAAGCTTACAAGTTGTGCCTTGAAAGTAGGATTAAGGTTAGCTCCTACATAAATGAACTTGTGGTCATCCTCAGTTCCTAGGTTGACCTTTTCCTTCAGCTCGGTCTGAGAAGACGCCTCAATGGATTAAGCGACCTCTGGGGTCTTGGTCTCTTGCGATGTCTCCTTGAGCTGAAGGGGTGGGGACACCTCTGGGGTCTGGACTTCTGGAGGGATGTTTTTTACTGAGCCCCCAGTGTTTTCCTTTACGAGTTCACTTCGGGGGTCTTGGTTAAGGTCTTGACCTTAGAGATGAAGTCTTCTGCCAGCTTGGTTTTGGCGATCTCTCCCTTGTTTTTTAGTGAAGCCCCAGCGGGCTTGTTAACTTTGAGGATCTGATTGCAATTGTGAGCATCGATCTGGTTGCTTCTGAGCTCCATCATGCCTCTGGGGACAGGGAAGCATAACACCTGATGAAGTGTTGATGGAACTGCTTACATCTTGTGGATCCAACGGCGTCCTAAAATAGCAGTATAGGACGAGTTGACATCCATAATGCTGAAGCGCGTGTTGATGCTGACTTTGTCTTCACGTGACCCAACTGAGATAGGTAGGATAATGTCACCAATTGGGTCAGCTTGAGATCCATTGAAGCCATAAAGGGGGGCTATTGGATCAATCATAACCAATTTGGGCAGGTTCATCTCCTTGACAGTCTGGTAGAACAAAATATCGCATGAGCTGCCTTGGTCGATCAGAACGCGCTTTATTGTCTAGTCGCTGATTTTGACATGGACAACAAGAGCGTCGTTATGCAGGAGGCACACCATGTTGAGGTCGGCCTCAGTGAAAGTGATATCTCCTGAGCTGCGGCCAGTGGTGTGTGGGGCAGGAGCCGCTTGTGAGGAGAACTGGTAGGCTTCTTGTAAGGCACCTACCCGTCTCTTTTTCTCCCTTGTGGACATGACAAAGTCGTCCTGGAAGGTGATCATGTTGATCGTCCTGTTGTTATCTTTATCAGATGAGTGCTGGCAACAATCATGACGAGATCGGTTCACAGAACGTCCTCGAGCGTGGGAGCGATCTCGGTTGTGGTTGTGTGGTGAAGTTCGGCTTCGCTCTCTGCGAGCTATGAGCTTATGGCGCAGGTCGCCATCGACTATATTAGTATAATGCTTGATATGGCTTGCCTCAATGAGGTCTTGGAGGTAGTGCTTGAGCCCACGTCATTTGTTGGTCTCATGGCACTTTGCTTTATGGAAAGCGCAGTACAACTTTTCGGGTGTGTCTTCTGGTTGTTTTACCTTAAGTCGGTAATAGGCGGCTATTTTTATTTTCTCCAATATGTATCTCAGAGATCTTGTAAGCACCGCGAACTCTCTTTTAGTGCGGGTTCAGGTGCTGGTTTGCTGACCCTGTTGCCTGGGGTGCTATCTGAGATCGCAACGACCTCACTTACTACCTTCAGTCTTTCTATTTCAAGGTCTTCTGCAAGCTTCACTAGTACAAAAAAGGGTTTTTGTGACTGTTTTAAAATGTTATTTGTGGCTGTTTTGTTCGAAACGGTCACAAATGACAGAAAAGAGTTTTTGTGACTATTGTAGGAGCCCTTTTGTCACGCACACCCTAACAACCGTGACAAATGGAATTTTCATTTTTTGGCCAAGCACACAGAAACTAACCCGGGCTATTTGTTGTTACTATTATGCCAAAACAGTCACTGGTGGTATTATTTTTTGGGTCACTGTTCTAACTTTTAAGCCCATAGCCCCTGAAGATAATTAGTTTCTTCTGAAACTACATTAAAACCCACTATCTGAAAACAAACTCATCTTATCATTTGATAAAAACTTTTAATTGTACGTTTATTGGTTTTATACTTAAGTTTCTTAAGTCCGAGGTCCACAGTCCGAAGTCCGAAGACCAAAGTCCAAAGTCCGTATAGTCGTTCGTTTTAGTCAAGTTACCTTACTCACGTGGGTTTGGTAGGATAGGTCGAGTAAGGGATCGTCCAAACCTTAGGGCTCAGAAAGGTTCACAACTGGAATTACAACTTTTGGTGAGTAGGATTTTAGGTTTTTTAGTTAGTTTAATTAATTTAACGGTAATGCAAATAATGTAAATTGATACGGTGATTTTGATGTAGGTAAACAAAGATAGAGAAACAGGAAGAGGTTTAATCATACTCATGCAAGAATCATTTTTTCAACAGTTTATATTAACATATCACTACATCTCTAATTCGTCTCGTGTTCGGAGACGACGTCGAGTATTGATCCCTAGCGCATGCCCACATCTCTGAGCCGCATCGCACTAGCATAAGGAATTGAACTAATATTTCATCTCTCGAATATCATTTCAACTCCCCGCTCGATTCCACATCATTGACAAATTGAGAGTTGCCTCGACACCATAAAGTCTCGCGCGAGACATTTTGGGTCGCGCACGAGACTGTTCTGGAGCATCAGCACTCCAAATTTGTACAGTCTCAGTCATTTTGGGACCGGATGTCTAATCTATGCCTAATTCCTAAGCAGTGATTCTAGACTATTAAAGAGTCAATCTGGATTCTCACACGAGCAGCATAACCCTCCCCCGGGGGGGATTAGCTCATGGTCATTGAAGGAATAATAAAACTTGTTGTATACATTAAGTAAATAAATGCAGGACAGGAATTAAACTAGAAAAGAAATGACTGTTATTAAGGGTAAAATGACTTACAATATTTAAGCTGCTGGAATGAAAATGACGGAATGTAAGTGCTGAAATAAAACTAACTAATTGCTAAGCGGATGCTAGAGCATGAAAATGTTGAAGACCGAATAATGAAGACCCCCCTTCATATATATAGGTTGGATGGCTGGAGAAAGATTAATTGGTTTTGTCCTGTAGTAAATTTAGACGTTCAAAACTTTGATTTTCAAAGTTTTGTCTTTACTTATTTGTCTTGTCTTTTACCTTATTAAAGTTTCGCCTTTTAGCCAATTTCAATTCAAACCACCTGCTTTGAATTGGTACGTGTCTTCCATATTGCAAGGTGGCACCAAATTAAAACCATCACTTGCCACCTGCCTATGCTGACTCGTCATGCCTTTTGGGCCCGAAAAGTGGGTCCTCTTAGTGTGTCCAGTGGCGGCGCCGATTTTGGCGTTTTTACGACTTTCTGTCTTTGCATAGAGTTCGTCTCCCGAGTCGCTATGGCAGTTTTACTAGCCAACGTCGGCATCCAAATTTATCAGATGTGAGCTTCGATTTGCTGCTTCTTTATATGTGGACCCATTCTATACTGATTTTGTTCTTTTGGAAACTTCGGCTCTAGTCAGGCTTTATTGGGCTTCACTGGGGTTGAGTGGGAAACTTCAAATATTCCAGTATTCCCGTACTTTGATGCATGTTTTATCATTATATTCATTTTAAATGCGAAAACCATCAAAAGTACGAAAATATAATTATTACATGATTATTAAACACATAATCAACCAAAATGATATGTCTCTCGGGGTTTAATATTATAGTTTTGGGTGCTTATCACACCACCCCCAAACAGCATTTTGCTTGTCCTCAAGCAAAGAAGAGACATTAAAATGACAAGTGGTCAAAAATGTGTTGTCCTAAGCTAAATCTCATTTCGCAAAGTGCGGTTGCATTGACCGTATGCAACAAGGCCTTGAACCACTAGGAATTCCCTAGTGGACGAGTTATAGCCTCGTGAGAGTTTTCCAGAGAAGATACTCCCAAACTTCATTTATACTACAACGACTCAGTATCAAAGGCTTGTTTCCTTAATTAATCTCAAGTATCTAGACATCTCACTAGCGGGGGAAACAAGGATTTAATTCTTTCGAATTTCAAGTTAATATACATACAATAATCAAAACAGCTACGTATGAGCATGCATGCAGTGATCTTATAATGAAATGTACAAGCAGGGCTGTTTCTGGATCCTTTGGATAGCGTCCTTAAATAGGTTCTCACAGGTATGTGTCGAAACACAATTTCTCTCTTATTTTTCCACTCAAGTTTTGCTATCTCCAGTGTGCAGTGGGCACAGGTTTCTTCACATACTCAATGACAGTCAGAGGAGCCGAGGTCGAGAAGTCACAACTACTACTTATTATCACACTATCCTACTCCTAATTGAGCTAGATGTCTTTATTAGGTGTTATGGGGCTTAAGAGCTAGTGTAGAAGAAACTGGAATGGAAAATTCAAAAATAATAAGTATGAGAGAATAAGGTCTTCAAGATATTTATACTAGAGAATCCTTATTTTCTTTCCTGCTTCTAACATAGGTTTCCATTCTTGGATTTTTCAAGCTTTTGTATTCCCTTTTGATTTGATTTTTGGGGCGAATTCTAACCTTGATATTTCTTTTGATTTTTGGAAACATATTTCTATTTTTTTTTTCTTTTTCTTTTCTTCTGAAACAGGTAACTGATTTTGATTTGTGACAAGGTTTTTCTCTTCATCATCTTCAAGACTTCATCCTATTTCTCATACTCATCATCTAGGTAGGCTTATTTATTTGTGGTTAATAGATGGGTAATGATTTTTTTTTTGGTGAAGTAGAAAAGATTAATGAAAGGTTCAGTGGGGCGACTAGCGTAAAAATTTTACAGATGTGAATTTTTGGCTATATCGATCCAAAGAAGGCCTAAATTTCGCCTAGGATTTGGGTAGTGATCAAGTAAGTAGCGTGTGAACTTCTCTATTAGGAAGAACTACTCCTCGTGTCATTACTCATATATCACACATTTTGAGGCTTTTGGTTAGATTCTTACGGGATATGGAAACTAAGTTGTCTAACCGTGGGTCCCTTAAACTTACGGGCTGTGTACATTTAATGATAGTCGGTGCATGAATGCTCATGAAAAGATGTAAAACTATTGCATACGTAGTAAATTAAGTTTCTAAGAACAAGTCCTAATTCTGATGCTAGGGTAAGATTTTTAAATATTTTTCATCACAGAAAAGGAAATGAGAATTTGTCACTAAATACGTTTATTTAGACATAAAGTAAACTATATACAACTATGCATGCTTAATTATTTTTTTTTTTTGCAAAAGGTTCTCACCACCCCCAAACAGTCGGACACTGTGTCCTCAAAGTGTTAAGAGGAAGAAAGAGTATACCTGAGAGGCTTTGAACAAAAATATAGCTGACATCTTCCACAGAAATTTATTATAACACACTATGTATTATACATCATAAAAGTAGAAGCACACTGTTAGAGTAGCACACTATTAGGTTATTTATTTATTTCATATTAAAACGTAAAACAAAATGTACATGCATCAACTCACATTGCCCCAACCTTAAACTGGGGGATGGTCCATCCTTGCTTCGTCTCTGTAGAAATGTCATTCCTTTGCATCACGCCAATCTATCATAGCTTTCCAAACTTTGCTCCACTTCCTCTTCTTTGCATTGTCCAGATGAGCTATCATTTTATCATCATTAGGGAAAGAACGAACTTTCTTTAGATACCTTGCAGGGCGTCGCCATGTCCGAAATCGCAAAGAATGAATTATCTTGTTTGTTGGACACATAGAGTCGACCTTTACCCAGTCCTGAAAGGTGGCCGCAAACTGCGGAAAGTACGTCATCACTATCCTGCATGCTGTAATTGGCAGGGTGATATAGTGTTACCGAAAATACCGAGCCCTCTTAAGATTCTCAATTACTAGGTCTGTAATGTCAAAGGCGGTATGTTGCTGGGCCAGGGCATGGAATGTCTTACAAGCTGACTTTGATGCATTGGAAAAATGCCAATCCCCCATGATGTTCAGAAGAATAAATAACATGGCAGTTCTAACATTCATGGTCATACTGGCTAGTGGAATAGTGAAGTTTGGCCATCGGCCAGCTTCGGCACGTTCACTAACATTGGCAAGGCCATCGCCATACCGGGTAGCAAAATCTTCCCTAGAATAGTGATAACTCTAAAATGAATAGTTTACCTACGCAATGAACTATGAATTCACAACGTAAGTAAACTAAACTTATACTTTTACGTGCTTGAGTTATCAAAGATTTCTACTCTCAATCCTATGAGATATAGTGGAGTAGATAAGTTCGTTCCACTCCTAGTGCTCTAGCATGGATGTTTTCTAATCTAACTAGTCGTTTTTAAGTCTATGAGAGTTTTACGAAGGGAATTATACTACGATGCAACTACCCACAAGATGCAACTAGTCGATTATCTAAATAATTATGGGAAGGCTACGTTGATTCTATGATAAGGAGTTAGAGGGGATTGATTCCACCTTAACTCAACTTAATCCACTAACGATTTAATCGTCAGTAATCGAATTGAATCGCCTTCGGAGAACAATTGGTTATTCCTAATCCCTAATTATACATGGCATTTCTACCAATCATAACTAGCATGTGAACAATTAAACCCATTCTCATGGTGAACTAATCATTTCTAGAGTGGAATAGAAAATACGGCGACTCTCACGATAATCGGACTCAAGCTTTCATCAAGGCTTCACAACCCCTCTAATGGAGGTTTAGCCTTGAATCATTCATAATCATTTCCATTTAGATTAAAACTAAACATAATATAAAGCATTGAAATTTACTTAATTTAACAATAATGAAATCTAATTTAATGACTAAATTGAAATAAGGACATGAATTGAAATTAGATCTAGAATTGGATTTGACAAAAATCGAAATTGATAAGAAATACTACTTTATTGATCTAATTAATTTGAAGAACAAGATCCAAAGGTTTAATCTAATAAGGGATTTGAAACTAATTAAAGAAAACAATTAAATCTAGATCTAGAAGCTATTTTAATGGCTACTTTCTATTCTAAG
Organism: Coptis chinensis; assembly: GCF_015680905.1. Taxonomy (NCBI): domain Eukaryota; kingdom Viridiplantae; phylum Streptophyta; class Magnoliopsida; order Ranunculales; family Ranunculaceae; genus Coptis; species Coptis chinensis. The sequence goes on along the minus strand of NC_141456.1, from coordinate 36,644,784 downwards.
CTATCTACCCTAATTCTCTACTATTTAATCTACCATTAACAAAGAATTAAGCTTTTGTTTTTATACATTCAGATCCAAAAATCGTGCATGGGCTTGGAGCCATGGTTTGGGCCCAGAGAATCGGGCCCAAAACCCAATTCTTCAGTCCAAAAAGGCCTCTTCAGCTGCAGTTGGCTTCCACAGACTTTTCGTCCACTTCTGCTCCTCTGATTGGGTCAAGGCTTGGACCATTGCAAAGCTCTTTCCGAGCCGGTCGTTTTGACATAAGGTAGGCCTCAATCCGAGGTCTGAGTCCAAAGATATGGCATTCGGAAGTTCTGCTGACTTTTGCTCCTTTATCTCGCTAAAGTGGCACATTTCTGCACATAATGGACTTTGAAGCCTGAAATGCATAAAAAACACTTAATCAGTATTAACTCTTACTTATTATTCACATAATTGGTCTAACAGTATGATTATTAAGGGGTTAAAACTACAGTTTTGGGCTCTTATCAAATAGTCATTAAAGTCATTCTCTATCATGTATTGAATGGGGAGGTCTGGCTGAAGAGGAGGAAGGTATAGAGCCATAGCAACTGTTGGCTCGTAAAAAGAGTGTCGGGTGTTACCAATACGGATTGTAAATCCATTCAAAGGGAAACCCTGTATAGCAGGTAGATCTTCCATGTGATCGTAAAAATAAGTTGCCAAACCTGGGGAATATGTTTGCTCCGGGTGTAGAATAAGGGAGTTCCAACCAACTCGTGTGATGAAATCTCTGAAGAGATGTCCATACACAGGAGAATTCAGCAACGAATGGAAGGATTGTTCTGGAATTATCTTTGGGGCTGCCATAGTAGAAGGCTTACAAAGAAAGATGCCACCTGTAGACAAACATTAATAAATATTAGAATAAGATGAGAATGATTAAGTAAAAACAAATTACCATAGGAAAATTTCACTATAATTAAAAACTAAAAAGAAAATGACAAAGAACATTAAATTGCAAAATTTTAAATGGTGTCATTGGCCCAAGTAACGGTGAGGATCCTTTTGTGGGAGGGATCCATTTATAAGATTTTCTATGTCGTCAATCCGTGTAATAGCCCGTTGCAACATTTCACTTTCTGTCTGGTAAATCTCGGCGTGGTTCTCCATTATGAGAGTGTGATTTGCCAGGAACTGGTTGTGGCTATGCAAGAATTGTGCTTGTTCCTCTTCGTTTATTGTCCGCAGGTCCTGAAATTCAAGAAGACTGGTGATGATAATGTTCTGACGTTTGAATAATGTCATCAGTCCTTGTTGCATTAAACGAAGGCCTTCCATGGGATTAAATACGTTGCATAATGCATTTTCAGTGAAGATGTTGTCAGCGGAACAAGCTTCGTCGGTTTCTGCACTGACATGGTTCTTTGCAATGTCAGGGTTCCAGAATTCGTTCCTACACACTGAGTGAATGGTAAGAATGTTAGCTGTTCAAAGAGGTGTATGAGGAGAAGTACTAGAAAAACCCAACGTAGCATGATAAGCGTCACAATTGTTGGCAAAGGGGCTGCCTTTTTCCTGGCACGTGCGATCGCGTTCCAGATAAATTTAATAATACAAAAATCATTGCAGTGACTCTATAAGACCCAGAGTAGATGGAGGAGGAGTGGTTATTTCGGAAGTCTTAGACGTGCCGAGCACATTATGAGCTACTCATTGGATCACAGATAATTGGTTCTTTTGCAAAGATCGCTGATAAACAATACGGTTTTTCCGATTGTATTCGCCGTAAAGGATAGTTGCAAACATCAGATGCCTGATATTGTCGAAAGGTGAATCCTGAAGGTGTACTCCTTGGTTTGTAATAGGAATTTGAAGTACCTCAGAGATGATTTCCACAGTCAATTCACGCTCGCATCCGTTAGCACGGACAAAAAATTGCCCGTTTTGGAAATAACCGCTTTTATAGAACAACAAGACCAATTCTCTGGAATAAAAAACCTTCTTATGATGTAAAAGAGGGTACCATCCTCGACGTAATATTTCTGTGTCAAAAAAGGGATGAAAAAGACCATTTTGGAAATTTTCCATAAAATTTTGCTCGGGCACGAAACTTCGAGTGGGGGCCATTAAAGATGGAGTGGTGAAAAAAAAAATTGGAAAAAGGGAAGTTAGATTTTTGAGGTGTCTATCCTTGTTATAAATAGGCACCAATCTGAATATGTAAAAGATACGGATCGAGGTGTCACAAGGTAGTTAGACCACGTGTATCTTCTAAGATATGCGCAAAAGTGGATGTAGTGTGGATGAGAAGAATGTGGCATGTGACAAGGAGTGCCCCCTCTTTTTTTCTTTTTTTCTTTTTTTTTCACGTAAATAGCGTAAGTAGAAGGACAAGGAAAATGTAGATATACTATCACAATCAGATGTAAGAACGTACAACGGTATGGAAACACAACATAATGATACAGGGAATGAAATACAAACCTAAATATTAGATAGAACTATATGCCACATTAACAACATTACTATAATGAAACAAACAAGCATGAAGACTTGAGTAGCATATTCAATTTGCCGCTGCTCAAACATTTCTAGTGCATCCATGAAGCTTGAAATTTGGAGCGGACTAAAAACGATTTTTAGAATAAGAAGTGTAGAGGGAAGAATATGAAATGAGTGAATGTGGAGGAAGTGTTGAACTTATTTATAGAAAGAAAATTGCCATTTTCTGACCGTTTTTAGGTGCGATTTCATGACCGTTTTCTGACCGTTTTTTGTGCGTTTTCATGACCGTTTTTTGTGCATTTTCATGGCCGTTTTCTGACCGTTTAATAAAACGTTAGTTTACGGTAAAGTTTGCTATTAAGTGTGACATCTAATATATATATATATATATTATTATTATTATTACTAATATTATTATATATGTTCCTACCTATATAATATTAGATATAACTAATATATCCAGGCAGAAATTTTTAGGAAATAACCTACTTTTAAGCTGGAAATGCAAACACGTAAATCAAATATCTGACATAAATATTATACAAGACTGGAAAAATAAACTAGCTACTGATGATCCTCAGGAGCTGCAGAAGAATCCTAGGGGCTGCAAAAGAAGAACCAGAAGTCCTACAACGTCGTACAGTACGAGCTCCCGTGGAGGCTAACTGCTCCTGGATATCACCCACAGTATCCATCACGAGCACGAAACCGATCTTTGGCTCGCCATGAACATTCATTTGGAACCGGGTTCCGCGAGTAAGCATATGGTCCTGAAATGTAGTCATGGAAGCTCTCATTTCCTGCTGGAATTCGCCCATGTTGTCTGTCATCGACTCGTGGCGAGTGGTCATATCTGTCCTTAACTCGCCCAAGGTACGTTTCATCAATACCTGGCAAGTGTACATGTCTCTCAAACCACTGTTCACAGCACATAAGGCATCTATGGGTTGGGTCATTTTACTCATGGCAGTCTCATCAAAGTAGGGTGGGTGAGATGAGCCTACACTAGTGTGCTCGGCAGCCCTAGGTGCTGTGGGTTCCCAAGGATCCAGTATGCATTTCCTGAAGACAAGCATATTCTCATATTGTGGTATAGTGAGTAGCGGGGTGGCGGACAGAAAACCCAAGGTAATCATAACTTGCGTTACCAGAACAGCAAGAGGGGCTGATCTAAGAGTAGCATGTGTAATAATATCAAAAAGAAAGGTAACGATGCAGAAGTTACCCTTTCGCTCCTGGAGGATCCAGAAAAGGTGGAGGAAGGTCTTGTTGATGTCTGAGGGCTTCGAGGTGCCAATGACATTCAGTCCCAGCCATTGAGTCACAGCCAACTAGTTCCGTCGCACCGAGCGCTGATACGTGCATTTTCCGTCTATGTTGTACTCTCCCTCGATTAGCATGTCGAACATTAGGTCGTAAGTCCGTGGGTACCGGACTCTTCGAGTGAAGTCGACGTGGTCGACGAGGAATGCCCATGATCCGAGAGAGCAAAACAGGTGTGACCGTGGCGACACCCTCGACGGTAACCCAAAAATGGTCGCCATTAAAGCTCCCATTGTCGTAGAATTTCATCACCAAATCCTTGGAATAAAGCCCTCCATTAGCATATAACAAGTACTCCCATCCTCTAGAGTGAATTTCATTGTCAAAGAATGGAGCAAACATCCCGTTTTCAAATAAATTTCCAAAAAATTTCTCCACACAAATACGCTTGTTACCAGCCATCACTGGTCTTAGGGAGAGGCTGGCTATTGATTAATGATGAGGGGGAGAAATGGGACTTGCTGATGGAAGGGAATTGTGGTCGGAGTTGTAAGAGTCTCGCGCGAGACTTGGATTTAGCGTGGGCCTGTCTCGTGCGAGACTTAAACGAGAGGGGGCAAGATCCGGAAATTTGGGAAGACGAAGTGAGTAATGGTGACGCGTGTGGTCGGCTTTGTCGGGTTTAAAGGGCCCGAGATTTCGATATTTTGGTTGGGCCAAAAAATTTCCCAACCCCAAATCAAGCCAAAAACCCGATTTAAGCCTAAAAAAACTAAACGCTTACCCACGACTCGTTTGGACTCCGAATTGGATGAATGAGATATTGAAATGATCGGCACAAAAAATGTTATCCAATTGTATGAGTCATTCTCAAAGGTCACAAGAGTTTTTGAAAAGAAGGAGAGTGTTTAATTTATAAACAAAGGTTTTATTTATGTACAAGGGAGATATACGTGAAGAACACTGGATGTCCAGAAGAGTCACCATCTTAAATCATAGACAACTATCATGTTGGCTCTGGAGCGAACCCAATCCAGTCAGACTGTGGCTTTACCTTTATGTATTATGGGGTTATGGGCAGGACGGTACCATCCTGGACCGTGAGCGCTACGGTCTAATAAAATTGCCCTTATTACATACGGCTATCCTCAAACCACCCCAAGGGAACTCAAAGTAACCAATTCTAGGGTTGGTCTGGTGGAATCCATTGCCCGTTTGTGTTCCAAGTATGCGACATCCGAGGTTGGACACGAATCTCATGTGCAAAACTTAGTGCAAAGGGAAAAGGCAACAATATAAACATATCTACAAGGTGAGTCTTTTAATGTCAGATCCTCAAGACGAATCGAGTCTTTTAACGTCAGATTCTCAAGATGAATCACAACTTGTGGGAGAAACGGCGCGGCAACGAAGATTATCTTGCGCAGCTGGCGTCAGACAAAAGTATACCTTTAACTGGCTAGTATCGGATAGGAAATCCAGACCTAGACAGAAGGGTGTTTGACAATGCATACACCAGCCCATCCTTCGCGCATGTCGTTTACGAGCAAAAGTATTACGACCATTCCCTATTCGTGATGAGTGAGACTTACGTCAAATGATTAGCTGAACTTCGCGAGGCAGAGAGTAGAAAAGGAACGAAAAGGAAGGAGGTGAATTTTTTGGTACCCATCGTTTATCGAAAAGCACATTTGCTCGTGCTGCAGAAGACATTTATACTCAGTTCTGAAATAGAGTTTTCGTGGACTAAGGTTCCGGCGCTTGCAACCACACACTTCAAAGAACTTTGGAGATCATAAGATAGAAGATGGCCCAGCTACCAAAATGGCGTACCCTCTATAGAAACAAGATTGAGTACGCCAAACAAAACATCTAGTCTGTGTAGACCGGACCCTGAAGAAGAGTTTGTTCAACATCTGGTGAGCGTAATTCATGGTAATGTTTCAGGCATTGTCCATTGACTTGAAATTTGATGTTATCTTGTGGATTAAGCAAAGAGATTGCCCTATAATGTTTCACAGCTGACACAATGAAAGGACCAGACCATCGTGTTTTCAATTTACCAGGAAAAATGTGTAATCTGGAGTTGTATAGTAAAACTTTTTGGCCAATTTTAAAATCTTTACAAAAAATGTGCTTGTCGTGCACTCTTTTCATATTAGCTTTGTAGGATTTGAGAGATCATAAGCATCACTCGAATCTCCTCAAGCTCATTTAATTACAGTTTTAAGCTTCGCTGCCTCGATGATATTGTAATTGAGGCTTTTGATGGCCCAAAGGGCACGATGCTCAAGTTCAACTGGCAGATGACAAGGTTTTCCAAAAACAATGTGGTAAGGAGACATCCCTATAGGTGTCTTAAATGGTATTCGGTATGCCCACAAGGCATCCGATAAGCGGAGAGACCAGTCCTTTCTTGATGGGTTAACAATTTTCTCCAGAATAAACTTTATCTCTCTGTTGGAGACTTCCACTTGGCCACTCGTTTATGGGTGATATGGAGTAGCAACCTTGTGAGTAACTCCATATTTCTTCATTAAAAACATAAAAAATTTATTACAAAAATGTGTACCCCCATCACTGATGATAGCTTTAGGGACACCAAAACGAGAGAAAATGTTTTCTTTAACAAATTTCACGACAGTCTTATAGTCATTTGAGCAACATGCGAGTGCCTCAATCTATTTGGACACATAGTCTACAGCGACTAAAATATATAGAAAACCTTGAGAAATAGGGAAAGGTCCCATAAAATCAATGCCCCAAACATCAAAAATTTCCACAATCAAGATAGGATTTAGGGGCATCATATTTCGTTTGTAATTTGACCTAGGTCGACAACAAATGCAAGCTATGCAATGTTAGGTATGCGTGCATCATAAAAAGGGTAGGGCAGTAAAACCACATTATAATACTTTGGCGGTTTTTTCTTTCTCTTGAAATGACCTCCGCAAGATTGTTCATGGAAAAGGATAATCGTCGGTGTGCTTCGGTCGGGAATGCAAATGACGAATGAGTTGGTCGGAACAATACTTAAAGAGGTAGGGGTCATCCCAAAAATAATATTTTACAATAGATAAGAACTTTTTATGATCAGGACGTGACCAAGAGGAAGGAACTTCCTCAGTAACTAGGTTGTTAACGATATCCGCGTACCATGGAGATGAGAAAATAGAGTACAAATATTCGTCTGGGAAGAAATCACAGATGGCTTCAGAATCACTATCAATGTCACCAACCAGCCTTGATAAATGATCAACCACCACATTTTCGGTTCTTTTCTTGTCTTTGATTTCCAGGGTGAATTCTTGCAAGAGAAGGATCCAGCGGAACAATCGCTGCTTCGTGTCCTTTTTCGCGAGTAAGTACCAAAGTGCGGCATGATCAGTATATACGATAGTGGATGATCTAACTAGGTAAAGGCGAAACTTATCCAAAGCATAGACAACAGCTAGGAACTCTTTCTTAGTTGTTGTGTAATTACGTTGAGCGTCATTAAGAGTTTTACTAGCGTAGTAAATGACAATGAGTTTGTCATCACGTTGTTGGCCTAGTACGGCGCCAATAGCAAAGTCGCTAGCGTCACATATTAGTTCGAATGGTTGAGACTAATCAGGGGGTTGAATGATAGGAGCGGTAGTCAGAGCGGTTTTTAGAGTATCAAAAGCTTGTTTGCAATTGAAATTGAAGTCGAATACTGCATCCTTAAGTAGGAGATTGGTTAAAGGTCGAGCAACTTTAGAAAAATCCTGAATGAATCTCCTATAAAACCCAGCGTGGCTTAAAAAGGCACGGATATCACGAACTGTGTGTGGGAAAGGTAGCAAAGCAATTTTAACAATTTTAGCTTTATCAACCTCTATCCCGTCTTTCGAAACAATATGACCTAGAACAAGTCCTTTGGTAACTATGAAATGACACTTCTCCCAATTGACTACCAGATTTTTCTCTTCGCAACGCGTTAATACTTTAGAGAGGTTGGATAGGCAGTCGTCAAAGGAATTTCCCTAAATGGAAAAATTGTCCATGAAGACTTCCATATAACGTTCCACCATATCACTGAAAATGCGAAGCATGCAGCGTTGGAAGGTGTCTGGGGCATTGCAAAGACCAAAACGCATTCGTCTGTATGCAAAGGTTCCAAAGGGACACGTGAAAGTTGTCTTTTCTTGATCGGCGGGATCGATGACAATTTGGAAGTATCCGGAATAGCCATCAAGAAAATAGTAGTAAGCATGACTGGCTAAACGTTTTAGCATCTGGTCAATGAATGGGAGAGGGAAGTGATCTTTACGTGTTCTGGCATTAAGTTTGCGATAGTCAATGCAAATTCTCCATTTTAATGGAATACGAGTGGAGATGCACTCACCATTTTCATTTTGTACAACTTGAATGCCGGACTTTTTTGGGAACAACGTGGACATGACTAACCCAATCACTATCAGAGATAGGGTATATGATACCCGCATCAAGTAAACCTAAAACTTCCTCTCTCACCACTTCCTTCATGGCGGGATTAAGGCGGCATTGTGGTTCTCACGATGTCTTTGTGCCGTCATCGAGATGTATGTGATGCATGCATATGCTAGGGTTTATTCCCTTGATATCATCTAAGGACCATCCGATAGCAGAGCGGTGTTCACGAATGACATGAATCAAACGTGCCTCTTTGTCGGTAGTCAAGTAAGCAGAAATTATTATAGGGTGACTACCATCGAGATCGAGATAGCACGTACTTCAAATCAGAGGGTAGAGGTTTTAAATCCGGAGTTGAAGGATTGGGGATCAAGGATTCGTGAGGGATCATCTCTTCAATGGAAAAGAGCGAATCCGGTTCTTCTGAATCAGTTTGCAATGCAGCAGTAGGATCAAATAGTGGTACCGACTCTAATAATGCGTGGACATCCTTTATGTATGAGTCATCGTCAAACTCATGATTATCAAAAGAAAGAAATTGGTGTATCTCGTCTGGGGGAAAAGAGTTTGTGAAATAATCATGTTACAGACTATCAACCAAACTAATCTCGCCCTCCATTATAGGATCGGGAAATTGTTTCATTAATTTGAATACGTTGAGTTCGAAAAAAGGTTCGAAAAGAGCGGTGTCATTGAACCGTCCCGACAATTTATGAGAGCGTTAGCAGTTGCAAGAAAAGGACGTCTCAAGATGATAGGAATGGAGTCACAGGCCACTTCAGTATCTAGAATGACAAAATCAACTGGGTAGTAAAAATCTTGGACCTTGACTATGACGTTCTCTACTATGCCCTTTGGGTACTTGATGGAGCGATCCGCGAGTTGCAGAGTCATATTAGTAGGTTTTAATTCATGAAGACCTAACTGCTTAAATAAGTAATAGGGAAGTAGGTTAACACTGACACCTAGGTCTAAAAGTGTGGTAGCGGTATACTTGTCGCCCAACGTACATGGTACAGTTGGTCGACCTGGGTCCTTGTACTTTACCACACCATTGGTAGTGGTAATCGAGGGAAACTGCTCAGTGAGGAACACTTGTTGAGGAACATTAGTACGTCATTTGGTGGTGCACATGTCCTTTAAAAACTTGGCATGCTTGGGTAAATGCTTAAGCACATCTAGAAAATGTAAGTTTATGGTTAAATTTTTGAAGGTTTCGGATCTCATCGAAATGTTTGTCACGTTTGTTCTTTACCAAACGGGTAGGGAACGGAGCTTTTGGGCGGAATCGCGCATAAGGATCAGTGGCGTCTTTCCCTAGGGACGTGGGTGTAGAATTGGAAGGCACAACTTCGTCCGTTATAGGTTGCAAGGTAAGAGTTGGAAGGACGTCAGCCGTGGTTTCCGTCAATTCCTCGTCTGGCATACGTATTTTATTGTCGATGGTTCGGCCAGAACAAAGAGTGGTAATGCCATTTACCTCACCCTGGCTTGGATTACTAGATCCTGGTGCATTGTTGAGTTCAAAGGCAGTGTTTGTAGGCTTAGGGTTTGGAACTACTTGGCCAGGGAACACGCCCTTTTGACTTTTATCCTGAGCTAACAGCTGAAGAGACTGTTTGATAGAAGCTAGGATTTGATTATATTGATTCATGTATGTCAGAAAAGTTTCAAATTATATCGGGCCGTGGATTATACCGAGTGAGCGGCAGGGAACTAGTTCCTTTGTTATTATTTATGGGTTGATTTTGGTAGCCATATCCTTGATTAGCGGGAACAAGGTTGCGGTTGTTTTGGTACCCTATATTTGCATTGTTGGGAAAATTACTTTGTCCTTACTGGAATTGCGGAGGATTTCCTTGACGATAGGAATTGTAGTTCGAGGGTGGTCGTAGAGGAACGTTGTTGACACCCGGAGGAGCTTGTTGTTGGGCAGGGGGTGTCCAAGCTAAATTCGGATGTTGTCGCCAAGGTGCATTAGGGATGTTGAAAGCACAAGCCTCTTCAGAAGGTTGGGGAGGGCACTCGTATATAGAAGGACAATAAGAATTGGCGTGCTCAGGACTTAAGCAAAGAGGACATGGGGAAGCGTTGGCAACCATAACCTGTTTGGGTTTTTGATCATTTACTTGTACCGAAAGAGCATCGACCTTTTTGTTTAGGGACTCGATTAGAGTTTTTTAATTCCGGATCGGGTTTGACCTCGAACATAGACGTAACTTTGGTAGGAGTGTCTTTAGAAGATCTGGAAGAATCAGTGTTTCCCCAATGGGTGCTTCGTGAAGCCTGTTTCTCAAGAAAATTGTATGCTTCAGTAGCGCCATTGTCCATGAAACAACCGCCGTTCATGATATCTAAGGTTTCCTTTTGATGGTCAGAGAGACCATTAAAGAATGAATGGACTAATACAGCGGTGTTGAGTTGATGATGGGGACATTCGAGAAGCAGATCAATAAATCTGCTCCATGCTTTCGAAAATGATTCCTAGGGGTGCTGGCGAAAGAATTGAATCTTTTGAAGATTTCTGTAGTTTTCTTCTGAGTATAGAACTTTATCATGAATGCTTGACGAGTTTGGCCCATGTGTCAATGGATTGCGGCGCTTCGCCTGTGAGCCAAACTAAAGCTTTATCAGCTAAGGTGAAGGGAAACAACATAAGCAAGACTTGTTCATTGGTAACAGTCGGATGGCGGAACGTGGTGACTACTTGTTGCATCTGACGAAGGTGATTGTACAGTTTTTCATGGTCTAGACCATGATAAACAGATAACAAACCGAAAATGTTTGGCGGAATTCGAAAATCACCTACAATAGCATCGAGTTTAATGCAGGAGGCAGGTCCTTCTTGTAAGGTAGTATAGAAATCCGAAAGGGGTTTCTCGACTGTGGGATTTTCCTAGGCCATAATTAAGGGAGATGATGGCAACAGAGATGTTTGACGAGGTTGATTTACGGAGGAGGAATTATGTCTAGGAGATAGCATAAGCAGTTGTTTTTTTTTGTATTTTCGACGACGATATGTAAGTTCTAATTCCTTATGTTTACCAGACCGTAGTCTCATACAAATATAAATTTTAATTTAAGGCTCATAAGGAACGAATTATGACTGGAGGTTTTAGAATTAAGGAAAGAGGGAGGTGAAGCACGCGTCTTCCCCGAATTTGCTAACTTGAGTAGGTAAGCTAGGATAGCGTATGAATATTCAAAGTGATCCGGTCACTGAGAGAATTAAGGGAGGTTGTTCGTGCTAGCACGTTCCTTAATTAGGCAACCTCAATTTTTTTCAAGTTTCCTAGGCACTGATGGAATAGGATGATGATTTATGATGGTGTATTATGCGGGGTGTTATTAAGATGATTAAGATGAAATTTTAATTATTAGGATTTTTTTTTTTTTTTTTTTTTTTTAGTTTACGTAATTAATGTATTATGGAGACATGATTACGAAACATGCAATTAAAAACGATAGATGTCAAAATAGAAACTAAACATACAATTAACACATGCTAGTTTTTGTGAAGTCTACATATGCAAATCTATGTGAATAGAAATGTGTCCCACGATGCAATAATCTATAGCTATTAATATCATTGCAACTTAAAATGTGAGCTAGGGGAATGTCGAGAACGAACTCATACAAATGAATACCGCGTATGTGAATTGATGTAACATACACATACAAAAATATTCTAAGCAGGTGGTTTGAAACTACACATACATCTAAATATATTCGAATCATATTAATTGTGTTAACGTGAAGATGTAATGATGAACCACATTTATATGCAAAGAGTTCTTATGCCAACACACAAACATGCAAGGTAAAACAGGTTATAGTAACAACTAAATAATATCCTCGACAAAGTTTGAGGAATTTCAGAATTTGAAACCTGGCATCCCGCGATTCCTCGTACACGATTGAACTAACTCCCGAGCTCGTGAACTTACTAGATAAACTGGACAAGAGAGTCCAAAAGAGTACTAAAAAGGAAAGTGGCTTGTACCTAAAAACTGGAGTGTTGATACTCCAAGTTAGTCTCACGCGCTACTAATTTAGTCTCATCCGAGACTCTTTTGTCAGTTCAGTACTTCAAGTTCCTACGGAACACTTAAACTGTGCTAATAAAAATAAACAAGATCTGCTTCACAGATATCTGTTAGTAGAAAAAGTTGGGGCAAACAGGTATGTAATACGTTAGTATTGCAAAAGAAATGGAAATTAAAAAAAATGAAGAGGTAGGGGAGGGGGTTTTACGTGATGTGTTCCAGTTATTACGTTAAGTCCAGAGTCCTTCAGCATGTAGCGGCGCCATTTGATAAAAACTTTTAATTCTATGTTTATTGGTTTTTATACTTAAGTTTCTTAAGTCCAAGGTCCACAGTCCGAAGTCCGAAAACCAAAGTCCAAAGTCCAAAGTCCGTATAGTCGTTCGTTTTAGTCAAGTTACCTTACTCACGTGGGTTTGGTAGGATAAGTCGAGTAAGGGATCGTCCAAACCTTAGGGCTTGGAAAGGTTCACAACTGGAATACAACTTTTGGTGAGTAGGATTTTAGGTTTTTTAGTTGGTTTAATTAATTTAACGGTAATAGAAATAATGTAAATTGATACGGTGATTTTGATGTAGGTAAACAAAGATAGAGAAACAGGAAGAGGGTTAATCATACTCATGCAAGAATCATTTTTTCAACAGTTTATATTAACATATCACTACATCTCTAATTTGTCTCGTGTTTGGAGACGACGTCGAGTATTGATCCCTAGCGCATGCCCACATCTCTGAGCCGCATCGCACTAGCATAAGGAATTGAACTAATATTTCATCTCTGGAATATCATTTCAGCTCCTGGCTCGATTCCACATCAGCTGGACAAATTGGAGAGCTGTCTGACACCATAGAGTCGCACGCGGGACATTTTGGTCGCAAGACGAGGTGATCAAGAAACATCAAGACTCAAATTTGTGCGATCTCGGTCATTTTGGGACCGGATGTCTAATCTATGCCTAATTCCTAAGCAGTGATTCTAGAATATTAAAGAGTCAATCCGGATTCTCACACGAGCAGCATAACCCTCCCCCTGAGGAGGGGGGGTTAGCTCATGGTCATTGAAGGAATAATAAAACTTGCTGCATACATTAAGTAAATAAATGCAGGACAGGAATTAAACTAGAAAAGAAATAACTGTTATTAAGGGTAAAATGACTTACGATTTTTAATTTCTTTGGAATGAAAATGGCCGGAATGTAAGTCTTTGAAATAAAACTAACTAAGCTGCTAAAGCGGATGCTAGAGCATGAAAATGCTGAAAACCGAATAATGAAGAACCCCCCTTCATATATATAGGTTGGATGGCTGGAGAAAGATTAATTGGTTTTGTCCTGTAGTAAATTTAGACATTTAAAACTTTGAAAATCAAAATTTTGTCTTTATTTATTTGTCTTATCTTTTACCTTATTAAAGTTTCGTCTTTTAGCCAATTTCAATTCAAACCACCTACTTTGAATTGGTACGTGTCTTACTTATTGCGAGGTGGCACCAAATTAAAACCATCACTTGCCACCTGCCTATGCTGACTCGTCATGCCTTTTGGGCCCGCAAAGTGGGTCCTCTTAGTGTGTCCAGTGGCGGCGCCGATTTTGGCGTTTTTACGACTTTCTGTCTTTGCTTAGAGTTCGTCGCCGGGGTCGCTATGATAGTTTCACTAGCCAACATCAGCATCTAGATTTATCAGATGTGAGCTTCGAATGTTTGCTGCTTCTTTATATGTGGACCCGTTCTGCACTGGTTTTGTTCTTTTGGAAACTTTGGCTCTAGTCAGGCTTTGTTGGGCTTTACTGGGGTTGAGTGGGAAACTTCAAATATTCCAGTATTCCCATACTTCGATGCATGTTTTATCATTATATTCATTTTAAATGCGGAAACCTGCAAAAGTACGAAAATATAATTATTACATTATTATTAAACACATAATCAACCAAAATGTTATATCTTCGGGGTTTAATATTACAGTTTTGGGTGCTTATCATCATTCATAACCGTTCAGCCAATGCTCTCATAGTCTCATCTTCACTCATGACTCTCATCTGGTTCATTAATTGCAAAGTTGACGATCAATTAAAGCTCTTCGATTCAGATCTCATTCTTTCGCACTCAACGCTACTTTTGCTCTCTCTTCTTTGCTTAGGGGCATGCCGACAGGTGAGAATTTGGTTAGAAGTAAAGCTTCAAAGCTTTGGACTTTATGGTTGTTATCTCCAGATTCCATAACCAAGTTAGCCAATTAGATACAAATCGTGGAAGTTCAAAATCTGGTAAGCTCCTCAGTCGATTCCCCCTTTATTAGTTTTCATTAATTTTGTATTAGTTAAGGTTGGGATTTCTAATTGTTTTTAAGAGATGGATTTCTGATTGTTTAACTTGGAATACCATGAGCGAGAAATTCCATTCCATGAACATAACCAACACAATCGTAGACAAAGTTTTGGTTGAATTAAAAGACCCCCTCGACGCATGTGCCAATGGATGAGGCATCAAACCCAAACACTACGGGTTTCTTCTCGATCTCAACTCTCTGAATGTTTAACAACACAAGTACACAACAAAGAAAGAAACCCTTCTACTTCTGCTTCTGCTTCTTGTCTCCTTCTCCAACAAACTCACAATACCTAGGGCATGAATTATAAACAATTGAAAACCCCCACTCTCACTATCCAACTCATCTCAACAATTTTGCTTGGAATTACTGAGCGAAAATCATCTAAGAAGGTCAGTTTCAAATTTTTAGTTTCAATTTTGCAGTGTTAATTTAGTTTAATTGCTTCTCTTCATCAAATTGAAATCGTGCTAAAATTTTGAATTTATTCAATTCAGTTAGCGTGTATTTTTTCCTAGTGGCTGGTCGTACCAATTAGTGTTCATCATCCCCCTAATTCGGCGAAGGTGAATTAAAGGCAGCAGTTTTGTTTATCCCAACATCTCCATCTTAAACAGAGGCAGGTAATCTCTTTTTGATTTTTTAAATGGCTTGAAATTTGTGTTTAGCAATTTCAAAGTTAAAAGTCACTATGTCAAAACACAGAATTTAGGACACGGGCTACACTTATTATAGGACTGCCACTAAATCTCTCTTTATTTTTTCCTTTGTTAGCAAACTCATAGATCTATATCATGGACTGACGTGTAGCAACAGTTCAGCTGCTATTTGGTAAGAGTATTTGTGTTTTCAAGCTTGCAGTTGAGCGCTTTCGGTTTGTTAGATAAAATTCCTAAACCACTTTCAATTCGCTTAGAGTTATTGGTAAATTTCTTGCTCAAACTCAATTTATTGTTTGTCCTGGAAAGTAGAATCTTTATAAAGTAGAAAGTATATTTTTTGTTCACTTTGGATTTGATGTTGTTGTGTTGATTCATTATGGCTGGTGGGACTTTAATTGTTTTTGTTGTTGCTTGCAATTATTTAAATGTGTAGAACATAAGTGTTTGAAACTGAATTTTGAGCTAGCGGAACACAAGTCCTTGCCTTGTTTGTTCACCTTATTTTCCTTTTGAACACAATAATGTGAAGTCTAGTATGTATAAAATATTTAGACTATATTATAATCTTTGTAAGTTGCCTCTTAGCATTATTTAATGTTTTGTGTTGTTGCATCTTCATGTAGCTAGTTCATAAGTTACATGTATACGTAAATTGACGTTGTGTAGTTATTTACACAAACCAACTTCATATTTTTGATCTAGTACTTGTGAAGTATTGTTGGTAATATTTGTTATTCTACTTGTGAGGTTATTGTTGGGGGTTGTATTAGATGTTGTGCTAGTCAAAGGGTTATATGTTATATGATATTCTGATTCTACTTTTTGATTCCTAACTTGGTGTCAAGTAGAGCTTCTGATTTTTGGTTCCAAGACTTGATACTGAGTATTTTATCAAACTGAACTTGCCCCAAGGTTTGACCAAAAGTTGGGATCTGTTTGGGAATGCTATTTGTTAATTCCCTACTTGCCTGAACTGCCCTACATAGCATCGTATATATCCATCCAGCATATGTTGAGCCATGTATTATTAATAAACAATCTATCTAAATTCGATACCATCCTGCTTCTACCCTTCTGGTTACACCACTAGTATTACAGCCCTGTAGGATAATGACAATGTATGATAAGCGTCTATATGTTCACACCCATTCACTGTGTTGAAAAATTCCTCCTTAGCTAATCTATTTGGTGTGGCGCCATCCTTTTTCAGTATATATAACTTAGCACATAGATTACCCCTACCAGCTTGCATTAATTCCGGAGTGTTCTTCTTGGTCTCATGAGACATTGAGCACACACAAATAGGAATTGTTCAGTTGATAGTAATTTTAAGCTAACATTAAAACCCCTTTTGAACTGTACGTACCCCCCAAAAGAAATCCGGTTTTTTTAGTTGATAGTGAATAGTGATACTATGAAAGTTTCTGGATAAGTTTCGAGGGACCCGATTTACTGGCTGATGCGGGGTGCAAGTTTTTGATCCATAGCCATTTGTGCCAAGTAGCCATGCCCACCTGTTCTTTTTGTCTAATTGTACCGGAATCTTCCTTGACTGTAAACATGCCATCTTTAGCTGGTTTCCATATTCGAGTGTCCTCAACCTCGCCAGAAGGTGGTAGCAAAGTACTAAGATCAATTCCTGCTCTTGAAGAACGGGAACTGGAATATTCTAGTTATTCTCAAGAATAAGGTCCGATAGCTTCGCATTAAAAACCTTCCAGTTGATGGCTTGAATTCTGTTGGCTAGAGCTACTCCTGCCCACTCATCTTGCCATATTCTAATAATTTTGCCTTGACCCATTGCCCACTCAGCTTTCATGGTGCATTTTCGTTAGCAAATGCAGCAGTGAGTCTCATTGTGGGACAGATAGAGCAAGAGCTTAATTGTCTTAGTATGGAACAAATGCATGTATCCAACGCTTGCTACAGTTAGCATACTAATGTTACAAAAGTTCTCTTTACTTGGTTGTGGTCGAATTAACTGATGTAGTTTTTAGATAATACCTTTTCTCTGTCAACTGTGTTCCTTGATTATATTTCGGATGAGTGGCCCAAACACTAAAGAGGGGGTCATGATGGGTTGAGTGGTCGACTTAATTCTCAAACTGTTGCCTATATTTGTCTCAGCCTGCACGAACTAAGTTTTTAAGGAGTAAGACACTGCTAATAAGTGTTCTGTCCATAATCAAGTTCACCAAAGTGCGTTTTGCACTATGTGGCCCTGATCATTTAGTTAATCTTTGATATGTCCTTGAGTCCAATGAGGCTAAAAAGTTAGAAGTCTTAGCCTCCAAGAGCAGCAATGCATATCTAGTATAATAGGTTTCTGCTTATGCTTATCCATTGTTTTATCTGTTCTTTCCTTCGTATCTGACTAGCTAGGTTGTTCCTAGTAGCTAGATATCTAGCTATCAAGTAAGTTCTATAATCGCAGACTCATGAGACGCATCTGAGGCTAGATATGCTAAGTAGTTCGATCTGAGAAGTCTGCTAGAACTGTCTGTTGCTCGGTGACTTTGCGTTGTAAAAAAAGGGAAAAATACACAGTCTATTCAATGGGAGTCAAGGTTTTATTTTAAATTTGCAGAGTGGAAGTTGGGTGGGAAGAAGTGTCCTTGCCCATGCAAGAAGTGTTGAAATAGATATTGGTCGACTTATAAAGATGTTGAGCGCCATTTAGTCATGCCTTAAAGTTTTTATGTGCAGTGGTTAGTTTTTATGTGGTATGTAGCAACCACTTGATTTCTGTTTGGCAAACGTATGAATCCAATGACACTTGGTAGTTGAGTCTGGATTGGATTTTTGCTAAAAGGATTCTATTGATTTATGACATTTACCTAGTGGTTCTTTCTGGGAATTCAACTAGTAACAGGTCTTAGTTGCTTGACTACATACCACATAAAAATAAAACTCTAAAAACAAATAATATGTTGATTTGATTTCTAATCATTTTCTTTTGTTTCTTTTTCCCAGCTCATAAAAGTAAAATTCTAAAAACAAATAATAGGTTGATTTGATTTCTAATCATTTTCCTTTGTTTCTTTTTCCTAGCTGATTGTGAAGATCAGTAGTTGCTCGCGCATTATGCCATGCCACTTACTTAGATTAAAGCCAATATCCTCAAGATAACCCACTAGCTGACTGATATACATGTGACTTTGGCAAGATTGGGATTGTTTTTCTTTTGAATTCAGATGTATTATTTTATTGGATTGGAATGATTTGGAATTAGTGTTTATGAATGCTATTTTGAAATAAAGTGGGTTATTCAATAGTTTATGCTTGTTCAGAGTTGAAGTGCACTAGTGCAGTTTGAGTTCATTATGGAATCTTATGGTTCTAATTTTTCTTAAAGAAAATTAAATCATTTATCACGCTTTTAAGACAATTGTCATGAAAAGTGTCTCCTTTTGTCACGCTTTTGAATTCAATTAACTACTATTTTACCAAAACAGTCACAAAATCTATGTTTTATTGTGACGGTTTTCCAATATTTGTCACTGTTTTTTGTTGGTGGATAGGCTTCTCTAGAGGAACCATTTGTGACAGTTTTGGAAAAAAAATAAATGACTCTCACTCCATCACGGTTTTGGAAAAAAAAAACAGTGACAAAACACATTTTGTCACTGTTTTTAACAGTGACATAAAGCCTTTTTTTTCTTGTAGTGTTTGATGTACTTTTCTCTACACGTGTGTACAGTTCGACTAGTGTTTCAGGGTGTTCTTTCATGAGCGATGTAAGATCCCAATTATTTTTCCATTATTTCGTAACAATATTCAGCATTTTGGAATTTTATATTTATTTCTTGGTCAATGGGCTAATAAATGTGGGTTTGACTTTTTTTTATAGAAAGAGAAATGAGGGAAAATTAGTATTTTGAATTTTGAATTTTTGTGTAGAGATTTTTATTATTTGGAAAGTTTTCAAAAGATATATTAATATAAGGTATATAATAAATATAGTACTTATAGTATAGAATAATATTCTATAATTAGGAATAGAGATAGTTGGTAAAATAGGAAGTTTCTAAAATATTAAGCAGAATATAAATTCTATAGAATGAAATGATTTATCAAAATTCAGGGTTTTCAGGAAAAAAAAAAAAAAAAAAAAAAAAAGTTTTCTTAAGAAGTAAACAGCTAAAACAAAGAAGAACGGAGACACGGATCGTGCATCTTTTAGCTAGCTTGGGATCGGTTCTCTTTGATATTTTATATACTCTGTTTCGGTGATACGAGAGGTGAGTAGTTATTTTGCTATTTTATCGAACATATAGTTTTACGTGTACAGACATATTTTTTTGTCCAATGTTTCCGTCCATTTTTCTGCTTATTCTTCTGTAGTTATTCTGTTGAATTGCTAAAACCGGTTAAAGGTTACCCTATTGATTTGCTTAATTATTGAAACTATGAAAGTAAACTGTTGACGCTTTATGGGCCCGTTAATGGTGGCGCAAGCCCAAAGAAAAATCGTCCTGTATATGATTTGATTTTGAACTATTTTGGTTGTGGTTTTGAACTCCTATTATTATGGTTATGGTTGAAGAATGCTTGGTTGTTGTCGTGAAGTGTTGGGTATGTTGAATTGATTGTGGGTTGTTGGTTTATGGGTGATGTCGGGTTTAAAATCGGTGGTTCAACTATCGGGTTGTATGGGTAAATTGTGTTGTTGGGTGAACTGTGTTTGGTGAATGGGATGAGTGTTGTTGAAGCTCTACAGGGGGCGTTAATGGCAGTCGAGATCTGTTGGGGAGTGATTTCGAAAGTTAATGAAATCGAGTTTTGTGTTTACTAAAGTAGTAGGGGTTTTGTCCAGGAGTCAAACCGCGGGAATGAGAGTGGAGGAAGAGGAGAGTTGGTGGCCGGAACTCGAGATGGTGGTGGAGGAGAGCGCTGGTGAAGAAGAAGAAGAGAACAACGACTCTATTCTCTTAGTTGGGCCTTGGGCCGAAATTTGAGTTTTGTTTGGTTGGGCCGAACCAATTAGTGTTTTGGGCCAATTTCATTTCTTTTGTTTGGGCCACTTCTATTTTTGTTTAGGCTGGGTCCATATGACTTAAAATGGGTCCAATTTGGTCTTTAAGTGTTTAGACTTTTAGACCTTAGTCTTGGGCCTTGGTTTTGGGGCTTTGTTTTGTTTAATTAGGTTAGGACCATGGGTTGAACTGTTCAAAACATACGGGTTTGCATAAGGACCTGTTTGGATGAACACCGATTTGGGACTATTGGGCTTAACCTGTTGACTAGTCAACCTTTTGACTGTTGACCGTTGACTGTGGACTATTTATTGTATTATATTTTTATATATATAGACTAATCAAATGGTAGAATGTGGTGGAAGCCTGTAAACTGGTTTGTCATTATCTAAGAAAGATTGGACGTTAATATTGTGCAATTTTTGACACGTGACGAGATTGAAATTTTAAGAGACATGATATTCATAAAACGCTATAAAAATGTTATGCGATACGTTTGGAGCAAATTGTGACATTATGTGGTATGTTGAAATTGTTGTTATGTTAAATAAGATGATATGTTAGGATATCTATTAAATACGATATTTTTGAGAAATAAATATAAACTCTCCATCATTATATCTGTGAGATGCTACTATGAGGATTGTGGCTTAGTGCAATAATTTATTTGGCACGTGAAAGATAAAAGTTGTTATAAGATGTATTGAGATATTTCTAAATATTGTGGCTTAGTGCAATAATGTATTTGGCATGCACGTGATAAAGTGAAATGGTCATGAGATATAAATGTATGATACCTAAATAAATTACGTAACAAAAATCATATATCCTAGCTACCACAACTGTGATTTGGCCCATGTGTAGGGTGTATGTGATATGATTGGTCCTTGTGTAGGGTGTATGAGATGTTGATTGACCCATGTGTAGGACAATCGTAGCTGAATAGTGGCTTGATTTTCTCGTTCGCAAAATTAAAACGAGACGCACGATATTTTATGCCGAATAGTGGCAGTACCCACGTAATGATGTTCGTGTGGGGGTTACCTGATATGCGATATCCCGCTTATGGTAATTACGCACGGAGTGATTCATTACGTGAGGGGATGCATGTGGATGTACATGTTCGGCGTAGGGAAGCGATTGTGGTAGCCAGGGAAACTAGGTAAAACATAGAGACGACGTGATTCTAGTGACACTTGATCAAAGAAACTCTAAACAATAATTGTGATGATATATCAAAGTGTACGTTAAATCTATAATAAATGATTTATTGTAATTTAGTTTGCATTCACAATGGTTTTGCAGAAAGGTGGGTTGAATTGATTATTTATGCAGGTGTGACCCACTCTGTGATTAGGCTTACACCAGTGTAAATATAGAGTAAGTTTTAGTTTTGTTATTTTATTATTAGATGCAGTTGATCTAGTACGGTTTGAAGCTAAGGCGCCTCAGTGGAGGAACAAAATGCCTTATTATTATTGAATTGGAAGCTAAGACGCCTCAGTGGAGAAACTACCTGCCTTAATTATTGTAATTAAGAATGTTGTATTAATCGTTGGAAATTAAGACACCTCGGTGGAAGAACTAACTGCCATATTGATTGTGTATATATATGTATAAGTATATTTTGTATTTTAGGGCTACTCATACCAGCATTGTTAATAATGCTGGCCCGATTTATATGTTTGCTTATTGGGTATGTTCATAAAATGAACATAGTCGATGAGTCTTGACAGGATTAGTGTTGAAGAAGGTTAGTTGCTGTTTGTGGTTTGTGTTAGCGTCGCATTACAAGATATGTTTTGTTTTCCCTTGAGGTGCAATAGATTTTCAGTTGAGACAATGTTTTTGTATTTTCATTTGTAATTATAATTAAAGAGTTGTTGAAAGAAAATTTGTAACTTAATCATACTGGTAAATTTTTGTAATGAAGAAGACTTTGTTTATTTAAAATCTTTTTTTTATTGGTTTCAAATTATTAGAATAATTAAACATATTATGGGTTTTTGGAAATTGAGAGTACATCACACCTCGAAAATCGAAGAGTCGGGAATAAATATTATTTTTCCGATTTTGTCGAAATTCGGGGTGTGACAAGCGACCTGGAAAGATCATTGTTCTTCCTGATCGCGTTGGTGAAGGCCACTGTGGAGAACGACTCCTTGAGACCTCTCTCCATGAACATTAGCTAGCTCTGTCTTGAAACGTCCCAGGAATGTGCGAATTGGTTCGGCACTTTTCTAAGACAATTGGAAGAGTGAATTGAGGTCGGCTGTCTTACGTCTGCTGTGGACATACTGGTTGGCGAACTGGTCAGTTAGTTTTTCGAAGTTGTCGATTGAGTTCGGTCCCAACGAGTAGAACCAATCGAGAGCTCCATCTTTTAAACTTGCTGGAAACAAGCGACACTGCAGGTGGTCAAACTCCTGCGCACTGTAGAGTGCAAAGCTCTGAATGTAGCGAGCTATGTGCTGACCAGGGCACGTGCTACCATCGTACATTGCGAACCGAGGCTGAATGAAATCTTATTGGGGGGGGGGGGTTTATTGAGTACCTCAATTATGAAGGGGGACGCTCGATACGTCTTCAGCATCTTCTAAACGACCTGAGTGGCGTCATTTTTTATAGTGCTTTGTTCAATCCGCTGGGAGAGACTGTTGATTTGTTGGTTGACCTCGTTAATTCCATCCTCAGCGGTGATTCCATTCGGGTTCTGGGACTCGACCTAGGTTTTTAGTGTTGCGTTCGCCTGCCGGAGCAGGGTGATGCTACCGTTCATGGCTTCCATCTGGGTGGCCATAATCTTCAGTTGATCCTGGAAGCTTTCCATGCTTCGTGGGCTTGAGATTTGTTTGAAAGTTTTTTGTTTGAATGGTTGTGAACTCAATAAATTGAGCCACACACAGACGGCGCCAAAGTAAAAGTTATATTTAGTTAACCTTACAAATGTAGGCAATCTTCGGAGAAAAAGGTGTTTGAAGGATTGAATTGACCGAGTTCGTTTGGATGAATTGCCTATGTATCAAATTCTCTCTGCTGGGGGGAGACTTGAATCAGGTCAGACGTAGATTTGTTTGAAAGTTTTTTGTTTGAATGGTTGTGAACTCAATAAATTGAGCCACAGACGGCGCCAAAGTAAAAGTTATATTTAGTTAACCTTACAAATGTAGGCAATCTTCGGAAAAAAAGGTGTTTGAAGGATTGAATTGACCGAGTTCGTTTGGATGAATTGCCTATGTATCAAATTCTCTCTGCTGGGGGGAGACTTGAATCAGGTCAGACGTAGTTCCTCATCCTCTTTATATAGGCAAAATGCCCGCGCCTTCCGCTCTCCCGCGTCAGGTCAGATCCAGGTCTCGCGAGCCATGATGGCGAGTTAAGGGCATTCACTGTGGTGCGTACCTGAAGCTTCGGTCTTGATGACAATCATAAAGTCATACGTTACAAACCGTTGTGGGATGGGGAGAGCGAGTATCGAGGAGATCGCTTCTGGGCGAGATCGTCTACTGTACTCGAGTCACTTTGAAGCGAGCTCGCAGGACGAGTACATGAGATCGGTTGGTGATTTATTGCTCTGGGCGTGAGTTGCATAGGTCGCTTGCCCGGGTCGAATCACTATGTAGCGAGCTCTGAGGACGAGAATATAAAGTTGGTTGTTAACTCTACTTTTGCTGAATACGTGTTTAATATTCATTAGATTGTGAATATTACTCCCTCACAGTTACTCTCTCACAATTATCGAAAGAAAATGAACTGTTCTTCTATTTGATACTCTAATTACACGTGAGAAGATATGATGTTTTTATTTTTTTGGCGTTTGAACTAACAAGTTTTCCTTTGGAAAAATGTTTAATTGTTGCTGTGTTAGTATGTTTTAGTTTATGTTAACTTTGCCCCCCTGTAGTATATATATCCAATAAAGAAAATTTGTTACTGAAAACATGGGAAGCAAAAACTCATCTTACTTAGGGGTAGAACTGTGGAACAAAGGCCACCAAATTATGGATGTTTGAGCACTAGGCCATGAGAACGAAGGCCATGGGCTTCGTTGAAACTTGAAACTTTATTAAAACAAACTTAATAAAGATAAAGATGGGCTTCGTTGAAACTTGAAACTTTATTAAAACAAACTTAATAAAGAGTGAAATGCATCGACCTAAATAAGTGACCTCATCATAGAAGAAAAGCCAAAACATCACAATCAAATCATCCTAAAATTGATTATGAAGATTTCACTGCTCCTCTTTTTTGGGTTTACTGTCTCAATGCCAGCCACTCCCTTGGATTATGAACCCACAAGAGGTAGAGAGTAGAGACTAGAGAGTACTAGAGACCTGCCTTAAGTCAACTTGCCCAAATGCAAAATGAGTATCACATGAAAAAGGGACGATCCCAAAATAATCATAGAAGGAACAGCTTAAAGAAGAGAAACTTAAAGAAAGAACTATTTCTACATAACTAACAAAATATTCTACTTCCTCAACAGCTGCAACAGATCCATTCTGCTTTTGTTTGACCTTGCTAGATCATCACAAAAAAACTATACTATATTTAAAACAGGAAGGATCTTGCAAGTTGCAACACATAATTTAACAGAAAAGTCATGTTTCATATACTATTTTCATCATACTTCTTCCATTCTACAGTACTAAAACAACTTGAAACAAAAAACAGACATGCTATTGAGACTTCACCACAAAGATGAAAGTAACAGGAAGGAAGGGAGGTGCTGAGACTCTTTGAGATAGAGATAGTTAGAGAGCAAAAAAAAAGCTGAGACTATCAAGATCACTTTGGATATCAAACAAGTCCCATCAAGCATTTAAGCATTCTGCAACCTGGCAGCAAAATAGTAGTCAAGCAATTCAGGGTACTGAAGAATATTTTCAAACATCCCTTCACTTCCACTTCCAACTGGATAATTTCCCTGACTACTACCATTATCATGGTATGACTCCATTTCCGATTTTGCAAATTCATCAGGTAATATTCCTTCAATCTGATGATCATCAAGACAAAGACTGAAATAGTCCTCATCAATCCCCCTTATCACGTTATTATCTACTTCCACTGTTTGATTGACAAACATTTCAGTATCAGCTGTAACAAATGCTTCATTCATATAGTTTGATGAACTCTCAAAACTTGAACTACCCTTTGTAGCACTAGTGCTGGAACTTGTTTTTGGGAAAAACCCATGAATGACTTCTTGTAATAAACCAGAATCAGCTGGTTCAGTTTGAAAGAAGTCTATTTCTTCAGCTGGACTACTTGAAGAAGTTCGTTGAGTTGTGGGGTGTGCATAACTTTCTTCCACTTTGTTCACATTCAATGGAGAGCCCATGTGGGACATAGTACCAGTAACATTACTAACAACACCGCTAAAAGCAGAAGAACAGTTTGAGTAAGAACAATGGGTTGAGTTAGAACTGTTGTTGAAATAAGAAGAAGGTGGCTCATTCAAGTAAGAACTTGAGGATGACGAAGATGAGCTTAACATGTCTCTAAGAAAAAACATGTTGTAAGAAGAGTTTCTAGGAAACTCATTAAAACGAGGTTTAGCACTCAAACACCAATCAGCATACGACATGTGTCTATGTCCATTGAAGTTACAAAACGAAGGTGGTGAAGGTTTGGGATGATAACTATATGGAGGTGGAAGATGATCAGATGGGGGAGAAGTAGGATAAGAAAAATTTGTTCTAGCTTTCGAGCCACGCATAGAGCGAGCTGCGCAGTCGTAAGCGCATGCGGCTTCTTCAGCTGTATCAAATGTGCCTAACCAACGCCTTTCTTTCGATTGTGGGTCGCGTATTTCAGCCGCGTAGCGACCCCAAGGACGGCGGCGTACTCCTCTGTATCTCATGGAACCGGGATCAGTAGTTTTAGTTGCTCCACTCTCTCTTACTGAACGTTTGTTGTTGGACTTTTTTTGAGAATCAATGGTTGAGATTTCTTTGACGAAATCAGGTTCCGGTATGTGGGCCAGGGTTAAACCAGTACCTCCATTTAACATTCTTAGTGCTTCTTCCATAATGAAGAAGGACAAGAAAAGAATGAGAGAAGAAGATTGTATATATTCACAGTATTGCAGTGTGTTTTGGGTTTTTGAGTCAAGGCACCTGGAGAACCTAGTGTGTGGTGGGGGTGTATTTATAGAGAGAGAATAAAGAGTGTATAAGTGTATAACTGTGTATGACTTGTATGTAGGTATGTTGGTCGTATTAACTATTAAAGATTGAATATTTAATATCTAATTTTTTATGTAACTCGAAATTCAAAATCAATTCTAATGTAACGACACAGATCGATTAGTTCTGCACTCTACGTATCCTAACTCTGTGCCTGGGATTGTTTTGTACCACTTTTGTAACATTTTTTATGGAGGCCCCTCCAATTTTTTGTAACTAAATATTGCATGCATGGGAAAGTGTTCTAATATCTTGTCCATGCACACATGTCGAGATAGGCATGTTTGATTTGATTTTGATTCTAAGATTTTTAGAGAAGATACCACATCTGAATTTGATTTTTTTAACGTACCAAGAAACAATTTCATTTTTCTTACACTTTTTCGTTTGTAATTGTTTTTGAGATCATTTCCCTCGTCATGTTTGATTTTTTAAAAACAAATAAATTACATTTTCAATACACATAAATCATGATTTCATTGATTTGGGAGGAAATGAGTAAGCCAGCTAAGAGTTAGATTGGTGAGTAATTGCAGTTGGCTATTTCCAAGATGTAAAGTAGTAGAGTTGAATTTGATTGATTTAGATTGAAGATTTAATGAAAAGTGGAAAACGGGAAATATGATTTCCCTTTTTGGTTTGCTAATCTGGCTATCTGCATCTAACATGCAATAAAGAAGAGGATTTTAGGGCAAAGAGAGAGAGACAGAGAAAAAGAGGTTTTATTGTTTTTTGGGAAGTTGAAGAATAGCAGCTGTTGTGTGTGATACTGTGATTATAATTCTGAATGATTACACTGGCGGCGCTCAGAAGTTGTTCCTCCCTCTTTGGCCGATTTTCTAAAATTTCCAACTCGTTTTTCTCTTTTCTTCTTTCTTTTTTGTTGAAATTATATGTGTGGGTCTGGTCTTTTGGATAGCGTAGAATGTTGTATGCTTGCGTGTGGTGTATTTTAATTGTTTATTTGTTTTAGAATTAGGTTTGAGTTTTGGTTTGAAAACCAAGGTTTTTGTTCACATGGACTTGTCTGATCTAGGGTTTATAGGGTCTTTAAGCCGGGTTTTGGGTCTTCTATAGATGGAGTCATGCTGAGTAACGTATGTTTGTACCCTAATGTCAGGAATGACTGTAGATTGAGAGTAAAATATTTTTGTACCACAACTAAGGAATGACATGAAACCTGTACAGTACTTTATTATCCAGTATACAGAACATACGACTTTCCTCTCTCCCAAGTCTCCACGCGATTTCAATACATTTGAGGATCTGTTGAGTACTAGAGTTATTGGCTGCCTTTTCATCCGAAAAATGAGAAGTATACCGAGCCAGTTTCATGACATCTCCATGGCTGGCGGGCAAGTTTGGAACGGTAAATGAGAGGAAAATTGCTAGACTGCGAACTTATTTTGAAACGGTAAGATTGAAAATCTAAACTCATTTCAAATGCCAGATATGGTGTGATGTTAGTACATATATGGCGACATGCCGACACATGAAATTTATGATGCATTTTTTATGGTGTGTTATAGTTGTTTACAATTGTAATGTGTGTTCACTCTATTGGAAGGGCATTTCCAATGCAAATAGTTTTGATGGGAAATAGACCATAGTCATCCTAAGGGCATCTCCAATATGGGAGTGTAAAATTACACTTCCATATAGGCTCCACCTAGATGTCATTAAGATTTTATAACTCCAATTGCAAATTATTGTATAGTCCATAAATATCTACTCTATGTTGTTTTCAATGGAGAAATATAAAAAAGTTCAATTTTAAACTCGGATGACATTTAAAGTCGTCCCTCTTTAAATTAAAGTGGAACGTCACTTCAAGTATTATTTGGGTTTAAAATTTTCAAATTGTGACTTTAGGAATAGATAGGGACGACACTCCAAGTGACGTCCGAATGTTTTTTTGTTTAGACGTGTGTTCAAGTGTACGTCACCCGGGCTATTTATCAACTGATAGCGAGATGGAAAATTCCTCACCCCTTCTATCAACTAATAGCATATTACTTACGATTTAGCACCTCCATTGAATAGAGTTTTTTTACACTTGAGGTGTAAACTTTCCATTCTATACGGTTTACACCTCCCATTGGAGATGCTCTAAAGTCTTCCAAAACAATGCCCCAATGCATGGTGACTTTGAAGGTGACTATTTACCATGTAACTTTGAGGGTGGGAAGTATTCCCACAAAAGTGACCAATTTGTTTATTTCGTCCTGCGTGTAAGAGCAAGTCCAATGAGGTGCTGCTATATGGGCTGTTATTCCTGTTAAAGGGCCATATAACATCTCAAACACCAAAATGTCATTCCAATGGAACTGCTAAAATAGTTTTAAATTTGACTAATGTGATAAATCTAGCCAAATTTGGTGCCTTGTATAGCAGCTGTCATAATAAATTATGGGAGACGGGCGGCATAGTTTATGCCGTTCGTATGTTAAATTTCGACGGACAACAGAAATTATATCGTCTATCTAAAAATAATTCGACTGAAATTACAAAATAATAGACGAACGGCAGAAATTGTGCTGGCCGTATTATTTAGCACTTCAAAACAAAAAACAATTGGAATGAAATTCAAGGTTTTGCCCTGCCATATTTGGCCGACAAAATAAAAATCTTTTGCGGCAAGAGTTTAGCAGCCTTCCTCTGGACTTACTCTAAGGAATGCTAGCGAGCTACCCCTCTATGGGGTAGCATGGTGATACCCCACTATTGGACAAAGTTTAATAACTTAAGACCAGATGCCTTCTCTCTCCTCCCTCCCTTCCTTCTCCATCAGCCATGATTACCTCTCTTTTCTCCATACAAAAAGTAATTGCAAGAGAATCAAAGAAATGTGGTAAACTACACTGTAGAGTTTGGTTTCTCTTTTTGTACTGTTAAAGAACACACGATCAGAGTATCAGAGTGGTAAAATTCATTTCAATCAATGAAAATTATAAACTTGAAAAAAGTCAGAAAACACAGAATATAAACATACTTAAGTTGAAAAAGTTGCAGCACCTCACCCTATTTTTTTTTTTTTTTTTTTTTTCGCCACGTTTAATTATTTTTTTCTTTCACTGAGTACCGAGTGTCAGCATGCTACCCAAAGAGTGATAGCTCGCTAGCATATATTTATATATAAACTATTTTAAAAATCACGACCCTCATCTACAGTCTTAAAATATTAAAAAATAATTTTTTTATGTATCTCTTAATCTCTTAGTCATTTTTTTGTCTTATATAGTTTGGTTTTCGTTTTGACTAATTTACTCATGTTCTTTTAGTAGATTGTCTAAACTACTTTACAAATCACACTCTCATCTACTGTCCCACAATAGTAAAAAATTCATGTTTTTATGTATTTCTTAATCTCTTAGTCATTTTTTGTCATACATAGTTTGGTTTTTGTTTTGACTATTTTATCCATGTTCTTTTAGTAGATTGACGATATTATCTTTCTATACTCTAAGCAAAACGCACATAAACGTGCGTGCATCAATCTAGTACGTATATATATATACAGGCCCGATTATAGAAATATATACTTATTTTAAAGTTAAAATAAATACGTAAGTAAAACATTATTTAGAAAATAAATTCAACTCTAATTTTTGTTGTGGATATTATCTACATACTATAAAGATTATCTCCACAAAATTTGAATTCATTTGGAAACCTCTAACCTAACTAAAAATTGTTGTCATCTTTAAAAAGAAATCTAACAGTCCAGAAAATAATATTTTGCATAAGTTAGAGATTTTCAAATGAGTTGAAATTTTGTAGAGATGATATTTATAGTGAGTAGATGATATCCACAAAAAATTAGATTTAAATTAATTTTCTAGGTAAAGTTTTACTTACGTACTTATTTTAACTTAAACTAAGTATGTACTTCTAAGATCCGCCCTATATTATATATAGGGAGAAGGGAGGAGAGGTTTTAGGGACATATTTTATCTTGACATGTAAACTAACTCAAAATCGTTAGAACATTTATAAGTTTCGGATTAGGCTAGTATTTTGTAGATATGATCTCCTAACTATTATAAACATTGTCACAAATAATAAAAAAAAATCAAAAATTTCTAAACTTGCCAAATATAATATCAAAAATAGTGAAACTGAACGGTCTACAATTAGCCAAATTTTGTAAATTATTAACTGTTTGAAATTTTTTGATTTTTTTGATTATTTTGTAAAATATGTCTCTAGAACCCCTCCCTAAAATATGTCAAGATATATATATATATATATATATATATTAGACGAGATGTTTCATTCCTTCCCGCGTGTTTTCGATATTTCAAACAAAAGAGTTATGTTTTTACTTCTAGACGAAATAAATCATTTCGTCCGAAATTTAAAAGTCACATTTGCATTGGACAGCGCCTTGTAGCTTCTCACTAAAAGGGTAATTACAATAGGAAATTGTCCTATGTGGCACTTACGTGGCAGGAAAATATTGCTACCTGCATTAGAAATGCCCTAAGCATAGTTCGGGATTTCAAAATTATCGGAATTCCGACAAATCTAAAAACCCCTCCCTAAAATATGTCAAGATATATATATATATATATATTAGACGAGATGTTTCATTCCTTCCCGCGTGTTTTCGATATTTCAAGCAAAAGAGTTATGTTTTTATTTCTAGACGAAATAAATCATTTCGTCCGAAATTTAAAAGTCACATTTGCATTGGACAACGCCTTGTAGCTTCTCACTAAGAGGCTAATTACAATAGGAAATTGTCCTATGTGGCACTTACGTGGCAGGAAAATATTGCTACCTGCATTAGGAATGCCCTAAGCATAGTTCGGGATTTCAAAATGATCGGAATTTCGACAAATCTAAAAACCGAAATTCATAATATTTCAACCTATGCTATATTCAGAATTTCAACAAATTTTGGAATTATCAATATTTCGACTCTATACTGTTTTTTCGATTTTTTGAAAAATTAAAATATTGGACGGAATTCAGATATTCCGTTCGGAATAATGAACACGACCTAAGGCGTTGTTGTAGTATGTGATAGAGGCACACAGACTAGTATAAATTTTGCCATGCGTCGAGTTCGAGCAGACACTTAATTATTTAGAAGATGACTTGGAACCTTGATCAGGATGAAGGAACCTAAATTCGGAGTGTCTGAGTTAGGTTCATTATCTGATGACGGTAATTAAGTGAATTTGGATCTTGGAATCTAAGATTGGGCGTGTGCAACTAAACATCAGTATTATAACTTCAAATCTTGGGACTTGGGAATGTGGTCGCACCTCTGGGCAAAATTGTGATCCATCATTCCATCCTACATTGTTATTGACTTATTGTTTTTGTTTTTGTTTTTGTTTTTTTTTTTTTTTTTTTTTTTTTTTTTTTTTTTTTTTTTTTTTTTTTTTTTTTTTTTTTTCGCTCAGTAAGAATCCTACATTGTTGGTTCAATGCAGGGAAACCAAAACTACACAGGTTCGCTGGATTTTGGAACTTTGTTCGTATGCCGTGAAGAAAAAATGTCAATCACTGATACCCTCCATTTTCCGAGTATGGCTGCTCATCGAGCTACCCGAGTCAAGTTTTGCTATACTCGAGTTCTCGCACATGCAGAAGCTCAACTCGAACTCGCATTCGAACTTAATATTGAAGCTCAAGCTCGACTCGTTTTACACTTCGAGCTTTAGCTCAGGTTCAAGCTCGAGTTCAGTTATGTTCGTTTGAACTTAAACTCGAGCTCAAACTCGAAAAAAAATGTATATAAAATATTAAAACTAGTATAAATTGTAAATTATAGCTGGATATAAAGTATAAAATGACGTATAAATTATAAATTATAAATTATATACTACGTATGGGTTTATAAAACGAGCAGCTCGCGAGCTATTCGAGGTCGAACTCAACTTGAATAGCTCATAAGTATCTCGTGAACTATTCGCTATCTAGAATGAGTTTTGTGGAGACGAGTTTGAATCGAGCCTTCGACGAGCTGATCTCAAATCACTCACGAATAGCTCGACTCGATGACCAGGTTCTGGGTGTATATTTTCTGTATTGTTTTTTCCTTGTTTGTTCCGATGATTTTTTAGTTGGACATATGGACCAACTAGCTGTCAAAGTTAATTGCCGGATCTTAACTCAGTTAAGATCACAATCATAATGGACGTCATCATTTTATGGGTGAACTTCGAGGAGCATTATCCGTTTATCACTCGATCACAGTAGTCTAATGGCTTTTATTAGTTGAACGAGATGAGGTGAAATATTTACTGTCAGTCACAAAAGTATATATGTTCAAGGCATTGTCACTCGGTTCGGCCTCCCCATCATCACAGAATTCAGTACGTCACAAACCTTTCTTTTCAATTTAACTTGATCCGTCATAAAAATCTCACAATTAATTAAAGACGCGTACAACATTTATTCATGTAGATTATCAAAAGCCGCAAGCAACTCCGTCTAAAATGCCAGGTTGCCTCTAATTTCGCAAATTAAAATGCCTTGCAGTTGGCATGAATAAATATATACAAGTAATTGGGGCAGAGAGTCTATTTTTCTAAAAAAATTCACCCTAAGTCCATTTCAATTTTAATTTCGCCATGAGTCCAAAACCAGACTTATGTCAGTATATATAAATAGCATCAGTTCGGTTTGTTTTTTAACCGAAATTATTAATGAAAATGTGCTTTTGAGCAGAAATTATAAGTAAAATATGATGATATCACCCCAATTTTGAATTTATGGCAAAATTAAAAATCACTATAAACTTATGACAAAATTATTATTAGACTTTGTCTTTGGGATGTAATCATTGAAATAAATACTTCTCAAAAACTTTCCAAATTATTTAAAGCAAATGGATGAAAGTGTTATTAATCATAGGTGTCAATGCTGGCCATGCTTATAATCCTCTATTCCTATACACGTCACATTTTGGATTTACTTCGGCAAATTTTAACTGGAATTTTGCATAATTTGTCTATCCAGCTTTTGTGTACAGCGTGGTTTTGGAAAGTTGAACTGAATTTGTTTGTTTGTTTGGGTTCCAAATTGAGAGAGCATAGTCACAAAATCAGAATTTGACATCAATTCAACAAGAATGAAATCGTTAATTCTTATAAATTCAAAAAAAAAAAAATGGAAAAAATTAGAAAACCATAAATAATTAAAACATAACATAGTATGCAGTGTGTGATGTCATTGTTATTTTGAGTACATATCAAATTCAAAATTTGCAAAAATATATATAGCTCGGCTCTTAAAAGAACTTTAAAATAAATATCAAACTAAGTATCAAATCTAAAACAACCCACAACTTCACCTACGGAATGAATTAAAACCTAATTTTTTTATAGATATGATCTACTGACTATAAAGATTATCTTTACATAAAATTCAAATGCAAAAGATGATTGGAAAAACTCAACATTTCGGGACTGTTAGATTTTTTTTCAAAAGTGGACAACAATTTTTATCTAGGTTAGAGGATATCAAATGAGTTGAATTTTTATAGAAATGATATTTATAGTCGGTAGATCATATCTACAAAAAATTATGTTTTAATTCATTTTGTAGGTGAAATTGTTGGTTGTCTTAGATTTTGTACTTAGTTTAATACTTATTTTAAGGTCATTTTAAGAGCTGGAATATATATATATATATATATATATATATATATATATATATATATATATATATATATAGGAGGGATCTGTTTACCATGGTTTATACCACGTTCCTTTACAAGATGAGTTAAAAGCTAATATTTTGTGGATATAATCTCCTAACTATGGATAGATTTTTCACAAAAATTCAACTCATTTAGAAATCTCTAACCTATTTAAAAATTGGTTGACAACTTTAAATTTTTTTTAACGGGCCAAATTTTTCGATTTTGCAATCATCTTTTAACATTGTTAAACATTATCAAATGAGCTGAAATTTTGTAGAGATGATCTTCATGGTTTGTTGGACATATCCACAAAAAATTAGGTTCTAGTTTGTCTTGTGGGTGAAGTTGTGAGTCATGGTATAAACCATAATATGAAAACTATGGTATATTGATCCCTCCCCCTATATATATATCATGCAAAAGTCTCTTATTACAATATCATGCAAATATTTTCAATTTAGAAAATAAAATATTAAAATAAATATATAGAAAGCTATACTATTCATCATCATAAAAATCGTAAAAACAAAATCAATAAACATCGAGAATTAAGAGACTTTTACTATTTTTACTGTTTATTCGTTTAGAAATTCAGAAACTTTTTACGTTTTATTGAAAAAAATTAGAAATTTTTGTGACTATTGAAAGTTGGGTAACACACGCCTTTTTTTTGGTTCAAAATATCACAAATATGGATCTTCCCTACACCTAATACATTTGCTCAAAGATTTAAAAATCGAGGTTACAGATTTACACTTGTTATTTGAATGACTTTCAACACATGAAGATAAAAAATCTGAGCTACTTTTCAATTCCCACTTTCACTGGGAAACAAGATCATTTAGAATTGAAGGGTTATGGAACAAACGTCTACAAAATTCCAAATTACGTTCTGCGTCAATGCGACTCTTACATCAAACCCACCAAAATTATCAGATTAAAATCCCGGAGTACTAGCTAGCTAGAACATATCAAACGCCAAGGCAAATGCACACCAAGTCTTGGACCTCAATTGTTGTCGCCATATGCACCCATGATGCAAGTTCAAATTGAATTCTAATTAAGTCGGATGCCTAATTTAAAAGCCCTAGACAAAGTTCTCAACTCAACTATCACAGATGAACATTTTGGCTGTAGCCACTGGTTGTTTTGATGGTGTAGCCGTTTAGGCCCTAGAAGTGCGTTATATGTTAACAAATTAACCAAAAATATCCAGACATCGTCCCAATGTAGGCTTTTATTGCCAATTGACATCCAAACTAGAATCCTAGTATGCTACACATATATTTCCTTGGTGTCCAAAACTTAGATGAACACGTAGAGGTATCCAAATGGTGCTTTGAAAGGCTGGTTCATTGGTTGTGAGCTAAACTGCTATGTCGATCAACACACCTTTTGCAGAAGAGTCCCTTGAAATGTTGGAACTTGGAAACTGGGATAGTAAATCTTGGTGATGAGACGAGTATCAAAAGGCTTGTCGGACTTAAAAAGCATTTAACTTGACATTTTCTTGCGCTATAAAGGTTTGCCTGAGGTTTGAAAATGAAAATATAGGTAGATTTTAGTCGTTTAGTGTTTGTCTTTGTTTCATAACATTTTTGAACTACCTTATCCTGTGATGACATTGCAAAGGAAATTTTCCTACATGTTTATTAGTCCCAAGATTAGAGACCATGGTTAAAACTTGAAAGAACAAGTCCATTGGAGGTTAGAAGAGAACTATACACAAGACATCAACATTATTATGGTCCGTTAGTAGTGGATGTGGTGGATTTTCAGTAAGTTGGTCCTGGGATCAAGTCGTGGTGACTAAAAAAAACAACAACAAAAAACACATAACTACGGTAAAAATAAAACATACTATACGGATGGAGAGAAATTAAAAGAGATAGTGTAAGTAAATATGGACATGTGGTAAAGAATAAAAAGTTAAAAAAAAAAAGTATCAGCAATAAATCAAATTTTTTGCTAAAGCTCGGCACTGGAATTTATTTCGATGTTTTGGTGCTCGCACTGGACCCTGTCACCCTGCCAAGATACAATTTAGCATTGGTCAAACTATGTTCAATGTTAATTGAACTCTTAAGTAGAATGGCACATCTAATATTTAGAAAATAAGCACGGAAACTCGAGATTTGCTAACTCCCCATGAGGTTCACTCAACTGTATAATACTATAATTTTGCAAAGGAAAATAGCCCCTGACCAGTAGTTGGATTCACACTGGTATTTTGTTAGGGTCCATTTTGTGTTTTTGTTATGTCTTGGGATTACGATTACCTGAAATTTCTATAGTATAAGAGGATAAATTGACTATTGAGGCCCTTCGAAATATTTGCCACTTCACAGTTGGAGGTTTGGAACTACGATCACAGAAATTATTGTTAATTTTACTCTGATTTCCCATACATACTCTTAGCAGAAAATGATATGGACCCATTCCTTCATGGAACATGAGAATTATGAAGTACGTGATGAAGGTCAGAAGGTGCGTGGCATGCATGCATGGCAGACAAAGAGCAGGATATTCTGCGGTCCATGCCTTAAAAGCATCAAGCTGAAGATCAAATGCCGTGGGTATTTAACTGTGCACGACAAATCCTCACCTAAGTCCCTCAATTTGATTTAATATTAGACCACAAAAAATGGATGATAGAGAGAAAAATGAATTAAGACACACAGACATCCCTTTCTGATGATATTATTTCTTTTTACCAGCTTTAATTAATTACCTTCCAGCAAATAATGAAAGGCATGCATGAACAGAGAAAGTCCAAGTATGAAAGCAATCTTACCTTTTTGTCAATATATGTCCCTCTAGCTTAAGGACTAACAGTGATCTTCTCAGAACACTCCTGATTCTTTTGTCCCCTCATATACTATACCCTTTCAGCCTAAATGAATATCTTCCCAACAAAAGGCTACCAAATATAGACCTACTTTCACCAATACCTTAAGAACACTAACTCTAATCTTACAGCCTACTTACTAGTGCATAATGACCTTTTTAACTCAATAAAAATATCACGCCAGACCAATGACCTGTCATCCTCTTCTTTTTCATATCTGACCATATATTTGGTACATACGTACTCCTTCTCCTGTACTCGATCTCTCCAATGACATTATGCATGGTACTGGATAACTAGTTATTTACTGCTTTTGAGCAATGTAACACATCTGATTATCTGGGAGGAAAGAAAGGTATCAATGTATCATCAGACATTACATTTCATAGCACGCCCAAGCATAGCATTTACCATGCTAAGCTAGCTAGCAACTACACTTTGCAAAATTCAAACTTCGAACCATTTAATTTACTGCAAATCAAAATAAATTTGATTAATGAACTATGTTAAATTTTCAAATATTCGTATCCAACACAAATAAATTTCAATTCCAAATTTTGATTCATTGAAGTATGCTTTGAAATGCTTACGTGAAAAGAATTTGGGTTAACTAGTATTACCCCCACTATATGATCCAATTATGATTTTCCTCCAACTAAATGGGAAATTAGGGTCTCCTCCCTCCAAACACACGGTCAACTTGATTTGATTGGTTTAACTGTTAATTTTTAGGTCAAATAACTGAAAATAACACAACTGCTCCCACCTAAGTAAAATTGAACATTTTCTTCTTGATTTGAAAATTAACAGTCAAATCCAAATTGACCGTGTGAATACAAATTAACAGTCTCCTAATTTCCCATCTTAGGGGAGTAATACTAGTTAACCCAAATCCAAATTTATTTGTAAACTTATTAATTACATCAAAAAAAATTTCAAGGAATTAAAAATGTCCAAACAGTTTAGCAGACAGGTTTTTTAGCAAACAGTTTAGTAGACAGTTGTTTTCTTGTGGATTATGTTAAGCATATATGTATTATATATTGGAACTTTAAATCGAGGTTATAATTGATGCAATGCATCATTCGGGTCATGTAGAATACAATAGGATCTATATGTCGTTTCAATCAACCTACCTAATTCAACTTAATTACAAGCTATTATCATCATACTAAATTTCGTTAGTATAGTAATATAATAGATTGAACAATAATATATCTTTTGCATTTTGGATTAAGATTGTGGGCTTGGGATCCTGTTAATGGTATAAACGTATAATTAGGTAACTATGTATGACATTGTCATTAGTTTGAACTTTGAAGTTAATGAAGAGGATCGAAAAAACACTTATTCCATGTCGTCTTATATGGTAAGGAGTGAAGACACATTGCTTTCAAATGGATTCATGGCGAAGATCTTGCCTGCAATAATTTACCATCAGTTTAATCATGCGCCACGTGTGCTTATATGTCACCCACTAACCTTAGCTGATCAGCTTTTATAAAGTGCTAAACTTTTTATGTATAGCTTTAGCTAACACTCATGCATGCATGCATGGTTCCTTTATTTGCTGATGCTTGCTCGTGCACGCATAGATGGTTGACTTTTATTTTGGATCTGTAGCTAACTCAGCTTTAAGCTTTCTTCCATTTCTGAATTCTGATAAAGAGTACAAATGTCCAATTTTCATTTTTCTCTATTATTTACTATTTTTCTAGAAATTTCATTTCGGTGGTAACTGGTAAGCCGTAAGTGAAGAACTATCGAAAGAGTTTCATGAGAACAAATTAATATTCCTACTGTTT
Organism: Coptis chinensis; assembly: GCF_015680905.1. Classification (NCBI taxonomy): domain Eukaryota; kingdom Viridiplantae; phylum Streptophyta; class Magnoliopsida; order Ranunculales; family Ranunculaceae; genus Coptis; species Coptis chinensis. Next base: position 36,606,119 of record NC_141456.1, on the reverse strand, counting down.
TTTTTAAAAAGGATGCATAAAATTGAGCTAGGGGATCTACATTTAAAGGTGCATGGTTCGGAGCGTGGGTGCCTTCTCTGGGCTATTCTTCTATTTAGGACCCAATTCTAAGGTTCAATCATTAGTATGGAAGGTAAAAGTGTAAAACACTGGTCATCGGCATTTACAGTGAATTCATCCTTTTCTCCATACTCCATTGGCCTTTCCAGCCTCGGGTCGATTAAAATATGTTTGTCCATAGAGAGATTAAAATATTTGTTCCTCAATTTCCTAATAGAACATAGCTGATATCTCCTCAATCAACATAATAATTTCAGACGAAATTTGTGTATCAACATAATAATTTCAGACGAAATTTGTGTAGGGCTAGAAAATCGATACTAATCGATCCCTGCTAAGATAGTTTGTGTATAAACACTTTAAACTCCAATTAACATCTAAACTTTCACTACAATCAACAATCACAAACCTAAACTATGAAATTAACTTTCACAAATAAACAATAATAATGTAAAGTAATTAAAAACATAACACAATAAAACACAAGATATATCGTGGTTCGACTAAGATGCTTACTTTCACAAAAGAATTTTTTTTATAAAAGTGAGAAGGAAAATTATAATAATTCCTCTCAAGTATCTCAAAACTTACTAGATCTCTCTTCACTAATATCTTTACAAGTTTTTTTTCTCTTTGCAAGGGTTTTTTCTCAATATTGGTTGCTCTCAAACTTGGTTTTTCTCTCTTATATGTTATGAGTCAAAACCCTAACTTCTTTTATATAATATCTTGAAATTTCGATGTAAAACGAAAATTCGATTCATCTCGATTTATCTGCGAAAAATCAGAATTTTACATGTGCAAAGCCATGGGGCACACCCCTCTCACAAGACATGTTCGAGGGCGTCCGCCTTTATAGTGATCCTCCTATCAATACTCATTTATTGGCGTACTCACCTCATGAGGGTGTGCACCCTTCACACAAGGCATATCCAAGGGCATGCGCCCCTATGATGTTCCCAAACAGTTCTTACCCAATCTTCACATAGTGAGGGTCCACCCAACAATCTCCCCCTCCCGAGCCATGATTGGGGATACCTCCACACATTCCCAAATCAAAAAGAGGAGTGTGTTACTAATCCGGCAGTAGCACAACAAACATCACACTTGCATTTCAGCAAAACCTCGTATCTGACCCATTCTTGTCGGTATGAATATTCTCAATGCATAATCGCTTCTCTTTGAGAACTTCTCTAATCCAATGATAACGTATATATATGTGTTTGGATATAAAATGAAAATTTGGATTCTTGCTCAAATGGATGGTGCTCTGACTATCGCATAATACCACAAACTATTTATGCTTTAGCCCTAGTTCATTGAAGAATATCTTCATCCATAACATCTCTTTCTAACACTCAATGGCTGCAATATACCCGGCTTCTGTAGTGGACATGGCAACACACTTTTGTAACTTTGATTGCCATAAAACTGCTCCCCCTGCAAATGTAAACATATAACCGAAAGTGGACTTCATTGAGTCAATATCACCTGCCATGTCTGCATCTATGAAGCCTTCAAGTAAGGTCTTACTCCCACCAAAACGCAAACATGCCATGGAAGTGCCCTTGAGATATCTCAATATCTACTTAACACCTTCACAATGCTATTTACTTAGATTTGACACAAATCGACTTACAACACCAACGATGAAAACAATATCTGGTCTTGTACACATCATTACATACATCAAACTGCCCACTGTGGATGCATAAGAAATCTTTTGAATTTCTTTCTTCTCATGCTCACCCTTCAGACACTTAGCTTTCACTACCAAAAAAACGACTTTACCCGACAGACTCCAGAAAGATTACCCGACGGTTTATAACCATAGGAAGTTACCAACGCCTTTTATCCGTCGGGTATTAGTTGGCCATCCGTCCCCGATTGTTTTATTTTGTCCGACGGTTGCACGAGAGTTTTTAGCTATCGGCTAGTTCAACGGGCTTTAACCATTGTTTGTTTCCAACGGACACCGAAACATGGCAGTACTACTTAACCGTCGGCATATCTATTCAATTATCAGGCGGCAAAGATTTCACTTCCCACGCCCAAAATTTCATGAAAAATTAAACCACCCTAAAATTAAAATAATTAAGCCGACTCTAAAACTTCCGACTTTTCAGCTTCTCCTTCTTCTACTATTCGCCTTCTGCAATAGCCATGCTGATTACACCATTACCTCGTGAAACTCTTGAATTTCATTGGCACCACAGTCACTTCGTTCTCAACCTGAACAGGTAATTTCAATGTTTGAATATTTAGTTAATTTCAATGAGTTCTAGTCAACATAGTAGAAGTAGAAAACCAAATACAAAAAAGTACGTTTCTCTTAATTTCTTTGGTGAAAGAACTTAAGAACAAGATCTTTTTTATCAAAAAAAAAAAAAGAATAATATCTTTACTATGCAAGTGATTCTACGAGTGTGCAGTCTGTCTGCAGCACTGCCATGACTCTTGCGTGCCTTTTCCTCCCTGAATTTCCAAGAATTGAGTGGGGTATATCTTTCTAGTCATCCCCTCAAATCGAAAACCATTTTTGTCCTTCCCTCTTACTTGCGGCTAGAGGAAATGCTCAACATAGTCAGTTGGCACTTCACTCCCAACCAAAATGAACCTAACGCACTGTTGCATGGGGGTCACTACGGAAGTTAGGAGTTTTCACGGTTTGGCCAATTTCTATCTCAATCTTATAAATTTAAGTCAGGGAAGGCCGGATTGACGGATTGTATGAAGAAGGAGTCCCATTTCCAGTGGACGGAGGCGTACATATTCCAATATTATATTAGATCTTTGCTAAGGTTATTTTAGTTGATTCAGGACTAAATGAGGGTAAAAATTCAACTAGTTGTTACTTAATCTTTGTTTTAAGTACTTTTTAAGTCTTGGGTTCTTTCTGATTTCAGCTCTTAATGTTTAATTGTAAAAGTGATGAACGTAATATTGGAATTTCTGTTCAATACGCGGCGGTTCAAAGATATAAAAAAATCTTCTAATTGTTGGAGTGATATGTAACACCATACATATGGAAGGGTGTTTGCATTACAGACTTGTCAGGCGGACAAAGCGTCCAACAACATCGTAATCTATTAAGCCACTTATATTCCCCCGATTTGGGTTGCTAAATTTTTCGCTTATTACCAAAATTTGAGAATTTGGTTTGCCTTGTGAAGAAGCTTCTTCGATTTTGGAGTATTTTGTTGTACTTTTTTGATTGCCCTTAATCTTTTGTTCATGAAACTCATCACCGGGTCCATCATGTTGTAGTAGTGCCGACGTCATAGTTGGCTTGTGGTGGTGATGTTGTCATCGTGCACCTTGATGGAGAGAAGGTGGAGGGTAGTTTTGCATGTTTAATCCTTAAAAATCTTCACTTTCCTTCACTACAAAGCCACCACCTCATCTCTCTGCCACCATACATCTCCTCCTCCACTTCCACTACCACTCGTTTGAACACCGGCTTTTAAAAGATGGAAACTTAAGTTATTTATTTAAAACTTGTGTTCGATAAGTGTAACATGATTTCTTTTCTAGCTGTTTTATTAAAACTTGTGTTTGATTAATTTCAGCTCTGAGAATATTCGTCTAAAGACCATATTACGCCGCCATAATTTCTGGTAAGTTTGCCCAATTTGATTTGTGTGGTTCGACAAAGGGCTTCTTACATAATGTCTGATCTTCTTGTTTAAATTGCTTTGGATGACAAGCAGAGTTCCTTGGTTGTTTTTCTTTGCTTTCGTAAGTGTGTATTCTATATTTTAGTGTCGGGGTGAAAATTTAGTATTCTATATATATGTAATCTTGGCTATCTTTTTTTTTTTTGTCTCTTATATCTTAATCTGAAAGCTCCATTTTATATATAACCAACTGTAAGAATGCATTTTTATTTTTCCCCATATTCTATTTTTCAGTTCCCCATATTCCACATTTTTTATCGACATTGTTTGATGAAACACGATAGTTAAGCGGGCTTTATACTAGTGGTAATGCATTTTGTGGAATTAGAAATGTCGTGTTTATATAGCTTTACAATTGTAGTAGACTAGTATTATATACCTTCAATGCCAAAAAAATATTGAACGGAAGAGGTGTATGGAGACTAGTATCATATGTAGCATACTAGTATCATACCTTCAAATCAAAGGCTCTTGACTTTGATTTGGTTTTAAAGCAACTCATTTTATTATTATTTGAGTAATGCTTTAATCAAATGTGTTAGTCAAATGAGGATGATGTATCAAAATAAAATTGCCACATTGTGTTTGGTTCTGTAAAAAAAATTCTAAGGTAGTTTGAGAGCAATCTAGTTAACTAAGTTCAACTATTATACCTTTTTTACTTTTTGAAAAACGAACTGATTTTTCAAATAGAAATGTCTTGCTAGCATTGTAGGATTGATGTCTTTCTTATTACAACACCAATATGTTTGTGTATGTATTGCTGATTATATAAGATGCATGAATATATGTGTTCGACTCTAGTTTCATCTAACTTTGGTAATGAATATTAGGTTAGTGTATGCGTAGAGTTAGCTTGAAGTCGTCTTGTATGCTTAGAGTTAGCATTGTAACTCCTTGGCCTAGTTAGTGTATGCCTCTACATAACTATTTAGCTATTTTTCTAGTTCTGAGTTTCATTTATTCTTTCTTATCTCTTAGAAGTACATCATGGAGTCAACATGCTTGATAGATAAGAGTTGGATTGATCTAGACGATTTCCGGCATCCCCGTTTTATAAGAGGTGTTACAGAGTTTGTAACCTTTGCCTTGGAACACCACGTTAACAAGAATGTCATACCATGTTCTTGTCGAAAGTGTCGAAACCAAGGCACAGCAATGAGTCACGATAATGTTGCCCTACACTGTTTTAGCTATGGGTTTGACAAGACATATAAAATGTGGTTCTTGCACGGTGAGAAAGAAGTGGAAGAACAACACAATGAAAGGAGGCTGGGATTTCAAGAGAGCGTGCATGTGGTTGACATGAATCTTTGCTTTCCACACCATTGCTCAAGAGTTTAGTCTTGACAACTTGGACACTTTTCTTGGAGATGATCCAGGAGGTTGTACAGAGGGGGGAGAAGTCGTAGACGGTGTTGCTTTTAACGCTTAACTTGCGTGAAGCAATGACTGCATTATATCACGGATGTGACCCGGTGTTCTTAGATTTGTCGTGAAACTCCTTAACCTGAAGTACACAAATGGGTGGAGTGATAAGAGTTTTACCGTATTGCTTCAACTACTCCGCATGGTGTTACTGCTGGTAACAAGATACCAGAGAATAACTACAGGGCAGATAAGATGATTAAATACTTGAAACTGAAATGCAAGAAGATTGATGCATGTAGAAAATATGCGCATCTTGTATTGGGAAAAGAATGAATTTAAGGTTACCTGTCCTACTTGTGGAGTTTCTAGATACAAAACTCCAACCATTGAGGATTTGAGGAAGTGAACTAGGGTGCCTGCTAAGGTCTTGCGATACTTTCCACTTACGGAAAGGTTGAAGCGATTGTATAGTGTGCCTTGGGTGGCAAAGGAGATGCGGTGGCATTCTATTGGAGAATCAAAGCCTGGCACGATGAGGCATCCTGTTGACTCGGCAGTGTGGAAGCAAGTCAATTTAAAATATCCGGACTTCTCTAGAGCCACGGAATGTTAAGCTTGGGACTAGCCAGCGATGGTTTTACTCCTTATGGCAACTTTGGAGCTTAACCACAGTTCATGGCCTGTTATGCTTGTGAACTATAACCTCCGCCTTGGCTATGCATGAAGTCTCAATTCACTATGCTTTCAACTCTCATTGAGGGTCCAAAGCAACCAGGTAATGATATTGGCGTTTATTTGCAGCCGTTGGTTAAATAACTCCAAGAATTGTGGCGTGATGGGGTGATGGTTAAAGATGCATTTAAAGGTGAAGAGTTCCATATCGCGTGCCATTTTATTGTGGACAATCCATGATTTTCCAAATTATGGGAATATCTCCGCTCGCGAGAACTAAGGGAAAATTTGCTTGCCCTCCTTGTGGTCCGAAAACTGCTTCTATAAGACTTCACCATGGAAGTAAGCATGTGTATATGAGAAGTAGGCGGTGGCTTCCATTGAGATCCGAGGCTAGAAATGATACAAGAGAAAGCACCTATGATAAGACAAAGGAAGAAGGTGAGCAACCAATAAGGTTGATTTGGAGTTGAAGTTAAAGAGAATGACTAAGAGTTTGAAAAATCATCAATTTGGGAAGCTTCGGCAAGAATAAGGAAGGGAATAAAGGAAATTTGTGGTTTTCAAAGCGATCTATCTTCTTTAAGCTCAAGTATTGGAAACACATTCTCGTTCGTCATAACCTTGATGTCATGCATATTGAAAAAAAATGTATGTGAAATTCTTCTTGCTTTGATGTTGAATAATGAAAGGGAAAACTAAAGATGATGTCAATGCATAAAGATTTAAAGCATGAAGAGAAAGAAGAAATATTGGGTGACTAAGCTTGGCGGGAAACAGGTTATGCCTCAAGGTATCTTTTGGCTTCGAAAAGAGGAGAAGAAGTTGTTCATCCAAACCTTGCGCAATCTTAGTGTACCTATTGGGTTTAGTGGTAACTGGTCTAATATTGTCAAAGGAGATTCAATGGATTTGAGACAAATGAAGTCACATGACTATCATATTCTAATGCAACATTTGTTGCCGGTATTAATACAACATGCTTATAGAGATGGCAACAGAAAAGAAGCTCGAACAATTATTACTACCATTTGTACTTTCTTTAGTGCTTTGTGTTCGAAGAAAGTAGAGATTGAAACACTTGATGTACATTGGAAAGGGGTATGGTCAAGGCATTGTCTTGTATTTGGAGAGAATCTGCCCACCATCATTGTTTGTTACTATGATGCATCTTCCTATTCACTTAGCTCATGAGCTGAGGCTCGCCTTTGCGGGCCTGTTTTCTTTAGGTGGATGTATTGTTTTGAAAGGTACGTAGCCTGATTTTTGTTACTTATTTTATTTATTTATTTTCTCTCATTTTTAAGATTCTATTGCTTCTAAAATACTTTTTAAGGTACATGAAATATTTCAAGGATTATGTTACCAACAAAAAGCCACCGGAAGGGTGTATTGCAGAGCGTTACTTGAAGGAGGAGACACTAATGTAATGTCTTTGGATATAAAGGAGGAGGTGGTCTTTTAGATAAACTTGATAGGATGGCTGAAAATGAACCCGATGTTTTTACCGATTTTTTTGGATAGTGTAGGCGACAACCACACCGCCAATGAGGGTGGGCCACTTGGCCTAAGTGCAAAGTATTTATTGGAAGGTGTGGAGTATGAACAAGCACGCCAATGGGTATTAAGAAGTCATCCCAGTTATGACAGATGGCACATGTAAGTATATCACGTCGTATTAAAGTTGTTAGAAACTTAACACAATCTAAATTATATACATAATCCTAACTGACTTTATTACTTCAAAAATCATTTAGGAAGTACACTAGCTTCATTGAGGACAATAGAACAAGTGCAAGGAGGAGGATTTGGGCACACTAGGGTGGCATTGTGTTACGATGATTTCATCACATGGTTGACAAAACAGCGAGGAGTTCCTCGAATCCATCGATGATCACTTCAAGGATTTAGTTAGGGGACCTACATGCTTTGCTACAAAGTACCATAAGTATTGTGTCAATAGGTTTCTCTTCATCACCAAAGACTATCAGAAAAATAAAAGGAACCAAAACAGCGGTGTTACCATAAGTTGCCCTACAACTTTCCGTTCTAGTTCTAAGGATAAAAATTCAATTGATGAAGATGCAGATTACTATGGCGTTCTAACAAACATTGTTCAACTAAATTATCGTGAAGACTATAAGACTGTTTTGTTCAAGTGTGATTGGGCTAAGTGCACACAACTTGGTGTGAAAGTGGATGAGGAAGCAAAGTTGAGGTTGGTCAACTTATCCAATCAACTTCGATTTAGGACCATATATGTGATGAACCATTTATTCTTGCAGAGAAGGCTACTCAGGTTTTCTATTCCCAAGATCCCAAGAATCTTGAATGGCATGTAGTGTTGGAGGTTCCAAGAAAAGTGTATTTTGATGAAGGTGGACCGTGTCTCTCGAGGAGGAAAGATTGGTGAATGATTCAGGATATAGGGCCTAACAACCTCGACATTTCTATGGTGGATGAACTGATATTCAATGACCCAGACGACATGTTTGAAGTTGTTGAGAGTAGCAGAAAAAGAAAGAGATCTAGAACATAGTCCATTTATATTTTGTATTGACTTAGTGGTGTGAGTTTTGTGGTATTAAAATTTTGGTAGTTCTTTGATTAAGTGCAACTTTTGTTTGAAGCAGGGTATGTCGTACTTGAATCTTTTTCTTTTCCGGCTGTATTTTTCATGTGTGCATAATAGGCCTTTTATGGAATGCTTTCTCTTGCTAGTTAAATAGAAATTTAAATAAAAAATTAATTGATCTTGATCTTTGCACCATGGACATGCATACTTGATGTATTGTATTACAGCTCTTTGCACATGGACGAGGGACAAACACATAACAGCTCACATTCACTAAGTGACAGCCTTGGTGATGACTTAGGTAATGGAGATGACTTTTAGTTTTCAGTTTTCCGTACCATTGTTTTGATCTTACTAACAAATTTGGTTGATATATGCAGGTGAGACACACATTTCTGGTGCATCAACTTCCTCTTATAAGGAAACAAGAGGTCCTTCGATAGGTGTTTTGGAGGAGCTGCCCGAAGGCTATGAGAAGGTAATCATTAAGCTTAATGAATGGGGTCAACCAGATGAGCCCAAAGAAGAGGTTGACCATTTCATCACCAAGCTTGGTCACATTGCTCGCCGTGACATCCCAATTCGCTATGATAGCTGAAAACCAGTTCGTTCGCATGAGAGCATCATACCCAAAGCTATTAAAACTTTAGGAAGAATGTATGTGTTTGAAAACATCGATACTATTGACACGGATTGGACAATAAGCAAATTCCAGAAAGCGTGGAAGGAGTACAAGCATGAGTTATTCAAAAAATACGTCAAAGATCAACCTCCTTCCTTTGTGAGGGAACATTCCAAACAAGGAATTCCTCTGCAAGATTGGCGACAATTTGTGGATAATTGCAATTCCGAGAAATTCAAGGTTAATGGATTTTCTGTTTTCTTTCATGGTGATTAGGTATATGTGTTTTGATATAAATTAAAGTGCACTATTACTAACTTTAACATGTGCGTGCTTCTAGTTTGAGGAACACGTAAAATCGTAAGCAACAAAAAAAACTCTTCGTGTCTTGGGAGGAAATCTGCACTGCGGTGTAGCTAAAGTTGAAATGGCAAAGGAGAAAGGGGTCCCTGTGTCATCTATCACTAGATTGGACCAATATATGCACAATCATAAAAGAAAGAATGGGGAACACCAAGACCCGGAGCTAGTTGTTAGTGTACTGACTTAATAAGAATTGAGATACTAAATTATTTTTAAGATAGTAATTTGAGATATTTTTGTTTATCTGATTTACTAGGAAAAGCTTAATGACTACACTGCTTTGCACCCGGAGTCACGAGAGACGTCAGTGAATGATGCCTTCACAAAGGTCTCATATTGAATCATAGTTATTGTAATTAATTGTTGTTCGACATGATTTTAAGGGTATTAAATCGATTGTCCATTAAGTCTGTGTTCTTGGGCGGATAGTAGGGGTTGTTTTCGAGGCTTGGGTGAAGGGGTCTGCAAAACATCGGTGAAGAAGATGAAAGTTGTGGCGCAACAAAATTTAGCTTTGAAAGAGATGAACACGGACCTTGTGAAGAGGGTAGATGTGCTTCAGAATACAGTGTTGGAGAATTCAACTTTGTTGAGAGAATTTATGAGCCAAGGAAGAATGCCTATGGCAGATGTTGAATCGCCACGTTCTAGTCACGTTTCCCCGGTAATTATTCGAGTTATTTTTTGAAAAAACATCTCTTATAAGGAAAGACTGATAACACAATTTAAATTTGTAGGTTGTCAATGAATATATTGGTAAAGAATGTGATCTGCGTGGTGGTTGGCCACTTAGAGTCGTGGCAAGAGGTATCGTGCAAGATATTGATCCTAGTACCGAGTTTGGTAATAGGAGATTGGAAGAGGGGAACTTCAAAGTTCATGTGAACGTGGTTTATGACGGAGGTGCTGTACTACCATTGCCTCATGATGATTGGAGATCAAAACTTGGCGAGGTCGCTCAAGGGAGTGTTATCTGGCCCAAAGAACTGCTAATGTTGTAATCATTGGGTCACCTTCTTGAAACACTGCTCATTTACTTAAATGTTTTTATTGGCTTTTACCAGTGCCAAGTACTAAGTAAACTATTGGCATTTTGTTATTTCCTTTTGGGTTTCGTGGTTGTGATGTATATTTTTTATCACTATGTAATATGGTTCTTAGGAAAGCAATAATTGAGTTGTGTTCTACCAACCCCCTTGGTAACTCCACCTGTGCAAACTTAAGATAAGTTTGCATTGCTGGTCCCAAGCCCAGATGAAGGAGGAGGGAGAAGGATGGCAGATGTTTTGTTTTGCTGGATTCACCTACGTTAACTGAAGCTGCTGGTGCTATTATAGATGTAAGTAATTCTTTTTCTTTCTTCTACGATTTCTGCTTGTTTCTATTCATGGCGAGAAACTCATATTTTACTCCATCCTGTTTCTTAGGGCAATATGGAGCTTTTATATGTTTTGCATGGACAAGAAGGTGGAGTTACACATGTAAGTGAATACTATCATCCTTTCCCCCTGATATTCATCATATATGTGTTGCCTATGTTTTTTTCCCTTCTGGTGGATGCATTTTTGAAATTTGATTGTATGGTTATGAGGTGTATGTTGGTGGTATTCCGCATGATGCTTCTAAGAAGGATCTGAAGGGCTTCTGTGAGTCAGTAGGAGAAGTCACTGAGGTAATGTTTATGGTTTTTATGGTGGTTTTACCTCTCTTCATTACGCCTAAAGATTTAAGATTGACTTTTTTGCTATTGCAGGTCAGGATGATGAAAGGCAAAGATTTCTTGTATGTTTTAGTTTCTCTATTTGTATGTGTATTGTCTTACTTTGGTTGTTAATTTTTTTTTTTTTTTTGTTTTTAGTCGAGTGAAGAGGCTTTGGAAACAATGAGGTTACTTCTAGAAGGAAATATAAAGGCGGACCAACATAAGATAAGTTTGATTGTTAATTTGTACCCACAGAGTAAGTAATATTGAATTTCCATTTCCTCATTCCCACACCTTTTGTAGTGTTTTCGTTTTCATTTTTTGTTTCTCATTTTTGGTTTTTGTCTGCTTAGATACTTTTGCTGGATTCTCAACGATAAAACCCGCTGATTTGGATCAAAAGAGAATCAGTTTCAATTTTATCGATTCCCCCGTCTCACCTTTTCTGCCTTTCATCTTCGTAATCTCCATTCCTTTATTAATGTTTCTTGGCAGGATAACTATGACTGTAGCAGTAAATGTTTCTTGCTTTAAGGGTGTATCAATGGCCCCTCCAGATCCAATTCTTGGAGTTTCTGAAGCGTTTAGAGTAGACACTATCTCAGAGTTGGTGCCTACATGTGGTTAATTATGGAGATGCTGCCATCATGCCTGGCTTAATTGATGTGTAAGAAGCTGATTTCTCCCTCTGTCTTGTATACTTGAATGTAATTTTCCTTTGAATTCACTTGTATTTGCATATAGATTTCATGTAGTTAAGTTCATCACAATTATTATGTCGATGAGGCTAAGGAGACATCAATAGTGAATTGAGGTGTGAAGTAAAGGTGAATAGGAATCATGAATTTCTGATTGTTTTATGTTGGTGGAAGGAGTGGGGCATCAGTACTCTTTTTAGGGGTCATGAAGTTGGTTTTGGGACTGGTTTTTGGGAATTCATTTGTGAGGATATTGAGTCAGTTTCCTATTGGGATTTTGGGAGTGCTTATGTTATTTTCTGGGATTGAATTAGCTATGGCTGCAAGAGATATGAACAGTAAAGAAAAGTCTTTTGTAATGTCGGTTTGTGCTGCAGTGTCTTTAACTGGGTCTAGTGTGGCTTTGGGTTTCGGATGTGGGATTTTACTGTTTTTGGTCTTGAAGTTGAGAGAGATGAATTGCTATGTAGGTGGTGGTGGATTTTTCAAATCAAGGCCTTCTGATGCTGAAACTAGTGTCAATTTTTAAGAGTTGTTGTATACGTTCCCTTGGGGGGCTTGGGTTGGTAGCTAATGTAGTGGTGTTATTCAGTGAAATGAGCCGAGCATTGGAGCAAGAGAAGTCTCTCCTTAGTAACTATGAATATGTATCACTAGCATAATCTTCTCAATCTTTAAACTCCTCTCACTTTATGCCTTTTTTAGTTTTCACTGTAGTTCTTGTTAAGCCTATATCTCTATGTTATCCTATATTTCATATGTAGAGCATGCTTTTAGATATGTGCATTTTCTTGGTGTTTACCACCTATTTATACCCTCAAACGTTCACAGCATGCCTATATATATGTAGGATCATATTGCTTGACCATTTTGTTTCCTGATCCATCAATTTTAATCAACTAAAAAGTCCTAGAGATTCACAAAACACTTATTAAACTACCACGCGTAAGGCACAAATCAAAAGTACACTCTGGTCATGAAGTAGACTTGCTAACTAGAATTACAACTACCAAAGTACTCTCAACTCTGAACAAGTTGAAAAATGAGGTGAGAGCTAAAAACAAAGAAGATGGGCTGTTCATTTTCTGGTTTAAATGCATTATATGATGCAGTAAATGGTGGTGAAGATGTTTGGATAAATGAGAATCGTTATAGAATATTAAGACAACTTGGTGAAGGTGGTTTTGCTTTTGTTTTTCTTGTTCAGCAAGTTGCTTCATATTCTTCTTCTTATGCTTCTTCTTCTGTTGGTAAAAAACTCAGAGACCCATCTCTTATTTCAGGTCAGTGTTTTCTTTCATGTTATAAGTTTGACAATATAGTGTTTGGGTGTTAAGAATTTGAGATTGTGTAAATTTTCAGATGATGGAAACTAATGTGGTGAATGCATTTGGAAAAGGGTACCAAATTGAGCTTCTAAGTGAGTCTGAGGTGCCTTAGGATGGGTCAGTAATCGCTATCGGTCCCCAGAAGTTTACATAACACAGAGTTCAAGAATCACTCAAGTCTTTCTGCCAATGTATGATGAGTTGTTAGGCCTTGTTAAAGGTTGCCCATTGAAAAGTTTTTCAGCATCACCATCAATGTGAAAGAAAAACCTCGTATCCTTCAACACTTGAACGAGTTCATGAACGGAAAGAACAACAGTGTGAAAACAATGGTAACAACATGCTAAGACAAAAAAACCCACCTCGAAATCATCACCATGACATTATATACTTTTGCTTGCCTTTTTACTATCTATTGTCTTTCCCTCATGATCTTTACTTGTGAGCATCTTCTTGATTCTTTCCATGCTCTTATTATATGCAACCTTTTCTTTATTTTATACAATTTGCCATTTAGCTCCCATGAATAAGTAACATTATTTTCTCACTTGAGCAAAAAAAAAAAGAAAAAAACTCTTTGTTAAACTACGACCAATTTAGTAATATAATACTGGCTTTCCATTTGACAAGAACAATGCTACTGCAGTGATTGTTAAATAACGACTTGACTGAGTTTATTGCTCGCTAATTCAGGCCTGGGTGAAACTTGACTAATGAGTCACTCAGCTGAGCTGAAACCGAGTTGAACTCATCTTGAATTTTGATCCTTTCTCTTGTACCAGCTGAACCAAATAATGTGGCTGATACAGGCCTCATCTCCGAGTCTGCCTAGAGACACAGGCCTCATCTCCGGAACCCAGACATGCTTTCCCCAAAACTTGATCTGTAGGAGAGTATTCCTCTCTCAAATGAGGTGATGGTTCTGCTGCTGCTACTCTGTCAGATTGATGGATCACTTCCTCCTCTCGAGTCTGCCTAGGGGCACCAACCTCTCGAGTCTGCCTAGAGCCACAGACCTCACGATTCTGCCCAGTGTCACAGACCTCACGAGTCTGCCTAGAGTCACAGACCTCACGAGTCTGCCTAGAGACACAGGCCTCATCTCCGGAACCCAGACCATCTTTCCCCAGAACTTGATTTGTAGGAGAGTATTCCCATTCTCTATCATATTGCTGCACATATCCATAATCTACTTGAACACCCTGAGTACCCCGAGTCTCAGCGTGTTGCTCATGACCAGAAGCTTCTTGCTCATGCTGAGAAAATCCAAGATCAGATGCGGAACTTGTAGGAAACTTTGCTGCCTGGTCAGAGACCATATGTTCCTGATCCTCTATAACATGAACCTCTTCCACTTCTCCTAGGCCATCAAACCTGTTCTGGACATCAACCCCTCTATGATTCTCCGAGGCTTTTGGTCTCCAGAAAGTCTCCCCTTGCTTGCTGCTCTCCCCTGAGTTTCATTTCCGCCCTTTCCTCCTTTGAAAATTTTCTCCACCATTTTCCGGGAGGGGTGTGGCGTCCACCACCACCTCTTTATCCTTGTTTGTCCTATCCTTATCTTTGTTGTGCTGCATATCCCTTCTCAGCTTCCTGCACTCTGTGACCAAGTGACCAACAATTTTACAATGCGTGCACATTTTTGGTAGTTTTCCAACCTCTACTGTTTGCCAGAAGTTGAAATTCTTAGCTTTGACGTAGATTTGATCCGGGATAGGCTCTGACAGATCCACATCCACTAAGATGTTAGCGTAGTATCCATACTCTCGATTGAGAGTTTTCTCGTCTATTTGCATTGGATAACCCACTCCACGTGCAATTGACATGAGGGATTCGGGCTCCCAGTATTCCTGAAATTCCACTGGCGCCCTAGAGTGTTGCTTTGTCGCATCCGCATAGGAAATCCTCTGTGTTTCTTTCTGAACTGAATCTTTAGCTCGAACCACGTTGTTGATGGATTGCAGTGGTGGTTGTAGCTTTTCATTGGACACCTTATAGGGGTTCTCAAGCTCATAGATGTCCATGACTGACCCTTCCTTTCCAGAACTTTAGCTGTCAGCAGCAAAGGATTTTACCCGAATGAGGAAGAAATCATGAGCTAAAACAGGATTAGACCGATTCCTGAAGCTAATCAGAACACCCACTATACCTTAGTGGTGGATTTTACCTGAAAGCAAGGAAAACCAAAAGATGCCAACTTGTCTGAGAAAATAACCGGAACACTCACTGTTGGGCAGTGAGGGATTTTACCCGACTACAAGAGAAGAGAGAATTGATAAAATGGAACTAGTTCGTTGCACTATCCAGAACATTCACTGTTAGGCAGTGATGGATTTTACCTGAATAGGAAGGAACTTTAGGATTGAGAAGATAAGAAAGCTTTGTCTAAAGAAAGTTTTACAAAAAGCGGCAAAATTTTTGAGCACAGGATCATAAAAGTTATTTATGTTATCTCGCACCCACTCGCCCAAGTTTTGGTCCCCATTTTTCATTCCGTCAAATACATTGACCAAGTTTTAGACTACTACTAGTTTTAGCTATGAAATTGGCTGACTTTTTCTGTGACTTTTTCGTGGTGCCTTCTTTTCGGCAATTTTGTTTTTTCAGATCAGACGCAAGTCCCGACTACGGTTATCGTCATGGATTCATTAGTGTGAGTTTTTGTCTACAACAAATCGTCAGATTCCTTCATTTTTGTTTTGTATTGTGCTAACTTTTTATTCTTATAGGTTCATTTACCCCCTGGAAGTAAGTTCAACTTTCAAAAATATATCAAAAGGTCATTAGAAGATGATTTCAAGATAGTTGTTGGAATTAGGTATGACATTCTTGGTTGTGGTTCTATCGAAACTTTTCTAGTTGTGTTGGTTTTGATAATGAATTTCTAATTATGCATTTTAATTTAAGAATCGCTCCATGATGTCAATAGTCCTTTGCTATGGCCTTCGGTTGTGGTATTTTTGCTTTGAATGTGTTCTTTGGTGAGCTCACGTCTTTAATCAAACATTTTTCTGGTTATTTATATTCTCAATTCAAATTCAATTTAAGATGCAGTCTTTTCATTGGATCATATTGTTATTTCGGGATGGCGGCGTTGTTGTGGATAGCCGTGTTTCCTCTACTTGTAAGAAATTTTATGTATTATGGTAGTAGCTTTCCTAACTAGTGTTGAAGTTCAATCT
The DNA here is from genome assembly GCF_015680905.1 of Coptis chinensis. Lineage (NCBI taxonomy): Eukaryota > Viridiplantae > Streptophyta > Magnoliopsida > Ranunculales > Ranunculaceae > Coptis > Coptis chinensis. The sequence goes on along the minus strand of NC_141456.1, from coordinate 36,589,869 downwards.
CACCCCTGAACTGCTTGCAGGCAATCTTAGGAGTGGGAACAAAGCTACAAGCTATTTTAACACAGATGGCTCTTGAAATCCAAGATAGGCATGCAGCTGTTCAAGGACGCAAAGAGGGCGCACAAATAGAACTTAAGGCTTTTGATTCTGTTTTGGTTAGTGTACAAACTTCAAACATTCTTCCAGCACATGTTTTTTATTCTGTTTTGACTAGCAAGTTTCTTACATTCAAACGTAAGGCTTTTGATTATGCTTTGATTAACAAGTTTCTTACATTCTTCCAGCACGTGTTTTTGTTTGGGTAGTTTCTTACATTGCAATCATACTAGCAACTGCCTACTTGATATTGCTTTTGTTATCTAACTATTGCTTTTCGTTGCTTGCTTTACATAGCTATATTTTCATTTATAAGGTTGGTGGGTTATACACCTCGTAGGGCAAGAGGGCATTATTGATGTTGGTGTTTTTGGCTAGTTGAAATCAACTCTTTTTAGCTCTTCTAGTGTCCATGTACTTATTTGTATCCTGTTTGATATTTGATCTTCTTATTTGCAGAAAATGGTTAATGGAGGTACTATACATCATTGGATGTGTATCAACTTTTCACACTTGAACCAAGATTGTGCTGGGCGTTTCTTCATTGATCTTGTTTCCATGTGTAACAGTAAAGGAATGGTATAGCTTTCTTTTCCAATATTTGTACGTACAATTATTCATGTGTATAAATTACATTAACTCTTTTGATCGTCTTGTCAGAGTATCAACCCAAAACCTTTGCTCCCATTGCTCTTCACACGGTCTGCTGATCATATTGAAAAGACTCTGATTTAGGCTCACACCCAATCAGTTGTAAAAATTGCAAGTTCATGTCAGCAGGGGCATCTCCAACTTTTGATCATTATATTACCAGATTACACTGGTTCATATGGTGAGTAAAAGCTTAGTAGATTTATCTGAGTCTCATGCATATTATTAATATGCTTGGTTTTCACTCTCTTCTTACGAGGTAAAATTAAAAGAATTTTATGAGAGGCGAGTTGGGTATAATCTCCCAGTGTTGTCAGCCTAAGCAGGCGATGAAATGTAACAAGCAGTATCTTGAAAATGTGGCTCTTAAGATTAATGTGAAGGTTGATCTATTCATTTCAGCTAGTGTATTTACACTAGACTATTGTGTGGTGGTGTGTTAGTCTCATGGTTTGCAATTTGGTGTAGGCTGGTGGAAGGAACACAGTTCTGGTGGATGCGCTCTCCAGGAGAATGCCAATTGTCTCAGAAAAACTAACGATTATTTTTGGTGCCGATGTTACACACCCCAGTCCTGGGGAAGATTCCAGCCCTTCTATTGCAGCTGTAAGTCACTCTTTTCTTCCTCTACTTGCTGATGTGTTACCTAAGTCCTTCCATATTTAAAATGTATCTATTGGCAGGCGGTTGCTTCCATGGACTGGCCAAAGATATCAAAATACAGAGGTCTGGTCTCAGCACAACACCATCACCAGGAGTTGATCCAAGATATTTACTCATTGGTTGAAGATCCTCAGAAGGGTACCTTTCATGCAGGGATGATCCGGTGAGTGAATAGTTATTTTTCTACTGAAGTGCTTAAGTAGAATAAAACAGCCTTTTTGTTCAACATTTTAGCTTACCCATGTATCACATATGAATAGCTACAATGTGAAGTAGTTTATAAAATTGCTCGCAAACTTGGAAATAGGTTTCATATCAAAACCATGTGTTTTGCTTTATTCCAGATGACACCCAAGTTACTGTAGTTACTGATTCTTATTGTTGGGGATGTAGCACTGGCTTATTTATCTGTGGCATGGTGTTAAACTGGCAGAGTTGGATTAGTTGCAAAGTGGAGCCAAAGTTTTGTTCCTCGAGTATTTTCTTATTCTCTTGTAACTTTGTTGTACAGAGAGCTGCTGATTTCGTTCAGGAAGTCAACTGGGTACAAACCACAACGAATTATATTTTATAGGTGATGACCCTTATTTAGGAGCAACGTTTCTTATTATGCGTTGGAAGACGAATATATTCGTACAATAATATATTTTTTTTCAAATTTGCAGAGATGGTGTTAGTGAAGGACAGTTCAGCCAGGTCCTACTCAATGAGTTGGGCCGCGATTAATAAAGGTCTTGAATCTTCATTTAATTATCTAAAGATTGTTCTATTAAAATTAGTTTCTAATATGAATCATCGTTTCTTATCCGGGCTTGTGCTTCTCTGCAAGAGGGTATCTTCCTCCTATACGCGTTTGTAGTTGTGCAGAAAAGACACCATACACGTCTTTTTCCTGGCGATCATGATAATAAAAATATGACGCACGTGAGTGGAAATATTCTTCACGGTACCCGCTCTTGTCCAATCGGTTATCAAGTGATTTCTTGTCATATGAGAATTGTTGTTTGAAACATGACTTTTCTTATCAGGCACTATAGTTGATTCAATGATATGTCATCCTTGAGTTTGATTTTTTAATTGCGATCATCTTTGGTATCCAGGTAATTGCCGTGCAAGTCATGCAAGTTTTATTTTTGGATGTCTGTTTTTAACCATGGTTCCATAACGTCCACAGGGTACCAGCCGACCTACTCACTATCATGTTCTGTGGGATGAGAATAATTTCAACTCGGATACCATGCAGATGCTTACAAACAACTTATGCTATACGTAATACCTTCTGCTCTGTGATCTCTAAATGCTCAAGACTAATGTGTTTTTTTTTGTTCTCTTCTTTTCTTAAGATGTGCTCATTCTGCTCTTTTCACCCTTTTGTTTGGGTATTTTTAGGTACTTATAGCTAGAATAGAACAGCTAGAATTATTTCTAGTTCCTAAGAGAGTACTTCATGATCTTCTTCTTTTTTTTTTTTGGTCAGCAAAACTCACTTCAAGATCTTGGCAAATGGATTACCAACTTGGTGAGACGCTTTGGACCTTAGTGATTTTGTTGAAGGGTTGAATCAAGGTTGCAGTATGAGTAATCTATTGTGTGGGATATGCAAACTTCATCTATTTTGGTTTTTTGAATATGTTTGTTGTAAGTAATGGTACTAGAGATTACTAGGACTTGTTGCTAGACAGATGGTGTACGTGGTGCTGATTTTTGGTTTCTGAAGGAAGTAATATGTATACTTAGTGAATAACATGTCTTATTGTTGTTGTTTTTTATGAACACATTGTTTCTTTATGAATACATTGGCGTTTGTAGCATTTGAGTGGGAACTTGCAAGAATGTAATGTTGGGATATCTGAAACAATTATTATAAAAAATATATTTTTTTAAAATAAAGAACTAATACCCGACGGATAAAAACTGTCTAGTAGCAAACTACCTGACGGCTAGCAGCTGGCATATCCGATGGCTGGTGACAGCTGGTCTAACCGACGGTTCATAACAACAGAACTATCCAACGGTTTTTAACAGCAGGAATATCCGACAGTTTTTAGCAGCAGGAATATCCGACGGTTTTTAGCAGCAGGAATATCCGACGGTTTTTTACAGCAGCAACTATCCGACGGTTTTTGACAGCCGGCATATCCGACGGTTATTAACAGTAGGAATGTCCGTTGGCAAAGATCCTTAACCCCGACAGCCTGTTTTGACCAATAAAAACCGTCGGAAGCCTATGCCGACCGAGCATTTTTCGACGGTTTTGCGACAGTTTTGGTCTGTCGGGTAATACCTTTCACGACAGCTATAGTCAGTCGGGTAAAGTCGTTCTTTTGGTAGTGTTTGGTCTTGTAGATATTGGCCACCAAGCGAACAACTCACCGATTTCGCTTGATCCATGTTGAATCTCTCTAACACCTTCTCAATAGAGCTTTCTTGAGAAAACCACAATTTCTCACTCTTTCTATCACAAGTGATCCGCATACCAAGTATCTGCTTTGCTTGACCCAAATCCTTCATCTCAAATAACTTACTCAAGCATTTCTTCAACTTGGATATCTTGTTGAAGTTTTGGCCAACTATTAACATATCATCCACATATAACAATAACACTATGAAATCCCCATCTGAAAACTTTTGAACAAACACACAATGATCGAAAGTAGACTTTTTGTAGCCATGTTTCACCATAAAAGACTTAAACTTCATGTACCATTGTCTCGGTGCCTGTTTCAAACCATACAAACTCTTTCTCAGTTTGCATACTAAATGCTCCTTACTTTTGACCTCAAAACCCTATGGCTGGTCCATGTAGATATCTTCCTCAAGATTATCATGAAGAAAAGTTGTCTTGACATCTAGTTGCTCAATCTTTAGGTTCATACTTACAGCCAAACCCAATACCACCATTATAGAAGTCTTCCTAACCACTGGAGAGAAAATTTTGTCAAAGTCAATACATTTTCTCTGACCAAATCCCTTCACAACAAGGCGAGCTTTGTGCCTTGGAAGTGGATTACTCTCTTCATGTTTGACTTTGAAAACACACTTGCTCTTGAAAACTTTTCTTCCTTTCGGTTTCTCAATTAAGTCATAGGTGTGATTCTTATGCAAAGAACCCATCTCATCTTACATGGCCTTCAACCATTTCTCTCCATCTGTACCTTCAAGAGCCTCTTGATAGTACATAGATTCTCCACTATCGGATAACAATACATACGTATGTGGAGGGTAACTGGTTAAAGTTTGTCTTTTTCTCTTAGATCTTCTCAACTCATCATCTGGTTGCTCAGGAGGATGCACTTTTTCTTGCTCAGGTGGTGGTTCATGCATATCATCTGCATCTTCTATCTCGATCAATAAGTTTAATCTCATCATGAACTATAAGGTCATCATCATGAGCCTAAAACCTATGATTATCTGCATTCTCAATGCCATCTATCACTTGTTCCACTACCAGATTTTTCTGTTCTAAATCAACAAGGTCATCTACAAAAGCTTTTAGTTTCTCACCATTCTCAAAGTCCTATATTGTTTGGTCTTCCAAGAACACAACATCTCGATGTCAAATTATTTTATTGTTAATCGGATCATAAAGTTTGTAACCAAATTTCTCATCTCCATAATTAAGAAAAATACATTGTTTGGCTTTGTCATCAAGTTTGGACCTCTCATCCTCGGGAATATAAACAAATACTCTACACCTAAATACCCTAAAGTATCCATAATCAACATCTCTGCCTGACCATACTCTATGAGAAATTTCTGCCTGACCATAATCACCAATCTCTGCCTGATTATCCAGAGGCTTCGAAGGCGATAGATTGATCACATGTACGGCTATGCGCATTGCTTCAATAACTCTTTGGTGACTTGGAGTGGGACAACATGCATCTCATCTTCTCTACAATGGTACGATTCATCCCCTTGACTATACCATTGTGTTGTGGTGTCTTGGGCACTGTCTACTTATGACGAATCCCTTGACTCTTGCAATACTCCTCAAACGGCTCAATGTACTCTCCCCCATTATCTGAACGAATACACTTTAATTAAAGGCTTTCTGGTCTCTCTTTCTACCAAACTATGGAAAGTCTTGAACACACTGAGAACCTCATCCTTGGTCTTCAAACCATATGTCAATATCTTCCTTTAAGTACCATCAATGAAAATCAAGAAGTATAAAGCTCCCTCGTGGGACTTTACTTTCATGGGACCTGATCAGGTCCCAAATGTCCGTTTTATTGCCCATATATTGATGCATTACAGTCCCTCTTACGATTAATAAAAAAACAATTCATAGCTTTGACTGCCTTTTTCAGGTTAAAGAGTATTTCAAACCACTTATCATAAAAGCTATGTCTTAACACCAAAATAAGTCTTAATCACGCTTATTATGAAGACCAGCAGCTGCTATGGAAAAGTGCTGAAAAAGTCAAAGTCAATTGTCAAAGTCAACAGTGAAAGGACTCAAATCAGAAGACCAAAGTTGGAGGGCCTTATTTCAAATTATGAAGACTTATCCATAAACCTATCTTGGTCAAGAAGGCACCCATAAAGCAAAAGTGAAAGGGGTGAGGTGTCTTGTTTAGAATGGATGAGGGTAAATCTGTAAATGACAAAAGTAGGGGTATATAAACAAAAAACAAAGGAGAGAGAACTCATCTATTGTCTTAGGATCCAAACCATTTGGTTTGTTTATTTTCTTGTATTGTTTTTCAATTCATATTTTCAATTTCTTGTTATTTAATTTCCTTTATTTCAATAAACTTGTTATTTCATTTCCTTTATTTCAATCAAACTTGTTATTGTTCTTTGTTTCAATTTTCATCTTGTTTGCTTGTTTCATTTCAATGTTTTAATCAATCTTCCTTTCATGTTTTCAAGTCATTTTAAATCAAAAATCAAAGCATTCAAGTTCATTATCTTAGAACCATTCTAAGATTCAAAAGTATATCTTTCTTCTTCTATCTCCCTTACTCAAACTCTAAACAATTTAGGATGGACCTTAACTTCTAACCTCTTTTGAAGTATACTTTCACTAATACTAAAGATTCAATTGGCGCCGCCGTCATGGATTAAAGGAGTGAGAGTAATTAGTTAAGAATCTAAGAAGGGAGCATCATTCTCACCTCTCCATTTCTATTTTTTTAAAAAATTTGTCATTTTATTTTTATTGTTTCTCTGTATTGAGATACTTTTTTGGAAATCAGGTTTCGGGACAACAAAGGTGGAGAGGAGCTGATCCAACAGACGAAAGACGACCGTCGTCCACCGGCATCGGCCGACGACCACGCTGGCGGCGCGAGCGCGACCACGGGTTCACCTCCACAGAAGTGCGTGAGATTTTTTCGAGGTCCAGTTCATTTGTGACAACAGTTGTACTCCGAGCCTGGATTTTATAATAGAGTAGGAGAAAACAGTGGAACTTGTTTGTAATAGTTAGTGAGAAAAAGAAAAAAAAAAAAAAAAAAAAAACTTGGTTTTTAATTAATTTCTTATGATGAACTTGAGTTAAACTTGGTTCAAGTTTAATACTTACCAAGGGATTAGAGTTTTAATTGCCTTGGGAAGTTCAAGTGTGTGAGGTAAGTTGTGGATCATAGCTCACACACTTTGAATCAACTTGGTAATCAACACTCTAAGTCCATTTGACTATAGTTAATCTAGGTGATTAATCTAAAACTAGTTAATTAGATTAGTATAATCTTAGTTTAGTTTAAGTTTGAGCCCTTGAAGGCAAAGTTGTATAAATTGTCAAAAACCCAACTTGTGGGCTTTTTAAGTGAGCCTTTATTTGTAACTTAAAATATGGTAAAACTCAAAAGGTTGGGCCTGATTCTCAGATCAAGCGCCAACCGACGTCGTCTTCTCCTCAAGCAACATGTAAGCACGGCTTGAGAGGTAATTTCTAAACTTCCTCGAAGCCCAAGTAAGAGGATACTTGTGTGTTCAAGCATGCTTACGTGATTGTTTGAAATTTACTTTCTGCACTGCAATTTACATTCGCGCATAAGGCTGAATTCGAGCCATAATAACCATTGGGAAGTCATTACCCAATGTAGGTAAATTGGACGTTGCTTGATTCTTGAAAGCCCTAGACCAAAAAAATTAATTAAAATCAATCCAGTAGAGCCCAAGTAGTCACGCTCCTCCAGAAAAGGACAAAAATATAGCCACGAGGATTTAGAGTAATCAGTTACCAGATTTCGGTGGACCAACTACCTTCCTCACCTCCCTCCCCCAGATTTATCGTGAGTGAGATTCTTGGTAGCACACCACTTGGTGAAGTGACTGCCTACTCTTCTGAGACGTATAGTAGAGCCATCCTAGTTACGCACCGAACTGTTCCTCTGGATAGGGCATAATAAAATATAGACCAAAAGCAAAGTTTTCAAAACTCCATACTTGCAAAAACAAATTTCGATTTCTTGAGCATACATTGCACTGTTTGCACATGTTAGGATAGTTTTGGGGTCTTGCTAAAAGTGTATGATACTGCATTCAGACACTTCTAGTATTAGAAAGAATAAAACTTACTCATGTAGGAGAGTTTGTCGCCTTAGACAATCTCCTGGTTCTAGTCCTCCATCTTTTAAGATGGATGACGAAGTAGTGCAAGTTGAAGAGCCTCTTGCAACGGTGTGTAGAAGTTGGAGAGCCTCTCTCCAACTTCTACACACCGTTGCAAGATGAACCTCCATCTTGTATACGACTTACACCGCTCACGAGCGATTTTAGGATTCCACCGAACGTGTTCAATCTTCTACCCATCTTCCACAGGTTAGAACACGAGTTACCGTATGAGCATCTACGCCAGATACATGAAGTATGTAATACATTTCATCATTCGGGCGTCACCAACGATCAAGTTAAGCTACGAGTGTTTCCTTTCACTCTAGCTGGCAAGATTCACGCTTGGATTCTCTCACAGAAGGCCGACTCTTTCGATATATGGGAAAAGATTGTGTTCCCCTTCATGACGAAGTACTTTCTGCCGAAGAAAACAGAATAGATAAGAAGCAAGATACAGTTCTTCAAACAGAGTCCAAGTGAGACATTTTCTGAAACATGGGATAGATTCTCTAATCTACTCCATTCATGTCCTTACCATAAACTAGAAAAATCAACTCTTGTCCAATGTTTTTTCAAAGGCTTTCTCCCAGAACACAAAGTAACCCTCGACATCATGAGTAATGATAATTTTTTGGATAGAGGTGTAACCGAAGCCTTAACCTTTCTTGAAAACCAAGATGAAAAGAGTACCCATTAGGGTGACATAAACAATTCCAGAATAGCCCAACCCAGTACAACTAAGGGTAGTGGTATTTTTGAGGTGAAATCAGATTCAGAAATCAAAACCTTAATAGAAACCCTCACAAAAAAGATAGATGCCCTCACAACCAAACAAAAAGACCAAACCCCTTATCCTGTCATGAACGTAAATATTTTACCATGCAATTTCTATCTAAGCTTAAATCATATAGATGCCACATGTCCCTTGATCACAAACCTATCATCACTTCAGCCAAAAGAAGTATGTGCATTCAATGTACCCAATGCACCATGGAGACAACATCCAAACTTTGCATAGACTAATATTCCACAAAACCAAACACCACCAGGTTTCAACAAACCAACAAATACCTTCAGACAAGGACAAAGTACCTATACCAATCAAAATAGAGCATTGGTTACATCCAAGTTTAACCATAACTATCAAAACCTGCCTATCAACAACCAAAGAGACCTAGTTCCCGTTACACCATTAACTATTGTCCAAACAGATAAGCCCACCGAAATAATGTTATCTGTCATACAACAACAAACCTAAATCCTAGCATCCATGCAACAATCTTTGAACTTGTTAGCCCAAGAGCGAAACCAGAAAAGTTCATTTCCAGGCTAAAAGGTTCATAACCTTCCAACCCAAGAGATTAAGGCAGTCACAACGTTGCGATCTGGCAAAACTGTTGACAACAATGTAGTCTTACCAGAAGACCCTACACCTGTACAGGTAACCATTCCAGTACAAGAACCAAAAATTGCAAACCAAACACCTCCACAAATCCCTAGCAATGTTCCAGTCCCTACACCATCAATTCCTCCACCTAACCCAATTAGACAATTCAAACCAAAGGCACCTTTTTCAGCTTGCCTAATGACACCCAAAGAGGATGAAAATTTTGATGAAATCAGAGAAACATTCAAAAGCCTAACCATAAATCTGCTATTTCTCGATGCCATCAAACATTTACCCAAGCATGCCAAATTTCTTAAGGATATGTGCACCAACAAAAGAAAAACTAACATTCCAAAAGATGCCTTCCTTACAGAACAATTTCCATCTCTCACAGAGACCAACGGAATCATAAAATACAAAGATCCTGATAGTCCTACCATCCCTTGCAATATAGGAGACAAGTATACTGCAACTGCCTTGCTCGATTTTGGAACAAGTGTTAACCTCCTTCCATATTACCTTTTTAAACAACTCGGTTTCCACGAGCTTACACCTACCACCATGACATTGCAATTAGCCGACTGATCCTTCAAATACCCAAAAGGAGTGGTCGAAAATGTGCTTGTCAAGGTTAAGGATTTTTACTACCCTGTTGATTTTGTCATCCTCGACACCGTAATTGCTCATGATGCCATACCCATCATTCTAGGACATCTATTCTTGGCAACTGCCAACACCCTCATAAACTACTTAATGGATCTATGACCATATATTTCGGAAACCTCTCAGTAGAAGTCAATGTTTTCAAGATGATATAATAGGAGATGGAAAAAGAGTTGGATGACGAAGTTAGTATGATAGACAGTGTAGTGCAAGAGTACTGTGACCGGACTTTCCCAGAAAATGAGGTATATCAATTCTTATCCTTTAGAGATTCAGAGTTCGACATGGATCAGTATAAAGAAGATACCTCGGTAGCTTTGGAATCAGTTCCCTTATGCACTTCAGATGATGAGTTACTTGAAAAGAAAGAGACATCACCAGCCCAGGTATTTTCAATAGAAAAATAGGATCCTGTAGAGACATTGTTATCCACAACACCTACTCATGCTTTTAAGCCTCTCCCTCCTAGCCTAAAATATATCAATCTTGATACAGATGGTACACATCCTATCATCATTTCATCCCAGTTGTCAAAAGAGGAAGAGGAGTGCTTGATTAGAGTGATTCAAAAATATCATTCTGTCATTGGTTGATCTCGATCTTGATGATATAAACGGAATTGATCTAAAGATTTGCACCCACTGGATTCACCTAGAAGAGAATGCAAAGACCTCTAGAGAACCACAACGTCGGTTAAATCCAACTATGAAAGAGATAGTAAGGGCAAAGATCCTGAGACTACTGGATGCTGGAATCATTTCCATATCTGACAGTGAATGGGTTAGCCATATTCATGTGGTGCCAAAGAAATATGGGATTACTATGCATGGCCCGTAACGATAAAGGATAGTTAATACTAACACGTGTTCCTATCATGTGGAGGATTTGTATTGATTATCGGAAGCTGAATGTCGTCACCAGGAAAGATCATTTTCCCCTACCATTTGAGATCAGATGCTTGAACGTTTATCAGGGCATGCTTATTACTATTTCTTGGATGGGTATTCAGGTACTTTCAGATTTTAATTAATGAATCAGATTAAGAAAAGACTACCTTCACTTGCCCTTTTGAAACATATGCCTATGCACGTATGCCATTCGATCTCTGCAATGCACTTGCCACATTTCAACGCTGCATGCTACACATTTTCAGTGATATGGTGGAGAGATTTATGGAAGTGTTTATGGATGATTTTTTCCTCTATGGAGATTCTTTTGATGATTGCTCATCCAACCTATCCAAAGTATTGGCGAGTTGTCAGGAAAAGAATCTAGTCCTTAATTGGGAGAAGTGTCACTTCATGGTACAAAAGGGAATAGTGTTAGGTCACATTGTGTCTAAAAATGGTATAGAAGTAGATAAAGCTAAAATAGACAAAATTTCTACTCTACCTATTCCACGGAACATCCGTGACATACGAGTCTTTCTAGGCCATGCTGGACTTTATAGAAGATTCATCCAAGATTTCTCAAAAATTGCTAAACCTTTAACTAATCTTCTTATAAAGGATGCACCCTTTGAGTTTAACTCGGAATGCATGCAGGCTTTCGAAAAGTTGAAAGTCGCCTTAATAACTACACCTATAATCCAACCTCTTGATTGGTCGAAACCGTTTGAGCTCATGTGTGATGCCAACGACTACGTTGTTGGCGCTGTTCTAGGTCAAAAACATGATAAAGGACCTACAGTTGTTTACTATGCAAGTAAACTCTAAATGAGGCTCAACGAAATTATACGATCACTGAAAAGGAATTCTTAGCCATTGTCTATGCTTTAGACAAATTTCATCCATATTTAATAGGTTCAAAAACCATAATCTACACTGATCATTCAACACTTAGGTACCTTCTCGCGAAGAAGGATGTTAAACAGAGGTTGATCCGATGGATTCTCCTCTTGTAAGAATTCACCTTGGAGATAAAAGATAAAAAAAGTAGTTGAAAACGTAGTAGCTGACCACCTGTCTAGGTTAACTGATGATAGTGACGATGATTCTGAGCCAATTTTAGATTCTTTTCCTGATGAGCACCTCTATGTGATCCTCTCTATACCCTGGTATGCAAATATTGGGAATTATCTGGTGACTTAAGAGACTCCGCCATTGTGGAATAGAAATCAAAGGAAGAAGTTCCTAGCTCAAGTAAAGTACTACCATTGGGATGACCCGTATCTTTTCAAGTACTGCCCAGATCAGATCATCTGACGTTGCATTCCAAAATGGGAACAATCTGTCGTTCTTTCCTTCTGTCACGAGCAAGCTTATGAAGGGCATTTTAGTCCAATAAAACTGCTACTAAGGTCTTACAATGTGGATTTTGCTGGTTAACACTCTTGCGTGATGCATTCCTTCATTGCAAGGCATGTGCTCGTTGTCAACATCTCGGTCGTATTTCTGCACGTAACATGATGCCCTTAAATCATATTCTCATAGTGGAGATTTCGACGTCTGGGGCATCGATTTCATGGGACCCTTCCCAACTTCTAATAGTTTCATTTACATCCTAGTAGTCGTAGACTATGTATCTAAATAGATTGAGGCCATACCATGTTGTAACAATGATAACAAAATAGTCATCGGTTTCATTAAAGAAAACATTATTTCAAGGTTTGGTGTCCTAAAAGCCATTATCAGTGATGGTGGATCACATTTTTACAATAGAGTTTTTGAGCATATCATGAAAAAATATGGAGTGACCCACAAGGTTGCAACTCCATACCATCCTCAAACAAGTGGTCAAGTTGAAGTCTCTAATCGAAAGATTAAACGTATCTTAAAGAAAACAGTTAATCCAAATAGGAAAGACTGGTCTCTTCGTCTGAACGATGCACTATGGCCATACATAACCGCTTTTAAAACACCTATAGGGATGTCCCCCCTATAGGCTTGTCTTTGGAAAACCTTATCATTTGCCAGTTGAACTAGAGCATTGTTCCCTATGGGTAATAAAAACCCTTAATTATAATCTCAATGCGGCAGGTGAAAAGCGTAAACTGCAAATAAACGAGCTTGAAAAGATTCGAAATGATGCTTATGATCTAAAGATTATAAAACCAACATGAAAAGGATTCATGACAATCATATTTTACAAAAACATTTCGAAGTTGGTCAAAAAGTTTTGCTTTAGAACTTTAGATTGCATTTGTTTCTAGGAAAACTAAACACTCGATGGACTGGTCCTTTTAATATAACTGAAGTCACCCCTTATGGGACTATTACTTTAAAGAACCATAAGGACAATAATACCATTAAAGTCAATGGTCAGCACCTCAAGCATTTTCATGAGTTACGTTTTACTGATGTTGAAAAAATCTTTCTCCAAGATCCCATCTACGAGGATTGAATCCTCAATTCTGATGTATTCCTTTCCCATTCCATTCCATCTTTTGATTTAAGGGGATACATAAATAAGGTAACCGGACCTCTCCACTTGGATGGTGTGGTTGTAAGTGCCGGAGCCTTAGTCCATAGTATATCTAGCATATTCTTTGTAAAATACTTTTTACTCATCGTTGGAGTAAGTGTGAACCTGTAGAGCGAGTATACAATTTTTCTTTTCTTCATTTTACACTTATTTTTCAAAAATGTTTGATTTCTTTGTGCTATTAATGATAGATTCTAGATACATCAATAGTTAAGTGATTTTTTTTCAAAACGGGCAATGGATTTTGCACAGACTAGCCCCTAGAACTACGCAATCTAGGGGATGTTTGAGATCAACTTTGCTTACTAAGAGTCGCATATATCATCGAGCTATTCGCCCGGGCCAGGACATTCCATGTCTTGCGCAGTAAATCCCCCAACTCGCGTAGCTGAAGCTCTGTCTGTCTAGATTGGGTTCACCACAGAGTCGACACGAAAGTTGCCTAAGAATATCTGTTATGAATTGTTTTAAAGTAGTAACATCTAGACTCACAGCTGTTGAGTACAAGTTTCTTAAAATATCTCTCCATAGTTTTCAAAACCAGAAGATATAAAAAATGAAAGTTATACGTCCGAAATAACCAAAATGATACTGGGTTAACGTATAATTTTATCTTCTTGGAAAAACCTCTATATGGATAGAGATATTTTTGAATGAGAAAACAAACCCAAAAAAAAAAACGAGGCGTCTCCAAACAAGAATTAAACAAATAGAGTAATCTAAAGTGATACTATTCTCTGTTTAATTCTATCTTTTTGCCTCCACCTCTCTATTTTGTCTCGAGAATCTGATGTTAAAAGACTAAAAAATTTCCAAAAATTTCAAAAATTTCCTTTCTCAAAAATCTTTCCCCTCTCGTTTAAATTTTTTTCCCTTATAATCTCTCTCGTTTCTAAAAAACTTTTCAAAAATGTTTTCTGTAGTAAACAAAAACCCTCCACCTAGCAAGACTAGATGGACCAGTTTCAATAATCGTGTGCAAGCACTTCCTAGATAACTGCAGCTTAAGATATGGACACATATACCAAAAATCATTCCTGGTTTAGGTAAGAGTTCATATGCACGTAAGAAACGAGCTAAGAGAGAAGGCTGGTGCTTGAATTATCAAACATCAATTTGCCCCGGTCTTCAACCTCATAACAATTCAGTTTTTACGGTTTTTATGTGCGAGCCACCTGCTCATCGAGCACAACTGAGGAGAGTAATCCAGCCATCTGGTTGGGATTAACTCAAGTTTTCAAAACTTCCAAGTCTTGGGGATCTGACTTTAAACGACCCACATTTTTAAAAATTCTGCCAACTTATTCAAAACCCAAAAAAATTAATTAAAATTTTCTTTCTATTATATGTACATATTTTCCTACAGTCCCTGTACAGTTTTTTCTATTATATGTTTCTTATCTACTATTGGATGTGAGTGTATCATATATTGTTACGTTGCATTTTTGAGGCTGATCGTTTTGGTACCTCACCGGTCAAGATCGGACGAGTAACGAAGCTTGGATCGGCTCTGGAAGTTGGCAACACACTAAAGACAATATCAGAATTTCTTGATTTCATTTGGGGTTGGGCCAAAATTTTAATTTCTTAAAAGAGGCACGTGCCATCAAACCCTTAACCCCACGCGGATCGCCCCTTCTTTTCTTTTCCATCCTAAAATTTCCCAACCCTAGCCGCCCCACTTAGCTCGCTCCCGCCCCTACTCTACTAGCGGTCGCGACCTTACCCCAACACACCACCATTCAATTTTTTCACAGCCTTCCCCAAATTCAACCCCCATTCCAACTCAAAACCCCAATTTTTCAAATCCCTACTCTAAGTGGCTCGAGTTCTCAAAATCGTGCCGGAGCAAAATTTTCAAGACCTCTTCTATTCTGATATGTTTGAAGTGCACTTCAGGGCTGAGATCAGAAGAAGAGGATGGGAACCCTTGGTTTTGTTGGAAGATGCGGTATATTCTCCCTATCTTACTCTTTTATTTTATAATTGCATGATTAGGGGGGAGGATGGCCACATTATGGTTGTTAAGGATGGCCACTCTCTGGAGCTCACCAAGGAGGTGGTGAGTGGTGTTCTTGGGATTTCTCTGGAAGCCTATGTTCAAATGGAACAATCCTCAGATGGAAAGACCGTTGACGTGATGATAATAAAGATGCTTCTTGAGGGGGTTAAAAACCCCAAGTCTCACTGCGCTTATCAGAGTTCGCTACGAAAGAACCAACTAGCAGTATCTCAGTGGACAACATACAAGTTGCTAGGCTCGGCCAAGCCTTCAGATATAGATAAGGCGATGCTTTATATTTTATGGATTCTTCAAGAGCAGAAGAATAGCTTTTGCATCGTCTCCTTTATCTTCGAGCAACTCTGCAAACCGAAGAAGACGTCTGCCCCTCTACCAGTGCTAGTCACCAAGATCATGCAGCACTGGGGGTTCCAAGCACTAGACGCCCTAGTGGAGGTAAATGATGCTACCACAGGTCCTATCTATGCCCACTGCGTCTAGAAGGCATGGCTTCCACCTGAAGCTATAGCTGCTGAGCAAGCACACCCGACTGAGAAGGTGGATTACTTCGCTGAAGATGCCACTCGACAGTTCACTTAGCCCATGGATAGAATTCACTTCATCCATGGAGGACAGAGGATTTTGCACTCATATCTCCACCAACTCAGGGAAACTCAGGGTAATATCATAGCAAAACAGCGGAACATCAGAGTGGAACAACATAACCTTAGAGAGGAGCAGCGGACCTTCGAGCAGGAGCAGTGATGTTTTCAGCACAGTGTCACTAGAACACTGCAGAGAATCAGAGGCGTGCTCCCGTGTAGTGATAGACATGCCAGGCCTCGACGTCAGCAAGGAGAAAAATCTTCTAGATGTCGAGACGAGTCACGCACGGATTATGACTAGGATTTCTAGTGTCCGTATAGTTGGATCTATTTATTTTTATATTTCTTTTTCACGTGTATGATGTAGTATAAGTTTAATTTTATGTTTAATTTATCTGCTTGTTTTATTTTTTTTTTCTTGTGGAATTTGGTTTATGAGTAGAAGGTAAAACATATACATTATCCCAAAATTTTCCATTTTTGCTTTCATGCATTTTTTCAAAAATATAAAAACCTAAAAAGATTTTATAGTAGATATCCATAGTATAATAAACCATGTATTTCTCGTTCTATATCAAAAAACCCACACCCCAAACTTATTTGGGGGTGACGTATTTTCATCATGAAGAATAGAATACAGGTGTATCGCCATTTTTGCTCATGTTTCTATCGTAATTTTTTTTCTTATATCTTCATACTTTAAGGACAAGCATAGTTATATCATAGAGTTGGTATAGTAACATTTTGCAAAAACTAGGCATTTTCTATATAGTATATATAGTATATTATATTTCTTCCTTTCCAAATTTTTTTTCGAAAAAGACCAAAAATATTTTTCCATTTAGTATTAAAAGTCTTGTTTCCATTTTCTATGATGAATAAAAAGTTTAGAAGTCTCATTATAGCAATAGAGTAAGGATTTGTTCTTTGTACTTAGAGTAATATACGTACAATAGTTTCTGCATCTTTCCATGAATGACATGCATTAGCATTTGTGTGTATATAGCAGTGAGTTTCGAAGCCAAGGTTAGAACAATTAAGTTCCATATCCTATGAGAATCTAGCCAAAAGCCTCATCTGAATGATTATTGAGTGATGACACAAAGAATGTCCGGATAGAAAGACCACGTCCACTTGCTTGATCACTACGCCATATCCTATGAGGGAATTTAGGCCCTTTTTGGATCGAGAGAGCCAAATAAACGTTAAAAACCCCAAAAAGATAGTTTTCCTCTAATTATCCCTCTTGAGCCTTTACCCTTTCTAAAAGCCTTTTTATTCTTCACCAAAAATTTCTAACCCGTCACAACACACAATAAAAAACTTACCCAGTTGATGAGTTGAGAACTGGATGGATATCAGAAAAAGAGAATAGAAGATCTTGTTAAAAAACAGAACAATTATTTGCTTCAAAAAGAAAATAAAAGAAAGAGAAGAAAAGAAATACCCATCAAACACCAAAACTTCAAAAAAATCAAAGGATTCAAAACAATCGAATCTCCCAAAAGTTCAAATTCAAAAGGAGACGATATCAGAAACAAAAAGAATCATAAGCAAAGTTAGAACTCCTAAAATTCAAAATCATATAGACTCACAAAGCCAAATGGCTAAAAGAATATAATACAATTCGGAAGCAAAAGAACAAAATGAGGTTCTTCTCTGGTTACAATTCCAGTTTCTCATCTTATCAAATTTTGTTTTTCCCTTCTGTAAAGTCCTGAATTATTATTAAGGGTATTTTTGTAAATTTCATATCAAATCCAGGGTTGTTATGTAATTTGGTCGTCGGGTTTATATTTCAAAGGTACGTAACTTACCGAAACTTGACTCCGACTCATAAGTCACGTTAGGTAAGCGACCATAGGCAAAAATTTGACCAAAAATGGCGGTTACCGGTTTTCTGCGCGTCGAAGCTGGCGCGAGTTAACAGCTTACACGCATGAGTGAGTTATTGTCATAACCTGCGGTGAGATAAAATATAGAAGATTAAATTTAGCAGGATGGGCCGAAAAATAATCAAGACGCTAAGTCGAATTAGTGGGGGGTTAGAGTTAATTAGGACGTTAAGTCTAATTAGGATATATTGGGCTTGGGCCTAAATATATCGCGGCCCAAATAGAAGAAACGAAAATCGCGAAACCAAAGAAATCGCACCTAACTCCTTCTTCCCCAATTCGCACTTTCAAAACCCTAGGAGAGAGAGAGACCTAATCCTCTCAATTTCCATCGATTCTACCACAATCCTTCACACTCCAACCTAGAAACACTACACTAAAGTAATCTATTGGAAATTCGAGCGTAACCAAGCGAAACCGAAGTGGAATCGCGGCGACAGTGAGTGAATTCCTCTCCCAATCAATTCAAACCCACGAATTCGAACAACCACTCACTAACAACAGTGAATTCAAGTGTGGAGACTCACAAAAATTCGGATTTTGCCGTAACACCGCGGAAGGTGAGTTTTATTTTCGTTTCAAATAATTATTTAGATTCGAATTCAATAGCTTGAGGTTGTATTTGATGAGAGATATTGAATGGGGGCTGTATAATTCGACAGTAGCTATTTGGAGAGGAATGGCTTAACGAAATCAGCCGAAAATCCTTGGAGTGCGTCGTGTTTCAGTGAAAGGTTAGTGAATTTCGCTTAAAGTAAATCATTTGAACTCGATTTTTATGTAGTTGGTTGTATTGAGGAAGTATAACTGAAATGGGATGGGTTTAATATCGGCAGTAGCTCGGTTTGGAGAAGGAGAGCTGCGATTTTGGTGGAGCAAATGAGCTAGGAACGATTTTTATTGCTGACTTGGTAAGAATTTGGTTATTCATTACAATTTCAATGAATTTATGTCGATTTATAACTCAGATAAGAGTTGATTGAGTAGTGATCGAGGGATAAGAACACCCACCGATTTTATTAATAGAATTAATGTTAATTGAGAGGTGTAGAATGGGTTGTAGTTAAAAATTTGGAATTTGAATTGAGACGTGATAGGATTGACGTTGATATGAGGGCACTGCCATGGCGAAATAACCAGAGACCGTCAGAGTAACAAGCGTCTGCCGAAAAGGGCTCAGTAGCTCTGTTGACAGTAGTTATAGGAAAAAAAAAATACCCGAACCCCAATTCTTAACGTTGAGATTTCTTCTCGGCTTATACTAAGTTAAGAATTCCTCGTTGTTCGATCAATTCTAACAACCGACGTATATGTATATGCTGTATAGGATTGAATTCGAGTTGATTCGGTTAAGTGATAAGAGCTCAAAACTGTAGTTTTAACCCCTTAATAATCATACTGTTAGACCAATTATGTGAATAATAAGTAAGAGTTAATACTGATTACGTGTTTTTATGCATTTCAGGCTTCAACGTCCATTATGTGCAGAAATGTGCCACATTAGCGAGATAAAGGAGCAAAAGCCATCAGAACTTCGAATGCCATATCTTTGGACTCTCGGACCACCGAATTGGGCCTACCTTATGTCAAAATGACCGGCTCGAAAGAGCTTTGCAATGGTCCAAGCCTTGACCCAATCAGAGGAGCAGAAGTGGACAAAAAGTCTGTGGAAGCCAACTGCAGCTGAAGAGGCCTTTTGATTGAAGAATTGGGTTTTGGGCCCGATTCTCGCCCAAACCATGGCTCCAAGCCCATGCACGAATTTTGGATCTGGATGTATAAAACAAAAGCTTAGCTCTTTGTTAATGGTAGCTAGTTAGACCTAAATTAATATATAGAATTCTAGATCTAGTTTTATTAATTAAATTAAGTTTTAGTTCCATTTAAATTCTTGTTTTAGATTAAATCTCTGAATCATTGTTCTTGATTGATTAGATAAATAAAGTAGTATTTTTATCAAGTTTGAATTTTGTCATTTCCAAAGATAGATCTAATCTCAATTCTTGTTCCTATTTCATTCCAGCCATTAAGTTAGATTCATTATTGTTCAAATTAAGTAAATCTAAATTTCTTACATTATGTTTAGTTTAGATTCAATGGGAAATGTTAGATTGATGATTCAAGGCTAAACCTCCATTAGAGGGGTTGATGAAGCCTTGATGAAAACTTAGTCGTTTAGTATAGAAACGTTTTAGCATCTATTCCACTCTAGAAGGTCGTGGTTTAAGCCATGAGAATGGGTGGCGACCTCACATGCTAGTTAGTACTTGGTAGAAATGCCATGAACACTAGGGATTAGACTCGGAATTCTTGCCGTGAAAACGTAAGAATCGAGATACCACAATCTGTACTAGGTGATTAAGTTGGATTCGAGGTGGATTCAATTCTCCTCTAATTCCTTTATCTAGAGTCAAACAATAGTATTTCCATAGCATTTGTAGTTAATTTCTAGTAATCATCTTAATTAAGTATCGTAGTATAATATTTCGTAAAGCTCTCATTGACTTAAGAGCGACTAGTTAGACTTAGAAAACAATCCATGCTAGGGAACTAGGAGTGGAACGAACTTCGTACTCCATTTAGTGCAATTCGCATTGAGAGTAGAAGCTTTGACAATCAACACGTAAAAGTCAAGTTCTAGTTTACTTACGTTGTGAATCCATAGTTCATTTCGTAGGTAGACTAGTCATTTTATGATTATCAAATGGCGCCGCTGCCATCTTAGTTACACTTTAGCATTGTTTTCATAGTAGAAGTAGTCAATTTTAAGTCCCATTAAACCCACCCACCCTTGTTTGTTTCATACTGTGGTTGCCCATTTCAGCGTGACAAATTCCGCGAAAAAATACACGGAGCGCGCCCGCGCCCAAGGAGAGCGCGACCCGCGCTAAGTTACTGGAATCTTGTTTACCCCCGAAGCGCCGCTTCATACAAAAGCGACCAGCCAAACATGGAACTCGACTTCTTAATCGACCGCCCCATTTGGGAGCGACCGACCCCTAAAAACATCAGAACTGAAAATTACTTCGGGCCGAAGGCTTCTATGCGACGCCGCCCGCCAAAGGTTAAAATTTCCGGATTTCCACATTTTTTATTCAAACTTTGATCTTTCATATTTTTCAGTGTTCTAATCTCTTATATACACTTGAACACGCTGCATTACACAAGACGCTATTCATAAGCGAAGCAAGGACGCTTATCGTATTCCTTTCTTCCATACCTCGCGATTTCGGTTAGAGATTTTCTACTAGTATATCGTAATTGTTTGGAGTGTTGCATGTTTAGTAAAGCTCAACTTAGTCTTGCATGAGATTAAGGTCCGGGTCGAACAAAAAACAACAAAACGAATTACACGGCAACAAACAAGTCTATCTAGTACACAACCCACGCACACCTCTAGCTACTATCACACACACCATACCTGACATAATGGCTGAAGAAAGAGAGACTCCTCTCTCCGACTTTTACAAAGCCTTGAGCGATAGCCCTAAATCGTGCATCGTTCTAGCAGACCCAGTGGGGGATTTTCGAATCCCCCCAAACATATTTAATTTGTTACCCGTCTTTCATGGGTTAGACCATGAAAAACCTTATCAGCACATGCGTAGGATTGAACAAGTCCTTACGACATTCCACCATCCTACGGTTGGTGCGGAGCAAATTAAACTGAGGGTATTCCCTTTCACCCTATCCGATAAGGCGACGTCTTGGTTAACTGCCCAAGCGCCTAATTCTGTGGACTCGTGGGCTAAACTTGTTCAGCTGTTTATGGAACATTTTTACCCACCCCTAAAGACGGATGAAATGCTTTCCAAGATTCATTTTTCCGGCGTAACCCTCATGAATCATTTTTCGAGGCATGGAATCGCTTTCACCGATCTCCTTATATAGAGTGTCCACACCATAACCTAGCAAAAGACACGTTAGTTCGCCTTTTTCAAAGGACTTCAACATCACCATAAAGAAGTCCTTGACATAATGAATGGGGGTAGTTTCTAAGTAAAGGAGCCTCTGAGGCTTACAAATTTTAGAAGACCAAACTAAACGGAATAATAATGGGGGAGTGATGATACCCCTCCGCTAGTTAGTTCTTCTTCAACGATCCAAGGTCGCCCGGTATGTTTGAGAATAAAACCGATCCGAACTTAAAAATTTACTCGAATCTCTAACTAAAAAGTAGAGGCTATTTCGTTCAACAAAAGCCTATCCCCGTCATGAATGTAAACTCCAACCCATGTAATTTCTGTTTGAGTCCGAGCACCCGACAATTATTGTCCTCTAGCTTATGAACAACAACCACCGAGCAAGATAATGTTTACTCTATTAATAACTATCCTATTCCTAACGCCTTTGAGACAACATCCCAACTTGGGTTGGAGAAATAATCAACAAGTAACACCTCCGTGGTACAATAATCAAAACGTTAGGCAAACAAACAATTATAACCAAGCTCCACTTAGGCAAGGACAAGGACAAAGTCAAGGGAATTATAATAATTATAACAACCAAGCTTAAACCACGACAAGGTCAAGCACAAGGTCAGAATAATTATAATAATTATAATACCAATAGAGGTATATCGTTAGGTTAATAATACTAACTATCACAACCCACCCATAAATAATCAACGAGAGATAGTTCCAGTAGCACCACCCGTGACTACTACACCTACACAACCGGATCGTATCGACGCCTTTATACAGGTTACCCAACAACTTTTCCAAACAATGACTCAATCAAACCAACAGATCTTACAATCCATAAATCGGGGCATACAACAGTTAGCCCAAGAGAAAGCTCCAACCAAAAGGCGTGTTTCCAGGTCAAGCGATACCAAACCATAAAACAAGCAAAACACGACCTTTGAGGTAAACGGTAATTCTAGTACGGAAACTACAATCGTAGGTGACCTAAATGCCATCACCACTCTCCGTTCGGAAGAGTGGTTGATAACAAAGTAACTCGCCTATAGTTACCCCATCAAGATCTCCTACACCGGATATCGAACTAGATACCGCGAATAGAAATCGAGGAGCCTACCACGGTAGAGGTACCGGTTAAATCACAACCAAAGAAACCGAAAAGCCAAGGTTACACGCCAAGTAGAGCCCATATGCGAAATATAGAGCTTTAAACCACCGTTCCCTCAAAAATTAGCCATGCTAACTAGGGATACAAACTTTGAGGAAATTAGGAACGTTTTCAAGAATCTAACGATAAACCTCCTTTTTCAAGCTATTAAAAGCTTCCTAACCACGCTTAAGTTTCTTAAAGAGTCATGGCACTACTAGGCGTAAGACTAACATACCCAAAGACGCCTTTTTAACTGAGCGGTTCCCAACTTTATCCAAAAATAATGGAATTGTTAAGTACAAGGACCCCCGGTCGCCCCATCTTGTCAAATGCACCTTAGGAGATTCCTACACGACGACCGCTTTATTAGACACGGGGCGAAGTGTTAACTTACTCCCCAGATTACTTGTATAAACAAATAGGTCTACAGAAATGCAACCTACAAAAATAACGTTGCAATTAGCGGACAAGTCAATTAAGTATCCTAAAGGTGTAGGAAAACGTGCTTGTTAAGGTTCGTGGATTTCTACTATCCCGCTGATTTTGTTATCCTCGATACGTAAGTTGCTAATGACTCAGCACCGATCATCTTAGGGCGCCCTTCTTGGCAACCGCCAATGCGCTTTATAAATTGTCGCGATGGAAAGATGTCCTTATCTTTTGGCCATCTTTCCGTCGAGGTAAATGTTTTAAAATGATGAAACAGTTACCGTGATTCGCTTCTATAGATGGGGAGGTTAGCATGATCGAGTTTAGCTCAAGATTATTTTAACAACACGTTTCGAAAACAATATGTACAAATTCCTTTCTTTTGGAACTTCGATTTTGTGAATGACTCATACTTAGAGGAGGTCAACACCATCCCGAATCCACACCAATTGTAGACCCGTCGGTTGCTCCATATATCTTGAGTATGAAGACTTGCTACCTAAGCAGGTTTTCATTACGCTAAAGATAAGGACACTTATGCAACATCAACGGACATTCTCATCCCACACCCGCTTAAACCTCTTCCCCGGAGTTAAAATATATTCAACTTGATCCGGATGGTAGTCACCCGATAATTATATCTTCTCTGTTAACTAAAGATGAAGAGACATCTTTAATAAGGGTGATTAGGGAACATCGGTCCGCGATTGGTTGGTCCTTAGTGACATTAAGGGCATTGACCCTAATATGCGCACTCATCGTGATCCATTTGGAGGATAACGCGAAGACTTCTCGCGAACCTCGGTCGCTTGAACCCCGCCATGAAAGAGGTGGTTAGGGAAGAAGTCCTGCGATTACTCGATCGCGGGTATTATATACCCAATCTCCGATAGCGAATGGGTAAGTCCCATTCATGTAGTTCCTAAGAAATCGGGGAATTACCATGGTATGCGTAACGGGGAAGGGTGACTATGTTGTCACTCAAGGTCCTATGAAATGGAGAATCAGATTGATTACGACGTTTAAATGCTATGACACCTAACGGATCACTTTCCCTTACCATTTATAGATCGGATGCTAGAACGCCTAGCGGGTCATGCCTTTTATTGTTTCTGGATGGCTACTCGGCTATTTTCAGATTATTATTGATATTGATGACCAAGAAAAAGACAACCTTCACATGTCCCTTCGGAACATATGCCTATAAACGAATGCCTTTTGGCCTTTGTAATGCTCCTGGTACCTTCCAGCGGTGTATGCTTCATATATTTAGTGACATGGTAGAGCGCTTTATGGAAGTTTTCATGGATGATTTTTCTATCTATGGAGACTCCTTCACGATCGTTTTGTCTAACCCGTCTAAGGTTTTGACATGGTGTGAAGAAAAGAGCCTCGTTTTAAATTGGGAAAAGTGTCATTTCATGGTCAAAAAGGGCATAGTACTAGGTCATATTGTATCTAGTGATGGCATCGAAGTAGATAAAGCCAAACTAGATAAGATAGCTTAATTCTACCTAAACCACGGATTGTCAGGTGAGATTAGAGCCTTTCTAGGCCATGCGAGGTTTTATAGGCGGTTCATTAAAGATTTTTCGAAAATAGCTAGGCCTTTAACTAACTTGCTTTTGAAGGATGCAATCTTTGATTTTAATTTTAATCAGAACAGGCTTTTGAAACCTTAAAAGCACCTAACCATCGCACCTATTATACAGCCTCCTGATTGGTCTAAACCTTTTGAACTCATGTGTGATGCTAGTGACTATGCAGTTGGTGCTGTCTTGGGACAGAAAATAGATAATAAGTCCACGGTTATTTATTATGCTAGTAAAACATTAAACGACGCTCAACGGAATTATACAACTACTGAAAAAGAATTCTTAGCTGTCATTTATGCTTTAGATAAGTTTCATCCTTATTTGGTTGGTTCTAAAACTTTAGTTTACACGGACCATGCAGCCCTTAGGTACCTTCTTGCAAAGAAGGATGCTAAGCAGAGATTAATCCGATGGATTCTTCTCCTGCAAGAATTCACATTAGAAATAAAGGACAAAAGAGGGGTCGAAAACGTAGTTGCCGACCACTTATCTAGACTTACAAATGACGATAGTAGTGATTCTTGAGTCCATCTGGGACTCTTTTCCCCGATGAGCATCAGATGCTATTTTTCATCACCATGGTATGCGGACATCGTAAATTATTTAGCGGCTGATGTTATGCCTTATAATTGGTCAAGAAATGAACGTAAGAAGTTCTTGGCCGAGTCAAGTTATACTCTTTGGGATGAGCCCTACCTTTTAAGTATTATGCGGATCAGATTATTCGTCGTTGCATTCCCCAGTGGGAATATAATGAAGTTCTATCGTTCTGCCATGACAAAGAGTGTGGTGGCCACTTTAGTGGAATGAAAACAGTCGCTAAAGTTCTTCAATGTGGATTTTATTGGCCTACCCTTTTTAAGGATGCCCAAGTGCATTGCAAAGCGTGGTATTTGCCAACAACTTGGGAGAATCACGAAGCGTAATATGATGCCTTTAAATCCAATCTTAATAGTAGAAATTTTTGATGTTTGGGGTATTGATTTCATGGGGCCTTTCCCTGTTTCCCACGGTTATATTTATATTCTAGTTGCCGTGGACTATGTGTCTAAATGGATAGAGGCCCTAGCTTGCCGTAGCAATGACCATAAGACCGTTGTATTTTTATTAAAGAATATATTTTACGTCGGTTTGGCATTCCTAAAGCCATCATTAGTGATGGTGGAACACATTTTGCAAATGAGTTGTTGCATCCCTAGTTAAAAAGCACGGAGTTACACACAAAATAGCAACTCCTTATCATCCACAAACTAGCGGACAAGTAGAAGTTTCTAATAGGGAAATCAAAAAGATTTTAGAAACAACAAGAAACCCCGATAGGAAAGATCTGGTCGGCGTCTATCGGATGCCTTATGGGCATATAGAACTGCTTTCAAAACTCCTATAGGTATGTCTCCCTTTAGACTTGTATTTGGGAAACCATGTCATTTGCCCGTTGAATTAGAGCACCGTGCTCGTGGGCTATAAAAGCCTTAACTTCAATATTGATGAGGCGGGCGCCAAACCATGAAGTTACAATTAAATGAGCTTGAAGAAATCCGTGGCGATTCTTACGATCTCATGTGAAGGATTATAAAGCCAACATGAAACGTGTTCATGATAAGCATATCTTGGCGTGAAAGAGTTTGTGGTCGGACAAAAAGGTTTTGCTTTACAACTCCCGCCTACATATTTTCCGTGGAAACTAAAACCCGTTGGTGCGGTCCTTTTTCGTTTCTTGAAGTCACCCCTTACGGGGCAATTACCTTGGTAAATCCCAAGGACAATGATACCTTTCAAGTTAATGGTCAACGGTTAAAACATTTTCACGAACTTTTGTCCCCCGATGTGGAGGAAGTCCTTTTACAGGACCTCGTCTATGAGGATCGACCTTGTCATTTGGTGTACTTACTTTCATTTCCATATACCGATAAGTACACCATTCAGGTAACCGGCCCTCCCTATGGAGTGTGTGGCTGTAAGTACCGGATCCTAAGTCCACAGTTCACATAATTCACGTTTTTCCACTTTCGCGATGTTTTTCGATTGTTGAGTCATGTTCCTCTATGGAGTGAATTATGTATTTATTGTTTTTCGTGTTTCTCATAATAAACAAATAAAATAAATTAAAATTCTTAAAAATCATAGACATAGCAATCCAACAAGTCTTGGGAATCGACTTTAAATCGACAGCGTTGTAAACAAATTTTGTGTTTAAAAATTTGTTTGGGGGTGGGAAATCAGTCTTTCCATCCGGATTGCTCGAACTATCTAGTTGTGTTGTTTAGGTCCATTAGTATAGTTCATTGGGGTTGACGTCATCTAATTTAGTGTTCATTAGTTCAAGATAACTTACGTCATGCACGCGCATTACGAGGCGTTTTGCACTATCTTATTACTCACCCCCCGGTCGAATAGAGTAGTTTATGGATCATTGGATTGGAAATTCTCTCCTGATCATTTCCATATCTCATTCGAAAAGAATCGGACCGATAACGGCGGAAATCTAGTTTGAAATTGCGCTTAAAAATCGGCGAAAAGTCGAAATATACGAATGGGCTTGGGCCAACTCAAGGCTCTGACAAACAATGGCTACCACTTTCCAAAAAACAAATCGCGACCTTCATCTTTCCGGCCGCTTGACACAAATTACAAATCCAAACCCTATCAACCAAAATAAAAAATATATATATAATAAAAATAGAATACATCACAATAAGAAGACCACCCGCCCATTGTGAAACACCAATCTTCCACACAATCCTACCGTTTTCACCAAGAAACCACCCACCAATTCGAAGTTTTGAACCTGCGCCCGAACCTACCATAACCACCACTGTTGGTTTAGTTAGTTTTCATCAAACTCGAATCCACCACCATCTACAAACCCCAAATCAGTTCAAACTTCAATGGCGCTTACGACGTAGAATTCTCGGCGAAAACGCGCGTTTCGCCGAAGCGATTTCAGCGCCATTTTATGACGCGGAGATGTTTAAGAGAAATTGAACGGACTGTGGTATTCGATGAGGATTTCTATCACTATGATTTGGTAGAACAGTTTTATAAGAAACGAGAAGTGGAGGGAAATAGGATTTTCATTAGGATAGCAGAACGCGGAGGAAGTTTACGAGACGGTTGTTGGTGAGCTATTAGGAATCATACCAGAACCAACCTAGATCGACCATTCGGGAACCCAAGATATCTGCAGTTCCTGTTTTGATGAAAGATACGGTCATAGAGGGTGAATACAATACGATATCTCATTCGCGTTAGCGGGACGACCACGAACCAATCAATCGGGTCAGAAGCTCGGTGGATTGGTAAGAACGCCCTCGGGAAAGACAAAGTCGGCGACATCGGGACTCGATTAATCGCGACGTTTCTCCGGATTTTGCAAACGAAGGAGTATAATTTCTGCATCCTTGATTTAATTTTGAATGTGATTAGAGGAGTGGAAAAGAGCCTGGTGCCTCTTCCCGTATTGATCACTAAGATTATGCTCTCATTTAGAGTCGTCGCTAGATCTCCTCCTATTAATATCAAATTGCCTTCTAATGCAAGTATTTATAAGGAATGCATCCAAAAGACTTGGCCGTTGTCTGCAGAAAAGGAAGTTGAGTCGGATAATGTAGGGGAAGATATGACATGGTTGGTTGAGGATAATTTTGATAGTCATACTTCTAATTTAGAACGAATGATAATGCTGCAAACTGGTTTGCGATGCAGTTATCGTATCTGTGAAGATATACGACATAGACAAATTGTAATTCGAAATAAGCAAACGAACTTTCAGACGAGAGTTGAAATGCTCGAAAGGGGTCAGGAAGATATCTTGTCTGACTTGGAGGTTATCCACAAGAATCACCAAGCCCAGTATGCAGTACTCAAGACTGAGATAGAAGCACAGCGCTTGTTCAGGATAGAGATTCTACGACGCATGCCACTCGTGGATGAGTCTGTCTCAGCTGAGTCTGAGAGGCATGAGCGTCGTCGCCGCAGGCCAGATGGCTCAAGCCATTCGTCACCACAGAGCCGATCTCCATCTCGGGGACCATCTTCTTCACTGCGCCTAGGTGTTCACCATCGGTCAGGTCCTGTTATCTTATCGTTTTATTGTTTAGTTAGTGGAATTTTATTTGGTAGTTAGATTTAAATATTAAGTTGTTTGTTTTAGATTGCTTGGATTTCATATTATTTTAATATAATTTATTTGATCATCTTTCGTAAGGTTGTCTTGGAGTAAAAGTTGAAAATAGTGGTAGCATGATATGTAGGAGAGTTTAGATACCGGGGTTGTTAGGAAATCAAAACTATGGTTAGTTTCGGTTTGGGTTTGGCAGTTTTTTCTATTTCGGAAATTGCCTTAAAACAATTTGGCAATTTGCCGATTCGTTTTGGAAACCCGTAACCTATTTAAACTTCCATCATACTACACTCACAACCCACACTACACACCAAAATCATCTTTCACTTTTCACTCCAACCTTTTTCCTTGTTTTTCTTAGAAACTCACTTTTCGCAGACTTCCATTTACCTCTGGCGCGGCAAGCAGAGCGACTTCGCCCTATTATATCTTGTAAATCGAAAAATCCCTAGCCAGCGCTTAAGTAAGCGACCAGCTCAAACACCGTAATTTCAAAACCAAAAGCGAGCGGCCATATCTGGCAGCGCCGCCTTCTCCAATAATCACGAAATTTTCGATTTTCGAGGTTCTTCCAGGTTTTCGCAGCTATTCTACAAGTAGTGTTGAGATGACACCACCTATAGTGATTCCTGAACAGTCTTTTGAAGACTTGATGGGAACCTATACCTATGGAGCATCGTTCCGCGAGCGGATCGTGCAATTAGGATGGCGGCATCTTCTGGTGAGTGATGACGATTCTTTTTCACCTAAGCTAACTGAATTCTTCTATAATAATATTACTTTTTTTTGTACCCAAGAAGGAGAACAAAAATTTTCCCTTACTATTGATGGTACGACTATGGAATTCAATAAACACTTGATAGCTTTGGTTTCGGGATTGCCATTACCTGACCCTATGCACACGTGGGGATATATGACAGATAACTCATACCTATATGAATATGCCTATTTCCATGAGTATTATGGGGGAGGGGTATTTCGTATCATGAACCAAGACCAATATAACATCGCATACGAGTAGCCTATCACTGAATGTAGGCACAACCATGTTATTCATCATGATGAACATTCTAGGAACGGCGGTTTATACGCCAATAATACCGCCGGTGACGCGTTTTCCTTGCTTTTAGCCGAGGGACGTCGTAGGTATGACATTCCCGAAGTTTTAGTTGCTACTCTGAAGGCGAGCCCATACCTTGAGGCATAAGTACCTTCTTATTATGTCTTTGGTTTGCCGCCTTATGGCGCTTGCCTACCCGATTCGTACCGCGATTATTACAGATTGGGAAAAGGTCGAAATCATGAGACCCACCAATCGTGTGGTAAGATCATTCTCGAGCCATGACTTGGCCGGGATGGCAGGTGCAACCACATTTGGTTGCCCCTTACACCCCATCAGACCAAATAACACTAGAGAGGTTAGCACTAGTTGATGATACACGACGGAAGGCGTGGCAAGTTGTTATGGCATGGCGGGGATGCGAAAAGAACCTCATATAGAAGAGGAGGATGACGAGTAGATGCTGGGGTGCAGGTAAGTTTTAGTTAAGTTAGTGTCTGCTTATGTCACAAGCAATTTAATTCTGTTAACCCCATAATGGGTGGAACTCTTATAGAGTTGCGTCAGTATTTTTATTACTATATTTGTATGTTTTAACTTTTGTTTTGCAGATGTTTCTGAATTTCACGCGTTTCAATGGTATTTTTCCTACCCTCTTTATTTAAATGCTTTGAGGACAAAGCATACTTTTTGTTTGGGGGCATAGAAACACGTGTAATTAAGACATCTGTTAGGATAGAGATATGTATAATGTGCACTTGTTTTCTAGTTAAAATTTCAAAAATTCAAAAATATAAATAAAAAGTATGCTATACACTTAGGAATATTGGTATTGTTTTCTTTCTCTATGCTCTTAACAATCTAGAAGTCTCACGTAGCTTTTGCATCAGAATAATAGTTAGGAACTTAGGTTAATATGTAGGTAATAATCTTTGCATCTATCCATAAATATATTACATGAGTATCTATGATTGTTTGTCAGTAAGTTTCTGAAATCTAGGCTAGAGTACTTATTCTACAAATCCTGTGAGAATATAGCCTAAAGCCTTATATGAGCGAAACATTTGAGAAATGACACAAGGGAGAAGTAAAATCCGGGATAGAGAAATCACACGTCCACTTGCTTGATCACTAAACCATATCCTAAGCGAGAATTTAGGCCCTCTTTGGATCGATATAGCCAGAAATTCAAACCTATGAATTATTTTCCGCTTAGCCCCTCTCGAGCCTTTCTTTAGCCTTCCATAAACCACAATTCCTTTACCTGTTATTAAAAACAAAAACAAAAAAAAAAAAAATAATAATAAATCAACCTACCCAATCTAGAATAAGTCCGAGAATAGAATGAGTGAAGAAAGAAGAAGAGAAAACACGTGTAAACAAAAGTTAGTTAAGTGCTTCAGAAAAATAAAGAAAAGAAGTTTCCATCCAAAGAAAAAAAAAAATATATATAAAGAAAAAAAAATAAAATAAAAACTCCAAAAAAAAAAATAGAATAAAAAAGGAGTCAAAAGCCAAAGAAAAAAAAAAAAAAAAAAATATGGCTAAGGATGGAAACAAAGTGTAGAAGCAAAAGTAAATAACAAGGTTTTCTCTAGTTACATAATATGAAGACTCTATTATCTCGGACTTGTCCTTTTTGAATATCCATTTCCTTCCTTCTTAAACCATCTCCTAATCCCCAAGAACACCTAATAAAGACCCTCTAGCTTAATTAGGAATAGGTTAGTGGGATAGTAAGTGGCTTGAGATGTGTTTGATCGACCCAGAACTTCCTTGTTGTCATTGAGATTGTAAGGTAAAAGTGTGCCCACTGCACATTGGAGTAGTAAACTTGAGTGGAAAAATCAGAGTGGTTTTGTCTTGACATTTATGTGAGGACCTACTTAAGGACGCTTATTCCGAGGTTTTTTGAAACGGACCGCTATTACATTTCATAGTATTACTCATTGTTATATGTTTATTTTAGATGATTGATTATTATGCATATATTAGCTTAGGGTTGATTTGGGTTATTCTTATGTATTTGCTAGTGAGATGTATAGATAGTTGAGACATGAATGAGAAAACAATAGTTTTATTTCTTAGTCGTTGTAGTATAGATGAAGTTTGTGAGTACCTTCACTGGAAAACTCTCACGAGGCTATAACTTCGTCCACTAGGGAATTCCTAGTGGTTTAAGGCCTTGTTGCATATGGTCAATGCAATCGCGACTCAATGAAAACGAGAGTAGTTAGAACTCCATTTTTGGTCACTTATTCTAATTTCTCATATTTGCTTGAGGACAAGCAAAATCTTTGTTTGGGGTGGTTTGATAAGAGCCCAAAACTGTAGTTTTAACCCCTTAATAATCATACTGTTAGACCAATTATGTGAATAATAAGTAAGAGTTAATACTGATTACGTGTTTTTATGCATTTCAGGCTTCAAAGTCCATTATGTGCAGAAATGTGCCACATTAGCGAGATAAAGGAGCAAAAGCCATCAGAACTTCCGAATGCCATATCTTTGGACTCAGACCTCGGAATTGGGCCTACCTTATGTCAAAACGACCGGCTCGGAAAGAGCTTTGCAATGGTCCAAGCCTTGACCCAATCAGAGGAGCATAAGTGGACGAAAAGTCTGTGGAAGCCAACTGCAGCTGAAGAGGCCTTTTTGGACTGAAAGAATTGGGTTTTGGGCCTGATTCTCTGGCCCAAACCATGGCTCCAAGCCCATGCACGAATTTTGGATCTGGATGTATAAAAACAAAAGCTTAGCTCTTTGTTAATGGTAGCTAGTTAGACCTAAATTAATATATAGAATTCTAGATATAGTTTTATTAATTAAATTAAGTTTTAGTTCCATTTAAATTCTTGTTTTAGATTAAATCTCTGAATCATTGTTCTTGATTGATTAGATAAATAAAGTAGTATTTTTATCAAGTTTGAATTTTGTCATTTCCAGTATAGATCTAATCTCAATTCTTGTTCCTATTTCATTCCAGCCATTAAGTTAGATTCATTATTGTTCAAATTAAGTAAATCTAAATTTCTTACATTATGTTTAGTTTAGATTCAATGGGAAATGTTAGATTGATGATTCAAGGCTAAACCTCCATTAGAGGGGTTGATGAAGCCTTGATGAAAACTTAGTCGTTTAGTATAGAAACGTTTTAGCATCTATTCCACTCTAGAAGGTGGGTGTTTAGCCATGAGAATGGGTGGGCGACCTCACATGCTAGTTAGTACTTGGTAGAAATGCCATGAACACTAGGGATTAGACTCGAATTCTTGCGCGGAAAACGTAAGAATCGAGATACCACAATCTGTACTAGGTGATTAAGTTGGATTCGAGGTGGATTCAATTCTCCTCTAATTCCTTTATCTAGAGTCAAACAATAGTATTTCCATAGCATTTGTAGTTAATTTCTAGTAATCATCTTAATTAAGTATCGTAGTATAATAATATTTAGTAAAAGCTCTCATTGACTTAAGAGCGACTAGTTAGACTTAGAAAACAATCCATGCTAGGGAACTAGGAGTGGAGCGAACCAGTACTCCATTTAGTGCAATTCGCATTGAGAGTAGAAGCTTTGACAATCAACACGTAAAAGTCAAGTTCTAGTTTACTTACGTTGTGAATCCATAGTTCATTTCGTAGGTAGACTAGTCATTTTATGATTATCATTAAGCGAGCTTGATTCGGTTAAGTGGGATTGAGGAGAACGGAGCTTGCTAAGGTAGGAACCTACATACTAATATATAGTTTGCTTATTTTCATGCATGATTTGAGTTGTTTAAAATGTTAAGAAATAGTTTGCGTATCAACCATGCATGTATATATGATATTCATGTTTTTGCATTGTAGTTTTCCTCGATATGAATTAAGTATATGGATAGCTTTCGCGTGAAATGGTTTTCTGTAAAATCGGGGGTAGCGAGGGATTGTTTTCTGGTTAAAAGTGAAAAACAGGTTTTGGGGAAAGGTTCGCGTCTCTTGTCTCAGCAAGGAGACAGAGAGATGGATTTTGTAATGCGGGTAAGGATTACCCGGTTGTTTGTAACTAGGTGCAAGGTTCTGGATTGGTCCCGGGATGGTCGTGTTATTTACGATGATTCACCGTTTGGGAATCATCGGTTGTTATTTACTATGACGGGCCCGTTTGGGAGTCATAGGTTGTTCTGCTCGATTTCGGGAAATCCAGGAACTCACACCTATATAATCAATAGTTTTAGAAGAAAAACTAGATATGTAACTAGAGTATTTGAAAATAATCGGTATCTGAGTATATATATATAGATATTACTATGTTTATCACGAGGAGATTTAGAAAAGGAACTGTGAATTCTATAAAGAAGGCTGTTGTCGCATTTCAGGAGGCGGCGGTTTAAGCTCTAGGATTCCAACTGTGGTGTACACCTTTCGAGGTGGTGGGCCACCTTTAAAGGGATGCATCATTTGGATGTAGTCCGGGAATTCTTTTTCTACTTTTCTAGATAACCATGCTTGTAGTGTCGCTGTATGGTGATTAGCTTGAGTGGGGTTACATGTTACCTCGATGAGGTTTAGGCGAGGAGTGAGAGTTTAGTCCACTCGGATGTGTGTCGGGATCTGGCGGTCTGCGGTCGTCGAGCGGTTGACCACCGTAAGTTAGGTGACACCCCGTATGGGGTCGTAGGGTCGCAGGCCCCTTTGAGCCCTAAAAGCTTTGGGGATTTTGTGTGTACGAACACAACAACGGCATTTCAGCTCCCTGCCGGTAAAATCAGGAAAACAACGGTGCATGGTTCACACTGGGAAGTACTGAACCGAGATTGCCTGTGACTGGGGCTGAGTACCAGTCGTACCCTCACCATTCTAATAGGATGCAGCTGCCACAATAGTTGTATGATGACTGTGAAAACTCTATTTTGAATATTAAAGAAGCATGCCGATATGATTTATGCTAGCTAGTGATTTATTGTATAGTCACGATATTTGAATACTATTATAGAAACCCTGCATGTTTTAAATGTTTTGTATAAGTAGTCTAGTATTGGTTATGTATGTTTCTACTGGGCATAGTTGTTTGCTCATCCTACTTAACATTTCAGACGAGCCAGTTGCGGAGGAGGCTTTTCCTAACCCTAGCGATGAGGGTTATGGGGATTTTGGGAGGATTCCCTTATGCTTGACGAGGCGAGTCAAGTTTACATTTTTGGGCTGTATAGAGATAATCTAGGTTATTCTTTTCTTTGTAGATAATGAGCATAGCTCTTTTCTTTGGATGTATAGAGATAGTTCCTTCTTTTGTTGTATATATATAGAGCTCCGCTCATTTTGATGTAAAATTTGATGTATTTAAGTAGCAGTTACACTTACATAGTTGGTGGATGGGATGTGATGTTGTTTAGAAGGTTGGGTTGTATATATATGGTTGTTGGAAGGGTATTATGAAGTGTCCAGGGTTATGACAGGTTTATGACAGGTTATGACAGGTTTTTAGGGTTTACGAACGTCGATCAAACAAAGGAAACTCTGCCGAAATTTCGGTAGAATCGGGATAGGTGTCGGCCTCGAGATTCATTCCACGTCCTCGGGATGTGTGTTGGGTCGCGGGGCGTGACACCTTCCTTTTTCCTTCTAAACCATCACCCTAACCACGTAACTCCTAATAAAAGACCTCTAGCTCGATTAAGAATAGGATGGTGTGATAGTAAGTGGCAAGCATGATCAATCGACCTTTGGACGTCATTTGAGTATGCGAGGAATATAAGTGCCCGCTGCACTTGAGAGAAACGAACTTTGAGTGAATCTATTAGAGAGTTGTGATTACAACACACCCCTGTGAGAACCTAACTTAAGGAAGCTCTCCAAAAGCCTCGGAAACAACTCCGCTTTTGCATTTCATTACTTATGTTTTGTGCAATTATCTTTAGATAGATACTTAAATTACTATACATATGTTATTCTGAGTTCAAAGGAGCTTGTCATTATTCACCACTAATGAGATGTATGAACTTCTGAGAATAAATAAACAAGACCCTTTTGTACTAAATAAAAGAAGTTTTTGAGTAACTTCACTGGAAAACTCTCACGAGGCTTAAAGCTCGTCCACTAGGAAAGTCCTAGTGGTTTAAGGCCTTGTTGCATATGGTCAATGCAATCGCACTTTGCGAAACAAGATTAGTATAACTAATAATAAATCACTCATTTATGATCTAAGTTTTTTTCTCTCATCCTTGCTTAAGGACAAGCAAAATGCTATTTGGGGGTGGTGACCAACTCCCAAATGTGCGTTTTATTTCCCATATATTGATGCATTACAGTCCCTCTTACGCTTAACGAAAATATATCTCATAGCTTTTACTGCATTTTTTAGGTTAAGGAGTATTTTAGACCACTTATCATAAAAGCTGCATCTTAACACCAAAAGGAGCCTTAATCATGCTTATTATGAAGACCAGTAGCTGCTATGGAAAAGTGTTGAAAAAGTCAAAGTCAACAATCAAAAAACTCAAATCAGAAGACCAAAGATGGAGGCCCTTATTTCAAATTATGAAGACTTATCCCTAAACCTATCTTGGTCAAGAAGGCACTCATAAAACAAAAGCAAAAGCAAAAGTGAAAGGGGTGAGGTGTCTTATTTAGAATGGATGAGGGCAAATATGTAAATGGCAAAAGTAGGGGTATATAAAAAAAACTAAAGATAGAGAACTCATCCATTGTCTTATGATCCAAACCATTTGGTTTGTTTATTTTCTTGTCTTGTTTTTCAATTCATGTTTTTAATTTCTTGTTATTTCATTTCATTTATTTCAATAAACTTGTTATTTCATTTCCTTTATTTCAGTTATTGTTATTTGTTTCAATCTTCATCTTGTTTGCTTGTTTCGTTTCAATGTTTTAATCAATCTTCCTTTCATGTTTTCAAGTCATTTTAAATCAACAATCAAAGCTTTCAAGTTCATTAGCTTAGTACCATTATAAGATTCAATAGTCTACCTTTCTTCTTCTATCTCCCTTACTCAAACTCTATACAATTTAGGATGAACCTCAACTTCTAAACTCTTTTGAAGTATACTTCCACCAATACTAAAGCTTCAGGACCACATAAATCCGAGTATACTAGATCAAGAACATTTTCTTTGCAGTGAGAGAGGGATCTTTGGAAAGATACTCTATGTTGCTTTCCAACCAAACAATGAGTACATCTATTTAAATGCTTACTTTTGATGTTTGACAACACCTTTTGCTTGGCAAGAACTTCCATGCCTTTCTCTCCCATATGACATAATCTCTTATATCATAGTTCGATGGAAACTTCTTCTTGTGTCGCATTTAACTCTGTTTTACACAAACTATATAGCTTGTGTCTTATAAAGCAAACAACACTTCTTCCCTTTAGCTACCCACAAAGAAACCTCTGCTTAGTTTCCATACCTCATTACCAAACGAGCTCTGAAAACCATCATCATCTAACTTTCCAACTGAAATTAGGCTTAGTCGAAGATTGGGGACATGTTTTACATCCTTGAGTGTCAAGGTGTAATCGGCACTAGTTTCCACATGAACCTTGCTAATCCATATAATCCTTAAGACTCCACTGTTACCCAATCTTCACCCCACCAAAATCACCACATTTGTAGGTAGTGAAGAAACTCATGTGCGGTGCACATGATTACCACTCTGGTATCTACCACCCATTATGTATCCTGACATAAGGTACTAACACAACACTTACCACAATCTGACATAATTCCCAATAGATCATCATCTGAAACTACTACTATAGTATCTCGGCTTGTGCTTCCATTCCTCAATACCATGTCTTCATGTATACAATTATTCTTCTCATCTCTCTTTAGTGATCTACACTCATACTTGAAGTGACTCTTGGTGGCACAGTAGTTGCATTATCTCTCTTTCTTAGGAGTTCTAGATTCAGCCCTAGATTTGCTTATGTCATCACCTCTAGAATGAGGTGGTTTTCTATTCTTACCTCTCCCCCGCTTTTATGTGACAAAGATATCTAAGTGAGAAGAGCTACTCTATGAACCCCTTCTTGTCTTCTCATTTAACAATACACTGGTAACCATTTTCATTGAAACAATTCCATCCTTAGCGGCTTCACTAAGAGAAACTGCTAAAGTCTCCCAACTATTGAGTAGAGAGTTCAATAGTAACAAAACCTCAACTTCGTCACCTATATCAATCTTCATCAAATGCAACTAATTGATGGTATTTTGTACTTCATTAAAATGCCCAGACATTCAAGAACCTTCTTTGTACTTCGAGTTAGCAAACTTCTTAATGACTAACACTTTGTTTCCCGTAAACTTCTTCTTATAGATGCATTCCAATTTCTTCCACTAGCTAAAAGCGGTAGTCTCTTGGGATATATGGTGGAATACATTATCGTCAATCCACTATCAAATGTATCTAATAGCTTTTCTATCAAACATGTTCCAATCGGCCATGGATACTGCATCTGGATTTACTCATCCATTCTCAATGGGTTGTGCGAAGTCTTTGTAATAAAACAAGTCTTCTATCTTGGTTTTCCAAATGGTGTAGTTACTTCTATTTAGACTAGTCATGTGAGTGTTTATAGAATAATCCATCTCAACAAACTATTTCAACTCAAACATCCTCTTAGGAATTTAATCAAACACCTTTCGAGCAAAATTTGGAACAACAGCCTTTGTGATTGATCTTATAACCACGACTCTGATACCACTTGTTAGGGAAAATGATACCAATTGATCCCCACTAAGATAGTTCGTATATATATGGACACACTAAACTCCAATCAAAATCCAAACTTTCACTACAACCAACAACCACAAACTTAAACTATGGAATTAACTATCACAAACAAGCAATAGTAATGTAAAGTAAAAACATAACACAATGAGACACAAGATATACCGTGGTTCGGCCAATGATGCCTACTTCCACAAGAGCAAATACTTTTATAAGAGTGGGAAGGAAGATTACAATCACTCCTCTCAAGTATCTCCAAACTTACTAGATCTCTCTACACTAATCTCTCTCCTTACAAGTCTTTTATCTTTGCAAGGGTTTTTTCTCAATTTTGGTTGCTCCCAAAATTGGTTTATCTCTCTCATATGTTATGGGTCAAAACCCTAACTTCTTTTATATATATAGTATCATGAAATTTTGGTTTAAAATGAAATTTTGGTTCATCTCGGTTTATTTGCGAAAAATTGAAACTTTGCATATGCAAAGCCATAGGGGTGTGAGCCTCTCTCACAAAGCATAATTGAGGGCGTCGTCTGCCCCTATAGTGATCCTCCTATCAGTACTCATGTCTTGGCATACTCACCTCATGAGGCGTGCGCTCCTCACACAAGGCATATCCAAGGGCATGTGCCCCTATGGTGCTCCCAAATAGTTCTTACCCAATCTTCACATGGTAAGGGACCACCTAACAATTTGTATCTTGAGAGTATTGCCACAAAAAATTATTCAAATCCAAATATTTTAATCATGTATACTCTTCAAAGTCGGAACTGAATAAGGGGTTGTTTGTTTTTTGTTTTTTATTTTTTATTTTTGAGCATTTGGAGACATTAGTGTTCAGTGGTGTCGAAAGTTTTGTTTTTTGAAGAGTCCTCAGCGTTAAGTGGAAAAAATCTTCACCGTCCACGGTAAAACCCACGCTGAATGTTGAATTTGTTTCTTGTCCAAGAATATGACGAACAAGCCCTTCATCTTCCCAAATTCATCTTTTCATTTTCATATCATAGTAGAAAAGAGAGGTCATCTGACCCCTTGGGTCTAGACAAAATTAAATATGTTCGTTGGGTATTCTTTGTTACAGGCTTATAACAACCTAGTAAAGGGATACATGTCCATTTGTTTTCATTTATTTTAGACAATTTTTTTTTTATTTATTTATTTAAAAGCAAAAGTAAAACAAGAAAACATGCCCATTACTAGAAATAAATAAAATTTGATTGTTTAAAACAGAAAATTATTGTGTTCCATATTAATTTATATAAAAAAAATGAAAGAGATTATTTATTCAATTTTCTTTTATAAGCAATTAAGTTATTGTTCAAAATTAGATACCAAAGTAAAATTGTTAAAAAGATTTGTATTCAACATTGAGAGAGTGATCTAATTCAACATTCATACTTGAGTCTGGCTATGCAATAACCGGTTACTGGATTGCAATCCCTAACCGTTGCAAATTACAGCCCACGTGTCTACCGCTTAACCCCACTAACTTCTCATTAGTCTCTAACGTGTAGGATTTTCTTTTCCATTTTAATTTCTAACCAGAAAGATAAAAGTAAGAAGTAAAAATTAAAACCCATACCCATGAAATAGAACAACAAAGCTCCCCATACTGAGTTGGATTTGAAGTGACAAACCATGTAGAACCTTAAAGGCAAGACCAAGAGTTCAAAATGGTACAACTCGAGCCAACTGATGAAGACTGAGATGGAAGTAATTTTCACTCTACTTCTTAATCTTCAAAGATTATACGAAGTGATGAATCAATTCACAGTGCTAAAGTCCTTCTAGAGTTATGAGATAGAACGGATTCTAATATGGTCATTGTCCTTGGCAAGACGAAAATCATTGAAAGCAAGATTGAGTCTCTCTACCAGCCAAGGCAGAAAATCTCGACGAGATTTCCATGATCTCAACGAGATATCTCAGTATTTCAAGGGTCCAAGATCAAGATATCCGAGATATCTCAACAGAATATTCAACTTATTTTTTTCCGAGATATCTTGCAATTTCCGAGATGAATTTTGATCTCGACGAGATTTTCGAGATATCTCGTTTGACTTGTTGACCATTTTTTTACCCCCCGATAAACTGACAATTAAATTAAAGGTTAATTGGAATGAGTTCATCATCCAACATACACTTTGGAAGATCCGTCATAGCTTTTTGGTGGTTAGACCAACCTGCGAGCTGATGAGCATCCCCATTAAAAGTCCTACTTAGCCATCTAAAACTACTGATAGCTATGTACCTAATAAGAAGGTTTTTTACAGAGTTATATAAGGCTGTCAAAGGCCAGCTACAAACTGCTCTATTGAAATTCTTTATCACCTCTGCATAATCACCTTCGAAGACATAGCTTTCCTCCCCTAACTGGTATGCTAACAGAAGTGCAACTTCTGCAGCCACAATCTCAGCCTCCTCAGGTCCCTGTGCTTTGAAC
Organism: Coptis chinensis; assembly: GCF_015680905.1. Classification (NCBI taxonomy): domain Eukaryota; kingdom Viridiplantae; phylum Streptophyta; class Magnoliopsida; order Ranunculales; family Ranunculaceae; genus Coptis; species Coptis chinensis. The sequence goes on along the minus strand of NC_141456.1, from coordinate 36,548,467 downwards.
CTTCTTACTCCAGCTCTAATTATCTGACCTTCATCATTACAAGCCACACAACCTGGTCCTGCCCATCCAGTGGTCCTGCAGAAGGAGGCATCAAATCTTATAGTTATGCTATTATTTGGAATGAGTTGGAAAATATAATTTAGCTGAGATGAAGAAGTAGGGTTCAGAGGATTGGGTGTAGAAGTAGCTTCTTTAAAAGCTTGCAAGCATTTTCCCGTTTCCATAGAACACCTTCTGAGCAAATAGTTTATATTTGGTGCCTTGTGTTCAAATTTTACTTCATTCCTGAAGTTCCAAATACCATGCAAAAGGACACAACAAAAAGTGCCAGCTCTCTTTTTGTTATCCTCAGTACTCTTACACCAAACCAGAAACTGATGTATACAATCTTTGATGTTATGTCCTTGAGAAGGCTGAATTCTCAGACCTACCTCAGATGCAAACCATATTGCTCTAGACCAGTTACAGTCAAAGAACATATGTTGCTAAGATTCAATGGTGGCTGCACAAAAAGGACATGCAAAGTCCCCCACCATCTTTCTATGAGTCAGTAGCTCACTCACTGGTAGAGCATTCATATAAAGTTTCCAAAGAAACAATTGTGTGCTAGCAGGCAGATTAGATTTCCAGATGTAGGAGATGGTAGTGGGGTTGAAGCTAGAAGCTTGATCAAGCCAGAGATGCTTATTAAGAAATTGGTAGGCTGACTTAACTGTTGACACCCCTTTACCATCTTCACACCATTTCATCTTATCCCCTTGAGCCCCACTGGGCCTAACCACCACTTCCTGTATCTTTTGAGAAATGAAGGGGTGGAAGCAACTCTCAAGTTTTTCCACATTCCACCCTCCTCCATCTTCTCGAAAAATTTCAGCCACAAACTTTTGTTCCAGACTAGGGTTCTCAACCCCCAGTTATTTAAGAGTTGTAGGGACCCCATCCTTGTTGAGCCAACGATCATGGAGGATAGAGGTAGTGGTGTCATCCCCTATATTCCAGATAAGCCTTCCACTGATTTTGGAGAAAGTTTTATGGATACCCTCCCAGAAATAAGAAGCCTTATCTGGGGGGTATCAACATCACCTATCCAATTTTTGCCATAGATGCTAGCAAAAGTTCTAGTCCATAAGGTGTCTAGATCAGTTGCAGCCTTCCAAGGTAACTTAGCATGCATGGCTATATTCATATCCCTTGCTTTCCTAAAGCCCAAACCTCCATATTTTTTTGGCTTACATATGTGCTCCCACCCAATGGTATGGACACTTTTGTTTGATTCATAAGACCCATTCCAAAAGAAATCCCTATATGCCTTGTCTATTTTGTCACAAGTAGTGATAGGTAACACATAAGTAGACATAGCATATAAGGGGGTAGCCTAAGCTACAAATTGGATCAGAGTTGCTCTTCCAGCTTGGGAGAGCACCCTGGCTTTCCAGCCTTTGATCTTATTATTCACTCTATCTACCAGATAATCAAAATCCTATGTTTTCTTTTGAGAAAGCATTATGGGTACACCCAAATACTTGTCCTTAGGATCAAACAGCTTCATCTTCCAAAACCTTTTTTGCTTTAAGCGATTCCTAAACTTAACATTCCTACTGAAAAAGAGACTAGACTTATCATAGTTTATTTTTTGCCCAGAGGCCTCACAATAAATATCCAAAATGTTTTTCAAAGCTCCACTCTCTTCCATAGAAGCTTTTATGAAGATGATGAGATTATCAGCATAAAAAAGGTAAGCAATGGGAGGAAAGTTCCTTCTAATTTTTATTCCATGAATGGACCCCTGATTTTCAGCCCTAGCAATCATCCGAGATAATGCTTCAGTGATCAGAATGAACAAGTAAGGGGATAGGGGGTCCCCTTGTCTCAACCCCCTCTCAGGCTTAATCTTCTCCATAGGGGAACCATTAAGAAGCACTTGGAAGGAAACAGTGGTTAAACATTAGGACAGGAGGTCCCTCCATCTCTTGCTATACCCCAAGTGTTCAAAAATACCATCAAGAAAGGTCCACTCAACTCTGTCATATGCCTTTGCCATGTCCATCTTTAAAGCAGTCCAACCTTCCTTTTTTGTTTTCATCTGTTTCATGTTATGGAAAATTTCACAAGCCAACCCAATATTATCCCCTATGCTTCTGCCTTTAATAAAGGCTTCTTGGAAGGGGGAAACAATCTTATTTATATGGAACTTAAGCCTATTAGCCAAAATCTTTGAAATAATCTTGTAACTAAAATTGCACAAACTAATAGGTCTTAACTTAGACATGTGGTCAGGGTTAGAAATTTTAGGAATAAGAGCAATATAGGTCTCACTGAAGCAAGGATTCCAAATACTAGAAATAAAAAAATCTCTAACAAAAGCAATGATGCTATTACCAACTACATCCCAGCAGTGCTGAACAAACACACCCTGGAAGCCATCCGGCCCAGGGGCCTTCAGACTTCCCATCTTTCTTACTACTTGCCAAATATCATCATGACTGGGGACAGCAGTAAACAAATCATTCTCTCTATTAGAGATACAAGGTTGAAACAGATCCAAAATACTCTGGTTAGCCTCAAGAACATCAGAAGAAAAAATATCAGAGAAATAGGCATTAATAGCACTACCAATATCTTTCCTGCCCTCCTGCCAAGTACCCTCATTGTCTTTTATTTTGTCAATTTTGTTTTTCCTTCTTATGTATATGGTGGAGAGATGAAAGTACCTAGTATTTCTGCCCCCCTCTTTGATCCATTGGTCAGAAGATTTTTGTTTCCAAAAATCCTCTTCTTTGGTATACCAATCCAGGAGGAAGGATTTAAGCTCTCTTACTTTATTATAGTTCTCCACATTAAAGGGTCTCATAAGCACCTGAGCAAGATTTTTCTGAGTATCCTTAATATTAGAGAAAATATTACCAAACACCTGTTTATTCCACCCAATAAGACTTCTTTTTGTAGCATGCATTTTATTGACAACACTATAATCAGGCATATCATGCATCACAGAGTTCCAAGCACTATCTATACATAGCTTACAAAGACTCATCCAGTAGCCACATTTTAAAAAATCTAAAAGGTTTTTTTACATGTCTCCTCTTTTTTCAGCATATTAATGTGTAAAGACAGGTGATCAAAAAAAGCATTAACAGAGATAGTAACATGGGCATGTGGGAACAGAGTTAGCCATTCAAGTGTAACCAGGGTCCTATCATGTCTTTCTAAAACATGGTCTCCAGGTTTCCTGTTATTATTCCAAGTAAATTTAGGGCCACTAAACCCTAAATCTACTAGGCCCATATCAGATATCATGCTATTAAAATCAAACATATACTTAGTAACTCTACTATGCCCCCCTACCTTTTCATCTAAAGAGGAAATGGCATTGAAATCACCAAATAGACACCAAGGTCCAGGGACTAAGGAAGCCACCTCCCTTAGTTCATTCCATACTTTATTACGATTGCTAGGTACAGGGTCACCATAGTTAAAGGGAAAAAACCAAACCGAATTGCAATTATATTTAGTTAATTTATCTGTTACTTGGTTCCTAGTAGCCCTAAGTATATCCAGGTCCACTCCTCCTTTCCATAGCATAACTAATCTACCACTCAGCCCTTCTACTAGGACCGAGAAACAACAGTCAAGCTTGAGCTCCTTACTGAGACTATCAATCCTCCTAGTACCCGCCTTTGTTTCAGACAAGCAAAGAACATCTACTCTTAAACTACCAATCTGGTTATCTAGATGTTGAATTGCCATGGTAGAACCAATACCCCAGCAATTCCAGGCATAAATTGTCATTTAGGTGAAGGCGACTGTTGGGGGACAGTCACCGCGAACCCTGGAGGAGAGTACAGACCTCCACTGTTAGCCACCCAGTTGTTCTCATTATTCATGTTGTTATCTTCATTCTGTGAACTTTCACCCCTCTGCAGCCTCATGTTGCTTGTATTATTCTCTGGTTTTCCCTGGAAACTGAGCCTTCTAGCAAATGTAGATGCATCCATTGCTAGAGGCTGGGATTGATAGAAGCCCTCAATATCTTATTCATACCCAACCAATTCCTGAGAAGCATAGGTAATCACTCCACACTCTTGATAGGTTTGCCCTACATTCTGCCCAGTATTATTCACCACTGCCAATGGTAGAGATGGAACAATATCCAGTTCATCCAGTCCATCCGACTCAGACTCAAACTCAGAATAAGGGTCTACCATCTCAGCTGAATTAGGTGAAAAAGGCTCAGTTGAAGTGGCTGGCTCACTCCCACCCATAGAAACATTAGACCCAGCTGAGTAACTGGAGATAGGAATAATATTTGCTTCTGTAGGGATCAGCAAGTGGCCTTGACCTCTCCTTCTCATCTTATCAGCTTAGCGTTTAGCCTTTTTGGACTTTCCTGCTATCACTCGGACACTTATTCTAACCCAGATTCCATTTCCATTGTCTGCCATCTCTTCTTCTTCCTCGGAGAAAGCCTTTCTTTTGCTTCCCACTGGTAGTTCAAACCTTTGAATCTCCTTGCACACTCCCAGACCAGACTTCACTCCAGATCTAAAAGGCCATCGCTTCAACCCTTTTTATGCCATCTTTTTAAAGCCCTTTCCATGTGTAGTCTTGCTATGGAATTGATAACAGTGCCCTCAACCTTGGGAAGTAGGGTGACCTTCTTTTGATGTTGTAGACGTTGTAGCTAGATGGGGTGGCTCCTTGGAACTAGAAATAGTTGGTAGGGGAGGGGCTGTTGGTTGCAGCGCACTGATTAGTTCCAAGGTTGCTTCTAGATCTTTCACTTCATGTGACACGTGTTCAGAATTGGTCCTCAAGCCTAAATCCAGATTCTCATTCCATAAGGTTATCTTGTTCTGTCCTGGGTCATGGGCCACCAGGGAATCCAAAAGGGCCAAACGAGCCTGACCAAAGGTGACTACATCCCCTGGTAGGCTGTTTGAATCCAGTGGTGAGGCCTGCATCAAATCCACACCTTATGGCCTATTACAGGTGGCTAGTGCTGGGCCCAATAAGCTTGGCCCATCAATACTATTCACGTGTGGGCTTATGTTAACAGGTACATTTATGGCCGTTGAGCTAGCCGTTGGACCTGTCCTCTGGGACCCATGGCTAGTACCTTATGCATGACTTGTATATTTGTCTTTACCCGCCTTCTGTACTGGTGACGTGGATTGATGCCACCTATCTTGTCTTGCTCGTGTGTTGGAATTCCGACCACCGTAGGCTTGGAGTTCTCCTCCAGTCGCCAGAGTTTCATCATATCTCAGCTTCTGCGGTGTTCCTGAGATAGTAATGGTCTGCTTCCCTAGATAAGCAATACCATTAAAGAAGATGTTCGCTCTCAGTTGACTTGTGAAGTAAGATTTGATGTCTTTCGGTGATCCTCCACATTTGATAAGATCATATCTATGTTGAGCCGGTATCCGACATGTATAATGATCATGTCCTATTACCCCACAGAAGAAACATGAAAGTTCCAACTTTTCATACTTGAACCGTACTGTGATTGTTTCTCCCGTTTCTAGTCTCACCGTCTTATCTTTGTTGAGCCTTTCCTTGATGTCCATCTCCACCCTAAGCCGTGCAACATGTTTGTTTAGTTCAGGTGGGCAAGATAGATCTGTAGCATAGATTGTACCCAAATCCTCGCCAATCTTGCACACATTGGCTTTGTTTATTCTTGAGGTTGGCAGATCCCAGATATGTACCCAGAATTTGACAAGGTCAAACAAATAATCATCCATAGTATTTATCTTGGTCCATTCCTTAACCGAGAAGATGTAACCATACATAACCCAAGGTCCATGTTCCAAGACATGGGTACGCTCAAGAATATCAGTAAAGACTATCTTAACATGTTCTCTGTCTATAAGCTCGAGATTGATTTTACCTTTTGTTTGCCATGTCCTGTGTAAATCCTCACCTAAGCCTTCAAGGTTTATCCCATGGCCTCCATACATCTTTCCCACTATAGTCATCTTTTCATTCACCGGTTTCTCAACGTTGAGGCAGTCGATATGTACCACCTTGTTTTTTTTGGTGAAGAACAACTTGTGCATCTCCTGCTGGAGTTGCTCAATTTTAGTAGTACTGCTCCCATTACCCAAAGATGATTCACCAACCTCGGTGATATGAGAAGACATGATGTTCTAAAAGATAGAAAGATATGTAAGAAAAAGGAGAAGGAGAGAAGAAGATATCCCAGGAAACTAGTAATGTCAGAAGGTAAAAATGAGAAAACAAAAGAAGCAAGGAGAGAGCTAGAAGGTTTGGCTTGTGTTGTTCTGTCACGTGAGATGAGCTACGAATTATCGCTTTTGATCGAGAGAGGTTATGGTATTTTGAATTTTGAATTCAAAGAAAGGGGTACTGCTATCACCTACAGGAAGGCAGCCATTGATTCCAAATTTTGAGCCTCCCTTGTAGCTGAGATGAGATGTCATTGTGGCCATTGACCAGGTTGTAATAGTCTGGGATCTGGAATCATAAAGTGTGATGTGATTTGGATTTTCGGTGCAAAAGAATTTTGATGCATGTGACTTAGATAATGGATGATTTATTGGATGCATGTGACTTAGAATAATGGATGCTTTATTTTTGGCATATTTTGGTCCTTGCAATCCGTGCATAGGGCATTGGATACATTGGATACTGAAGGTGAACGAACTAACGAAATAGTATAAAAAAGAAGCACATCCAGTCATCCACTTACCCAACCATTTTCTTTTCCTTTTCTTGTCGACTGTTTCTCGTCCACCTACTATACGTGAAGAACTGCCTTATACGTGAAGAACATTATATTAAAGTTTTACACTGTCTTATACGTGAAGAACATCATATTAAAGTTTTCAACTATCAAAAGATTGAATATGTAGTTTCTGACTTTCTATACATGCTGAGAGACTATTGGGATTAACGCAAAGACTCTTTTGAAGGGTATTAGCTTCAACAAGCTTAATTTTCTATTTTGCAGAGTGGTCAATCAGTATATACCTCATTTCTCTTCTCTTCATTTCTTAACTGCCACTATAACTGCCACCTTTAAACACTCTGTAAGTCATTCACCACTTAGTTCTAATTGATTATTATGTTTATTTGTTCAGTTTCATGTTTTATTTTTGTATTTTGAGCTGAAAATGAGTTAATTGAAGTAGAATTAGTTAATTGATCAAGTCTTGTAGTTGTTTGTATATTTGGGTTGGGTTTGGATTTTGGTAAAGAATATTGTGGTTAAGTGATTTTAGACCTTTTTAAGTTATGGGGTTTGTTAATTGCTGCTTTTGGTTATCAAAAATCACAATAGATTATGAAAAATCTCTGTGCTTACCATACTTATCCATACTTTGATGCTGATGTTGAGGCTGGTATCCCCAGTCTTTGTAAGTTGTACCTACCGTAAATCCTATAATAGATATGGATGTGTGGAAGCCGATCCCTTGCCCCCATGTCAAACTCAAGTCTCGTATTATGTACTATGCAGCACAAGTTTAAACCTTTAAAGCTAGTGCCTACAAACTTGTCATGGAATTGTAGAGTGTCACATACTCACACTACTAGCATGTGCAGATTTTCCTAAAGTTTACAAGTTATTTTTTTTAATTTCATAATATGTTGACGGTTTGTTAGTTGCTTAGTTTATAATTGTTAATAACTCCTTATGCTTTTGATTGATGTTGACATCTTCATTTTTTACAGTAAAGTTTATCATATGCTCATGCAATAGTATGTATATTAGTATATCTACATCCAATGCAATTATAAAACAACATACTAGTGTGTTTCTAATCTAAAGTCATTCACGTCAACCATATAGAAAATATTGGACCCCTTGCTTTGTCAAAAGAAAAGAAAAAGAAAAAGCTGATTTTCAGCTAATAAAACACTAGGCTTAAAATGGATCGAAGCACCCAATTATCTCAAAAACCAAAATTGGCGTACAATCATTTATGTCTTACAAACGTTTTTAAATGTATGTCTTATATTTTGATTAATTAGTTATATTTGTCTATGTACAGCATTTCAACGTGTTCGGAAAAACAGTTTCGTAGTTACATATTTGTTTAAGATAAAAATGGTTAAGAAAATAGATATTGGTTGGTCTCATGGCGTACCGTTAGATAGCAAGAAGGCGAAGTTTAGATGCAATTACTATGAAACAGAATTTAATAGTGTTGGGGGTCACTCACCTAAAACATTACTTATCTGGGGTTAGTAACCAAGTGGCAAGGTGTAAGGAAGTCCCTGGACATGTAAGAACTGCAATGCAAGACCTACTACAGGATGTCACAAATAAAAAAATTAAAAGACGACAGTTGGAAACTCAAGTCAAGGAAACAATGTGCGCGAATTTGGACGATGATTCCAATGATTCTGACAAAAAAGAAGAAGAAGGTCAGGAGTTTTAGGACACGTAACGGGCACGAAGAAACTCCGTAGCTAGCCAATAGGAAGAAAGACAGCTAGAAGGGGAGGCAAGAAATTTTCTGCAACATACTACTTTTGAGCCAGGAAATGGTTCTGGATCAAGCAAAAAAGGAAAGGGATTCATGGGTTTGAGGAGGTCCAAAACCATGAGATAACAAACAATTTATCCATACACTATTAGACAGTCGGGACATGACCAACCTAGTGTCAAAGACGTGGGTAAAATGAAGACATGGAGGCAGAAGTTGGGTAGACAGATCAGTGCATGGTTCAATTTTGCCGGAGTACCTCCACATGCATTAACAACAAACAATCCATATTACCAACCAACTATTGATTTCATCACGACATGTCCTACTGGAGTGAAAGGACCAATTGGTCAAGAGGTACTGGGAAAATATTTAAAGATGGAAAATGATGATATCGACAAATTCGAAAGGGATGTGGCAGATAAGTATCCAACTTATGGATGCACCATCATGTGTGATGGTTGGTCTGGGACAAGAAGGATGTCCTTCATTAACTTTATGGTTTATTGTGACGAAAAAACAATTTTCAAAAAGTCTTTCGATATCACCATTGAGCCGAAAGATCACAAAACCGTATTTAAGTTAATGAAAAAGGTTGTTGATGAGATAGGTGCACCAAATGTGGTGTAGATAATAACTGATCAAGGTTTTGCCTACAAAAAAGCTAAAAAATTGTTGATGAAGACACCAGGATATAATTTATTTTGGACACCGTGTGGTTATCATTTGATGTTAAAAGATATTGCCAAACACCAGCGGGTGGACGGGTGTAGCAGCAAAGTTCACGCAATTACAAAGTTCATTTACAATGCATCCAGGGTCTTAGCTTTATTGAGGGGGATGTGTGGTGGCAATTTAGTTAGACCTGCAGCAACTAGATTCGCCACAAACTACTTGACTTTCAAAAGTCTTCAGTAGAAAAAGATATTGCTTAGGCAAATGTTCGTGGATCAAAGATATCTCAACACCACACTGGCTCATACAGTAGACGGTATGATGGTTGTGAAGCAAGTCGCTCAAGAGCATTTCTGGAATGAGGTTAACTATGTTATACAAATTCTTGAACCTTTGTACAGATGTCTAAGGTTGTTGGATGGTGACAAGAAACCAACAATGTCATATGTCCAGCAAGCCTTTGAAATAATAATGAGGGAGAAGGTCTCTAAAATCTTTGGAAGTGGTTGGGTCCTTGATATTATCGACAAAAGATGGACAAAACAATTATTGCATGTACTACACACAGCTGGTGAGTTTACCTGATTTAGTTTGAGTTAATTAAATTATTTCTATTTCAAATTTTCCTAAAAGTTATGCTTATTTCTTCTAGCAATGTATCTGAACCCGAAGTACCAATATGCATTGAAGCTCGGATTCTCCACTCCCCACGTTAAAGCAGTTAGAGAAGTAGCAAAAGTGTTGTTTAGTGATGGTCACAAACAAGCAAAAGCATTGCATCAGGTAAAAATAAGAATATTGATATTCTCAAGTTAGAATTAGAATTTTACATTTATGCTGGGCCACTAACACTTTTGTCTATTAGATGATTTCGTTTTGGGATCAAGTTGGAGAATTTGGTTCACCTGTAGCGCAGGCTGGTATATCAATTTCACACCCTGGTAAGTGAAATATTTTTTGCATACTCTCAATCACTCAAATGCCTTGTCTATAGATAATTAATAGAGTTTTTTCGGTTTAAATAATGCAGCTGAATGGTGGCAGTTGTATGGTGGTGATACAGAAGAGCTAAGGGAGTTGGCGATCAAAATCCTCTCTCAAACAGCTTCATCATTTGGGTGTGAGTGCAACTGGAGCACATTCGGCCTAATTCACACCAAACTTAGGAACCATATTGGTGCGCCAAAATTGATGATGTTGGTGAAGGTCCACTACAACTTACGTTTGAAGGAAAGACGTGCACAAAATACAGATAATGATCAAATTATTGACCTCACCCAAGTATTTATGGATAGTGAACAAGTTGATCCATTGGTTGACTGGGTTATTGATAAAAATCTTTTAGCGCCAGTGTTGGATACGGAATCAGGTAGGCCTGACCCAGATGTTGAAGATATGGTCGACAGAGTAATAAGGAAGATGGCGATGCACCTAATTTCAGTTTGGGCCCCGAATTTGACACACCTCTCCAAACACAAGATGATTTGTCCGAGAACATCTCGGATGATGATGAGACACAGGAACCTAATAGTCATGATAGTAGCGGTGGTGGTGGTGGTGGTAATGATGATGGAGGTAATTTTAACGTTGAATTGCATGACTCAACTGATGAGGAAACTCCATTGGATCCACAATTATATGAGGTTGCAGCCATAAATAATAGTGGTAGAGGAGTTCTTAATGACAGTTCCCAAAGAAGGTACGGGCCAAGGCGTGGAAGTATTGGTCAAAGAAGACAACGAGGACACAATAGACGAGATGATGTTGATATTAATTCAGTTTCTTCTAATTTTGAAGGAATGAGTATAAGTTCAGGAACACACGACCATGACAATGAGATGGGTAGTGTTGGGGGATACAACCAATCAAAATGGATATTGGCCAGAATGAATGATGTTCAGTCACCCTGGGAGTAGTGCGTCATATGGTTCCTCACATGAATATTGGATGGGGGTTAATCAACAACCTTATTGTGCACCATAACCTGAACCAACATATGGACAACTCTATCCAAATTACGAATCTGTTGGAACTGCACTTGGATTTTTTGGATAGCGCCCAACGTATATTTACAGCAACACTCCTCGAATTGGAATTATGTTAGAATTTCCAACACATATATATGAGTGGCACGTTTGACAATTTCTCGATGGTGGGTATAACTCTGTATATACTTGTGCAGGGTATTGTGAAGCAGTTAGGATTAAAGAAACGAGTATGGAAGTTAAGCAGCCACGTCACTCGTTTATGTATTGATGTAACTTATTTATCCTGTTTTGTAATTTGAGGCTTTGAGTAAATTAGATTATGACATTATGATTAATCATTTGTCAATATTTTGATGGTTTTCTTGATAAATAAAGGTTGCTATTATGTTCGCTGATATATATATTTTTGAGATTTTTCGAGATTCCCAAGATTTTTGATATTTTTGACAATTTATACCAAATTGGAGATTTCTGAGATTTTCGAGATGAACGAGACATCTTGGTTTTTGGGTGGTCCGAGATCTCGAACAAGGTCGAGATTTTCTGCCTTGACAAACACAAAAAAACTTGCTAAGTCAATTTTTATTGGCCAGAATGAATGATGTGGACAGAAACAGAAACGAAAGTTAAAAGGCAAAATATCGCACAAAAACTAGGAAAAGAGAAACCCACGAGAATCCAAATTCCCAACCCAACCTTGTTCTTATGTCTTTCACCTTATGGTCCTTAATTGACTATTAATTCCATAAACTTAACTTTGGTTAAGAGGGGATTTGGGATTAGGATTTTAGACTCTTTTCATTAATATTTTGCATAGCCATAATTCATGATTCTTTTTTACTTTTACATTATCAAATTCTTAGCACATGGAATAATTTAGATTCAAAACAATCAACAATAAAAATGGGCAGAAACTTTTACATGTTTTAACATAACTTCATTATCCACTTCAATTTATAAGCTTTCAAGTACATCAAAGAGGTTTCAAATGAAGCTATTCAATTTTATTTTCAATTACAATGAATTCTATAACCCCATTAAAAAATTATTTAAAAAAAAAATTGAATCTACATTGAAATTAAATAATCCTTCTCTAAAAGAACTATTGGAAATATTATTCACTTTCCAAAATATTTAGATGATGTTTATGATTGGTTACTTCATATTAATTTAATTTAAAAAAATTTGAGAAGAGATTTGGAGTTTATGTTGAGTAGCTTCGAACATTGAGAAAAAATTAATAGAGTTGGCCACTAAAAAGAGAGACGAAGAAAATGAGATTTTTGTTTGTTTTTGTGTTTGTGTGATAATTTGGTTCACTTTATTTTTGGTTTCTGGCCACGTGGGGTAGTCGTCCCCTTGACAAAACCTACCTCACTCTAAATTTTCTAAATGCACAAGCACAACCAACGACTTTGTTAATGTCGCCGGAAGGCCGGAACCCTTTCCTCAAGTGAATTTACCATACTCAGTTGGGAACTAAATCAACTAATGGAATTGATGACATTTGGGGTCTATTGCACAGTTAAAGGGATCCATATTATCTAACCCATAAACAGTCTGCTGGCTGACAATCATTAGATGTATGGTTGGTCGCTTTGGATCATACTGATGTGACAATTGGCGGCAGCCCAGTTGCTTCTTAACTTTTTATTGGGAAGGAAAATGTCTTTTCTTTCTTCCTTTTCGGCTAACTTTGAAAGCAACACTGCAGTCTGCAACGTTGATGGGTTTGAAATTCTATTTGTTAACGGGATCTAACGGTTGAGATTGGTCGTAATGATTTATCAATTTGACTTTGTGTTTGGGGACTGAATTTAATATCGAATCCCTTGAACGAAGGAATCAAAGATTTGTCTGTCAAATTCTCAGTTTTTGTCTATGTTTGTGCAGTAGTACTCTTTGACGGGGCATGCTAATAAAGGTATCAAATCAAAAGGCACTTGGGAATTAGGAATCAGGAATTTGGGATTACAGTAAACAGTAATGCCGAATATGGCACCCATCTACTCGGTCTTAAAAATTTGCAATGCCTACCTTAAGAGGAAAGATGAGCTCCAATGGGGGGGGGTGTAAAATTACACCTCCACTTAGGCTTCACGTAGGTGCTATTAGGATTTTACACTTCTAATTGTATAGTATTGTATAGCTCATAAATATCTACACTCTATACTCTCCAATGGAAGAGTGTAAAAAAAAAAGATTTTAAATTCGGATGTCACTCCAAGTGACGTCCCTCTTTAATTTAAACTGGGACGTCATTCTCCGAGTTAAAAAATAAAGCTTCAAACGTGTGTTGAAGTGACGTCCGAGTTTTTAAGTTAAACATGACGTTATTTTAAGTGACATCTGGGCTTTTTATTAACTAATAGCGAGAGGGGGAATTCCCCACTCTCTCTCTATTAACTAATACACTATTACCTACGGTATAGCACCCCTATTAGAGAGAGTTTTTTTTATATTTGGAGTATAAAATTTCCACTCTATACGGTTTACACCTTCCATTGGAGATGCCCTAAGACGAGTTTGTGTTTACTTCATTTCAAAACACAAATATCACCAAGGTGTAAAATACTCCTCGCCTTACACCTCGCCGTAGTACCGAAAGACAGCCATCACATCAATAGTACAGGAATGACGACATTGTCGACAGTGAAGAGATCTTTTGGGACTTCCGAAGAGTTGAGGTGCTGACTGTCGAGTGGAAAAAATCAGAAGGGTGTTCTTTTAACATTTGTTGAAGATGCAACATTGAGGAAAACCCAAGTGCAATACGCTCATTACCTACTGTGTAGAAATAAAATTAGTAGGCTGAAGAAAATTTTAAACCAATGAATACAAAAAAATGAAGAACACATTTTCTTGGACGATAACTCTGTATTTATTTCAAGATGGAGGATTGCTACAAAAATGAAGTCATCCGACGATGTTTTCATTTTTCAAGAAAAAAGATTGGTCATCCGTGCTGTTTTCATTTCAGTTTCCCCTCATTCCCATACAGTGTTGGTTCTGGTTATAGAATAGGTAACTCTACTTCTGAGTCCCGACTCGGATCACATTGAAGTTATTATCATTAGAGCTATAATTAAGAAGGAAGATACAACTATGTAAATACAACATTACTATCAGATTCATAATGAAAGGATGCAACCTTTGGCAACCGAACAGAACGATCTGAGAAAAATAACTTTTTAGTGCAGTCGACTGAGCTTCTACAAAAGTATTTTTTGATCCTCCTGAGACACGAATTACTTTTCCATCTCTTGCAATCAGCAGCACAGGTTAAAGCAGAAAAAGAATCCTCTTGATTTGTTTTCTATCAATGCTTTGGGGGTTTCTCCCGTATCGTCGTGAACAGCCATCAGAGAGCTAGTACCTGGAGAATCTGGTGAGAAGACAGCATTCTTGGATATGAACATGTGAGAAGGGAACCTTGCTTCTGGCGGTGAATGGATACACAAATGGCTTTGGAGCATTTGCACTATTTGGCTGAAGTTGGGCCTCGCATTCGGGTCCTCCTTCCAACACGAAGTTATTACTAGAGCCAAATCCTCGGGAAGGTTTTCTGCACTTGGCCTCACATTCTGAAGTAGTTAAAAGTGAAGCAAGTTATTCAAATGTGAAGCCACAAGTCACAAAACTGATATGTACACATCTGAGTAGGGATCATCTGTGTTATTTAGACTAAGTTGAACTGATTGAATGAGGCACCATCCCTTGACCAGGTTCATTCTCAATTGTCATCAGATAGCTATGGTCATCTTATCCCATGTTTGTATCTAAAAGGCACTCACAACCAAAATGTATATTGTCCAGACATTTACTAGTATGTTCCTACTTGAACAAATTTGGTAAAAACGAAATTGCAGTTAACAGATTCAAAAGTTCATGAAATTTCGTCAATATAGGTGTTTCAGCATCCCATGTGTCGACATTTAACCATAATTTGGTACATTTGCTTAGAAGAATGCATTGCATAATTTGGATTAAGAATTACCTTGAAAGCAGCAGCATAGGCCGCCTGAAGGTTGGACATGCCTTCAAATGGCAAGCGATTATGCAGAAGTTCCCATAACACAATTGCAAAGCTGTAGATATCCACTTTATGGTTGTAATGTTTCTTCTCCCCATGCCTCAATGTGACTGTGCTGTACAACTGCCATATACATACAATTATTGATACTTCTTTACTAAACATTGAGATAAGAACTAGGCTGTTTAAATGAGAAGCACCTCTGGAGCCATCCAACGGTATGTCCCTGTTTCAGCAGTCATCATCTCTGTCAGTGACTCCTCTCTTGCTAAACCAAAGTCCACAAGTTTCACTGTTTTGTGGTCCTCAGTTAAAATCAAATTTTCTGGGGAAAAGAAAATGAGAAGAAAATATTCTGTCATTAAAATTAAATTTCGACTAAATGATATAGACCTTAAAGACTCATATAATTATGATATAGCATTACCTTGGTATGATCCAAAGAATCTCATTATACAGATACAAATTCTAGGTAATGCAAAAGATAATGAAAAATTTGGTTACTTTCAACAAGAAAAAATGACGAGCAAATCTAGTACGAAACAAAGTGCTGTGAAGTAGCCCTTTCACCATAAGAACCTTAAGAATGGATTTGCCACCAGCCAACTAATTAGTTAGAGAAGGCAAGTACTGCTGTATTACTGAAGGAAATTAAAGTAACAATATGGAAAACGTATGTGGTAATCCTTCTTTACCTATACAATTTTTTTTTTTGAAGAGGTATACGATCAATATATATATAAACTATATAAAAGATAATTACAATATAGGATGAGATATCCTACTAAGAACCATAAAATAAAAGACAACAACAAGGAAACACAGAAATACAACAGTGATTAGAGATCTCAGATGATATCCTCCCAAGAAAAAGCAAATGACCCGAATGGTATCTCCTTGAACTCCTTCCACCGCTTACACCAAAGGAAAAGCAATCCTTTGATGTGAAGAATCAAATGTACAACGTCAAGGCTTCTATCCTCGAAATATCTCCGGTTTCTTTCCAACCATATACCCCATAGTATCGCAAAGGGAATGATACTCCACAACGTTCTCTTAGTACGGGTGGTGGACTATAGACTAGACCACATCATCAAAAGATCACAAACAGATTGAGGACACACCCAAGAGATTGAACCAGATTGAATAAAATAGTTCCAAATGGCATAAGAAAAAGGGTAAAGGATAAGAGTATGAGCAACGGATTCTCCTGAATCATAGCAAAAATGGCAGAAATTAACAATTATCATTTTCCTTTTCCGAAGATTGTCAATGGTTAAAATTCTACCCAAAACCAAACACCAAGTGAAGAAAGAAACTCTAGACAAAATTTTAGCTTCCAAATGAAACTCCAAGGATAAACCATGTATGATAGGATATGAGGTTGGTTAGGTGAGGCAGCAAGGAGGGCTGAATACCAAGATCTAACAGTAAATATACCTTTGGCATCATGGGCCCAAACCTGTTGATCATCTTCAAGAGTGATATTAGGCAGAGACCCTAATCTTGCCATCAAGGTAGCCAAATCATCAATCTCCCAGTCATTGAACGTATGTCTGAGATCAATGTTCCATGAGACAGTACCATCTATCATAACAATAAAATCCCTAACCGGCTGATTCTTCCTGTCTGGCATGGCATATATATTCCCAAAATCCCTACTCAAGGCTCTATCCCCATTCCAAACATTCTCCCAAAATCTAACTATCCCCTTTGTTGACTTTATAAGAGATATTCTTTCTCTAGTCCTCCACTTCTTTCATAATCCCTTTCCACACTCCACACCCATAAGGGATTGTCACATCACGACTCTCCCACCCAAAAAGACTCAAACCATACCTGGAGACAATAATTCTCCTCCAGTCTCCCACTCTCAATACCGAACCTCCACAACCACTTACTCAAAAGGGCACGATTCATAAACTGGGTCTTCTTTATACCAATGCCACCTTGATCCTTAGAAGTACACACCCTATTCCAACTAACAAGATGGTAGTGATGTACCTCCTCGGAATCACCCATAAAAAATCTCTCGAAATCTTATCCAACCGCTTAGTAACACTCACTGGTGCTCGAAAGAGCGACATGAAATAAACGGGTAGACTAGACAAGGAACTCTTAATGAGAACCACTCTACCCCCTTTCGAGAGGTAACAACCTCTCCAAGAAACCAACTTGCGCTCATATCTCTCTATCACCGGATCCCAAATAGAAACACACCTATTCGCAGTGCCCAAAGAAAGACCTAAGTAAGACGCCGGAAGTACACCAGGAGAGCACCCCAAGACACTAGCAAGCTGAATTGCACTATTACTCCCTCCTATACAATACACCATGCTCTTAGCCTATGAAGCACCGATATGTCCCTAAGGGTGAAGTATCTGTGTCCGACACGGATACATCCCGATACGCGATTTGGAGTATCTGATTTTATAATTAATTTTTTAATTTCCGACATGCAGGGGACATGCGGGGGACTGTAATCTCACACATACAAGAATTTTTTTTGGAACTTCAATAAAAAAAAAACAAGTGAAATAAAATCCAAGTTAAGAAGAGATACAAGAGAAGAAAGATGAAATAAATCCAAGTTATACATGTAAGTTGCTGCTTAATATGTTTGAATTGGTCATTTTATGAAATAGAATTGCCATTTTAATTTGAATTTGGTGAAAAATGCTCAATTATATATATATATATATATATATATATATATATATATATATATATATATATATATTAGGTGTTCCGTTTACCACATTTTTTATACCATAGTTTATACTACACCCTCCTACAAAATGAGTTAAAGGCTAATAATTTGTGGATATAATCTACTAATCATAGATAGCATCTACACAAAAATTCATCTCATTTGAAAATCTCTATTCTAGTTAAAAATCATTGTCAACTTTGAATTTTTTTTAACGGCTCAGATTATTCGATTTTGCAATCATCTTTTGACATAGTTAAACATTATCAAATGAGTTGAAATTTTATAGAGGTGATCTTTATGGTTAGTTGAACACATCCACAAAAAACTAAGTTATAATTCGCGTTGTAGGTGAAGTTATGGGGCATGGTATAAACTATGGTATAAAAAGTATAGTAAACAGAACCTGCTCGTATATATATATATATATATATATATTCTAGTTAAAAATCATTGTCAACTTTGAATTTTTTTTAACGGCTCAGATTATTCGATTTTACAATCATCTTTTGACATAGTTAAACATTATCAAATGAGTTGAAATTTTATAGAGGTGATCTTTATGGTTAGTTGAACACATCCACAAAAAACTAAGTTATAATTCGCGTTGTAGGTGAAGTTATGGGGCATGGTATAAACTATGGTATAAAAAGTATAGTAAATGAAACCTTTCATATATATATATATATATATATATATATATATATATATATATATATATATATATATATATATATTCAAACGTGTCCATGACGTATCCGTGTCCTATATTTTTCAAAAATGTCATGTCCGCGTATCCGTGTCGTGTCGTATCCGTGTCGCGTATCAGTATCCGTGCTTCCTAGCTCTTAGCAATGTTGATCCTCAAGCTTGATACCGCCTCAAAACAAGTAAGAAGACCTCTAAGGTATCTAACTTGATTCCCCTCATTGCCCAAAAAGATGATTGTGTCATCTGCAAATTGTAAATGGGTGATCTTAATATTGTGTCTCCCCACAGAAAACCCTGACAAAACACCCCACTCATTGGCTCTTCGAATAATCCGACTCAAAGCTTCCATCACAATGAGAAAAAGGAAGGGAGATAAAAGATCACCCTACCTTAAACCCCTAGAACTCTTAAACCACTCTGCGGGAGACCCATTCACTAAGACAAAAAAAGACGTAGACGAAACACACTTACGGACCCAACTTCTCCAAACCTCTCCAAAACCCATCCGCCTCAACATATAATCTAAAAAAGACCAACTCACATTATCATAGGCTTTGGAGATGTCCACCTTACATACAATCCCAGGTGTCCAAGAACGAATCCTATCATCAATAGCTTCATTAGCAATTAGAACACCGTCAAGGATTTGTCTATCAAAAATAAACGCTCCTTGTTCTTACGAGGTAACCGAGTCAAGAACCTTTTTTAACCTCAATGAAAGAGCCTTGGAGATATCACACGCTAAACTAATAGTTTTATCGCCTTGGAGATATCACCTATACAAATTTTGATTTATCACACGCTAAACTAATAGTTTTAAGAATGCAAGTAAGGATGAGCTCTTATTTTGGACCACATAAGTATATACAATAAGACCAATTATTATTGATTACGCACAAGCACAAACAAGAAATGGGCTATATAAATTGTAAATGATTAAACAATTGCTAAATTCTTTTGTTTATTGCTTGGATTTTCAATTACTTGGCTGAATTGAGTTGGAATTAAAAATATAGGCAACCTTAGAGATGGTTTCCAGCTTCTACCCAAAGACACACAAGTAGGTGCCTACTCATACCGTGGAAAATCCAGACGTTGACACACAAAATATATATATATATATATATATATATGATTGTTGAAGGAATCCAAAGGAAAGGATCCATTGTCGTACAAAAATCATCAAGGACAAAGACTGTTGTCCAGTAGTAATAAGTGAAAAATAGTAGCCGCTTTTTGCATGGCTATTATGCGGTAGATCTGTTTTAGGGAATTCCGGATGTCCTAGCAAATCATCCCTGATGACTCCTATCGAAATATTTGTTCTTTTGATTCAAAATTCTTCATGTATATTCCTTCTGCAATCCCAGAACCACGCGTCAGACCACCAAAACCACCAAACACGTTCACAACATCAAAGAGTAATTACAGAACAAATGAAAGATTTTGAACATAGCAGGTGTCGACTAGCAAAGTCGGTAAAAACCTTTGGGTGATGATATCAGAAGTCTGGGGCTCGAACCCCGCCAGCATCAAAAAGTTACTGATCTCATTTAAAAACAGACTTACCAATCAACAAAAAAAAAAAAACCCCTTGTGCATGAAAGGCACAAATTTCATTTTGGTTGTACATCTGATTCATCGCTGACACTCGAGAACAATAGTTCAGGGTGCATTGTAAGGTAACTTGTCCTCCCTCCATAAGGTGAGGTACCCCACCCCACCCCACCCCCAAAATAAAAACGCAATAAAAGGCACACATCTCAATTTGTTTGAAAGAAAAGGTTTGAAATTTCATATACTTGTAGTAAAAGGACGGAAATTAATTAACATTTGTAATTTTAATTTATATAATTAAACATTAGAAATTGTACATATATATAAAGTTTATGAATAATAAAGTTTGGCGTTAGAAAAATGTTTTTTTAGTCGAATTCGTCTAAGAGTTTGTGTTCTATGCAAGGAACAAGGTTGTTGAACCCTAAAATCGACATAGGATTTGGAATTAGGTTCCAAGTCATATCTTGGTCATACATGACCATCACCATCGAAAAAGTTTAAAGTCAACCCAAAGATATAGGATACTATGACGATGATCCTAAGGAAAAATTCTTGATCATTCGCCTTGGTCTTTTGTAATAACCACGTGACTTAAGGTGGATTATGAAAACACGCTGCATGGATGAATAACCAAACAAGGTTCCAGGGTATAGATCGCTTCATATACAATCCAAAATATAATTCTTATGAACTGTATAGTTCTTAAAACAAAATATAAGAACGACTAAATTTTCTTTTCATAGAAAAAGAGAAAACAATACATTGACTGCAGACAAACGTGTAGCTCACCATTTTCATCCAAGACTTACCACTGTAGGTTTTCTTCATTTACCTTTTTTTTTGTCGGTATATACTAAAAATATAATTATGCTTACTAGACTATACAATCCAAGTAGCAAGAAGCCACTTTTCTTTTTACTCAACCTCATACAACTATCTTAAGTTCACCAAATTACAAAGACCTACTCAAGTCATAAATCCATCCAATTTCACATGAAGTTAAAAAATTTTACATCCTTAAACAAAGGATTAGCACAACCAATCGAATAGAACCTCCTTGACTTCCACTACCAACTTATGCAGATATATTTCTTTATGCTCAAAGATCCTCAATTTTCTTTCTTTCATAATGTCCACAATATCCCAGTTCCTCCATGTTTATTTTTTCGTGTTGCAACTGCATTTACTCCTTTTTTCCCAAGACTTGATGTGGAAGCTCCCTGTACTGGCACAGCCTTACACTTCCATCTGCCATCACACCCTACACAATGCTGAATCAAACTCAGTGTGATTAACTTTTTTGATGGTCTAATTACCAAGTATTACCCCCTCGGTGAGCTTCTCCTTGGACAACCACCGATACCATCAGATTAGCTTGTCCATAAGATTCCAGGACCTTCACCCGCTTAAACAACTTCCTTGTTCTTTTTTTAATGTAAGCTTTTTATCGTGCCCACACCCATTTCCACTTGCAATTAATCTAAAGTGCCCTGCTTCACACACTTCCAACAATCCATGCCAGTGATTTACCTTCTCTAAACTGTTCGAGTATGACTCATTCACTAAGGAGTGTTGGAAAGACTTCAAAGGATAGATGCAGCTTCAGGGCAGGACTCCTACTTTTTCAAGTCTCTTAATGTGTATTTCCCAAGAAATATTTTATTAGGTTTACTATGAAATTTCCAATTATGTCCAAAAAGTAATGTAAAGTGCCTTCATGAACCCATTATTTACGGAAATATGATATTTCATTAGATGGAGAGTTAATCAAGGTAAGAGAAACATAGTTTTCAGGGACATAGGTAGTTGATATACTTAGAACAGTGCATACTCCGTGTGACCCTAGGTCATTGATATAATTAGAACACTGCATACTCCCCGTGACCCTAGCATTAGGCTGTACCCTAACTAGGGTGATAGGTTGAACCATAAGACACGTTCTAGTAATGTACTCTTTATCAAAACCATGAAGGAGAGCGAAACACTCACACTCTCAGATCGCGATCTGAGAATTCCAATCTGTGTTACCAGTACCACTGAACTGTATTATTGTAGTATTGTTGTTAGATTTGAACCAATAGAAAGGATATGGCTTACGCACATAAGAGAGACCAAGTGAAGAACTCAATAGATAGCAAAACTAGCAAGTCAAACTTAGTAATGAACTCAATAGACAGAAAATAGCAAATCAATGGTGAAGGTAAATTTCTTCAAAATCTATGGAACAATAGTCGTATTCATCTACTTCATATCCAGGGAGTTTTCCTACCGCAGTTTAAAGTATTTTCTCTCTATCTTTTTCCTCTTACACTGGATACAAAATCCTGAAGCTAAGACAGTTTGCTATAAAACACATTAACACCCTTAGCTGTCACCATCTCTCCATCAATCCAACCCTTTTCATCCTTTGTGTTTAGCACTTTGATAGTATTTAGGTACTTAAGAAGGGTGCACTCTCTAGTTGGTACCCAGTATTCAGAGCCCCAGTATTGAATTTTGAGACATGCTATTTACTAAGTCAATCTTACTTTTCAAAAGAACTACATGTAGTTATTAATTACTTATGAGCCTGAGTTGCATTTTTATTGTTAAAAACAAATTAGTTGTGTGTGTGTTTCGAGGACGCCATAACTGTTAAATGGGGTCGGCTATTGCCACTACATAACAGAATATGCATTTCGACTTTTGGGGCAACTTCACATCTTTAGCACTCCACAGTTTAGTTCACACATTTCCTCGAGATTCAGTTAGCTAATGCATTATCGGAGGGGTTCTAGGGACATATGTTACAAAACACGTAAACAAACTTAAAATCGTTAAGGCATTTATAACTTTTAGATTAGCCTATTTATTTGTAGAAATGATCTCCTAACTACTTTAAACATTGTCACAAAAAATTATTCAAATCCAAAACTTATAACCCCATCAAATGTATTAGTCAAATTAAGAATTGTGGATTGTTCAATTTCACGATTATTGATACTATAATTGGCAAGTTTAGAATATTTTGATTTTTTGTGACAATGTTTAGAATAGTTAGGAGATCATATCTACAGAAAATTAGGCTAATCTAACACTTATAAATGCCCCAACGGTTTTGAGTTTGTTTACGTGTTTTTTTAACATATGTCCCTAGAACCCCTCCCATACATTATATGCAAGAAAATCTTCCAGACCTTTATCTAATACACATGCCAAGCAGTCTCAGAATAATTAGAACATGTGAGAGGACAGACAAACAAAAAGATTGGCTCTTCCAAGAGAGTCTTCACTTTAATTTCTAGTCCTCAAAGATGATTGATTAATTCTAGTAATATCTTAGGCTAGAGACAATCTTCAAAAAATTCCAAAGAATAAGCGCAAGTTTGCAATATCAATAAGAATAACAGTAAGGTTGGTCAAACTTTTGTCTGTCAACAAGTTTCCATCATGTTTGGATATATTTTACTCGCAAGGTAACAAAATAAGTATGGACTATGAATCAGAAACTCCACAAAACCAATAGATAAATTGCTATCAAGGTGAAAGTCAAACATTGCTCTTCTCCTTGCAGGTTCTTCCACCAGGATAAAGTAACAAATAAAAAATTAAAATAAAATCTATAAAATGGAAAGCCAAAGATTTTTCTTCAAAAAAAGCAAAACATTGTTCTATTCCTTGATAAAATGGAAATTTATTAACAAAACAAAGTAACCTAATCAATCATTCCCACCAAGCCACAAAAGAATTAAAAAAGAAAAAATACCATTTGAGTTCCTTAAATAATTTGGACCATAAATGAATCCAGGGCTTGATTAATAGAACAACCTCTTTGTGTAAGCTTATATGCTTCCAAAATGATGTCGATTCCATCCAACCAGATGCCCTACAATATTGGTTATCAAATCCACAACTTTAAGCTTGAAAGATCGGTTAGAAAAAGGGAATAAGAGCCAAAGACGGTTATCAGAGGAAGAGGAAGGAACAAGACCCACCCACTTTAAACATGACAAGAAAGAATGGTCAATCCAGCTATCCAAGGAAGAATTCTTCTCCTTTGAAAGGAAACTCAAAGCAATCTTTTCTCTTATTCTGTTTTTATTTTTCTTTTTCTTTTCTTTTAAAAAAAAATAAGTAAAGTTTACTTAGGATGTAGATGAGCTATAAATGTGATAGAGAATCTCACTTACAGGGTGCAACAAGTTATAAACTGGAGGAGCAGACACCTCCCAAGGTTTAATGCCCATTCTAAAGGCTACATTAATAAAAATACACCCCTATGACGACCCAATTACAAACTCCATACTACTACATTCCAAATGTTAGCCAAGAGATCCCAATATTCTTCCCTACCGCTAGCAGCTATGCCTAGCAACAAAGAAGTCAGAATAATTGTACTTTGAATCTTCAAATCAACCCCAGTATCTTTGTAAAGGAAAGTTATCATGATAACCAATGGAGGGTTCATGTCTATCTCTCTGCCTATGTTCTTTGAAGAGTACATTAATCTCTGTAAGAACTCTTACTAAACTGTACAGTACAGATACTACATCATAACTGTAGTAATGATTAAACAAGAAATACAATGCAATATCAAATTTGGGAGATGAAAAATTCTAACCCCATTTAAACATATGTATCTAACAAGAACGGTGTGGAGCCCACCCTTCCATAATCTCTTCACTCTCAGACGTGGACAATCCAGTACTATATGAGCCAAATGATATTTAAGTAAGTTACATTAGGTCATTGTTGAAATCTATACTAGACTGGGACTTTTGAAACCCAAGTTCAGCGGAAAAGCAGAAGCTCTTGAAGCCTAATACAATAGGTGCTGAGGTTATACAAGAAAAAGTATAAAACTAGGTCTCAAATGATCAAACAACAGCAATCAATGGAAAATATGACCGGGAAATTACCAGGTTTTAGATCACGGTGGATGATCCCATGTGAATGCAAACACTCCATTGCCTGAGCAATATCCAATGCAAAACCAACTGCCACACGAGTGTCCAAGCTCCTGGGCCGCAAGCTCACCAAGTATTTGCGCAATGTACCACCTGATAAAAGCTCTGTTACTATCACCATGGCAGGTTCTTTACAAGCCCCAATAAACTGTCCGTTGACGCAATATAACCACCGTTAGATACATTACCAAACCCAACTGAATACTATATATATATACACACAACATGCTAAGATAACATATGCACATTTGCAACAATATTCAATTTCTAATTGCACAGAAATAAAAAAAAAAAAAAAACCTTGGCTAAGTTCTTGTGTTGTACTTTAGACAACATTTCGACCTCTCTTGCAAATTGGGCTTCCTTCTTTGCAACCTCTTCTGGTGTCTCTCCTTTATGAATAATCTTAATTGCGACACTCTGGTTTTTATATCTGAATCCAATAAAACCACAAGTCACATACTTACACAACAAGCTTATAAACCAAGTAACTCGCAATTAAGGCAATGCTGCCCATACACATTAAGATCCAGATAAATCATAAATGTAACCAATTGTCAATAAGTAAAACCAAACATAACTGAAAAAAAAAACTAGAATTTTAACTAACTTACTTGCCCTCATAAACTTTGGCATGTGCCCCTTCACCAATTTTAGGTCCTACAAACAAATTCTTCGGGTCAACTAACCACTTAGCATCCACTCTAAACTCATGAACCGAGTAGAACCCATTACTTGACTCCATTTTGACCTTTAACAACAAAGGTCAAGATCTACCATATATACTCACCAACCAACTTCAATACCCATCACTTATTTTTCACTAACTTAACATAAAAACACACTCTTTTTTTTTCTCTCCAACATCACACATACAACTAAAATACTTCAAATTTGCTTCTCAAATAACTCAAAATCATTGAGATCTGTACTTAAAACAACTTATTAACTAAACTCCCCAAGTTCAAATAACCTCTCTTTTTTTACCAACTATATTGAAACTAGCTTATAAAGCTTCATTTTGAGTAGAAACAGAGCAGAGTAAGAAAGTGGGAAAAAAAAAACAAGTAAAGGTGTTGAAGGAGGTTTGATGGTATTGAGAAATGGGGATGTGATGGTTTTGAGAAGAGAGAGAAATGAATGAAAAAAAGAGGCAAGCTAAGCTTAATAGATAGATCACAATAAGATCACAGTCGACAAAAGGATATTTATCTTTATAGAGGTAGATTCTAGTACACCAGGAGTGATTTTGTAGAATGTAGTTATGCGTCCAACGTTCATAATAAGACAAATCTTACATGCCTACATGTGTCGTTCGTACAACATAGATGCGAGTACGTAAAGTATACCAAACACAAATTGAGGTGGCGTTTGGAGAGAGAGTGTTTTCGTGTTCAGGCAAAAAAAATAAGAGTGTTTGTGATGAAGCGGACAGACAGACAAGTGGGTTTTGGACTTTCTTTTTGACATATATATATATATATATATATGTATATAACTGATTAATGATTGATGGAGTTTGTGTTTTAGAAATAGAAATATATATAAGAATGAGTGCAGAATCCTGACATTGGTAGTTATGTGTATAGTAGTTTGGCACTCAATTGCATTGAGTACAATGATGGGACTAACATGGACTTTTTCTTTTTTCAGACAAACAGTGTGGGAGGCCACGTGTACACATGAATTGTGTCCGTAGCAATGTCGCATACAAACAAACCACTCACTTGCAAAGGTTCGATTTACTAATTATTAGTCTGGTTAATGAAAATATAAAATGGTATTTAGAATGGTAAATTTTGGTGGTGGATAATTGGATATGGTGTGCATGAATTTTTATGTCTTGCTATTTGTGTATTGGTGAACAGAATAAATGACGAAGACAAACGTACGAAAAAATCAATTTTGCCATAATAGGGCGTGTAGACTCTGAAACTATGCCACATTTGGAGTCTCTCTACTCATTATTATTTTTTGGTAAAGCTCTACTCATTATTCATTTGCTTACAAATTACATTCAAGTTTTACAATCTAACCAAAACACACACGCCAAAGAGGAAAAGACAATTAAACACCGTCAGTCTTAAATGCATGGCCACCAAATAACATGTTCAGTGTCTTCCAGATCCATATCTAACAGTTCACACTTCACACGATACGAATACAAATCCCACAATCTAAACGTTTTTTTATACTTGCCTTAATAGTATACTGGATCATATTTCGGTTAAGTTAATCTTAAATTTTAAAATCTTTAAACACCCAGCAAATTAATGTTTTCCAGGCCCACGTCACACGTGCACTCACCACATTGTATCATACAAAGTACTCTACGAGCTCATTTCTATATTATAATTATCTGATGGAATTTAAACTGTTAAGAACAAGTCGTGCATCTGATTAATAAAGTTAATCCATACTAATGTCAATGAAAGCCTTCATATTATAGTCTAAGGTAAGATTTAGATTTCAGCATCTCCTCTTCATATTCAACGCGGTTTTTCTTTGTAAGTTTGAAACTTTCATGAACAAATAAACCAGTGTTGACGTGAACTGTGAACATACACACACTTTTTGCAGTTTTTAAGTCTTGATTGAAAACTACTAATCCGACTTTTATAAGGTTTGAAATCTTCGAAGATAATTGGTCTTCCACTGGTGTACATGTGGGTTTATTTAATTTCATAACATTTCTAGATCAATCATCACATGTGTTTCCACATATTATGGTTTGCTGTTGCACATGTATCTTATTAATATTCAGACGTGTTAAATATCGTACAAACCTCAACAAATCACTGATAACCACGTCCAAACAGCTTGACATAGAAGTGGGAAAAAATTCGTCTTGAATTGAAAAATAGTGTAGGAAAAAGGGGTACATGGCCAAAATGGGAAGATGTTTTAGCATTTCTTTTGAAGCTAAGTAGTGCTAAAGATCACAGAACATCATATAAAATATACAAGTGAACAACTAAAGTGCTTTGACTCTTGTTACCACCTTCGTAAGATGATAGGCGTATGATAGGTAAGACCTGGTGTGGTTTTATCTAAATGGTCCAGATCTCAGATCTATCATCTGCAAGTAAGATCTCCTAGTCGTAACAAATGATGACAAATGATGATCGGGTACAAAAGGGCGTCCCCCGGTATCATTTTGTTTCATAATAGTTTTGGTTAAGGGTCAGGTTAAGTTTCTTTTGCTATGAATCATTAATCATTTTATTCAACGGGGAATGCCAGAATCGGACGTCAAATCAGCGAACATACTAGTTTTACATACTAGTTTTGGGCGATGAAAATATTTACCACTAATTTATTCCACATTAGAACGTAGGACCCACTCACTAATGTCGGCCAAAAAACATAAATTTATTGTGCTACTCTTTTGCTTTTCTCTCGATAATACCGTTTTATCCTTTTTACTAACAGGTATAATTATTGAATCTTTTCTTATTAAGACTTCATCTTATTCTCTCTCTAGCCATCATTTTCTGTATTTTGTTAGAAAAGAGGACTTCATCTTCATCTCCCTCTTCCACACATTCCAATCCAATGAAGTTCATTGCTATGAATCATTAAGTTTTCTCTCTAGTTTTTTCCTATAATTTCCACATTCATTAGGACCCTTCAAATTGTCTCTATATTTATCTCCTTTATTTCTAATTATTTTCCCACACTAATTATTTTCCCACACATGCTTTTTTGGAGAATCGTAACAATTACCCCATCATTTTTCCCCGCCAATTCCCCTACGATTTGCTTTATGTTTCTTTCCCACAAAAATGTTGTTAGAGCAGGGTAAAGAAAATCATTTGAAGGAAAAACAATTTCTTTGTGTTCCTGGTAATTTTCAATCATTTGAAGGTAT
This sequence comes from Coptis chinensis, assembly GCF_015680905.1. Lineage (NCBI taxonomy): Eukaryota > Viridiplantae > Streptophyta > Magnoliopsida > Ranunculales > Ranunculaceae > Coptis > Coptis chinensis. Next base: position 36,519,520 of record NC_141456.1, on the reverse strand, counting down.
TGATAACAAGTTTTAAGTTTTCAATTTGATAATGAAGTTTGAGTAAATAATGTTTTTGGTTTTGATTATCATGTTTGGCCCCTAATCATGTTTTAGATATGGATGTGTGAGAAGACCAGTACATGTTTTCGTATATCACTTAATAAATCTCGTAGCTTTGGTATTAGACATCACTTGATCTCTCCTACTAATGTACTTAGAGGTGTTAGTAAAAAAAAAAAAAAAAAAAAGATTTGTTAGCATATATAGGTTTTTCACAATCCTTGGCACAGTTCTGGTAACATCCCCATTGTTGTGCACAGCGTATATAGGTTTTCACAATCTTTGATGGTGTCGTTATCAGCTTATATAATGTTGTACACAAGCTGCTTACAAACAAGTTAATAATTGTAAATTAAAAAGTTGTTATGTGTAAAATATATATGTAGATGTTGTTGGACTGTACTATTTAGTGTCTAAAATAGGTTATACAATATAGTCTCCTATTGCCAGTGTTCATGAGACTGTTCAATTCAGTTTCGTTGTATGGCTTATGTGGTATATAATAATAGAAGTATAGTGTAGTACTGTTCGATCGATTGTTTCTTTTTATTCGGTGCCAACAATTTGATTTATCTCGGATTTGTGTGTAGAATTTGATGATTTTTGCGAAGGGAAGAGTTCTGTGAGGGATTTTTATAAAAAGGAGAAAGCGAACAAGTGGTGGAGATGGAATGTAGAGTGTGGAACTTTTGATGAATACTGGCTAGTAGGCAAGAGTTCTGTGGCGCTAGTAGCTTATGTGAATAGTCATAGTTTTAAGCATTTCTTGAAATGGCATCCCTAGTCACCAAAGTGCCGAGATATAGATATTTTGGCTCATTTGTGGGAGATTTTTATTGTGACGGTGAATAAGTTGTACAACTTCAAGCTGGATATGAAGGTGGTGGTTACTAAAGAATTCTACAAGCTGGTTGTGGACATAGATTTGTTGAGGTCCTAGGGATTTGACGTGAATTTCATGGCTAAATATCTGTGGGAAATGATATGCAATTGTGAGAAAGTTTTTGAGGGGTACATTTTTTGTATAGAGAGGAACCTTCGGAGCCTAAATGTACCTTCTTTTGAGTTTGTTGTTTGGTATGGCAAGATCGAAAGTAAGCACAAGTCTCTGACATTAGAGAAGTTGCGGTGCCTACAAGTTTTAACAGTGTCTATTGGGTAAATGTCCTGTTGGTCGTTTTGGATCAGAAGTAGATTCTGTTAGATTTAAGTTATCTTGTGTGGCCCGAAATGTCAGAATGGCATTGATAATGGAGTTTCTTCGTTCCCCAGATTTTGTTTCGGCGTTTAACTTTCTTGGTGGTTTCGATAGTCTAGAAGAATTTTCATTCTCTGCACCCCATCCAGAGCGTACACCACAACCATATCTCCCACCACCCCCTACTGGAAGGATGGTAATTTCTATGCCCTTGTGACATTACAGAGTCGCGTCGTATAGGTTCAATATTATGTGTTGTTGTAATTTGCACTTGGTTATGATTGTTATAATTTATTGTTAATTCTTGCAGTCGATGAAAAGAAAATATTATGAGACTAATTCAGAGATGAGTATTGCCGAGGAGATTGAATTTGATATTTTTTTGCTTTCGAAAAGACCAAGACTAGGAAGTGTGCAAGGCGTTTGGTATCCTGCGAAGCCAAAAGAGATGTGCATAAGTTATGTTCTCCCCTGTGGAACAGTGGAAGTGGAGTTGTACGACGAGTTTAAAGTTTAAAAAGATGATTGACGTCGTAAGCGAAGTTTAAGCTTAATGTTTTGGTAATCCGCATGTTGTAATGTAATTTCTGTCATTATATAATCATAATGTTAGTATAGTGTCGTGGGTTATCTATTTAATGTTATACTAGTAAACATTGTTGAATTATGTGCATATGACAACCTAGTTTTGTGTTGCTGAAAGGACCAATTTTGATAAGAGCGTTCATGTTTAAACAACAATTTAATGTTGAAAGCACTGCTTATTGTTTTTAGTTTTGTACTCCAATTTTTGAATTTGCAAATTAGTACATATTGAGGATATTGTTCCATTGAAGAAAGAAGAAACAGGAACCGCAAATTACTTTGTAGCAATTTTAAAAGGGAAAACGGAAAACAAACAATCGATCTATACCTTTAATGAAACTTTAATGAGTTGATGTAGAAGAGATCCGATAATCTTCGATTTCCTTAGCTGAATTGAGTGAAAATTTTTGAATAAACTCATCGTCACTGCCACTGTCACTGCCAAAACAACAACAATTGTCACTGTCACCCTCGTGGAGTGAATCAGAATATGTCGATTTTGGTGAAACAAACAAACAAAAACCAAATTTCGGATTGCAGTTACGTACTCGTATTGGGGGAATGGCATTCAAACCGAAGAGCTTGAGGTCCATGTGTTGGATGGTTTGCACACAAGACACTCCAAATGAATTTTCATTTGTTTATTTTGCAAGTATATACCGGTACCGGTACCAGCGCCCTTTTAAATGAACCCGGCTTTTAAATGGACTAGTCTGCTGTTTACGGACATGAGTCTTGAACACTTATATAGTGTCGGTAACAGCTTATATAGTGTCTTTACAACCTTTTGTAATTTACGCTTATTAAATCTTTAATTTATGCTTATATATGACACTATGTAAGCTCTGAACGACATAATATAAACTGAGAAAGACACTATAGAACATGTCCGTAAACGGACGTCCGTTTAAGAACTGGGCTATTAAACTAATATAAGTTCAGATTGAGAATGGGCCTTCCCTGTGTAAATGGGCCATCCTATAGTTATTAGGGCTCTACTGTTTTTAAGCCAATCTCAGACCATATAAAACCAACCTCAAACTTAACATTGTCTTCCCCTCACAACCTCATATCTCATTTACTTTCGGTGTAGATCCATACAGTAGGGAGAGAGAGGGTGAGAAGAATTCGGTAAAAACAAAACTTTGGTCCTGAAGTAAGAGAAGAAGAGGTTGCTACTAATTAAGGCAGCGACTATTTATGAGAACAACGTGTCCAGATCTCCCGGTATTTCAGTAAAAATTTCATTTTTTATGGCAAGCTAAATTTTATTGATTTGTTACCACAATTTTGTAGTCATAAATTTAGTCCAAAAGATTTTGTAAATAATATTTGAAGTGATTGTCCACATTTTGTTGAAAGTTTAACTTAATAACTAACTTCCCCGTTCAAGAAATGCAGAAAACAAACTATGATACGTATAATGGAATGTATATAACACAATTGATGTTCTTGAAAAAAAACAGTGAAAATGGTGAGGAGAGAGAGAGAGAGAGAGAGAGAGAGAGAGAGAGAGAGAGAGAGAGAGAGAGCTTAGTTGTTCGAGATGTTTATCTTTTTACTTTTCATTATTATTTTGTTTAATTATTGTTATTATTATTAGAGCAGTGAGTGAATGTCCTATGACGCTTCATTGTCACCCAACTAAATAAAATCCTTCATACTCGAATTTCATTCTGCACTACTTTTTCAGTAGCATTACATTCCATTTCTCTAAATCTCATGGCAAAGTTCTGCTACGCAGTCATTAGAGGGTGGCAACCAGGTATATACAGGCACTGGAGTAGCTGCAGGGACTAGGTAACTGAAATTCTCTCCCTCTAATATTTTTCGAACCGAATTCTCATAATTCCGTTTACTTTCTAAATCCCTTAGTACACAGGACTGTGAACCATTTTCGCGAACAGGTACACAAATTTGCTAGCCAAGACTACATTGGATGTAATTCTATCAAAGAGGCGGAGTTACTGCTTAGAAATAAAGGAATTAACAATTACTACAATGAGTTCAATCAGACATTAGAAGAGACAACCGTACGAGCCGCAACCGTACAACCCATACCCACGGTCAGCATTACTACAGGGGAGACTTGCATGCAAACCGAGCACAACAGCCAATCAGTTTTACTTAGGAACATGGCTCTCGTCATTATTAGCCTACTTGTTATTCTTATTGCTCTAATGGTTAGGTTGATTTTCATGTTGTAGGTGCAAAAACGATGTATATAGATTTTTTCTTATGTATATGTATTTCGCCATGTATGTACATACTAGGTTGATTTGCATGTTGCGCTATGTACTTGGCTATTTTGCTGACACTTTTCTTTAACTGCACTATTATGTAAGTGTGCTTCAAATATACTACAACAGAAGATATGGGCTAAAAAACAGGCTATCTTAAAGTGACTTTCAGTTTACGGACATGTTATAAAGTGTCTTACACAGCTTATGTAGTGTATATATATATATATATATATAGCCCAACTCTTAAACGGACTAGTGTCTTGAACAACTTATATAGTGTCAAGCCCAACTCTTAAACGGACTAGTCCGTTTACGGACTTGTGTCTTGAACAGCTTATATAGTGTCGTGAACAACTTATATAGTGTCTTGAACAACTTTTTTAATTTACACTTATTAACTTTTTAATTTATGTTTATATGTGACACTATATAAGTTGTGCAAGACATTATATAAGCTTCGCAATACACTATATAACAAGTATATAACAAGTCCGTTTAAAACGGTATATATATATATATATATATATATATATATATATATATATATATATATATATATATATATATAAGCTGGCCACAAACAAACTAATAAGCGTAAATTAAAAAGTTGTTCAAGACACTATATAAGCTGTTCAAGGCATCTGTCAAATTGAAAATTAAAGCGTATCAAGGTTGAGTTTGACAATAGAACCATTTTTAGACACGTAACGTGAAGATATGACACGCTTATCGGGAAAAAAAAACGTGAAGATATAACACGTACCATGAAGATATGTAATACAGATGAAGATATGTTATATAGTGTCTTGACGAAGCTATGTAGTGTTTTGCACAACTTATATAATGTCTTGCGCAAGGCCATGTAATAAGCGTAAATGAAAAAGTTATTCAAGATACTATATATGTTGTTTAAGACATTAAATAAGTTGTCCAAGACACCATGTTTGTTAACGGATAATCCATTTAAGAGAAGGCCTGAGAAAATACTTATGCTGACGATAGAACATAAAATAATTAAACAGTGTGTGGAATGGTTAATATGTGGACATGATTGATAACATAAAAACTGAGAATATTCAATAAGTCTAGAATGTTCAATATAAATACATAATTAAATAAAGACTGGGAAAAAAATAAAATATATAGTAATTTTGTAGTACTGGTTGCAGACTTCTAACAAGTTTCCATCCCTGGTTAGTTGAAAATTCCTCCATACGGAATGAAGTCTGACATTATAGGTAGGACTGTGCTACTGCCTGATTTTTTGATTTTTTCAACCGACACAACTTTATTAGTATGTAAGTTGTACCACACTAGCCAGGAGTCGCACTTGAAGAGCGCAACATCGATGGAGAAAAGCTCAACAAATTCTAGGTGAGGAAATGTCTGATACAAGTAATCCAAGAGAAACTCTAGCAGTCGACTCCACACCTTAGCATTGTAGTCTTGCAATATGTGGAGTTCGATTTGTCTAGCACGAATTGGACAATTCCAGAAGGTGTACATGATAGCAATAGTGCCTTGGAATTGAAAGAGTTTGTAACCGTTTGGGGTGGAGTTTGTGAGGGGAAGCGCCACCTTTGTCCACTCTTCAGCACCAATATGGAATGCCAAAATTCCAGTGTCCCAAAGAGACTAGTGTAGATGTCCCTTTGCTAAAACTCCAGGCTACATCTGAATGTGTTCAGTGTTGAAGGACAAATATAGGTTTTCCAACCTTCTCCACTTCAAAATGTTGGAGTTGAAAATTTCAACGAAATGGACAATGACACTCTTGTTTTTATTGTCTCGGCTTCGAACTACAGTATGGTGGTTTGGTTTAGACAATCGGACTATGGTGAATTGTAAAGGTTCAATTAAATGCACCGACATGCCCATACACTCTGTCCAGAATTTAATCTTAGGCCTACGCAACATACGTAATTGATGAGTTATGGGTTTGCATACATAAAATTTGGTGTCTCTAAAATGCTTTTCACACAGACAAATAATACCTTGACTAGAAGATGCCATGATCCGAACACCGTTTGGGTAGAAATCCAAATTTGGAGTAGGAATTGGTGGAATGTGAGAAATGTTTGAAAGGAAGGAAGTATAGAGTTCGGAAAAGTGGTTGGTCTGAATCACGTAGCCCAGAAATGCTTTGTTCTTCAGAACAAAATCGGTTATGAATGAACTCTCATAACCGAGCAACTCCCAATCATTGGATACAAATTTGGATTTCTGAAGCAATTGGAGTGGTCCATGTGCAAGTATCTTTTGGCATAATTCAGGGGGGATGTAGAGGCTCTGGTTGGCGTCTTCTTCTTCAGGAGGTAGTGCCATTGTGTGAGAAAAAAGTTTCTGGCTATCAAGTCATTGTGTAATGCATGTGTTTGCTTACTTTTGAATGAAAAGGACGCATCTTTTCAAATAGGATTTACAGATTTGTTTTTCAGTTATTTGATCAGTTTTTCAAAAAGTTGTAACTGAAAAGGTTTTTGATAGAAATTCAAATTCAAAAGTTTTTTAAACAGACATTGCAACGCGGTGTACTGGAATACTTTAGAAAGAGGGGAAAACTCTAGTAAACTTATGACAAATTGGTCAAGTTCCCGAATTAAATTCGCCCAAATCTCAAGTTTCGTGTACACAACACCCAAAGCTGAATTTATGGCACCTCAGTAGCTACTCCTGAAAATATCAGTTTTGATAACATAATTTTCTCTCAAATTCGTCCAAATCTCAAGTTCCGTTTTGATAACCTAATTTTCTCTCCATTTCGAAGGTTTAGTCTTTCCCCCCGTTTCACTCTCTCACATACTGTTTAGCGAAGCTTGGAGCTCCACGAATCGAAGGTTAGTTTAGTTTGTTACTTTATTTCGAAATATATATAATTGTTACTTTAGTTTGTTTGTTTGTCTGTTTTGAGTAGTTAGGTTATAATTTGTGTGCTTAGCGATTTCTTGTTTTGAGTAGTTAGGTTACAATGTCTGTTTAGGCATTTTTCGGTTTGATTTGGCCCTTTCTTGATTTTGTTGGTGTTTATGAGAACGGAACAGGGGAAAAAAAATTAAAATAGACATTGAGGCCACTTTAATTGCACCTTATGTTACTTTTGTTATGTATATAGGATGAGAAAGAAAGTTGTACACGAGGAAGATTCTGGAGAAGAAGGTGGAACGAGGATTGACATAACAACCCGATACAACCCCAGTAGGCTTCATAAAATGTTGTTTGAAAAGTTTGATGCAGTAGAATTGGAGGACTTTCGAATGTCTCCGTTTGGTTTCCTACTTCGCACCCAAGAGCAAATAGATCTAGAAGATAACAAGGCCTATTCATTGATCACCCATAACAACTTGATTGTTACCATTTTGAACCGTCGGATTTCTAAGCTTACGTACAAAGTTAGAGATGGTTATTTGAATTTCAAGAAGTCTGATGTCGCTTTATTCACTGGACTTGCCACCAATGAACCTCCTGACTATTACTTCGAGATGAAGGAGGATAATCCCACACATTTCAGGAGGAAGTATTTTCCTTCGGATAAAGAAGTGGAAAAATGCAAGACGCATAAAGCAGGGGTTCTTCTGGATGACATATTAAAAGTCAGGGATAGGGTGAAGACCCGATCCGAAGGAAACCCATCTTTACTCCCAGATTTATACCGACTGAACCGGTTGTATGCCCTTGGAGTCTTCTTGATTCCAACGGGGATGAAGGGTCTAAGTGTAATCCATATTGACCTTGTTGACAATCTTCAGACCTTTGATTGTTTCCTTTGGGGATACCTTGTCTTCGAAGGTATCAAGGAAGGGGTAGAGTCACTCTACACTGAACTTAGCCATCACTTCAAGCGTACTCCACATGAAACTTTTCATTTTTGCCTTCATGGTGCGGTTATCTTGACTGTGGGTTTACCTCCATATTCCATCCTTGGGGCCTCGCCGATTTGGATCTTAACACTTTCCCTTTTCTGCTTGGGTGGGTGAAGATTCCTCGCAAAACCACCCGTGGATGTACCTGGGAGAGAAAGTTGTTGAAGAGAAATTGCAGAGTTAAGCGTGTGGTCGAACTTCCAGCTACGGTGAGAACTAAGGCTGTAGTAAGGGACGCGCTCGAGGTTAGTTTGTAAATTGAAGAAGTTAATAAGGTTAAATGATAAATACAGTATCTAAGTTGTTAACAAGCCTTTCTAGATACTAAATAAGCTGTTAAAGGTATCTAGTCACATATATTAAGGACATGTTATATAGTGTCTTGAGAAGCTAATATAGATTTGTTCATAGTTTATATAGAGTTCTGAAAATTGTATTTGTCATTCATATGAGGAATTGAATGATCGAGCATGGGCATACGACCTGATTAATGTGGTCATGATTCGCCCGCGAGCTTTTGTAAGTGGTTGCTGTACACATTGTTTTTACATTGTTATTGTATAATTATGACTTTCAATTTAAGCGTTACGACCTTTTACGCAGCTAACCACTAGACGAGTGGGACAGCCGGAAAGCAATGGAGGAGAGTGATGATGGTGAGTTTGAAGAAAAGGTGGAAAATGTGTCAAAGGGAATTAGAACACACCAGAAGAAGACACCAACTGTGAGGCAGACTAGTACTGTTAATGAAGCTGTCCAAGTGACAAGGCATAGTATGAGATCTGTTAGATATCGGGAGACTGACGAGGGTAGAACTCAGGTGGAAAATATTCAGCCCTTGAAGAAGCATGCATGTCTTGCAACTGCCTCGGAAAATGTTGTCCCCTGTTATAAAGACTAGTAAGAAATCAATTAGTAAGAAGCCCATAAAAAAGTCAAATATTGCCAGCCTTGGCACTCCGTTGAGGAGGAGCAAAAGATTGATGATTGTGAATAATGATGGGGTTTGTGATGATAATTTTGCTGTTGTTGAACATAGCATGACGAAAAGGACTGCTAAGAGGACCAAAAGATTGATGATTGTGGATGAGGTTTCTGACGATGATGTTGCGGTTGTTAAACCTAGCACAACAAACATGAGTGGTAAGAGTAGTAGAAGATTGATAATTGTGGACAATGATGAGCTTTCTGGCGATAATGTTGTCGTTGTTGAACCTAGCACATTAAACAGGAGTGGGAGGTTGAATATTGGGGAGGAGGATACTGAGCAAGTACCTAGCATTGGGGAGGAAGATACTGAGCAAGTACCGAGCGCAGCTCTAGGGTTTGAAGATATTCCACGTGATAATGAAGATATGGAAGTAAGCGATTTTTCCTTCATCCTCGCGATTGATATAATTAGTTCAATAGGTACACTATTTCACTATTTCACTTGGTTTATTAGGAAACAAATTTGGTGCCACAAAGTCCAAGATGTGGGGTTAGTATTTCACTCTTGTTGGCGTGTACTGAAACAAGGGATGATGAAGACGGTGGTGTCGTTGTTGGTCCTTATGAAGAAAGTGGAGATGAAGTCACTGCTACTGAAGAAAGTGAATATTATAAAAGTTTGATGCTTGAATTGAACACCAGGTATGAAGAAGTTGACTATGAAGGTGAGGAAGATGGAGGGGGTTTTGTAGCAGTGCTTCTCGCTGTTGATCCGAAGCCGGCCGAAGACATCATCAAGTTGACAACACAACATGAAATAAGTGTTGTAGCAGTGCTTCCCGCTGTTAGTCTGAAGCCGGCCGAAGACATAATCAAGTTGACAACACAACATGAAGTAAGCCAGCCGCTGTTACTGTCGTAGCATGCATTATGTTTTGAATTATTTCAGTATCATCGTATGACTTTGTAGTGAACTTTCAGGGTACAAAAGTTGGGCGTGCAAAATACAAATGTAGGAGGCCTTCGGTGTGACTAGTTCCGTATGATGAAGATTCTAGTAGTGAGGATTGAAGTGTAGTTCCATACAAATGGAGTGTTGAAGTGTAGCCTATCAAAGTTGGACCCTCAAAAGAAAAAAGTTGAAGGTACATATGAGGATACTGAAGGTACAGATGATGAAAATTAATTTGAATAGGTGAAGAAGAAGATGCGGATCCTTGGGCACATGTTTCCATTTGGACAGAATTGTATGTTTTTAATGCCTATGTAGTACAAGTATCTTGGTTATTTGAGGATAATATGTATCTTAGTGGTTATTTGACTGTGTATGGTACATATTGTATTATTAATTTTCGTCTGTCTATATAAATTAAGTTATCAAAATTTGTTCATATAAATTATTATTTTAAAAAATTGCTAATATATAAATTATTTCTTCTATAAAACTCCTCTCTCTCTCTCTCTCTCTCTCTCTCAATCACTTGACCGCTCCTCTTCTCTTCTAAAAAACTCACTCGACTGCTTCTAAAAAACTTTTTTTTCGATTGATTTTGTTATGTTGGGTAACTTAAGTGATTAAATACACTATTTACATGGAGACCATTGGTTGCATTTGTCATACCACGTTTGATCGTGAGTTGGATTGAACACGAGCTGAGAATAACATTCAATTGAACAAACCATGGCATGTGCAGGGGCTCCGTTCAGGCACTCAGTCCCCCACTACAATGTAGTATACTAGTATATATAGTTAGTAGAGGTGACTTTGGATCGGATTGGATTGGATTAACCTCTTTCGGAACTTTTTTTCGAATTTTTTCGGAACCTAACATGTTAGCCAAATCCGACCCAATTTTTTTTTCGGATTCAAAATATATTTCTAGATTTGGAAATTCAGCTGTCCGGAAATTCGGATCGGTTTTTAGAGTTATATCCAAATCCGATCCAATTTTTTTTAAGAATTTTTGGAAATTGGAAAATCGGATATTGGACCATGAAAACTACACCCAAAGGCGGACCAATTTTGAGTCGGATTTCGGCAAAAAGAGACCCTAATAGTTAGGTATGAAATATGGTTTGGTCATATGATGCGTGATATATATATTGGCCTTGGATTTGGCCTTTCATAGCCTGACGTCATCATATTTTTTTTGGGGAGAAACTTTTTGCCCAAATATTTTTGCCAATATTTTTGGGAAGAAGTGCATTAAAACACTGGTTAAATGACTACAAAGTTGACCGGGTAAAGACCAAAGGTCAAATCTGTGTCCAAATCTAATCTCTCACCTCTCCTCCTCTCTCTCTTCTATCCTCGTTCAAATTGGTTCAAATTTTATCGCTTCAAAAACCAACTCTAAAAACCCAAAAACCCAAAGTCCCAACAACAAAATCCTAATTCTCTGTTCATCTCCTCTATCCTCGATGCTCGACGCAGTAATTTGAACAAGTAATTTGAAGGTACAGTTTGTATTTGAAATTATGGTAATGTGCATCTTGTTCGGTATAAATTTTTATTTGTAGTCATTCATCCTCATGCTCGTGTTGTGTGGTTTTGAGTTGTTATCTTTAGTCAGCTACATATACATTTTGGTCCTTTAACAAATCAGGCTTGATTTTGGTCCTCTAACTAAAAGCTTTGTATATATTTACACGGTAGAGGTCATGAGGAATTGAGGTCATGTACTCATGTTGGAATGAAAGACCAACATTGAAACTTCACAAGTTTTTTAAGATGAGTTGGAACAGTTAGTTATCTCTTGTATCTAATCTTGTTTTATTGCATTATAAATAATATTATCTGGTTAGCTATGGTATCTTTAGGATGCATCTTTAGTTGTTATCTTTAGGATGCATCTTGAGTCTTGAGTCTTATATAGTTTTATATAGTTGTTAGCTAGGGTATCTTGAGTCTTATATAGTGTCTAACAAGGATGCATCTACGGCCTGCGAGGGGTCGACGCGCCTGTAGTGCTACCTCGAAGCTCGACGCATATGTTCATCTTGTTTAATTGGCCTGAATAAATTGCTTTTAACTCAAATCTTGAAGGATCAAATTTCTTGGGATCTGGAAAGATGTCAGGGCTGTGGTGAATGTTCCTAAAGAGGGGTAACACTTTCCATCCTTTTGGTATAAGGTACTATGAATAGGTTATTACAGAGAAGAATATGATCAGGACCCTACTTGTAAACAATTTTAATTCCTGATCGAAAGTCTGTTCTTGCACAGTTGCAAGTGTGTTTTTTTGGTTTTGGTCAGCAAAGTGTGTTGAACTGTTGATACTTATACTTGGACAAAAACAAAATAAACCCACATCGCCGTGTGGAGAATCTATTGGAATGTGTGTCCGTTGAATATATGATACACGGTATAAGTGTATAGTGTGATTTTCCGCTGAATATACAAGGATGCATCTTTAGGCAATATGAGGTTTTATAAGTCTTATATAGTGTCTAAAAAAGCTCAATACGGTTTGTTATCATGCTTATAAATGTTATTGTCGGTTATTTAGGATGAAGAAAGGGATCACAAAGAAGAAGGTGGGTACAGAGAAGAAGCTGAAACCAACCACCACCGGTTGGGGAAGGCCGCGGGTAGGAAGCTTGAGATGGGAGAGAAGAAAAGGAGAAAAGCCAAGCCGAGAAGGTCAATAATGTGAAGATAACGACCATGCAGTTCATTAGGTACACTCGTAAGAAACTGTTTTTCAAATTTCCGGTCGGGGATGAGATCGATGATTTTAGTAAATCACCATTTAGTTTTCTGTTGGGCATAGAAGAGCCTATGGTCACCATAGACAATCTGGTTGTTGCTGTTTTGTCAAGGAGGATTTGTAAGATGACATATAGGCGGAAGGATGAGATATTGACATTTAAAAAGTCAGATTTCACGCTATTTATGGCTTGTCAACAGCTCATCCGAGCAAGGAATATTTTGATATGAATGAGCTAGAACCAACTGAATGGCGGGAAAAGTTTTTTCCCTGCTTGGAAAAAAAGAGGAAGTCGTTCAAAGGTTCTGTTTCATTAGATGAGTTGATGATAGTGAGGAAGAAGGCTAAGAAAGATCCTAATAAACTACAAGATGTGTTTCGGATGAATATGTTGTATGTTCTTGGGGCTTTTCTTCTCCCGGTGGGACACAAAAGAGTGAGTGTTACGCATATTGATATTGCATCAAATTTAGAAAAGTTTGATTAGTTCCCTTGGGGATGGGTTGCATACCAGTGCTTCAAGGAAAGTGCCAAGGATGTAGTCATGAGACTGAAAGCGCACTTGCAAAAAAACCCAAATGAACTGTTCAGCTGTCCTTTGTAAGGTTGTGCTCTTGCTTTTACCCTTTGGGTTTATCTACACCTCCCTATGCTGGGAGCGCGAAGGGAACATCAAGACAAGTTCCCATGGTTTCTAGGCTGGTCTAAATTCCCTGGTAGAAGCAAGCGTGGGACTACATGGGAGTTAAAGTTGGTGAAAGTGAAGAAATTGTATGTGAGGAAAGTGCTAAACGTACCAAAGGATGTGGCAGCTCGTCTTGCTATTAAAGCTGCGTTCGAGGTAAATTGTCATGTCGCGTCACTCTTACATGATGGCTTGGATTAGCCTTTGTTGATTTTAGTTGTCTTCTATGTTGGTATTTAGTTTTACACATTGATTTTTTTTTCTTTTGATGTGATTAAAGCATTTTGATCATATGTATTTTGTATAGGAAGAAAAAAAGGAAGAAACTGAGCAGAACCTTAGCATGGATGTTCTGTATGAAAGCCAACAACTTATGTTGAATAAGAGTATTGTTGAGGCTTCTGTGAAAAGAACAACTTTGATTGAAGAAGAAGGTGATGATGAGTCGGAAACCGAGGATAGTGGCGAGGATGAGTTTGAAAGCCCGCCACCTCCTAAGAGAGAGCTAGAGTTGTGTTAAGACCATCGAAAAAGGGGAGGCCAAAGGGCTCCTTGAAGAATAAGCCCGGTGAAGTCAAAATGGTTGCCATAAAAAAAAGAAGCAATCAACAATAACAAGGTTGCCACCGTGAAGAAAAAGGTAGAAACCAAAGTGAGGTCGTGGGCGATTGAAGAAGAAGTCGGGAGCTTTGAAAAAGAAGCCATTTGAAGTAAAAGTGAGGAGTTCTCCCTAAGCAAGGGGACCAAGCGGCGTGTAAGTTTTGAAGATCGTCAAACCTGAAACCGCTTTCGAGAACCCTACGGATAATGTGAACGAGAAAGTGGTCCCACGTAAACCGAAGTCTGAAAAAGTTGGATCCAGCAAACCAGTTTTTCACGAGCCGTGGGGGGGGGGGGGGGGGAGATGGAACCACAGTCTTTAACAACTCCTTATGCTTCTTTTGCGTGAGTTGCCCGGAAGGGATCCGATCTTCATTGGGGCGAGACATCATTACGCTTCTAGATGATGGGATCATGGAAGAACTGGTATGTTTTCCATATTTTTATGTTTGGGCTTAGTTGGTTTGATTGATAAGAGCAAACACTTAAAGTAACTACCCCTCGCATTGTTCAATTGTTTAATTTCAGACGCGTGAGGAAAATGAAGTGGAAGCTAGAAAAAATGTTATGGACACTGTGCATGAAATTAACACCACCTTTGGGTTGAAGCCGAGATCTTTATGCAGCACAGCTGATGACTATGTGAACGATGACGTAGTCAATGGTAGCCAACCGAACCCCGACTTGGTGCCTCAGTTATCCGATTCTGAATACCTGAGGATCGCCATGTCAATCGAGTCACCGAAATGCAGAGAAGAAGAGGTGATCACTTAACCAAAGGCATATCTAACAGTCACATGCGCAAGGACTTCTTGAAAAAAAACCACTTCAGACAGAGGGAAGTAGAAAAAAATGAAGCTTTTAAGGACATGGACATTACTGGTGAAGATGTCCGAACATTCCAAACATGGTACTTAAACTTATAGAATGTCTTCTTTGTAGCCTTTTTAATGTCTCTAGGATTTGAACTATGAACTTTTAACATATTGTTATATAGGTGTCGGTGAGTGGAGAACAAGACGAGATGGTTGAGGATGACGTGGTTCGGCATTCTGTTAATGAGGATGCAGGGAAGCCAATGGATGATGATGTTCAACTTGATGTGAATGATGATGCCGAGAATACAAATAATGGGATTCTGAAAGAAATTTCTCCAAAGGTGATGGTGAGTGGAGAGCGAGACGAGATGGTTGAGGATGATGTGGTTCGGCATTCTATTAATGAGGATGCAGGGAAAACAGTAGAGGATGATGTTCAGCTTGATGTGGAAGATGATGCCAGCGAATACAAATGGTGGGATTCTGAAAGAAATTTCTCCAAAGGTGAAATTTGTTTACAATAGTCAATCTCCAGTTTGAACTTATATAATGTCTCCGGTGGCCTTTTTAATGTCTCTAGCCTTTGAAGTTTGAACTGTGAAATTTTAGCATCTGAAGGTCCAATTTAAGTGAAGCTTTTTGTTTTGTTTTGTTTTTTTTCGTTTCGAGTCTGCTCATGAGAAGGATATTATGCTAGATGCTGAATCTTTTAAGGTTGTGCTAGATGATGCTGAGGATTTAGGCGGCTTGTATCACTTTGAGGATGTATATAATTGTTCAAAATTATTTTACTGTTTTTCCTTTGTTTATCTTTTTAGTTGTTTGATTGAACATATTGTAATTCAGGTGACAGTGATTGGACGTACGGGAAGACGAAGATTGTTACTTGACTGACGATGAGGGTGTGGGAGGAAACTCAGTGTCTACTTCCACAGGGTAGGAAGATATGGTGAGAAGGTCAGCTGGAACATTTGACAAATCCAACATACCACAACTTGAAAAGGATGTCGCCGGTATTTGCCAACAAAAGATTCTCATGGTTTTCAACCAAGGCTTAGGATTACTAGAGAGACAATCTGGGATTGCGAGTAGGAAAAAACTACCCAATGACTATTTGAAGTTGACTACAACTGTGCAAAGGGTGACATATTACTGGAGACTGCATGATCAAGATGAAACGAGCCCTGGACAGATTGTTAGACGGTACGGCAACTGAGATGACATAAATCGTGGTACCTTCTACACCTTGTACACCAATGGGTGGCTCAATGATCTCGTATGTCTCTCTCACTGATTTGTCACCTGGTTATTTGTTAATATCTTACCTATATTTTTTGCTTAATTGTTTTGTTAGTTGGTCTGAAGGCTATGGATATGTACATGGATTTGTTGCGCCGTTGGTACACCGACAAAAATGGTCCGGGCGGACATGAACCAAAGTACAACATTGTATCTACATCATTCTTTTCGGTAATGTACAGAAATTTATTATTTGGTACTTCTTCCTCTCACCAATTATGAGGTCCTCCATTAATCAATTATCGTTACTATAGCATTGTTTCTGCAATTGTCATGACCGTTTGACAGCCACACTCAATGATAAGGCAATCAATTTGGAGGACAAAATAAAAAATGTCGAAGACACTCTATTGGGAGGCTCCTTGATGGCGGGCAACATGACAAGGGTTTTCCTTTCGTTCGTTAAGGAGATAGGCTAGACCCAGAGGTTGATGATGACGGTTAACGTCGCGAACATGCACTCGATTCTTGTTGTACTCAACTTTAGAGACTGGTCTGTTGAGATTTTTTATTCTATTGTTGATAGTGTTGAAAGGTGTATGAGCTTGACCTGAGACCGACTTTGGAGAAGTTGCTATCCATATTACCTTACGGTGTGTTGGCTTTCAACAGAGCCATAATCGATTAGTCGAAATTGTCTACAAAATGGAAGTTTGTGTTTGCTGATTGCACGAAACAAACTGATGACAACAGTTGTGGGGCATTTGTGTTGGCCTTTGTTGGCTGTCTTCTGAGGAATATGCCACCAATTTTTTACCCCAAGTGCAAACTATACATTCGACGAAGAATTGCCAAGGATTTCTTGGAGTGTGGAATTACGCCTGTAGAGTACGTTCTTATGGGTTCCAGTGGTCGAGAACTGGACTTCAATGACAATGGGGACGGTACTGGAAAGGCGCGTGGTCAGCCTTGACATGTGTTGCTGCTGGCTTGCTATTAGATGGACATATCATATAGTTTCGTCAGAAGTGTATATATTTATGTTTATTGTATGTCTTGTTTTGAGTCTAACTTACGCTTCTTGTTATTGCTAGAGATCTGCAACGATGAAATTGTCCTCTCTAATTTTGCTTCCCTCCTTTTCATCAGCAGATCAGTTTCCATAATAAAATTATCCATCTTCCCATAGAGAATGTCCAACTCCTTCCTTCCTGACGGATTCACATCTTTCTTTAGTCTTTTGATCGTAGTTAGTATGTCTTTCAGTAAGTCAACCAACGAATTTGGGGAAGGAGACGACAGTGATGAATTTGACATTAAGAATAGCTAGAGTCAATAATTTTGGGGTTACAGTATCTTAAAAGCAAACATTTTCAAGGGGCTCATTTGAGCCGTCCAATCTCAAGTTCTTAATGTCCACCGTTCATCGAGTTACATAAAGGATGTCATTAAAACTACACTTCACGACACTGTACATGAACTTTGTCTCGACTTTGTACCCTAACCTTCTTCTGCACGCCTAAAAAATCAACATCGAAAATCCAATCTGAGCCCATACAACATTGAAGCCCATGTTTGCCACTTCATTTCATGCGTATCCCTTTATCATCCAACGGTCCACTGCTGAGATTTTCTTTTTTAGTTTCCCATGCAGCATGCGCTATCTACACCCTATACCCTATGAAAGAGAAATGGAGATGTTTTGGGAAGAAGAGAAAATCAGAAGTGAAGAGTTAGGTATTCAAGAGAGCAATTATAAACCAAAATGTTGTAGGAACTGAGAAAAAGTATCAAGCGAGATAAAAAAAAATGGTGAAGGGGAAGAAATCTTTGTTGTCAAGTCCAAAGAAACAGGCGAAAAAAGTGGAAGTGGTAGAGGCACTAGGAAGAGGGATTGGATAAAAAGGAGGAATCAAAGATTAACACTGTGGTGCAGAGAGAGAGGAGGAAAATGAAAGGCTATGAAGAGAGAGAGGAGGTGAGAAATGGGAAGAAGATGAGGGTCTCATACCAAGATGCAAATGAATCAAAGGCAAACAAAAAGGTCAAACAGTAGAGGCTGATAGTGATTTGAGTAGTGGATATGCCTCCGGATCTGATACAAGTGGAAGTGGTGGTGGAAGTCTACAGGCTAGAAAGTCTATTGAAACCTACTCAGCTAGTAACCCAAGTGTCTTCTCCTATGGGAATCCTAGCACTGAATCTGAAGAAACTGCAAGTGATGTTGGGAACAGCTCTGATGGATCTTCTGAGGAGGTGTCTGATGAAAGTTTCTCAAGCACCTTAATGGTTTTATTCTAGTAGGAGGAAGGTAGAATCCACCTTAATTGTATAAAACGTTGTTGTTACCTTGAAGCAACAACTCGAGATTCATCATTCATGATTCATGTGAAAGTATATAGCTTGTTCAGGACACTATCTAAGCTACCCAACAAACATGTCCGTTTAAGAGAAAGCCTGATATAATAACCAAAATTACAAAATAAATTAAATATCACATTACTACCACTCAAAGTTGGCGTCGTTTGTCGACAGCTTCGGGGTTCACAGGACGGTGCTCAGCTCCTTTATCATCAACGAAATTTTTGCATGTACGCCTGTTGTGCCCTTCCATGTTGCACAAAGTGCAACTTCTTCTCTGCTTTGGTCTCTTATGCTCTGGTCTTCTCCATATTCTCTCGGTTGGTGGCCTGCCCGGTTTGCGCCTCACTTCCGAGGGCATAACACGCTCATCCTTTCATCAATGTCCCACTGCTCCTTATTAGGAATTCCAACCCACACCTCACAATACGTCCGTTGCCAGTTAGCAGTAAGGTAGTACGGATCAACATATGTCGTATAACTACCTTACTGGGTGACACTGATTGCCTTACAGGCATGCGCACATGGGATTCCCATGTGTTGGAAATACCCACACAAGCATTGCCTAGCGGCTAGATTTACACGGTATGCTTGTAAACGGTTAGTCTTGACTATATATTCCCATTTCCCAGCCCGTGACTCCGTAAATTTCATCGACTTGTCGATGTTGGTTCTAAGCAGCCTAGTAGCACGAGGTGTTAACATCTCACCCCTAGAAGCCCACTCATTCGCCATATTTTTGTATTTGAAATAGTGGTCACTAATGTTACGCTTTGATTGCTTCCACAAAACAAAGAATCAATAAACAAAAAGATACGTCATCCTTAATCATGTTGTTCCAACACTCAACATGGTTGGTGTAAGCAATGCCGTATCTCTTAACTACCGATGCATGGCATGCTCATTGATGAAAATGAATACCAATAAACAAATCGTGGGCTGCTGAGCTCATTTTCTCTATATCTTTCATAACATAACGGAAATACCATTCTTTAGTAGTCTTAGCTGCAGTCTTAATCTTCGCCATAAGTCTGACTGATGGATTGTGCAGGTTCTTACATATATGGTTCATGTAGAAAACATGTTTCGCCCATGGAAACACCTCGGCCACTTTGATAATCATACTAGGATGCCTATCAGATATGATAACCAAGGGCATCTCGTACCCTACTACTTGGTCTCC
This sequence comes from Coptis chinensis, assembly GCF_015680905.1. Lineage (NCBI taxonomy): Eukaryota > Viridiplantae > Streptophyta > Magnoliopsida > Ranunculales > Ranunculaceae > Coptis > Coptis chinensis. Next base: position 36,500,066 of record NC_141456.1, on the reverse strand, counting down.
AAGGCAGCTTTCAAATAAAGAAAACCAATCATAGTTTTCGTTGTCCTCACCATTAACGATACTAAATGCAACTGGGAAAACATGATTGTCGCCCGTCAATGGCAATAACTGAAAGAAGACATCCGCTTGATCTACCCTTCAAATCGTTCCATCAATTTCTATGTGCGCCTACATGTGTTACGGAAACTCCTAATCAGTAATCCCATATCTCCGAAGTAGCACTTGAGGCGGTCACTATTTCAGTACTCTTCTCAACTTCAAGAAAAAGCTGGAAGGGATCGACCTTCCTCGGTTGTTGATCAGAATCGCCTTTCGAAATGGTACGACCGCCTTAAACTTCCTTGAATCTTAAATGCAGTATTCAAATACTCTTTTAAACCGCGTGTAAAATTAGACTACGTCATAACATGTCAACTTCAATTACACTATGGGGTGGGTCTATGTTAGTTCAAATATTAATCGTCGGTCGCTTTCTTTTGTAAGTATGGAAAATGAAGGAATGTCATGTCTTTCAAGAACTAATGGGTTTCTCTTAAACCGACTATCGTTTATGGTCATGTAATATCGTGTTGGCCTAAGCTAACATAGTAACTTGCTCGGCTTATATTGTTGGACAAGAATTCTCTTAAACGGATTATCCGTTTACGGACATGTTGTATAGTGTCTTGAACAGCTTATGAAGTGTCTTTCTGATGACCATGTAATAAGCGCAAATGAAAAAGTTGTTCAAGACACTATATAAGTTGTTAAAAAGACTACAGAAGTTATCCAAGACACCATCTTGGTTAATGGATAATCCGTTTAAGAGAAGGCATGTTATGTGTGTGATATATAGTTGGATATATAATCCTAAATTAAATAGTTGTCCACTACACTATATAAACTGTCCTGTGAAAGCCAGAAATTAACGAACCTCTTCTAGAGCCTTTTCCTTTCCCCGCCACGCAATTTTGTACTTGAATCTACTGAAGTCCACTCTTTCACCATCGCCAACAGATGACTTGCCTTCAAGGTTTTGTCGTCCTGCAGAATTTGTTTGCAACACAAGGCGATATAACCACTTGACACCTCACGGTTAAACTCTCTAGTTGTTCGGCAGCCACATGTGTGAACATTGTAAACAGTTTTCACAATCCACATATACGAACCATTAATGCTGCAATACACATGAAACGGACAATTAGACCCCTGACTCCTCAATTCAGATCCTTTGCATCCATATTGTACCCTTTCATGGTCCGTCCTTATTTTTGCTAGTTCAAAGTTGTTTTTAATGGCGTAAGTCTTCATGTGAAATGTAAACAACCACCTTTCAGGAAACACCATCCCCAAAATGAGTGTATTTATTTCGGGAGCCTCCAATTATGTTGGAATCGCATCTTCAAGACGCCCATCCTCTACCACAGAATTTTTGTAGCGTTGGGATTTCTCTTTTCTTTCCTTTAAGAGGGAAAGTCGTTCATTACTACTCCCGTTATCTTGCGTGAATTGGGATCCTACCCTATCAGCAACTGCACTTCCGAATGCTAGTGCAACACCCGATGGTGCATCAGGGGCGCGATTTTTAGTATTACGGTCGGCATTATAATGTTGCCCACCACGGAGTGGAGGAAATACTAGAAGAAACGGGCACATTCCAGGACCGGTGTGTAGAGTTTCGAGGTCGTGTTCATATAATATTGTATCATAATTCGTTGAACATCTTGCCGCCCGATGATCACTATTTTCTGCACCCGTCGCGTCACCAGTTACTCCAGCTGCCATCTCTACCTGCCATTTGAACATTATTATACCTATTATTAAGGTCAAAACCACCTGCCATTTGAAAATTATTATCAACAGACCTATTATTAAGGGCAACACCACCTGACTCATCAATTAGGTCATCACTATCACTGAACTCATCATCACTATCTCTGAACTCATCATCACTTGGACCATCATCACCAACACGCCCGTCCTCGACCGTAGGCTTTTTGTACCATTGGGAGCCTTGCTGACTGTGTCCCCTGTTGTCTTCTTTGTCACCACTACCACCACTTTCGGATGCTGGTAACACACCACCTGATCTGTCAGATATGCCATTGTAAGTATTACCTCCACTATTATAATTTTGTCTTGACAGTGGACAAAATATTGGACCAAATAGGCACATTCCAGGACCGGTGTGTGGAGTTCCGAGGTCGTGTTGGTATAATATTCCACTATAATTGTACGAACATCTCACAGCACCATGACTACTATTTTGTGCACCCGCCGCGCCACCAGTAACTCCACTTCTATCTCCCTCCACTTGTCATTTGAACATAATTTTCAAGGTCAACCCCACCAGACTCATCAATTGGGTCATCACTTGGACTATCACCCCCAAACAAAGGACCACTGTCTTCACGCATACTAGACGTGTCAATAATATTATCCCAATTTGTATCGTTCCAATTCGATGTACTTTCACCTAGATCTCTATCCCTACAACTCACCACTTCCTCCAAAAGGAAGTAAAGCTAACACGAGTCGTTCTCCTTTCTCCTAGACCTCCCGACACGTGACCTTCCTCTTCAGACTCACTGTGCAGTTCTAAGGGAGAACACTGGCTACCGAAACCAATTATAGTAACTCTGTCTGTTGGGACATCGGGGATAATTAGCCTCAGACTACTCGAAACTTGGTCAAGTGTGAAGGTCGTTGTATGGCATCGTCTGGGAAGTTTAGATAAGTTTGTTTCAGGCACGTGCTGAGAAGGTTCAACATCTACTCCAATACAATTGTCAGGCCCGTATTGGGTAGACTCTGCAAGGAACGTTTCAGGCACTATTGAAACTTCAATACCATCTAGAAGCATCACAATTAGTGAGTTTAGTGCCGTTTTACACACCTCTTTTACAGTCAAAACAATGTCGTAGTCCTCAATAACTCACTTACCCCCATAAGTATCTGCTACATAGGATGTTTCTCCAAACTGAGTTTGAAGCTTCTCATCTCCAACAATGCTAACTGCACAACAATTTATTCATTGCACAAGTTAGCTCATAAACGTGTCAATAGTGTATTATAAACTAGTGTTTAATAACTCTTACATAGTGTCGTGTAACGCTTATATTGTACTTCTAACAAAACATGTATACTGATTCAGGAAACCTAAAATACTGTCCTGCCATGCTTTAAAGTGCCTCTCTAGTCTCCTCTTCTACAGGTAAAAAAAACTGCCAGAAACCAGAATAACGCACTTACCACCATAGCCATAACTTCTCGACGTCGTTGTATGACACCTTCTGGGAAGTTCAGATTTGTAGGTTTCGGCCACGTGTGGAGAAGGTTCAACGTCTACTCCAGTACAATCAGCCACGTACTGGGTGGCTTCTGCAAGGAAGGTTTCGGACACTCTAGAAACTTCGGTAACATCTGGGAGCATCACAGTCAGCAAGTTTATTGCCATTTTACATACTTTTTTATAGTCACAATAACGCACTTACCCCCATATATATCTGGTACACGAGACGCTTCTCTAAACTGAGTTTGAAGCTTATCATCTCCCACAATGCTAACTACACAACAATGTAGTCATTGCACAAGTTAGTTTTCTAAACGTGTAAATAGTATACCGCAAACTATTTAGTGTCTTGACGGACTTATTAATTCTCTTAAACGGATTATCCGTTTACGCACTTGTTATATAGTGGCATTGATGCGACTATATATATCGTTACGAATAGCTTATGTAGTGTCTTGGCCATGACCATGTAATAAGCTTAAATGAACAAGTTGTTCAAAACACTATATAAGTTGTTACCGACACTAAATAATCTGTCAAAGACACCATGTTTGTTAACGGATATCCATTTAAGAGAAGGCCTGGGAGTTCATTAAGATATACTTAAGTGCCAATAACAACCAAAACTCACTTACCATCAACTTCTTTCGTAACGGGTAAGTGGGATGATTCACCTAAATCAGTGTCTGAAACTTGAGATGGTTCGCCCAATTAGGCTTCAAGCAATTCAGATGGTTCAAGAATATCGGTAAAGTGATTTACTCAATCGACATATTAGTTTGGAAATTATCCGTTCAATAAAGCGCAATGAAATTGCAAGCTTACCTTCTTTTAACCTATTATCGTAAGCAGGTGATGAGCATGATAGTGGGACATCCTCCTCCATCAAATCTTCATTCTCCTTTCTGAAAATCAAGACACTACCTTCTCCACAGGTTTTCATTCTATGTGCATCCATCATCTCCTTGTAATCTTCCTCCTCATCAATTGTGCAAACGTGTCCAAAGAGTAGGTAGCTAAATTGTAGTGGCTTTATCTTCATTACTTTTTCCAAAAACCAATGAAGTCTCCAAAACTTGGCTTCACACAACACCACCTAAGTTTCGTTGATCCACATACGTAAGTCACAACCCCATTTTCAAGAGTTCTGACTTTACCCCCAAACTTGCATATGAAAAGCCCTTTCTCGTCTGCTCCAATTTTAGTCACTGCTAAAGCCAATCAAACATGATTTATCTTATTGTTCAACACAGAGATAATGTTTTTCGAAGTCTAGTATAGTGGTGTCTAACTGTTATATAGAGACGAGTCCCAATAGTAGGTCCGAGTAGAACTGCAAAATTCAACGGAGATGTGTGGAATGGCATGGACATAAATCATCTACTTAGGTATACATTGAGATGGTTGTATCCAAACTGAATGTGCCTTCCTACCTAATCTCAATCCCCAGTAGCATATGCTATTGTTTGTTACAACATCAGAACTGAAATAGATATTTAGAAAATCCAGAGTATTAGTTCATTACCATTGCTGATTGAGCACAATACTCATGACGAGCACAACATTAGGAGAAATGTTGAGCCCTAAAGCATCATATGTACAGAACTAGAGCATCAGTGTCTTCGGAGGGTTATATAGAGCTGATGTAAATTTTTAAAATTAAAACAACTCCAATGTGGAAACTTGAGTTAAAGTTTGGATCTTTACTTCTAAAACACTCAAAAAATTAAATAAGCAATAGGTTACTCTAAAAAAGAACCACTAAAGTGTCTTCAGAGTATAAATTCGTGCCATGAATGACTAACACAAGCTTATAATGCTAGAGAGAGAATGAGTGAAGTGGAGGATAGGTAGTTATAAATTGAGATTAATGAGCCACATTAATGACCCAATACCTCATTAATGAGGCTATGAATCACAAAGAATAAAGAATAATAGAATTAGAATTTAAAGCACACCTTGAGAACAAGCTTCAAATCCAAAAGATCTGGTTGGAGGAAAATTTTGTGAACTTTTGAGAAAGTAGATAAGTTGCCCTTGGGACGTGTGCAAACAATAATTGAGAAGAACTAGAGAAGAACAAACCAGAGATAGTAGGTTGAATTTTCAAATACTAAGTTGATCAATCCGAAGTCAGAACTAGGGGATCTCTCCCATGCATTTAATGCATGGAAGTGAGGTGTCATGTAGGTAGGGGTACAATGGGAATTTCAGTTCCTATAGGTTAAATGGGTGATTTCACTTTAATTTTGAATATTTTTTGGTTTTTAATTTAAGGGACTACATAGACAATTTACATAATCACTAAAGGTCAAATATGAGAATCTATGTGGCCCCAAAAGTGGGTCTGACGTCTGATTGTGGAATAAAACATGTGAGTACCGATTTTGGTATGTTTGTTAACTGGGGGTCGATTTTTGAAGTTGGCCTTTATTCAAACAATCTTTATTGCTTCTTGCAGAACTGGAATATAGAACCACAACAATCGTGCAGCGGCCAAGAAGACGTCTCATGCTTGTATCATTCTTGCCACTGCAGTAAATCAGAAATGCCATTGGTTCTTGCATTAGTCATGCAACAGCTCAGGAAGCAAGGGTGTTATAGTATCCACTGATAATTAACTAAATTATCTGATGCAGATAAGCTTCATGTACAAACATACCCTGTTCTAAAGTGCAACAACGCCAGTGTAATTAAAGATGCAGAAGTGAAGTTTGAACTAACCAAGGTACCATTATGAAGGTGATAATGAGCTGAAGCAGATACCCTGAACCAGAATTAATGCAGATCATGCGGCAAGTCTAAAAGCAAGAACCACTTCATGTGCGGCCTAATAAGATCAATGCGACAGCAACCTGTATGTAGATTAGCAAGTTCACCAATTATAAGGTGTCCTACAAAGGCAACCAGATCCTCTAGCAAGCCCCATAAAACTTGTTCCAAGACTAACGGATATTAATGAATAACGTTAAACTGTTACAAAATTGCTGGGCGTGCTGTTGTCATCCCATATAATTGGATGGTTTATGGTTAGCATTCACACTGACATAAATCTTTGGGTGATGATACCAGAGGTCTGGGGCTCGAACCCCGCCAGCATCAAAGAGTTACTTATCTCATTTAAAACAGGCTTACCAATAAAAAAAAAAAAAAAAAAAAATCTTGAGGACATACCAATGGTTCAGAGACGGGGATAATGTTTACATCTATTTCAACCACCTTATAGTGATAACATATAACTACATATTCCAATCACAAGGCAGCAGAACACAGAAAGCCGGAGTTGCAATTTTCAACAAAAGTTTACGTAACACGCAAAAATCAAAAGCCATGAAACACACTACAAATGCATAATTTTCCTAACTGCTCTTAGGAGGAATTTCCCATGTACTGGATAGCTTCTTTAGATACCCTTAATTAACAGCAAAGAAAAAAGAAAAGAAGTATCACTTATTGACTTCAACAGAAAGGTGAACTTTATTATTCCATCAGAATGGCCTTCTAGCCATCTACCAATGTTTTCCAGGAGATAATGAATACTCCAACAGGCAGCATGCTCGAAATTTCATGCTAAACAGCAGAAATCCTAGTTTGACACCTTAATCCACCATGATAGTACCAGGAAACATTTTTGTTTTCCATAGTCTTTATTTTCAATCTGATAGTTATGGTGATTTTTGTATTTTTCACTATGATTACACATAAAAATACTTCCTAGTAACATATGTATGGACGGCAATTGCTCTGCTATAAACTATTGTTGAAAGCATAGTAGTGATATATGTGAGATGAGGTATTTTCTCATGATGCACCTGAATTTAAGATGGCTCCAGGAGTTGGTTCGAAGACTTGGTTGCTGTAAGGCCAGAACAATAACTGCGGTCATTTATACAACTATACATGTGGATTGTCCAGTTGTTGAAGGAAGCAACCTCTGTGATCGAATGACCTCAACCTTCACACATCATGTCATTGTTACTCAACATGCCTAACTCTTCGAAGGCTTCCAATCTCAATAGCTCCATCAACAAGTTCCAATGAAAGTTTTCATGTTCTTCGAGGTCACTAAAACAGACGATACATTTTACTTTCAAGAAGAGTTTTGGGCAGCAGCATTCTGGATCAACCATACTGAAATTAACAATCTCTGTACACTTAAGTTGGCCTCAATGTTGTTTCTTAGTCCCAAATTGTTCTTTTAGCTTTTTCAACCATTACCCAACTCCTTTGAGTAGTACTCAGGTTACCCTGATTTTATCTTTCGTGTATTTTGATTACATATCTCGTAATCATCATGCTACTTGACTACTTCAAGAGTTCAAGCTTCACACAATCCTGCAGAGAGACCAGCAGATTCAAAATGTTTACAAAGAGGAAGTGATGGATCACTTTGATCGAACTGGTGAAACTCACGAGCTTGTTAAATGAGTAGGAAGAGTGCTCGCAGTACGTGCATATTTTAAGGTGGCGCCACTTGTAATCAGCTTTACTATCCACGCCTAAGCTTTAAATTTTCAGCAAAAGCAAGGCTAACAAAACAAGAAGTTTCCACAGAATTTACATAATGATTGTAAACAACTTCTCTAGTACAGAGTATATCTCTTCAGATTGGGGATGAGACTTGTCACCAACGACAAACTCATGAAGAGTACCCTCCAGTTCAATCCAACTACAACCTGGAACTTTCAGTATATCCCTTTCTTTCATCATGGATCTAACCCTACTAACCTCACTCCACATCCCATAAGCAGCATATAGATTGGATAGAAGTACATAAGAACTTGTATTACAATAATCCAACTGCATTAGATGCTTAGCTGCTGCTAACCCTATCTCATAATTGTCATGGTTTTTACATGCACTAAGTAAAGCTCTCCAAACCACATCATTTGGCTCAATGGGCATACTGGCTATCAATTTCATTGCATCTTCCAAGTAACCTGCTCGGGAAAGGATGTCAACCATGCAGCCATAGTGTTGTAGCTTAGGCTTCATACAGTGAGCTCTTCTCATGAGCTCGAAAAACATACAACCTTCCTCCACCATACCTGAATGATCACAGGCGCTCAAAACTCCAATGAAGGTAATATCATCTGGCTTGACAGAAAGCCTCTCCATCTCCATGAAAAGGTCGACAGCCATTTCACCTAGTCCATGAATTGCAAGTCCACCAATAATGGCATTCCAGTGATCAACACTCTTTCCTGTCAAATTCTTGAACAGCTGCAAAGCAGTCCTAATGCTTCCACATTTTGAGTACATGTCTATGAGGGCAACCCCAAGTTTTCCATCTAACAAAAATCCTTTTTTCTCTATGTATTTGTGTATCAGTTTCCCTTCACCAATATGCCCCAATTCCGCAATTGCGGATAGAGCTATCACAAAAGTGGTCTGATCAGGAGCTAAACTGCTAACTAACATCATTTCGTGAAAAAGGTTAATGGCTTCTGCTGAACGCCCATTTAAAACGTACCCAGCTATCAAGGCATTCCAAGTTATAACATCTCTTTCAGTTTCTCGCATTTTGTTAAATAAACACTGAGCTATGTCTATTCTACTCATTTTTGCATACCCATCTATCATAGTAGCCCAAGTAACTGCATCCTTTTTGGGCATCTGGTTGAACAAATAACGCGCAACTTCAAGCTTCCCACATTTTACACAGCCATCAAGCATTGCATTCCAAGAAACCAAATCTCTTTCAGGCATACTACTAAACAAATCCCAAGCAAACTCGAACCCGTCTTTGGACTGCAAATAGCCACTAATCATACAATTCCAAGTTATCAAATTCCTCTCTTCTTTTGGCATTCGATAAAAAACATCTCTAGCAAGGTCTACCATCCCATACTTGGCATACCCCTTAATCATCAGATTCCAAGAAACACAATCCCTCTCTAGCATCCTCTCAAACACCAACCTTGCAAATTCAAGACACCCACATTGCAAAAAGAGATTAATCATTGAATTCTGCAAGAAAACATTCAGCCTGTACTCATCACTCTTCTGAATGAACCCCTGAACTTGCAATCCTTCTCTAAGAAATGAAAGACGAGAACATGCTTTAAGAACTAACGAATACGTAAACTTATCAACACAAACTCCCCTACACATCATTAAAGAAAATAAAACAATAGCTTGTTTAGGGTCATTTCCATGAGAAAATGACTTGATGATCAAGTTCCACAGAAAAGGGTCAGTGTAATTTTTATGAGAATGTTGAGAGAAGAAGATATAGCGAGCAAAGTCTACAAGGGGCTGATGAGGTGAAGAAGAGAAGTTGATGATGAGTTCGGTTGTTAGAAATGAGTTTCTGATCAAACCAGTTGTGATGATTCGCGCGTGAATTTGGTTTATGTGTTGTAGGGTTTTGCAGGTTTGAAGAAGATGAAGAGTTGGTGTTGGTGAGTTCCATGGTTGAGGTGAATGTGCAAGTGTTACTGCTACCATGGCTGTTATTTACAGTTAATGGTTTTCTGTTGTGTTTTGAACCAAAACTTATCTTTAACCATTTTTTATGGACAGAAGAGGACAACTAAGGTGCTCTCATTGAACATTTTGGATCTACTCACTGACTCACAAGTGGAGTCTGGCGTAAACTACTGGTCACTAATCAACTAAAAAAAAAGTTCCTACCAACAAAATCATAAAATCATGGGAGATTGGTTCAGGGAAAAAGGATTCTTGGAATAACTCACTATAATATTAAATTAATACAAATTAGGCCTAAGACACAAATTTTTGTCTGTGAGCACACATCCAGTCACTGGTTGCACTGTACAAGGAAGCTACATTACCTTTCTTCCAAGACAATGCAGAATGATATACAATTGCCAGTATCCTACTGACTACAGAAACAAAAATGAAATTTCTTGTAAAGTCCCTAACAAGTAACAACACATTGCTGGCATCACCGACGCTTATACAAACATGGCTTCAGCTCTGGCCATTCAATTTCTTTCTCTTCGGAATTTTGCTTCTCCTGTGGAACAAAAAGGTGAAAGAAGACATGTAAACATTAGAACTGATATAATTAAACCGACATTGTTCACATCTATAGGAAGACTATAATAGCTTACATTTTTCTTGAAGAAGAACAAAAGGAACATCTTATTAGAGAAATCCTGCATTTCATACGAAGTTAATTAGCATAAAACCAAAGTAAGGTATTGACAATAGGGTAATGAGAAATGCTAAACCTTAGATACTGAAGAAAAGCCAAGCTTGCAAACAGCTTTCAGAAACCTGTTTGGATCTGCTCCACCACTCTTTGGATCAAACCTGCTCTTTACTTCTGCTATCAATAGCCATCCACTACAACATAATGCTGAGACTCAGTCTTGAACCAGAAAAGATAAGTGACATAATAAGCAGTCATTTAAAACTCTGTGGACTCGTACCTTGGTTTTAGAACTCTCTGTGCTTCCCGAAGGTAGCTTGGAAAGTTGGTTCCCATTAGAGAAAGACAGAAGACAGCAATATCTACCGAAGAAGAGTCAAGAGGAGTCTGTAAAATACACAGATATCAAGTAGTGAACATTAATCTTCTCTACTAGCAAGTGATATACCAAAATAAGCGGCATAGAAAAATCATCTGACAACATACGTATATCACATTCCAATACTTGGCCAACACTTGCAATACACTATCTGACAATCTGAAACGCGTCAGATATGCATAAGTATGACAAAGCTTCTAGAATTCATGTCTTCCTCTACACTCAACATCAGCTGCTAACATTATTCATTAATTTCAATAGTTTACGAGTTTAACTCCCTAACCTGTAAAAATTTCAACTTCTCACCGAAATTATGAGAAATTTCAATTCGTAAAATCAAGCAGTTGAGAAGCATTTTTGTGGATTAAATAACATGATCAAAGAATAAATTTAAGATTAACAAAAAATTGAGTGATGATTTAGAACTCCTAAAAGATACTGTTTCAAAATTTTAGGTGATTTCAAGAGGAAATTCATTTTTCAAAAGAAAAAAATAGAGTTTTCAAAATGAAGAATTTCACTAGGATGGAAATGGTAGATCAAATCATACAGTGAAGTTAATGAACCACTGAACAAGCATCTATAAGAATATTGCTATAATTGCATTTAAGGACACTCACCACTGGAGAAATATGTATTATGGCATGTTCTGCTAGCAAATAAACTATACGATGCACCATTCATCTGGGAAATGATGATAAACTATAGAGCATGTCCTTCACAATAGAGATTACTGATGTGTACTCCAGTACACAGGCGTATATGGACTCAGTAACAGCAACTACATCACTGGTTTACATGAATATAACAAAAAACACAAATATACAATATAGAAAAGAAGTTAATGAGAGCGCAAATCTACAAGTAACCTATAGAGAGATGCAAACTCCTAGAATTGAAATTGAGCAACTTATCTAGTCAGCAATGAGTTGACAGTCCATTATGTCAAAATGGACCTTAAAAACTTAAGACCTGTTAGTAAATTTCCTTTTTTTATGGTATACATGGGGCTGGTGTTTGGCTTCATATAGAGGTGGATAGAAACTCACGATGGTTGAAAATTTTGTGCACGAAAATCTCCTTTCAGTATTTGGATTTGGAGATCAAGCCCACTGAACAACAGATTAAACTTTTAATTGGTCTTTCGGCTGCAGAGAATTTTGGATAGATGAAATTCATAAGTTTTATGTAAGTCCAAACCCATCCCTTTCAGTAGATTTCTTGAGGTGCACAGTAATAACCTCTGAATTTCTGACCACCACCTTCCCTCAAGACTCAAAACCTCCCTATTAGATCCAACAGACAACAGTAGAGGATTAACATGAAAATGGTATTATTGAAAAGGATTTCCCCAAGGGGACAATGCATCATTTTCAATGAAATGTAGAACCTCTACTGATCCTACCTATTTCTCCATTCTAGTCCAGTATCTATAAAAGAAAACCCATGCTGTGCTTTAGAGCTTAAATGACGAAGCTACAAAAAGTCACTGCAACTATGGGAAAAGAAAGACGCCCTCACACAAATGCTGGTGCATTGGGATTTAGATATGTTACTGATTCAAACTCACCATGTAGGGCAGTCGGTTGATATGGATGATTTGAGGAAAGAATGAGGTACGTCAGAGGAAGACTTTTACAACTAAAGATGTTATCTTCGGTGGAAACTCCAAGTCTTTTCAATACATTATCTATGACAAAAATGAATGTCAATAGTTTGCAACCTATCAATTGTTGATTGTAAGCATTTTCTTATTCTTATATAATTATTTATTTATTTATTTATATTTTATGTTTTTTGTCTTTCTGTCGTTCATAGTAAAACAAACAGGTACTGATTATATCATTTTCCTCTATTCCTATGCGTTAGATTGTTAACAACAGCCTTACACCACAATTGACTTAAAAGGAAGTAAAACAACCATACATAGACTAAGCCTCTACAGAATCCCACCTACATATAAGATCTTCTAATTTCAAACCCCTAACACTCAATCAACCTAAATGTTTTACATAAAACAATATGCTGTTGGACATCCCTTCTCCTTTCACTATTAAAGTCTCCTACTAATTACCTCAGAAGATCACAAATCATTCATCAGTTAGCTCATTTCGAAATTGCTCCTTATGTTCTGGATCGACTGACCTACACACCTGTCACCCATTTAACTTCCAGCTCATTAGAAGAACCAATGAGTGAGAATTAAAAGGCCTCTTTGAGAGCATTTATCAGTATCCAATATCACTAATTGACCCCCAGATCTTCCAAGTGAAGGGATAAAAACCCCAGGCATGTACACTTCTTCCCCAAAGATGCATGATGGTTTTGTGTTGCATACTTCCCTTTTGTTTCTTGCAATGCCACACTTTTCAATTTAGACACACTTACGAGGATCAAACTCTCTGTACCTCCAAAATTTGATGACATCCCCCTTCTCTCCATGTAATATCACCGTTAGAGGAGGAGAAAACAGGTAGATCTAGGCAAAAAGATGGGTGTATGTAGATTAAATGTAGGTAAGTTTGATGGTCGGTGATGGAAATGACGCTGTTTGACGGCTCCCTGAACATCCGCACAGCTCAGGTAGCCTCCCCTCTCTCCTTAAACCCTAAGTATCTCCCCTTAAACCTAGGTCTTTTTCTCTTTAGCGGCATCCTCTCAGCCTTTGATGGCCCTCCTAATCCACCAGTTCATTGTGCTGACACGTGGCCACTCACTGGCTGTGCAGTTTCTTTACTTTTGGCCCAGTTCCTGTGATATCGCAATGTTTTCTTGTGAACCTATATCCTTCTAGCTACTTTCCAAGTGCCTAGCCGCGAATTTGGTTGTCACACACTATCTGCAAGAGTATTTTTTTTCCCGAGAAGTTGGTTTCCTAATAAAGGTTAACTTTCTGTTTGGTGTAGGATTATGTCGACTATAGACTCTCTCTCGTTATTTCTCACCTTCGGTCACTTACACTAACTTCTACTCTAACCAACCAGCACAAAAGTAAAACAAACATAAAACAACTACACTTGATAACGAAAATGCATACATTTGCCATGTCACACTGAAGCACCGAAGGGTTATTGGAAACAAGATCAAACGAATAAACTTTATTCTTCACACTCTTTGCAAGGCGCGCATCCCCTGAAAATCCAACAAAATCTTCATTAAAAAAAAACAGCCAACAAGTGAATCAAATCTATAAAGGTCCTCACCACATCCAAAATCGACGACAACTAAATACGGGCTACGTTCCTTAATCCATTGAATAATGACATTGACGGGCTTCTCCGGCCAATTGGACATTTGCTCTTGATAACCAGTATGATACTGTCCAATACCAAAAAAGTAGATTAGTTTATAGAGTTTGACATAAAAAAAGATATTAGTTAAAGAGAAAAACTAACCATGTCGAAAAGGGTAGGATTGTCTTTGAAGTAGTCAAGTGCTTCAGTCCCAGTACAAGTATATAACTTTTCATTTATCATCCTAAAATGTCCTCCTGCTAATCTAGCTTTCATCTGTAAATTTAATAATTCAATAAATAAACAGTTTTATTTTAACTAACTTAACTCACTAATAATAACGAACCTTTTCGAGAAAGGAGGTGTGGGTCTTCTGGCGTTTTTTATTTTGCTGAGGTGGAATTGTTTTGTTTTTTTTGTGGTCTTTCCCACCTCTCTTTCGTTTCCCGCTTTCCATTACGAGTGATTCAGAAGAGAGGAAACTAAAATAGGTTTGGAACTTTGGATGGGCCGGATTCATATTCACAAGTAAAAAGTAAAGGCCTATCAATCTTTTGGTCTGGATTTAGTCGAATCGTGAACCAATTTCAAAAACTCTCTTGTATGATTACTTCCTTCTATAATCCTTTGTCTTGCTATAGTTGTGAGTTTCTAATAAAACTTTGTTGCTGTCCAAGCAAAAATTAATATATTGGTCAGAAGTCAATACGTACAAGTCAGAAGAGTAGAAAAGTCATCCTAACCGCACCTCTTTCAATTCCTTTATTTACAGCCTAAATAACCATAATGCTAATACTTCGGTTAACAATGACATTCACATATATGTTTTGATTCGGCCTTTGATAGATCAACTGGCACAGTAGCTGCAGGGGCGGTGTTGAGGGAGTGCGAGAGGTGCAACTGCACAAGGCTCCAATTTTTAGAGACCCCATATTTTGCTAGCATGTAATATGATGACACATGGAATAAAAAAAATTAATGACAAATAAAAGGTTTCCTATTATATAGGATCTAATTTAAACTACAAAAAGTTTATTTATGTTAATATTCCAGTTTTATCTTCACAAACTAGGAATTTGATTTTGTTTCACATTTTTTATTCAGATAAGTAGATAACCCAATAAATTAGTACAAACTAGCCATACAGCTCGACCTGTGGTCGGGCCTGCTATTTTTAAACCCATCATATCTGGGCCTATATTTAAAGCCCGTTAATTTAGGTCTGTTTAATTTTTAAACCAACAATTGGAGTAAAAAACAATTAAATAAGCACTTGGAAGTTGAAGTTGTACAATATTCAATATTGTTTCTACTTTCTACTTTTTTCTGATAACCAATATCGTTTCAACTTTATCATGGAGTATCCAGCCCATCAATGAAAACTTACAATTCTTGAATGAAACTTGAAAAAAAACCTACCTTATTTTCTAGCAAAAAGAGAAATCAATCATTCACAAATTTGTCTGTATTTCATCTAAATCTTGGCTAAGTAATGCCACAAAGCCAATCTATGCCAAAGAGTAGCAAAACAACAATATCCGCCTAGAATAGAGACCGACATCTTACAACCGTGCAACTTCATCGCCTGGATATATGACAATAATGGAAATATTTTAGGTTGATATCATTACACTCTTAATAGCATCACCATGCCACCACAATTTTATAGGATTCTTACACAAAAAAATAAAATAAATCTAATTAAAATACACCAATTAAATGGACAGATCTTTGTCTCTTTGGGCAGTTTATAACAACATAGAGCTATCTCAAATACATTAATCATTCCCCTACAAAACAGTATGATAAACTCATTCACATCTGACATGCAAGTTATGAACTACACTCCTCATTCAAATTATTCAAATGAATTCATATGACCAAACTTAGCAAAAGGGCA
Source organism: Coptis chinensis (assembly GCF_015680905.1). Lineage (NCBI taxonomy): Eukaryota > Viridiplantae > Streptophyta > Magnoliopsida > Ranunculales > Ranunculaceae > Coptis > Coptis chinensis. The sequence continues at coordinate 36,484,163 of NC_141456.1, read as the reverse complement.
CAAAAATCAGTGTCACATAAAAGGGCTCTAGCTTATGATAATATCCTCCAAATTTCCCCTTCTCCATATTGTCCTAACTATCCATACATCATGTAATACTGCCACAAAAAAACCAACTGCTACAAAGTCATAAATAAAAAATCATAAAGGGGGAATAGTAAAAAGCAACAAAGTAATGAAAATGATGCATGAAAGAGTTAGTTTTCATCAAAGTTATATTTAAAATCCGTCCAATGTAGCAGAATAATCTATATCAAACATAAGTTGCCTAATTTTTATGATAGTTCTTTAAAACAATTTTTACAACAAAATGCTTTAGGCAAATTTGGATGATTAATACATTTTTTTTGTAGCTTGAACAACAGATGACGCTGTGAAGCTTTCTCTTCCATTTGTTTACACCAATTATGTCTAATAGACCATATTGGTTAATTAAAAAGAATAAAAACCCATCGTTTGGCCATCACCAGAGTCATAAGTCCTATGAAAAACTAATAATTAATACAAATCTAACATGCTTCAATCGAAATGGTGTATAAGAAAGACATATCCATAGTTACAAATAGAGGAATGAAGACAATGTTAAAATACATGAATCTGACAAAAAAAAGGAACTCAAATCTTACCGGAAGATTTCACTATAAGATATGAGTAAATGATGGCAGCCATGAAGAATTTACTAAAGCTATAAGCCCCTACCTAATAAGGGATGGGAGTAAGATCAATGTTAGGGTGGGAGTCAAAGCTTTAGCGATCGCTATGGTTGCTTGCTTCATTGGTATTATGCTATATAATAGAATTGAAAAAAGAAAGAAATGTGAAAGAACTAGCAGGATCAAAACGATCTATTGCAGAGGAAGGAGAACTTTGCTGAAAAAGTAGCTGCATCAGTTTCTTTCCCTTCCCTCCATACTGGGCTAAGGGCAGCCCTTTCTATTAGCTGGATGCACACGTATCCTAACGGGAATAAAAGATAGAGTTCAGATACTATGTCACTAAACAAAACCACATTCACCGGGTGGAGAAGGTGCTTATGCCAAAAATGGAATGAGATGCAATGTAGACAGATGTGTGCATAGATTACCAATTAGTTATAAACGATTATTCATAAACAAATTAGGCCATTCATCAAATTTCGCAACCAATAGTATCTAGAGAGAAATATGCAAGAGAGGAATACACTATACCTGAAGAAGCATTGAAGGAGCTCGTGCTGGTTCTGCTACATGGCTTTTGGTTTTTCTACCACTTAATGATGTCAGTGATGGGCTGTTTGCAGTGGTTATATCCCAGAAGCTCCGCTTTTTAGCTATGGGTCTTTGGTGAATGAAACTGATGTTTTGGGCTATTAAATTCACCTTCCACTGTTGGCTCCTTGGGTCGCAAACTCGCCCATGTAACTACTCTCTTTATTCCTCCTCCACCTCCTACTACTGATGATTTGGATAACTTTCGTGTAAGATCAAGTATGAAATTGTCTTTTCTGCTTTAGCTATAATGCATGGTCCTTCTTCATCCTATCTATTTTGGCTTCTAATGCCTTCTTTGTTTCTTTGAAGCCCTCGGTCTGTCTCCCAAAGATCCTTTCTCTTTGACTCGGGAGTGTTGAAGCAATTTCTGGTTAAGATGGAAGACACGGTTCTTCTTTTCACATTTGCTTTTCTTTGAAGGTGGAGTCATGATAGAGGTGGCCGATGAGGGGGTTGGAGTCGAATTTGTTGCCAATGATTGTGCTTGGAAACTAAGTAACTTCTACTGTTGGCGAGCAAGTTGGACTCGCAGATCACGGTTTTCCTTTTGCAATTCGAGGAGCAATTTTGCCTGATTGGTGTCAGTTGTGGGTCTGTTATTTTTTAAACCTATTAAGTGGGTCTGTTAGTTTTAATTGGGCTTTTATATTATTCAATTTCAATTTAACTTTAACGGGTTGGTCGTTTTTTTTTTGGGCTTTAGGCCTTAGTCTAAATTTATTTGTATGTTATTACGGTTATTACCAATGTTACATCTGTACAGATAAGATAGCACGTGTACACATTTTAGAGAAATGTTTTTGAGGATGTTTTGACTAAAAACCCTTCAGTTACTCTTATCCCCCATTTTTTATCTCTTTAATGGTGGTTGAACTATTGGAATTTGGAAATCAATGATGAATGTTTAAGTACACATTTTAATATTGTTGTTGTTGTGAGTTTGATTGTCGATTAATTATGAGTGGGAGTAGTAACCACTTGATCTCTGTTCATCAGGTTCATCAACATGCACTGCAAAGAATTCAGAAGTGTCATATTGATAACATATTTACTGAGAGTCAATTTTTGCATTATGATTCCTTGTTGCAACTTGCGCGAGCTCTCATTAGGTGGATCACGGGGAATAACTCGAGATAGGAAAGCATCAAGCAAGAAAAGGTTTTTACTCAATAAGGCCGGTTCTCCTAAGCAATTAAAGGGCTACGGCTTTTGCGGGCAATCAAGGCTTTAATCGCTTCAAGCGCGCTTTTCCTTCTTCTTGAATCTCTCGGAAAGAGGAAGAGGCCTGGGTCGAGCTCTTAGCTGCTCCTCTTTTGGGATCCTTCTTCTTTGGCAAAGTGTATATGAGCACATATGCAGTATTGTCCAGTCAACTGTGATGCCCTGTGCTCTTGTGGAGAAGGCAGTGTTTGGACCATAGTACAAAATATCACGATATTTCGCAATATATCGTAATATCTATCGAGATTTCGAAAAAAGATATGATAATATCCAGGATATGTAAATGATATATTCAAATGGCTCAAGTGTAAATATCGACGATATATCCTAAAAAATCGCGATATATTCACGATATGTCGATATTTTACACATATCACGAAATTTACAGATTTTTTATTCTAACAAAATTGACAATTACTCTTCAATTTCTCTTCTTCCTCACCATTTTACAGTTCAAAAACTCAAAGACCTCAAGACATACACATTTAGCTATCTTCCACTAGACTCATAGAGTCAAAATTTCGTCATCTTCTACTAATCTTATTGATCTAAGAAGGAGAAACAAGTTAGAGTTTGTGATTGGTTGAATTAAGAAGAGAAGAGAGTTCGAGTTTTAATTTTGTTAAGTTGAATAAAGAGGAGATTTAAGGCCTCTTGATGAAAAGATAATGTATAATTGAATCCCATCTTCTCTTTCTACATTTTTTCTTTTTTCTTTTATTATTATTTTTTGAATAAAGTGAAAAGTTCATTTTTTTCTTATTTTTTGGATCTGATCTAAAACTCCAAAGTTTTGATAGACTTGAATTAATTCAATTCTATTTTATTTTTATTTTATTTCGAAAATCCGGATCAATCAATTGATAGATACTAAATATTCAAAAACTTTCTATTATTTTTTATAGAAAAACTAATTAACAATCACATTAATAATTTCCTATCCTTATTTTTAATCTTTTTGTGTTTGAATCACTTTCTTACAAAGTTACAATGGAACCTTTTGATTCCAAATACATCCGGAACTAAGAATCTTTGGATTCAATTGTGCTGTTTATTTTTCCCCTTTACATGTCGATATTTTGATGTATTATCGTTGATATTTTTTGTATCGTCGATATTTTATATTATGCCGTGATATATCGTCGATTTTTACAAAATTATTTATGTAAGATATCGACACTGGGAGCGATATATCGACGATATATATCGTCATTTCTTGGTTCGATATTTACCCATATCGTGATACTTTTGTTCTATGGTTTGGACTCATAAGGATATGCCAACGACTTGTTCCTTATAAAGAAAGTTTGGCTGATGAGCTCCTAAGTTCACTGCAGCTGGTATTGAAACTTGATGCTCGTGCTGCTGATGCGTACTGTGAGATCATTACCTAAGAAGTCATGTGTCTTGTGAAAGCCAATGCCACACACATAAGATCCCATATGGGTTGCCGCACAATCACCTCTCTACTTTCCATTACTGCTCGCCATCCTGAAACATCTGAAGCTGGCTTTGAGGCACTGGTGTTCATTATGTCAGATGGGGTTCATCTATCGCCAGCAAATTATGTTCTTTGTGTAGATGCGACAATACAGTTTGCTGAGTCTTGAGTTGGGCAAGCAGATCGTTCTTTGTGTGCATTGGATTTGATGGATGGATCTGTTGCATGTCTAGCACGGTGGTCTCGTGAAACTAAGGAAGCTGTGGGCGAGGAAGCTGCTACAAAAGTATCAAAGGATATAGGAGAGATGTGGCTGAGGCTGGTACAGGGACTCAGGAAAGTGTGTTTGGACCAGAGAGAAGAGATTAGGAATCATTCTCTTTTATCATTGCAGAGGTGCTTGATGGGGGTTGATGGTGTCTTCCTTCCACATGATTTGTGGTTGGAGTGTTTCGACCTTGTCATTTTCAGTTTGCTTGAAGAGTTGCTAGAGATTGCGCAAGGTCACTCTCCAAAGGATTATCGTAACATGGAAAGAACACTTGTCCTTGCCATGAAGCTCTTGTCAAAGGTGTTCTTACAATCACTGCCTGATCTCTCACAGCTAACTGCTTTCAGAAAACTGTGGCTGGGTGTGCTAAGTCACATTTTTTTTGCATGCAAGTAGGATATTTTATTAATAGGAATAAAAGAATACAACTCTGACAAAATGGAATTACAACATACTCTAAGAATCAAATCTGTAGTAAGTCCGGTGAGGACATTCTAAGGACTTAATGAAAGGGGGTCTATTGGGACCCCAATAGAGCTCGCCTTTACTCAAAGTTGATCCATGTTTTGCTACCGCATCTGCCCCAAAGTTTGCTTCTCTGAGAGTATGTGAAATTTTCCAGTCAATTAGCTTTAATGCTTTATACCACCTTGCTCTCAGCCACCATGGGACTTCTCCTCCTTTGAATGCTAGGACTATTGCCATATAGTCACTCTCTATCCAGAGTTTTTTCCACCCTTTTTCCACCGCAGTTTTAGCCGCCAAAACCACTGCCAAACTTTCTGCCTCATAATTTGTAGTAACCCCTAGGCCTTGTACCAAGATACCCAGAATTTCCGCCGTATTGTTCCTGAAAATGATTCCCGCACCCCCATTGCCTGGATTTCCGAAGGCCGAGCCATTTGTGTTGGCCTTAACTACCCCTATCTCAGGAGGAATCCAGGACACTTCTCTGATTTTACTCGCTGACCTCACTCTTCTTTTGATGTTTAGTTGGTTTAGAATCTGAAAATCTATGGTAGAATTACTCATTGTTCTAGTTTGTAGGAGACCAGCAATGCTTACCCCTTTAAGGACTTCGCATCTTATTCTCAGCGGATTTACCTTCACATCTTCAAAGAAAATACTATTTCACACTTTCCATATTTGGACCATGAGATGAATAGTCGCAACATTCCAGAGTTCCTTGCGTATCTGGCTGTGCCATCTTCCTGCCTCCATGATCGATTTTAAGTTGATGTCTAAGGGCTTTACTCCAAAGTAATTTGAAGCCCATTGCCACAGTGTCGTGGCCTCCTCACACTCCCAAAGAATATGCTTTGCGCTTTCTGCTTCCTTCTTACAGAGCCTACATCGCGAAGCAAGTTGATCTCCTTTCCTTTGCACTTTGTCATCTGTTGGGACCACTCGGTGGATCAGTTTCCAAGCTAGGCCAGCTTGTCTAGGATGGATATGATGAGCCCACACCCACTTATACCAGCTGATCTTATTTTCCTTCTTCCTAATCACCTCGAACCCAAGAACATCCCATCATGAGAGGGTTTCCAAATTCTGGTATCGTGCTCTTCTCCTGTTGGTGGGTTAAGGTGATTGACATTGATGCCCACTTTCAACATCACTTCTTGAATAGGTGCTGCAATATGCCAATTGTTATTGATGATAAGGTCTGAAACCTTTGCCGAGAATTCCCTCCAGTTTATACCCTGAACCACGCGCCCGCTGACTGGCCCACGCCCAAGGTTCCTGCCACACATTGATGCTTCTTCCTTGTCCCACAATCCACCCTAGGAAATGCTTCATTTCTTTTAAGGCCCATTTCAATCCCGGCCATACTGAAGAATGTTTGTGGTAGGTTAAGTAATTGCCATCTCTCATAGTGCATTTTTGCTTCATGAATCTGCTCCACTCAATCTCCCCATTCAGAAAGTTCCAGGCTAACTTCATAAGAAGTGCAAGGTTCAGCTCCTTGAGCCTTCTAATACCTAGTCCCCCTTCATCGAGCGGCTTACAGACCTTTTCCCATTTTAAAGTGACTGCCTTTCTCACCGTTGGATCCCTAGACCAGATGAAATTTTTGATGGTGAGTTCACATTCCCTTATGCATATTGCCGGCCATTTATACACCGACATGTTGTATACTAGAAGGCTGCTTAGTATTGACTATGCCAGAACCACTCGACCTTGGAAAGACAGCATCCTACCAGCCCATCCACCAGCTCTCCTCCTGATTTTGTCCACCAAGATTTGTATTCTTGCTCTAGTTACTCTGCCTTGGAATATGGGTGCTCCAAGGTACCTCTCCAGCAGTTGGCTGAGCTGGAATTCAAACAGGGAGGCGACTCGATGCTTCTTGGTGTTAGGCATGGCTCCCAAGTAGAGTTTGCTCTTTGAGGGATTAAAAAACTGCCCTGCTGAAAACTGGTAGAGATAGAGCATCTCTTTAAGAAGTTTGAGTCCACGCATGTCTCCATTCGCAAAGATGAATATATCGTCAGCAAAGAGGATGTGTGTAGGGCTAGGACAGTTCCCGGCTACCGTCATATGCTTAATTTTCCCCATATGGAAGAGCCAGTTTATACCTCTGCTTAGGACATCTTCAGCTATGTCAAATAGTATTGACGAGAGTGGATCACCTTGCCGCAATCCTCTACCAGCCCCAAAAAAGCCACAAGGACCCCCATTGATCATAACAGAGATATGAACACTTTTTAGCAGAGTAGAGATCCATGAGCACCAAGTATTATTAAACCCAAATCTTGAGAGAACTTCTAGAAGGAACTCCCAACTGAGTGAGTCAAACGCTTGGGTAATATCCAGTTTCATTGCCAAATTGCCACCCCTTTTCTTTAGATCCAGCTCATTCACCATTTTCGAGGCCAAAGCAATTCCTGTTGTGCCTGTTCTTCCTTTAATGAAGGGTAATTGCTCTCCACTTATAATGCTGTTTAGGATATGCTTGATTCTCAAAGATAGAATTTTAGTGATAATCTTGAAGAGAAAGTTGCTTAAGCATATAGGCCTGAAGTGGTTAACTGCCATGGAGTTGTCTATTTTTGGCACTAGGACGAGGAAACTAGAATTCATACCTTGAGGGAGTGTGTTATCCCTAAAGAATGAAATGATAGCTTGGTTGACCTCATCCCCAATAATACTCCAGAAAGAGTGATAGAAACATCCCTGGAATCCATCTGGTCCTGGGGCACTGTTAGCATCCATGGCAAACACAACATCTTTGACCTCTTCCCTGGTAGGGATGGCTGTGAGAGAAGCATTTTCCTCATCTGTAACAAGCTTAAGGATGAGATTTAATAGGAATGGGCTTATGTTGACTTCTGAGTATTTATATTTTTCCTCGTAGGCTTCCACAATAAATTTTTTGTTAATCTCTGCCTGTTGCGTCAGCTTGTTTCCCTGGTCATCTTGTATCTCCACAATTTGAGATTTAGCCAATCTCATCTTTGTTGTGGCGTGGAAATATTTTGAGTTTCTCTCCCCTTCTAGAGCGTCAGTAAACTCTGACTTTCTGTCTCAGAGTCAGAATTTCCACATCTTTAACAGCTTGAATCTCCGTAGCCTTTTCCACTTCTTGGTTATGTAGCTTAGAGTTAAAAGGATCCTATTCCTGCTCTTTGAGGATGTTCTCAAACTCGTCCTCCAGTGCTTTGAGATGTTGTTTCGTATTGCCATAGACCCTCCAACTCCATTCCTTAAGAACAATTTTGAGTCATTTCAGCTTTTTTACCACTTTTCTTATGGGCGCGTCATGCAAATGGAGAAATATATGAAGGCCAAGATCAGAGGGAAGAGAACTGAGAAGCTTCAGGAACTAATCCCCGAGCTTCTAAAAAACACCTTGTTTTCAATGTAAGCCTTTCTATTATTCTAGGATCTCATTTCTTATTCATTTGCATTTCAATTTAGAAGATTGGAATAATTGTTTTGTTCAAGGATCTCTGGGAGTTGTTTAGTTTGTATCTTGATTTCCCAATTAAGCATAGAGTCATAGACCATCGCATTGTGTAGAAAACTATATATGGATCAGGCAATATTTCATTATAAATGATTGATGCTCTCTTGTGAGGGCACTCTACTTCTTGAAAGTGACCTTTTGTTTTCTTATATGACTTATAGCTCTCTGGAAGGTAAGCTTTTTGGTTTATTAAAAAGCTCCTTGTGTTATCTAGTACTTTAGCCTTCCTCCAAATTAAATAAATTTAATAAAAATTAGTATGAGCTAGTGACCTTAGCAAAATCAAAATAAAATTTTATTTAGATGAAATGATATTGATTACAATTTCAATAGGTATCTTCATTCAAGCATTCTTTGTTTCAATGCCTTTTTTTTTCTACTCTTCAATTATCAGCGTTGCTGGTTTTTCTCCCTTGTTAAGATAGTTAAATAAATGCCCGTTGAATAAGCATGCTCATCGATCTTCTTCTCTGTCTCTTTCTTTAATCCATTTCTAATACATATGTAAATGTTAATTAGTTAGAAACTATAATTAAAAATCATCTGTGAAAATAACATGTGGCATACCTTCTTCTTGTTGTTCCAAATATAATGAATTGAGTAGTCAACGTAATCCATTTATGTGAAAAGGTCTTTGATGTACTTTGAACAACAGGTATAGTGTTGTATTTATAGGTTTTCTTTTAGGTATTGTTTTAGAAGTTGAGTGAAACACAAATTGCTAAGGGTTAACTAAAAGGAATTACGGTACAAAATAGACTTCTATCTTTAGAGTTATGCAAAATGAAAATTTCATAGGTTTTCTTTTAGGTATTGTTTTAGAATTTGAGTGTAACACAAATTGTTAAGAGTTATCTAAAAAGAAATTCATGCAAAGCAGACTTCTATCTTTAGGGAAATTCATGCAAAATAGACTTCTATATTTAGAGTTATGCAAAATAGAAATGTCTAGTTTCTGAATTAAGAATTGGTAGTGGATGGATTTGTTGTTGAAAAGTTTGTTATTGGATAAGTTGGAGTGTTACAAATAAATTGATGTTAAAGGGAAATAAGCAAACACATTTGGAAATTTAATCAAACTTGATTGGACAAATAAATGAAAATTACTCTTAAAATAATTTGAGTAAACAAATTAAATGAGCTAACAACTTATTCTAAAATCATTGAATTGAATTAATTGTCTCTTGAAATAACTATTAAACGAACAAATAAATGAAAATTACTCTTAAAATAATCTGAGTAAACAAACGAACTAACAACTTATTCTATAATCATAGTAAACATCGATGATTTGTCTGATTTATTTATCGACGTTGTCGATTATGCATATCGGATTGTCAATACTACCATATGGCATTGCAAATTTTCTTTCCAAACTCTTTTTTGTCTCAATCAAACTACATATTATTTTTTCTTGATCTTTATTAATCTCAATATAGTGTTGTAGAAGATAATAATTGCTGTCATATATTTGTAATTTGTTGTATACATCTTGTAAGTACTTTATTGCATTTTTTGCTGCTGACTATTCTGAATCAATCCTCGTGCATTTTCTTTCTCCGAGAATCTTTTGAGTATAACTTTTGTATGTAGTGATCTCAATATCGACCCATGCTTCAAATTGATTGTTTTCGTTAAGCTTTACTCCATAGACTGCTTCAGGTGTGTTAATTTTCTTGAGTGTTCTTTTCAGTACACTTTTGAATGAAACTAGAACAATTGTCATTGTCTGCAAAACAAATCAATTTGTAATTTAAATAAATGTAACAATACATGTATTGTTTATATAAGCTCTAACACCTAATTATTTTTTGAAAAACGTAAGAAAAAAATAAGAGAATTTATAGGTGCTAAGTAGAAGAGATGATATTTTTTTCTTTGGCTAAAGCAGGAAAAAAAATGAAAGAAGATATATGTGTGAAGTAAAAGATACGACCTTTTTTCTTTGGCTTGAAAGTAGAGATTGATGAGTAAAATTTTATGAATATAATTATGTATTTATAGGATTCCTTTTAGGTTTTGTTTTAGATGTTGACTTAAACTGAAATTGTTTAGTTATTGTTTTGGTAGTTATCTAGGACTTGCTTTTTATGTATTTGATGTGGAAAAGAAGTTGTAAACAGTTATCTAGTTATTTGGGCCCATTTTTAGTTGAATTTGAATGGTTTTGGATAATTGTTATTGTTATTAGACTTTATAATTTTTTTTTCTATTTGGATTTGCTCCCACATGTGCATAAGGTATAAATAAGATATTTTCTAGAATATGGAGTTATGTTCTAAGAGCTATGAACGACTATATGAAAATGTAAGATGTATTGCATATCAGACATCGTGGTGTTCCAGCCGTAATCTTGCAATCTACTGTATTTACCAGATTGTTACATGGACTGAAACACCTATTTGAAGAGAGATGTTGAATCTGAGAATATCGTAGTGTTAATTCCCCCCCTGTATGACCAAGTTTTGTTTTTTCTAGTCAGAGGGTGAAAGATTGTTTGTTCATCATAATGAAGCAGTATGCACACTAAATATAGTAAGCATTTGTAAGAGGTGCAATTTCGTAGTCACCTTGATTTTCTTGCATTATAGTTCTCAGGTTATGTCTCATTTAACTGATCCATGCAGATGGTAAGTGTGACGGGGCTGGTTTGTCCGAGGATGATCAAGACAATAGTGGGGGAGAAACTGAACTTCTTGAAATTGATCTAGGTGCTGAAGACAGAGAACTAAAGAATCACCTGCTGAAGAAATATAGTGGTTACCTAGGCAGCCTCAAGCAAGAACTTTCAAAGAAAAAGAAGAAAAGTAAATTGCTAAAGGAAGCCAGGCAAAAGCTACTCAATTGGTGGGAACTACACTATAAATGGTCATATCCGTCGATAAGTCCCACGTAGAAATTGAGTTGGAAATTCTTAAATCTAAGGATTCATTAACTATAGCTCTTTTATGTTGTAACATATTATATTCTGGACATTGAAATAGGAGACAGAGAAGGTTGCTTTAGCGGAATCAACTGGTTTGGATAAGAAACAGATAAATAACTGGTGCATAAACCAAAGGAAACGACATTGGAAACCTTCAGAGGATATGCAGTTTGTAGTGATGGATGGGCTTCATGCCCAAAATGCAGCTGTATACATGGAAGGCCACTTTATGGTAGATGGTAATTACAGGTTGGGACCATGATGCCACACGCAAGTGGGAAATGGAAGACCTGGTATCTTTTGGATGTGCGCTGGAAAATGGGTTGTGGTTTGAAGCAGAGGGCAAAACATGAAATTTGTGGCAGCGCCGTTACGGTTCTTAGTGCAATGGTCAATCTTTTGTATTATACTATAAGATAGATGAAGGTCCAGCTGGGATTTCTTATGCCAGATGGAGTCTCGATAGTCGTCATATTTTAACTACGTCGATTTTTCGATTCACGGTTAACGGTTTAGTCCTTTGGTGAACACAGCTTGTGTACATGTGCAATGGCTGAAACATGCGTCCAAGGGTGTTTCTTTTACTAAAAATGGGAAGTTTGCTGCAATATTAATATGTACACGGAAAGATTGTAAGGATTTGGATTTAGCTGATATTGAATGGTCACCAGATGATAGTGCCATTGTTGTTTGGGATTCTTCTCTTGATTATAAGGTATTTTATTTGATCTTTTCTGAATGTATATCACTTTTTGCTTATTGTTTTTGTTGGTTGTTCCATTAACCAATCTGAACTTGTTAGTTTGCACATTGTTTTGTACTTCGATTCTATTATCATATGCTCCATGTTGGTTCTCGACTTACACGTTCCTGTTGCATACCTTTTCGTTTACTTTAGATTTTTGTATTAGAAAATGATAAGAACACACATAGTAGCAAAATAAAAGTTAGAATCAAAACATTCGATTTCTAGGTTATTCAGAATTTTCAGTTTCTAAGTCGTCAAAGCAAACATTATTGGGTCTCTGGCTATCTATATTGTTATGTGTTGGAAATCCTTGAGAGTATGCTGATGGTTTTTCTCATTAGGAGAAAATTCTCGAGAAAGAGAATTTTGTTCTTTTTTCTATGAGCTGTTGATAGGATTTTTTTATGTTTTTTCGTTTTTGTTTTTTGTAGTTTGTACGGATATCTCATCCTTTATCTTTTCGATATATACACACTATACTTTACCAATAAAAAAAAGGGGGATTTTGTTCTTTTTGCGACTTTTAATTTATGACCCAATTTCTAATAAAATTTGTCGTTGGAAAGCTCCAACGGAGGAGTTGATAACATATTATATTTATTCAATACGCTATTTTGAAATAGTTTACAATGCCTCTATCCTCTGAGTTCTTACATCTAACTCTCATGCAACAAAGATTATATAGGAATACACTACTTTATTGTATGTTGCTTCTACACCTAATACAACCTCATGAGTCGCATGTAATACTGTAGTATGGTATTATCTATTATTAGAACATATTGGTTAGAACATTTAATTAGATATGGCTCGCCATGTCGTATGTACTGAGATGCAGGTAGCAGTGGAAACTGGAATTCATACCTCTTAGAAACATCTCTCAGTCTTCTAGGATTTGTATCATTCGTGACCGTCGATTGTAATACTCACACATCTGCAAGTTCATCGGACTTAGTGGATCAATTCCTAAAATAAACAAACTTATATCATGGATGGTTTGATCTGAGGTTCTAATCTATTCTCGATGGGAGGTGCCTCTTTAAGTATCAAAGCGTTTATGAAAGTGGATTGGGGTGAAAACCATTGCATGGTCCCCATGTGGCGATTTCGGCATGAGAGGTAGTTATGACCGGATGATACGGATCTTCAACCACTTGACATGGAAAATATTTGCTGAATTCACGATCTATCAAGTGTCTGCGGCCCCTTTGCAAAGGTCTTTCTTTGTGTTCAAGGTACAAATATCATTTTGTAGTTAACTATAAAGATATTTTGGTGGAGCACTTGTAGATAAAATTGCGGGTGTCTCTTGAATTTTCCAGGAAGTTGATGAGCTTTTGCAATTCGATATGTCAGGATTATGCATGAGTGATGAGTTCATAAAAGGGGATTCTGGTGAGCAATATTGGCGACCATACTCAAGTTTAAGAAAAGTTGAAAGTGTAATTGAAGTAGTGATTGCAGAATCAGTGGCTAAGGAAATTGGAGCAGTTGTAGTAGCAGAAGTAATGTTGGACAAAGAGTGGGTTTTGGAAAGTGAAGGTAAAGTTTTAAGAGTTTATAATACTCATGGGAAGTCGTCTTGTTTGACACAAAATAAGAGGTTGAAAGATAAGCCTATTGGTGAAAGCAGAGGAGCTGGTGTTTGCATGGAAAAGTGTGTCCCAGTGGATTCAAGCAAACTACAAATTGTCCATGGTCATTCTCAGGCTGTACATTCTTGTGCTTCTCTAACTGAAATTTCTCCGACAACATTATCGATGAGCTTTACTGATTCAGGTTGTATTCCCTTGCTATTGAATCTGAATAAGACATTCAGACGCTTTGGACGTTTAAAGGAATTGAAAACAGAAGTTTTAAGGGACATGAGCAGTGCTAAAGTGGTGTTCAAGAAAAGGAGTGATACAGAAGTAGCATTTGGCAGTGCTGCAAAGTGTAAAATTTTCGGATCAGTACATGCCAATTACCAGCTGAAGTACTAATTATTAGCGCCACATCAAATCTTCTGACAAAGAATTAAGCTAGGAACATGTTAGAGGTCTTTATGTGTTCTCACTGACAATTCAAAGTCTACACTTCTGCAATGGGTCAGTATGTGATTAAATTCTTAGGTTAGTCTGCTACACTACTAATTTATCTTATTTCTCTAATTCTTACTCTCTTTTTTTTTTTTTTTTTTTTTTTTTTTTTTCTGATTATTCTATACTATATATTTTTTTAATTCTTCAGTCCATTTTTTACTCATTTTTTCTTTTGTGTGTTTGCATGGAAAAGTGTGTCCCAGTGGATTCAAGCAAACTACAAATTGTCCATGGTCATTCTCGGGCTGTACATTATTGAGCTTCTCTAACTGAAATTTCTCCGACAACATTATCGATGAGCTTTACTGATTTAATGGAATCAGAAACAGAAGTTTTGAGGGACATGAGCAATGCTAAAGTAGTGTTCAAGAAAAGGAGTGATGCAGAAGTAGCATTTGGCAATGCTGCAAAGTTTAAAATTTTCGGATCAGTACATGTCAATTACCAGCTGAAGTACTAATTATTACTGCCACATCAAATCTTCTGACAAATTCTCAGAAGATTACACCTCTGCAATGGGTCAGTCTGTGATTAAATTCTCAGGTTAGTCTGCTACACTACTAATTTTTCTTATTTCCCTAATTGTTATTTTTTTTTTTTTGATTCTTCTATTCTATATATATTTTTAATTCTTCAGTCAAATTTTTACTCATTTTTTAATGTAATTAGCAACTAACTAAACCACCAATTAAAGTTCCTATATTCGAAGATACACATACTGATATTGGTTTAAAATATAAATATTGAGAATATATTTGTTTAGTTTCAGAGGAATTCACATCTAAATTTTAACCAAAGTGTAGTGCAAACTATCTTCAATATTAAAATTGACGAATTGCATCTGCCTTCAATCAAACTTAAATGGTATAATAGAATTGAGTAACTTAACCAAAGTACATTAAATGATAAAATGCTTGAAATGATATGAATCAAAAACAATATAATGAAAAAGAAATTGGTGCAAAACTTAGTATTAAAGCACAATCCAAATTTTTTTTAAAAAAAAACAGAAAGTCTAACAATCAAATATACTAATCCATTGTTTCTGGACTTCCTAATTAATGCAGCTGCTGAGTATCACTCCTCAAGCTCATCTTTCTGAAACAATTAAATCAGAAAATAAATTATTTAACTGTAAATGGATTGTAGCACTATAATGAAATAAATTCAATCATGTACTTTGTTTACCTTAAATTTCAGCTTTTTGCAGTTTTTTTTTTTTTTATTTTGGTGTTTCTTCTGGAGGTTCTGTTTTAATGGTCTTTTTAGTCTTCCATTCCTAAATGTTGCACACAATATTGTTAATTGTTTTGGGTAATTTTAATGAAAGTTAGAAATTTACTTTTCTAATGAATGAATTTACCTTTTTTATTGAATCAGTTGGTGTGAATTGATCTGAATTTGATTCCTGCATTAATAGATGTAAAACCCAAAAAATTTAAAAAGTGGTATAATAATTGTTTTGTGTAAGATATGATAGTTAAGTTGAATAATACCTTTTCAATGAGATCTATAATTTGTGATGGTGTCATAGTAGTTTTCTCACGGGTTGATAGCTCCAAAGATGTTTGGCTTGATTCTGATTTTTGTTAAATAAATAAAAGAAATGAAATAACATATAATAATAAAGTAGCATGTATCAGATGATATTAAACAAACATTATAAATAGGTTTACATACTTCTTCTTCTTGATCAATGCTTTCAGGAACGACATATAAAATAGTTAATGCTTTTGTGCTGTAGTTGTTGTTATTGTTTGATTCCTTTATACGAAAAACAAACTCCTTCCCGACAGGACTTTGCAATATTTGATTCACCAAAGAGGTATTGCACCAAAATTTATTGTTGATTTCATCGAGTCCACTGACACATTTTTTGCACGCTTTGTAGTACCACAGTGATTTGACGTTGTCATTATAGACTCTTGAAACCATTGCTTTGCACATGTATGATTTCTCCTGTTGACAAATAAAATTAATTCATTTAGATTGTTTTCTAATTTCATTTTTTAAGTAAAATAGGTAGTTTTTACCTTTACAGTGTTATCCAAATCCATTATTTCTGCCAAGGTTTGAAACTCTTCTTCTTTTTTTATTTGGATTGAATTTATATTTCCTTCCTGCACTTCTGCTGCTTCCGTCTTGATTTGAGGGCCTCTGCATGTTAAATGATTAAAATAAGGTGTAAACGCTGTTGTCTATTTATACATTAAAAAAAAAACTTAAATAAATCTTACCTTTCTATAATGGATTCCACTTCTGGAATTTCAAGATTTGTATATATCTTGGTAGCGAATGTTGACTGGAGATAATAACCTGGCCAGGTTTAAATATTAGCTAGTATTGTAACTTATTTTGATAAACAAAACCAAAATTATTTATATGTATAAAGAAGTAATTACTCTTAAATTTTTTAACAGAAGTGGACATCACTATCAAGACATATACTTTGTCTAGTGAATAGTCAAAATCATGTGGAATTTGATCCATAGTACGGCCCCACAAAGTAATTTTCAATGTTCTATATCTGCATTTAACACAAAAATTCATTTAACACAAAAAATGAGTCAACGAGTATTAAAGTTTTTCATATAGCAGATTTAATTAAAAAATATTCATACCTCTCATCTGCAAGTATAATGTCACGCCTTTGTCTTCTAATACCGCCTCTGATAATTGATGTTTCTTTTGGTTTGACATTGAGTAGCATTCCGACAACAGCTGCAATATAACAAAATAAGTTATTGTTTGTTTTGTTATTTTAACCAAAAAATCACATTTATTTTCACAGTTTGGAAGTATACTTGTGAGTACCATGTTGTCTTCTCTTAAATGAATGTCTTCGAAAGGTGTGAATAAGAACATGTTCCTTGGTATTTGAACACCTTGCTTGTTGGTTTCCTTGATTATTGTTTTATCATTGAACTCAAGTTTGAAGTCATGATTTGCAATACGAAACCCTCTGTCACTTTTAATAACTGTGAAATTTTCCAAAACTATTACCGTGTCTTCTTCAAGATGGTTATTGAATGTTTTTGTTAAGTTTAACGGATACATGGCTTGGATTTCATGTCCCTGTGATATTAAATGGTAATTAGCATTATTAATTTTCTTTTAATAAATGCTGTGTTTGAATCACATGAAGAAAGTAAATGGCTTACTTGTTCATCTATCAATAGAACATCTTTACTTTTGATGCATAAAGATCGTCCCACTTACGTACGACTCTGACTTGTAGCTTCTATGGAGTATCTGAATCTGTGCTGTTGATGTTGCTTATTGCATGATATTTGTTAGTCATGCTATTAAGCTGCAAAAAAATATGTGAAGAAAAGAAATATAATTCTTAAATTTGTTTTATATGAAAAGGTGAATTAAAAAATAAGTAAAAGTTGCAAAATTTTACCTTGATAGCAGTAAAGGTCGATGGAGCCTAGGTTTTTACAATCATATGGATATTTATAACTTTAACATATGAGTAGAATTTGACTTTTAGGTGAATTCTTTTTATGGGAGTCATTGTTTGTCAAAATTCTTGTTAAGATAGAAATTAAGAGTTTTTTTATCGATCTTTAAGTATACTTAATATATCCAGAACTTAAGTTTTGTTTACAGTTTGTAGTTTATGAAACTTCTTTTTCTAGAGTCTTTGTTTGATGAAATTCTGCCTATATTAGTATATATTTTGTTTTGCCGAACTAAAGTTTTGTTTAGAATTGAAGTTTAGGTAACTTCTTTTTTTTGGAGTCCTTGTTTGGTGAAATTCCGCATGTATTAGTATTTTTTTTTGGATTTATTATGGATCTAATGTAGTATTTGGTTTAAAATTACTATCCATGTGGAAAAAGCCCAAGACATGCCAAACTTTAAATATGGCTATTATTGACTCATAATTGAATTTGATTAGTGAACAAAAATTTTAAGTTATTAATTTCTCTATGTTTGGACATTGTACTTTGGATTACTTCAGTCTTGTTAGGACATAATTTTTCATAAAATTATACATAAATAATTTTACTTGATGGAAATGTGTTTTCTTTGTTTCTCAGTCTCATGTTTCATATCGAATGAGACATGTTAGTTTTAGGCATGTTAATTTGACTTGTGAGGTTTAATATCAAATGAAATAAAGAGCAAGCATTTTCCTGTTAGACAACAATTCGTTAAACTTGAACAAATATACCCATAACAATCATTCTAAATACTAACTGATATGTACAATTGAATATATATTGCCACATCTTCGACCTCCGAAGTTCAAATGATCCAATCAAACATTACATACTAAACATTACCTCGAATTCGGCCAGCTGGTACCTACCTACTCTGGATTCTACAAGGTAGTTAAGGATCATATTGTCAATATAGAGCTACTGAAACAAAGTATGACACAGACCACACACGCCATAAATAATTGGAAGTATTCATCATAATATCCTTTAATTTTAGGTCAAATAAATTTAAGATATAGCGAGTTCCACTCCAGCAATACAACCCAAACAATAGCAAAAAAGAATGACTCTGTCCATTTGAACATGTAGAGCTCCGCATAATCTCCATCCTCATCAAAAGACTTGGAGGTGACAGTGAAATTAGTGTCAATCCCGGCAAGAACTTTGAGCAGCCCTTGAAAGACAGCAAAGAGATAGGCTGAAACACCTCCTATAACCCAAAACTGTTAATTTCTCCACCACTCATCAATCCCTACACCGGTCCATCTCATCTCCAAAATACCAGTGGCAAAGATAGACAAAAAAAGGGATAGAAACCAAATGCTAGCAATGTTACTGATCTGCAAAGAGGAAAAATCATCAGATATTAAGACCATGTACCACTCAAGTCAAAGCGGTCGAACAGCTCGTCCTACGGTATAGCTTAAAACCAATAGCCAACAATTGGGATTGTCTTCAAAATTTTAGCTTTTCTTTTCATTTCAAGTCCTGCAAAAATGTCTTTCAACTCCATGGTACGAAACTACGCACTTTTGCAAATCGTACAAAATCATGGAGGTAGACATCCAACTTTTTATAAACTGTTGTGGGTCAAAAATCTTTAAAAAATCTGAATTTAACTGGAAATGAATACCAGTTCCTACACTTAGCAAGGATTGATGCTAGTATAGGCATAGCAGCTATGACTGTATGACCCTCAAGACACAAACGTATCATACCAAGACACTTTCTCTTCTCATTACAAAATGTGATTATGTGATCATGATTAATAACTAATCATGTAATCATACTACAAATGATACTTTTTATTATATACCGAAGAAGTGTTTAATATAATTTTCAAGCAAAAATAGTTTTCTATAGTTAAACTAATTTCAAGGGTACTCTCGAACCTACCTAACAGCATTTGGGTTTGTTTAACGGCTAAAGCGCTTCACATACTGCACCAAAAACCTACATAAAAAGATTAGAGAATTTAATTACATAAACAGATGCAAAAAACAGTTGATTACATATATGTAGTACCAAAATTATTTGGGCTATTGGATTGTTTGGCTTTGACAATCAAAGTTTTCATTTGTTTGATTATTGTAATTGTTTACAAACAATAAAAAAAATAATAATATAAGTTTTTGATTTTTTTTGTTCTTACCTTTTGACGAAGCTTCATTGTGGCAA
Source organism: Coptis chinensis (assembly GCF_015680905.1). Classification (NCBI taxonomy): domain Eukaryota; kingdom Viridiplantae; phylum Streptophyta; class Magnoliopsida; order Ranunculales; family Ranunculaceae; genus Coptis; species Coptis chinensis. The sequence goes on along the minus strand of NC_141456.1, from coordinate 36,464,625 downwards.
ATTGTTGAATACTTCATAATAGACAATATTTTTTGTATGCTGCTTCAAATTATCTTCTCTGTCCTCGATTAGAATTTTCAGACCATCACGTGAAGTTACACTTGATACCGAAACATATAGTTGCCCATGGGAGAAAACAGTGTTTCTAAGATAAACTCCAACATTCTTCAGTGTTTGTCCTTGGCTTTTGTTTATCGTCATTGAATAGCAAAGTTTTATTGGGTACTGTCTTCGCTTCAAGATGAAAGGCCACTTTGTGTTTTCAGACAAAACGTCTATCCAATGGATAGTGAGTCTGTCTCCTTTATTGCTTCCAGTAATAATTTCAGCTTCCAAAGCAAATTTTGACAAATCATTCACTATAAGTCTCGTACCATTGCAAATACCTTTGCTCTGGTTTATGTTTCTAAGAAGCATTATAGGTGCTCCTCGTTTTAGCTGAACCAAATGATTAGCCATTCCTGGGAGCTGGAGAGTGTTGAGGAATTCTGTTGGATACAAAATATCTTGATTTGCAACCTTATTATCCGAAAGCGGACTTAATGTGTCTGCACTTGAGTAACTAACCAATTCTCCCGGAACTAAAGATAGAACATGAGAGTTTATTTCATTTGTAGGTGTTAGAATGCACTTATCTCTGAGATACTCAGCATCATCATATTTTTGTAAAAGATCTGTGTACACCGTCTTCACAATGTTTTCTATCCCATCACCTTCTGATTGAATAAGAATGTCTTCTGGGATTTTAATCCAAGTAGGCTCTTCTCCCTCACACAGTGATCTTCTTGGAATTGTACCTTCACCAATAGATAATATCCATTTGTTGAAATCTACATCTGATTGTCCATATTCTCTGTTATGCAACTGCATGTTAACTATCAAACGAAACACCTCTAGGTAATGCCATAAGTAGGATCTGTTTATGGATGCAGAAATAATTGCTTCTCTTGAACCCTTTTCGATAATTGGTAATATTTGTCTAAAATCACCATAAAAAAGAATAGTTTTTCCTCCAAATAGTTTGTCCTTGAGCTTTATATCACTTTCTGACATGATATCTCTAAAACTGTTGTCAACAGCCTCGAAGTCCGTCTTTTTACTCATAGGTGCTTCGTCCCAAATAATTAAATCAGTTGCTACAATCAGATCTGCCAAGTGAGTTCCTTTTCTAATGTTGCAAGTTTTAGACTTATCTTTCTCTATTGGAATTTTGAATCTCGAGTGAGCTGCACGATCACCTGCATGAGCACCATATAGCAAATATTAAAAAAACGTAGTAATGATAATAATAACAATATTAACATTTATAATAAAGACAATAATATATTTTTTTAAACACCTGGTAAAAAAAGCGATGATATGCCTGATGATGCAACTGCAAGCACTATTTTTTTCTGTGATCGTAACCTTGCAATGATCGCATTCCATAGATATGTTTTCCCCGTACCTCCACTTCCATATACAAAGTATAACTTCCCTTTACCACTTTCAACAGCAACAATGACAGCGTCAAACACCTATCTTTGTTCAACATTCAATCTAATGTGCAATTCTTCATATTCTGCAAGGAGTGCTTCAAAATCATAGTTCAATTCCTCCCGTAGTAACCTATTATCTAGTGGATTTGGTTTTGGAATATCAAACTGGAAATCAGCAAGTGTTCGGCCATTTTCTTTCATATCATTTTCAAGTTCAAGAAGTGTACATTTTTTTAGTTCTTCATTGGTTAATTGTAGTTGACTGTTTCCAACTTTTAATCGTTTCATAGCCAATATGTCATCCGAAAGCATCTCCCAATGCTGATCCCACAATCCAACAGTGTCAGATACTTGACAAAACAGTAAAATTGTAAGATATAACTGGCGCACAATGATCTACTGTTAGACCATTTTCCTGCTTCTTTAATTGTTGAGTGCCATTCATTGTCACCTTATAGCAATCCACGCGCACGACATTCTGATTTGAAGTCTGCATAAGTTTTACCATGCACAGTCCTTATATCTTCAAAACTCTATGGACCTTTTACTATATTGAGAAGCAAACGCAAGTAAAACCTTTCACCTTGCATTGGTTGTGCATAATATATCCTACCAATCTTGATGCCATTATGAGCTCTTTCTGTCCAGATCTGAAAAAAAAATATGACAATGTTAAAGATTACTTTAATTTTTGTTTTTGATCTATCAAAATTATAATTCATACCTTTGTGTCTTTGTGCCACACAAATTCTAATGGGAAGTCAACATAAGTTAACTGTCAAGCTTTTTCACTTTTCTGATTAGTAAGCATCCATTCTGTGAACATTGTTCTCTTAGCCTTATCACTTTGTACAACCTGAAATGTATTAGAATTATCACGAAATACAACATTTTGTTGATTCTCAAGATGATAATTCATTCTCTCAACATATGGATCTCGAAACTGAATGTCAAAATCAAAGATTCTCCAGCTTGCTTTGGATGCAGAGATATATCGAAAGTCCAGATAACGTTTGATTTCATCCACTTCGTGAATGGTACGTTTTCTTGTATTTTTGTCGTACTTATAATTCTCCTCAATAATGCATGTAGCTCGATCTAGACCTTTGGTAATATACTTGAATAAGTATTTAATCATCCGTGTACGATTGCAATGCTCAACATTAATGTGACACTGAAATTCCTTGCTGAGTTTAGGATTGTAAAGAACAACCCATCTATTGTCAATCTCAATTGGGTTATAGCGACCAACCATTGCAGTGTGCTTGTTGTTTCTTCTTTTGTATACAACAAAACCATTTTCGTCAAATTTAGTCTCACTGCAAAAATCTTTAGGGAAATGTCTAGAACATCTGTTCTCTTTCATGCAAGGAGAACCCTTTTTCTTTTCGCCACACGGACCATGAATCATTGTACTGACTATAGTTTCGTAAAGTATTGGATCTGTATCTTTGTCAGGTAATTCTACTGAAATAAGCCTGTCTATGTCAGATCCAGTTTTAGGTCTGTCTTCCGGATGCAAAAATAGCAAAATGTGAGCATGTGGCAAACCTCTTTTCTGAAATTCAATAACGTACAACACTGAAAATAATAATAATTAGATATTAGTAAAATATTTGTGGAATTAATAATATCATTGCATATTGTTTCCAATTCTTCTTTACTTAGATTTATACATGTAAAATAAAAAGGTAATTTTAAATAGTATGTACCTGCAATGACTCTACCAAAATGATTCCCATAACGGAGTCTTTTCATTATGCAGTCCAACTTTATTTTGAAAGCCTGACATCCAACATCTGGTACGTCCTCTGATTTTAATCCAGTACTTTAAAAAACTCTTTATTTCTTCCCAATGTGGATTGCAAGTTACAGTTATGAAAAGATCAGGGGGCCCTGCCCATCTACATATCGCAATAGCATCTTGATAAGTATGCACCATATATCTTGGTCCTCCTGTAAATGATGATGGAAGGATCAAACGCTTTCCAATCGATGATGCCGAGGAATCTCTTGTAAAAGGTAAATATTTCTCCAGTTTATCATATTTAAATTTTCTATTATATAGATACTAAAGATAAATGTTATTTGAAATATGATATTTATAATACGCTGTAACAACTTCATCCATTAAATGGTTGTACAGATCAGATCTAATGGTAGCTTGATTTGAAAGATACCATTGTAATCTAGAATGTTGAATGCATGTATAACCATCAACAATGTAAGTTAGACGAAGGCGACCACCTATCCACAATGTTGAACTTCTCTAATTCTTCTTTGCAAACGGAAAACATAAAATTGTCTCATGGTAACAGTATACCTCTTTTGACTATTTTTCACATTGTTTATGTCAACTCCTCTTAGCAAAATCCCAGCTCTATAACCATCTTCTCCACGTGGGAATAATATAGGGTATTACATTGCCATAAATTTAGGATATAACTCGTTTATTCTCTGTAGAGCACCTCCTTGAGTCTCAACAATTATGTCCCTGTGATCAGTAATTTCTAAATCATCTCCTACTATCAAAGCTGCAACTTCAGATGAAGTTGGCAAATTGTATAACCTTCCATCAGTGATTTGATTATTAATGAGTCTTAAATGAACAGGAAGGACATCATCTTCTTGAAACCTGTTTCTTTCCGATCTAAACCACTCAACAATCACATTGTTTTCATTAAACATCTTTATCAATTGGTCAACAATTAATGGATCCGTAGTTCCTTCTTCTTTAAGAACAGCATTCATTCTATTTTGATGCTCATGTTCAGTATCATAGATATACAATTGAGCAAATTGAGGGGGCTGATTTTCTAAAGGAAGAAGCGAACCAATTTTATGATGATTCTGACCACTAATTCTGTATGTGTAAGGACCACCACCATTATTTAAAGTCTTGTCTATTTTACCGTCTGTAGAAGTAAACTGAAACATACAATTGTACACTCGCATGATATTCTCTCTCGAAAGTTTATAGATTTAGATCCTCCTTGCAAGTCCATAAGTTTTGTTAACAAATGAGGTGCAGACTCTAATAAAGGTAGCTGGACTTTTCCATTTTGACAACAAATTGAAAAGGTAGGTATACCTTTATTTCCTCGGTTGTTTCTTTCTTCTTCCCAAACTATTGCTCCACAATATGAACATTCTTTATTTGGGGATCCAAAGTAATTAGTACCTATAAAAATAAATGTTTGTCAGTATATTGTCATTCCATAAATAATAAACTTGATTGAAATGGGTACCTTTACTATCAATATAAAAATTTAGTCGCAGGTCAATATTATGACGATATCTTCGCAATTGATTCTCTCTACGTTTTTCGGTTGAATCTGAGATCCTTTCACAACGCATTGAATCAGTATTTGGTGGAACATTCAGAGGTACTACAAAAAAATCAATTACATTTATATTACATTTATAAATTTTATTATTCTAAAAGCAAATATATAAAAACGTTGTTATAATTCTAACCTCTATTTTTTTTGTTATATTTCTTGTGGGCCAATATACTATACCTTCTTAATTGTGCCAATTTAGCATCAGATGACTTGTTTGCCTCCATTTATTAGATGAAGCAAATGCCTGGACAAAAAAACAAACGCGTGGTAAAAAAATACTCATCTTAGTTCAAACACATAAGTAAATATTGGATATGTGGTTTTTCTATAAAAAATATGAACTCCCGATGATTGCTTCTTTTGGAAGAGGCAAAATAGGGGGTTAGGTAACTTAGTTGGTAATTTTTAGTTCTTGGGTTCTCAGTTATACTTGAAATGTATGAATAGGGATCTGAAAATGCTAAACCTGAAGGCATAATTCGGCAACGCAAAAGGAAAAAAACTACAACGTAAGTTCTCCTCTATTTATATACTCTTTGTATATGTACTTGGCAGTTGGTAATTTTTAGTTCTTGGGTTCTAAGTTATACTTGAAATGTATTAACAGGGATCTTTCTGAAAATGCTAAACCTGAAGGCATAATTCGGCAACGCAAAAGGAAAAAAACTGCAACATAAGTTCTACTCTATTTATATACTCTTTGTATATGTACTTGGCAGTTGGTAATTTTTAGTCGTTGGGTTCTCAGTTATACTTGAAATGTATTAAGAGGAATTTGGTGGAAACAACACTTGAAGAAGATGCCCCTGGACTTCTTAAGGTATTATAAACATGTTCCAGGTTTCTATGTGATGGGTGGTGGTATTATAAATATGTACTTGGCAGTTGTAAAAATTTTGTACTTAATAAATAGCAGTGCAGTTATATGTGTGGCTACCCCTGTACCCCTTAGCAAGACACTTAGAAACCTCTCAAACACACAACTTCAAAGAACCAAATGTAGGCACCCTTCCATTATTAGGATAATAATATGGTTTCATCCTTCTAATAAAGGAATCCTGACAAATTTGTTGCTTTTATATGGTACAGTTGGGTTACTTTCAAAATTATATGAGCGTTGTGGTATAATAGGTTTTGAAATACCAAGGCCGACGACAGGTTTACTTATTTACTTATTCTTGTTTTGGTTTATAAGGATCTTTCCAGGACCGCATGTTGTCTGTCATTTTTTTTTCTCCTTTTCAAATCCCTAATCCTAGATTATATTGGAGCTACTTAATCAACATACTATATTTAATAAATAGCAATGTAGTTATATGTGTGGATACCCCTATACCCCTTAGGTAGCAGAATATCATGTTTAAAAGGAGTAGCCAATGGAGATTCAATGCCAACCTGTCGACCTCAACGACATTAATGTAGATGCTAGATCACATGTTGTGGTGGCTGAAATCAAGATCAAAGGTGTTGAAGATAAGCAGATCTCTGTTGCCACTGGATCCCAACACGTGACCACTTAACTGATTGCTGAACTTAGCAAGATGTGGGAAGAAAATCATGTTGTCGTGTCAGACTTGGATATTCCAAGGAAAGATGATATTGATGGACCTAGGGTTTATTTAATAAACCTTAACTGGAGATGATTGCTTCTTTTAAGCCTCTGGATTGATATGTGGAGACTCATTGTGTGGTATGCCAACAGCTATACTCTCTTTAGTTTGTGTTAAGCCTCCCTTGTGCATGAAGTTCTTGTCAAGTGCTGACAATGATAGGCTGACCAATTTTTTGGATGGTTAAATGGTGAAAATGCTACAATTGTCTTCGATAGTTTGGCGTTTGTAGTTAAGGTGGCTAGTCTTTAGTTATATGAGTCCCGGCTTTTCAGTTTAGCTAGTTGTAAGTTTTTTTTTTGTCTTAATTTTCTCCGCAGAACTACAGAAGTTTATGTGATTTTAGACTTTACAATGAAATAGTTTTTCAAGCCAAAGAAATTAAGATGGTTGCATTCTTGCATACTGTTGTTATTGTGTGACTTTACTGTGCAGAATACAAATCAAGTCTGGGACATCCATTGAGACTTTTTTGGACAATTGGACCATTGCTACAGAATCTGAGGCTCCAGACTAGGTTGCGGGGCTAGAACATGACCCCATTTAGAAAACATATGGGGCATTGAATGGCCAACCTGTCGACCTCAACGACACCAATGTAGATGCTGGATCACATTCTGTGGTGGCTAAAATCAAGATCAAAGGTGTTGAAGATAAGCAATGTAGAGCTCTGTTGCCATCAAAGGTGTTGGATCCCAACACGTGACCACTCAACAGTGATTCTTGAACTGAACTTAGCAAGATGTGGGAAGAAAATCATGTCGTGTCAGACTCGGATATTCCAAGGAAAGATGATACTGATGGACCTAGGGTTTATTTAATGAACCTTAACTGGAGATGATTGCTTCTTTTAAAAGAGGCTAAATAGGGGATTAGGTTGGTTGACTGGGTGGGGAAGGTTGTTCTCTACTAAATTGTACAATCTTCAAAACCTATACAACTATGTAAGAGTGTTCTATTGTTGTTGATGCTAAAGTCATGTAAATACTGGGATTGCATATAATAGAACTCTTAATTTTGTGATAAAATTTGTTTATGTATAACAAATTACATTTAAAAAAATGCAATTCCATAAAAAGGTAAGCTGCGATATAAACCTGGACAAATAGCAGCTAGGCGATTGAGCTGATTTAAGGAACCTCTCTGATCAAGCTCTATGACTCTATCAGCAGCAAATTTGAAGCAATCAGGAGAGGGGCACTTGGCACTGATGATTGAAAATATGAATTGCAAATTTGAAGCAATCAGGAGAGGGGCACTTGGCACTGATGATTGAAAATATGAACTGCAGATTAGGTAACTTATCATCTACTAAGATTATATATTACACTCTGTCAAATTTATTGATTATTACCTTAAAGGTTGGTGAAAGAAAGATTGGAGGAAAAGGAAAATTCTTCAAATCAAATGATAGTCGCTTCTGAACATGGAATCAAGAGAAGTACATATTTTACCTTGAAGTAGTGAGATTGGTGATTGGAGTGTGAGAAATAGAGAAGGAAAGGCTTTAGGTTTTTATTTAGGTTTAAGTTTTTAAGAATTTGTTTTGATGTGCGGTTAGCCCTTTTATGTATATTTTGATATGCTTAACGAAGGGTTGGGTTATGTATATTGTTTTACCTTTTTTTTTTTTTGTTAATTACAAAAATAGCCTATGCGTACATGTGAAATAAGGGCGTAGCTTTGTTTTTTGTTTTAACATAACACATGAAAAGACAATTTTGATTTATATTAAATTAGAAAGCAGGCCAAATTCAGGGTTAGTTTGGTAAGAAGGCGAGTAATTATTTTCTAAATAGGGACTTTTTAAAAAAATATGCTGACGTGGCTCACTGTGAGCATCCTGGGAGAACCGATATTAATGTAGGTAGGATGTTAAGATTAAATTGGAAAACGATCAAATTTAGATAACTTTTTTTACTCTCCAAAAAACACAAACTAAATAACGTTATTTTGTAAAATGCCCATTTTCCCACTTATGCAAAAAGGGCCCATTCAATCTCAGCGCCGCCCCTAGTAGATGTAGGAGCTATATCCAAGAATGAATAAGGGAATTTATTGAAAGCTGATTTTCGAAGATTCATTGCGACTTATCCAAAAGAGTCTGAACTGATTGCAGCTGAAGTTGCTACTTTATTTTGGATAAGGAAGTACAAGTTGATGTTAATGTTCATCTATCTAGACTCTGTGAACTTTTTATTTTATATTTTACGAATGAAAAGTAACTCTTATCGAAAACATATACATAAAAATTCAACTCCTTCGATATCTTCTAACCTAGATAAAAATTGGTGTCCACTTCTGAAAAAAAAATATAACAGTCCAGAAATGTCGAGTTTTTCCAATCATCTTTTGCCAATGTTAAAAATTGTCAAATAAGTTGAATAAGTTGAATTTTTATAGAGATGATTTTTATGGTCAATAGATCATATTCACAAAAAAAATCAGGTTTTAATTCATTTTGTAAGTGAAGTTGTGGGTTGTTTTAGATTTGGTACTTACTTTAAGGTTCTTTTAGGAGCTGGGAGAGAAAGAAAGAGAGTTGGCCCGGGGCATGCCTATGGACTCCAACTACTTAAAAATTAGGCCCCCCATTCAGTCCGCACGCCAGTCCACTTCAACATTGGGTCAAAGCATGTATATACCCAAGAAATAGCTAGGTAATATCACTTCCTAGAGTTGAATTTGGAACCTGAAAATAGGTAACTAGAAACCTTGATAACTAGGCAATGTTATTTTCCAAAATTTTCATTATTGTAACTTATAAGCACTGTTAATAAGCACAAAAACTTAACAACTTAAATATAGAAGATCGACCACTCTGTATGTTGCCCAATATGGTTTGTTAGCTAGGTGAAGTTTGAAAAGCTAAACAACGTCACAGTTTGCTACTACTGTACTAAAGCTTTACATCTCTTGCATTTATATATATATTTTAATTGTAGGCCCTTTATCAACTTTTCCTAGGGCACCCTTAACTCAGGGCCATCCAAGAGGTATTAGGTTTGATCCTTATATTGATAAAAGTATGTGAATTGTGCTACGCATCAGTTGTTATTTTTTTCCAAGTTCTTAAACCCGATCATCGCTCAGACGTATGTCATCTATTACTAGGTATACGTAGTATGATTTTTTAAAGAATTAAAATAGCAATAGAAAAATGTTAGGAGGGGTTTATTATATAATTTTAGTGACGTGAGTGAGGAAAGTTTTTCTAAATTATTTTTAAAAAGGAGAAGCTGATTTTAATTTCGTGAGGGGTGTTTTTCTAAATTATTCTAAAAAATAGGAAGTTAATTCTAATTTCAGTGAAGTGAGGGAGGTTTTACTAAATAATTTTAAAATGGGGAAGCAGATTATAATAATCGAGGGAGGTGTTTCTAAATTGTAAGATATGGGAAATAAAAAAATAGCCTACTTGATAGTTGGGGAGTGATTCCAGGATAGTCTGCTATCATATGGTATAGAGATATATATTCCCAAATTAAAAGCTTTCTATATATTTGGGAAATTTAGAAAGTGTGACCTAAACATGTTAAAGTGTGACCAAGTGGGAAATTTAAAGAAGAAAAACTCCATCAAATGTTTGAATGCCCTATTTGGCCTTAATTATATTGATTTTTAATGTACCATGAGTATATATGACTTATTAGTGCCACAATTTCACACCAAGTGAAATGGAGTTAATAGATGAATGAAATTAACCAAAGCAATGGAAACATCTTTTTTAAAATCTTGATTAGTGTCTTCCCACTTTTGTCTTCCAGGAACAGGCACAAACACTTAGCTTAGGCTGAGTTTAATAGTTTCACTACTACAGAAATGGTCATAGATAACTTTTATTCAATTGCATTTGTAAAAAAACACTTTGTTGAAAATATGCATTGCCCATTTCCCAATGCTAGCGCTATCCTTGATTGGTGCGTTTCCCTTTTCAATCGTGGTCGGTGTACGCAACCTGTCCCAATTTTTTTGGAAACGCTATCTCCACTTAACACGTGGGTAAAACGAGCACTGAAAAACTTCACACGTGTGAGACTAACTAAATCACAACCCTCAATCTATCATTCTATCCTGCCCTCGTCTATTTCTCTATTTCTCTTCTTTCTCCTCCCCGAAGCGAATTCAAATCCGAGCAACCTAAAAGTGTAGATGGTTAATCTTTTGAATATCCAGTGACACATCTTGATATAGATATACTTACATTTATTTCCATTATGTTATTTTTCTTTTTAAATTCACAAATTCCATTTTTTTAAGGATATTGAAGACAAGTTCTTATTTTTTCATATCTATTTGACGAAGATCGATTGAAGAAATTAGCGGTGAAGCATGGCTATCTCTTGGGTTTTCGTGTAAATTGGTTTTTTAATCTCTTTTTCCCTTTTTATTTTATTTGGCAGGGATTGTTTGTATCTAGTGTAGACTTAAGATAATTATCGTGCTTGTTTAGGAGTTGATTTTTTTTTCTTTTATGTTTTAGTTGGAAATGATATTTTCATTTGTGATTGATCGACTTGCTTGCATATCAATTTACAAATTCTCACGTATGCTCTCTCTATTTTTTTTTTCATGTTTAGTAATTTGAAGCTCAAAATTGATTATGAAATTGGTATAGATTTGGAAATTGCTCAACTCTTTAGCTGGTGCATAAATAATATAGTGATAATTGGCATAAAAAATACAACCTTACGTCCTTACATCAGTATGCCCATACTACAATTCTACAATTCATTTTTATTTTTATTTTTTTATATGGTATTCCACAAGGTTGGCCCAAGTATGTTCCTTTAATTGGAATTTAAGGACTTATTAATTGGTTGTGCATATGATTAATTTATTTAGAGTTTGTAAGATATAGGATAGGGGTATGTCTAGCTAAAAACTTATTTGATTATGACTGTTGAACAAATTATGTGTTTCTCTAGGCCTATTCTTGATCCCTTTAATCTATTTTGCTATATCTTTCAAGTATGTGTGCTCCACTTTGTGTTAACTCCAAGGGTGTTACAGTTAGGTGATTAAGATCTAATTTAGTATGTGTTCATTTGATCTAATTTAGTCTAATTATTTGTCATATTTGTATATGTATGTTGTGTTAACAAGTTCAACTCAGATTGTGTGTGCTAGTACATAATTGAACTTGCTTGTTTTAACTACGATTCTCTTTAGTAGTTTCTGGTTCGTCTCTATTTTGCATCATGCAACTGTTATCGCTTTAATGTGGATGGGGTTATAACAGTTTAATCTTCTCAAGCAATCTGTGGATCATTTCTTGTCATAATTATTTGCATTTGTTTGTGCCCTAACCCCATTTAGAATTTAACCATAGACCACAGACCATTGTAAGAAGGAAAGGTAATGTTTGGATCACTAAATGTGTTTTTTTATGATTTAGGTTTGCCTTGGTGGAAGATAATGTCCAACAAGCTTTGGACTATATTGAAAGGCTTATTTGATCAACTCTTTGTAAGTCATATCTTCTACAATAATCGTCATAAATATTTTTATATTTCTGGCTTCTCCGTTTTATTTCTTCTCCTTCCAATTCTTCTTCTTAGATCTCATAAAAATGGAAGGAACACAACATTGTTAGAGCTACTGTTGGGTGTGGAAATCGATAGTGGCGTCTATTAGTGCGCCCAATCAATAACTAAAAAACAACATAGTTTTTGGCACTGATTTATATTTTTGGTGTAAACTATTATTATTTTGGTGGTAAATATACTTAATTATTTTAGTTGTATGGCTACTGGGATAGGGTTCACCAATGCTCCCTTAAATTAGGTTGGCCTCAAAACTAGTATGTGAAGATAAAGCTAGCAAGTCAGTAGGTTACTTTGGATGTCCTTATTCCGAGAAACGGACAACGAATTTGATCTTTGGCTGGAAATGGTTTGTTAGCCCATGTAAAATCAAAAGGAAAATCTATTTTAGAAGTGGAAGTTCCCACGACAGATCAAAGCAATGTGGGAATTATCAAAGGAAAATAGACACTTCCTTTTGTAGTGCCTACCTTGTCTCCTGGTTTCTGAGAATGATCGACCCCATAGCCTTCTGTTATCTTGGTGACTCTTCCACTAGTGTTAACCTTCACAATGCATAGTACACTTAATAGTTTGCAATTTCATGGCTCTTTCTTGTAGTATATTCTCATTGTAGTGAATCCGCATTGTCTCTATGGGAATGATGTGCCTACTTGACTTTGCAAAAATACTTGAACTATAATTCTTTTCTATATTTTTCTTAACTTGTCTTAGTTTCAAAATTGGTTTTTTTAAGCAAACAATATCAAGAGTCGTATGTTCTTGTGCGTGTTTATTTTTAGGGAGGAATATATTGCTAGATATCGCTTCTAGTACAAGATTTATGCAGAAGTTTTGAAAGGGTTCACTAGCAATAGATAAACGCACTTAAGTGGTTGGTCGCTCAACAGGTATACAATGTTTTGATATATTTTGTACTTCAACCTCAACTTGGTCAAGTTTGTTTGAAAGTTATTGTGGTTAGTAGTTAGATTTTTTTCATCAGTCCATATGATTCTCGTAGTGTGGATCGAGTTATCTATTTATGTGAGTGTGGAATTTTAACCAGCAGGAAGGTTGAATGTATGGGTTGTTATATTTTGTTTGGTACTTTAGATTGATGGAAGAGTGAGATTGTTATTCTTTTACTAGTTCCTTTGTAAAATTTGAGATGTAAAATGTTGTTCATTAAGATTATATTTACTAGATTGATGGTTTTCATCATGTGTACTAGTTTTTTTTTTTTTTTTTAGAAAAGCGAGGTTATTATAAGGTCCCCTACCCCTTTTCATTAATATAATAAAGATCATAGCTTGTTACATTCTTACATATTCTTTACCTATGGCATCATCATAAATAATTTGCCCTCAGTAAAGGCCGGGAATTAACTCTATGTACCGGAATATTACTAGCTAAAGCATCCTTGTTTGCTTCTATTTACACATGAGTGATGGAGAAGTCTTCTAGTTGCTTCAACCGATTAATTCATCATCATCTTTTCGCCCGCCATGGGTGTTACCCTTTGTTTCTAAAGAACGAAATTTCTTTGGAATCAGTTTCCCTTCTTGATGCCATGCCTTACTACCATTTTCAGTCCTTGCTCTACCCTATTCAATTTCCAATAGAGTGCTTATTTGATCTTCCCTTGATCTCCACTATGACCTGCCCATTTCCATCTCTCATGCTGCCCAACCCCCATTCATCCCTTTGCAAACCGCCATCTGAATTTAGATTTGAGATTCCATTTTCTGCCCTTTCCCATTTACATGTCTTGTCGCGGCGTTGTGCCGTGTCGACTTTTACATTCCCGTCTCTTGGAAGTCTTTGCTTCTCTCTGGTCTTTTTCCGGCATCTTTATCTCCATTGTTTGTATCTTGATTCGCGACATCCCTTAGTATCCTTTGCTGCCACTCCATCGGTAAGTTTGTTTATTCTCAAATATTCTCTCATTCCTCGTCTTCCATATCCGGTAGTTATATGCATTCCACACGGTCGAAGTCGCATCTTGTTTTGGCCCTTTCCCTGCTGTTACTCTTCTTACCCAATCAATTTCCTCCTGCCATGAGTTTGCCATTGTTCTGTGATAACCCATTTTGCCCAAAACCGTGTACCACACTGCTTTGGAGAAATTGCACTCATGAAGTAAGTGTTCCTCAATCTCCACTTCTCTCCAGCAATAAACGCATAGATCAGTCGTAACCACCTTGAACTCCTTCATTTTTGCTAGCGTTTTTAGCGCTCCACTAACAGCCATCCAGCTTATGAAAGAGTGGCAAGGGATGCGATTTGAGAACCAAACAATGCTACTCCATGTTACTGCCTGTCGCACTCCTCTCATACCTTCATATGTATCTCGGAGATTGTACTCTCCCTTAAGCGACGAACTCCAAACTGCTTTGTCTTCGCCCCCCATTATCTCAACCTCTTCCTCGACATCTTCTACTATCTCCTTGATCTGATTCTTTATGTAGTTTGGGAACACCCAGTTCCCTTGCACTATGAAGTCTGACACCTTTGCATTAAGGTGGTAGAGAGGTTTGTAGAGAAAGGCTTGTGGAATTTTTTTTGTTAACATACCTTTTGGGTGCCAGGGATCTAGCCATAAGCTTGTATTCTTTCCGTCTCCAATCTGATTCACTGCTATCTGAGATGCTTCTGTTCTACCCTTTAATAAATTTCGCCAGCTCCATGAACAGTTATGTGGAATCTTCAGCTGCCAGAATTTTCTATCTTTGATTAAGTTCTTTTGGATCCACTCAACCCATAGATTGTCTGCCTTTGTGATTATCTTCCAAATATGCTTCATATTCGATGCTTGATTCACCTTTTCCAGGTTGCGAATGCCCATCCCTCCTTCTGCATAAGGATAGCAAAGATCCTCCCATCGAACGAGCATCGCGATCGATTGCAATCGGGGCTGTCCATAGAAAGTTTCGCAATGACTGTTTATGTCATCTATAATCTTCTGAGGTACAATGAATGATGCAAACCAGAACACACTCAAGTTATTTAGCACTGCCTTGATGAGCTGCAGCCTTCCTGCACAAGAGAGAAATTTTCCCTTCCAACTCTGAATTCTTCGTGTAACCTTTAGGAGTAAAAGACTACAATCTGTGGATTTCAATCTTGTAGTAATCAATGGGCGCCCCAAGTACTTTATAGGTAACTCTCCTCTTGGGAATTGCAGAGTCCTCTCTATATCTTCACAACTGTTGTCATCCATTCCTGTTAAGTATATCTGGCTTTTCTGAGTGTTTACTTCAAGCCCAGAGCATGCTTTAAAAGTGTTGAGGTTCTCTCTCAACTGCATTTCCGTTTGAACATCTCCATGCATGAACGCCACCAAATCATCTGCAAAAGATAGGTGAGTGATAACTGGGTTTACACACATAATGCAACTTATACAAATTATTTGTTACACTATAACTCATGATTTCAGAGAAAAGGTCCATGACCATTACAAAAAGGTACGGGGATATGGGGTCGCCTTGTCGTATTCCTCTTCTTCCCTTAAAGTATCCATAAGGGGCTCCATTCACCATTATAGAGTAGTGAGCTGTTTCCACACACTTCTTTACCCATTCACAGAACCTTCTTGGCATACCAATCCTTTGCATAGCAAATTCGACTGCTTCCCATCGCACTAAGTCATATGCTTTCCTTAAATCCAATTTCGCAGCACATCTAGGTGGATGTTCATCCTTATGGTAGTTATGCAGCAATTCGTGCGATAGTAATATGTTATCTTGGATGCTCCTCCCCACAATGAAAGCTGATGGATTCTTGTTTATGATTTTGGGCATAAGCTGCTTCATTCTTCTAGTCATTACTTTTGTGATACACTTGTAAACTACTCCGCAACAAGCTATTAGTCTGTACTCTCCCAGAGATGAGGGATTCTGAACTTTAGGCACTAGTGTTATGCACGTTGAGTTTACTTCCTTCAGTAGCTGCCTTGATTTAAAGAAATTTCTAACGGCCCTTGTGAAGTCATCCCCAACTATCCTCCATGCACATTTGAAGAAAAAAGAAGAAAATCCATCGCTCCCTAGAGCTTTATCATTATCAATATCAGCCAACACCTCTGTAATCTCATTTCGTGTAACTTCCCTTTCTAGGTCCTCTGCATCTTCTTCTGCCTTGCCCCGATATCTTGAAAGATAGAGAGATCAATGTTTGGCAACTAATCTGGGCTATAGAGCTCTTTGTAATACTTTACGCATTCATCCCTAATTCCATTCACATCTTGTATATAATTTCCATCTCGATCCTGTAAGCATGTTATTTTATTTACTACTCTTCTTGCTTGTACCGACCTAAAAAAGTACTCTGTGTTGTTGTCTCCCACACTAATTACTTGATCCCTCGATTTCTGTTTATAAAACCCTTCCTCTGCTAATTTGCTTTCACATGTATTTCGATGGTTTCCCTTTCTTTTCAATGAGCTCGATTCAATGGTCGACTCAGAGCTTCGGTTTGCACCTGTTTCAGTTCTTTCTTTGTTTTGAGTACTCTATCCTCCACATTCCTTATTCTTTCGATTCCATTCAATGAGTGCTACCTTTGTGATTTTTAGTTTCTTCATTAGGATATACATAGGATTTCCCACTCTTGAAGCTACCCCATGTCTTTTCCCTCCACTTTGTCAAGATAAATCCTTGTTCCTTCCACCAGAAATTAAAGAACTTAAAAGGTTTTTTCTTTTGATTTATCTGCGTGTTTGGTGACCACCATTGATGAGTGATCGAAATTGCCCTTGGGTTTAGAAATTTAGCCGTAATCCCCAAAATCACTCACCCATTCTGCATTAGTCATCACCCTATCTAGCTTACTACTTATTCTATCCCTTTGCTTGTTACTCCATGTGAAAGTGTTCCCTTTGTATTTCATATCCACTAGGCCTGCCGAAGTTACACAATCCGTGAAATCTGCGAAATGGTATGGCCTTACCTCTACCCCTCTACTTTTCTCCGTGGACTAAGTACAGTGTTAAAATCACCAAGTAATATCCATGGTTTTTGAATTATGCACGATAGATCCACTATATTTCTCCATAGCTGCCTTCTCTCCATCATATATGTACTTGCATAGACCATCGTAACTATAAACTGTACTCCTGTAATCATGGTAACTTCCATAGTTATATGTTGTGATTCTTTTTTCACTAGCTCAGCTTTGCATACCCTCGGGTTCCAGCAGAACCAAATTCTACCTTGATCACTTTCCGCATAATTTCCTTCCATTTCCCACTGTACACAACTCCTATTAAACACCCACTCTCTATTCTCTTCTTTCACTCTTGTCTCTACTAATCCCAGAATACTGATATCAAACTTCCTTATCATTTCCTTGATTTCCACTTGCTTGAAACCCATGTTAAACCCTCTCATATTCCAGCAAGACAGTTGTACATTCATTTGGCAACACTGGAATGCTTATAGTGACCATACTTGGTAGTCACTCTATTCTGCCTTCCTCCTGATGTTGTGGGTACCTTTTGTTGATTCCCACTCTCCACAGTAGCCATTCCTTTTTCCTTTGCTCACTGTTGCCTTTTACCTCTCTGTATACTTGTGTTCTTTATCTCCTTCGTATTAGTTCCCTTTGCATGTTCTTGAATCTGCTTGCTGCTGTTTCCAGTAGTACATTCCCTTTGTTCTTCTCTTTCTTCACCATGCCCCTTAGAGAGTTGGCTTTGTTCTAGGTTTACTCCCCCTTGAATATTCCGAGCTTTGCACTTGTGTCTTTTGCTTAGTGATTCCCACCCAGCTTTTGCCTCATCGTTTTGTACTTCGTGCACCTCTTGGATTTCTGCTGTTCCTTTCTTTTGTGTATATTATAAGTTTATCTCATTGGAACTACCTTTAGTAAACATTAGTAAACAGATGAAACAATGAACTGTTTTCCAATACTTATTTTTCATTGATGTGATGAATGACAGTTTTTTTCAGTGAATCCTTAAGCTTGCATAGGTTGTTGCACAAGCATTTGTTGTTAAGCAAATTCTACGATATAAACATAAGGCAGTTGAATTTGAAGTTCTTATTTGAGGCTCCTTTGGGCCAAATTTTCAAGGTTTGTTTTGCTCATCTTGATTTTTGTATTTTCTAATTTTTTTTTTATCATACTTGTGATATTGTATATAGTATTGAATGTTGGTTGCAAGCTTATTCCTTATTCTACACATTTCTATCTATATTATTCTTGTTGCTTTGTACTAATAGGCCATTTTCACAGAACTTGGGTCTTGTGTAGGAGGCTAGATCAAAGTTATTCATTGTGGTCGTTCACTTCACCATTCTTAGGTTAGTATTATAGTTGTTGGGAAAGGAAGTAGTTTTTATAGAAGAGAGTTACTTCTTATGGGTTTACTCTTGACATGCTGTAAAATTAGTGAATACTTAGGAAAAAAATTTATGTTAATGACGAGGGTGCAGTTTAAATGTGTATGTTGCTCGAGTTCAATTTGTTTGTATGTTACCTAATTTATAGCCTAAGTAATTTGCTCAGTCATATACAAACGTTTTCTATTCTCATTTCTTATAGATTTGTTTAATGATAAAAATCATAGTTGTCAATACGTGTTCTCTAATGGATTCATAAGCTCTAAATGGTAAGAGCGCTCTTAATTGAGAGGTCGGTGGTTCGAATCCATCTGAATTCGATTTTAAGCTTAAAAGAAAAAAAAAATGCTATAAATATTTAATAGCGTTGAAAAACTGCTATCAGGCTCCATAGCGTTTTCCTCAAAAACGAAGTACAATAACGTTTGCGGTTGCAGAAATCGCTATTGAATTTTATAGCATCTATCTAAAAATGCTATCGTTTTAATAGCGTTTTATTCACAAACGCTATCTTAAAAAGGATAGCATGGCAATTGATAGCGTTTGTCGAAATGATATGAACTTGATTTCATAGCGTTTTTTGAGTGCTATCTATTGACTTTTTTCTAGTAGTGTTTTTTAGACTCTGCATCTGCATCATATCGCTAAAAAAAAAGTGTTTTACGGGTACAAAGTAGAAAATTGGCTCCAATGGTTTCAGCCACATATATTACACTAGTTCATATGGCATATAGAATGAAATCCCCATAATCATCCTACCTCACTTCATCTTTCATCAGACGCCCTTACGAAAAAAAATCAAAAAATAAAATAAAATAATAAATTCCATTGTACGCACGATCAACCGGCACCAAATGAAAAACAATTCTTTTTTCTACGTACGTCACTTGAAGTGGTGTTTATTTATTTATTTATTTTGCAAATGGTACCGAATCAACTTGCATAATACGTACTTTGTATCCTCAATATTACTCTCTATTTACAGATAGAGATAGAGTGAAAACCGCCGGTTTTGACTCTAAATTTTTTCCCCCAATGTTAACGAAATAACATATCTAATATTATGGGTGTAAAATGCGCTGGTCGGGTCTATGAGGATCAGTATGTACTATAGTTATTTAGCACTTACTCACACCGGCCTTAGCCTCTTTTGAGAACTCAGGGTCGGCCCAGAGGACCGGGTTTCGGGGTCGAATTGTAATTGATTACTCTTTTAAACTCGTATGTTTAGAGAAGAGGACTAAGAGAAAGCCTTATTTGAGAGAGTATATATGCATCTATCTTGTGCGATAGGAAAACAAGAGGATAGAGAAAAAGATTATGGTTTCTAATGTTTTTGTTGAATTTATATCATCCATTAATATAATATAAAATCGGTTAGGCTATAGTGACACCTTTATTTTGCCACCCTTATCTCACACCCCTCCTGGTCCCTCAGATCTCATCCTGAGATTATCAGATCTAATTCATTTAAAAATCGTGAAATTTTAAACAGCCATCTTACAGGCAAATTTGCACAGTTGGATCACTTTAAATTAGAACACCGAAATATATGTAAACACCTCTTACGAAGGGTTTTCTCTCTCATATTCCTCTCTCCAATTTTCTCTAAATCCAAACCCAACACTTTCGATTTCAACACCGAAGCACCTCCAAATTCAAACCGAAAAGCTAGATTTGCCCTTCTCCATTCTCCAAATTGAGAAATCAAGCACAAATTGGAAGAAGGTATGTATTTTGTTGATTTTCAATTTTTTATTTTTGATTTTAATGAAATGGGTTTGGTAATAGTAGAAGAAGAGGGAGAAGAACAAGTTGTGAATTGTTTTTGTTTGTTTATGTTGCAAGTATAATTTTTTTTTTTTATTTTTTTTTTTTTTTAATCAATTAACTGTTTTTTAGACCTCGATTTTTTTTACTTTTTCAATTTGGTTATTAATTGTTTTTTTTTTTAGTTGCAAGTATAATTTTTATTTTTATACTTGCAACTAAAAAATTATACTTGCAACATAAACAAACAAAAACAATTCACAACTTGTTCTTTTCCCTCTTCTTCTACTATTACCGAACCAATTTCATTAAAATCGAAAATAAAAAATTGAAAATCAACAAAATACATACCTTCTTCCAATTTGTGCTTGATTTTCTCAATTTGGAGAAGGGAGAAGGGCAAATCTAGCTTTTCGGTTTGAATTTGGAGGTGTTTCGGTGTTGAAATCGGAAGTGTTGGGTTTGGATTTAGAGAAAATTGGAGAGAGGAATAGGAGAGAGAAAACCCTTCATAAGAGGTGTTTACATATATTTCGGAGTTCTAATTTAAAGTGATCCAACGGTGGAAATTTCCCTGTAAGATGGCTGTTTGAAATTTCGTGATTTTTAAATGAATTAGATTTGATGTTCTCAGGATGAGATCTGAGGGACCAAGAGCGGTGTGAGATAAGGGTGGCAAAATAAGGGTGTCACTATAGCCTAACCGTATAAAAATATATTAGTATTATATATCATGATACTAATACATGTATTTTTCTTAAATAAAATAAATAAATAAATAAATAATAATAATAATAAATCTTAATGCGGGCCTTTGGTCGGGCTGAAGGTTGTACCCCGCTTAGGCCGGACCAACATGACCTTAGTCACACATACCATGGTGATGGTATAGAACTCCCGCACTCAACCTGCGGTTTCGCGATTTTGAACGAAAATAAATTAAAGTTTTATAAAACTGGGCTTTTGATTTTCCGAAACTGCAGTGTTGAATTTGAAACTACACTTCACATTGAAAGAGCAGTTTAATCAACCAATTGGATAGTTTTTGGAATTTGGACAATGTAAATATTGATTTGAGGAAAGCCATTAGAGACTTTGAACCCAAACTGAAAAAAAATTGAAGATCACCAAACTTAGGAAGAAAGGTAAGTGTTTGAAACCCTATTGAAGAAATCCAAATATGATGTTACGTTCAATCCAAGAAGCTAGCTAGAGTATCTTATGGAATTTCCAAGTTATTTCATAGGTGAAGTACTACTAAAACCAGACACGGTCGAGTTAACTCCTCCGCATTCGGTTGACAAAAAAAGAGCAAAGAAGGTATAAAGAGAGAGATCAGGATATATAACTATAGTTTGCTCATCCACATTCAATTGACGAAAAAAGAGTAGAGAGTGTCTAAAGGAGACTAGGATAACTATTTTACACTCTCCATCTCGAAGTATTATGCCTTCTAAAAATATGAGTCCATTGTTGTTTGTCTTTTAGTGAAATTTAAATCTAATTGGATCTCATCTATATAATAAGCTAAGGTATTTTTTTAGCACTACAGGACAAAATTACAAACAAAGGACGGTCCAGATCTATTTTAGACAAATCTAACGGCTGTGCAAAACCCAACAATTTCTCTTTAGAAAAACCCCTTCCTTTCTTCTCCAACAGGCGTAAATTAAACCCCAACAATTTCTCTTCCCCCTTGATTCCTTTCTTCTTCACAAAGTTTATCAATTAGTCATAGAGGGTTTTGATGTTGTGATTACCAGCAAAGAAGGCTTGATTACCAGCAGAGAAGGCAGTAATTACGTGAGTCTATTTTTGTTCATCATCAAGTTTGAAGTTCTTTTCACAAAATTATTGTTGATTGAGGCAATATAATGCTGCATATGCGTGATCCGAAGCAATGTTCATAGCAATATAATGCTGCATATGCTACCATCTTCCCTTTCAGTAAGTTGTATCCTTAGTTCATAGCATTTGTTATATGTATGTAGTTAGTTAGTTACTCAAGAGTTCTTTTAATTGGATAATCGATACAAAGAGTAGAATTTCCAGAAAAGAGAACAGTTCCAGCATTTCCATCTTCTGTTTCAAGCTGGCCTTCTAATTGAATGTTTCAAGAGTAGAATTGAATGTTTTAGAAGCTGGGTATCATTCATGTAGTGTTACAATTGTTGGAAGAAATAAAGGCCGTATTTATGTAGTGTTACAACTGTATCATTCATGTAGTGTCAATAGAAGCTGGGTGGGTTGACAATCATTAGTGTTACAACTGTAATAATCAAGGAAGAAATAAAAATAGAGGATCATATTGATCTATCAGTAAAGTTACTGAGATCTTATGTTGTTGGAGATGCCTGCGTACCATTCACATTAGAGGCGACCAATTTCTTCCTAGGTTATTATTTTAAATGGAACTGAACAGTAGATTTTCATGCTGCACTTTCACAATACGTCGAAAGATATTTCAATTATCCATCTACACTGGGAAAGATGGATGAATGTTCTTACCAAGAAGCAAGTTCTCTAGATTGATGACCATGTGTAGTTCGGATTTTCGATGACAATTTAATATTGTCTATCATGAGAATCAGTCTATCAGTCTATTACAACATTGCTTGAACTTAATTTGATTTTTGTTCAGGAGGATATTCATGAACTTCTCGAGTTTCACAGAATTTGGTTAGAGCTCTCCTAAACCAATATTCCAGGTATAATATTTCACCCGCTTTTGTCCAGTTACATATCTATCATTATATTGATTGTTTGTTATTTACGGGAATCGAAATGTCATTTGAATATTGTCTATCATGAGAATCAGTCTATTACAACATTGTTTGAACTTAATTTGATTTTTTGTTCAGGAAGATATTTATGAGCTTCTCTTGAGTTTCACAGAAGTTGGTTAGAAATCCTCTAAACCAATATTCCAAGTACAATATTTCACCCACTTTTGTTCTCAGAACTCCCCTTATTAAACCATCATTTCAATTATTATACCATTTAACTTTCTGCATAATTTCCTTCCTAGGCAATCATGGTGAAAGAGCGAATTCAAGCTGTGCAAGAGCGAATTGCAACAGTATGAAATACTATTATGTGATTTCACTTTGTGTCATAACTGTTGGAATCTTCATGTGTATTTCAAATACTTGTGTGTTGTTTAGTCCCACATTGATGAACCACCACTAGCTAGTGAGGTATTTGAGGTGAACCTCTAGCATAAGGGCATGCCCTTAGGGTACAAAGGCTTTTGTGTTAGGAGGGAGGACTCACCCAAAGCCACACACGCGCGCGCCCGCCCGCCCCGCACCGAACCGAGCCGAGTCGTGTCGTGGGCTTGGGCTTGGGCTGTTAGTCTAGTGGGTAGTGGATTATCAATAGCCTAAACTTTTTCTTTTTGAACTAGTTTAATTTTGGAGTTCCACTTCTGGTTGGATCTCATCGGCTTGAGAGTTCTACTTTGATTTGGTTTTGTGAAACCGAATTAGAGAGGTGTCCTTCTCCATCTATGATTCGATCATACCTCTATATAAACACAGCTGTGTTCATTAGAGGGAATCAATCACAGAACAGAGAGAGAGAGAGACACAGAAGAGAGAACTCGTGTATACAGTGCTGCTGCTGCTTCTATATTGAGAGAGAAGACAGAAGTCGTGCTGCCTCCATACACACCAGCGAAACAGAAGTTGAAGTCGTGATACACCCTTCTCTTACCTACACGAAACAGATAAGTCTTTGATTGCTTCAATCTTCTTCTTTTCTCTTCTTCCTGTCAGCCGCCAGAGAGAGTTATATTGCTGTTCTAGAGGGTAGTCTATTCTAGTGCAAAGTTAGACTGCTGTTAACCATTGAATCCTGTGAGGAAGACGCCACTGTTGCCTTTCTGCACCATTGGAAGGGGCGAAATCTTTCCTTAAGGACAGCCTAATCCGCGCCTTGGTTATTACCTGTTATTCTGTCCTTGTCTTCTATTGTTTTCTTTTATCTGCATACAACAATCTTAAGGAAAGATCAAGATGTCTACACCTGTTGACACCACGCCGATCAAAGAAACTATTGAGTCATGGAAGTAACTTCGTCTATGAGAGAGATCTTTGCACCTCATAATGAATGCTCGCAATTTACCTAATGTGTCTAAGATTGAATCCTTCAACGGTTCACACTTCAAGAGATGGAGAGAAAGGGTGTTCACAGCCCTAGATGTACTCAACTATGCAAAGTATCTCACTGATACAGCACCCGTGGAGGGTTCTAATGATTTCGAAAGAAATCAAGCTGCTTGGCTCAATGGGAATAAGGTATGTCGTCATGCTATTTTGAGTACCTTGTCCAATGAGATTTTTGATATTTATTGTTCAAATAAGAATGCACATGATATATGGGAGAGTTTGAACAAAAAATACATAATAGAGGATGCTGGTACTCAGAAATATGCTATTGGGAATTTTCTAAAGTTCCATATGAGAGAGGATAGAGATGTAACGTCTCAAATCCATGATTTTCATGTGCTGATTAATGATTTGAAAACTGAGGGTATTAATTTACCCGAATCCTTTGTTGCTGGATGTTTGATTGAGAAACTCCCCGAGTCTTGGAAACACTATAAAAATAGTATGAAGCATAAGCGCAAGCAGATGACTCTTGAGGATGTGATCATTCACATTCACATAGAGGAAAAGAACAAGACCTCGGGATGAGGTGTTGTCTAAGGAATTTCATTCTAAAGCCAATATCGTTGAAGGTAATCCCAGCAAATCTAACAAAACCTCTAAGAAAAGAAGTCAACAAAAATAAGAATTTCAAGGTCAAAGGCACTTCTTTTTAAAAGGAGTGGTGCGGCAATGGAAATTGTTATGTTTGTGGTAAACTGGACATAGGGCTTTTCGGTCTTGGACACACAAGAAAGACAGCGATGATCCTCCCAATGCTAATCTAGTTGAGGGAGATGATATTGTTCTTTCTTTGTCGTGTCACAAGTGTTCATAGCCACCGGGAAGAGGAACTGGGTACTAGATTCTGGTGCCACCCCGCCACGCCCTGTGGTGATGTTGAAGCCTTCTCAGATTACATACTAGTGAAAGATGAAAAGGTCTATATGGGTGACTCGAGGTCGTTCTGTTGAGGGAGCAGGCAAAGGTTCTTCGAAGTTAACCGGGGAAAACCCTTTCACTTAGTAATGTTCTTCATGTTCCTGAGATTCGTCAGAATCTGATTTCTGTGTCCCTACTGGGAAAAGCTGGCGTCAAGGTGACTTTTGAGAGTGACAAGTTTGTTCGACAAAGAATGAGGGTTTTGTTGGTAAAGGTTAATGTAATAACCAGTGGTCTTTTCATGTTGAATGTACTTGACAACATTATTATTAATAAGAATGAATCTGCTTCTGCTTATTTGCTTGACTCTTTTAATATATGGCATGGTAGACTAGGACATGTGAATGTTCAGTATATGAAAAGGATGAAAGCATGTGGTTTATTGTCTAATATTTCTGATTTTTCTAATGATAAATGTGAGATATGTGCTGAGACTAAAGCCACGAAGAAACCCTGTAGAACTGTGTCTAGAGATAAAACTGGATTACTAACTCTTATTCATACGGATTTGGGTGAATTCAGAAGTACCATGTCTAGAGGGGGGAAGTTTTATTATATTACATTCATAGATGACTTCTCTAGGTACACCATGGTATATTTACTTAGACACAAGCATGAGGCAGGTGAGATGTTTCTCAAGTACAAAGCTGAAGTTGAAAACCAGCTTAACTGTAAGATTAAGAGACTTCGGTCTGATAGGGGTGGAGAATATGAGTCTAACCCCTTCCAGGACTTTTGTGACAAGAGTGGCATTATTCATGAGACTACTCCACCATACTCTCCTGAGTCTAATGGAGTAGCCGAACGGAAAAACAGAACACTAAAAGAGATGATGAATGCTATGCTTGTAAGTTGGAGCTTCCGAACTTGAACTTGGGAAGCAATCCTATCTGCTTGCCATATCTGAGAATAGGATACCCAACAAGAAAACAGGGAATAAGACACCATATGAGTTATGGAAAGGTCATGTACCTAACGACATATTTAAAAATGTGGGGGTGTCTTGCTAAGGTTCTTGTGAACGAACCTAAAAAGAAATTGGGACCTAGAACTGTTGATTGTATGTTCATTGGTTATGCTCATAATAGTGTCGCATATAGATTTTTTAGTAGTAAAATCTGATAATAACCTTGTCGATGCTAACACTATTATAGAGAGTAAAATGCTGATTTCTTTGAGAATTTGTTTCCTTTGAAAATTGGCATTGAGAGGTTGGTAGCTCTAGTGAACAACAATCAACAGATCCTGAATTTTCTGAACAAGAAATTGGGAAGAGTAAAAGAGACGAAAATCCACCAATTTTGGTGATGACTTTTACACATTTCTTCTTGATGA
Source organism: Coptis chinensis (assembly GCF_015680905.1). Classification (NCBI taxonomy): domain Eukaryota; kingdom Viridiplantae; phylum Streptophyta; class Magnoliopsida; order Ranunculales; family Ranunculaceae; genus Coptis; species Coptis chinensis. Next base: position 36,438,129 of record NC_141456.1, on the reverse strand, counting down.
TGATCTGTGGATTATAATGAGGCAATGGAGTTCGAGATGCTCCTTTACGGAAGGATGCTATACACTCGAGAACTAGATTCTCGATTATAGCTAATCACACATGGGAGATAGTTGATCTACCTCCTGGGGCGAACCTATAACGTTACAAGTGGATCTTCAAAAAGAAATTGAAACTAGATGGTTCCATTGAGAAATACAAGGCTAGACTTGTAGTCAAGGGGTTCTCCCAGAAGAAAGGCATTGACTATTTTGATACTTATGCTCCTGTAACTAGGATTTCTTCTATAAGAGTTCTAATGGCTCTAGCTGCTATTCATAATTTATTTATTCATCAAATGGATGTAAAAACTGCATTTTTGAATGGTGATCTTGATGAAGAAATATATATGATGCAGCCTGAGAGTACGATAGTACCGGGGAATGAGCATAAAGTATGCAAGTTAGTTAAGTCTTTATATGGGTTGAAACAAGCGCCAAAACAATGGCATGAAAAGTTTGTGAGATGTCATGATGTCTAATGGATATCACATAAATGATGCTGATAAATGTATTTACTTCAAATCGTTTGATGTGAATTCATATGTGATTATCTGTCTATATGTGGATGACATGTTAATCATGAGTCCTAGCCTTGATGTTGTGAGAAACACCAAGATGTTTTTATCCTCCCAATTTGAAATGAAGGATTTGGGAGAAGCTGATGTGATTCTTGGAATCAAAATCATCAGAAACAGTGATGGCTATTCGCTTTCACAAGAGCATTATGTTGAGAAGTTTTTGAAGAAGTTTAACTTTTATGATAGTAAGTAATTAATGGTCGCACCTTATGAGGCAAATAGTGAACTTCAGAAAAATGCTCAACATGGTGTACTCGATCTAGATATGCCCAAATTATTGGTAGTCTCATGTACTTGATGAATTGCACTAGACGACATTGCTTATGCGGTTAGGGCTAAGCGGATACACTCATTGTCCTAGTCGGGGAACATTGGAGTCGTTAGAGAGATTAGCCAAGTACTTGAGAGGAACAATGAATTACGGCATAAGGTTTAGACAAACCCACTGTGATAGAGGGTTATTGGGATGCAAACTGGATATCGATTCTCATGATATCAAGTCCACTAGTGGTTATATTTTCACCCTAGGTGGAGGTGCGATCGCTTGGAAATCTTCTAAGAGACCTTGATAGCTCGTTCAACCATGGAGTCCGAGCTTATTGCTTTAGATAAAGCAAGTGCAGAGGCTGAGTGGCTTAGAAACCTCTTGGCAGATCTTCCTATTGGTACAAAACCGCCTCGGTACGTACCTATGCATTGTATTTGTCGGGCCGCAATAGCAAAGGCAAAGAGCAAATTGTATAATGGGAAAAGGGGCATATTCTTCGAGACTACGATCTATAAAGCATTCTTTGGAATCACGGAGTTGTGGCTCTAGATTATGTGAGGTCGAGTTAAATTTGGCCGATCCTCGACAAAAGCCACTTAACGGGGAGACAAGTGGTTGATCGTCGAGGGGATGGGACTTTTGCCTTAGATAGAGGGCTTATTAATCGACGGCAACCCCACCTATGTGATTGGAGATCCCATGAAGTAGGTTCAAAGGGAAAAACAAGTCACCTAGTCGCCTACGGTATGCTATTGTCTTTATTTGAGGCGCCCCACCCTATGACTAGATAGCATTTTTGTATACTTTGTATAACTTGAATAGCAATGAGAACGAGGGATGAGTTATTTTACTCTTAATGGAATCATAGTCCTTATTTTTATGAGATAGTGTATTTTAAGCGCTATGTACACTTGATGGATATCCACCTACGTGAATGTAGAACTGGTCGGTTCTTATGGGTATTGAGGCAAATACTCTAGAGCATTCACTTAACAGGTAAGCATAAGGGCCAAAAAAAAGCCAACATAACCGCAGTAGGCATATAATGAAAGAGCAATGTGGGTGCATGTCCTCTATTTTACTACAAGGAATGTTGGTTCAAAGATTTTTTAATCCACCACTTTCAATGCATTATAAGACATGTTACCCTATGACCGGTTCAAGCCGAAAAGCACCGGTATCTTATGCATTGTTTTTTCGATTCTCTCGGCATTTTCGTTAACCCATTTCTTTTGTAATATCCTATTCCAAAATAGTGGGGACTATAAGTATTTTGAAATAGTGGGGATTGTTGGAATCTTCATGTGTATTTCAAATACTTGTGTGTTGTTTAGTCCCACATTGATGAACCACCACTAGCTAGTGAGGTATTTGAGGTGAACCTCTAGCATAAGGGTGCGCCCTTAGGGTACAAAGGCTTTGTGTTAGGAGGGAGGACTCACCCAAAGCCACGCGTCGCCCGCCCGCCCGCCCAAGACCGAACCGAGCGCGTCGTCGTGGTGGGCTTGGGCTTCGGGCTGAGGCTTGGGCTGTTAGTCTAGTGGGTAGTGGATTATCAATAGCCTAAACTTTTTTCTTTTTTGAACTAGTTTGGTTTGGAGTTCCACTTACAGTTGGATTCGTATCGGCTTGAGAGTTCTACTTTGATTTGGTTTTGTGAAACCGAATTAGAGAGGTGTCCTTCTCCATCTATGATTCGATCATACCTCTATATAAACACGGTTGTGTTCATTAGAGGGAATCAATCACGTAACGAGAGAGAGAGAGACACGTAAGAGAGAACTTCGTGTATCTGATCTTTGCGCTTCTATATTGAGAGAGAAGCGAGAAGTCGTCTTGCCTCCATACACACCACAAATAAAACGAAGTTGAAGTCGTGATACACCCTTCTCTTACCTACACGAAACAGATAAGTCTTTGATTGCTTCAATCTTCTTCTCTTCTCTTCTTCCTGTCAGCCGCCAGAGAGAGTTATATTCTTTGTTCTAGAGGGTAGTCTATTCTAGTGCAAAGTTAGACTGGCATTGTTAACCATTGAATCTGTGAGGAAGACGCCATTTGTTGCCTTTACGCACCATTGGAAGGGCGAAATCTTTCCTTAAGGACGACCCTAATCCGCCTTGGTTATTACATTGCTATTCGTCATTCCTTGTCTTCTATTGTTTTCTTTTATCTCGCATACAACAATAACCACTTTAATATCTATCACACACATATATTTGTTCACACATATATATTTGTCCAGTTACATATCTATCATTATATTGATTGTTTGTTATTTACGAGTACAACTATATCAACATATTAACGGGCGTATCTTAGGTCGCGACTTCATTACCACAAACTGGAGAAATGAAAGAGAGGGAAAGGAGTTGTTAATTCACCGATCAATTCCACAACCGCGACATCATTCGCCTCCCAATCCGATATATGTGCCTCCCCATCAAAGATATGCTACGTCCCCCAATTTGGTATATGTGCCTCCTAATCGAAGATCTACTCCTTCTCCATCTGATGTGCTTCATAATCGAAGATCTACTCCTTCTCCATCTGTTGTGCCTCATAATCGAAGATCTACTCCTTCTCCATCGGTTGTGCCTCCTAATCGAAGATCTAATGCAGCTCCCAATAGACTATCTGTTGTGCCTCCTAATCGAAAAATGCCGGGCTACAAAGATTTGTGCCTCCTAATCGAAGATCCACTGCAGTTCTCACTAGGCTATATGTTGTGCCTCCTAATCAAAGTTTTATTGTGGTTCCCAATATGTTATCTGTTGTGCCTCCCAGTCAAAGATCTATTGCACCTCCTAATCGGAGATCTGTTGCACAACGCCGTCTCAAGAGAAAGGGAAATGCAAGTGCCTCTAGATCCGCGATCAAATGACTATAGCACAACAAAATCGAGAGCGAGAGAAAAAGATGTTATGTCTGATTACATAGCAGATTCCTTTAAGAAGACGAGGTCAACGTACGAAGTTGGGTCCTTTTCATCAATGTATGATATCTCTTACAGAGAAAACCAGCCTCCAGTCACAAAAGATGTAACAATGCAAAGTTGTGAGGATAACACTATGTAAGTTAAGTGCTTAAATTCTCACTCTTATGTTAGGTTTCAACATACCGTAAAGTGTGATATATCATAGGTCTATTTTTGCAGTGATCATGATATGACTGTATTTGATGAAAGTGAAGAAGAAATTCTTAATCCTCATAGAGGTCATGCGCTTCCAGTTCCAAATTGCCGTCACTTTTTGGGAAAGATGGATGTTCTTTGTCTATTTTGTTCGGCCCTTCATTGGAAAGATGAACAGTTATCGAAATCAAGGCGCAACCGACCTTTATTTGGAACTTGTTGTTTACAAAGAAAAGTTAAGCTACCGCTTCTTTCTCCCTTGCCTCCAAGACTTAAATCTTTATTGAAGGATCTAATAAGCGTGCAAGATTATTCCGCGGAGCAGATTCGGCAATACAATGTGAGTAATGCCTTTACCGGTCTTGATTGCAAATTTAACGATCGCGTGTGTTACATGGGCGTGGTCCAACCTCATTCATCGCCTATGGGGAGTTGCGGCCGAATCGGTTCATTGTTGCCTCGATCTGGGGATGGAACCTAAGTTTTCACAACTTTATATTTATGATCCCTTAGCTGCTTTGGATCACCGCTACAATCGCAACCGAATTTGTCAAAGGGAAGTGTTGAAAACGTACAAGAAACTCTTTGCAGAGACCCACAAGTTTTGTGATATCTATAAGCAAGCATTTGAGGTTTTAACTGAAAATGCTTATGAGAATAACAATGTTCCGGTCCATCTACACTATGATCCGCGTTCGGATAGACGAATGTACAATCTTCCGACAACTGATGAGATCGCAGTGATATTGCCTGGAGATGGGAGTAAGGTTGATGCCATGCGTGATATTGTACTTTGCTTGAGAGGAAGGCATGAGTTGGAACGGATAAGGCATGAGTTGGAATGGAGAAGCGAATGTCATCCCACTTATTTGCCTTTGCATTATGTTCTTTTGTTTCCTTATGGGGATTTGGGTTGGTCACCTGATTTAAAGTTGTGGGACGTCAAGAGAAATGCTCCAAGCAATGTAAGACTAACCCAATTATTGTATTACGCCTACCGTTTGTTTGAACGACCCACAGAGTACTCATCCATCTTGCTGTGGTGTAAATTGTTGCATGAATTTTTGGTTGATGCTTGGGCTGCATATGAACAGAACCATCTATGATACATTAGACTAAATCAAGACACCATCCGTTCAGATGTGTACAAGTGCTTGACAGATGTTGCACTTGAGGGATTAAGTCCTGATCAAATTGGCAAACGGTTCATTTTGCCTTCCTCGCATGTTGGAAGTCCAAGGCACATGTACGAGATTTTTCAGGATTCAATGGCTATCACCCGGCACTATAAGCACCTAGATATTTTTCTTACGATGACTGCAAACCCTAATTGGCAGGAAATTAAAGATGCGCTCAAGGAACACCAAACTTTAACACTTCGGCCTGAAATAGTTGCACGGGTATTCGAGCTGAAATGAAAAGCAATTATGAAAGAAATCTTGAAGAATGATATCTTCGGTCGGGTGGTTGCATATGTTTATACCATTGAATTTCAGAAGCACGGTCTTCCACACATGCATTGCCGTTTATTTCTCGCGCATGATGACAAGATTCGAAACAGTGAGCAAGTGGATAAATTTGTATGTGTTGAATTCCGAGACCCCGACACCCACCCTGCATTGTTTGAAACAGTGAAGAAGTGCATGGTTCATGGCCCCTGTGGTGATCGAGATCCGAGTGCTTCATGTATGGAAAATGGTCGATGCACCAAAGGCTATCCAAAAGAGTTTGTGGAGGAAACAATTATGGATAAAAAGGGTACTCCATTTACCGGCGGATTGACCGGGCAAGAAATATTTTGTGAAGAGGAAGAATAAAATGGTTAAAGTTGATAATGGAGATGTTGTTCCCTATAATGCATATCATGTTGCGAAATGTTTTGACTGCCATATCAATGTTGAAGTTTGTGCATCGTGTCAAGGCATTAAATATATTAACAAGTACATCTACAAAGGCTATGACAAAACAGCGGTGGTGACAAGTAGGAACAAATGATGAGATTGACAATATATCGATGCAAAGGTACATTGGACTAACTTAATTTGCATGGCATATATTTCAGAATCCAATACATAAAGAGTTTCCAAGTGTCCAACGATTGGCGCTTCATTTGGAAGGTATGCACAGGGTTGTTTTCAATAGCAAAGAGCCTATGGATGCAATTCTTGCCCGAGCTAGAGACCAAACTTCAACACTGACAACTTTCTTTAAACGTTGTGATGAAGATCCAGATGCACGTGCATATACCTATCAAGAATTTCCATGACACTATGTTTTCCACAAAGACTCTCAAGAGTGGACTCCTAGGACTCAGGGACTTTCCATTGGTAGGATGTATTTTGCAAGCCCTAATGTCGGGGAGAGGTTTTATCTACGCTTGCTACTTACTATTGTAAAAGGGCCTACCTCCTTTGCATATCTTTATAAAGTCGGTGATACCGTGTACAACACATACAAAGAAGCATGTATTGCCCATGGGCTTTTGGAAGCTGATGATGAGTGGATACAATGCTTAGAAGAGGCGGCGATAATGAAAATTGGATATCAACTGCGGAAGTTGTTTTGTGTAATTCTTTTAGAGTGTCATCCGTTACGACCAGATCTACTTTGGAGCAAATTTGCATCGAGTATATGTGATGATCTTGGACACTGGCTTCGAACAAAACATGGCATCTCAGATCCAACTGATGAGCAAATAACAGATTACGGCTTATATCTAGTGGAACAAATCCTTTTAGAATCTGGGAAGACATTGGAAGATTTCCCGTCCATGCCAAAGCAAAAAGAGGATTGGAGCAAAATTGTTGGCCGCGGTCAATGTAACTTTAGTTTAAAGTATACATGTGGACAAATATAAAAGCAATCTAGTGATTATCATAAAATCAGACATCACTCATTTAACTTGTTCAAAAAGTATATAAAATCGCATAACAAAAAATATATAAAGCCTTCTCAAAACAATGTATTAATAACTACATGCAAATCAATCGAGATCACATCAAGATTAGTATAAAATCACATTTATAATCACTCATTCTAATACCACATTATCTAACAACAAAACTTCCACAATATTTCTCACCATAAATAAATAAAATAAATCACACTCAAAGTTTGAGAATTGAGAAAAGTTTTCGCGATTCACAATGCAAGTTAATAATACTAGTACACCGCAAAACAATTGGGAGTGAAAGCAGAGCTCTACCGAAAGAGAGAGATGGTTCCGGGCGAGAGATATTAGAGAGAAGAAAGAGTGTTTGGCGAGAGAAAGAGGACCCAGGTAGCCTACCTAATAACATTTTGGGTCTACATACCCAGGCCAATTTGATTATGTGAAAACCAAGCCCAAGCCACAGGGTTTTAGCCATTATTATAAAAAAATCATTGCCCCCAGGTCTCACCCTAGAAACTCCACAGAGATAAGAAAGAAGAAGAAAGAAGAGCCGCCTCTCTCAATAGTCGGCCAATCATGGGTATGCAAACCAACCCTTTCTATTGTTATTGTTCATCTTTCATCGTTGAATGAGTGAAGATGGTGTCTCATTTTTGCGGTATCCTCGTGATTGATGCACAAGAGACATGCAACCGTGGAAAGAAGAAGACTTGGAGGAAGATCACCGAGTAAAACGAACTCTCTCACTTAATCTCATTTGTTATATAAAGTATTGATTTTTATACATTGTTATATCTTCTTATCTTCTTAGTGGATACCAAATTTCCCAATTAGTTCCCGTATTCCCGATTTTATGCCAAAGTTTTAAATGGGAAGGGTACCGGAAAGTTAGACAACCACTTATTTTTTGTTCTTCATTGGAAGGGTATATTGGGAAAAACAAAGTGACGGAATTATAAGCCGAATAATAACCCGAAACAGACGCACCGTTTCGAGTACTTTACCAGTTTATCTACAGTATAAAAATTAACGCTAAGAAAAAAACCTCTTCTTTCTCCGGCAAAATAACGAAACTCCATCACTTATTTTTTTCAAATTCGTTAATTTCTTATTTTATTCTCACCATTTAGACCCTGTTTTCAGATTTGGCTAAAAAGATAACGATGTTCCATGGCGATCTTCATAAAACAGGTTTGATTGCATTTTCTTCCCGTCTCGTTCTCTTATGCTTCTTCCTTATTTTTCTTCCACATAACTTTTTAATTGTTTGAAAAATGCCTGAATAACTTTATGTTTAGTTACACTTGAATTTTGCTACTATTAGATTGTTTTGAGGCTTTCGTATTTTTGTCAAACACAGGTCGCATGAAGAACCGTTTTTGTGTCTTTTGTGTAGTTGGGTTTCACTACAATTGGTTTGAAGAAGGTGTTGTGCTTGCTGTTTGAAGAAGGTGTTGTGTCCTAATGAAATTTTTAGGTATGTGGTTCAGGACTCTTACAAGGGTGGAGTAGTTGTTCAAGTAACTAGATGGCTTATTGTGAAGGATAATGTGAAAAGGAAGTTTACTCAATCATTTTTCCTGGCCCTACAAGACAAAGGCTACTTTGTTCTTAATGATATTTTTAGGTATGTGGATGAGTATGAAACGGTGGAGTTCGATGCAGTTGCCATTGCAGTTAATGGTGTCACTGAAGTATCCACTGTGGAAGTTGAGGTTGTCGAGGCCCCTGTTCATTCAGGTCAAGATGAAGTTCTTCCAGTCACCGAGCCGGCTTCAACAGTTCCGGAAGATACTCCAAAAAAGTCCTATGCTTCAATAGTGAGCTTATTAATTTCTGTTACTTTTGCTGATAAGTTCCTCTTTTTAATCACTTGAATGTAAGTTGTTTGATTTAAATGATTGATGCAGGTTAAAGTTATGAAGGAAACTACTCTTGTCCATGTGCCTACGAATGTTAGAAAGGTAGCAGCAGGTACTGGAAAGATTATTTCAGTTGTCATTCTGTAAACAAGTAATCATATCTTATAGTTTTAGTACATCTTATAGTTTTAGTACGCCACTATAATGTTTTGTGCATACAAGTTCTTTTTTTTAATCATATTGTTATTTCGTTTCATATGATCACGAGGACTGACATTGCTGGACTGGTGGAACACCGTTATAGATGGCCTTATCCCATGGTAAAATTTTGGCTCATTTATAGCATGCAGTTCTTGATTATTCTGGCTCCACAGGTTAGTGCGTTGGATATACACCCAAAATGATATTTGACTGCTATTAATAACTGTCATAACTGGATGATCTAGATTTATGCTTGCTTTCTACACCACACATACAGTTACAAGTTTCAAAGTCACCGTTAGGAGAACCAATAGCCCGATTTGGAGTAAATGGCTATTTCTAAATAAAAGCATAATACATTATAGGTATTATTAAAATGTAGTCACTGATAATGATAAACAAACCGGTGCATGGTCTCTTTTAGTTACGATTTGTGATATTTGTTTGAGATGAAAATATGATTGGACCATTGAATGTTCCTCTAGAGAACTTCTTTCACTTGGGATTTGAAACCCAAATTATTTTTTAGATTGTTTTTCTCTTTAATGGGTACAACACACAAGGTGTTTGCAGTTAGCTAGCTAAAAAATAGTAATGAAAAAGTTGTAGACAATTGTGAGGAGTGTCTAATAAGTTTCATGGTTCCTCTTACATAAACCAATGCCATGTTGCTCATATGCATGATTCTACATATTTATGCGTTGTTTGGTGAACCTGCATACTAGAGTCAGAATGGAAATGTATGTTTGTGGTTATATCCTTTTAAGTTATTAGTATTGTTTTATTGAATAGTGGTTAAATTTTTGTTTAAGAATCGGAGGATAAAATTTGAGGATGTATATGCTCTTCAATTGTAGCTTTTGGTTTCAATCCACATATTGCTTCTTTTTCCATACATGCTAATTTTTTTCCCAAACTATGGTTTATCAGCAGCTGAACTACTTGCCCATGCGGCAATGCAATTGCTACTGCAGCTGTCAGACCCAGTTCTCATTTATAGAAAGATATATGAATTGTTTTTATCAGGCACTGATTTATTAATGGTTTGCTATGAGTTATATATTGATATAAATAATAGGTCTTTTCTCACTTCCTTTGGAGATTCAAAGGGGATGAATTGGAATGATACTTAAGTGTCTACTTGCATGCATGTAGCAAGGCCAATTTGAGTGAGGAATTTTTTCATTTAAGGTTCGGACATGTGGTGGTGGAGCAATTTAGATGCCACTTAAGTTTATTTCAGCTTTTGAATGTGGTGGTGGAGCAATATACATTACACTGAAGTTGATCTGCAAGTACAGGTTAGTAAATGTGCTATGCAAGATGTGCCAATAGAGCTATACTATTTTGTTTTTGGATTAGATTTATGCATTTTTCCCTACGATCTTTGGACTGCTCTCTTTTTGCAATTCAAGTGAGTATGGTTCTATTGGCCCATCATCTGACAAGTTCTCCCGATATTCTCCACGTGCTTACCTCTTTCTTTTCATGTCATGGCTAGAAAAAGACCTTAGCGATTTTACCACAAATCCATGCTAGAAGATCCATGAAAGTTTTAAAACCTGTAGTAAGAATATCAAGTGCTTCAGAGGGATTTATAATCCTGGCCTCGAAATCAATTAGGAGCAAGAAGACAGACAGACTCAGAAACCGTCACAATGCATTTAGAGTGGGACCAAGTTTTGTCAAGTGCTTAGTTGGCTCCTTTGAAGAGGTTGCTAATGATTTCAATACTACATAAGGTGTATTATGGATAATAACTGAGTTTGCGATTTATCAAAGATTGTTTGCATTTCATCTTTTAATCAATAAGAAAGTACATTTGCACCAATATAAACAATGTCACTATCCATATGATTCTACCGGGATAGAATTATATTACAACTAAAAAATTGTCCAAACTAACAGTAGCAATGTCATTGCATGTCTTCAATCCATTCACTGTGAACATGTACAAGTTCAGATGTAGGACTTATCATCTTTCAGCAGCTCACCTCCTATTAAAACAAGAAAATGTGTACTTCAATTTCAAAGAGGAAAAAAACTGATGAAGCTAATTCTAACCAAGAGAGTAGGGGATGAACAAAAGAATCAAGCTCAGTTACCTCAGAGTCTCAGACACGTGACCATAACATTTAGGGTCGACCAGTTTTCCCATAAAAAAATTCAGTATAAACATCTCGAATTCAGTCCTTTCAGCGACTAGCAATTCAATTTCTTCAAGATGTAGTAGTTTACGCATTGATTCTTTCTGAAGTATTGAAAGAATCGAGCACAAGTATTGAATATGCCAGGATCAAGGACAAACTTCTTCCGACTGGCGTTTATAAAATGTTGGCACTACAGTCACATTCCAATTGACTAGCTAGGTGCCTTTCAAATAATCAAATGATCCCCTCGGAGCTTTGACCAATTAGGCATCACATGGAATGTCAAATTGTCAGTCAGTTTCATTACTGGGTTGTAGCTCAGGGTTGCAGGCTTGCAGGTATCCCCCTAATTGAAGTAAGTATATAATTTACGTTTTACCCTCTGAGCAGATTTTCACGAAACCCTATGTGAAAATCAACCCGATTGATAATTCTAGACCTTGAGTCGTAAATTACACAAGAATTTGCCTCATGGCACAAAAGTTAAATAGTATTAAAGTCGAATTAGAGCAGAATTTTAGAAAAGTTCGTTCGTGAAAAATGTACAATTAAAGTACTGGACACATCTTTGGCAGTTGCAGGTAAGTTCTGATAGATGTATTAAAAGACTCAATAGAGCAAAACTACTACCATTAGTTTTGGGAAATATCATATGATAAATGTAATTCAAAACCTGTGATTTTCATAGAATAAACAGTGTTGGTATATGATGGAATTTACATATAATTTGCTTATAAAGAGGGTGACATCAGACTAGCGCAGTGATCCCAGATGTTGCAAGCATTTACCAATTTTCGATTCTAACTTAATGAAACTTAATTAAGCGGTTGACTATAGTATTCAAAGTTCTTTGGCAATATTAATTGAAACAGACATTCCAAGATTTCGAGTATCAGATATTGATTAAGTGCTAATCAAATTCTGATCATACATTCTTTACTATAAGCAATCTTAATTTTTCATCTTCAGCTTTGTTTTCTCTAAGCCTGATAAGTGAGCAGATAACATGGTAAAATTCTGTAAGAACTATCCAGAATGGTGAATGAGTGCATTTCATGTAAAATTAGCATTATGATCTTGGCCTGTCAAAGAGTACAGGGAAACCTATTGATGCCTCAAATAGTGAGTCAACAGTCCGTAATAACAGGTTCACCCGGAAAGTTGGACAACCACTTTCTTTTTGCTCTTCGCGAAAAGGATAAATCGGTAATTTAAAGCATTTAGAACTATAAAACTCAACGCCTTCAAAAAAAAAAAAACAAAGAGACACCATTCACGGTTTCCCAATTAAGAAAAAAGAAACCGTTAAAAGTCTTCTCTGTTCCTGGACATTACTCTCTTTCCAATTCCCAAATTAACTTAAAAAATTGAGATTCCTTATGCTCTCTATTTCGAAGGTTTCACTTTATACCTTCTTCCCATCAAAACTTCGATTAATACTGCTAATATTGCCTCGCAACTTTGGTACAATGTTATTTTCAAAAGGCTAAAGTAAAAGGTGCATCTACAATGGAATTGAAGACTTCTAACATCCCTATTTTAACGTACATTTTCCGAAGAATCCGGTAACGAAAGGATCCCCCTTTTCACCTTTCAATTTTTGAACAAACTTTTCCAAATATTCAAGTATGTTACATAATATATCCATTCAAATATTCAGTATATCCCTTCTGATTAAGAAATATATAAATTCAATATATTACATAATATATCCATTCAAACAAATTTAATATGTTACTAATTTATATGCGTTCATTCTTTTGATTTTCTCCACCTCAATTTTCTTTTCTAGCACGTGCAACGCACGTGCCCATTTACTAGTAAGTATAATTAAGATATACTTAATTATTAATTATAGTACATCGGCAGTATGTAGTTAAGCTTCGTTGGTATGCACCATTGATATTCGTATGTACTGGCAGTGTGCATTACTAACTCAGACATCACCTGTATTGCCTCACAAGTCACAACAACACAATGGCTGCAGTAGGTCGATCCAGAATATCAACCGTATCAAGCAAAATATTTTCAAAGAACATTATCTCACACCAAGACGGGAATTACTAATGAGCCTATCAAATCTCTCATCAAGAATCATACCTTCTGGCAGATTCTGTAGACTCATAAAATTATTCCAAAGCAGTTTAGTAATGAACAATCCCAAAAACATTGCTAAATTCATTTCAATTCTTCTACTGAATTTAGATAAGGTACTCGATCCGATCATAAAGAACATTCTCCTTTAAAAGCTCATAAATGAAAATGATGAAGGCAATTTATCAATGGACACAGTATCACAAGAAAAACTACATGACGACTGATGTGAGGTTCGCAGGATAATTGAGACACTAAAACCCCCCAAACAAATGTATGTAGTCTGTGCCTATCTGATTTATCAGTAAGCATGTAAGAGTTACAGATGAAGACAGAAACACCCAGTATTACTACAGATATGGAAAGTTCTGACTAAGTATTCGTCAACATTATTGGAAAATTCCAAACACATGTATGTAACTTGGAATAATCAGCCTAGAAATATACAGTATGGGAGAAATGAGTATAATCAGATTAACTGTTCTAATATCAAATATAGAATCTAGTCTTATCACTCACTAGATACAAGCACCACTGTGTTTCGGTAAGACGGTAACCCTAAATTCTCCGCTCTTACCTTACAATATCTGAAACTGGAAGCAATGAAGTATGCATAGTTACTTAGTAGTAAATAATGTCATCATAACAAAATATGGGACGTTGTACATTAATAGCGTTAATACCTTAACTTGTTCAGAATTGGACCGCCTTCTCCTGGAAAACAAAAACTGGCATATGTAAATACAAATACCTAATGCTCCATTCATAATATATTTGAATAAGATGAAATTAAAAAGATTAGCAGGATAAAGTTGACAATGGCATCCTTCAACAAAGAATTTAGTAGAGAAAAGAACTAAAATTGAGTGCTGAACATAGAGGTGCATAGATGTGTACATTGGACTCAAATGGCTTTGAATGCACCAAGTCAGAAGATAAATACAATTGTTTAGAATGTTAAACACATCATACTTTATTCCTTGTTTGCTTACTCATTTACTCCTCTTAATTAAAGTCATTTCTCTTAAAAATCTCTTAAAATGGAACAAAGGAAACCTTTGGGATTTTTTCTCTCAAATTTCAACTCCTAAACATCAATTAAATCATCTCTGTTCCCTCCCTATGGATAATGAAGCCCTGTCTCAAGTAAAGTCTATTTCTAATTTTATTAATACCTTACACACTAAAAAGAGGATTAATGGAGACAGAACTCTAGATTAACTATACTTTACAGATCAACCTTTCCATGCTACTGCTAATGTTAGAAGGAGTAGAAATAAAAATGATAAATTGCTTAACTGATTCAGGGTGATTGGCTTCTTAAAAGGAAGACATAGCTGATTACCTTCACTCTTTCTCCTCCCTTCGATTCTTCCTCAACTCAGACTATGTCTCCTGCCTCAGATGACTCTCTAATGGATATATCTAACTTATTTGATTGTCGTGTTACACCTTCTAGTAATGATTTCCCTACTTCTTGTCTATCAAGTAAAAAAAAAAAAAAAAGTACTAAAATGTACGAATGGTCATAAATCTCCTGGGCAGCTGGCCTGCATGAGATCCCTGCCCTTTTCGCGAACATAGTTAGACGTCAAGGAATATATATGGTTCAAAAGTTCTTACACTGCATTTTGAAGAATATCTCAACCACACTTTCATGTGCTTAATCCCCAAGTCTCAAGTTCCTTCTAAGGTCAAAGATTATATGCCAAAAGTCTTTGTAATGTCTCTTACAAAATAATTTCTAAGATTTTGGCCAATAAATTTACTCCTGAAATCTATCTCACCCAACAAGGAGCTTTTGCTCCAAATAGGTCCAGAGGTGATAATGTCGATGTGGTTCATGAGGTCATCCATAAAATTAATCATGTCAGAAACATGAATAAAATAGGCCTCATTGCTCTTAATTAGATATGTCCAAGGCCTATGATAGAGTTGAATGGGGCAATGGGCTCGTTTACTAATCATTTTCTCTATACGTGGGGGTTTTCTTATAAGTGGATTAGTGTAATTTGATTTTGCATATCTGCAGTAACTTATGAAATATTTCTTAATGGTTTTCCTCTCCAAACTTTTAAACCAAAAGGACTTATACAGGGTGACCCTCTGTCACCCTATCTCTTTATTAGTGAAGCTCTTTCTAGACTTCTTCATAAACCTCAAGTTGAAAAGAATATAAACTTACCAAAATATCTAAAGGCTCATCTGGCATTTCTCATATGTTATATGCCGATGACCTCATTATCTTTGGGAAAACAAAACTATATGAAGTGCATACTATCCAGTCTACTCGTAACACATATTGTAAAGCTACAGGTAATATATTAATGTAGACAAATCAACTATTCTATTTAGTAATAAATTAATAATGCTACACCTCGCCAGCCTATACTATGTCCACCTTTTCTATTACAAAGAAATTAACAAAACAAATGAGTTCTACCTGCAACTTTTGGTAGAGGAGAGCCAGTTACAGTAAGGCTCCTCACTTGTGCTCCTGGGAGAAATTAAACAGACCTAAGATTCTTGGGGGATTGAGCTTTAGGAATCCACATTATTTTAATGGCTATTCTTTGCTAGCTCTGTTGGAGAATTTTTACACAAAATTCTATATGGAACCAAGTTATAAGATCAACTGGATTTAGATTCAACTTCTCCTCCAAGACCACTGATATCTCCTATTTGCCAAGGACTCTTGCAAGCTAAAAAATAAATAAAAAGAACGTTAATGTGGAGTATTGAGAATGGTCTCCAAGTTATTCTGGACTGATCCCTGGCTATTAGTCAATGGAAGTCCTACTGTCTTAAACCTTTGTCGGCATCCACCACCTTCTTATGACCCTGCTTTGACTGTTAGTGATTTCATTACCCCCACAGGAGAGTGGAATCATAATTCTCCAAGAGGAATCCTCCATCCATTAATATTGCAATCTGTACATAACATCTATGCCAGACCTCCACCGAAGAATCCATAATTTGATTCCTTCTGTAATGGGTATATCCACAGTAAAATCTGCTTATAATCTTATTTATGATTGAGAAGAAAATATTGGCCAATTCTCTCATGGCAATTCACCTATACATTTTTCCAAAATATGGGAAATGAATACCATCTAGGGTCATGCTGTTTTTGTGGAAAGTAGCGCTAGATCTATTACCCACAAACCATAAACTACACTCTCATCAGATCCCTATAGATAAAGAATGTGGTTTTTGCTCACACCAGGCAGACACTGTTGACCATCTCTTCTCTCAATGCCCTTGGTCCCAAAAACTCTGGTTCTCTTCAGTCTTATGCTTAAGAACAGACACTCTACAATTAGAACACACTAATTAGCTTCTCTTCTTTACTGCATCCCACCTTACCAAAGAACAATTGCAGGATGTCAGGTGTGCAGCCTAATCAAAATATAGTACTAATTAAAGCATGGACTAGTTGGATAGACTGGAAGCAATTGAGTTTAGCACCCCAAGAGCATGAGGAAAGTATAACTCCTCCACCAGGATGGCGCGATGTCAGGTATGAAGCCTAATCAAAATACAGTACTAATAAAAGGATGGACTAGTTGTATAGACTGGAGGTAATTGAGTTTAGCACCCTAACAGCATGACTAAGATCTGTTCCTGATGAGGAATGTATAACTCCTCCCCCAGGATGGTTTAAGACTATCTTCTCAGTCTTAATTGATAAATCTTAAAATATTGCTATTTGTGCTGTGGTTATCAGGGAGCATACAGGAACACAAATCATGGACGCAACCAACGTTTCACAAGAACGCATCGAGGCATAAGCCTCAAGGCTTGCCTTAAGCCTTTTATGGGTTTAGCGCCTTGAGGCTTAATCCTTACATGTTGTTATGCTTTGTTTACTTGTTTTTATATTTTGTTTATCATTTTCTTTTCTCCATTTTTCCCATTTTTTTTTATGGCGTAACCCCTCATAACTTTTAAGAATATTAAAATCTCCCTGTAAGGTTATGTTTGAGCATGAAAACACCTCATTCTATTAAAAATCACAAAGCTTCATCACCAAACCCTATTTTTCATCATTCTCTATTTTTTTCCATTGAGGCTTTTATGTGCTTTTTTAAACATCCAGTACACGCAAAAGGCTGCAGTGGAACCTGGCCTTATGACTGCTGAATTTGAAGTCCAACTAGGGAAACAATACCAGGTTCCAAGCCTCATACTTACAGGAGATAATGGAGCTGTTATCAATGCTCTACATCCACCTCGTAAGGCTGTTTACTGGAGATTTAAGCCGACTGAGGAGAACACTTTAGGTCAAGCAAATTGTTATAGTTCTTTTTGTTTAGGTGTATAACGAATTCATGAAAAAGTTAGGCCTATAAAGTAACACAAGGGGCCATGCACAATCTGTTGATGCTATCATTGTCATGGCAGTTATGAATTAATTTATCCAAAAAAAGAAAGAAAGATTCATAATTGGCATAATCCTTGGCGAGCTTCTTGGAATAGCCTTCATCCCAGTACAGCCTCTCCCAATTTTCTCTAAGCTCCTGATACATTCCATATATCTTTTACACCATGGCTCGTGCTCCTGTGAAAAATAAAAGACCAGCATGTTTACTAACAGCATTACACAATCTTACATCCAAAATGCACACAATTGTCAGAACCAATACTGTTGATTATACACGTCGAAGCAGAAAAAGGATAGAAGGTAAATGAGGAAAACTGTTTTAAAGCAATATGCAAAGATAATAACACAGCGCGTAATTAACCGTATGCCTTGCAAATTTACAGTTCTTTCATGATGCACCAGAAGATATCAATTGAGATAACTGGAGTGGTTGAACACTTGAACCCCAAATGCTCATACATCCATAAACATGCGAAGTAACATAATTTTTCTACATTTTACTCAAACGATTTGCTTCATAGGCCATATGTAAAGCAAAAAAAATGTGCATATCATCAAGCTAGTCATGCCATTCATATAGTCATATGTCATGGCATCCACCGGACGTTTGCAGATTTATATATTTAGGTAAATGATATTTAATTTTGTAGTAGCACCTTCTACCAACTGATAAAATTCGGAAGCCCTCAATAACATTTCTCCAACCTAACTAATTTTCAACAGACATTGTCAACACTTGGAACCAAACATGAACGAAAAATCCATGGTTCTTTTTCTTTCACAAAAGGTTGTATATTTGCAAGATGTATACTTTTTCCTACACCAATGAACTTGCATTTAAAAAGGGATATGTTCTAAAACTTCATTGCACTTAAAATCTTCCTATACATACATGCACAACTCCAACCCTTCCAATGAAGTGATTTTCAATCCAAAGACAGAAACTTTAACCAAAACAAACAATGCCCAACCTCAAAATAAGCAAAACTAACAAACCAAATGCAAAAACAACATGTAAAAAGAAGCCTGCATACCGATTCTTTAAGAACAAGACGAGTTCTCCGCATGAACTATTCTCTCATCTGCTTCCTATGCTTATTAGAATGTTATCTCGTGCATTTCTCCATCAACAACCCACCACTCTGTTTTTCTCGTCCATTTTTCTTAAACTTTTTGTTCTTCCTTGTATATGAACCTGAACCAGAACCTGTTCTTGCCCATCTTAGTTGCTGTTGTTGGAAAACCGTGGTAGAGTAGTTTCTGTAAAAATTTGCTGTTACTGATGATAGCATGGTAACGAGAGTTACTACTGAGTGCAGTGGAATGAGACAGATTCGCTCTTTCTTCTTCTGTTCTTGTTTCAGAGATTACGGCCCAAGTACAAACCCCCAATAATAATTTCGGCCTCAAGTCCACTAACTGGGCTGACATCATACATCATCATTTTTTACTTATAATTTCAGCTCAGGATCACATTTTCATTAATAATTTCAGCTCAAAGACAAATCGGACTTATATTATCATATATAAATTCAAATTTTGACTTTGCTACACTTATTTGTTTGACGATTTTCCGGTTAGTGACTAGGAGATTTATTAGCTTGATAGTTATCTCGAAAAGATATTGAATCTTGATCAATTGAAATAACAGACGTAAGCAGTTTATTGCTTAGAGCATTTGCAATGCAGGTGATAGAGAGGGGGTAGTGAAAATTATCACCTACTTGGCTCCAAAACTGCTGTGCAATGCAGGGTGATAATGAAGGTGATAACTTTCCCCAGTTCAAAACGAGGTGAAACCTTCCACCGAAGTTTTTCATTGACTTGTTAACCGGACGGGATGTTGGATTCCGCCGGATTACAAAAATCACCGCACGGAATCCAACATCCCGTCCGAGTCCTAACGCTAGTTTACCAACGGTCAAAAAGTCGAACGGTCAAAAACGGTCAAAATAAAAACTTTGGTATATATACAACATTTGTTTCATTTCAACTCACACTTCCAAATCGATCAGAACTTCATATTTCTTCTTCTTTAAAATCAGTTCTTAAAAACCAAATATCAAATGGCATCAACTCAAGCATCTCAAGCAAGTGGTAGCACTCAAGCAAAAGCGAGAGCTCACTTTAGCATGTCCGATGATCAAGCTCTATGTCTTGCTTGGATAAAATTAGTGAAGACTCTATTGTTGGTGCTTTCCAAAATGCAAAAGGATTTTGGAATCGTGTAACAAACGAGTTCAATCAAGCATGGGTCGGATAGGTCTCCCCATTCAATTAGCGGAAGGTGGAAATATATTTCAAAATGATGAACAAATTTGTTGCAATTGTGAATCACGGTGGAGGCTCGACATGCAAGTGGTACAACAATACAAAGCCGGGTAATTACAACGTTGTCAATTTGGAATTTATTAATTATCTTAGTCTTAGTCTAATTATTTCCGTCTTCGTCTAATTATCTTAGTGTATTTATTATTTCCATTTTAGTCTTAGTCTAATTATTATCTTAGTCTAATTATTATTGCAGTTTAATTATCTTAGTCCTAGTGATTATTTTAGTCTAATTACCACCATTTTTTTTTTAGTTGTCCGAGGCAAGGATGACGTACCAACTACAAGAAAAATCGGCTTTTTCACTTGATCATTGTTACGTTATACTCAAGGATAATCCAAAGTGGAGTAACGTTTTTGAGGCAAGGTCAAAGCCCCCCCAAAAGGGAAAAGGTCGCAAAATGATGGTGAAGATTCAACTTCTAATTCACCAAGTATTGGTGGAGTTGAATTGGAGGGTTCTCAAGAAATAGAGCGTCCAAAAGAAATGGAGCGTCCTCTTGGATCGAAGAAAGCCAAGTCCAAAAGGAACCAAGAAAAATCAATTGGTATGTTGGAGGGTTACTTTACACGCTAGAGGATACATTTTCACAGGATGCAAATGAAACACAAAAATGCTTAGAACTTAGGGAAAGGGAACTTGCATATGGTCAAAGAACTGTGATGGCAAGAGAAGAAAAAATCGGATTCAAGCAGAAAAAAAATCAGGTTCAATTGGAAAAAAAATCGGCTTCAAAAGATGCAATATGAAGCTAAGATTTTAGCGACCGATACAAGTGTCCTCCATCCCGATACAGCTTTTATAATCGAGCAACAACAAGCTGAAATACGTCTTTGAATGGGGAAGGGCTAGAGGTGGTTCTAGCTCTAACTAAGCTTATGTATTTTAATTATCTAGTATTTTATTTTAATTAAAGCACTATGTATTTTAATTAATGCACTATGTATTTTAATTTCACTGTCTTTTTAATTAATGCACTATGTATTTTAATTTCATTGTATTTTTAATTAATGAACTATGTATTTTTATCTCTAACTGTTTTTTTTTTTTAATGCACTATGTATGTTCTCATCCAATATAATTATTTTCATAGAAATACAATTATCAATAAAATTAAAATACATTGTAATATAGTTCATTAAAATACAACTGATTAAATACGTTGGAACTACATAGGAAATACATTAGAAAATACATAGGAAATGGAACTACATAGGAAATACATTAGGAAATACATAGGAAATACATTAGGAAATACATAGGAACTACATAGGAAATACATTAGGAACTACATAGGAAATACATTAGGAACTACATAGGAAATACATAGGAAATACATAGGAAATACATTAGGAAATACATAGGAAATACATTTTCATTTCCATTTTAAATTTCGCCTCCTTCTCCCTCATCTGGATCCCACCAATTTGGATCATAAATTGGTACCGGATCTGCTTGTTTCTTCAATGTCACCCAATTAAAACATGTTCAACTAAGTCCTTTTGAAGATTAGTATGTGTAACTTCATTTCTGATCTTATTTCTTGCTTCAATCATCGATAGACAAAATGAAAACCATCATCTTCCGAAAGAAGCGCGGTATTGTTTCTTTCCTCCGACCTTTCCAATTCCAAACTCCACTTTCACGCTCATTCTCAACAATCATATTATGCATTATAATGCATGCCTTCATTATATCTCCAAGAACAACAACACTATGACAACGCCAGAGAAGCCTTAACAATATGCCATCGTGCACGCAAAAACTCCAAACGTCCTTTCAACATCCTTTCTTGCGGCTTCTTGGCGTTGAGTAAAGATCTTTTCATGCTTATTTCTTGGATAGCGAATGGCTTGAACAAATGTGCCCCATTTTGGGTAAATACCATCAACAAGATAATATCCCATATCATAGTCATTACCATTCACATTAAATGCAACAGCAGGAGCCTCACCTTGCTCTAATGATTCAAAAACATGAGAACGATGAAACACGTTAATGTCATTATCTACGCGAACCTGGTAGGCCCGAAGAAGCAATGCCGGATCCAACAATGTTTGTCCTGCAGCGGCTTCAAGTATCAAAGTTGGTTCCTTCTTGTACCCTACATGTGTTCCGACCCCATCCACTTGGGCAATTCTTCCACACCCGATTGCATCTGATCGATTGATCCAAGCATTCCCGGAAAACCCCTTGCCGCATTTTTCAGCTAATATCCTAGCGATTAATGCGCCTCACTTGGTCGTCTCAAGTACTCTTCTTCCTCAAACGCCGTGATAATTGCCTTGCACCAACGCTTCATAGATACATTTGCTGTGGAAACTTCCAATTTGTAAATACTCATCCGTTGAATCAGAAGAACTACCAGTTGCTAATTGTGCAACTGCAGCTAGTCCCTTTTGTAACCCAGAAATTGCTTGCCGACCCAATCCATCCACCTTGTCTTTAAAGTAATCGTCGAATGATGCAACAGTATGCAACATATACATAAAAAGCTCTCTTGTCATCCTGTACCTTCGTCTAAACTTATGAGGAGGCCACCTACAAGGTGTTGTGAAGTAATCCCTCATTATCTTTTGTTTACTGAAATCACCACCATCTCTAAACGTGTACTCTCTGCCCTTCACAGATCCACCGTTTGTTTGTATCCACATCTTCAATTTCAATGGCTGCTTGAGTCATTAATGCCCCAGCAGTGGATAATAACTGCAACCTCCTCCTCCTCCTTCGCCTCATCATATCATTATGCTCATCTCTTACTCTTTCCATGTAGTCATCTTCAGTAAGTACGGAAAAGGCGACCGGTGAAACCGAGGAAGGCGAACTATTACTACTAGATCCTCCCCATAACCTTTGGTTATATGCAATTCTTTCTTCTCTAGACATTTTTCCTATTTTTAGCTTGGTTGTGGGGAAGAAGATGGTCGTGTTGTTTGTTTGATCTAAAAGAAAGAAGAAGAGTAAAACGAAATATGAAAGGTAAGGTCACATATGATAAGGTCACATGTGATACTTGATTTTGGTCCACTTACCAATTGACAACACATTTTATTAGATTTTTGTTCACTCTCCAAGTGACAATAATTCCGATTTTGGTCCACTTAACACATATTAATTTTTGTTCTAAATGACAACAATTCCGATCCAAATGTACCCTCAATAATTCGATTTTGGTCCACTTACCAATTGACAACACATTTTATTAGATTTTTGTTCACTCTCAAAGTGACAACACATTGTATCAAATGTCTATCCAAATGTACCCTCAATAATTCCTCCATAAAATTGCATTATTTGGAATAGTAAAATGTGCAGGAGGAGGGCTTAAAACCGGGGCGGATGTTACATTCCGTCTCGGTCAAAAAAACCCAGACGGGATGTTACATTCCGTCTCGGCATCCCCATACACTATTCCTGTCAGAACATGTCAGAATAAACTTCACCTTGTGCAAAAATGAGTGATATTCCAAACTAAAAATTTTCTGTTTCAACAAAAACAGGAAATGAGTGAAACAAATATGAAACGAGTGAAACGAATGTGAAACGAGCGAAACGAATGTTCCATTTTTGGAAACATACGAACTTATAAATTTTTAATTTTTTTTGGCCATAACCTCATTTGTTTTATTGACATATTCATATCAAAAACCTGCTAATATACTTTGAAAATAATAAATAAGACAAACAACAATCATGAACAACACCCAAGTCTAAATACGAAACTTCGGTAAAAAAAACTAACTTATAATTTCTAAAAAATTGGACATAACCTCCTTTGTTTAATGACATATTCATATCCAAAATCATCAAAGAAAAACCTGCTAATCAAAAATTCATTACAAACAACAATCCCAAACGCCATAAGACAAGTAATGGCGCCGGTTATTACAAACTACAAAAAATATCTCTTGAGACCTCCTCCCCTACGAGAAGGCTGGGTTAGAAGAGCTCTCTCCCCCTACGTCGTTGTCAGCCTCTCGGTTAAGCTTGAGCTTGAGGTACTCCACTTCCGGCATTCTCCAACTCTTGCACACGCCTCTCGGTTTGCAAAGTTCGATTCACGTTCTTCTTGTAAGCACTCAAAACTACTGACGAGAGGACTCCATGAAGGACTCACGATGGCATAACCGAGAGAGGCTGTAGTTAAGGAGCTCGACCTTACTTCATCTGTTTAACAAAACAAATGCAAGTTATGGGTTATAGTGAATACTAATAATAACAAATCATAAATAAATTCAAATCATACTAACCTCGCTAATCTGCTTTCGAATCAGATCTTGACAAATCTGCTACCATCTGCGGCATCTACTTGGTAGAATAGGTATTCTCATATCTTGCCCCCGAGAAGTAATCATGCTCCAATGCCAAAGGTCATCATCATCAAATATTTGTGGAGTTCTTTGCGGCATCCTCAATATCATGAAACACCTGGCTGTGGATCGTGGCAACTCCACTCCTCCTGAAATGAATGTCGGGCCTCAATGCTCCGTAAACCCTTCAAAATTGGTGCCCCGTATAACGCACCTAGCAAGAGACCTCGACCAACCCTCTTCCAATATAAGTCATAGTAAGCCCGTAAACCGAAAGGCGATCGTCCGGCCACTCATTTGGGTTTGCTCTATAGTGTGAAAGAACGGCCGGGAAGAATATCGAGGGGTGTCATATCCATAGGTGGTGGGTAAGGTATAACAATCTCTCCGGATACTTGCCGCCAACATCCGTCCCCAAGGTACCATGCGTTGGATGACCCTATAAGTATCATTCAGCGAGAAAGAAACCTTGCTCTATGACACATATATGATAGTCTACGGTACTTCGGTGTTCTCTGCGGAACATCCGGAATATCCGCGATAAGGGGTCTGAAAGATGAAGGACTCGCCCGGGGTTGCCACTCAATTCGACTAGCTCCTAAAAGCTCAATCTGGCGGCGAGTGTTATGAATATTATGTGATAGGTCCCCATACCCCTCTCGCCTCACGATGAAGCCTCCATGCTTGAATACGTGGAATCGGTCATGAGTCTCATCCTCTTCCAACCTCTTCAACACAGGATGCATCACACGAAAATGCTTTCATTACCAATATCTTGTCATCAATAGATAAAATACAATATCAATATATATATAAACATGTCAACATTAATAATTAGATAAATAAATGAAATGAAACAATAACTTAATAAATAAGACTTACCGGTATAATCCAAACAAAGCCGCACAAATTGCCTTTAGCGGCTTTCGTCTCAACTGCGAGGTCTAGCCAGCGGTAAAGGTATGCCAAGATGGATTGACCCCAGTCATAATCCCACATCCTCTCTACGTCTGAGACAGCGGCCATCCACCCGATACGTAAATAACTATCAGCATATCCAAATAATACCGCACCAACAAAGTAGAAGAGGAAGGCACGCATATACTAAGGATCGACTCCTCACCAATATGATAGTCTTTCGGCTTCTCCTTGAGTCTATTCAAATATCTCGAAGTAAACCAACTCATATTTATAGCTCCTCCCTTAAACTGCTCAGCCGATAATCTCAAAAACTCGTCTTGCTCATCATCTTCAACCAAATCAAAACCTTCAAAGAAACTCATCGCCGTAGTAAAAACCTCTAAAGTTTCATCAAAAGGAACGGCATCTCCATAACCAATTGGGATACCCGTGAGCATTGTGAAATCAAGAGGGGGTAATCCCAAGCTCACCCCATGGGAAATGAAATGTGTGGGTAGTTGGCCACCACCGCTCAACTATCCCAAACAACAACGCCTGATCATTTTGTCCCAAATTAGAATTCAAAAAACTCCCAAATGGTGTGGCGGATATAATATCGGTAACCGTGACAAAATTAGGATCCGTTTTGATTTCATACAACGCCACCACGACACAACATTTGAAAGTGCACAACGACTTTCCATAAGTGTACTTCCTACATTCAACAAACCGCAATAATACGATATAATTACAACTATTTTTTTTTTTTAAAATAATGCGACAAATTCAAACTAAAATAAACTAATATAAACTAATACAAATTCAAACTAAAATAATAACGACAAATTCAAACTAAAATAAACTAATATAAACTAATACAAATTCAAACTAAAATAATACGACAAATTCAAACAACAACAAACTTGATATAAACTAACATAAATAATAATAATTAACATAAAAAAAAAAAATCAAAAACTTACTTGAGATTCCGCCACTCGATTTGCTTTCGTGTCGGACCGATGTTGACGCTAATGGTGGGTGGTCCTCGATTTCCTAACGCTTGGAAAATTAAACCCAAGTTCAATTTAGTCCTCCTGCCCACATTCTGCGTTCTCGACGACGATCCTTTTTGCCCTTTTTTTGGAAATTTTAACATTTCCAAACCATCGGGAATGCTCTACATGTGGTGAGGTTGGTGGGGATGGGTTGGGGGGTGGAGAAGTCATTATGAATGGAAATTTGTGTTCAAAGGTTGTTAATGGAGGCTACAAAATCGGAATTTTGGCTGGAAATGAAGTGAAAATGGAGCCTGTTCGCGTCTGTTGATATTGAGCTATCAGACGGGATGTAACATCCCGTCTCGTTATAAAATATCAGACGGGATGTTACATTCCGTCTCGTATTAAAAACCTCCAGACGGAATCCAACATCCCGTCCGAAATATTTTTTATCACCTCTGCATTGCACAACTTCACCTTGTTTTTCACCGGGTTGGTGAAAAGAGGGGTGAAAAGTGATGAGGTGGCGGTGATAGAGGGGGGGAAAACTATGACTTGCATTGCAAATGCTCTTAGTAAGCCACGTATGGCTTCTTCCAGAGAGCGGATGGAAAGGATAAGGATAAGCAGAAACACCTCCTGCTTCGAAAAAGAGGATCGCGGGTCACCGATTATTGAAGATTTTGGGGATGATTCTCTCTCTCTAAGCTCTCTGGAATAAGCGGATCTCGGCCCTCACTTTGAACGCCACCCGGGTTAGATATATCGAAGGTAAGTCAAAGATATGGTAACTTAATCATAGCTATTAATATGTTATTGTTCATGAAATTTAAATGGTCAAGGTTTGATTAGCTAATTTAAGAGTGGCATACCTTATGTGCGTCTGTTGTTAAGCAATTGTTTGGATTTCTCAAACGGTTCTCACACCTTCACGTTTACATTTAAGCATAGAATGTAGTTTTAAGCCCTTGAGTCATCTTTCTTGGAATTTAGAGTACGTATTCTATTTCTTTGAATGTCTTATATTTTCACTAACCGTCTTGGACCCGGTAAATGTTGAGGTGTTTTAGTTGGTTGGCTAGAAAAACAGTTCATGTGTAAGTCACTCCTACACCATTTGTTAGGGACAACGCTAGACCACGTGTAATTTATTGTTTATTTTTCTAAGCGAAATTATATTTTGACTAGTTCAAGTAAAAATAAGTTAATATTCTTTTATTGGTATTGAGAGTTGTGCTCGAAAAGGCATTAATAGGCCGTTGTCGCCACAAAGGAGTCTATCACCGGGCCATTTGTCGGGGCCGCATGCGTGTTAGGTCATCAGTAGGCCATTGTTGGGCTGCCGCAAGCCGCAACAAACTTTAATATATCCATGCATATTTTTATTAATTTATTGTTTTATTTCCAGCAATTAATTATTTGTTAGAGTAGTATTGAGATAAGTATATTAATGCCATCACGATTGTCATAGGTTCTCTTCACGTGAATTATTTCTTTTATCTAGGTTGAGTAATACATATATATATGTTGTCGGTTGCTCAAGAATTTGGCAAAATCCTCGAAAAGATTAAAAGTAAAGGGATGTATGATATAGTATCTGATTCAAGGTTGAGAATCAGTTAGTGGGCGTTATATGGTTAGAACAAGAGTGAGAAACCTATACCGCCTTCCTCATCGGAAGGGCTTAATCCATTCTCATAGAACCTTACACCCCAATAAGAGAACTACGATTGGCTTGATCCCTAAATGGGTACGTAGGTAGCCACCCGGCTCAGCCGCTTCTATAGGAAAACCCCTACCCCTTGTACAAAGAGCCGAGTGTTTAATCTGTTTTATTATTGATAAATTCTAGCTAAATTATATTATGCGTGTTTATGCATGGATATCACGGAATTATATTGAATGCTAACGTTTTCTTGAGAGAGTATGTTAATCGATGCACTTACGAGGATTTAATAAGGAACGGTAAGTGGTATTAAGCAGCTAAAGGTATGTGTTAACCTTGTCTTTTGTTTTCAATTTCATTTCAAGTGGATTATTATATATTGACTACGTATCCAGAAAACAAGAAAAAGGCATATGTATTCACTAAGAAAAATTTAACGTAAAGCGTACTCTGATCGGCTAAGACGGTTCTTTTAGTTGTTCTTATTCCTAAATTTATTCATTTAAGTTGTTTTGTAATAAATTAGTATTTTTTTATTGTCTTTAATAATGAATCCATATTAGAATGCATCCATTAGTTAGAAACTATGACATGGATTAGCATTCACTTGTGAAAGACCGATCTGGGGTATGAGATTGGTTTCGGGGCGCTGCAGCTACTTGATTTAACTGACATTTGTCGAGATGGTTAAGTAGCAGGTGCCACGAATCAATATCTTTAGTAGTTGGGTTTACGGTTGAGGTTTTAATATGAGGAAGTGTATTATTTGATTTTCAGGTTAGGGCAGGTTGTAAATTTATGAAATGTTAGAAATACAGAGGAAATTCTGTCGAATTTTTGTTAGAATGCGATGTTTATGGGGGTTTTATATTTTAGTTTTAGTTTGGACTCGTGTGAGTCAAAACCGCTCACGTCTCAGTTTATTAGATAATTGAATATTTGGATCGAGCTCTTTTATCCGAATATTTAATTGTCTGGAAAATCAGGGCACTACACCTTTTCGCTCAATTCTCAACATAATTAGAACTTGGATCGAATAGTTATTCTCTCTGTTCGCCTTCTCCAATTCTTCCCAATTCTCCAAACTTCTACAAATCTCTTTCACGGCTATTACCAATGTGTTGTCTTCTTCACTGAAGCCAATGGATGCATTTACAAGGTAAAGTTTCTATCCTCTTTTCTTCTTATGCTTCGGTCGTTCTTTATTTCCAAATTTTAAATGGTTTATGTTTTGGTTCAATTAAACTATTGGCCTTTTATTGGCTGAAATTCTCCATATGACTTGCGTACGGGATGACGATTAATAAATCCCAAGGCCAGTCAATCAAGTACGTTGGGATAGATTTACGGACGCCGGTATTCAATCATGGACAATTATACGTTGTGCTCTCAAGATGCCCATCATAAAAAAAAATTAGTGTCATCCTTCCACAAGATGCTTCTGATTGTACTACAAATATTGTCTACCCAGAAGTTTTACTATAAGTAGAGGTATGTCATCCTGATAGCTCCTAAACTATTGTAGGTATCATGCTGTTCTGGGAAATAGTTGTTTTACTTTGTAATTATGCACTGGAAACTATATATGTTGTAATTCCATATCCATCATTTCACAATCGTA
Organism: Coptis chinensis; assembly: GCF_015680905.1. Lineage (NCBI taxonomy): Eukaryota > Viridiplantae > Streptophyta > Magnoliopsida > Ranunculales > Ranunculaceae > Coptis > Coptis chinensis. The sequence continues at coordinate 36,408,697 of NC_141456.1, read as the reverse complement.
ACATTTTATAGATGTGGATCAATTCATTCTTGATTTAAGCATTTCTCTATTAAGATGTTTAACAAAATAACCTTATCTGACTTCTGCATTTCATATTTAAATTACTTGCAGACTATATAATAATAATAATAATAATAATAATAATAATAATAATAATAAAAACAACAATAACAACAACAACAACTTCGTTTTAAGCATTAGCTTTCGGTGCATGAAAAGCAGGCAGTCTTATTCTACATGTAGTTCAAGTAATATCATAGATTGACAAAAAAAAAGTTAAATATCATTCTACTCTTATTCTTCAAATGCAGTGTGTTTATCCATATTTAAGGTAGTTAAACTTGCCAACTGTATGTGAAGATTACTTGTTTGATCCATCAATTTGTTGTGTTTTCTGTTTTTTTTTTAGAAAGGAAAAAATTGCATAATTGAAACCTGCTCTCAAATTTTGTTCATTGGAATGTGTAGGTATGTTTCTCATTGTACTCTGTGTCATCTAGACATAATTGAGTTGAAATTTGCATATGAGGTAAACATGATAGGAGCATCTACATGTTTTACATTTAAAAAGCTTTTAGAAAAACTTTAACCACTAAAAAAGGCAACTGCTAGATCAAAATATTTGCTTCGGAAAAATGAACATTTTAATCGCTTTTGGTCATGGTGTTTCCTATTTTTGAGACTGGAAATTGACAACCTTGTCTCATTTTGCAAAAATTTTCTGTCTCCTGATTCCTACTGTAAGTATAATATATTTTTCGTTCGCAACTATTTGTTTCGCTTGACGTGTGCAATTATTTGATATGATCATGCAAAAAAATGTTATTTCATTTTAGATGCAAACCGTCTTTACAAGTACAATGTTTGTGATTTGTCAATTTATGTCGGGTCTTATTTCTCACATTTGCTTAGTATAATTTGTTGACTGTTATTTTAATCTCATTATTCATTATATGTATAGCTTTTTGCTACAAACAGATTAAGGCTTCACAATAGAATATGACAAAGCTGGAGATTTCTAAAGGCCTGAAGCATAACTTAGTTTGGTATGGAATGAAGTATCAGAAGTGTTCATATGGTGTGAAGTGTCAAATTGTTTCTTCGGACCATTTCTTTTCCCACCAACACAAGAGAGCAGCCTAGTCATTATTTTAAATGCCAAAAAAAAATTGTTCAAGTACTAGGTCTACTGTAGTTTAGTCTCTGTAATTTGCTCCTTTTGAAGATTACTTAAGTACCCGACATTTGAAACAAACTTAGTGGAATGCATTTGAAGTCTAAGTTATGAATCTAACTTATGGTGACTGATGCTCATACTCTTGCAATATGGAAGGAAATCTCACTTTTTTAAAAGCCTATTTGTGTTCATGACATACTAACATATGTCTGTTTATGTGCTGCAAATATTATAGGATTGTGTTTCTTTAATTTATAAATAAGATGAGTTCGCCTGGTGAAAGCAAGATCAACTTCACCATGTGCTAGCTGAGTAACTTTTCATAGAACTTTGTTCTGACCATTTAGAATGGGAGCCAAAAGACTTGGAATGTTGTACTACTGTGTGAAGGTTAGTTCGACACTTAGATTCCCAAGTTACTAGTGAAGTTTCAATAGATGTTATATATCTAACAAAACTTTACACAAAAACGAATTTGAGCAAGAAAACTAAATTGGTTACTTATCTTTACATCATAGTAACGAGGGAACCTTAAATTGTTGTTTAAAGATATGGAGACCATAAATAGGATCAACTTTGAGAATGATAAATACAAGGTGTATACAATCATGTCTGACATCATGTCAAGATAGTTGATAAGCACCCAAAACTGTAACACTAAACCCCGTAGAGACATAGTGTTTTGGTTAATTATGTGTTTAATGATCATGAAATAATTATATTTTCATACTTTTGCAGGTTTTCGCAGTTAATGTGAATATGATGATAAAACATGCATCAAAGTACGGGAATACTGTGCATACTCGAAGTTTTCTCATTCAGTCCCAGTGAAGCCAACATAGCCTGACTAGAGCCGAAGATTTCAAAAGGACAAAACCAGTGCAGAACGGGTCCATGTGTAAAAAAGCAACAAACTTTCGAAGCTCACATCTTTCAAACCTGGACGTCGAGTTCGGAAAGTGAACTGCCAAAACGACCAGGGCGACGAGCTCTACACAAAGATAGAAAGTTGTAAAAATGCCAGAATTCGGGCCGCCATTGGATACAACTGTGGACCCACTCTGTGGGGCCACAAGGCATGACGAGTCAGTATAGGCAGGTGGCAAGTGATGGTCACTTATGTGTGACATCTTGCACATAAGAAAAGACAAAGAAAGAAATACAAACTAGAAAAAGACAAGCTTTGTTAAAAGGTTTTGGATTTTTCTAGAAACATAAAAAGACAAAAAGAAATTAAATGGGAAGATTTCACGTGAAGGGGCCATATATATATGGATATGGGGGCTGGAGACTAGAGACTTTAGTTTTAGCTTTTCATTTCCTTTTTCATTTCCAAAGACGTTGTCTTGCTTCCGGTAGCTTTCATACCAAAGATCGGTATTGTAAGTCTTTTTACTTAATAAAAGTCAGTTTTTTTTCAGTTAAATTCCTGTTCTTTAATTACTTAGTATATACAATAAGATTAATCTATCCATCATGACCATGTGCTAAAATCCTCCCTAGGGGGAGGGTTAATGACGCTCATATTCCGATCCGGATTGACACTTTAATGTTCAAGAATCACTACTTAGGAATTAGGTGTAAATTATGCATCCGGTCCCAAAATGATTGAGACTATCCAAGTTTGGAGTGCTGATGCTCTATGGTGTCAGATAACTCTCTAATTTGTCCAGTTGATGTAAAATCGAACCAGGAGCTGAAATTATATTCCAAATATGGAATATTAGTTCAACTCCTTATGCTAGTGAGATAAGCTCAGAGATGCGTGCATCTCACTAGAGATTAATACTCGACGCCGTCTTGGGTTTGTCTATGAACTCAAGACGGATTAGAGCTGTAGTGATATGGTACTGTAACTGTTGAAATTGATTCTTGCATGAGTACGGTTAACCCTTCTCATATATCTTTATCCCTGTTTATTTTACGTAGAAATCATCGTTATTATTTTACGTTACTTGCATTGTCGTTAATTTCTCTAAACCTAAAGAAATAACCTAAAATCCTACTCACTAAAATTTGTAAATCCAGTTGTGAACCTTGTCTAGCCCTAAAGTATAGACGATCCCTTACTTGACCTATCCTACCAACCGACGTGAGTAAGGTAAGTTGACTAAATGGACGTTTACGGACTTTGGACTTCGGACTTCGGACTTAAAAGAATCAAACCCTGAATTACTGTTTATCAAAGTGTCAATCCGGATCCTCACATGAGCATCATTAACCCTCCCATTGGGAGGATTTTAGCTCATGGTCATGATGGATGGATTGATCTTATTGTATACACTAAACAAGTAAATAAAGAACAGGAATTTAACTTGAAAAGAACTGACTTTTATTAAGTAAAGGACTTATAGTACTTGAAGCTTGGAAAGCTACTGGAAGGAGAAAGCTACGTACTGGAAATGAAAATAATACAAGAATATAAAGCTAACCACTAAAGCTAACCTTCGTCGGATGCAGCAAGTAGCCATCACTTTCCACCATCCAACCGTTACCAACGAACAAGTCTTGCTTAGGTTGTTTCCCTTCACCTTAGCTGATAAAGCTTCAGTTTGGCTCGCGGGCGAAGTGCACAACCCCTTGACACATGGGCCAAACTTCGTTTTGGCATTCATGATAAAGTTCTATACTCAGAAGAAAACTACATAGATGCTTCAGAAGATTCAATTCTTTTGCCAGCATCCCCAGGAATCCTTTACGGAAGCATGGAGCAGATTTACTGATCTGCTTCTCGAATGTCCCCATCATCAACTCGACACCGCTGTCTTAGTCCGTTCATTTTTTAATGGTCTCTCTGACTATAAAAAGGAAACATTAGATATCATGAACGGCGGCTGTTTCATGGACAAAGGCGTTATTGAAACATACACTTTTCTCAAGAAACATGCTTCACGAAACACCCATTGGGGTAACACTGATTCTTCTAGACCTTCTAACGACACTCCTACCAAAGTTACGTCTATGTTCGAGGTCAAACCCGATCCGGAATTAAAAACTCTGATCGAGTCCCTAACCAAAAAGGTCAATGCTCTTTCGGTTCAAGTAAATGATCAAAAACCAAAACAAGTCATGGCTGTCATCGCTTCCCTATGTCTTCTTTGCTTAAGTCCTGAGCACTCCAATTTTTATTGTCCTTTGGCATACGAGTGCCCTCTCCAACCATCTGAAGAGGCTTGTGCTTTCAACATCCCTAATGCACCTTGGCGACAACATCCGAATTTGGCTTGGCGTCCCCCTTCCCAACAACCAGCTCCTCCGGGTTTCAACAACCCTCCTGTACGACCACCCACGAACTACAATTCCAACCGTCAAGGAAATCCTCCACAATTCCAGCAAGGGCAAAGTTAGTCTCCCAACACTGTTAATATAGGGTACAAAACAACCGCAACCTTGTTCCCGCTAATCAAGGTTATGGCTACCAAAATCAACCCATAAACAATAACTGTAAACTTATTCCTGCTGCTCCACTGGGACAATCCACTGTTGATAAAACAGCTTAAACTTTTATGACTTACATGCATCAACATAATCAAATCATAGCATCTATCCAACAGTCTTTTCAGCTATTAGCACAGGATAAAAGTCAAAAGGCCGTGTTTCCTGGCCAAGCAGTTCCAAACCCTAAGCCCACAAACACTGCCTTTGAACTCACCAATGCACCAGGATCTAGTAATCCCAACCAGGGTGAGGTGAATGCAATCACCACTCTTCATTCTGGCTGAACCGTTGATAATCACATACATATGCCAGACATTGAATCGACGAAAGCCGCGGGTGACATCCTTCCAACTCCTACCTCGCAACCTATATCGGACGAAGTTGTTCCTTCCAAATCTACAACCACGAAACTGGGGAAAGACGCCATGGTTCCATATGCGAAATTCCACCCAAAAGCTCCATTCCCTGCCCGTTTGGCAAAGAACAAACCTGATGAGCATTTCGATAAGATCTGAGAAACCTTCAAAAAATTGACCATAAACCTACCTTTTCTAGATGCACTTAAGCATTTGCCCAAGCATGCCAAGTTTTTGAAGGACATGTGCACAAACAAACGACGAACGAATGTTCCTCAACAAGCATTCCTCACTGAGCAGTTTCCCTCCATTACTACTACCAATGGTATGGTTAAATACAAAGACCCAGGTCGACCAATTGTACCATGCACGTTGGGCGACAAGTATACCGCTACCGCACTTTTAGACCTAGGCGCCAGTGTTAACCTACTTCCCTACTACTTATTTAAGCAGTTAGGTCTTCATGAATTAAAACCTACCAACATGACCCTGCAACTCGCGGATTACTCCATCAAATACCTAAAGGGCATAGTAGAAAACGTCCTAGTAAAGGTCCAAGATTTTTACTACCCCGTTGATTTTGCCATTCTAGACACTGAAGTTGTAACGCCCATATTTAAAATACATATTTATTTATTTATTTAAAATTCACTAGATTGGATTTGGGATATGTGGGCCTTATTTCTGGGCCCGAGTCTGTGTTGGGCTTAGGATTCAAACCTAAGTATATATTCATATTTTTTTTTAGAGAATAGGGTGGAGAGATGAAAATAAAATAAAAAAAAAATGGAGGTGGCTTGATTGCTAGAGTGTTAGAGCGCGACAATTCGGACGATGAGGGATTCGTCGAGTTTTAATACAGGTGAGTAGATTAGTTTTCTATTTCATGTCTAAATTTACTGTTTAGCCGCTAATGTTTTCGGCTCATTCTTCTGTCATTATTATCTGTCTGGTCGATGTTAAACACTTGTTAAATTGTCGTGGTTAAAACTCGAAAATCGACATTGAACTGTCGAAGCTTCGAGAAGCTGTTAATGGCAGCGCAAGCCCCACAGCAAGATTTCGGCCTGTGTTTCGTTTAAACTCTTTTTGTTTGTGGTTTTGAAACTCTAAACTTAAGCTGTTGAAGCTTTAAAAAGGGGCGTTAATGGCGTCGCCTATCCGGACCTTTTTCATTTGAACCCTTGTCTTTATGATTTTTACTTTGTGGATTTGAGGTTGGTTATTGATATTGGGTGTGACTGTGAAGCTTGCACTGTTCATCAATGGTGTCTTCGCGATTTGGTGGAGGGTGAGTGATCGGTGGGTAAACTGTTGGGTGGTATGGGAAGAGTGTGGGTTTTGATATTGGTTGTTGGTGTATGGGTGAAGTGTGTTGATGATTTGGTGGTGGAGAAAGGGTGATGTCGAAGCTTTGAATCCGACGTTAATGGCGGCGAGAAATTTCCAGATCTAGCGTTGGTTGAAGAATTTTGAATTTAAGAATTGAGGTTTTTCCTTTTGTGAAAGTTGTAGGGGTTTTGTTTTGGGTGATTTCCGGTGGGTTGCTGGTAGTGGTTGTATAGGGGTTGGTGTTGGTGGTTTGGTGGAGAAGAAATCGGAGGGAGAAGATGACGGTGAGTGTCATCCAGTACTCCCGCGTGCATGGTAATTGAGTTATGTTCGGATACCTTAGTTGGACCGAACCAACTGATGGTTTTGGAGGGCCGGTGGTGGAGAAGAAGGGCTGGTGAGGTGAGGAAGATGACCTCTTTAGTTGGGCATTTACCTGGGCCTAACATTAGTTTGTTGGTTGGGCCGGAACTAAGTTAGTTTTGTCTGGGCCCGGTTTAGTTTAAGTTGTTTTGGGCCAAAGCTAATTAGTTTTCCTTGGGACGAAATCTATTTGGTTTGGGCCGGACTAAATTAGTTTATTTTGTGTTGGGGCCGGTTTCATTTTAGTAGTTTGTGGGCCGAACCAATTAAAGTTTTGGACCAGTTTAAGTTTCATTTTTTGTTGGCTTGGGCCGAAACCAATTAGCTTTCTTTGGGCCAGTTTCAAGTTTGTTTTGGGACCGGTCCATATAACTTAAAATAGATCCAATGGGGTCTTTAAATATTTAGACTTTTGGGTTTTGGTTTTGGGCTTTGATTGTGGACTGTGGACTGTTTAATTGTACTACGTTTTATGTTGTAAATTGTATGGACAAATCAAATGCTAAAATGTTGTGGAAGCTTGTATAAATTTGGTTGTCATTATCTAAGAAAGATTTGACATTGATATTGTGTATATTTTGACACGTGACGAGATAGAAACTTTAGGAGATATAATATTCTTAAAACGCTATAAAAATGTTATGTGATACGTTTGAAGCAATTGTGACATTATATAATATGTTGGGATATATATATTAAATGCAATAGTTTTGGAGAAATAAATGTATAAATGCTCCATTATTTTATCTGTGAGATGCTACTAGGAGGTAGTAGAGTATTTGTGGATATTTCCCACGGGACTGTGGCGTAGTGCAATAATATATTGGCACGTGAAAAAATGAAAGTGGTTATGAGATATATTGAGATATTTCCAAATATGGTGGCTTAGTGCAACAATTTATTTGGCACGTGATAGAGTGAAATGGTTATGAGACATGAAGGTATGACACCTGAATAAATTACGTAATGAAAATCCTAGAACCTAGCTACCACAACTCATGTGATTTGGCCCTTGTGATGGGCGTATGTGATACGATTGGCCCTTCGGGCGTTTCAGTGAATCTGAATGGCCCTTCTGGCGTAAGTAATGTGATTGGCCCTTCTGGCATTTCAGTGAAGCTGAATGGCCCTTCTGGTGTAGCCGAATGGTGGCTTGATTATTCCGTTCGCAAAATTAGAATGAGATGCACGATATTTTATGTCGTATAATGGCAGTACTCACATAATGGCTTTCGTGTGAGGGTTACCTAGTGTGTGGCATCCCGCTCAGGGTAGTTACGCACGGAGTGGTTCATTATGTGAGGGGAGGCATGTGGATGTACATGTTCGGCGTTGGGAAGCGATTGTGGTAGCTAGGGAAACTAGGTAAAACATAGATACGACGTGATTTTAGGGACACGCAAAGAAAGCCTTAATTAATATAATTATGGTAATATGCTGATTAATGATATATCTTTAGATAGATGATGGTATATAGTTTTGCAGAAGGGTGGGTCAAACTAATTACTTGTGCAGAGACGACCACTACAAAAAGAACGACTTTACCCGACTGACTATGGCTGTCGCGAAAGGTATTACCCGACGGACCAAAACTGCCGCATAGGCCGTCGGAAAAATGCTTTCGGTCGGCATAGGCTTCCGGCGGTTTTATTGGTCAAAACAGGCCGTCGGGGTTGAAGATCTTTGCCGGCGGACATTCCCTACTGTTAATAACCGTCCGGATATGCCGATATCCAAAACCGTCGGATAGTTCTTCTTTATCAAAAGACCGTCGGATATTCCTCGCCGCTAAAACCGTCCGGATATTCCTATTTTATTAAAACCGTCGGATAGTTACGCTGTTATGAGCGATCGGTTAGACCAGCTATCACCAGCCGTCGGATATGCCAGCTACTAGCCGTCGGGTAGTTTGCTATTAGACAGTTTTTATCCGTCGGGTATTAGTTCTTTATTTAAAAAAAATATATTTCTTATAATAATTGTTTCAGGTATCCCAACATTACATTCTTTCCTGCACCAATTACATTCTTGCAAGTTCCTACTCAAATGCTACAAACGTTAATGTATTCATAAAGAAACAATGTGTTCATAAAAAAAAACAAGAATAAGACATGTCGTTCACTAAGTATACATATTACTTCTTTCAGAAACCAAAAATCAGCACCACACCATCTGTCTAGCAACCAGTCCTAGTAATCTCTAGTACCCTAGCAATGACTAAGCACCAATTGTTTAGCAACCTGCTGAAATTCAAAATTAGAACTGGTCAGCTCTAAAGCACATAGTAACGCCACCATTGAATGTCTAACCAGCTTGGATCTCTGACATGGGCCACTAGATCACTTGACTATCACAAGATTACTAGTAACGTCTCCTGGGAGAGGTATTTGATATGCCTCTAATAGAAATCTACCTACTGATCATGGAGGGAAACATAATTTCTTATGAATGAAAGTAAATTGACTAGAAATCGCCTTTCCTGTTGAGCCTTGCCTAATATGTCATTTCTCCAATCCATCTGGCAATGCTCAATCTTCAACACATGACACAGGATTGCAATGATGAGCACCATGAAAGGTGGAAAATCAAACTTCCACAGAAGAGCGAGCAACATGAAACCAAACTGTCAAATGAAAATCATGGTGAGAAGGCAAGAACTGTACAACTTGATGATAAAAATCTAAAAAGACTCCTATCTAGTATGCCTACTATTTTTCCAGATTACGATTACTCAAATGATGCAAGTGAATAACCCTAAGACTACTAGGAAGCTTACCACAATATGAATTGTGATGGAAACTGCATATATCTGCAACCACCAAAAACGTTATCAAGAAAAGAAAACACAAAACATGATCTAGTTTTCATTTCATTTACTATCCAAAAAAACAAAAAACGGCAATCAAATTGCGGTGAAAGGATAAATGTAAAGTATAGCTAATCCATACTAGACCATGAACGAATAAAAAAAATCACCGTATAGTTTTTCATCCTCTCGAAAGATTGCTCTCTTGGTCAATACATCACTGATGATGACACTTAGGCCGGTTCCGTCGGGACAATGTCGGAAGCACTACGAGCGCATCGGTTGAATTAGCGATTGCTATTCCAATGTCGACCTTCTTAAGGGCAGGGAGCATCATTCACTCCATCACCATCATTTCACATATATGTTTCCTCGCTTGCAAAAGCGTTTCACAATCTCATATTTGTGCTCTAAAACAATAAAATGCAATGAGACGCAAACTTTAAGCCCCATAAGACAAGTCAAAGTTGGTCTGAACATTAATCCCTCCATTCAATTGCAACAATGTCGTAAACACGAGGAATAACCTTTTCTTGAGTACTTGCAACATATAAGAAATCAATTAAGGCACATACAATTAAAGGAATAAAGCCAAGTAACAAATGAATAACAAGTATACTACCAATTTCCATGCACTAATACAAACCTCAACATTATCTTTGCCAAAACTTCGGAATCTTGAGGGAAAGATGATAAGGTGTACATTCCCATTGTCGCAAAGAACCAATGGAACATTATCTATAATTGCAGATACCACCCCTATTGCACTTGCAATGAGCTCAACATTAGGGATGTGGGCATCCAGATAATTAGCCAATTCTCGAAGGAGTCCTGCAGCCTCTAGGCTAGAAAGTCCCCAAATTCAAAACTGTCAGAAATGAACAATTAAATGTAGAAGAAACAGAAAATGTATCAGTTGTATAGCTCATTTAAGAAACGGAGGAGAGAGAGAGAGAGGCATCTGCTAGGCGCACCTAGGCTTATAGTATACAATATCAGGAACTAGATATATATCATATAGAAATAAATGAATATTAGTGTAAAACAAAATTTGGTAGAAAATTTAAGATTATTGAGATTTAAACCACGGAAATTTCTTGCTTTTCATGAAGTGCTTGCAAACCCAAGTTTTTGAGGTTACCATTGGTAAGGGGTTCTTTCCAAACATTTTCCGGTAATTAAATATAGTGCTGAATTTCTGTTCAGTACTCTATTAATTTAAATGATAATCTTTTCAAATGTCTAAGATAGTTCAGCAATTATAACTTCAAATATTCCAAAAGTTAACTACACCCGATTTAGGTGTGCTTACGCCTTTTCGGCCTCCGTGAATCGGGTTAGACACTTAATGAGTAGGAGCACTCCAAAGTCCAAACCAGGATGCATGCACGTACACTTCATTCTTATAGCAATATCGCAAGTATCCATAAAACAAAAAGTTCAACAACATAAACCAGTTGAGTGCGATTGATTGCAGAGTGCAAAATTTCCAAGAAAGTTCAATAATACCCGCAAGCGGACAAAAAGGATTCCAAGGAAGAAAAGGGCTCCTTGAGTATCAATGCGAGATAAAGCTTGTGGTACTTTCAACCTCTGCCTTTCAGATTCCCCATAATGAATAGCATCCGTCAAAATCCAAAGAACTCCAAGGCCAAGTAGTATACCCATGTAAGGAGGCAGACCGGTGATTGCCTTGAACACTTTGGAACAAACAAAGAAAAGCCCCAATGCCAACAAAAAAACAAGTTGTCCTCGAGGAGCCATCTGTTCGGATGCCAAGACACCTGGTAGAGTCCCGACCCTTCCCATCAACCTCGCTAAACAAAAGAATAACTAGAATAATAAGAAATCTGTTAAAAAGAAACCCAAAAAGTATGTGGATGTGTTTGGTTATCCGAGAATCATACCTAGTAAAAGGACATAAGAGCCAATGGGACGACCCGAGAGAAACAAAAGAAGGAATAAATAAATCCTGCTTGCAGGCCAAAAATTACTTTAGAAAGAACGAGAGAGAATTTGGATTTTGGAGTACACATTTTGAAAGTATGAAGTTATATTGGTCTTCAATTACAGATTTAGGGGCAGTAACTTCTCTCTAAATGCCTTGTGGTGGATCGGTTTTATCTACTTCTCCATTGGATAATAAACAATTAAACAAGAAGCACCAATGACGGACCGACAAGAAACCACTTAAGGATGCCAATTTGCAAGGTTACAGGAACAATTTGTCTTGATGGTTCATATCACGATTCGGGTTTGTAACTTTAGTTACCTATAGATGGGAGAGTAGGGGGTATAAGCCGTATAATGGGTATAAGCCGTTATAATGTGTCTCATTTGAAACTTCATCTTTAGCATTAACTTTAAGATGATTGTTAAGGGATCCCGTTTTACGGCGAATTCCCTACATGAGAATTATGAAGGAGAGTCAACATCCCGCATGCTCGAATCCAACCATGCCACTAGTGAGCGAGAGATATTAGCATCCCCGGGTTTGTGATATTTAGATAATATCATCCGGGTCGCCCGGCACAGATCCTATTTTCTTCCTATTGTGATATTTAAAAACAAAACAAAGAAGAACAACACACAGAAAAGGAGCAGTTGATATGAATATCCTAAAGCCTTTCCGAAAACAAAAGGGTGATAATGACTATTTTAAACCAAAAGACCTACACTTTATTAAAAATAATTGAGAAACACCTTCATTGTTGGCGGGGTAGAGATTTGCCCATGTATCCACAAAGATTGTTGTTGGGTAACATCACCGATAGGAGTCCATGCACCACCAAAGATTTGCTGCTATGACAACAACAGCTCCAAGGAACCTATTTAGATAGAAATCAAAGGGTAAACAAGTATGAAAACATTAACTTGATGAATGATCGATTGGAACTCTAGGGGGAGTCTCCGCTACTTTATCTTTAAGAGTGGATCCACCAAGATGGGTCTTTAAGTTGTGGACTCGAGATGAGCCAATAACAAAGCATTTATGGGGTCGTTCATTTTAAGTCCAGTTACTAATCGAAAAGAATGGGAAAAAATTACTTCAAATAACACTTACAATGCTTAGAAATTACTTCAAAAATTACTTCAAAGTTTAGAAATGCTATTGACAAGAAAGTAAAACCAAAAAAGATAGATGATTACCACATCATCAAGAGCAAGTCCGAGAAGTGCGGGTTGCCTCCTATTACCACATACACCACCAACATCTGTAATCCCATTGATGAACTCCTCGTGTAGTTGCATGCCTTGCGTGAAGATCATGAACACATAAAAGATTAAGTTAAAGAATCCTTACATAAATCAAAGATAGAAATTGGGCGAAAAGACAAGCAATTTATTATGGTTTACCTAGAATTCAACGAACCCATAACGAGAAGGAGGAAGCGGCTACAACAAGCCCCCGAAAGTGAGAGAGGGATAACAGTTTTGGGTTATCTTTTGTTATTTATTTTTTTTTTTCCTAAAAATTAAGTGGGAAATGAAATTAATTTGGCGCCCGGTATTGGGAAGAGATATGCCGATGGCCCAAACTCGTAGGAGCAAATCCGGCGGTTTGAAAACATTGAAAAATATTGAAACAACAAATGAAATTACGTGAGTCCGTTGGAAATCAACAACAATTAAAACCGTCGAAATAGCCGACCGACAATAACTCTCCTACAACCGTCAGCCACATCTAAAACAAATGAAGTACCTAGGGAGCTTACCCAATAGATGGAAATATTATACCCGACTGACAAAATCTGCCGGGTACTTCCTACTGATGGAAACCGTTGGATATTCTTTATGGTGTATGTCGGGTAAACTCGTTTTTTTGGTAGTGGACTCACTCTGTAATTGAGCATGAAATGTGGTAAGTATAGAATATGCTTGGCTGGTTATTAGTTTAGTTAGAACATAAGGCGCCTCGTGGAGAAACTAAATGCCTTTTTATTATGCGTATGGTTTGTTGTGTGGTTAGTGGGAAGTTAAGGCACCTCAGTGGAGGAACTACCTGCCTTACTTATTGTAGTTAAGAATGTCATATTAGTTGTTGGAAGTTAAGGCGTCTCGGGGGAGGAACTAACTGCCTTATGGATTGTGTATGTATATGTATAAGTATATGTTGTATTTTAGGGATACTCACACCAGTATTGTTTATAATGTTGACCCGATTTGCATGTTTGCTTATCGAGTGTGTTCATTAAATAAACATAGTTGATAAGTCTTGACAGGTTTAGTGTTGAAGAAGGTTGGTTGCTGCTAGTGGTTTGCGTTAGCGTCGCATTTCATGATAGGCTTTGTTTTCCCTGGAGGTGAAATAGCTTTTCAGTTTAGACAATGTTTTTGTATTTTCATTTGTAATTTTAATTAAAGAGTTATTGAAAGGAGATTTGTAACCTAATCATATTTGTGAATTTTTGTAATGAAGAGGACTTTTGGTTTAGTAAAAATTTTATTGGTTTTTAATTATCCGCGTATTTAAACTGATTATGGATTTTTGGGAGTTGAGAGTGCGTCACACCTCGAAAATCGAAGAGTCGAGAACAAATATTGTTTTTCTGAATTCTGCCGAAATTCGGGGTGTGACAGAAGTTGCTTGTGACTCCATTCCTATCATTTTAGGACGTCTATTTCTTGCAACTGCTAACACTCTCATCAATTGTCAGGATGGTTCAATGACAATGTCTTTCAGGAACCTTTATGTAGAAGTAAATGTGTTCAACTTAATGAAACAACTTCCTGATCCTGACCTTGAGGGTGAGATTAGCCTGGTTGATAGTCTGGCACCTACAGGAATACTTTGCAAACTCTTTTCTCCCAGACGAGGTACACTAATTTCTTTCTTTTGATAATCCTGAATTTGACTATGACTCGTACATTAAAGATGTCCACGCATTATTAGAGTCACTACCATTATTTGACCCTACTGCTGCGTTTCCAACTGATTCAGAAGAATCGAACTCGCTATTTTCCATTGAAAAGACGACCCCTCACGAATCCTTGATCCCCAATCCTCCAACTCCGGATTTAAAACCTCTACCCTCTGAATTGTAGTACATGCATCTCGATCTCGATGGTAGTCACCCTATAATAACTTCTTCTCACTTGACTACCGACGAAGAAGCACGTTTGATTTGTATCATTCATGAACACCGCTCCACTATCGGATGGTCCTTAGATGATATCAAATGAATAGACCCTAGTGTTACGCACGCATCGCATCTGGATGACAACACAAAGACATCGCGAGAACCGCAATGTCGCCTTAACCCCACCCCACCATGAAAGAGGTGGTGAGGGAGGAAGTTTTACGTTTACTTGATGCAAGTATCATATACCCTATCTCTGATAGTGACTGGGTTAGTCCTGTCCATGTTGTTCCCAAAAAGTCCGGCATTACAGTTGTGCAAAATGAAAATTATGAATGCATCTCCACTTGCATTCCAGTGAAATAGAGAATTTGCATTGACTATCGCAAACTTAATGCCAGAACACGTAAAGATCAATTTCCTCTTCCATTCGTTGACCAGATGCTAGAACGTTTAGCCGGTCATGCTTACTATTGTTTTCTTGATGGCTATTCCGGCTATTTCCAAATTGTCATCGATCCAGCTGAGCAAGAAAAGACAACTTTCACATGTCCCTTTGGCACCTTTGCAATACAAACGAATGCCTTTTAGTCTTTGCAATGCCCCTGCTACCTTCCAACGCTACATGCTTCACATTTTCAGTGATATGGTGGAACGTTATATGGAAGTCTTCATGGACGAATTTTCCATTTATGGGATTGACGACTGCCTATCAAACCTTTCTAAAGTGTTAACACGTTGCGAAGAGAAAAATATGGTGCTTAATTGGGAGACGTGCCATTTCATGCTTACCAAAGGAATTGTTCTAGGTTATATTGTTTCGAAAGACGGGATAGAAGTTGATAAAGCTAAAATTGTTAAAATTGCTTCGCTACCTTTCCCCCGAATAGTTTGCGATATACGTGTTTTTTTAGGCCATGCTGGGTTTTACAGGCGATTCATTCAGGATTTTTCTAAAGTTGCTTGACCCTTAACCAATCTCCTACTTAAGAATACGGTCTTCGACTTCAATTTCAATTGCAAACAAGCTTTTGAAACTCTAAAAACCGCCCTGACTACCGCTCCTATCATTCAACCCCCTGATTGGTCTCAAGTCTCAACCATTCGAACTGATGTGTGATGCTAGCAACTTTGCTATTGGCGCTATACTAGGCCAACGACGTGATGACAAACCCATTGTCATTTACGACGCTAATAAAACTCTTAATAACGCTCAACGTAATTACACAACAACTGAGAAAGAGTTCCTAGCTGTTGTCTATGCTTTGGATAAGTTTCGCCTTTACCTGGTTGGATCATCCACTATCGTATATATTGACCATGCCGCACTTCGGTACCTACTCGCGAAAAAGGACGCGAAGCAGCGATTGTTCCGCTAGATTCTTCTCTTGCAAGAATTCACCCTGGAAATCAAAGACAAGAAAAGAACCGAAAATGTGGTGGTCGACCATTTATCAAGGCTAGTTAGTGACATTGATAGTGATTCTGAAGCCATCTGTGATTCTTTCCCAGACGAACATTTGTACTCCATTTTCTCCTTTCCATGGTACGCGGATATCGTTAACTACCTAGTTACTGAGGAAGTTCCTTCCTCTTGGTCACGCCCTGATCGTAAAAAGTTCTTATCCACTGTAAAATATTATTTATGGGATGACCCCTACCTCTTTAAGTATTGTTCCAACCAACTCATTCGTCGCTGCATTCCCAACTGGGAACACACCGACGTGTTATCCTTTTGCCATGAACAATCTTGCGGTGGTCATTTCAGTGGAAAGAAAACGGCGGCCAAAGTTTTGCAATGTGGTTTTTATTGGCCTACCATTTTTCGCGATACACACGAACATTGCAAAGCTTGCATTCATTGTCAGCACCTAGGTCGCATTACCCAACGTAATATGATGCCCCTAAATCCCATTTTAATTGTGGAATTTTTTTATGTTTGGGGCATTGATGTTATGGGACCCTTCCCTATTTCTCAAGGTTTTCTCTACATTCTAGTCACTATGGACTGACACTCTAGCTCCTTTTGTGTTTAGATGGTATATGGATGATGTAGATGGATGATGGTCGTTAAACAAATAGAAGCGTATCAAAAGCTAATTATCCCTCAATAAGTAAAGGATGAGTAGGGTATCATTCCACTTTTAAGTGTAAGAAGGACAGGACTGGAAAGGGGTTTGAGGGATTAAAAACTATGATTGTAGAGATTTTAGATTCTAATGCTAAACTAAACTAAACTATTGAGAATTTATAAGAGAGGGAATTCAAGAGATTAGAATCCACCAATAATTTTGACCTATGACCTTCTACTTCATGGTTGTTCTTACAATTAGACTACAATTAGGCAATCGAGCGAGTGCTGATGCCCTCTTGGACGAATATTTATGCTATTAATATCTTCTTTCCTTTTATGTAAGCTCGGGCATCCATTCAATGTATTACCAAGAGCAACATCAAGGAATATTTCCTAATAGGGCGGCCATTCAATGAATCGCCACTTAAGGCAAACACAAAGAATACTTCCCCTAGGCAGCCACTCCCTGAGCGGTCCTTCTAAAGCAACACAAAGAATATTTTCCTAACTCTAAAGAACTATACTACTAGAAGAAAAGTAAAGAACACTAGCATGATATTAATATTGCAAAGCATAAACCCTATTCTATACTTCCATCCCCTGGTGTGGACAATGAAACTAATAACTAAAAACATAAAGAACTAACCTGATTGAAGAACACCATGAACCAGAAGAATCATTAAATCTTAAGCACCGGCTTCATCTCCTCCCTTGAAAGAGAAGATTAGACTTCCATAAAGAAGGAAGAACATGAAGAACGAGAAGAAGAAGAGTCGAAGAATATAAAACTAGAAAGACTAATTTATTAAGACTCGGCTAGTTAAAACCGAATCTTTTATTATTAATCTCTCTCTGCCTCAAGTTCTGGAGACAAGAATATAAGTGAATTGACAAATTACATGAGGCACTTAGGTCCTCTATTTATAGTGGTTACAATGAGTTCTAGAAGCATTCCAAACCGCTAATTGTTTCCTAATACAAATCAACTTCTTTCAGAGTCTAACTTCGTCTCCAAAACTGAGAAGGAAGTGGCTACAGTGTCATTTCATGCATCTGGATGCACGATTCACCTCTGATGCGAGCAATACATCTGGATGCACGATCCATGCGTCCCAGACGCAGAAGTCTATTTTCTTTT
The DNA here is from genome assembly GCF_015680905.1 of Coptis chinensis. Lineage (NCBI taxonomy): Eukaryota > Viridiplantae > Streptophyta > Magnoliopsida > Ranunculales > Ranunculaceae > Coptis > Coptis chinensis. The sequence goes on along the minus strand of NC_141456.1, from coordinate 36,390,932 downwards.
TTTTGCTCTATCCTTCTATCCTCTTTTGCGGGCTTTGGTCCAAGCAACGAATCCTTTTGCCTTGGGCTTCCAAATAGGCTTTAAAATAGGTCCAAGTCGCATCTTTAATAGCTTCAATTCCTTGGCCTTCTCCATGATTGTCCACGGGCTTCCCATGTAATCCTTAATGCTCTGAATTGCTCCGTTTTATCCATTTTTCTCTAATATTCCACAAAACTCTCTCTTTCACCTTTAGAATCATAAAACATAACTTACAAACACAATTAGTCTACTAAGATGGATAAACAAGAGGCATAATTGAAGGTTAAATTACACTTTTTGAGCACTTATCATGGACTATGTGTCCAAATAGATTGAGGCACTCGCATGTCGCTCCAATGACCATAAGACTGTCGTGAAATTTGTGAAAGAGAGCATTTTCTCTCGTTTTGGTGTTCCCAAAGCTATCATCAGTGATGGGGGTACACATTTTTGTAATAAAATTTTTGGGTTTTTAATGAAGAAATATGGAATTACTCACAAAGTTGCTACTCCATATCACCCACAAATGAGTGGCCAAGTGGAAGTCTCCAACAGAAAGATAAAGTCCATTCGAGAAAAACCGCTCAATCCTTTAAGAAAAGATCGGTCTCTCTCGGTTATCGATACCTTGTGGGCATACCGAATCGACATTTAAGACACCTATAAGGATGTCTCCTTACCGCATCGTTTTTGGAAAACATTGTCATCTACCAGTTGAACTTGAGCATCGTGCCCTATGGGCCATCAAAAGCCTCAATTACAATATCAATGCGGTAGGCGATAAACGAAAACTGCAATTAAATGAGCTTGAGGAGATTCGGAGTGATGCTTATGATCTCTCAAAATCTTATAAAGCTAATATGAAAAAAGTACACGACAAGCACATTTTGCATAAAGATTTCAAAATGGTCCAAAAAGTTTTACTTTACAACTCCATATTACACATTTTTCCTGGTAAATTGAAAACACGGTGGTCTGGTCCTTTTATTGTGTCAATTGTGACCCATTATAGGGCAATCTCTTTGCTTAATCCACAAGATAACAGCGAATTTCATGTAAATGGACAACACCTCAAACATTACCACGAGTTATGCTCCCCAACTGTTGAACAAACTCTTCTTCAGGATCCGGTCTACATAGATTAGATGTTTCATTTGGCGTACTCAATCTTACTTTTTCTGTAAAGGGTACGCCATTTTGGTAGCTGGGCCATCTTCTATTCTATGATCTCAAAAGTACTTTGAAGTGTGTGGTTGCAAGCACCGGAGCCGTAGTCCACAAAAACTCTATTTTAGAACTGAGTATAAATGTCTTCTGCAACGCGAGCAAACGTTCCTATTGGTAAACGATGAGTTCCAAAAATTTCACCTCCTTCCTTCTCTTCCCTTTTCTACTCTCTGCGTCACGAACTTCAGCTAATCATTTAGTGTAAGTCTCACTCATCACGAATAGGTAATGATTGTAGTACTTTTGCTCATAAACAACGTGCGCGAAGGATGGGGTGGTGTATGCATTGTCAAACACCTTTCTATCCAAGTCTTGACTTCATATCCAATACTAGCCGGTATAAGGTATACTTTTGTCTGACACTAGCTGAGCAGGATAAACTTCGTCTCCGCACCGTTTATCCCACGGGTTGAGATTCATCTTGAGGATCTGATGTTAAAAGACTCGCAAACGTCTTGAGGATATGACGTTAAAAGACTCACTTTGTAGATATGTATATAGTTATCTTTTAAAATTCCCCTTGCATTAAGCTGTGCATGTAGAGATTCATGTTCAACCTCGGATGTTGCCTACTTGGAACACGTACGGGCAATGGATTCCACCAGGCCAACCCCTAGAATTGGTTACTTTGAATTCCCTTTGGGGAGGTTTGAGGATAGCCGTATGTAATAAGGGCAATATTATTAGACCGTAGCGTGCACGGACCAAGATGGTACCGTCCTGCCCCTAGACCCATTATACATAAAGGTGAAACCACAGTCTAGCTAGATTGGGTTCGCTCCAGAGCCGATATGACAGTTGCCTATGAATTTAAATGGTGACTCTTCTGGACATCCAGTGTTGTTCACATTAATCTGCCTTAGAAATAAAACCATATAAAAATAAAAAAAAATTGTTCATAAATAAAACATCCCTCCTTCTTTCAAAAATTCTTGTAGCCTTTGAGAATGACTCATATAATTGGATGGCATTTTTTGTGCCGATAATTTCGGTAGCTCATTTATCCAATTCGGAGTCCGAACGAGTCATGTGTGCGCATTTACATTTTTTAGGCTTAATTCAGGCTTTTGACTTGATTTGGGCTTGGGAAAAATTTTGGGCCCGACCAAATCTTGTAATTCTAGGCCCATGTATAAACCGAGACACCCATCCCACGCATCACCATTTCATCTTTCATCTTCCCCAAAATCCGGATCTAAGTTCCCTCCCGTATCAGTCTCGCACGAGACAGCCCCACGTTAAATTTGAGTCTTGCGCAAGACCATTATAGCTTGCTTTCAAATTCCCTTCCGTCAACAACTTCCAATTCTTCCCCTTATCTCAAATCTATAACCATCCTCTTCCTGCGATCACCAATGGCGGAAATAGGCTTAATTTCGTGGAAAAAATTTTGGATCACTCTTTGAAAATGGGATGTTTTATCCATTTTTTGATATGGAAATACACTCTAGAGGATGAGAGTATCTCTTGTATGCTAACGGCGGGTTGTATTCAACGGATTTGGTGTTGAAATTTTACAACAATGGTAGCTTTAATGGAGACCATTTTTGGGTCACCATAGACGGAGTGCGCCACCAAGTCACACCCGCTTTGATCTCCGGGATCACAGGCATACCTATTGTCGACCACGTGCTGACTCAGCAGCAGTCCATGAATCCACGGACTTACGACCTCATGCTCGACACGCTGATCGAGGGTGATTATAAAATGGTGGGGAAATGTGTGTATCAACGCCCGATACGACGGAACCAGCTGGCCGTGACTCAATGGCTGGGACAGAATGTCATTGGCACCTCAAAGCCATCAGACATTAACAAGACAATTCTCCACCTACTCTGGATCCTCCAGGAGCGTAAGGGTAACTTCTGCATAGTCACCTTTCTATTCGATATCATTACGCATGCCACACTCAAGTCAGCCCCTCTTGCCGTTCTTGTAACGCAAGTTATGATTAATTTGGGTTTCCTGTCTGCCACCTCGTTAGTCCTTATGCTGCCATATGAGAATATGCATGTTTTTAAGAAGTGTGCATACTGTCCCCATGGGAACCCACCGCTCGCATGGCAGCTGAACATGATCACATGGGTCCAAATCACCCACCCCCTCCACCTTTCTTTGATGAGGCTGCTATGAGCCAGATGAACCATCATATGGATGCCTTATGCACCATGAACGAAGGCATGAGAGACATGTATACTCGCCATATATCGATGGAACATACCATGGGCGAGTTCACGGAGGATATGACCACTCGCCACGAGTCACTGACAGACACCATGGGCGAATTTCAGCAAGAAATGCGCACTTCTATGAATGCATTTCAGGTTAATATGACTACTCGCCAGAATCAGTTCCAGCGAATGCTCATGGCGAATGACACTGCCTCTTTTTGTGTGTGTAGATGAGATGATGGGTGATGTAGATAGATGATGATCGTTAAACAAATAGAAGCGTATCAAAATCTAATTATCCCTCAATAAGTAAAGGATGAGTAGGGTATCGTTCCACTTTTAAGTGTATGTTTGTATGAAGGACAGGACTGGAAAGGGGGTTTGAGGGATTAAAAACTATAATTGTAGAGATTTTAGATTCTAATGCTAAACTAAACTAAACTAACTAAACTTATACTAAAGCTAAGAATTGGAAATAAGGAGAGAATATGAGAGAGATAGATTCAAGAGATTCAAATCCACCAATGCTTTTGATTCAATGACTTTTTGCTTCATGTTGTTCTCCAAGTAGACTACAATCGGGCAATCGAACGAGTGCCGATGCCTTTTTGGGTGAAACATCGTTAAACAATTAACTCTACTTAAGGTTGTTCCTATGTTCATATTACTAGTATCTTCTTTCCTTTTATGTGAGCTTGGGCAGCTATTCAATGAATCACCATCTAAGGCAAACACAAGGAATACTTCCCTTACTTTAAAACACTACACAATTAGAAGAAAAGTAGAGAATAATAGTATAATATTCAATTACAATAAATAAAACTCTATTCTAGCATTATATTCAATTGCAATAAATAAAAGCATGTTACTAGCAAATATTCAATTGCAATAAATAAAACCCTAAACTAGCATGATATTCAATTGTAATAAATAAAAACCTTAATCTATACTTCCATCCCCTGGTGTGGGCAATGGAACTAATAACTAAAAACATAAATAACTAACCTGATTGGAGAACACCATAAACCAGAAGAATCATTAAACCTTAAGCACCGGCTTCATCTCCTCCCTTGAAGGAGAAGATTAGCCTTCCATAAAGAAGGAAGAACACGAAGAACGAGAAGAAGAAGAGTCAAAGAACATAAGACTAGAAAGACTAATTTATTAAGACTCAGCTAGTTAAAACCGATCTTTTATTATTAATCTCTCTCTGCCTCAAGTTCTGGAGACAAGAATATAAGTGAATTGGAAAATTACATGAGGCACTTAGGTCCTCTATTTATAGGGGTTACAATGAGCTCTAGAAGCATTCCAAACAGTCATTTGTTTCCTAATACAAATAGACTTCTTCCAGAGTCCGACTTCGTCTTCAAAACTGAGAAGGAATTGGCTACAGTGTCGATTCATGCACCTGGACGCATTATTCATGCGTCCCAGACTTAATCAATGCGTCTGGACGCTTAATTTATGCGTCCCAGATGCACTCAATGCGTCTGGACGCTCGATACATGCATCCCAGACGCATAAGCCGATTTTCTCTCTTCTGCTCTATCCTTCTATCCTCTTTATGGGGCTTTGGTCCAAACAACGAATCCTTTGGCCTTGGGCTTCCAAATAGACTTTAAAATAGGTCCAAGTCGCATCTTTAACAGCTCCAATTCCTTGGCCTTCTCCATGATTGTCCACGGGCCTCCCATGTGATCCTTAATGCTCGAATTGCTTCGTTTTTACCCCCATTTTCTCTAATATTCTACAAAACTCTCTTTTCACATGTAGAATCTTAAAACACAACTTATAAACACTATTAGTCCACTAAGATGGCTAAACAAGAGGCATAATCGAGGGTTAAATAGCACTTTTTGAGCACTTATCACAACTCCCAACTAGCCTTTTGCTAGTCTCTTAGCAAATAAGATAAAAAATAGATAAGTGATCAAAATCACATCCTAATAACAAAAAATAAAATCCTAACTCATTTTTTTTAGCAGGCATCGCGATTGCATTTACCATATGCAACAAGGCTTTAAACCTTTATGTTCCCCAAAAAGGACGAAGTTATAGTCTCGTGAGGGTTTTCAAAGTGATATACCCACAAAATCAATCAATAGCATGTTCAAGAATGATAGTATTTTTCGAGAGAGAAATTCCTTACCCACTTAGTGCTTACTCCAAATGCAGACGGTCTCCATTACTAACTACATTGCTTTTAGAAAGACTCATAGATTATGATGGGAGACAAGAAAATTGACAAAATTCTTAATCAAGGCTTATGTGTGTACTTAGTCAATCTCCTATACTCTCCTATCCAAGAAACGGAATCCCTAGTTTACCATAGGTAGATAATCTCGACTTTCAACCCTCTCACCACCATACTCTCGGAAAAGAATCTCTCAGAAGATGGTCTACTATTTTACCTCATGTATGTGGGGAAAAGAATAATGCAACGAACATCCCACATACTACCTTGAAAAACAGACTTCTGAATAAAAGTAGTCTCATGGAAAGAATGTCAATCACATATGAAGTGTCGGGTCCTTCACTTTAGCATCCTCTCACCTATTCTAGACTTCATACCATACTGTAGTGATAAGTCATGGGTTGTAACTTGGCTTGGGTATTGGTTTATGAAGAAAAGGTAAAAAGGATTCTAAGGTTGTTTCTGAAAAACACTAAGGGTTTTGCTTCTTTCTTTGGAAGATTTCTTCAAATTCTGTATTGCAGAGAAAATTCTTCCTTTGTCTTAGCTTTTCCATCCATTCTGTTCAACTTTTTTTTTTTTTTTTTTTTTTTTTTTTTTTAGACTCAGTGGTATATCCTTGATTAGTACTGGATATGCTTGTTTTTCACTAGCTTCTTTCACTTTGAACAGAATGATGGTCTTCATTGTATCTCTCTGATATTTCCTTGTAATCTTCCTTTTGTGGTCTTTCTTCCTCCTTATGCCCCTCGTATTCTCAGAAACATATGGGTATGGATGATAAAGATTTTAGCTATACTCCTTGTCTGGAGTTGGGTAAAGGGTAGGGAGTTTTATGAAAGAAAATGGCTTATTGTAAGGCGCAAAAGGGTTTAACATGATGGTCCTACTAGGTGGGATAAAGGCTGAATGGGTTCACTACTTGGCTTATCAGTCTATCTCCCCAGTTTGATGTCACCGTGATTAACCAAATCAACAAAATAATGAGACTATTTTTAAAACGACATAAAGAACTGAAAGATGTTGAGTCACTAAGACTCGGATTTTTCGTAAGAACTCTCCAAAGAATGGGTATAAAGCTCAAGTCTCACGGGCTAAGTCTAAATATTCTACTTCCAGTTTACTAGGGGTTTAAATCTCTCTTCTAGCAAAAGTATACAAAACTGATCAAGTATTATGGTGGTACCTTAATAAAGAATTCTATCAACAAGAACTATGTCCGAGCATAATAAATAGTCTAAGCGGTAATGAAATCAATAATATCAACTATCTATCAAACTCAACACTAAGCAGTATAGAATATATATCCCAGACTCATCATTAAAATTCATTTTTCTCATGCAACTGATATGGAAACAAAAATATTTTTGTTTTTGAAAACTAATTTTCGAAATTCATTTCTCAAGTACTTCTCAAGTACACCCTCCCCTACTTATGCATGCATTGACCTCAATGTATAAAGAAGTAAATGAAATGGATGAGAAAAAAGGTAGGATATTACCATTGATGCGAATATCGTAATTAGTTCAAGAAACAAATTTTTAGGTCTTTTACGCCGATCCCCAAGACGTAATGTGAGTCTTTTAAAGTCAGATTCTCAAGACTTTATATCATGCATTATCAATTTGGAGTGAAGAGATCAGATTTTCTCACCCAAATCGGCCAATGTTTGTTTGAGGACGAGGAGGTCTCACCTTGTGGGTCATCAAAAATAGTCCTTGATATCTTTGGAAAGATTGTTGGTGAAGTTGCTTCTCTACCTTGAATTATTTTAGGTCCGACGATTGTGTGATAGGCCTTGTGGTTCCTCCGTGTAGAAGATTGATGAAAATCTTTCTTTCTAATAGGATAATAGTATCCGATGTGTCCTTTTACCACCACAAAGAATGATAATGGATGTCCGGGCCGATCACTCAAGGTGGGCGGTAGACCGGTTTACATACTTCTCTTGTTCGGACAATGATGGTGTAGAAGAAGCTTCAACAAAGCAATTCTCCTTATCAATATGGTTCACTTTCTCGCTTTAGAAGACTCATTTCAGTTTTAGATTCTCGTTGTTTTTCCAAAATTTCTTTAAGCCGATTTTCTAGTAACCCATTTTTCTGCGGTAAGTCCGTTGTTCATCCCGAAATGTAGAGTTCATCTTCTCAAGATATGATACTCTCTCTGTCAATTTTCCATTCTTCTCACTTAAATTCTGAATTTTCTGCAGAGATTCCAAGAACATGGCTAGCAACGCCTCGGGTGGGGTTCTCGTGTTCATCACGCTTTTACGTAGATTGAGCACTTTCAATTGTATCTTCGAATGGGATGAATTCTTGTATCATACTATCAAGGAAGTACACCTCTCCACCTTCTCGCTTCATCACAATCCTTATACAACAGGTGAAAGATATTTATGTCCATGGACATCTTACCAAAGTTGATCTTCATTTCACCGTTGTAACAATTTATCAAAGCTTTTAGAATGAGGAAAGGTCGGCCTAGAATAATTGGAATTTTATCAAAGGCTTCCTGGGTGTCTATCACAATGAAATCCATCAGATAGTAGAAATCGGCTACTTGAACAAGAACATCCTCAACTATGCCTCTGGGAATCTTGGTAGAATGGTCGTACTAACTTTAATTTGACTTTTGTAGGCTTTAGGTTCTCCAGCCCAACGCTTGGTACACATGATATGGCAAGAGATTAACACTAGCACCAAGGTCTAAAAAGAGCATTACCCGTGAATTTTTCTCCTATCCCCGCATGATATTGTAGGACTTCCGATCTTTGAGCTTGACCGAGCTTGCGATGGATAATAGATGTTGTTTGTCCAAATAGAAACGCCTTTGGAACATAAGTACTTCTCTTTATGTTGCATGCATCCTTCAAGAATTTGGCATATGATGGCAACTGCTTGATCGCTTTGAAAAGGGGATATTGATGTTATCTTTCTCAAATGCCTCCTTCATCTCTAAAATTGCTTGTCCTTTTTGCTTTGAGCAAAAAAATAGGAAAAGGTGCCTTTTGGTACAAAACACATCACATGTGTTTGCTCTTCTTTCTCTTTGGTCTTCTTGCATATCTTGTCTTGGTCATCTTGACAAATGGGAGTGGAAAGGATTTCCCACTTCCTTTTGAAATTCATTTGAAATCTTGACCCATTGCTCAGAGCAATGTCATCATGAGAAGGTAAGTCAACCTTGTAGTCTATCTTCAATCCTGATCTGAGAGTAGTAACTGAGCTGACATGATCATGGAGGTGATCAATACTAGAAGTTGTCTCAATATGGCATACATCTTCACTCTTCGATATTGGTTCCAATAAGCTAGGTTGAGTGGCTTGTGTCTTTACAGACAAAGCAGTAGTGAGTTGGTCGACCTTAGCCTCTAGAGACTCCATTCGAACATCGACTTGCCCGAGATTGCCGGAGATTGAAATGAGACCGCAATAAGCTCTAGAACACTTTCAAACTTCTGATTTTTCTGTGATAGCAAAGTAATTGCATTCTCCAGGTTGGCAGGTGCGGCATAATTTCTCCTAGGATCAGGCAATAACTCTCCACTTGTATTGGAATTTTGTTGAGAGTATAATTGTTGTTGAGGGACCAACTGTGAAACTTGACTTCTCTGTGGAATATAACTTTGATCTTGAGAACCTGGGGTCCAAAGATTCGCTCCAATAATTACCTTGAAAGTTATTACCACCTTGGTTGGGCCTCTGAAATGAGTTTATATTGTACTCTCCAACTGATGCATGTTGATAGTAACCATGACATTCTAGAGTTGCATGGGAAGTGTCCGAACAGACTTCGCAGTATTGGCTAGCTTGCATGACTGGGAGAGATTTATCTTGAGACTTGTTGAACTTGGAGGGATTCATAGAGAACTGATTAAATTTCTTACTCGAGTTTTCAATCTTTGGCGGGCCAGCCGGCCAATGTAGACTTCAGTTCTTGATCTTATTGTTCATGTGCTTGGTAACCAAATTGCTTTGGCTCCCCCTCCATGCTAGCGACATCCTCGTTGCTAGTAGTCCACTGTTGTGTTTCTTCAGCTAAATTCTCGAGAAAGTTGTAAGCTTCCTCTCCATCCATCGATGTAAACTTGCCTTTGTGCATTGACTGTATCATCTGCTTGTTCATTATCGAGTCCTCGATAGAAAAATGAGCCAAATGCTCTTGTCATATCCATGATGTGGACATGAGACTAGCAGATTATTGAATTTCTCCCAGCTTTGATGATATTCTTCACTCACTTTTCCTTTGAAATTTCTAATGGCTTGCTGCATGGCATCTGTCTTCTGGGGTGGGTAAAACTTGTTCATAAACTTTGTTCTCAACTTCTCCCAATTATCTATTGAATTGATCGGTTGTCGGCAGCTTAACCATTCTGAGGCTTTTACATTCGAAAGTGAGAAGCGAAAAAGAATCAACTTGATACTCTCATCTCAGATATTCTGGTTCTTGAAAGTTCTGAGGACTGATAGAAATTTGTTCATGTGAACATAATGTTGATCATTATCTGAACCGTTGAACTTTGGAAGCATAGAGATTACTGATGCTCTAAGCTCAAACCGTTAGCTTCGCTTTACGAAAAACAATATCGGCAGTGGGTCTCCAATGATTGGTGAATAGAAATCGCTCAACTTCTTCCTCTGTTGTGCTTGCATGGGTGGGATAGCTTCAGGATTATTGGTGTCCAAAACACCTCCATCATTGCGTGCGGCCATTATATCAATCCTGTCTAGTATTCTTGCTATGCGAAGATGATGAAAACTATCCTATTATGCTTGAATGCAATTAAACTAATATGCAACTATTCTAAATTATACTTAATATGCAAAACTACTTTCCTTCAACTTGGTTGGGGCTTGCAGCTAGTATCTCACCGTTGTCTAAAAGTCGTCTCTTCTAGGGTTATGGTGAATCACTTGATTGCTTATACCAATCGCCTACGACGATAGTCCGTTTGTCAAGATTCAGACAAGAAACACTAGAGTTTGATGTTTCGCTGTGTTAGCTTACAACTTCAATTGTTGAAAAGGTCCTAAATGCAATTATACTAGAAAGCAATAAAACTAAACTACGATGCAACTATACTAAGAATTAATGAAATAAAAAGAATGAAGATTCAACTAACCTGGATGGTATATCTTGTCTTCGAGATGTCCTTCAAGTTTCTTTCTTTTTCAAAAGGTTGGATGATGCAACTAAAATTGCCTCAAGATCCAAAGTTCTAATCTTGAAAGAAAACGTTAAACATAAACAACTTAAAACGGCAGCGGCGCCATTTGACACTACCTCTTTTTGTGTGTGTAGATGAGATGATGGGTGATGTAGATAGATGATGATCGTTGAACAAATAGAAGCGTATCAAAACCTAATTATCCCTCAATAAGTAAAGGATGAGTAGGGTATCGTTCCACTTTTAAGTGTATGTTTATATGAAGGACAGGACTTGGAAAGGGGTTTGAGGGATTAAAACTATAATTGTAGAGATTTTAGATTCTAATGCTAAACTAAACTAAACTAACTAAACTTATACTAAAGCTAAGAATTGGAAATAAGGAGAGAATATGAGAGAGATAGATTCAAGAGATTCAAATCCACCAATGCTTTTGATTCAATAACTTTTTTGCTTCATGTTGTTCTCCAAGTAGACTACACCCGGGCAATCGAAGCGAAAAGCCGATGCCTTTTTAGGTGAAACATCGTTAAACAATTAACTCTACTTAAGGTTGTTCCTATGTTCATATTACTAGTATCTTCTTTCCTTTTATGTGAGCTTGGGCAACTATTCAATGAATCACCATCTAAGGCAAACACAAGGAATACTTCCCTTACTTTAAAACACTACACAATTAGAAGAAAAGTAGAGAATAATAGTTTAATATTCAATTACAATAAATAAAACTCTATTCTAGCATTATATTCAATTGCAATAAATAAAAGCATGTTACTAGCAAATATTCAATTGCAATAAATAAAACCCTAAACTAGCATGATATTCAATTGTAATAAATAAAAACCTTAATCTATACTTCCATCCCCCGTGTGGGCAATGGAACTAATAACTAAAACATAAAGAACTAACCCGATTGAAGAACACCATAAACCGTAAGAATCATTAAACCTTAAGCACGGCTTCATCTCCTCCCTTGAAGGAGAAGATTAGCCCTTCCATAAAGAAGGAAGAACACGAAGAATCGAGAAGAAGAAGAGTCAAAGAACATAAGACTAGAAAGACTAATTTATTAAGACTCCGACTAGTTAAAACCGATCTTTTATTATTAATCTCTCTCTCCTCAAGTTCGGAGACAAGAATATAAGTGAATTGAAAATTACATGAGGCACTTAGGTCCTCTATTTATAGGGGTTACAATGAGCTCTAGAAGCATTCCAAACAGTCATTTGTTTCCTAATACAAATAGACTTCTTCCGTGAGTCCGACTTCGCCTTCAAAACCGGAAGGGAATTGGCTACAAGTGTCAATTCATGCATCCGACGCATTATTCATGCGTCCCAGACTTAATCGTCGCGCCCGACGCCGATTTATCGTCCCCAGATGCACTCAATGCGCCCGACGCCGATACATCGTCCCGCACGCATAAGCCGATTTTCTCTCTTCGCTCTATCCTTCTATCCTCTTTTGGCTTTTGGTCCAAACAACTAATCCTTTGGCCTTGGGCTTCCAAATAGACTTTAAAATAGGTCCAAGTCGCATCTTTAACAGCTCCAATTCCTTGGCCTTCTCCATGATTGTCCACGGGCCTCCCATGTGATCCTTAATGCTCCGAATTGCTTCGTTTTACCCCATTTTCTCTAATATTCTACAAAACTCTCTTTTTCACCTGTAGAATCTTAAAACACAACTTATAAACACTATTAGTCCACTAAGATGGCTAAACAAGAGGCATAATCGAGGGTTAAATAGCACTTTTTGAGCACTTATCAGCGAACCAGGACCAAGTGATGCAGACTCTAGGCGATATCCAGGAGCAATTAGCCTCCATGGGAGCTCGTCCTGCACACCGACGCAAGACTCCTGGTTCCTCTTTAGCTGCCCCTGAGGATTCTCAGTAGACTTTTTATTTTCCCGCACTTGTATTTTATTTATGTCAGATATTTTATTTACGTGTTTGCATTTTAATTTTCTAGCCTAGTATGTCTTATATTTCCTACCTTTTCCAAAAAGTTCTGCCTTATCAAATATTATATTAGATCCTATATATTTGCAATATATATATATATATAATATATATATATTTGACATCACACTTAACGGCGAGCGTTACCGTCACTAACGATCTGAAAAACGGTCAGAAATCGGTCAGCAAAACGGTCAAAAAATGGCTCCATTTCCTTTCTATAAATAGGAAGTTCACCACATCCTTCACATTAACTCCTTTCATCTTCTTCTCTCTACATTTTTTTTCCTTAATTCAAATTACGTTTTTTGTTACGTTCCTGCCAAATTTGAGCTTCATGGATGCACTAGAAAAGTTTGAGCATAGGCAAATTGAATATACTACTCAAGTCTTCATGCTAGTTTGTTTTATTATCGTAATGTTGTTAATGTGGCATATAGTCCTATCTAATATTTAGATTTGTATTTTTTTCCGTTATCATTATGGTTTATTTTCACATCTCTATATCGTTGTTTACAAATTAATGTAAGATCTTATCTACATGCTTTATTGATTTATGAATATACAAGTTAAATTACTACCATTGCAACATTCTCTCATTATATTCCATCTCTTCCCACGCCTAATTCACAGTATTAGGGATTTGATTTTCAACCATCTTTTGGGCAAGCACCTTGGCAGAATTATTTTAGGAAATACATGCGGTCTAACTACCATGTGACACCTCGATCCGTATTTTCTAAGCTATCATATTGGTGCCTATATATAGCAGGGCTAGACACCTCTCCAATTCAGTCTTCCCATTTTCATTAAATTAGCTACACCATTCCATTCATTCCATCTTTAATGGCCCTCAATCGAATTTTCGTGCTCGAGCAAAATTTTATGGAAAATTTCCAAAACGGTCTTTTTCATCCATTTTTTGACACATAAATTTTACGTCGAGGATGGTTCCCTCTATTACATCATAAGCAGGCATTTTATTCCAGAGAATTGGTCCTGCTATTCTATACACAAGGTTATTTCCAAAACGGGAAATTCTTTGTCCGTGCAAACGGATGTGAGCGCGAATTGACTCCGAAAATCATCTCCGAGGTCCTTCAAATTCCCATAACAAACCCTAGGGTACATCTTCAGGATTCACCATTCGACAATTTAAGGCATCTAATGTTTGCAACTATCCTTCACGGTGAATATAACTGAAAAAACCACATTGTGTATCAGCAATCCTTGCAAAGGAACCAATTATTTGTGATCCAATGGCTAGCTCATAATGTGCTCGGCACATCCAAGACTTCCGAAATAACAAAACCCCTCCTCCATCTACTCTGGGTCTTGCAGACTAAATGCAATGATTTTTGCATAATTAAATTTCTGCGAACGAACGCAAGCGTGCCAGAAAAGTCAGCTCCTTTGCCAACCATTGTGACACTTATCATGATGCGTTGGGGTTTTCCTATTACTGTTCCTAATACACCTCTCAGAACAGCTAACATTCTCACCATTCACTCAGTTTGTATGAACAGGTTTTGGACTCCAGACGTTGTAAAGAACCATGCCGGTGCAGAAACCAACGAAGCTTGTTCCGCTGTCAACATCTTCACTGAAAATGCAATACACAACATATTTAATCCTATAGAAGGCCTTCATTTAATTCACCAAGGACTAATAACATTATACACACATCAGAATATCATCATCACCAGTCTTCTTGAGTTTCACAATCTGTGGGCGATAAAAGACAAGGAACAAGCACAATTTCTGCACAGCCACAACCAGTTCTTGGCAAATCACACTTTCATAATGGAGAACCAAGCCGAGATTTACCAGACACAGAGTGCCCTATTACAACGGGTTGTTGCACGGATTGACTGCATCGAGAATCTTATAAATGGATTTCTCTCACCTAAGGATCCTCGCCGTTACTTGGGCCATGACACAAATTAGATTATGCAAATTTATGTTCTTTGTCATTTTTTTTTTTTTTAGTTTTTAGTATAGTGCAAAATTTCCTATTGTAATAAATGTCATTTGTTTTTACTTAGTCATTTCCATCGTATTCTAAACTTTGGTTTATCTTTGTCTACAGGTGGTATCTTTCATCACACGTCTTCTGCAATGGCATCTCCAAAGATTATCGCTGAACAATCATTTCATGCTTTGCCGAATTCTCCTGCATATGGACATCTTTTCCGAGTCTGAGACCTTATCACGCAAGTTGGTTGGACCTCCTTCATTCTGCACCCTGAGTAGACATACTCTCCAGGTTTGGCAGCTTATTTTTATGATCATATAGATGATCTACCTACTACACGTGGTTTCTTTTGAACGGATTTGCAACCGTGATTGGTAAATTTCTCCTCCGTGACATCTCTTTTATGAGCCAACAATTGCTATGGCTTTTAGACCTTCCCTATAATCAGCTCAAATCATCCATTCAATACATCATACAAAAACAACTTTAATCACTACTTTTGGGAAGATTTTGCCGACCTCTATGGCTTATGGCCTAACCCAAGTCATTGAACGGGGAATCTACCGATGGCCGATTAAATCAATTTCCTTAGCCCAGATGACAATGAATGCCTGGATCGGCCATGTTGTTTGTCCTTTGAACATCATGGGATCGGCATTTTTCCACTACCACCGGGCGACTTTGTAGGACTTTTCCATGCCTGCTCAAAGAACATACCTCTTTCGACATCACCAACTGATAAGAGTCCAAAAATGTAATATCATTACATTTAGACCAATTATGTGTATAATAAATAAGAGTTAGTACAACAAGCATGGATTTTGTGTGTATTTCATTTGGAGTCAAATATGAAGAAATATATCACTTTTGCATGAGAAAGGAGCAAAAGTTGGTTGCTAAGAAGTTCTATGGTTAGTGCCCCAAGTTTCCAGCAAAAACATTTTTGAAGCCTAGTCAAAGCTGACTACAATTTCGAAGAAGTACAAAATTGTGTATGGCATTCCAATCATTCAATGAGCTCTACAATCGACGACTACACTTTTCTCAATTGAACCCCAACCTTCGAAATCAAAATATTATTCAAAATATATAGTTCTGTAAAATTATATTTTAGCCACGTGGCACATTTCTTAATTAAACTCCAGATATTTACTTTTTGTCGAACTGTGTTCTTCAATGGGTGTGATTCTGTGTATATTATGTACTAATTTCAGTGTTCTTATGAAGTTGTATCCCTATCAGTTGACCAGTGTTCTAAAAGCCCAGGTGGTAGTTGAATTGGTGGGAGGCGCTGGAAGCCTTTTAAACCGATTACCCTAAGCGGGCTGATTTTAGTTTTTTTTTTCCTAATATATATAGTAATACAATATATACTACAAAAATGAATAAAATCATTTACCATAACTCAAAAATAAACACAAACAAAGATATTTATTACAAAAATGCGTAATAGTTGAGGAATATTGACTTCATATAAAACATACTCTTTGTTATAGTGGCATATAATTTACATTAGACTTAAGTCTTTTAAATTCATTCAAATCTTAAGCCTACACGGGTCTTTATTTTTCTACATTTAATCATTAAAAAAAAAAAAAAAAAACTGGATCGGACCGACTAGGTAGCGGTCCACGATTTTTAAATGATTAGGGCCTAAGCGAAGTCGGTTGAACACCGCCTAACACCTAGAGACCGCCTAGACCGATTTTTTAGAAAAGTGCCGTTGACACAACTACACAAAATTAGAAACAGGCTATTATTTCAACTTCACAAAGAAAAATAATAAACTTCCACAGGAACGCAAGCCCACAAGACACTCACGTGGACATGGACTAAAGCAACCGTTATAGGCTCACTGTGCTCCAGCCTCCATGGATTACCATTGAAGATTTGAAGTAACAGTTATAAGTCAGATTACCAAAAAAAGAAGAGTTTTATAACTTCGGGACAAAATCTAATAAGGTGTTAGCTCATTTAGGGTTACACAAGCACTATAACTCAAGAGCCTTTAGACAGAAATCTTTGTTAGAGTTTGAGACATCTTGTTCAGTTAACGGACTTACAATATAATTTGGAGACCCATTCATTTGTCCACTAATTTGGGGTATGCTAACACTTGCTAAGAATTAAGAAAAGAGTCTCTAGTCTCTCACTAAACCTCAAAAGCGGGGTCAAACCATGAGCAAAAATAAATCTTGTTTTTGTTTTAACACGGACTTGTTGCTATATCCTATAGTCTCAATCATTTGGGCGTTATAAGCATCTACGCCTCGTTCCATCTCCCAAGACATCGACTCCAAGTTGGGGCAATTATGGCAATCAATGTAATTGTATACCATTATAGTGAATAGCATGTGATGGAAACATGGAACAATTCATTCTTTTTTTTTTTTCCGCTAAACCCATACTTACCTTTCTTAGAACTTAAAATGAACTTGTGTTTTTTTAGAAGAAAGGCACGTTGAAACCGATTATCACCTTTTCTTTGGTTGTGAGTGGAGTAGAACACTATGGTATGGATCAAACATAAGTTTGAGGGCGATGCAAAAAGAAGAAAAGGATATCGGATGTTGGCTTGATGATTTCATTAGGCTGGGAGAGAGACAAGGATCTACGGCTTCCGGTATCTATGGTTTATGTATGATGCATGAAATGAAAGCAAGAAGCAAACTCAAGTTTGAAAGAAAGAGGAGCGTTTCAGGGGCTACACAATTGTGAATCAAACGATCAAGAGAATCACGAAGCCTATCTTTGCGGAGAACAATCCATCCCCTAATGGTCGGGATCTTCGTCATGTCATAAACAATACTTTAGATTTTAGTGTAAGCCATAGGGAGTTATCTGTAAACAGAATCTCATCTCTTTTGATGGTGCTTTTAACGGATGTGAGAATAAAGGCGTACCACAATATGCAGAAGTCCGGATGGTAAATTCTCAGGCAACATACATGAAATTCAATTGTCAAAACAAATTTATCTGGTGAGAATGTTATGGAGCGAAGTCACAACCGCTCTAATTGAAGCTAAAGCCGGGGCCCTCACTACACGGAAAAGACATTTACTAACGGTTATATCCGTTACTAATATTTTACTAACGGTTATATCCGTTAGTTAAAGGCGTCCTCTCACTTAGGCCAACTTTAGTAACGGATATAACCGTTACTAATTAATAATATTAGTAACGGTTATATCCGTTACTAAAATTATTTGTAACGGATAGCCAACAACTTCGTGACCCCATTAAATTTGTCATTTTATAACGGATATAAGTGTTAGTCAAGTTTGGCGCCGGTTTCTAAGCGGAAAATAATTTGTTTCTCCACGGATATAACCGTTAGTAATGGATGTGGTCACTTGTTTACTAACTATTATTTGTAACGGATATATCCGTTAGTAAACTAACCAAGCCACTAAATAAAAAAAAAAATCACAGGGTCAAATAATATCCAATACAAATTTGGTCAAATAATGTCGGATGAGTAGAAGCGAGAACTATGTGACCGACTTCTCATACTTATATACAATGATATGATGAGTACAAAATTTTCACCGAAATTTGGCAGAGAAAGGAGCTCCCAAAGCCTTCCAGAGTGGTGGACATGAATGTACTAAGTCAGGAGACTATGGAGAAGCAAATTGATTACTGGACCCTCTCCTTCGCCATCGACGCTTCTTCCGAATTCTACAGAGATCTGAAAAGCTTCAAGAGTGGTGATTCTTTACTGATGCTATAGGTACCAGCGTGTATCAGGGGCCCATGTATGACCAAGGTCTAACACAACACAATCTTAACAATAGAAAATCTTTGGACCCCAAGAATACAGATATAAGAAAGAGGGCACCAAAAGATAGAGAACCCAAAGCACAAGTTCTCATCTATAGCCATCTTCACCACTTAGTGACAGTAGAATAGAAGGAAATAACTCTGAAGATTCTTCTCTAGGGTATATACATATGGCAATTTGACTAAGCTTCTGACAAGAAAAGGAACTTGATCCAATTGATTTTAAATGATAACCGAGCTGCAAACAATTAAGCACAAAATTAGAACAACGTTCTTTATCTAGAGGCCCACCACAATAACTATTTAACATCACCTCATTGAAAGACAAAATGCATCAGTATCACTTTAAACAATATAAAATGGAAAGTGAAAGGCAAAAACTGAAACTAGCTAATTTACTGACACTGCACCTAGTCACCTACAAGTGTACAAAAATCGCTATCCCCGAAAATAGCATGTCAACTGTCAACATCATAGATAAAATCAAGGCAAGAGATGAACAGATGCATACTTCCAAGTCCCCATACTACATCAACACTACTAGGACTCGGCTTTTAGATCTTTAGCGTGTCCAATTTAAATATGAGGTATCCGAAACATATGGGTTGTCAATGCAATACAAAAAAAGGTTAAAGCAAGGTTTGGAAAAAGATTTGCAAGCAGCCCGATAATATATTATCAAGAAAATCAAATCATTTAGATTTCAAACCTTTGAAGCCTCAATCTCGTGAATCAGGCATCATCATATAGAGGCCCACCAATAAAGAAACCATCTGGTTCAGTTATGTCGTTTCCAGCACTAATTCACCTTTCTGCAGAGGAGCGTCGCCACTATTATCTGCAGTTACAACTCTTATATCAACACCAGAAATCGGTGGAGAAACTGAACCCTCGATATACAATCCCGATCGACCAGAAAAGGGCAGAATCTTTTCTTGACAACCATCAATTATGGCGAAACCTAGAAAAGAAAAGGTAGTAAATACCATGTTATAGCAACAGCCCACAGATAAGAACAGAGTTCATATTGCTCAAGGAATCATTTTGTACCTCTGTGGCGACAGAAAGATGGCCCTTTCTTCCAGTCTTGTCACCTTTCAACTTCATCTGCAATATGGTTGGCATATTGCCAAGTTAATCAAATAATTTTGCTAAAAATGCTTAATCATATAACTTGTGGAGCGTCCTTATCAATATACCATATTAAGATGCAGCGTTTTACCTTGTAATTATTCTTGTGCACATTAAAACCAAGAGGTTTGGCAGCTTCCTCTATTTTAGACATTATTTCATTTGTAGGGCGCTGAGAAGTAAAACGTGTTTCTCGGCTGACGAGACCCTATAGTTGGAAGGTGTAAACAAACGATTACAAAGGAGCATTCATTAGTCAGTCCGAAAAATGAAATTTTTAGGAGATAAATTGCAAAGGGAAACAGTCATGCTGCTGGTTGTTTTGACCAGTGGCTGGTGAACATAATCATACTCTTACAGTTATAATAACACCACTGAGCACGAGAAATAAAAAAAAAACAAAGCATAAGGGCTCAATTCATCAGAAATTAGTGATCATACCTTTGAGTCGTTAAATACAGCAACAACATCATCGAGGCTTACGTCTTCTCCTTGTTCAAAGTCTGGTGGTCTATACCCTTTCTTAAACCATTCATTTTCTAGTATGTCAGGGATTGTAATTCTCTGGGGAACATAAAAAGGTGTAACATTATAGAAAAGCCAAACACATCAAATCTACGATGCTGATTTCAGTACAAAACGAGCTCAAAGATTGGGCTTGGGGTCAGAAGTTTAACTATAAAACCACTAAGCGTGGAAGAAGCTTTCGAGAGTGGAGACAACTTCTGATAAGAGGATTGGGGTCAAGGATGCGCAATTAGGTTCTTTCTTGTTTGGGCCGAAAACCATGAAGGACACGTAAAATCAGCCTTGTTGATCAGTAGTTTGATGAACTAGATCATGCAACACTTCTCTGATCAAATATTAATATTGAATTAGGAAGGAAATCATATTTAAGTAGTCACCTTTCTGTACAGAGATATTAGATTTGACTCGTCAAAAGGCAAATGCTGCGAGCCATAAGAACAAAAAGAATCACTCCACGGGACCATATATCCGGCTGTTGTTCCATCATAACCTTAATCATTAAGAACCTAATATAAGAAAAACACCCGGGAAAAAATACAAAAATCGTCATAAGATGCAATAGTGAAAACCAATTCATGATTAAAACACATAGAACCCAGAAAAATACCTCTTGAGCAACATAATTTAGTGTCCCACAAGCGGTGTGAAGTAGGCCATCTGCCCTACATAAATTAAAGAGGTTTGCTCTTAGTTTATCATTATCTACCAATAAGCACAAAACAAGTATTTATGAAGGAAGAAAGGAGGAGAATGGATTAACTTTGGAGCCTCCAACTCAAAAAAGTCAAAACCAATAGGCAAGGGGTGGAGTGGCCCCAAGATCTTGGGGCCGATCTCCTAATAAAAGTAGTGCTACAATAAACCCACGGTTTGAAAAGTTGATTGGTAAATAAATTATATAATCCTTTCATTTGGAGCGAACTTTTGCAACCTCTTGAAGAGAAAAACGAATCCTAAAACACGGGCCGGTTTTACTGCATTTTCAAAGCATTAATGTTTGTAATACTATTTCACCTCCTATACAAGCATATAACCTACTAATGACTAACCCATCAAACTGTTTTACGTCCCTATCAATAAATAATGCCAAGTAGTAACAAAACGAATCGATACTAAAGGAACTTCGTAGTAACTATTGTTACGGCTCAAGAAAGCATTAGATTGACACATCAAAAGGTCTACGGTACTTAACAAGAACGGTGTCATCATTTGAAATTTTTGAGCGGATCACTTACCTAGTTAGTGGTTGTGCCTCACAATGGAGCGAAAGGGAGGGTCTTGAGGGGCAGAGAGGTGGTGGAGAATTTACAACATTTGGCTCGAGTGAGAAGCCCAATCCATCCAAACTTATTGCTATGAGAGATTCCAGGTTTGCAGTAATGTCTTGTTGTTGTCCCTAATCTTCTTTCCCTGCGAAGTACATCAACACAGAGACCTCCCCAAGTAAAGCGATTACGCTTCCATTCTTGTCCTCTATAAACAAATTAACATGCCAACAAAGACACAATTAAAAACAGCAGAGATGGATCTTGTTTTAAATAAAAAATCAACCAAGTTGGACAAAAGAAAGCTAGTTATTTGGGACAAAGACCGCTCTGAGAATGTCCGAAACCACAATACTAAAATAGGAAGCTCATTATTACCTTGATGAACCAACGGTTGCACTTTCCGGAATCTCGATAAAGAGTTACGGTATCTTGAAGGACTTGATACCGAAGCTTCAGCACTGGAGATAAGGAAGATAAGTGCATGTAAGAACTCCTTAAATGTCGAAAGCCAATATCATTCAAGGACACATAATCAATTTCTATTACCATGAGAATCTTTGACCGGGAGGGCGAAGTCTTGAGCAGCCACCTGAACATGAAGCCCCACTTGCTGCAAAACAAACAATGATCTTCAATGAAAACATTGCACAAAGGCAAAACAGATTAAACAAAGGCGATAACATGGTCAAATATAGACCTCCATTTGCTTGTTCCTCCAAAATAGAGTTCATTATCCTTGACCTTCTTGAACGAACTAGAATTTCCTTCACTCATCGATCCCTCGTAGGATGTGGACACCGAGCTTTGCTCATATAGCCTCCTTTTCTTAAAAGGATAGCTCCTTTGAGACCTTTGCGCGTGTAACAAGTTTTCCTTCCTGCCCGAAAAAGCAGGCTTCATGTCCCCATCTATAAAATAAGAGAACCCCCAATTAAAATGTGATCATTGAATTAAGATTTAACAAAATACCAACTCAACGGTAGGGGATACGATATAAATAAACCCGAGAAAGAAGCTTACCACTATTAAAAAGATCCCCATCTTTCAATTTCGGGCAACTTTCCGATTATCACGGATGCCAACGGCTTTTCCAGATTCCTGCGGTCACCAATACGTGGTGGTGCCCTAAAAGTCTTCAAAGTCACGGTGCTAGGTTAGGTGCACCCGAAAGAGTTTTCGTCATCATCTTTACTAACTAATTTTACATCATCATGGTACCTAGGAAAAGGACCATGAAGAATGGGGTCGGTGCACAAAGGCACCTTCACACTACTATCGAAACTTACAAGTCGCGGGGGGTTTAGTATCTAAATCCATTGGGTACTTTCAGAACTCGCGTGTCGGGCACATTACCATTTGGTAAGGTACCAATCTTTTCGCCCTCGGCTCCAACTTCCCGTTTGTAGGATTCAGCACATCCCGCGTAACATCTCTTTGTTTTGTTGGTAACCTTCCCAGTTTCTTTTCGCTTTTCACAAACGAATCTTCGGGCAAATACCATTATCCGAACGCGATCCTTATTGCTACCTTGCAAATGAAATTCAGAAGCAAAAACACTCTCATCGAGCTTCCTTGATCCGCGGGGTTCTAGTTTTAGTGGTTTCTCTTCATCTAGCAATTCCTTCTTAATGGTATCTTTGACAATTGTGGGTTGAACTCTACCGAGAAGATACATTACTTGAAGCGAGGAGTACTTTCCCTCTCTTGCAATAACTTTTCGGGGGATACATTACTAGAAATAGGAGTACTTTCTCTCTCTTGCAATAAGTTTCCAAATTTCTGAAAGCAAAGCAACTCAAATGCACACATACTATTGTCTTCAACTTTCTTTTTTATAAGAACGCTTTTCTCCGAAATCGTAAAATACAAATTAGAAGTTGAACCATTTTCATATTTGGTAAAATTAGGAAGACATACAAAAATGGTAGGAGTATTTACCCGAGTTGATCTAGAAGCTTTGGGTATTGTAGGCACGAAAAAGCCATTATATCCATAATCTAGCCTTTTCAGTATCACCATATCTTACAAACATATACCATATAATGATTCAACACGAACGTAGAACCAGCCTTCAAAGACGCATTCACGGTCTACAAAATTGAAAGAAGGCGGATCATTAATTCAAAGAACCCTCAACTAAAATGATCAAACAGACAAGATGATAATGTGCTTGTCACATTACAGCTGACCATAATTCCAATCATAAAAAGCATTGAAACAAAGGAGAAAGAAATGTGCTCCAACTTATGGTGATACTAAGGAGAAAGAAATGCATAACTAACAACAATTCTCTCTAAAAGAAAATGCCTTCACTTGATAAAAAAGAATATTATATAGATTCCACTACAAGTAGAAGCCCATTGAAGATCTCAGATGACACCCAATTCCACATAATGTGCAGCGCCCATATGAAAAAAGCTCAACACCATCACAATTTGATTGAATTGACCAAACTTAAGAAGAAAACTATCGCCTTTCTTAAAAAAAAAAACTGTGGAGCTTCTTCTTTTTTGATGTTTGAGTCCTTTTCCCCTACTATTGTTACTATTATTATCATTAGAAAAAGAAATATAATCAAGCTTTGAAAAATGCACCCAAAACAACAATCTACAAAAATAATTTTTAGCCAACGGATGGTGAGATAAACAAAAAAAAGTTGAATGTCTCGTGTTAACATTATTGTTTCCTTCAATCCAAAATGCACCAATAACAAATCGAAAAATAAAAATATATTGGGCATTGCGGATAAAATTCAATAGCTTGTGTGTTTCTTAATTATTTTTCACTATTGTAACAATCTGGGAGGCAATTAATCGATTGTATTCAAGAATCAAAGCTAAATAATAACTAATTACAATAAAAATCAAATAAAAACAATAAAAATGAAATCTTTATTAAAAAGCAATAAAATAAAACTCACCTCAGTAACACCAGAGAACAAGTCTCCACCGGAAAGATCGAAATCGAATCCAACAACGATTGAATCAGGTTAGTGAAATCACAGGACATATCTCGACCGAATCAGTATGTTAATCTTCCAAATACCAAAAAGAACAAGCCCAATATTCACCACCCAATGTTCATATAAGTAAAGTAAAAAAAAAAAAAAAAATTATACCTGAAAACCCAGAGTAGTTGTTGAACTGCTGTGGAGTTGAAATGGGTAATGGAGATTGTTTCTGAGTTTGGTGGAGTTGAAATGGGTAATGGGAAGGGAGAGTGAAGAGGCGAGATAGTTAGACTTATACTTTCTTTTGATTTTTGGCTTTTAGGCTTTTGTTTTATTTTCTTTTTTTCTCGATTTTTTTCTTTTTTTATCGGTAATTAAAATATATTAAAAGTTGGGTCAAAAAAATAAATTGGGATATATACTAACAAAAAACTTAAGGAGTAACGGATATATCCGTAAGTAAATTGGTAACAGTTATATCCGTTAGAAATGAAAAAAATGGTCTGTTACGAAACAAAGATCGCTTTTTTATCTTTTGCTCTCCTATTTTTTCGTCAAAAGTTAAGCACCGATCACTGATCTTGGGCTTTTTTATCTTTTGTTCTCCTATTTTTTGTCAAAAGTTTTCGAAACTTCCGGTTTTTCACTCTAAATTTTAGTAATTAGTTGTATGACGTGACACTCTCTAAAGGCTCTAAAAATAGAGCCAAGAGGGTTCAGCTATAATATATATATAAGGATATATATATATATGCCTGTTTTATGAATATTTGACTATGGCTTTATATAACAGCTATTAATCTTATTTTAAATGGTGAGTCATCTGGTATCCCAGTCCTTTTTACTATATTTAATTACCAAGTGAAGATTATTATTCTATCTTACACTGAGACAAGTGATTGTCGTTGGCAGTATGCGAGTTAAAATGGCCGTTATGTGGTCTCATTAGCACGTCCTTTTCTTAGTAGGCTCATTTGGTATGTATAATATATTTTTAGCCGAATATTATATTTATTTAAACTAAGTTAGCTATGTAAGAACTCCTTAACAGTTAATTATACAGTAATTGTTGTCTGTTGAACTGGAAAAGTTTTGTAAAAAACACAGTTGATTAGTATTCTTGCCCCAGCTTGCTGCCCGAAAAGTTTTACTAAATCTAGCAAAAATACACCTTCGCAACTGTTTTTTTTTTTTGAAAAAGTTGAAACCATGAAAAAAACTCTGCATTGAAATTTGTTTTCGCATGATACTCTGATTCGTGGGAATTCAAAAGTGTAGTAAGCACACTTACTTGTATAATATAGATCACTTCACCTCTATTTCATAAGAAAATGTAGTGAGTAGACTCTCTTGATGATTTTGTTTATCGCAATAGAGTAGCCAGTTAACTGCAGCAGCTGAGCTCTAACAGAATGTTTATAACAGTACTTGTCATTGATTAGATACTATTTACTTCTACTCCATTTTATGTTTAGACTACTTGCGTCAGGCTGCCAAACTTGCCAAGCTGCCCTTTTTTAATACCTGCAGAGGTTGTGTTGAGAGCTGCACCAGTTTCTTAGCTAAGGAGCCTTGGTCACTGTACGGATCATTCTAGGTGAGGCTGCCTCATTATGGTTTTCTTTCTTAAACAGTTCTGCTCATTCTCCGACCTGTAATTTCTTTAAACTTGGAAAGCATAGCCCTTGTTCCATTCCTTGTTCCAACTGTATATAGTAGTAACTCACATGATTTTCCTTCAGTATTTGTGTTACCTTCACGATCAAGACGCTATAAACTCCTCAGGTCTACAATTTCGAAGAAGTACAAAATTGTGTATGGCATTCCAATCATTCAATGAGCTCTTACAATCGACGACTACACTTTTCTCAATTGAACCCCAACCTTCGAAATCAAAATATTATTCAAAATATATAGTTCTGTAAAATTATATTTTAGCCACGTGGCACATTTCTTAATTAAACTCCAGATATTTACTTTTTTGTCGAACTGTGTTCTTCGAATGGGTGTGATTCTGTGTATATTATGTACTAATTTCAGTGTTCTTCGCAAGTTGTATCCCTATCAGTTGACCAGTGTTCTAAAAAACGCTAGGTGGTAGTCGGGTGGTGGGAGAGCGCCTAGGCCTTTTAGACAGTGCCTAGACGGGCTAGGCGCTAGGCGGTTTTTTTTCCTAATATATATAGTAATACACACATATACTACAAAAAATGAATAAAATCATTTACCATAACTCAAAAAATAAACACAAACAAAGATATTTATTACAAAAATGCGTAATAGTTGAGGAATATTGACTTCATATAAAACATACTCTTTGTTATAGTGGCATATAATTTACATTAGACTTAAGTCTTTTAAATTCATTCAAATCTTAAGCCTACACGGGTCTTTATTTTTCTACATTTAATCATTAAAAAAAAAAAAAAAAAACCGACTAGGTAGCGGTCCACCGATTTTTTAAATGATTAGGGCCTAAGCGAGTCGGTTGAACACCGCCTAACACCTAGAGACCGCCTAGACCGATTTTTAGAAAAGTGCCGTTGACACAACTACACAAAATTAGAAACAGGCTATTATTTCAACTTCACAAAGAAAAATAATAAACTTCCACGAGAACGCGCAAGCCCACAAGACACTCACGTGGACATGGACTAAAGCAACCGTTATAGGCTCACTGTGCTCCAGCCTCCATGGATTACCATTGAAGATTTGAAGTAACAGTTATAAGTCAGATTACCAAAAAAAGAAGAGTTTTATAACTCAGGACAAATCTAATAAGGTGTTAGCTCATTTAGGGTTACACTGCACTTATAACTCAAGAGCCTTTAGACAGAAATACTGTTAGAGTTTAGACATCTTGTTCAGTTAACGGACTTACAATATAATTTCAGAGACCAGCTAGTTTGTCCACTAATTTCGGTATGCTAACACTTGCTAAGAATTAAGAAAAGAGTCTCTAGTCTCTCACTAAACCTCAAAACAGGGTCAAACCATGAGCAAAAAATAAATCTTGTTTTTGTTTTAACACAGACTTGTTGCTATATCCTATAGTCTCAATCTGACTGGACGTTATAAGCATCTACGTCTGTTCCATCTCCGGCACATCGACTCCCGCATTGGGGCAATTATGGCAATCAATGTAATTGTATACCAGTATAGTGAATAGCATGTGATGGAAACATGGAACAATTCAGATTCTTTTTTTTTCCGCTAAACCCATACTTACCTTTCTTAGAACTTAAAATGAACTTGTGTTTTCTGTGAAAGGCACGTTGAAACTGATTATCACCTTTTCTTTGGTTGTGAGTGGAGTAGAACACTATGGTATGGATCAAACATAAGTTTGAGGGCAGATGCAAAAGAAGAAAAGGATATCAGATGTTGGCTTGATGATTTCATTAGGCTCGGAGAGAGACAAGGATCTACGGCTTCCAAAGATCTATGGTTTATGTATGATGCATGAAATCTGAAAGCAAGAAGCAAACTCAAGTTTGAAAGAAAGAGGAGCGGTTTCGGGGCTCTACACAATTGTGAATCAAACAAATAAGAATCAATCACGAAGCCTATCTTTGCGAGAGAACAATCCATCCCCTAATGGTCAGGATCTTCGTCATGTCATAAACAATACTTTAGATTTTAGTGTGCGCCATAGGGAGTTATACAGCAACAGGAATCTCATCTCTTTTGATGGTGCTTTTAACAGATGTGAGAATAAGGGGGCGTCGGCCACAATATGCAGAAGTCCAGATGGTAAATTACTGGGGGCAACATACATGAAATTCAATTGTCAAACAGCTATACAGGCAGAATGTTATGGAGCAGAAGTCACAACTGCTCTAATTCAGAAGCTAAAGCCAGGGCCCTCACTACACCAGAAAAGACATTTACTAACGGTTATATCCGTTACTAATATTTTTACTAACGGTTATATCCGTTAGTTCTGGGGCGTCA
Organism: Coptis chinensis; assembly: GCF_015680905.1. Classification (NCBI taxonomy): domain Eukaryota; kingdom Viridiplantae; phylum Streptophyta; class Magnoliopsida; order Ranunculales; family Ranunculaceae; genus Coptis; species Coptis chinensis. The sequence continues at coordinate 36,362,594 of NC_141456.1, read as the reverse complement.
CTCTCACTTAGGCCAACTTTAGTAACGGATATAACCGTTACTAATTAATAATATTAGTAACGGTTATATCCGTTACTAAAATTATTTGTAACGGATAGCCAACAACTCGTGACCCGATTAAATTTGTCATTTGTAACGGATATAAGTGTTAGTCAAGTTTGGCGCGCTTCAGTTTCTAGCGGGAAAATAATTTGTTTCTCACGGATATAACCGTTAGTAATGGATGTGGTCACTTGTTTACTAACTATTATTTGTAACGGATATATCCGTTAGTAAACTGTAGCCACTAAATAAAAAAAAAAATCCTGGGTCAAATAATATCCAATACAAATTTGGTCAAATAATGTCAGATGAGTAGAAGCAGAACTATGTGACTGACTTCTCATACTTATATACAATGATATGATGAGTACAAAATTTTCACCGAGGCTGGGCAGAGAAAGGAGCTCCCAAAGCCTTCCAGAGTGGTGGACATGAATGTACTAAGTCAGGAGACTATGGAGAAGCAAATTGATTACTGGACCCTCTCCTTCGCCATCGACGCTTCTTCCGAATTCTACAGAGATCTGAAAAGCTTCAAGAGTGGTGATTCTTTACTGATGCTATAGGTACCAGCGTGTATCAGGGGCCCATGTATGACCAAGGTCTAACACAACACAATCTTAACAATAGAAAATCTTTGGACCCCAAGAATACAGATATAAGAAAGAGGGCACCAAAAGATAGAGAACCCAAAGCACAAGTTCTCATCTATAGCCATCTTCACCACTTAGTGACAGTAGAATAGAAGGAAATAACTCTGAAGATTCTTCTCTAGGGTATATACATATGGCAATTTGACTAAGCTTCTGACAAGAAAAGGAACTTGATCCAATTGATTTTAAATGATAACCGAAATGCAAACAATTAAGCACAAAATTAGAACAACGTTCTTTATCTAGAGGCCCACCACAATAACTATTTAACATCACCTCATTGAAAGACAAAATGCATCAAGATTATCACTTTAAACAATATAAAATGGAAAGTGAAAGGCAAAAACTGAAACTAGCTAATTTACTGACACCGCACCTAGTCACCTACAAGTGTACAAATCTTGCTATCCTAAAAATAGCATGTCAACTGTCAACATCATAGATAAAATCAAGGCAAGAGATGAACGGATGCATACTTCCAAGTCCCCATACTACATCAACACTACTAGGACTCGGCTTTTAGATCTTTGCGTGTCCAATTTAAATATGAGGTATCCAAACATATGGGTTGTCAATGCAATACAAAAGGTTCGCAAGGTTTGGAAAAAGATTTGCAAGCAGCCCAGTAATATATTATCAAGAAAATCAAATCATTTAGATTTCAAACCTTTGAAGCCTCAATCTCGTAATCAGCATCATCATATAGAGGCCCACCAATAAAGAAACCATCCGGTTCGGTTATGTCGTTTCGGCACTAATTCACCTTTCTGCAGAGGAGCGTCGCCACTATTATCTGCAGTTACAACTCTTATATCAACACCAGAAATCGGTGGAGAAACTGAACCCTCGATATACAATCCCGATCGACCAGAAAAGGGCAGAATCTTTTCTTGACAACCATCAATTGTAACTGAAACCTAGAAAAGAAAAGGTAGTAAATACCATGTTATAGCAACAGCCCACGATAAGAACGAGTTCATATTGCTCAAGGAATCATTTTGTACCTCTGGCGGCGAAAGATGGCCCTTTCTTCCGGTCTTGTCACCTTTCAACTTCATCTGCAATATGGTTGGCATATTGCCAAGTTAATCAAATAATTTTGCTAAAAATGCTTAATCATATAACTTGTGGGCGTCCTTATCAATATACCATATTAAGATGCAGCGTTTTACCTTGTAATTATTCTTGTGCACATTAAAACCAAGAGGTTTGGCGACTTCCTCTATTTTAGACATTATTTCATTTGTAGGCTGAAAGTAAAAGCGTGTTTCTCGGCCGAGACCCTATAGTTGGAAGGTGTAAACAAACGATTACAAAGGAGCATTCATTAGTCGATCCGAAAAATGAAATTTTTAGGAGATAAATTAAAAGGGGAAACGATCATCTTCTTTGGTTGTTTTGACCCGATGGGTGGTGAACATAATCATACTCTTACGGTTATAATAACACCACCGAGCGAAAAAAAAAAAAACAAAGCATAAAGGGCTCAATTCATCAGAAATTAGTGATCATACCTTTGAGTCGTTAAATACAGAACAACATCATCGAGGCTTACGTCTTCTCCTTGTTCAAAGTCCGGTGGTCTATACCCTTTCTTAAACCATTCATTTTCTAGTATGTCGGGGATTGTAATTCTCACGGGGAACATAAAAGGTGTAACATTATAGAAAGAAAAGCCAAACACATCAAATCTACGATCTTGATTTCATTACAAAACGAGCTCAAAGATTGGGCTTGGGGTCGAGTTTAACTATAAAACCACTAAGCGTGGAAGAAGCTTTCGAGAGTGGAGACAACTTACTGATAAGAGGATTGGGGTCAAGGATGCGCAATTAGGTTCTTTCTTGTTTGGGCCGAAAACCATGAAGGACACGTAAAATCAGCCTTGTTGATCTGTAGTTTTAAAGTGAACTAGATCATGCAACACTTCTCTCTGACGATCAAATATTAATATTGAATTAGGAAGGAAATCATATTTAAGTAGTCACCTTTCTGTAATGCGAGATATTAGATTTGACTCGTCAAAAGGCAAATAGCGAGCCATAAGAACAAAAAAGAATCACTCCACGGGACCATATATCCATTTGTTGTTCCATCATAACCTTAATCATTAAGAACCTAATATAAGAAAAACACCGGAAAAAATACAAACTGTCATAAGATGCAATAGTGAAAACCAATTCATGATTAAACAAAGATAGAACCAGAAAAATACCTCTTGAGCAACATAATTTAGTGTCCCACAAGCGATGTGAAGAAGTAGGCCATCTGCCTCTGATGAAATTAAAGAGGTTTGCTCTTAGTTTATCATTATCTACCAATAAGCACAAAACAAGTATTTATGAAGGAAGAAAGGAGGAGAATGGATTAACTTTGGAGCCTCCAACTCAAAAGTCAAAACCAATAGGCAAGGGGTGGAGTGGCCCCAAGATCTTGGGGCCGATCTCTAATAAAAGTAGTGCTACAATAAACCGGCGGTTTGAAAAGTTGATTGGTAAATAAATTATATAATCCTTTCATTTGGAGCGAACTTTTGCAACCCTCTTTGAAGAAAACCGAATCCTAAAAACACGGGCCGGTTTCTGCATTTTCAAAGCATTAATGTTTGTAATACTATTTCACCTCCTATACAAGCATATAACCTACTAATGACTAACCCATCAAACTGTTTTCGTCCCTATCAATAAATAATGCCAAGTAGTAACAAAAGCGAATCGATACTAAAGGAACTTCGTAGTAACTATTGTTACGGCTCAAGAAAGCATTAGATTGACACATCAAAAGGTCTACGGTACTTAACAAGAACAGTGTCATCATTTGAAATTTTTTGAGCGGATCACTTACCTAGTTAGTGGTTGTGCCTCACAATGGAGCGAAAAGGGAGGGTCTTGAGGGCGAGAGAGGTGGTGGAGAATTTACAACATTTGGCTCGAGTGAGAAGCCCAATCCATCCAAATTATTGCTATGAGAGATTCCAGTTTGCGGTAATGTCTTGTTGTTGTCCCTAATCTTCTTTCCCTGCAGAAGTACATCAACACGAGACCTCCCCAAGTAAAAGCAGTTACGCTTCCATTCTTGTCCTCTATAAACAAATTAACATGCCAACAAAGACACAATTAAAACAGCGAGATGGATCTTGTTTTTAAATAAAAAAAATCAACCAAGTTGGACAAGAAAGCGCTAGTTATTTGGGACAAAGACCGCTCTGAGAATGTCGAAACCACAATACTAAAATAGGAAGCTTCATTATTACCTTGATGAACCAACGGTTGCACTTTCCGGAATCTCGATAAAGAGTTACGGTATCTTGAAGGACTTGATCTTGAGCTTCACCGAGATAAGGAAGATAAGTGCATGTAAGAACTCCTTAAATGTCGGAAGCCAATATCATTCAAGGACACATAATCAATTTCTATTACCATGAGAATCTTTGAATTTGGGAGGGCCGAGTCTTGAGCAGCCACCGAACATGAAGCCCCACTTGCTGCAAAACAAACAATGATCTTGATGAAAACATTGCACAAAGGCGTAAACTTGATTAAACAAAGCTGATAACATGGTCAAATATAGACCTCCATTTGCTTGTTCCTCCAAAATAGAGTTCATTATCCTTGACCTTCTTGAGCGAACTAGAATTTCCTTCACTCTTGATCCCTCGTAGGATGTGGACACCGAGCTTTGCTCATATAGCCTCCTTTTCTTAAAAGGATAGCTCCTTTGAGACCTTTGTAGCGTGTAACAAGTTTTCCTTACTGGAAAAACGGGCTTCATGTCCCCATCTATAAAATAAGAGAACCCCCAATAAAATGTGATCATTGAATTAAGATTTAACAAAATACCAACTCAACGGGCGGGATACGATATAAATAAACCCGAAAAGAAGCTTACCACTATTAAAAAGATCCCCATCTTTCAATTTCAGGGCAACTTTCCGATTCACGGATGCCAACGGCTTTAAATTATCCTGCGGTCACCAATACGTGGTGGTGCCCTAAAAGTCTTCAAAGTCACGGTGCTAGGTTGGGTGCACCCGAAGAGTTTTCGTCATCATCTTTACTAACTAATTTTACATCATCATGGTACCTAGGAAAAGGACCATGAAGAATGGGGTCGGTGCACAAAGGCACCTTCACACTACTATCGGAACTTACAAGTCACGGGGTTTAGTATCTAAATCCATTGGGTACTTTCAGAACTGCGTGTCGGGCACATTACCATTTGGTAAGGTACCAATCTTTTGCCCTCGGCTCCAACTTCCCGTTTGTAGGATTCAAAGACATCCCTTGGAACATCTCTTTGTTTTCTTTGGTAACCTTCCCGATTTCTTTTCGCTTTTCACAAACACTTTGAATCTTGAAGCAAATACCATTATCTGGAACGCGATCCTTATTGCTACCTTGCAAGCCAAATTCGGAAGCAAAAACACTCTCATCGAGAGCTTCCTTGATCCGCGGGGTTCTAGTTTTAGTGGTTTCTCTTCATCTAGCAATTCCTTCTTAATGGTATCTTTGACAATTGTGGGTTGAACTCTACCGGAAGATACATTACTTGAAGCGGGGAGTACTTTCCCTCTCTTGCAATAACTTTTCGGGGGATACATTACTAGAAATAGGAGTACTTTCTCTCTCTTTGCAATAAGTTTCCAGCTACTGATAGCAAGCAACTCAAATGCACACATACTATTGTCTTCAACTTTCTTTTTATAAGAACGTTTTCTCTGAAATCGTAAAATACAAATTAGAAGTTGAACCATTTTCATATTTGGTAAAATTAGGAAGACATACAAAATGGTAGGAGTATTTACCCGAAATGATCTAGAAGCTTTGGGTATTGTAGGCACCCTGAAAGCCATTATATCCATAATCTAGCCTTTTCAGTATCACCATATCTTACAAACATATACCATATAATGATTCAACACGAGCGTTAGAACCGACCTTCAAAGGCGATTCCACGATCTACAAAATTGAAAGACGGATCATTAATTGACAAACCCTCAACTAAAATGATCAAGCGGACAAGATGATAATGTGCTTGTCACATTACGGTGACCATAATTCAATCATAAAAGCATTGAAACAAAGGAGAAAGAAATGTGCTCCAACTTATGGTGATACTAAGGAGAAAGAAATGCATAACTAACAACAATTCTCTCTAAAAGAAAATGCCTTCACTTGATAAAAAAGAATATTATATAGATTCCACTACAAGTAGAAGCCCATTGAAGATCTCAGATGACACCCAATTCCACATAATGTGCAGCGCCCATATGAAAAAAGCTCAACACCATACGAATTTCGATTGAATTGACCAAACTTAAGAAGAAAACTATCGCCTTTCTTAAAAAAAAACTGTGGAGCTTCTTCTTTTGATGTTTGAGTCCTTTTCCCCTACTATTGTTACTATTATTATCATTAGAAAAAGAAATATAATCAAGCTGGAAAATGCACCCAAAACAACAATCTACAAAAAATAATTTTTAGCCAACAGATGGTGAGATAACAGCAAAAGCTGAATGTCTCTGTGTTAACATTATTGTTTCCCTTCAATCCAAAATGCACCAATAACAAATCGAAAAATAAAAATATATTGGGCATTGCAGATAAAATTCAATAGCTTGTGTGTTTCTTAATTATTTTTCACTATTGTAACAATCTGGGGAGGCAATTAATCGATTGTATTCAAGAATCAAAGCTAAATAATAACTAATTACAATAAAAATCAAATAAAAACAATAAAAATGAAATCTTTATTAAAAAGCAATAAAATAAAACTCACCTCAGTAACACCAGAGAACAAGTCTCCACCTGGAAAGATCGAAATCGAATCCAACAACAGTGAATCAGTTAGTGAAATCACAGGACATATATCAGAATCAGCGTATGTTAATCTTCCAAATACCAAAAAAAGAACAAGCCCAATATTCACCACCCAATGTTCATATAAGTAAAGTAAAAAAAAAAAAAAAAAAGTACCTGAAAACCCAGAGTAGTTGTTGAACCTGGCGTGGGAGTTGAAATGGGTAATGGAGATTGTTTCTGAGTTTGGTGGAGTTGAAATGGGTAATGGGAAGGGAGAGTGAAGAGGCGAGATAGTTAGACTTATACTTTCTTTTGATTTTTGGCTTTTAGGCTTTTGTTTTATTTTCTTTTTTTCTCGATTTTTTTCTTTTTTTATCGGTAAAATATATTAAAAGTTGGGTCAAAAAAAAATAAATTGGGATATATACTAACAAAAACTTAAGGAGTAACGGATATATCCGTAAAATAAATTAATAACAATTATATCCGTTAGAAATGAAAAAAATGGTCTGTTACGAAACAAAGATCGCTTTTTTATCTTTTGCTCTCCTATTTTTTCGTCAAAAGTTAAGCACCGATCACTGATCTTGGGCTTTTTTATCTTTTGTTCTCCTATTTTTTGTCAAAAGTTTTCGAAACTTCCGGTTTTTCACTCTAAATTTTAGTAATTAGTTGTATGACGTGACACTCTCTAAAGGCTCTAAAAATAGAGCCAAGAGGGTTCAGCTATAATATATATATAAGGATATATATATATATGCCTGTTTTATGAATATTTGACTATGGCTTTATATAACAGCTATTAATCTTATTTTAAATGGTGAGTCATCTGGTATCCCAGTCCTTTTTACTATATTTAATTACCAAGTGAAGATTATTATTCTATCTTACACTGAGACAAGTGATTGTCGTTGGCAGTATGCGAGTTAAAATGGCCGTTATGTGGTCTCATTAGCACGTCCTTTTCTTAGTAGGCTCATTTGGTATGTATAATATATTTTTAGCCGAATATTATATTTATTTAAACTAAGTTAGCTATGTAAGAACTCCTTAACAGTTAATTATACAGTAATTGTTGTCTGTTGAACTGGAAAAGTTTTGTAAAAAACACAGTTGATTAGTATTCTTGCCCCAGCTTGCTGCCCGAAAAGTTTTACTAAATCTAGCAAAATACACCTTCGCAACTGTTTTTTTCCTTTTGAAAGTTGAAACCATGAAAAAACTCTGCATTGAAATTTGTTTTCGCATGATACTCTGATTCGTGGGAATTCAAAAGTGTAGTAAGCACACTTACTTGTATAATATAGATCACTTCACCTCTATTTCATAAGAAAATGTAGTGAGTAGACTCTCTTGATGATTTTGTTTATCGCAATAGAGTAGCCAGTTAACTGCAGCAGCTGAGCTCTAACAGAATGTTTATAACAGTACTTGTCATTGATTACATACTATTTACTTCTACTCCATTTTATGTTTAGACTACTTGCGTCAGGCTGCCAAACTTGCCAAGCTGCCCTTTTTTAATACCTGCAGAGGTTGTGTTGAGAGCTGCACCAGTTTCTTAGCTAAGGAGCCTTGGTCACTGTACGGATCATTCTAGGTGAGGCTGCCTCATTATGGTTTTCTTTCTTAAACAGTTCTGCTCATTCTCCGACCTGTAATTTCTTTAAACTTGGAAAGCATAGCCCTTGTTCCATTCCTTGTTCCAACTGTATATAGTAGTAACTCACATGATTTTCCTTCAGTATTTGTGTTACCTTCACGATCAAGACGCTATAAACTCCTCAGGTCTACAATTTCGAAGAAGTACAAAATTGTGTATGGCATTCCAATCATTCAATGAGCTCTTACAATCGACGACTACACTTTTCTCAATTGAACCCCAACCTTCGAAATCAAAATATTATTCAAAAATATATAGTTCTGTAAAATTATATTTTAGCCACGTGGCACATTTCTTAATTAAACTCCAGATATTTACTTTTTTGTCGAACTGTGTTCTTCGAATGGGTGTGATTCTGTGTATATTATGTACTAATTTCAGTGTTCTTCGCAAGTTGTATCCCTATCAGTTGACCAGTGTTCTAAAAAACGCTAGGTGGTAGTCGGGTGGTGGGAGAGCGCCTAGGCCTTTTAGACAGTGCCTAGACGGGCTAGGCGCTAGGCAGTTTTTTTTCCTAATATATATAGTAATACACACATATACTACAAAAAATGAATAAAATCATTTACCATAACTCAAAAAATAAACACAAACAAAGATATTTATTACAAAAATGCGTAATAGTTGAGGAATATTGACTTCATATAAAACATACTCTTTGTTATAGTGGCATATAATTTACATTAGACTTAAGTCTTTTAAATTCATTCAAATCTTAAGCCTACACGGGTCTTTATTTTTCTACATTTAATCATTCAAAAAAAAAAAAAACTTGACTGGACCGACTAGGTAGCGGTCCACCGATTTTTTAAATGATTAGGGCCTAAGCGAGTCGGTTGAACACCGCCTAACACCTAGAGACCGCCTAGACCGATTTTTAGAAAAGTGCCGTTGACACAACTACACAAAATTAGAAACAGGCTATTATTTCAACTTCACAAAGAAAAATAATAAACTTCCACAGGAACGCAAGCCCACAAGACACTCACGTGGACATGGACTAAAGCAACCGTTATAGGCTCACTGTGCTCCAGCCTCCATGGATTATCATTGAAGATTTGAAGTAACAGTTATAAGTCAGATTACCAAAAAAAGGAGTTTTATAACTCAGGACAAATCTAATAAGGTGTTAGCTCATTTAGGGTTACACTGCACTTATAACTCAAGAGCCTTTAGACAGAAATACTGTTAGAGTTTAGACATCTTGTTCAGTTAACGGACTTACAATATAATTTCAGAGACCAGCTAGTTTGTCCACTAATTTCGGTATGCTAACACTTGCTAAGAATTAAGAAAAGAGTCTCTAGTCTCTCACTAAACCTCAAAACAGGGTCAAACCATGAGCAAAAAATAAATCTTGTTTTTGTTTTAACACAGACTTGTTGCTATATCCTATAGTCTCAATCTGACTGGACGTTATAAGCATCTACGTCTGTTCCATCTCCGGCACATCGACTCCCGCATTGGGGCAATTATGGCAATCAATGTAATTGTATACCAGTATAGTGAATAGCATGTGATGGAAACATGGAACAATTCAGATTCTTTTTTTTTCCGCTAAACCCATACTTACCTTTCTTAGAACTTAAAATGAACTTGTGTTTTCTGTGAAAGGCACGTTGAAACTGATTATCACCTTTTCTTTGGTTGTGAGTGGAGTAGAACACTATGGTATGGATCAAACATAAGTTTGAGGGCAGATGCAAAAGAAGAAAAGGATATCAGATGTTGGCTTGATGATTTCATTAGCTGGGAGAGAGACAAGGATCTACAGGCTTCCAGTATCTATGGTTTATGTATGATGCATGAAATCTGGAAAGCAAGAAGCAAACTCAAGTTTGAAAGAAAGAGGAGCAGTTTCCAGGAGATCTACACAATTGTGAATCAAACAGTCAAGAGAATCACAGAAGCCTATACTGCAGAGAACAATCCATCCCCTAATGGTCAGGATCTTCGTCATGTCATAAACAATACTTTAGATTTTAGTGTGCGCCATAGGGAGTTATACAGCAACAGGAATCTCATCTCTTTTGATGGTGCTTTTAACAGATGTGAGAATAAGGGGGCGTCGGCCACAATATCACGAGAAGTCCGGATGGTAAATTATCAAACATACATGAAATTCAATTGTCAAACAGCTATACAGGCAGAATGTTATGGAGCAGAAGTCACAACTGCTCTAATTCAGAAGCTAAAGCCAGGGCCCTCTATAGTCTTGGGAGATAATCGTCAGTTGATGGACGTGCTTGCAGGGAATGAGGAAAGCTTAGGTTGGCAAGTAGATGAACATGTGAAGAAAATTTTAGATTTATTTCAAGTTTGTAATATAAATAATGAGTCCAATTCCGAGTTCTTTTGGATAAGCCGTAACACCAATGGAGATGCCCATGAACTGGCCAAGTGGGCAACAAGATATGCAGGAATTGGACCTCCTCCAAATTGGGTATTTGAGTCTGTAACTCCTCTTATGAGATTTTAAATATATGGAAAGAAGTGGTTTATCGGAAAAAAAAAAAAAAATTGAGATTCTGCATACACTTTGGAAGAGGACCCATCCCTTATTTGTGGTTAGCCCATCTGGCCAGGTCGTGGGCCTCCCCATTAAAGATCCTACAAATCCATCTAAACTTACAAAATGATAACTCCAGAAAAATAGTCCTACATATTGAATCCCTAACTTGCTGAAGGTTTTAGTGACATTTAGCATTGATGTCAGAAAGAGCTTTTATTACTTCCTGACAATCTCCTTCGAAAGTATAAGCTGCTCCTCCCAATTTCAGTGCTAGTTGTACCACCACCTCTGCAATGAGTATCTCTGCTTCTTCTGGGCTCCTAGCTTTGAAACTCCTCTCTGCTGCTCCTAATGTTTTACCGTCATGATCCCAAGTAATTGCTCCCGCCCCAGCTTTTCCTGTCTCCCTGTTATAAGAAGCATCAAATTTAACATGGGCAGATAATGGATTACTGACAGGAAACATCCCATCAAAATTTGAGTTGTCCGTATGATTATAGATTGAGGATGAGGAAGAAGCTATATCTCCTAGCTTCTTAAACACATTGTTATATTTAAGAGCGAGGGTATGACTTCTCCTTATAACCCTTGTCCTGTTCATAGTAGATTCTTCAAATTTGATGTCATTCCTATCTTCCCACAAAGCATGCAATAAAGTTAAGGCTAGATTCCCCCTTTCAACTTCTTCTTCCTTCTTACTGCTTGCCCATATAATGAACTCCTTCAACCAAGATCTGATGTCATTACATAATATCTTGTCCACCCTGATTCCCAAACCAGCAAACCATAGGCTTCTTGCCCAATTGCATTCAAAGAAGAGGTGCATTGGCTCTTCCATTTCTTTTTCACAGTAGGGACAAGAGAAGTCTCCTACCATGTGTTTCCTCTCAAGACTATCTCCAGTGGTCAGCCCAAAATTATAGGTCTTCCACAGAAACATTTAAATGTTTGCTGGGAGTTTTAGTCTCCATAGTTTTCTGATGGTGTTGATATCAAAACTTGAGGCATGTTCATTTATGATTTTTGGCACAGAAAATTGTAAGCTGATTTTACAGTGATCTTCCCACTTTTGCTATGCATCCAGATAAGTTTATCTGCCTTTGCATATTTTGGTCTGATTACCATATTCACAATTTGATTACCAATGTAAGGGGGAAGGTGGTTAAAGATCAGATCAGTATTCCATCCCTCCCCATCATCAGTAAACAAATCCTTAACCTCCATGCCTTCCAAATATGCACTATAGTAACCCAAGTCTTTTATACATTTTGGTAGTCCATTACATACTAACCACGGATCATCAGTAACCTTAGTATCCATGTCATTTCCAATAGACTTAAGAAGCCCATTTTTTTTTGGGAGTAAGTTCTATGTACCCCCTTCCAAAGCCAAGAAGCATATGGAGGGGGCTCCTCTTTTTTATCAATCCAGTTTGTCCCATATATGCTAGAGAACACTCTGGTCCAAATGGATTAAGGTTCCCTTATAGCTTTCCAAACTAGAAAGCAGGGGCTTACTCCAACACTTGGAAAACATATAGCTGAGCTGTCATGTTGTCGACGTAAATGCAAAGCTAAAAGGAAATCACCTTCTGTTAGATGGAGTATCCATGATGTGGAAATAGCCTTGAGACGCAGCTAATCGATCCACCATCCTTAGCCGAGTCTCGTCTGCTTGTACATAGAAGAGTTTAAGATAGGGGCATGGCTTGATTGCGGGGGTGTTATGGTCCTTCTTCATTAAACTATTTTGACCACGCCCGACCCACCCCCTCTTCCTCTTGCTCCCCGACCTCGGCATATCCCACTGTCATTACCTTGCAGTTGCTGGTCCATATTTACTTGACGTGGCCGATGCGAATTGAATCGTTGATGCTGCTACCACACATTGGGCTGTTGTTGTTGCTGCTAGTGGATGCAATCCACCTCACGGTATCTGAAATTGCTAACAACAAACGATCTGAAATTTGTCACATTAACAGGTCAAAGAATATATCACTAAATATAACCTAAAAACTAATAACTGCGACACACGGAAGCAATGTAATGTATAGTTATAATCAAAGAAAGTTACCCAAATTGGTTAACTTAAGAGCTTGAGTGCGCAAAACCATACCTTGCACATGCCGTCAAATCCCTACCACCAAGGGGAAATAAGCATACAATGAGCACATGACGCTGCAGAGGTTTCGATTTGACATCATCCCTAATAATATCATGATAAAGTGGTTGGCTATAGCAATTTCAGCAAAAGTATTAAACTCGTCAAAAATGATCCCGGAATTTTCTTGGTCACCGAAAGCCGGTCCGAAAGGTGTGCACTTCTTGTTCTCGTTTCTAATCGTCCTAACCACAGCCTATATATACCTTCCATTAACTTCCAATGGGAAACAATACAACCTTGTCAACCACATAAGGGTATTCAAAGCTTCATCTTAGAACAAAAGAAAAAAAAAAAGTTTTACAGAGAGCAAAACCATATGAATTGCAGAAAAGGAAAACATAAAACTGGAATAGGGAACCATCTTAAAACGGAGGCAAACCATATAAACTGCCGTACGCAACATGACCTAAATCGTAGTATCAGTCGAGACAAACAACGATGGCTATTAGACCATGAACAAATTAATTGACGACAATCAATATCAGACTAATAATTTGAAATATTTGTAAAGTGTTGTTCTATAAGAAACGACCATTTTTGAGAATGTTAGACTCAGTTTGTCAACCATTTTTAAATTATGGAAAAGAAATATGACGTTAATGCATATATACTACTCCTTGCTAATCCATTCTCTACACCACATGTATTCAGAAATTTCTTACCTCTAACGTTTAGTGGCTCAAAGTACGCAAATAAGGGTTCTATTTTTATTTGATGGTTAAATAACAAACAGCAACAATGCATATGAAAAGAAAAAAAAAACATCATTCCCCATTAAAATCAGACCAAGCACGTCAAAATCTGATCCATTTTGGGAAAATTGAAAAGGTCACCTTTGTGACGATTTCGTTAAGCTATACCTGCTGCAAAAAAGAATTAAATATATAGATGAGAGAAATGGGCGCATAAGAGAAATACGTCTAGTTGGCTAGCACCCAAATCTGGTATAAATGGGGAAAAAAATCGGTATTCATGTGAAGGCGTAACATGCGAACATTTTAATAGCAGCGTGATCACATGCCTAGTAGAACCCATAAATTAAACTGGCCTACATTAGAAAGTTGCATAAGAGATTCCATCTGTTCCACATATACCCTCATGTCTACTGTACTGGTATGGCAGTTACAATCCTTAGAATTCATACATAAATGTTTGGTGCATGCGAAAGGGAAAAGTAAGAGATAAATTGCAGCATATGGTACATGAAAAAAAAAACAGTGACAAAAAGATGGAACATAACAATTAACATTGAACTGATATAAAAAATAAATCAAAGTTAGATAGGGAAGCACCAAACCACGAAACGAAACATACAGTGACGATAAAAAAAGTGAAACACAAAGGCACCAGTGAAAAAAAAACATAAAGAGGCACATTTCTCAAACAGTATCCAAATCCCTCTTGTTAAGAACACACATCAAAAGAAGTAGAGTTAAGACAATGTATTGATTCTACAGCCATGGATGTCTCCTGCAATGTAGAAAGGGTAAAAACGTTGACACACACGGACTTTTGATTGTATGCTTCATGTAGACTTTTTTTAACAAACAAAATAAATAAAGTTTTAAATTACAATATCCAAGAGTGTTGTGTTGTACATTTACCTTGAACTATGTTCTTTTTGTTTTTTTTGATGGCTGCATCTCGGAGGTTAATACTTTGCCTGGATCAGCTTCTTCAACAATATCAACAGATGACTCCACATATGCACCTTGGCTTCCCTAAGGTTGTGTAAAATGGTTAAATGTGATTGTAGTAAAACAAATTTGTTATCCGACCAAAAAGACACACATCAAACTACCTGCTCAACCAATTGACAATCGATGACAGCTTGGTCGGGGTAAATCTTCTCAACGGTAAACGATTCAAAACCTTCCTTTGCACTGTACTCGGTAATTTGCACTGGAAAATGTAAGATCGGCCTTCAAGTTTCCTTAGTTCAGTTTGAACCGCTTTCAGCCCTCGGTCCTGTAATTTGGATAAGAATGGGTAATTTAGACAAATGGCCTTCATTTTAAAAATAGACAGAGGCATTGGGTTTTTTAATTAGCTTGCCTTATGGATAATTTCTAATTCTTCAACCGACTTCTTCACCAAGTGTTCAGCATGTTTGTTGAAAGCGACAAAAGTGGTAATGTCTGAGAAATCATTAACAGCAAATCGTAGCTTGTACCTGTTTAGACATTAGAATGTGTATAGGCAAGAAGCAGTCATTTGTCATTTGTCATTTTAAATAAAACTTTAAAAAAACAACATAAAATATATATTTAACTCACTTTTTTTCGCTGTCCACTCTACATTTTGGACAGTGTGTCTTGGGTTCAGCCTGCGCAATCGTTTTCATACAACGCTTGCAACTATTGTAGTACCAATTATTACTGTATACTTTGTCTATAATGGCACTGCAAGTATAACTTGATCCCTACAACGATAGAATGGAGTATATTTTGAGCCAAAGGTATATACATTCATATATGAAAGCAAAAATTAGCATATACCTTATATGATTGATCTCTTCCCATTTCCTTCAATTCACTTATAGTAACTCGCCTGTCTCTAAGTAGTGCTTCTTCAGATAGATTTTCAGCAGGGCCCTCAAGCTCAACCAATATGTTTGCAGCTTCAATGCTAGTGAGCAACAATATAAAAGAATGTACGACCCGCTAAGTTTATAGGACAATATAGCCAAGGAATGGTAGTAAAAAAAATACACAAACCAATTAAAGGGAGAGGAAATTGGCCCAAATGGCATTGTGGTTGATTACAACACATTCATTTGTTATACAAACGAAAAATAGTTTACGTTCATCCACAACAGTTATATGTTGACATAAACTTATTTTTTATTTCCATAACCTCTTTTTTAACGCGTTATGTAAGAGCGAATGCAAATATGTTAGATAAATATCCTAAACTCACCCGCGCTTGTATTCAGTGATGGCGTGGATATCCAGGTTGACATAGATTTTTGTTCCACTAACAGATGAAAGGGTAATCTTGTCTACAACAAAAGACATATTAAAAGTGCGTTGGCTTAGAATAGAATTTAAAATTAATTAATTTTCAATAACAATTAAAGTTGTGAACACTGTAAATGTATTATTACCTTGATAATCCCTTGCAACCAGCGCGTGGCTATAATGATCACATTCTGTTGTGTTAGTATGTCATCCGGAATTGATTTGACCAGATCACCCCATAAAGTAATGGTCACTTCAGCGCGCCTAAAGGGTGAATAAACTTGATTAGGCTACAACAGCATGTTTGGCTGTTTAAATTGATATATAAAGGGTGTACTAACTTCTGATCCATGAGTACTATCTCCTTTAAAACTGATCCAGATTTCTGTTTTGTGCTGCTGACTTTCTTCAACACACCAATCACATCTGCTTGTTTAAATAAATATAAGGTTAGATCTTTGATTATATCCAGTTAACTTTAAGAGACGGTTTAATTTAACAGGGAAGTAAAACCAAGAGGGGATATTTAAGCATAAGGTTGTGATTGATTACCTGATAGAAGAGTTTTCTGTTTTGCTTTGTTTGGCACTGTGTTATACTCAATGAAATTGAAGTTGTATCTTGCGATTTCAGCCCCCCCTTCATCAGCTAACTGTATCAATGTGACTGGTTTGAATTTTATTACAAAGGGATGTACCACTGGGCGATAGGTCGTTGCTAACACCACGTCAAATCTCTCAATGACGTAGATGTTGCCCTCTTCCAACAAAGCTCCTTTTGCAAATTTGTCAAATTCTTTAAAATCCTTCGATTCCAATTTAGCATGTATGTGGGTTCCCTAGCAAGAAGAGGAAAAAATCAGTGGTAAATTCTGAATGATTGCAAAACAAACGCGGTTGATTACCTTAGCATCCAATAGCAGAAAGTCTCTACTTAAGACCTCATTGTTGTTATTCCAATGGATTGACTCCCACATTCTGGTCAGACGAACTTTTATTTTCAAGTTGGTTGTGCCACTACGAAGCGAGGTAAGGTGTTGGAATTCTGTTGTTGCCATTGAGGTATTCCTACAAAACAACCATATTGAATGTACGAAAGAAACTAAGCAGAAATCTTAAACACACACTTTCTAAGAAAGAGCATCTAGATTACATAAGAAAAAAGAATATAATCATCTTATAGTGACATAGAAGAAAGTTTTGATTGCGCACAAGGCGAAGAGTAATATGATTGAGAGGAAAATAATAGTAGGGTATGTAACTCCAACGATTACCTAGAAGATGCAAATATTTTACTTGATAAATTGAACGATATGCTCACAACCTCTCCAGCACAACATGTATATAAACAATAGTATAGGTAGGCTTGGAGTGGAACGGTCTTGACCAATTTAAGAGGTTCAATGTTGTAAGGGTGTTGCATACGTTTTTTATTTTAATCATATGCATTAATGGGAGGCCTGGAAGTTGTATAGATTGCAGGCGTTTTAGGAGGAATGAGGGAGGTAGCACCCAAGCGCTGATTAGTTTTTTTTTCCCGCAATTATTACATATCTATATATTTAATGGGCAAAGGGAAAAGTGAAAACTGCCCACGTATTAAATTGTATTTGGTTCTGGGCAATATGAACAGTGTATGAGGTCCATTATTATTGTTACCTCTCTATCACTCTATGTTTCACTTTTATTTTTTATTTTTTTTATTGGCTCTTAATTTGTTTTTTTTTTAAATTATAAAGATGTTTTAAATTTGATTTATATAATTTTTTCTTGGAATAATCATCTTGATTTAATTGAGATTAAAATGACTGAGTGTGGTGATATGTGGGAATTCATACCGCCTTATTAATGCGAAAATAGTATCAATTTCTGCAATTGTGTTGTGAGGTGCAGATTAGTGACTTTTCTTCGCTTGTGATTCAGATGTACACATTAGGCGTAGTTGGTATACTACAATGTGAATCTACCAATTGGACGAATATACTAATTGAACTGAAAATACGTATATAGATATTGGCAAGAAATGATAACTTGCTCACGTATTGTCTACTAAATCAATATGCCGTTAAAAATAAAACAAAATAAGCAATAATAATATATTGGAAAAAACAGAAAGCAAACTAAAGAGATGTAATCACACGATCACAGCGCACAATAGAAATATTGACTCTCACATGAGGTATAGGGCACGTTGATTGTTATTAAATATAAGAAAAACTGGTGTTTTTGTATATCAAAATGTTTGGTCATCATCGGTACTCTTAAAACATGCTGCAGTAGCATCAATTCAAGGCGGCTTCCATACTCGGACCTGAAACACTATTTGGTTACTTTGATGTACAGTTAACGTTTGGTGGTGAACGTCTACCAGTCTACCAGGAGCATTAATTCCATTTAATAGCCATGAGTAGCCAAGATTGAAGGCTCACTTACGGAATCCCACTTCTTGCCCCTGTCACCGAATAGTTTGGAACAAAAGGCGGCAAAGTCGCAAAATCACCCCTGAAACAACAGGTAGCAATTCATTAATCAACAAATAATTGGATCTATATTACGGTATGGTTCCATGTGTTTTATGTGTATAGTATGTTTAAGGTGCGTTAGAGGCTAACAATGTTGGCTGTAAGCTACTTGTTCAGTTATTGCAAGATATTCTTTCTGAGGTTTTAGAAACATAATGTCCTATGAAATTAAGAGGGACCACAGCTACTTTTGAATCCCTTTCAGTATTCTTGGCTTCCTTCGAGGTTATATGTGCTAACGTAAAGTCAATTGCTTTGTTTATGTTATCCAGTTGTAATGCTATTAAATTGGTAGAAGCGACCATATCCTTTCCAGAGAAATGTGTATGCTTGAAAGTTCAGACGGTAGCTGCATTTGTTCCATAGCAGATGTTCTTATTGGTTCTTATTGTTGTTCATTTAAATTAATGCATAAAAAGTTAAAGTTAGATACAAAAGGGATGAAACAAACTAAATCAAAAACAAATGTAACTTACCTGACATTGCTCAGCATCAATGTCACCCGGTCCTAGAAACCCATGAAAAATCGACACGAATCCATTAGGCCAACCGAAAATAAGTAGATGAACGTCAATCATAGCCTCCAAACTATCAAGGGGAAAAAAAAGGCCAAACAACTAATCAATGACCCTATGAATAATTTGATTAAACAACACAGGAAAAAAATTAAAATCAAAAGCGCTAAAACAAATCAGGAAAAAAGAAATTGCTTTGGTGATGCTACAGGGGCTGCTGAATCTGTTGCCTTAAGTTATGTAAGGTGCATCTACAATCGTTAATACTCTTCTTTTACTGTTCTTTCGTATCATTTAGTTCTGACATTTAGAGAAGCGGAGGTAGTCTGACAGCTATATTAATGAAGTTGCAACCTTGACGCCACATAATATGTTGAGCTTGTTACTAACAGAAATAAGTTGTAGGACTCTATCATATTCCTTTTATCAATGGTGAGAAGCATAGTATGTAGTCACGGGAGAGCACGAATTGAATGGTTGTGGAACTAAGATCGAATTGTGTTTGACCATGTAGGAGCCAAATATGCAGCTAGCCAATCCATGCAGGACTCAACTTGAACAATATTCTAGGAATCTACTTATTGAACAATCTAAAAACCAATTGAATTCTCCTATGGCAGATCAGATAGACTCCTAGATGAAGTTCAAAATGAGATAAACTTAATGTTTAATTTATTGCCACTATCCTTACTTGGCAGTTATTTGCTTCTTGCAATTGGAATCGTTTATACCCCATGCTTGTAACTTTTATTTGCCAAAGAGTTCATAGCAGAAGGGGCATCAAGAAATTTCAACACAGACTATCTTTCATAAAATTTATTTTCTATTAAGTGAGAACCGCAACTTGATATTCTCTTATTTATTCTTAAGCATTTCATAATTACTCGATTCCTACACGCTTTACCAAAGCATTTGGGTTGTTTATAGAAAAAAGATGTTATGGTTCTTGCAGTGTCGCAATATTCCTCCCCATTTCTTTGGATCAGACTAATTCCACAACCACCGTAGGATATTTGGTTGCTTTATTGACTCTGTAGTATCTACAACTTCAAATTTTTTTTCCTAGCTTTTGTTTTTGGACTGCTTTAGGCTTCCAAATATTAAACTTTTCATTAGGTTCTACCACGTAAATCTTCAACAGTGTAGATTAAACTTATTTAATTTATTTGCAAAAGTTAAACTTACATTTTTGTTTCATTTGACTCCTAAGACTATGTAGCGTATATTCATGGTTACAGTCATTTTTTTGTGTAATCAGAAAGCATTTCCTCCAATTAATTATCCATGCTTGAGAGTGTTTCTGACAAAAAAGTTACTTAGCAAGGAGCATGGGGAAAATTTTGGAAATGACATTTTATACTCTGTGCATTTCCGCAATGTCAATACCGTCTAACATTGAAACACCAGCAAAGTGTACTGCAATAACTTATGGTATTGTTATCAAATGTATAAGGTCCCCATGACCCATATGACGCTTCGGTGGGAAAGCCGAAAGCGAATGCAATGTCGGTTTAGAGGACTAAACAGAGCATGGTTTTACTCCAGGTTCAGATGACTGTAAAACTAAAGTAGAAACAAAAAATAGACTGCAAGAAGAGCAGTTACATAGAACGGTGAGTACTGGCAAGTGGAACTTATTAAATGCAAATTAAATTGATCTGTTTAAGACCATAAGATGGAAAGCCTATCACAACTGCAATCAGAACTTTGTTATTTATCTATAAATCAATGGAGTTTCCTTGTCCCATGGTAAGTTCTTATTATAGCAAGGGAGACACGGCATTCAGTGGGAAGGAATGAATATACGGATTTGGGCCTAAGACTGGACGATCAGGTATCTACTCTCTAGGAGTCTAGGTACATTCTCAATGCAATGAAGACTAAGTGTTAAGAGTAATTGTCTAACAGTTTGCCGCATTGGGGGCTCAAATACGGGGTAAATGGATTTTCGGATTCCCACACACCCGTTATCATAATGCTTCATTTCATCTTTGAATATGTGAACCCACCAAGTCTCATCAGCTAATACTCAGCTGAATAACTTATTGCTGTTCCAGTTACAGCTGGAGTTGCTGTTATGCTGACCATAACAATGATCATATGAACGGCACAAAAGATTAATTCTTAGTGTATTCCGAGCTAGCCTCATTAAACGCTCTGAGCCACACGCGCAAGTTTCCTGCAGGATTGAATGTTGTCGTCATTTCAACCCACTCCCTGGATTTGGTATAGGGAGGCCTCTTAGAGACAGGCAAGGTATACTGATGAGCCACACCCTTAAAAAGAAAGAAAGAATTGCTCGACACTGAATAGAAAATAAAGGAAATCCGCCATTCCTATGAATGGCGTCAGGACCAACCCTAACCTGGCCGTTGCTAATCAAATGCCCAAAGTCCTGGCGGGCAAAGAAAGTCACAACCTTCCCGTTTCTGCTAGGAGAGGAAGATTGATCAAACTTACTTGCCAGTTGAGGTACTTAACATTCCAGAACATTACAAAAATGAAGATTTTAAAATGTTAAAACTTCTCAATATGGATGAGCAAGATAATGTTAATGTTTATTAACAACGGGCATTCTCAGAGCAAGCCTTGGCAATTGGCCTGTCCAAGAGAGCGTTGTAAGTTCACCTGGTCGAAGAGAAACTCATAGAGGAAAGGACCAAGATCAAAGGATCAAAGAAACCCGACCAGATAGGCTCTTACCGGCAGAACTCAATGGCTAATCGGTTTCCTACGCTCTAGCGGATGTAATTGGCCAAGGTGCTGTTTTCTCGCCTCGCACAGGGCGATCCGCGATTATTCGGGCCTTAGTGCGGGTGTCTTTCTCTGACCAGCGCTTTCTCCACTACACCTCATAGAGATAGAACCCTAAACCCTAAACCCTAAATTTCACAAAGAGGGATTTTACGAAAGAGAGCCTTCAACGGCCACCCTACTCTACTCCTCAACTCGTGCCATCCACGATGACTTAAAAATCTCTAAAGCCCGGGAGAAGGGCCGGTACAGCTTTTCAGTGGTAAAGGACTGACCACACAATCACTCTTTAGTCGCAGCGTGACCAGTAACTGATGCAGGGGAGCTTATATCTTATATAATCGATGGGATCTGTATGTGACCCATGCCGGGGACGCTTCCCTAAGCTCGGACTAGTGGCATCTATTTGCTCAGAACATTGGCCCCCAGGTGTTCCACAGATGGCTAGGTACCCAAGGGAATATGATTGACCCAATGGATACTACTTCCTTGTGGGAATCCCTTCCCGTGCCCTGACTTGCTAAGCAAAACCAAAACTGACTATCACAAGTGCCTACTGTTGTTGTTAGGTTAATCTGCCCGTATCCTATACTACCCCATTCTTAGGTAAACCATTCGTGCAAAACGTCCACCTAACATTTATCCTCGAAGCCTTTCGACCGAAGAACTCATCTCTGCTTTTTAGTTTGCGATGGGGCATGTGAGCAACACAATCGCCTTTGTTTCAGGTAAGCTCGTCAGCATATTTTGTTTTGGGATGCCCAAGTTGAGTTGATAATTCAGCTGACCTCACAGCCAGCCGAGCATAAGTATCAGGTTTAGTAGCCTTCGTGGTGACGAATCCATCCATTCTACTGAAATTCAGGCCTTGGTAGTAGATAAAGGCCTCAAAAAATTTAAGAATTGGCATAGGCTTCAACATATATTGGAAGCAATAAGGGTAGTAGTAGGCTCCCGACCCTGACACGAGGGTATCCCAGACTCAACAATAAGGTAAGTTAGCTCTCCGCACTCGTACCATTGCAACCAACAGTATACAACGCAAACAGAAGAACTTAAGGTAGTTATAATTACCTCCTCTTCCTTGGCGCTTGTGAAAAATCTGGTGCCTCCAAAGTTAAGTAAGCTGCATTCAGTTAAAGAAACGATCACAAACTGTAACAACACATTATCCACTCCGCAATTTGATATAATAACTTCGCAGCAAACGTAAGCAATGCAAACATTATCTTGATGTAGTGATATCAGGAAAACCTAATTCGCGTAGTTAATATTGCTGCAGGAACACATGCAGTACAATATAAATTCTTTTGGTTACACATGTGAATTGATATGTATAGGCATAATTTCACAAATTTATATATCTTCTCAACAGAAATGAACTTAATGGAACAACATAAAAATCAATTTTTATCTTGGGAAAAACCTATGTAAATTCCTTGCAATAACAAAAAATAGTGCAATTTACTTGTCAAATTGCACACCAAATTATTACACATCATTAAACCTCGTTCGATGGATTAAACGGTGCACAACGCAAGGAAATTGCAGAGGCAACTGTAGTTATATATTGTATACATAAGAGACACAATCAACGTACGAAGTAAGGAAGATTAAAATAACATACAGATATATGAACCAATAATTAGGCAGGTAAGAACAGAAGATACCAACGGCTACTGTGCACTGCAAGAACGGAGGATGTCGTTGTAGACGACATTTTTTGTGTAAGTTCCAGAGAGACCCCTCAATGTTCCCTTCTTAACTAAAACTCTAGTCGAAGACTGTGAAACTCCTCTTGATAAAGCAACATAGAGTTGGCCGTGGGAGAAAACATGCTCGGGTAAATATACTCCAATATTTTGTATTGTTTGACCTTGTGATTTGTTTATTGTAAGAGCGAAGCTTAACTTTATAGGAAATTGTTTCCTAGTCAACTCAAAAGGTAGCCTTGCATCTTGAGAAGGGTGCAACGGAATACGGGGCAAGAAAACTCTAGCACCAGCTGAATTTCCAGTAACGATTTCAGCATCAATTACATGTGTGTCGAACCCTCTACATATTAGTCGTGTTCCATTACATAGGCCATTCTTAGGATCTAAATTCCTCATTAGAATAACTGGAGCTCCTAGCTTGAGTTTCAACTGGTGAGGAGGCAGATCACTGGGACAGATAGAATTTAAGTACTCTTGAGGGTACAAACCACGCGTATCATTTCCAACCGAATCGAAAGAGTAATACGACACTTCTTCACCTGGAAACTGATTAATTATTTCATCATTCACTAATTCAACAGTTTCATTCCTAGGAGTTATTATTGCCCTCTTAATCATGTAGTCAGTGTCACCGACATTTTCATGTAATCTTCGAAAGATCTCATTTATAAGATTCACACGTGAATGCTCATTCTCCCACGACACCACAATGTCTCTAGGAAGTTCAATCATGTCCCCATCAATAAATGGTCTAGTCCCATCGCCTATGCTCATAAGAAACTCCGCAAAAGCGGGATCATTTTTCGCTCGCATGTTTTCTTTAAGACGCACCACATGCACTTTATCCCAAAGTGGTGAGTTTGTAATACATGCGTCAATAGTTTGTGCTCTTGTTCCACGTGAAACAATAGGGAGTACTTGACGGAAATCTCCACCCA
Organism: Coptis chinensis; assembly: GCF_015680905.1. Taxonomy (NCBI): domain Eukaryota; kingdom Viridiplantae; phylum Streptophyta; class Magnoliopsida; order Ranunculales; family Ranunculaceae; genus Coptis; species Coptis chinensis. The sequence goes on along the minus strand of NC_141456.1, from coordinate 36,338,357 downwards.
TAACGAAAACCTTCCCTCCAAAAGGTAATTCACTGCCTGTGATGTCTTTTAAAGTTCTGTCCAGTGCCTCAAACGCATAACGATGTGTCATTGAAGCCTCATCCCATATCAGTATACTCGCTTGTTGTAACAAACATGCCAAGTTGCTCTTCTTGCTTATTTTGCACGTGGACGTAGATGTAATTGGTATTGGAATCTTGAACCTAGAATGGGTCGTACGACCGCCAGGCATCATTATAGCAGCAATTCCCGAAGTTGCTGTCGCAATAGCAATTTGGCCCTCGCTCCGGAGTGTTGCTAGAATGGATTTATATAAGTATGTTTTGCCTGTTCCGCCTGGTCCGTCAACGAAATATACCCCACCCTCTCTCCGTTGGACCGAAGTGATAATCTTTTCATAAGCATTTTTTTTATCATCAGTAAGTGTACTTACAGAAGTAATGTCTTCTGAAGCAATGAGAATAGACAGTTCTTCTCTAACCAAGTTGGATATATCATCTAGGTCGACATGTTCACCGGTGATTGCAGGCAAATCGTAACCCAAAATATTTTGACCATGCTGTTCCAATAACACTTGAAGTTCGCGTAACAAACGATCATGCGATACGTTGAGTTTCAAACCCGACGGTGTAATCTTCACCATATAGCTATGGAATTCATTCCACAAATCACGAACTCCAGATGGATTACAATATACCAAGATTGTAACAAATAATTTCCGTAGAGAAGAGGGCATTTGTATCCTCAATGCTTCAAGCAAACATTCGTGAACATCATTATCCCTTTCAAGCAGCCCCAATGCTTCAGCCGCCTCTTTGAATGTGGGGTATACATTAGATCCGACCGTTCATAGATGCTCAAATGATGTTGGTCCTCGAACATGATTAAGCAATACCCTCAAGTAGTACCGCTCACCTTCAAGAGGGGATACTGCATAAAGCCTTCCAATGACACGATTATGGCCATTTCTTTCTTTCCAATTATTGGACGTCTTGTTCCATACATAATGTTCAGGGATCTCACGATAAAGATATAGCCAAGCAGCCTCATCAATGCTATTAAGTTTAAAAAATTCTGTTAACATCGTGCGGGAGTTCTTATCATCAGCCAAAACATCCTCAATGAGTTGGTTGCCTTCATAGGTAACCTCATGCATATTCTTAAGATGGACCTACAAAAAATACACAGATGGGTATATCTGACTAAGCGGGAATTCAAAAATTCTCCAAAGGGCTTCCTGTGGGCAAATCCAACGTCCATCTACATACTGCTTTATTTCATCCTTTTCTTCTATGTCTGTAAATGTTACTTCCATGGCCACTCGATTTGAACCCTTGTAGATATACTTGTACAAATATTTGACATTTTTAATGCTCGAGCATACCTCCACATTGATATGGCAATTGTATTTTTTTAACAACCACGGGTTATAAGGCACAACCCAACGATTATCGACACGGTAACGACGACGATGATTCTGGACAATTGCAAAAGCACCATTGTCTCGCCTCATATATGTAGCATAAGAATCACTTCCTTGATTAGTTACTGGTGCAAATTGTTTTGGGAAATTTCGTGTACATTTATGATCTTTCATGCAAACACATGTTGGATTCACAACACCACACGGTCCATGAATCATGTGTTTGACAACAATCTCATATAGCTCTGGTTCAATATGTGGATCTGGAATTTCCGCTCTAACAATTTGGTCATAATCGTCTGCAGTTGTTAGCTTGTCATTCTCGTCAAGAATAAGAAGGATGTGTGCATGAGGCATTCCTCTTTTTTGGAATTCAATAACATGTACGTGTGCCATGACTTTCCCAAGAACTTCTTTAGTAAACAAATCATTCTTCAACTCTTCAAGCTTTGCACGAAAGATCCTTACTATCAAATCTGGCCTGTCATTTGGAACTTGACCTTCTAACAACTCATCAGTGATATCCTTCCAAGACGGATTGCAAGTCATTGTGATAAACAAATCCGGCCTCCCATACTTTTGAACTAATGCCATAGCATCGTGATATCGCCGGTGCATGTCACGGGGACATCCAACAAAAGATGCAGGCAAGATTGTTTTGCGTCCAACATTACCTACATTTTTTTAAGAGATGGATATAGGGATGTCTAACCGGTTAAATGGTAATAAATTATAAAACTTAATACACACCTGAATGGATTTCTCCTGAGCTTAAATAGTCTTGAAGTCCTTGATAAAGCTCAGCCCTAATTTCTTGTTGGTGATCACGTATCCACCTTAATCTCAGAGTTGATATTTTAACATAGTTGTCAACTATGTACTGTTGCAAAAGACGGCCACTACGGAGAAGTAGAAGTGGATCATTTGGTCGAATCTAAGAATGGGAGAAGACATTGGTCAGGTAATTGTTTCGGAAAACCAATACAGAACAAAACACTAAATAGATCGAAGTTGAAGGCTTACTTGGAGCAAGTAACAATAAAATTGTTGACTCGTGAGTCGTTTTCTATTAGAACGGAACATATGCTGCCGTAAGGGAGTAGAAGAGGGTATTGAAGTGGATCATAATAGCCGGTCGTGTCGGGGACATTCTCAAACTCTCCAGATATTCTTTGAGCTATGATGTCCCTTTCATTTAGGTTACTTGGATCCTCACCACCAACTAAGATCGCTGCTACTTGAGAAGATGTAGGCATGCTATATTGATGTGCTCCTGTTGGGTGATCTCTAATAAGTAGACGAAGATTCGGTGATGACAACCTCTGGGAAACTTGGCGAAAATTCTTGACATACGGATTCTCCTTTAAAACATTATGAATGATAACCAATACCCGTCTGTCTAACACGCTATTTTCAGCCATACGATTGTCAAGCTCATGATCTGTATCGTATATATACATTTGAAGAAATCTAGGTCTGTGACCAGGACTTGGGAGAAGGCCACCGATACGGTGGTAAATAGAGCCCCGGGCTTTATACGTGTAAGCTCCTTCTCGACCGTTAGCTAGATCATCGTCTATCTTAACCCCCATAGAAGTAAATGAGAAGACATGATTATATGCACGTATGTTCTTCCTAAAATCGACAGCAGTAGTCGATGGAGATGTAAATAAATTAATCAACTCAGTCGGTGCTGCTAAAGCTGGCAAGTTTATTGTCCCATTTGATAAGCAAAAACCAGGAGGTTCGCGGCGGAATAGTTTCGCTTGGCATCGTGGACAATTCGTAGCTTGTGTTAAACGATGTGTCTGAACATCTGAAGAGTTGTCGCAGCTTCGTGCACAATTATGATTCCGCCTTTTTCTAGCCGCGTCGCCCCTCATCCGTCCGATCTGACCGTTATCTAAGGCAACACACTATGCCAAGTCAATATATTAATCATGGAAGCCTAGCAGCAGAAAAGCCTAAAAGACATAAAATAGATACAGTTAATTCAAGGGCAAAGTTTAACCTTGCACAGGAAGCGCTTCTTCTCTTGACCCCTCATGGTCCCCGACATCACCAGAGTGAATTACAGTATTAATTCCATTGAATGGATTAATGACATCAACACAGAAATCTCCGTGATCAGCGTCAGTGTCTACAAAATAAATAAAGGTCCTTGTATTGCAAGATACGTAAACGAAAAGAACAAATTTATTATTGGGTAAAGAGTAAGGTCCACATGTAACCTTCAAAAGGCTCGCCTTCGCTGCCACTGCTGATCTGGATGTCGACCCCATTAAAGCCAACGTTATTAATAGCATAGTCGTCAGGAATATCATCAGCAAGGATGCCCAAACCTGATTAGAGTCTAGTTATTTTCCCTAGATAAATAAGCGGTTGTGAATCTAAGCGGATAAGTAATTAGTGGGGGTAGTTACCGTCATTGCCAACAATTTCCGATGTAGATGCCGTTGCGTTAATACAGTTCCGAGCATATTGCCTTATATGAGTCAGACGTCTTCGTTGCAAATCACTTTCTCCGTAAAGCAACACGTGCGAAACATCTCTAGATGGGTGTCGGCCTTGGATTAACTCGGGAGGCGTCGAATTGTTGGAGTCCAACGATCCATCAGCAAGAAATGATTGAGGGGCATGCCACGCAACACGTATGCGCTCTCTCTGAGAAGTCAATTCTTCATTTCTTTGGTTTCGGATTCGTTGATAATAATTGATCCGCCTACGTTCCCTTCGCTGGGCCATTTGTTCTGAGCTCATATTGCTTACTCTTGCTCTTTCTCGATTACGCCGGTTTTGTTGTTGTTGTTGTCGTACGTCAATATCACTAAGGGAACCCAACCTTGGGTGCTCCTCAGGCGCGTCCATATCTAAATGGTTGTAAACGGAAAATACGTTGGCTGCACAGACTATTTTTCAAAGGTAGGAAAAGAAATGATATCTAGGGAGTTACTAATCCACTCCTACCTTAACAAATTAAAAAATGTAGATAAACAAAACAGCGCACACAAAATAAAATGTAACATATTAATAAAACAAAACGAAAAGATATAATAGTCCACATTTGAATAGAAAACTCAAATAAGTTAAACATACATTAAAGCACACGAGGCTAATAAGAATAAATAATTAAATATATAGTTGTTGATGGTCCAGACAAATAAAATAACATCATCATATTTGGTTAGGTACGCAAGTAGGTCGAAAACAAAAATAAGGTGCGGAATGTACTTATGTTTATACAGAAGTGCACACCGACAAATTTGTTATCGAAATTGATTTAATGTGATTCATGCAAAGATGGTCAATATGAGAATGTATTTCATTTGATTGGAGAGAGGGACATAATAAAAAAGGGATCGTAAATATCGCAATAGACGACTTTTATTCGAACAATACCGGTTCTAAGAAGGAAAAAGATGTTCAAGAGTGAAGCCAACACACCTAAAATGCAAATTGGGCGAAAATTAACTTATCCTTATAGCGATGCACACAACTCAAAAGATCGACAGAGGGCTTCTGAACCGTATTGACTGCAAACAACAAAAGAGAAAAGGTTAAAAAAACTTGTGGAAACGAACAGAAGGCTCTATACACTTCCTAATGGGGGGAAAATTGGTTGTTGATGCTGTAGAAGCATTGCCTATGATGGCTTGATGGTTGCTTCTCTTGATCCTACTTGGGGGCCTTTCTATGTAACACTAATCTAATAATTATAATTATAGTATAAATTTGAAAGGGAACTGGGATCATCCTTTTTTATTTGAGACTCTTTTATATCACATCATCCAATGAATATGTAAAGACAGTGTTGGAATGGTCCTTATAAGGATCAAAAATGTTGTTTATAACGTAAGTGACTTTGATCTAAACAATGTTAATGAAAAACCTAATCATAGCCGAGATGAATAAAAAACTATCCACGACTACTGGGTCGATGACTATGAGGGGCACAATGACAGTTGACCATAATTCTAGTGGTAGAGTAAAGCCGTACGGGCTGAACCACATCAAGCAAAATGAGTCGCCGTAGAGGGATTGTGTATCACGCCACATTAAACATGGAATGGCCTATAAACAAAGCTGTTATAAATAATTAAACATGCATCTATGGAATTAGGTTTTAAATCATTCCAACGAAGAAGTTGGTCACGTAGTGTTAGATTAGGCATATGCCCAAGCATGGTAAAGAATGGGAAGGGACATCAAATATGCGTAGGTATGTGTGAAGAATGGTTGGATTTCTAGTTACCTAATCATTGGAGACTTTATTTTGGCCAAGAATGAAGGCATGTTGGAAACATTAAAACTAAAACACTCAACCTACTTGGTCAAGAATCTAGGCATGTTCAGACACGGTAACAGAACTAAAAAATCTCTAAAAGACAACTAACTATTTTATGAACCAGGTACGAAAACTCAAGTTTAAGTAACTTTATCTTATTAATCCCAAATGACATTGTTCTGTGCTTTTGGTTAATGCTGATGCCACAACCAAGGAACTTAACAAAGGTATAGCAAGAGTCAACCAAAAGCTAAAGCTAATCAAATCAATGACAAATGGCGAACCTTTAAGTAATGTCTGTGTAAAACACAACCACTGAAAATGCAGTGCTTCTCTATAGCAATTATTTCTTGTAAAGAACCTCTGCCAGGTTCAAGTACTGCACAAAACAAAATTTGATACGGACACCAGACCTACAGAAGGAAAGAAGTCTGTATAATTAGCAAAAGCAATAAGTTTGACACGTCAGAATTCAGAAAAAAAATGGGATGAAAAAAATGCATGAACATGAATTGGACCTTCAAATTCAAAAGGTTATATCAGCAGATCAACTTTGTAGCACTGGAGATGATATGCGAGCGGCAAACCTCTGGACCATGTGGATGTTTTAGTCTGTCAAGGGAAAACCAAGTTCACACCTTACGAAAAATGATTTGTTTAAGTACATATATATGAAAAGTAAATATATAGAAGGATATATTCTCCTCATATATGGGATGATTCAACATCAACACATTATTGTTGCTAACAATAGCACGAAGCAGTAGCTCCTTGGCCTACTCGTGTTTCTTTTTCTACATTTTACATAGTTGCAAGAATAAAATCAGATCTGGTATTGCAACAGTGTAAAACTATAAAATCCAGCTATTTCTTGTGTGAATAAGTTACCAATAATAAATATAAAATATAAAATACTTCATGAACAGATAGCTTGAGTTTATATAACATGTTGAAGCAGGCTACATAAACACAATAAAAACAAAAAACAGGTTGGAATGACTTAGAAGATGAGCATGCATTTTTGTTCCAATATTTTGTCAAAGTGTATGCAATGAACACCAAGTATCACCAAATCCTGGAAATGCTTGCTAGCAAGCAAAACAGAACAACATGTGGAGAAGTCCATCTTGAACCATTTTTTTGTTCTGAAACGATAGATAGAAACCATGAAATATTCGGGCTGAAGTCTTGAACCAATGATTTTGGTAATAAAAAAGTTTGCAATCTCTTCAAGATTTACTTTTAAAATTTCAAAACAGATTAATATTTCACGATCCTTCTCCTCAATGACTGCAAGTTAACTTGCAATTAAAGAAGAAAGGGAAAATGGAAAGAAAATAAAAGTAAACTATGAGTTTGGAAGTTTCTCCCAAACTTATTTATTCAATACTTGATGTCTTTAGACCGTTAGTAACATATTATAACCAGTGTAAAGTCCATAGGTTACTTACATCTTCAAGCTCCTTTGTATAAGCTTCGGCCTTTTCAACATTTTTTATCATTTTCCATCAATCAAGGAACTTCTAGCTCTTTCAAACGCTCTGCTCGATGAACAACAAAAGTTGGGGAGGAGTTGTAGCCATCTAGCAGATTCTCAGAGTTGCGAACCTAAGCAGAGGAGACAGAGATGGTTAAAGTTCAATTGGATAAAAGGCTTCAGACTTATAAAGCATAAATTATATCAGCAGTATTTTGTAGAAGAATGCACAATTCTAATTTAAGTGTTACCCGCTTTGTAGCAACTCTTTGCTAAACTTCACCGAGTAGCCCTGTAGATTCCAAAATTGAGAAAATTTATCAATTAAAAGACATAATTTATTAAACACACGATAAATGATATCGACCTACCTGCATTAAGTGGGTGATGATGTGATTCTTATCAACGGAAATGGGGTCACGGGATCTTCTTTTGACTCCTGCATAATCGTTAATCAGCTTTAAGCGAAAAAAGGATGATACCAAAAAAATTTAGGAACCGGAAAATCAGCTCAAAATTAGCATGGACTAACATGAACCTGGATGATTTCAGTTTCCTGGTCACTTTATTTTAGTAGAAAATATTAGCATGTGTCTGCACAGACACACATAGGATCTGGACAGTTTGTACCTATTTGAGGGGTGATCATATGGGTAAGTAAAAACACATGCGACTCTAAAGTTCGTAAGCAATTGAGGGCAATCAAGAATATATGCCCATCATGCTGTCATAGCACATAAACAGTCAAGATCATTTGCTAATTTACCATGTCATGTCAATTCCAATTATGCAATATCCTTCTTAACTTGTCATCGGACCAAGTTATCGTTCTTGCTTCCTCCACCCTCCAAGCCTCTTCCTAATCCAGTAACTTTAATGTTTTCATATTCGCGTCGTACCTTTCTTTGGAGAAACCATGTAGCCACCAGCAGTGCGATGGAATTTCTTGTGCTTCCAGTTGAAGTTCTGTTGCACAACTGGAATATTCAAAGAACATTACATCCTTCAAAATAGAAAATCGCAATGAGGACATAATTTTAACCGTCTCTCTTCAAATAATCTAAAAGAACTATAAAGGAACTAATAATCTTAAATCCCACTGAGGAGATATCCATTACCATAGAACTATAAAAGAAATAATCTAAACCGTCTCTCTTCAAATAATAGCAGTGCGATCAAATCTTTAGCTAAAGCAGGAAAAAGGAGGTTAAGAAACAGAAAAGCCTACTTGAATTGTCTTGATTGGTTGAAGGCTTGGTTGAAGAGAGAGAGAATGATGGCTGATTTTCATTTTGCAAAAGAGGGGGAGCCGTAAAGGGAAGAGAGACGGTTGGTATGTTGAATTTAATTTCATTAAACGTAATTATGTGGGCAATCAATGATGGGTATCTGGCGAACAATTGAATAGGGGCGTATAGTTGATTTCCAACCTGAATTTACACATATGTCCTTATATTATTATATAATCCTGAGGGTATAGATGGTAGTCAAATATGAAATGACTAAGCAGTCCTTCTTAGAAACATTGAATAATTGATTGATAATGTGCAAATAACTCTGCTCGACTGTTTTTACAGATGCTTGCGCCCTGAAAGCTGAAAACGGGGTACTGCAAAGACGATGTTAGTTACTCCGGTAAGACAAGTACTAAAAATTCGAAATTTTTTCAATAAATTACCGATACTGTACAGATCAACTCTGTAAAATTTCAGAATTTTTTGAAATTTATAAATACATTTTCTGTATTGTTCTTTTCTGTTAAACAAACACTAAACTTTATAAAAATACTTTCTACTATGCAAATATAATTGAATTATGCTAAATTAATATAATTATGCTAAATATGCAATTTAAACTATATGAATTCCTAAATTAAAGTAAACTAAATTAAAATATCACCTAATCAATTTAGAGCAGGCAGCTGCCCATTGAAAAAGCACGCAACACGCTATTATTTATAATTTTTGCAAATCTTACTTAGCCTATTAAATATTAATTAGTATAGTGGCTAAATAAATCCTACTCTAAATAACTAAGTGATGATAATATAAATTTCTAATCTAAATTACTCTAATGGATGCAAGTAAAAGATGTGGCTAAGTAATAATTAATATATGGTTGATTTGATTTGAGATTTAAACTATACATAAACTAAACTAAATTAAATATATAAATATGAATCAAGAGAAAGAATATCTTGGGAGAGATGAATCCACCAAAATCATAGAATTAGTCTAATAGATCTATCTATCATGTTTAATATAAATCACCAATAGAAACTCACCATACCTACAAACCTTATGCTCATAAACATGATGATAATATGTGGCTTTCAACGTACTTTCTATCTTTCCATCAAATACTTCTTCAATCTCCAATAATATCTTCTATCAAACCAAATTGTGCTTTAAGTGACATTCAATATACAACTCTAGGTGCCATGAAAAATCCACATGCAGCATTAACCGTACAACTAATTGAGGTGCCATAAAGAATCCAATCATCACACTAGAACACTAAAAACTAGAAGAAAAGAATCTAGGGTTTGTGGTATTTGGCTCTACACAATCTTGAATTACCCTAAGACCTCCTAACCTCCACAGGAGCGTTAGATCAATGGACGAATAAGAAGAAACTCAATGAGAGATTTAAACTAAAACATGATAGAAGAAGAACTAAACTAAAACATATGAAAAAGGCTTCATCTCCCCTCCCAAGAGAAGGGAGATTATCCCCTCATACTATGCTACGAACACAATATGAAAAGGAATAATCTTTATAGCTATTAATGGTGAAAAGGTCTAAACTTTCTTCTCTCTTAATTCTAGATCTAAGATGCAAACACTAAATTTCCTAGATGATGTAAAATGAGGTTTTTGTGCCTTATATATTGGCTTACATGCTCGTCTGGATAGAGATCCGAATCCTATGTTTATTTGGTGTCAAACTCTCTGTAACCTTTCTAGAAGTAATCCTGAAAAAGTTAAATTCAGTTGGACCAAAGTTGGACGTGGCCCACTTTGCCCTGCATGCTATTTCCCAAGCTGCAGCTTCTTACAGCTTTCAGTTTCCTAATTCTTGTGAAACTCTGACTTCTTTTCCATTGTTGATCTCATCTTTCTATGAAGTCGAAATTAAGGCTTTGAGATCAGATTGAAGACTCTTCTAACTCAATTATTATTCTCTTTTAGAGTCTCATTAGGCTTGGCACTTATGGAGACAAATATGACATTTTTGTCCTAGGCCTTTAGCTGTAATTCCCAGTGACTCCTTTTTGACTTATTTGACTTCTTTTCCCTCCATATTTTATATTTAGATTCTTTGACCTGTAAAAACACAAATTGCATCATATTATAATATTTAATTATAAAATAGAGACTAACATACACATAATTGGGGTTATAAATCATTACTTTTGAGCACTTATCACATTGCTCATTAACTACTTGCTTAATGAGTTGCTTAATAATAAGAAGAACAAGCAAAACTCTTAAATTTGTATTGGTCTTTCTGTTTGTATGTACATGACTGTGTATCATATTTTTATGGGAATTACCATCCCAGTGAGCTCCAATTCGACTTTGTATCTTTCTCCTTTTATTAATGAAATCTTATTTCTCTAATGAGAATATTATCTTAAACTAATTTTGGATGTGTCCATGACTCTATGCACGACAAAGTGATTTTTCAATGTATTAGATCATGGCCAAACAATAATGTCCCACTTCGTTTGTATTTTCTATTAAACAGTACCAAATGGATTTGCATAGACCGATTTGTTTAGAAATGTCAAAAGAATAGAAGGCACTATTGTCCTATATTAAATATGATCGAAGTATCTAATGTCAGTTTTAGTGATAGATTTGGGCGAAATTTAAAATGTTATGCTGATTCAAGAAATTTGAGGAATCTTGAAATTAGAGGCACTAATCACATTTCAGAGATTTGGCAAGCTGATTACAGCTACAACTTTGTTGGCTCTTGCAGTTTGAAGACAAGATACACGCCTATGTAGTCTCAAATTAATGTACCTACTACCTATCCATATCGTCCCTCTCTATATTTAGTACTTCCATGGACTTATTCATATTCTCCAATGTTCATTTGTTTAAACTTACAGAAAAGGAATTCACGTTTCACATTTTTGTGCTAATAAGTGATCTTTTTACATACTCTTCGGTATGATTTATTTCTACCCAACGTGCAGAGAGCACGTGCATTTGGCTAGTTTACATAGTCACTGGAGCTATGAAAACTTAAATTTACATAGCAACTTGATCTTTGAAAATTTAAATTTAGAAGAGTGTGTTTAAAAGTATGCAAACAAATAAGAAACTATGCATGATAAATTGTTTTCACATAACATTTCTTTGTAATTGACCAAATCTAACATCTGACAGAACGAACTCATGTAATTTTATACGACATGTTAAAATGTATTTTTACACAGTAGATTACTACAACTGATATCCGACATAACTGATCTATGTAAATTTAAATTTACACAGTAACTTGACTTATAAAAAATTATATTTTCATAAAGAAAACATATCGATCATAACCTATGCGAAATTATTTTTACATGGTATATATTTCTTAAACATAACAAATCCAACTAAAAAACCAAAACAGATTCCCATTACATCATCTACTAACAATACATTAAGCCAAATCAGCCTTTTTAATTACATCCATAATTCAAACAAATATAGTTATTACATCAAAGATATAACAAATCCACCAAGAGCTAATTAAATAAAATCAACTCATCATTTCTTGCATTATTCTTTTGGATCCCATGTTCTATGTTGGGATATGATCAATTCTAAGTCTTTTCTCAAAATCTGCCACAAGACCAAGCGTAGGTAATACGGAACCTCTAAAGGTCTTGTACGACTTATGCTCGTTTATATTCTGTTACAATGAGAGAAAACCAATTAATAACAAAGATTATTTATGCAAATTTTAAAATACATAAATAAATTACCATGCAAATTTAAAAGTGCAGAGTAAAAATATTATGCAAATTTAAGAATGCAGAGTAAAACTACTATACGCACTATACAAATTTAAAATTGCAGAATAAAACTACAACACAAATATGAAAATGCAAAATAAAACTACTACGCAAATTTAAGAATGCATAGTAAAACTATTACCCAAATTTTAAAGAATACAAAGTAAAACTATCACCCACATTACATAAACATAAAAAAATAGAGTAAAAATATTACGCAAATTTACAAATACAAAGTAAAAACTACTACGAAAATATAAAAATGCATACTAAAACTACTACATATACAAACATAAAAATGCATAATAAATCCAAACTTGTAATTGCAAAACTATAAAAACTATAAAATACAGAGTAAAATCACTAAATAAATGTAAATTCATATTTACAAACTAACTCACATATGAAAATTCATTTTAATTTTTCATACAAATTTATAAAAATATGATTAAAGGTAAGATTCTCACCATATTTGGTTTGTTCACCGTAGTTTTAGGAGCAACCATCTTCTCAATTTCATCTCCATCTCTTCTAGAAATTAAAGGTTTGATTTTTGTTTGTTTGGATTTTCAGCTTTTTCGAAATTGTAGATCGAGTTCTTTCTTTTCTCTGTTATTGCTTTCATATTTTTTGTTAATGATTCATCCACTTTATTCTATACTATGTGAATGTAGACTTGCAGGAGAAAATATTTTGATTCATCCACTTTATTCTGTACTATGTGAATGTAGACTTGCAGGAGAAAATATTTTAGATATAAAAAACCGGCCGGGTGCATAGATTGGTAACATCCATCAGCGTAATTTGTGATTTCTTGTACTCCATTATTTCACGTTAGCATGTCTAAGAAAATATTTTTCGACTGGAAGCTTTCACCAACAAAATTAATAAAAAGCGTGGACGGCAGGATTCGAACCTGCGCGGGCAAAGCCCACATGATTTCTAGTCATGCCCGATAACCACTCCGGCACGTCCACTCTCCTTTGTTATGAAGACCACAAACATTTTATAATTCCACTTATCTTGACCAACCTTTATAGCTAATAAGTACTCAATCCGTTTCCATCAAGTAAAACAACAATATTAAACAAATTAATCCGCTCTCTAATCAAATGAAATGAAAATCAAACGGCTCCTAATTGGGAACTAAAATCAACGTGCATGGCATGAAAACCTCTGAATAAATTGACTTTGGGTAGAGATCTTTTTGGTTAGAAATTTAAATTTTGTAATAAAAAGTAATCCACTACTCTTCTGGCTAAATACACAAGCTAATGCCGAATAACAACGTTGTCCGTCATATAGCAAAAGTTTTCTCAGGGGAGAGTTATTAGCACACTTACATATGACGTATATCAACTGATCAATTAGATGACTACATGTATAGCAACTGATCAATTAGAAGACTACATCACCCTGCTGCTATTTTTCATACATTGTCCAGGAAAACGCGTACAAGCACCACGAGTGATGCATAATATGATAATAGTCAAACAAGAAGAAAAAAAAAACAACTTAACAGATCATCAAAGCACAATGCACAGAACAACTGAAAATGAGTTTAGGTCTTCACAGCCGGTCTCACAAGCCCCAGTCCTGAACCACTTCCCAAATGCTTGAAGTCAGTAGCCTCGAGATGATCATCATGTGCAGCAAATCCAGTTCCTCCTCTTTCCAAACAGACCAAACTCCTCTCTTTGCAACCCTTGTTGCACACCAAACAGACTTTATCAACAGCCATAAACCTATCTGCACACTTCTTGCAGAAGACGTGCCCACACGTGCTTAGTGCAACGAGTGTTAGCGTATTAGTAAGAGTAACCTTGCAGCTAGGGCAGATGAAGTTGGTGTTAATAGAATTGGACTTCTTCTGCTCCTTGTTCTCTTCTGTTAAGTAGATGGGAAAGAGGGTCTTTAGCTTCAGCTTCTCTTTGCCTTCTGGACAGATGGTGGAGGTGGAGGGAGCTTGAACTTTAACTGGAGCTTCTGGTGTTGCAGAGGGAAGCCAAAATGCTTTCATGTTGCGAAGAGCTTCCGCTTCATATGATGTGACTTTAACGCTGTTAGCACCATGGAAGCCATTTTTGTCTCGAAAGTGTAACTTCTGTCATTGTACTGAGGAACTGCGCCATGGTTTTGCTGATCAAATGCTTCAAGCTCCTTGGCTTTCTGCAGCATTAACTTCTCCTCTTCTTCATCATTTTCTTGCTTCTGTTGGAGAGCATGAGCAGCAAGCCTCCTGGAAAAACAAGTTATGAAGTGTTCCAAAATGAAAAATTATAGATTTCTTATTAAATGAGTAATAACCCAAGTACCCAACTAGGAAGGCCCCAATGAAAACTAGAAAGCACATTATACTGAATACATCAAATTATAATGCACTATAATTGGGCCTATAAAAAAATTACATTGACTAAAACACAACAAAAAAATGTTTTGTATAAATTAACTGGTGGATCATAACCATATCACACTTTCTAAACTCTGGCACTTCATATTGTTTTTTATAATTATGTTTTTTCCTTTTCTTCTTTATTTTTTCCTTTCACTTTTGTTCAGTAAAAATCTATATGTAGTTTAAATTAGTAATGATTAGCAAGTCTTCTCTATGATCTAAGTAAGCAAGGAGCTACTCTTAATCTCTCATACTCCTAAATACAATAAGATGATTTTGACATACAAATGTATCCCAAATGCAAATAGAACTTACAAAACGCACACCCTTGTAGAACCAACACAAGCCCAGAAGCGCCTCAATCATTGGTCTCCAGCTAACCACTAAACCTTGGTTGAAAATGGTTGCACTATCATATCCCTGGCCAAATCCTCCTTGACGTTCAAAGTTGGCGTCCAAGGCCTTGTGAAATAAAAGATGATCCACACTTTCCTCCACCAAATTGTAAAGAGAACAAGAAATAGGGATACTCGATCCCCTTCGACTTCTGGAAAAAACATAAAGTCCTAAACACAAAAGAGATTGAAGACGTAACAAAAAGATGACCCTCACTTTCCTCCACCCACTTGGAAAGAGAACAAGAATTAAGCATATTTAAGCCCCTTCGATATAGGTTGTCAATAGTTTTAATTCTTTCCGAGAAAAAGAACTGCATATACTTCACAAACTCTACAGTCAAGCAGGGAGGTAGCCTCCCACCGTCAGACATGAGGACAAATTTTGAATTAAGAAAAGAAATAAACAAAATATAACTTTCAGCATATATGATTAATATACTGAAGCCTATTGGTGCAAACGGACGCAAATAAAATCTCGATATCTAAGATACTGACACACAAAATATTGTTTGCCTATCTCTCACAAATCGCAAAATTTCATGGTATTAATAACTATGGTTAGACCATCTCCAACCACTACAATTCCAACTTCCTGCATCTGTACAAAACAGTGTTTGCAGATGCAAGTAAGCCTGATTGGTCGTCTAACAATAACTGCTGTACAAGACCCCAACTCTCATACGCCATCTCAACTGGCATCTGATGTTCATAAATCAGGAAGCCAAAGGTGCTTTGCGTCTGGATATCCTTGCTACTACATAGTACATAGTACATACCACACTGTGTCTTCTTCCCTCTTATCACTCCATTAACCCACAGAGAAGCTTCACGGATGTTTTCCTCCTACATCATATGTATGAACTGCTTTCTCTTACATTATTTTTCCCATAACAGTACTTAATCCATTTTTTTTAATGTTGACAACAAGTAAACACTCTCCAAATCTAATAATTTTTTTTTTCAATTTTATTTATTCCAATCTTGGAAGGGCAACAATGCAAGAAAGGCCATAGAAATAACGACCACCCTTACTTACAACAATTAATTAATTAATTAATTAGTCAATTAAAAAGGGGAAAGGGAGCATACCTCTGAATGTCTTTCTTCTGAGAAAGTAAGCATTCGAGAATACATTCTTTACAAAACACGTGACCTTTCTGACAACAGAGTGGGTCAATCAAAGGTTTCAAACAAAGACAACAAGCGTCAAAGGGTTTGATTGAATCTCTTCCAAGTCTTTCTTTCTGTGTTCCGTAACCGAGCTTTTTCTTCTCATCGTATGTGAAGTAAGCTAGGTCGTTGTTGTTCTTCGAGTGTCGTTGAGGCATATCGATTTGTCTGTTTTTTTGCTTCTTTGTTCTCGTTCAGTTCTTTTATATATGCTAGCTTATTATCGGAATATATCGTTGACTCCTTGGGTTGCCTAGCGGTAGGGGTGGCAATGGGTCGTGTTGGGTCGGGTTCGTGTAGTATCATACTCGGGTCACGTGTTAGGAGAGCAAACCCAAATCCGACCCAATTACTAATCGTGTCAAATTTGTCAAACCCAAACCCAACCCACATATATAACAGGTTACCCAACGGGTGACCCGCTAAGCCAGCGGGTCAATTTCGGATCGGGTTAACAGATAACCCGTAAGCTCTATTTTTTTTTTTAGATAAAGAATATTTATTAATCTAAATAATAAAAGAACTTGCAAAAGTGCGTAGAGTTGTTGAAGCACATGCATCTGTTGAACGCCTTAACCAAACAAGTGAAACAACCTATTAGCCAAACAAAAAACATAACCAAACTAGAAACAACAACCATGCATGTCCAGTTTATCCACTTTGCTACCTTGTGGGCAAACCTATTATTAAATAAATGCAAATATTATTGTGACTTTGACGGCTTCATTGTTCTCTTTATATAATTGAGACTAGGGTAAGGGTTCAATGTTAATGTACGTGATAATATATTTTATTGAATGAATCTATAATATTCTATATCTTTGGATTGCTTATCCTTCTAAATCTAGTTGATCATTTTACGCTTAGTATTTTCTTTTAGGTAATTGGGATTATGAGATTTAATAAAATTCGGAAACATATATGTTTAAGGACTTAAAACAGGTCATACAGGTCACGGGTTGATGACCCGACCCATTGGACCTGGGAACTAATCGGGTATACTAACGGGTTATTCGGGTTAACATGTGTGACCCTAACCCAACCCATTTATTTGATGGGTTTGGCGGGTCAACCCTTAAATGACCCAAAAGCCTTTTTTTCCAACCCAAACCCGCTAATTTCGTGTCGAATTCATGTCGGGTTAGCGGGTCGTGTACAAAACTGCCACCCCTACCTAGCGGGATGTATAGTTCACATGTTGACACTTGTCAGACAGACCACCGACCTCAAGGTTGGTTCGACCAGATGCCGCATGTTAGGGTCGAGGATGCGCATCAACTGAATTCAAATAAGCGATTTCGATTGGTCATTTCATGCGGATGACACGACGGACTCTCAAATAGTGTCTACTAAAAATGATTCAAAACATGTATCACAAGCCTTCTCTCATTGACTATTTGAGAGGCCTACACCTCAAGGCTCTTAGGTGTTTTATGAGCATTGGGGACTACGACTAAGACAATAAGAATCACATTTCATGAAAACACTGTGTTGTCAATGTTTAAGCTCCCTTAAGGCACAATGTTGAATTTAATTTAGAATGACTTGATTCTCACGTCTTCGGTTGAACTTGGGTTGGATAATGGAGCTCGACTGAAAACTTGAGCTGGGTTCAGATTGGAAAGTTTAAACACTGGCCAACCCCAGCCCACAACATTTATATGAATACAAAGGCTTCGGGTTTGAATTTTTGAATTTAGTCCTCTTTTCTTCATCAGATTGGACTACTAAGGGTACCTTTGTTTGCCAGGAACCCGTAATGGGGTCGAGGATTACTTGGGTGCCTCCCGCTCAACTCACCATCGTCTTCAACCACCACTCTTCCAAAATGGTATTCTTCAAATTCTGGCAGAGTCCTGATCAGATAGGTATCTCTATCTAACATAAGTGACAATGATATGTAAATGTAAATTTTTGTTAGATCACAATTATCCACCAACAACCACAGAGTAGAGACCTCTCTGAAATCCCCAACAACTACATCTACTTTCTCCAGCATCCCAAATTTGCATACCAAATTCTGGAAATCTTCCAGGTACCATTGATGCACCAGCACTCCTAAAAATTTGACCCATCTCCTTCTTTTCTTCAACCAATCAAGATTAGTGGTTAAAGAATCAAATTGCCACTTGTGAAATCCTAATCTAACGCCATGGATAGACATATCATGGATCTTAAGCATCCTCTCTGCCTCCTCACTCTCCACTTCTCAAGGCCCATTGTAAATTGAACAAATCTATGACCCAATGAATGCACTCAAGATGTTCGGGGAATGACGTTAGCGGACACCTAAAACCGTTCATTAATGTACATTAAAATCGTTTTCATGGATCTCCAAAATACTACCACTACTGGAGCAGTCGAACCTATAACAATTATTCATAGAAATAACGACCACCCTTACTTACAACAATTAATTAATTAATTAATTAGTCAATTAAAAAGGGGAAAGGGAGCATACCTCTGAATGTCTTTCTTCTGAGAAAGTAAGCATTCGAGAATACATTCTTTACAAAACACGTGACCTTTCTGACAACAGAGTGGGTCAATCAAAGGTTTCAAACAAAGACAACAAGCGCCAAAGGGTTTGATTGAATCTCTTCCAAGTCTTTCTTTTTCAGTGTTCAGAATCCGAGCTTTTTCTTCTCATCGTATGTGAAGTAAGCTAGGTCGTTGTTGTTCTTCGAAAGTGTCGTTGAGGCATATCGATTTGTCTGTTTTTTTTTTTTGCTTTGTTCTTCTCATTGTTTCTTTTATATATGGTAGCTTATTATCGGAATATATCGCTGAAAACTTATCGTTGACTCCTTTGGGTTGCCTAGCGGGATGTATAGTTCACATGTTGACACTTGTCAGACAGACCACCGACCTCAAGGTTGGTTCGACCAGATGCCGCATGTTAGGGTCGAGGATGCGCATCGACTAAATTCAAATAAGCGATTTCGATTGGTCATTTCATGCGGATGACACGAGGGATTCTCAAATAGTGTCTACTAAAAATGATTCAAAACATGTATCACAAGCCTTCTCTCATTGCCTACCCTTCGGATGGATCGAAACTATATAGCAAAACCGAGTGCGCTGGGCAGAAATAACCAAGTTAGGGCATAAACAGACCGAGTTAGGGCCGAATCAGACTGAGTCACACACAGAATTTTATAGATCCGACTGAGTGGCACTATTTCTCTAGTGTAATTCATCAATTGAGAGGTGGAGAAGAAAATCATAACTCAAGTTGACTGATTCGTGCTCGGGATAGCCGGCTTGAGAGGTGAAAAAGAAATGAGCTTTGGGAAGAAGACAATGAGCTGAGGCAACTAAATTGGTTAGTGTGTTTCTTCTCATCAAGTTATCTTTAGAGTTGAATCTGGTCAGTTTTTTTGCTCCCAGTTTGATGGCGGTGCCTGCCGAAGGTGGTAGTTTATCCCAATGTTACGGCAGCCTAGAGTGATTTCGGTGAGATCCGATTGACTCCGACCATCTTTAGGCCAATTCCTAGTTGTATAAAATGATGATTTCAGTTCCGAGTAGCTAATTTTTTTTCAATCACTTTCCTGCACCTTCTCTGGAATTGTTTTTTCTACTGGTTTTCAAGTTTCTGGTCCGGTTTCTTCTGAATAAAGTTTGTAGTGGAGGTGCATCTGTTGTTGTGCATTTATATCAGTGGCCAATTGGGTTAAAAGTGACGATAATTCCGATGACAGATTGTTTTGATGAAAGGAAACTAGGTCTTGATCCACTGATTTCCTGTTTGTGAGTTAGGGATGAATTGCTAGATAGAGGATTTTTCCATTGATAGCTGGGATTTTCTTGTGGTGGAGTGTATGTCATTTTATAGATCTTTCGGAACTGGTGGAATATCATTTTATGGATGTTTTTGCTGAGTTTCTATTCAGAGACAGTGGTCCAGATGCTATATTTTTCTTCAGTTTTGATGAGCCTTCTGGATGGTGGCTAGAAAGTGATTGAATGTTTTTCTCTTCTGGGTTTGTGAAACAAGTTAACAGCTACGTTTTGATTTGATTCCATCTGAGTTTTTCTGTGTTCGATTAATTTAGTCTCTGTTTCTTTCTTCAAGGACTGGAGTTGGATTGTGTGAGTAATTGCTTGAAAGACTGGTGTGTTAGTTGGGTTTTGGAAGCATACTAGAGGATGTATATCGGCCACCATGTATAGAATGTTGATGTGGAATTGTCGGGGTATGGGAACCTCCACGGTAGCTCAGACTCTAAAGGAAATGATTCGGAGACACAACTCGGATGTTATATTTCTAGTAGAAACTAAAGCTAGCAGTATTAAAATAAAGAGTTTACAAAAATCCTTCAGGTATCCGAATGCTTTTGTGGTAGATGCTGAAGGTCAGAGTGGCGGTTTGGCTTTGCTATACAAGGACAAGATTGATCTGGAAATCATTGGAGCTGAGAAACATGCTATCACAGGTAAAATTTTCAAACTATCTTGCGGAAGGTGACTGGTTTATTACTTTAGTATATGGTCATCCCATTTCCCACAAATGCAATTTAGTCTGGGATCATTTACGTAATGTTGCTACTAGTTGTGTGGGTCCTTGACTGTTATGGGGTGATTTTAATGTTATTCTCAGCATGGATGAGAAACTGGGAGGTAGTAAAGTGAACCTAAAAGCCGTACAAGAGTTTCAAGACTTGACTTCTGATTTGAACCTTGTTGATCTTAGTTTCTCTGGTTCTAAGTATACATGGTGTAATAATAGAAAAAATATAGCTAATATTAAGGAGAGACTTGACAGAGGCTTAGCTAATACTGATTGGTTTAACCTCTTCCCACAAGCTAAAATCCATCATCTACCTAATGCTGCATCTGATCATCTCATTTTACTTCTCAACTTCTTTCTCAAACAAAAAATCAGGAAAAAACCTTTCAGGTTCCAAGAGATGTGGGTTAGAGAATCGTCTTGTTTTCAAGTTATAAAGGAAGCCTGGATTCTCTCTGTTTCTGGCTCTCCCTTTTTCATTCTTCACTCTAAGATTTCTAATCTACAAAAAGCTCTTTCTCACTGGAATAAAGAAATTTTTGGTAATGTTTTTTATCATATAAGGGTATGTGAAAATAAACTAGCTTCTCTCAATGATCTTAATCCTTCTGATGCTATTTATATGTCCACCATTAGCATTAGGGCAACCTTGGAAGAACTTTTTCTCTGAGAAAAGCATTATTGGAGACAGAATTCTAGGACTATCAGTATTAAGTGTGGGGATAAAAACACAAGGTTCTTTCATACCTATGCTTCATATAAGAGGAGTAAGAATTCTATAGATAGGCTTCTTCTAGATAATGGAACTTGGTGTAGTGATCCTAATATCATTGAGAAGTCTGTTAATAAGTATTATATTGAAATGTTTACTTCTTCTGAGCCTTCTCCTAACCAAAACATTATCTCTCTTTTTAATCCATGCATTTCTGAGTCACAAAATGATAATATATTATCTCCATTCTCTCTCCTACCGAGATTTTTAAAGTCCTAAAAAAATTGAGTAATCTGAAAGCCCCAAGACCTTATGCCTTTCAGCTTGTTTTCTATAAGAAATTTTGGAATGTAGTCAAAACAGATATTATATAGGTGGTTCAAACTTTTTTTTGGAATGTGGTCAAAACAGATATTATATAGGTGGTTCACAGCCTAGATTTCTCTACCAAATGGATAAAACTCATTAACTTTTTCCTCTCCACTGTCTAATATAACATTATTGTTAATGGGGTTTCTTTAAATACCATTTTTCCTTCTCGTGGCATCAGACAAGGGGATCCCCTGTCACCCTACTTCTTCATTTTGGTATCAGAATCTTTGTCAAGACTTTTCTTTAAAGTTGAACAAACTGACCTCATGACAAGTTTGAAAGTCTCTAAAGGGGCTCCTGGTATTACATATATGGCCTATGTGGATGATTTGATAGTCTTTTGTCAGACTTCTATTAAAGATGTTGAGGTTGTGAGTGATATTATAGATAAGTACTGTGAAGCATCTGGGCAACTAGTGAATTATGACAAGTCAAGTGTTTCTTTTAGCCCAAATACTCATGTTCACCAACAAAAAATCATTAAATCCATTTTCTATATTAACTCTGTTGGTTTGAAGGATTTATATTTGGGTCCTCCATTATCTTTCTCAAAATCCAAAGTTCAAGATTTCTCTTTCCTAGCAGACAAAGTTTCTAAAGTTATAGATGATTGGCAAAGCTAACCTTCTTTCCCAAGCTGGCAGAACAACCTTGATCAAATATGTTGCCCAAGCTATTCCCATTTATACCATGTCCACCTTTGTTATTCCCATTACAGTTTCTAAGAGATTGGATAAGATTTGCAGAGATTTCTGGTGGAAGGGCACCCTAAACTCCAAGGTCATTCACACTTGTAAATGGGATAAGATTTGTCAAAGGAAAGAAGAGAGATGGCTAGGGTTGAGATTTTTCAAGGAAGTCAATTTAACACTTTTGGGTAAGTTGTATTAGAAGGTATTAATAGGAGAGGATTGTTTGTAGACAAAATTGATGCGAGCCAAATATGGGAAATTTCTTAAGCCCATGTCAGATGATACTTCTAGACCTTCTAATTCTTCTTTCATGTTCAGTAGCATCTCTAAGGCTAAGGAAATAGTGGCCACAGGTATGGCATGGCAAGTCGGCAATGGAACCGCTATAAGTTTTTGGAATGATCCATGGGTGCTCTTCTTAGGAGAGTACAAGTCTCTGAAGCATTGGGTAGAGAGCATTAATTATTCAATTGTGACTGTTCAGGATGCCCTTCTCCCTGATGGAGATTGAAATATAGCTTTTCTCAAAAGTCTGCCTCCACCTATAAAAAGTGCCACCATATCCATTAAAGCAAGACCAAGTCTCCCCGATAACCTTATATGGCAATTCACTAAAAATGGCAATTTTACAGTGAAGTCAGCCTATCAGACAGCCATCACCATCAGGAATAAGGCATCGAACGCCTCTTCCAGTGGTTTTAATCCCAAGATATATTCTCAGATTTGGAAGCTTTAAGTCCCTTTGAGAGTTCAGAATTTTATATGGAAGGCTTCTTATAACATCCTTCCTACGGGTGAAGTCCTTGTGGCTCACCACTTAAATATTGACCCCATGTATTGTTTTTGTAACAATACTTCAGAGGATCTATACCACATTTTCTTCTTGTGTTCATGGTCTAGAGGAATATAGTGTTTATCTAGCTTTAGTTTTAGAACTGAAGTGGAAGATTTTGATGAGATAGACTAGTTATCCTTCTGCATGAATTTAAAGGAACCCACTAATATAGGTTTCTTTAATCCTTCTATGCTTTTCTGTGCCATCTTGGATGCTATATGGCAAGCTAGAAACAAGAAGAGATCAACTATTTATAGGAAAACTTTCATAAGTGATCCACGTCGTTACTAGTCCTAATCGTGAAGCTACAACTTCCTGACGCTGGGCAGATTTCAACTCCTATCTTAAGTCGAATTCCAAAATCTATCGCACTCTCCCTCTTTTTCCTTGCACGAACTAGGTTAGTTATCCTGGTTATATTGGAACTTCCCTAGTCCTCTATCATTGTTTGAATTGGATTTGGAGAAAGCTATTCACAGTTGGAAATATAAAAAGCTCAAGAATCATCAACTTACCGAATTCTTTAGCTTTATATTTTCAACACAGGTTCAGGTACACATCTATTTTATTTTATTTTTGTTCGATTTTCTTGCCATGAGCTACTATCTATTTAAATTACTTGGGTTGCCTCCCATAAGTGCTACGTTTAATGTCGCCAGCCGACACAGAGGGGGGAAACTTAAGGTTACCCCCCTAACTAGCTTAGGTAATTACTTTTTTTAAATTTGTGGGTCTTTTATAGTCAGATTCCCTAGACTTAAAACTTGTTTGTAATCCAGTCTTTGCTCTTTTTATCTTTCTTCTTTTCCATGCGTGGCCTATACATTTTAGTAGAGGGCGAGTCATCTTAATTAAATCTTTGATAAATCTACGATTAAAAGTAGTTTGACATAAAGATGCTCAAATGTCTTCTATTTTTGTATGAGGTTGACCAGTGTCTAGCAATGTATTAATATAGTGCATAACACTATCCTTGTTATAATCCATGCCTAATTGTGATACACATGATAAAAATGGATCTTTGTAGTGAGTGTTCTTAAAACTTTTATTAGCTATTGTGTGTACTACACATAGATCATCCATCTTTTCCGTATCATCGTCAGGGTTTCTAAATAGTGTAAATATGTTTACATCTACTCTCATATTCCCGAAAGTGATAGACATGTTCCCATTCCTACAATTAATTAAAGCTCCTGCTGTAGCTAAGAATGGTCTACCCAAGATGATAGGAATTTGGTTTCCATTCGTAGGTAAAGTGTCAAGAACTATAAAATCAACGGGGTAATAAAAATCAGAGACCTTGATAATTACATCCTCGATTACCCCTCGTGGAATCTTAACAGATCTATCAGCTAACTGTAGTCTAACATTTGTTAGTTTCAAGTCTTTTAGCCCTAGTTGTTTATAAATTGAGTAAGGTAACAAATTCACACTAGCACCTAAATCCAATAATGCTTGATCAGTGTAGTCCTCTCCTATTCTACACATAACTGTAAGACTACCGGGGTCCTTATGTTTTACTACGGCTTGGTTCTGTAGAAAGGATGAACACCCTTGTGCAAGGAAAACTTCTTTTGGGATATTTGTTTTCTTTTTTACTAGGTCTTTTATGAATTTGGCATAGGAAGGCATTTGTTTAATTGCACTTAGAAAAGGAATATTGATATGTAGATTTTTAAAAATATTCATGATCTCATTATATTGTGCTTCCTTTTTGTTATCTTTTAACCTAGAGGGGAATGGTGCGGGTGGAATTTTTTCAGTTACCTGCTCTTTGGTTTTCTCAGTTTCAACTAGCTTTTCCTTATCTTTTGTTATAACAACTTCATCGGAATCAGGTATGTCAATTTTGTTATCTACTTTCTTTCCTGACTTAAGGGTAGATATCGAGTTAACTCCCTCTATGGGTGCGGATGAAAGGGTGGTTTCAACTTGATAAACATTTCTACCTTTTGGGTTTTGTTCAGGTTGGCTTGGTAAGGTTCCTTTGGGTCTCTCGGCTAGACTAGCTAGTATATGATTGAATTGTTGGCTTATCTGTTGAGTCATAACATCAAATTTTTGGTCAATCCTTTTGAATTCATTCTCGGTCTTGGTGGCTAAAGCTTTCATGGTTTCATCTATGGTGTTGGGTTGGGTTTGGTAATTAGCCATAGGATCAATGGTTAATTCTCTGTTCAAGTTTGTTTGTTGTTGTTGTTGTTGTTGTTGTTGTGGGTAATACTGTGGAGAAGGTGCTACCGCGCCTCTATTATTCATGTATTGTTGCCTATTGTTCCCTTGATTACCTTGAAAACCATATTGGTTTTACTGTGGAGACATGTTTTGTCTCCATGAATTGTTTAAGTTATTCCTAAGATCTGGGTTATAGTTATTGTTGTTGTTAAAATTATTTTGATAACCCTGTCTTTTGAATGTATTAAAAGCACAAACATCATCAGTACCTTGAGCAACAAACATAGAGCAAATTGAGGTGTCATGATCTGTAGTAAGGCAATTTTCACAAAATTGATTGACACTCATTGCTTGTTGAGGTTGATTATTCTTTGGAGGGTTTAAAGTGAATGAATCAAATTTCTTGTTTAAGTTTTCGATTCCTGTGGTTAAACTAGCAATGGCACCTTCAAGTTTCTCATTGAGTTCGTTTTTAACCTCATACATACCTGGTTTACTAAAACTTATCTCCCCATCTACCCATGCCATGTCCTCATGGTCACTACTATTGGCCCAATCCTTAGAACTCTCAGAAAAGTTTTGCAAAAAAGTGTAGGCTTCATCAGGAGTAAGACTAGTAAATCTTCCTCCATTCATTGATTCAATTAACTGACGGTTCATATATAGGTGAAAGACCTTTTATAAAGTAATGTACTATATTAAGTATGTCAAAACCATGATGTGGGCAACGGACAAGTAAATCATTAAATCTATCCCATGTTGTATGAAACTCTTCATTAGGTTTTCCTTTGAAGGTTGAAATAGTCAATTGCATGGCCTCAGTTTTACATAAAGGGTAATATTGTTTCATAAACTTTTGTGATAGTTGCTCCCAAGTAGTTATAGAATTAGAGGGTAGGGATCTATACCAACGTGAAAGGCATCCTCAAAAGTCAAGGGGAACAACCTTGATCTAGTTTATTCAGGGGAAAGATGAGGTGCTTTAAAAGTACTTAATATGCTCAAGAACTTACTCAGATGATTATACGGTTCTTCATTTGTTTTGCCATAATATCTTGGCAACATATTAAGAATGGTGGGCTTAATCTCATAGTTATTGTTATTGTCGGGCATCACTATGCAGTTCGGTGGTTGAACCGCGATAGGTTGAAACAAGGTGCTAAGAGTTCTTTGATCAGCCATGGCGGCTAATGGTACTCTCTCTGGTGTATCTTCTAAGTCTACTAGTGGTGTGTATGTTTGATTTCGTAATCGATCCTGAGTTTGATGGTGTGGTCTCCTCCAAAACCAGAATTGTAAGATTGTTACAAGAATTAGCTCTTCTGATTAAACGTTTATGAGGTGAATCACGAAACCAAGTTTTCATGCACTAGATAATAAAGCTATGTAAAATAATCTAATATCCACTTAATTAACTAAATTATATTATCAAACTATATGATGCTAACTATTAATGCTAATTATGAGACCGCTAACAGGGGATTCACAGTACTGTTACAGCAATCAAAACAAGTCCAAAAATTTTAAAATTTTTAAAGCTGCTACCTGATACGTCCAGGAAGTAGCCTGTAAAATTTTAGAGCAATCAGAGCTTGCTAAGTTCCTTTTATGTATTGTTAAATCCTGCAGAGTCTAGTGAAGAAGTTTTCTACACACACTGTAAACAATCGATTAAATAAATACATAAAAGAGCACTAAAAATCACGAAATGTTTACTGAGTCTTTTGACGTCTCAGGGATGATCCTGTAAAATTTTTGGATTATTTGGAGTTTGACAGATCATTCTTCTCGACTGTTCTTCCAGAGACCTTGGTCCTGAAAAGCTGCAGAAACACACTGAAAACAAGCAACTAGTTAAGTGGTCAAAACAGGTCAAAAATTACTCAAAGTTTTATTGTAAGCTCCTGACGTGTCAAGGTTCCTCCTATAAAAAATTTAGAATTTTTGACATTGTGCAAATAACTCTGCTCGACTGTTTTTACAGATGCTTGCGTCCTAAAAACTGAAAACGAGGTACTACAAAGACGATGTTAGTTACTCAGGTAAGACAAGTACTAAAAATTCCAAAAAATTTCAATAAATTACCGATACTGTACAGATCAACTCTGTAAAATTTCAGAATTTTTTTAAATTTATAAATATGTTTTATGTACTATTCTTTTCTGTTAAACAAACACTAAACTTTATGCAAATACTTTTTACTATGCAAATCTAATTGAATTAAACTAAATTAATCTAATTATGCTAAATATGCAATTTATACTATATGAATTCCTAAATTAAAATAAACTAAATTAAATATTATATCACCTAATCACTTTAGAGCGGGTAGTGGCGCCATTGAAAAAGCACGCAACACGTAATTATTTATATGTCGTTGTTTGTGTTACGTATCTTTTGCAAATCTTACTTAGCCTATTAAATATTGATTAGTATAGTGGTTAGCAAGGTATCAATCTTACTCTAAATAATTAAGTGATGATGATAGAAATTTCTAATCTAAATTACTCTAATGGATGCAAGTAAAAGATGTGGCCAAGTAATAATTAATATATAGTTGATTTGATTTGAGATTTAAACTATGCATAAAATAAACGAAATTAAATATATGAATATGAATCAAGAGAAAGAATATCATGGGAGAGATGAATCCACTAAAATCATAGAATTAGTCTAATAGATCTATCTATCATGCTTAATATAAATCACCAATAGAAACTCACCATACCTACAAACCTTATGCTCATAACCATGATGATAATATGTGGCTTTCAACGTGCTTTCTATCTTTCCATCAAATACTTCTTCAATCTCCAATGATATCTTCTATCAAACCAAATTGTGCTTTAAGTAGCATTCAATATACAACTTTAGGTGCCATGGAAAATCCACATGTGGCATTAACCATACAACTAATTGAGGTGCCATAAAGAATCCAATCATCACACTAGAACACTAAAAACTATAAGAAAAGAATCTAGGGTTTGTGGTATTTGGCTCTACACAATCTTGAATTACCCTAAGACCTCCTAACCTCCACAGGAGCGTTAGATCAATGG
The DNA here is from genome assembly GCF_015680905.1 of Coptis chinensis. Taxonomy (NCBI): domain Eukaryota; kingdom Viridiplantae; phylum Streptophyta; class Magnoliopsida; order Ranunculales; family Ranunculaceae; genus Coptis; species Coptis chinensis. Next base: position 36,309,834 of record NC_141456.1, on the reverse strand, counting down.
ACGAATAAGAAGAAACTCAATAAGGGATTTAAACTAAAATATGATAGAAGAAGAACTAAACTAAAACATACAAAAAAGGCTTCATCTCCCCTCCCAAGAGAAGGGAGATTAGCCCCTCATACTATGCTATGAACACAATATGAAAAGGAATAATCTTTATAGCTATTAATTGTGAAAAGGTCTGAACTTTCTTCTCTCTTAATTCTAGATCTAAGATGCAAACACTAAATTTTCTAGATGATGTAAACTGATGTTTTTGTGCCTTATATAATGAAATATTTTTCAAGTTTTCTATTTGATTTGGCCATTCACTTCTTATTTCTTACTTGAAAATTATTTTTTCTGGCCATGGAATATGATTGTTGTTGTTCATGGTTCTTGATTTTTGCCCATACATGCAAAGTCAATTCCTAATCTGTAATGATGATGCTCGCTAAGCAAGAGGTGTTTTGGTCCTAGCCTCTAGACATTAGGCCAGTTCAAAGACCAAGTTCGCATTACCTTCAGAAGATTATGGGTGCAAGCTAAAAATCGTGTTAAGCTTCTATGCCCTATCCAACTCCGAAAACAATTAGTTGAAGTCTTAAAGTATACTTTTTGAATTCTTATGAAAAAGATAACAAAGGCATCTAATTGAGTTAATCCCTTCTTTCACTATCCATGCAACATTTAGCTATTGAAGGGGTTTCTGGTTAGGTTTAATTGAGTTATTTGGTGTTGATTGGTTTTGAGTTAAAAATCATCGAATCGGTTTGTGTTTAGGTGGGTTTTGAATTAGAAGTGAATCGGTTTGTGTTTTGTATAGTTTTGAGTTTAACGTAACCTTATATGGAGAATTTTGAAATATTCAGCTTAGTCACATATGGCTTACGTAAAATGATTAGCTATCATTATTTCATCGTTGTTAACTATTACCAGTTTGAGAAGCTATCTTGGTGTTGCTCCTTTATTATGTTTCTTTTTTGCTTCGTTTGGTAGTTTGTAATTGAAAACACCAATTTAGTTGTGTAGTTTGAAGTGATCCATATCTCTTTTTATTCAAATTTTCATATTATTTATTGTTGCTGCTAAAAGTTCCAGTTAGACGTGTTATTCTATTGATTAACTTCCGGGCATTACTCTGCAGGGATATTCTCTAAGACTATTCCCAAGTTAAGACGGCGAAATTCTGAGACCCTTCGAGCTCAAGATATCAATAGCAAAGAACTTCGGTGCAGCTTCTTCATCCTCTGTTGTAAAAAACTGTTCCTTTTGACACTATATTGGAATCTTTGTTTGTTATTTTCTCAGAAAGAGCCAACATTTAGTTCGCTTGGCTGCACAAAGGGGTCGTACCGCTCAATTTGATCTTTGTGATATGAAATGCATATCTTTTTCTGATTCTCACAACTTTACATTTCAGTTCTAGCGATATTGAGTTTATCCGGTCCGGTTCTCATTATCGGTTCTTCTCGCCTGCCTTTGCAATCGATAAAGCCGGGACTAAAATTGCTCAAACAATCACCAAAGGGGCCTTTAACGACCTTGACAAGTTATCCATGGCAAATGTGGAGGTAAGATTTGTTTTCCCCTTAATGCCTTTTCATCTTTCTTCGCTCACATTGCACTAAATAATTGCATGTGCCCGTTTACTATCTCTGAGAACTCTACCACCCTTAATGATTTCCCTTCTGCCCCCTCCCCAAAATGGATAATAAATGCATTCACTAATATTTTGTGATTTGTGTTAAAATAAGTCCACATTTGTGAAATTGCTATATGTTTGGTCTCTGTCATCATTGTATTTAATTTACTCTCATCATTCTCCTTACTCATCATTTATGGCAGTTTACAAGTATTTGAGTTCCTTCTAGATTTAAGTATTCTCTGCAGAAATTATAGGTAGCACAATATGCTTCAGAATATGGGAAGAGTAGAACTCAAGCATCGATGATGTCGATCGCTGCCTCGTATTCGAGTAAACCATCATTCTCAAACACTAATGTCAACGAACATTTTGCTTTAAAAGTTAAAAATAGCTGAGTTCACCATTTTTTTTCAAAGAGAATCCCATATTTAAAAAAGCAACCAACTCACAATGTCGTGCTTAAGTTAACATTTTATTTATGCAAATCAGTTTTCTGAAGGTCTGAATCATCACAGATCACTGACATTATAGTGGAAATAAAATGTGGAAATAAGCTTTGGTCACTCAAACCTAAGTAGAAATCTGCTAAATATCGTGGTCGTGGTCAAAGAACTATTAGGTTAAGTTTTCTATTTGTAGCTTTATATGTGTTCATCCATCTATGCAAGACGGTAGTCTTGAGACAACTTTATTCTTCCTCCAATGGACCAACATCATGTAATACGTAAGTGAAAAATAGGAGCGTTGTTTAATCACATGTCCAAAATTCAATAAAGGTTATCCTCCTAATTTTAAGACTCTCGTGCACTCCTATATAAACGACAAAGATGCAATAAAAATGGATATCTTTAACTTTATTTTGAACTTGCTAATTATGGAAAACACACATTGACATATTTTAGGAAGCAAGAAATTGTTGACTTAGATGTAAAACCAACTTCTTTACAATGCTAACTCCTTTTGTAGGGCCTTAGAGGATCTTGATTCTTTGTTTCTTCGTGCATCAAGGAATGACCAAGAGGGCTTCAAATTGAGTTAATGAAGGCAAAGATCTTCACTGCTTTAGGTGCATTGGACAGGTATTACATCTGATCCCATATCTATTCACGTATATTAATTCTAGGCTATTGAAATGGCTATTATATTGTTAATTCATCGACTACATCACCTGCTTTCAGGACGATGTTTCCAAGAAACTAAAAGGGATGCGACTTTGACGGCATGGAGGACTCTATCCTACTGATTTTGTTACATATATCAAAGAGACTTGGCCTGGTGCTATAAGTAGATCCGACACTATTGGTATGAACAACTTTTTCTTACGAGTTTTAGGTTATTGGAATAGAATCCGAGTTTTACAGTTTGTGACTATGTTGTAATGGTGCTAATAACTTGAGCATACTTCTCTAAAATTTATCTCATGGTGCTTGATATAGATTCAAATAACTTTAGTCTATGGAGTTCTACTAATCTGATGGAATATTCCGCTGCTAATGATCGTTTCGAGGGTACTCTTCCAACTGATATTTGTAATGCAGTAAGCCTGCGGAGGCTTATTCTTAGTAACAATCAGTTATATGGGACCTTACCCAAGGAGTTTGGGAAGCTCACTTCACTTTCAGATCGTCGTTGAGTTCGAATTCTTTCGAAGGGGTGATTGGTGATACAAGCTGAGCTTACTGATTGCATTGCTTTGACACACTGGATCTTGGAAATAATCATATGAATGGTTTAATTCCACCGGGACTAGGTGAGCTTGCCAAATAAAATACAAGTGAGTAGGTATCTTAGTTGGAATAAAATAATTTTGGGGATTTTTTATGGTCAATCTGATTCGTGTATATTGAAGAGTGTATAACATATGAAAATTTCAAATGTTATGATTATTGTTTTTTATGCTACTCACGTAGCAAGTAGCAAGTCCAGGGAGACTTCATGCTCTCAATCACAAAATCTACGGGTAAGCTCATAGTCTTTGTTTGTTCGTTACTTCTCTAATTTTCAAAACTTCAGTTGGCTTTTGGAATAGTTGTAATCATAGGAAATTATTAAACTTGGTTTTTATTGATTATTAGATTGTTGAATTCTAAGTTTTATCAAATCTAAGAATTGTTTACTATCCCAATGCTCTTGCAGGAGAAGGTTCTTTATGTGACTAAGCCAGAGAAAAGAAATGTCCTGTCTAAAGAGATCTTATACTGGAAATTCTGCGCAAAGAGGAAGCATTGTTGGGCTGTGCTTCAGTTGGTTCTAACGGTATTACTCCAAGTGAATTTGCTTTTTGGATGCTATTGTATTTACCATTCAACAAGTGAGAAGATATGTATGCATCTCATATCACTATAGTTGTGTTCTAAATTTTGACAAGTATTTTGTTAAAGAACCAATTGCTTAGAAACTAATATCAAACTTTGAATTTCACAGGCAATCACAAGACTTTCCCCTTCTATTTTAGAATCGCATTCGACATTAAGGTCGGCCAGATAATGTTTTGCTTAAATGCCCCTCTCTTACGAGCGCTCATTGTTAGTGTTTTGGATGGTCTTATGGAGCTTTTTATTTATTTTGTTAAGTCCCTTAAACACTTTCAAACACATTTAATTTTATATTCTCTTTGTTTAACTTAGTTTCGTTGGATGTGATTTGAAACTGCTTTTTCTTCTTTAGCATTTTGGTCTATCAAGACTTGGAGACATAAAGTGCAAGCTTGGGTTGTTCGAATAATGTTTCATTAACACTAATGCTCTTACGCTTAAGGCGAGGGTTCCCATCCTACAATAATTAAATGGTATGTGTTGGTTAATTAGTCTGTTATCCTAATAATCTTGTGTATTACTTGGTTAATCAAATTGGTTATGCAAATAATATTATGGATTCATAATGTTATACTATCATATGTATACTGCCATATAGAATATTGTAATACTTCACATTTGACAAACTTCTATACCTCTGTTGGTTTTCATTTCCTATGGAAATTTTATCTGACATTATTTGTCCAATCAAAATGCATCCAAGTCAATATGGACTATTTAGTAACTGATTGGATGTTAGGAGACTTTCTAGCAAGTCTTTATGCCAAATTTGTAGAGTAAATCCAAACCATTACTATGTTCATTGAACTTAGTTTTCATGCAAATATTATTGTTTTCATTAAATTTCTTAGTTTGTTTTCGTTGTGTAAAATAAGAAGTTTTATCTCATATCTATCACAAATTTGACAAGTTTGTCAAACCGTTGGTTTATCTACATTTTTTGTATTGATTTATAGGAAGTTTATGGGGACATGTATCATGGTTTCAATTATCCATATATGACATATTTGTCGGGATCTCCACTTCCTACTATTGATGTGATGGTCAGTTATATGGACCTTCGACAGTACCAACATACCTATTACCTATGGCCATCCCCTCCTAATGAGCTTTGCAATCCTAATCAAGCCCCCACTATGCAAAGTGTTCTATCCACTTCCATCATTGCTGATAAGTCGACTTAGTCAAATTGAAGTGCCTAATGAAATTATGGAAATGCCAAAGGAAGTGCGAGTGGAATCAGTATTGGGTTAATACCACTGAATTCAAGCCAGCCAAACTCATCTCTGAACTGAAATGGTTTGTACGGGTGATGGGGTTTGAATTATGAAGGCATCCCTGCCTGTTTCTGGCTATTAGGACCCACAATTTAGTTTTGATAGGGTGAAGTCGCGTGTATACCTCAGTTAGATGGCCCAGCTTATATTGATTGGGAAACCTAGACCATGTCACATGTGGCACCTATTTTATGTGGTATCACATGCCAACAACATTTAGGCTTGAAGAAATCAGAATCTTCGCTTGCTTCCGAATCTTAAGGTAACCATTACTTCTCCGCCATTTTTTTTTTATGTTAACTTTAATGTGAGAGTTGAGATTTTTTGTCTTGTGATTGTTATGTGGGATGCTCCATTTTTGTCATTCTACCCGGGTTGGGTGTTTTAGGGATAACTTAGATTATGTGTTTGAAGTATATTTGTGAATTTGAGTGGTTTGATTCGGAAGTTGGGTTTTCGTTGAGATATATATTTACCAGTAGAATATAGATGTAAAAATATGACTCATTAGTATTGGCTGCCTATCGTTGATTATATAATGTATTCTTGGCTCAAGGGATGCAGCCAATATGTTACAACACTAATTTTTTTTATGAATGATGTAGTTATGAATGTATGCAAGACACAACCCAATATGTAAGAGAAGATAGTTATTAATGGTGATATATGTCATTGGGTTATAACATGTGGTATTGAGTTATGTGAGCATCACTAACAGTCCCCTACGGCCCTACTCCTAGAGGATACAAACTTCACCTTTCTTTGAGTTTGGTCATGATGTTCTCTATAGAGCATCCTTCCGAAAACACAGGTCTTAGAGGCTTCGCTAAACCAACCATCTACAGTTGGGTTGCTACATAAGGGGTTACCTTCCTTGACCGTTACGGACTGAAATTTTACATCCTTCATTCGTCTTACCTTTTGATGGCTAATAGTACGGTTTCCCATGTCGGTAACCATGGTAGTCGTCATGAAGAATTTTATCATCAACAAGGGCAGAGTCAAGGGGCGTCAAGAGTGTGCAGTTGCTCAAACTGAAGTTTTAAAGTACAAAAATCTATGGGTCTACCTTTTTAGTTGCACACATGCACACCCATGAATCCTAGCTTCCTTTTCTATTCTTTATTAATGTAAATTGGCATATTTAAGTAAGCTTTTTTCTCATTCATGAAAGGGTGTCTTTACTTGAAAGATCAAAAAATTCCCAACTAGAACAAGAAAGACTGTTTGACTCTCATGCCTTGCTAAATAGGAGAGAGAAGTGCATGAGCTGAAAACATTAATGCTTGAGTATGTTAATTTAAGAAAGAGTCGCCGGATTCAAAACCCAAGATTGACAAGGAAGAAACAAATTAGAACTTAAATTTGGCCACCCTTTCAACTAGGTAAGAGATGTTGGTTTCTATTTCTACGTGCACTTAGGATAGCAATTGTGGGTGTTTGAATATCACTAACACTTGCAGAGGTGCCCCGACAAGCTATCTCCTCTTTTATTTTTTGTTAATTGGATTATTGTTCTATTTGGAAGCATATTTACACAGTGAATCCTTTCTTGCTATCGCTATTAGTATAAAGGAAGCAATGCTTGATAAAAAAACAGAGTTACTTTATGCGAGGAAAAAGCTTGCTAAATAGCAAGGAGCTTGTAAGTGATTCTTTTAGGTTAACAATAATATAGTCACATTGTTTTATCAGATCCCATTGATACTTATGTTTTGATAATTCAAACCCAGGAAATATTGTGGTTAATGATAAGCCACACAAGTTGAGGTTCAAAGTCTGATGGCTAAGCATGAGAGATGAACAAATTTGAACTAGAAGCGAGATGGAGCGAAACTCATATCAATGAAGGATGAGACGGAAAAGAAAAGACGGGGTTGTTAGCTAAAGGGAGGTTGATCCTTGATTCCGGAAATGGAGCAGGAGACCGATTTACAATTAAGAGCTCTATCTGAGAAGGAGATGTACATAACTGACAAACTAAATTTGCTCCAAGAAATAGAGAAGAACCTCCTGCGCCAAAAGAACCTATTGAACTAGAGAAGCTTGATTTGAAAACTGTCTAATGCGTGCAAACACTCAGATAGAAGAGTTCAACTTCTTATTTTTTTTTATCATATTCTCCTTTGATTATTTAATTTCTTCAACAATCTTTTATATTTTTATTCTTATGTGTATATTCCACCAACACCATTGGATTTGTATATATATTCATGTAATAAATTTTAAGTTGGCTAGGTTAATGGAAACCAAACTTTTCTTGATATATTTTCTCAAAACTGGTACATATCAACAGCAAAAGATTGTTGTTGGTTTTTTTTTTCCTAATGTCTAATATTATCACATTGCGAATCTTTTATGCTTTGCGTTATTAACTTTTAAATGTCATTGTTTAATCTTTGCTGTCAATTTGTTGAGTTATTGTTCCCAGTTACTTCATGTTTTGTTTATTTTGAAATCTACTGAATCACAAATAGGATGCCCCTCACAAATGTTGAAACACAGGGAGGCATGGAAGGAATCTTTGAATTTCTTTGGTTCTAGATACACTCATTCTGTCTAAAAGTTTACTAGATTCTTAACAATTTGTTGTCTTTGGGACAGAGGTATTACAAAAAAAATTCTTTATAATAATTTTTCATGCGAATGTATTGGTTGTCTTGATTGTCTTGAGGCCACTATTGCATGATGGACTCGGAACCTCTTCTTACTCTGTAGTGTTCATGTAACACTTAAGAAAAAAAGAAGTATGTAGTGTTCACGGAGATCCAACACATATTGTGGTTGCAACCTTTGATGGTGACATATACGTGAATGACCGAATTTCTGGTGATATATATATAAGTAGGAATCCATTTAAAGGAATATGTATTACTGCTTGGATTGCAATTTGTGTTTGCTGATCATGTAAACCTTTGGTAATCCGCAGTTTTATTTACACCGTCAATTTTTTTAATTACAACTTGATATCGGTGGTCTATCTATACGGATTTGCATAATCTTTTACATGTGCAGAGCACGTACATTTTAGCTAGTAATTGATAATGATTGATCATGGAGATTGGAGATTTAAGCGAGTGCCACATTTATTTCCTGACTTGACCACTGCCAAAAGATTGAAATGACTTGACTTCCTGAAAATCTGTAGAGATAACCTATCTAATAATGACTTGTACGATTTTTTAGTTATAAATACGTATTCATTCTCATCATACAATTCACACATTTCTCATTCTGTTTTGAACCAACAAAAAACAAAGTCTCATTCTCTCTGTTTTATTCTTATTTAGTACTAAGCTTGTTTATAGCAATGTCTTTTAGGAAATCGTCATCTAACCCAATGGAAGACACGATTTTGACTGAAGTATGGTTATAGTTCTCTATTGATCCAATTACCGGGATCAACCAGTCCTACAACATGCTATGAGATAATATTGCAAATCACTACGAAACAGAGAGATTGAAGTTCTGTTATATTCATCGAACCTGCAAGAAAAGCTTGGAAGGCTGTTGGGGAATTATCAACAAAGCTATAACTTTGTTTCATGGTTGTGTCCATCAAGCTGAATTTTTTAACATTTCTGGAGCAAACGATGCATATATTGTATTGTAAGTCCCACCGACATTGTTAAATTTAATTTGTATTAACAATATCTCCATTAACAATGTGAATTTCACATCACCCGCGTCGGTAAACATTGGTGTCGATATTGGGGCAACACCTGATTCCGATATGCCGGCAAGACAAAGCAAAGCAAAACAAGTGGAATACACTCTATATTTCTGAATAATATTCTCTTTATATAGAGAGTCATATATAAAGAGGTATTGACCCAAATAAAATATAAAAAGTAAATCTTGATTGGAAACCCGAACCCTAAAAAGTTTTCCCCCAGTGAGCAAAAACAAAACAATCAAAATATGAATCATTACGACTACAGATTATCAGACCCTTCCTCATACCGTGACAGAAGAAGGTAATGAAATACAATATTTACACTTTACTTTATTCAAATTGATTTACTTTGTTAGTGAACTTGTTTCTATTTATCATTTTTTAGTGATTTAATCTCACCCCATCAACCAATGGGTGGTGGTCGTAGTGTCGGTGGATCTGCTCCTTATGGTGGAGGAGGAAGAGGGGTTGCTTCTTACGGAGGTGGTGTGGGACCCATTAGTTATACTGGGGCTTCCAGTTTTCAGCCTAGTGGTGTAGGAAGAGGGTTTGATGTTGGTCGTGGAGGCGGTAGAGGGTTTGATTCTAGAATGAGTGGTGGACGTGGTAGTGGGGGTAGAAGTTATGGTGGGGGTCGGGGAGGAGGTGGATATGGTGGAGGAGGTAGTAGGCAAAAGGGAGATTTAAATGATATTTCACTGCCCAAGGCGAATTTTGGAAACTTGGTCCCATTTAAGAAGGATTTTTATATAGAGAGTCCTTCTGTGAGACTAATGACTGAACATGATGTATTGCTATATCGATCGAGACGTGAAATTCGGGTTGAAGGTAGTGATGTGCCGAAGCCAATTAGGATGTTTGAAGAGGCTAATTTTCCAGGTATTTTCTTAGGTTTGACTTAAAACTATTACATTTTGTTTGCCTTGGAGTTTGATGTTAACTTATTAGCTGAATGATTTTGTTTGATTGTTAGACGTCTGCCTGGAGGTTATAAGCCGATTGGGTTTCGTAGAGCCAACACCAATTCAGGCTCAAGGATGGCCAATGGCTTTAAAAGGCAGAGATTTGGTTGGTATTGCTGAGACTGGTTCCGGTAAAACACTGTCTTATCTGCTTCCGGCTTTGGTACATGTTATGGCGCAGCCTCGACTGGGTTAGTTAATTTTGTGTTTGTCCGTCTGTAAATATGTTTTCTTTTATGGGGTACTGAAGTTTAGCTTTTTGTCAGTACAAGGCGAAGGTCCTGTTGTTTTGGTTTTAGCACCTACTAGAGAATTGGCTGTTCAGATTCAAGAAGAAGCAAGTAAATTTGGTTCAAGGTCAAACATAAGAAGTACTTGCGTATATGGTGGTGCACCCAAAGGACCACAGATTCGTGATCTTCAAAGAGGTCTTGTTCTTTCACAATTTATATTTCCCCCCTTTTTAGGATGAGATTTCATACTAACATTATTTTCTTAATGGCTTACTGTTTTTCTTTTCCAGGCGTGGAGATTGTAATTGCAACACCTGGACGATTAATTGATATGTTGGAAGCTAACCATACAAACTTGCGGAGAGTGACGTACCTTGTGCTGGATGAAGCTGATCGTATGTTGGACATGGGTTTCGAGCCTCAGATCAGGAAAATAATATCACAAGTATGAATCTTACTTTGAATGAGTTCATTCTTTCATGTGATATTACGTTTGGTAGTAATATCATTTGATTCTTAATACTTTAGTTATAGTTTCAACCATGTAATAAGCCTCATTTGAGAGTTGTATGCATGAAGCCTTATTGTCATGGCTGGTTTTGAGTCACATTACATTTCATCTAGTTAACCAGTATCTAGTTCATTACACTGTGTGTCACCTATCTCCATTTACTTATCTCTCACTCGTCGTTCTAGTTTATATTCCTAAACTTCTTCATTGAGTTGTACTTTATTCTATGTTGTTGCCATTTATACTTAATAATTTCTATTTTGAAAGCACTCTTCATCGTTATGATTGTCTCTGCTTGCTAATCGTAGCAGAGATATTAGAGGGGATGCAAAATCAATTAAAACAAAGCACTTCTGGACATGCAGAAACGTTAATTTCGTTTGTTTCTTGCTTTTTCTCGTAAGTTCTACACAATTTCACACGCTAATCACTTATATAATTGGATCTATAGCTATTAGGTGTGAATTATTATTCTAGTAAGGCCGTCTTTGCTCGATGATGATTGATTGCTTTAACCACACTGAAAACAGATCTTTAAAGGAAATAGCTCCCTTTCAAATGTTCATTAAGAGAGGGCTAATTTTATGCTTAGTGTTGCTTTGTGATCCTTTTTCTTTGAGACTGGGACTGTTTGTTTTCCTCCCATTTTTAAAGGAGAAGGAGAAGGCTGTATCAAGCATAAATGTGGGTTTTTTCTTGATGTTTATAGGTGAAGGGAGTATTTATTTTCTCTTGGAGATCCAATGTGGAAAACCTTTGGCCTTTCAACTGAGAGCAAAATTATAAAACAAAACGAAATAGAGCTGAAAAAGAAGAAGTTTTCAGTTCATTGTGTTTGATTGCAAGTTTATTCATCTCCTTGAAGCATCATAGGATTTCTCTAGAATTTGTATTTGTTAGTAAGCTCTTAGAGTCCTTGTAGGTTTTTATCAACTCCTTTTTCCTTACTTTGTGCTTATATGCTTCACTTGATTCTGAAGAATCTGAAACTTTTGAAATTAAATTCCTGGTTTATGCTTCTCCTGAGGCACCATCTTTGGTAGTTCTTAGTTCAGTTAGTTGTATTTTTTATATGATACTATGGACCTAAAAGGTATTACCCATCCACAGATACGGCCTGATAGGCAGACACTATATTGGAGTGCCACATGGCCAAAGGAGGTGGAGGCTTTGGCAAGGCAGTTCTTACACAATCCCTACAAGGTGGGTGCATCGGAACCCCTTTTTATAATCCTTGCAATCTTCTATTGGACGCGATTGATCTTATATTTTGATCTGGATACTCTTTTAGGTGATTATAGGATCATCAGATCTGAAAGCCAACCCATCTATAAATCAGGTTATTGAAGTCGTAACAGATGGAGAGAAGTACAATAGGTTTGTCTTAGAGAATATTGTAACTGACAAGTTTGATATTCTTTTCTCTTGCTTTTCTGATGCTGTTAGTGTGCCTTCTCTTTTCCAGGCTTATTAAACTACTGAATGAACAGATGGATGGAAGCCGAATTTTGATATTTGTGGAAACAAAAAAAGGATGTGATCATGTCACTAGACAACTGAGATTGGATGGATGGCCGGCTCTGTCCATCCATGGTGATAAAGACCAGGCTGAAAGGGATTGGGTTCTAGCTGAGTTTAAAAGTGGCAGAAGTCTTATAATGACTGCCACTGATGTAGCTGCACGTGGTCTCGGTAGGATGACATAGTATTAGGTGTCAAATCATTTGTGTTTCTTTAGTTGCTGAAGATAGTAGAGTCAGCGGGCTGCTGTCCAGTTTTCCCAGGATTTAATTCGTGGTTTGGCGGTACAGGGAGGTGCTATGACAATAATGGTTGGAACTCTTCTCTTAATATTTTTGTTACGAGAGTGCACCTTTGGCTTTGCAAACAGTTAGGTTGGGAAGCCATGTGATCACTAGTAAATCCAATAGAATGCTTCTGCTGGAATACCCCGTTATTGCTGCTCATGTTAGATGTACACAGGGAGTACTTGTCCACGTGTGGACTCAGTGTTTGAATTTTTCTGTTTGCAAAGCCATGTGATCATTAGTAAATCCAATAGAGTGCCTCTGCTTGAATATCCCTTTATTGCAGCTCATGTTACATGGACACAAGGAGCACGAGTTCACGTGTGGATTCAGTTTATGTGTATTCTACAGTTCTTTTGGAAGAGTGATATTTGAATGAGAACTTGGATAAAAAGTATTGTAAGGGTCTTCTGAATTCACTAGAGTGTCCAATGGGCTTGGCTCCTATCATCAAGTGTCTAAGTAACATGGTTGACGAGTGATTGCCGCCTCTCCACGGTTTTTAGCTGGTTGTTGTGGCAGCCCGGTTGACTCATGCAAGCCTGTTCATTGGTTTGGTTTGGGAGAGATGGTGGTGCTGGTCCTTATCCCTGCAAGGTCAAGGTGGGCACATTTACTTGTTGAATGTGTTATCTTATGTTTGATCCAGAGCTAGGGTGTGCGGGGATAAGAGGACAGTTAGCGTTTTTCTTCTCATTTGGAAAAGTGATAATGTGGAGATCTTTACATGCAAACTTGCATTAATTTTGCCTTTGTTGCTTGCAGATGTGAAAGACATAAAATGTGTCATCAATTATGATTTCCCTACTAGCCTTGAGGATTATGTTCACAGAATAGGACGAACAGGCCGTGCTGGTGCCAAGGGAACAGCTTTCACTTTCTTTACACATTCTAATGCGAAGTTTGCTAGGGATCTTGTGAAGCTCCTACAAGAAGCTAGGCAGCTTGTCAGTCCAGCATTGGCGACCTTAGCGCGTTCAGGTTTTTCTGGTGGAGGAGGTATGCTTCTGTAAAAACTATTGAATTTTTTTAGACCGAATAATGTATTTAGAATACGTTACTGTTTATTGAAGCCTTTTGTTCTTCAATCTGCATTTTGGCAGGTGGTGGGAATTTTCGCTCTAGAGGCCGTGGCTTTGGTAACCAGTCCCAGATTTCAGGATCCAACACTATACCAATAGGTGGGAGAAAGCAGTGGTAGTTCCTATTTATGTCCACAAAGCACCTAACAAGTTGTTGTGTAGAAAGTATTCACTGCTACATGTGCTGGTAAACTTGTTTCTTATGCATTGTACATTGTTCGTCGGCCATGTATCAACTGTATGCCTGAAGATGTGATGTGGTTGGTGAAATATAATCTGTTAACTCATTGGGATGTAACATTTAGGAAAGTTCGTGGTGATTGAAACTTTTTCATTGTGATTGGAGATGGTTGTACACTTCTACTGAAGTTAGTTCTTATTTTGATCTATCATCGAAAAAAGAAAAAATCTTTTGTTTTGATTGGTAGAAGAAAATTTTGCTTGTTTTGCAGCGCAATATCAAAACTTGATAAAGTAGAGTTATAGACCCTAATTAACCTGCCCATTCTTAGCCCGTTTTTATTGAGTGCTAAAATTTGTTCAACCTTTGTTCAATTTGCGAACACGAGTTGCTCAGTCAATCTTTGGGGTGTTTAGCCCGTCTTAGCTTTTGAACAGGCACTTGGAAAGTTGGAATCTGTTCAGGGTAGAGTCTTTAGGCAAGACTGAATAGCTGTCATTGTTACGGTGTCATATACTTGAGCATCCAAAAGAAGCAACTAAATGTAAGTGATGGGCCTGATGGGTTATAACATTACACAGGCTTCCCTCAGCTCCTTGTATATAAATTTTGTTTTTGTTGTGTAGAATCATTTTATTTCTCATCGTACAAAGGACATGGATGGATTTTGGTGATGGATGGTTATCGGATGAAGTGCTATGTTTGATGTGAGAACGAACTATGATAGCTAGCCCAAAAGGGATTGCACAAATGATGCACTAGAAGGTAATCTCATTTTTTGATCCTATTTAAACTTGATTCCTTCCTTTTTCGCGTGAATCACTGCTAGCTGACTTTCCTTGGCTAGCCACGTTTTGGAAGTTGGAGGTCCACGTTTTTGACTTTCCTTGGCTAGCAACGTGGCCTACCTTGGCTAGCCACGTTTTGGAGGTCCAATTAAAGCTTGTAAATAAATAGAGAGCATGGCAAAGGCATCCGGGGTAATGCAATACAACAATATGGAGCCATGCTTCAATAATCTCAAGTTTCTTATTATAATGCTGGTTGCTTTCTGGGGGTGTTCAATTGTTAGCGGCCTACCGTTTAAAAAAACACACGTGTATTTGAAAAACGAAATAGGAAGTGGTGTATTGTTGAACTACCATTGCCAATCCAAAGACGACGATCTTGGTAATCGCACACTTGCTTACGAACAAGCTTGGGGTTGGGGGTTTCACACAGCTTTTCTTGCTAACACACGCTTCTGGTGCTCCATGGATTGGTGGGATGACAAAAACAAAGTTCAAATTAGAGGAAGCTTGGATATATACAACGAGAAGAGAGATATCAGTTATTGTGCTTCGTATGGCACCGTATGCCGTCGGGTTGCGACTGATGTTGGTGTATTTGGCGGCATAAACTTACAATATATTTGGCCTAGGTAGAAAAGGCCGAAACAACAAAATCAAGATCAAGCCTGAAAATGCACCGTGTTCATAGAATAAACCCATGTAATTTCGTCAAACCTATATATAGTGAAAAAATTACTGGCGGTTTTCCGTGTACCATGACTTGGCTTGGTAAAATGAATTTCCTAGTTTAAGTATGCACTAAACAATAAACTGCAATAAACTTCAAGCTTACAGTTTAAACACACGCTAACACGCACCTCAAATTACTGAAATTTAATTACCAATAGAGGGGCAAAACAATTATAAAAGAAGATCAAGGCAAACAGTCATTAAATTAAAATAAAATTAGGGACAAACTCGTCACAAAAAAATGGAAAGAATAGACCAAGAGTCTCACATAAAAAAAAAAAGAGAAAATCTAAAATTAGGGACAAACTCGTCACAAAGAAATGGAAAAAATAGACCATGAGTCTCACATAAAAAAAAAGAGAAAATTTAGTGTGCGCAGAAGAGTGGTGTAGTCAATCGAGGCCTCATCACACCAAAAGGTGTGTGTATTTCATCACAAAATAGTGTGCAAGAGCCTAGATTCATACGTACCGGTGCAACAGGCGTACTCTAAAACTGCTACAAAAAATATATTATAGTACTATGGTATCAATGTAGGTGGGAGTGGGATTTTTAAGATAGTAAAGATAATCAGGTGCCTATAAATTGTAACTTCTCACCTTTAAGAATGTGGTCTGCATCTTTCTCACAATGCAATTGCATTCGCAACTCGGCTTCGTAGTTAGTACCGGTGCTTTTGAAAAGAGATTTTTTTTTGAAAGGCAAGCAGGGTTTTTTTTTGTAAGTACCTTCTAGTTTAGTTGGTAAGACTTTTGGATGATGATAGTATGGGTTTCGGACCCCGCTACACACTATTGAATTACTGATCTCTTTAAAAACAGGCTTGCCCACACATTTTTTAGGAGTAAGATACCTCTCAAAAACCCTTCTTGCATTTCAAATAAAAAAAAGAAATGATATTGTGCGTCATTTGACGTTTCACTTTTTCTCACATCTGTTCTGCAAGTGACCAGTAAAGAACAAGAGATGGCGAGACAACTAACCACACCATCAGAATAGGGTATTATCCCTCATTACCTCCTGTGTCCTGTCCCATTAATTTGCATATTGCTAGGAAAACATTATAGAAGATAACTGGGATGCATCAAATGCCGATTTATTACAGGATTAAGGCGTGTTTATTATGTTTACAAGGCGAATCCTATACAGTAGAACTAGACAATTTAACTGCACAAGCAGTTGAATGCTTTATGTACTGAAGAGTTTGTTCTGGTTCTGCTTCAACGAATCATTTCCTAATATTTTCTCGTTGGTGACTACAAAACCGTTTGATTCTACACGTATTCTATGCTGGGCATGCTAGATAGACTGCCGGAGAATGGATATACTACAAATTCTTGTGAAATAGGTCTCTCTCTGTTTGGTACTCAATCGTGAAATGAAGTACTTCATGGGCTTTTCCATCTTGAAAATTCGTGAAACAACCCTCACGTGCATTGAGCTCTTCCCCAGAATCATGTTAGGGCCCCTGTCTGTCTTTTTGTTAATCTTGCATACAAGCCATCCTTCCGAAGTAGTTCGATATGTGAGCCCGTCTGCATGTTCCACACATACTTAGGAAATCCTTGGTGCAGCTTTAAAATAGAAAACGGAAGTATTTGTAACGAGTCATCCATTACACTAATCTAGTAAAAGCAATTAAATTCCATACACCATGTGCAATTCCAGCCAATTTCATAAGGTAGATAACACCAATTAGATTCAACGTGCATACCTCAGCAATTTCTCCTTCATTCATTACCACCACTCTGTCAGCTG
This sequence comes from Coptis chinensis, assembly GCF_015680905.1. Classification (NCBI taxonomy): domain Eukaryota; kingdom Viridiplantae; phylum Streptophyta; class Magnoliopsida; order Ranunculales; family Ranunculaceae; genus Coptis; species Coptis chinensis. The sequence continues at coordinate 36,292,884 of NC_141456.1, read as the reverse complement.
CTTGTATAGTTGATAGCCTGCAAAAATGAACGATGACTGAGGAACTTTTATTTAGATATGCTGTGGCGTAAAGTGAGACGGAAGGAAATGTAACCTGTGTGCGATGACAATGACAGTTCTCTTCTTTTTGGAGCCACTTTTAGCGGCACGGAGGATTCCCTGATGTAAACAACGATGCCAAGAGTTATGTATTGTTAACTGGTAGATATCACCAAAAGTCCTAGGTGTTGACTAATGTATGGCAGATTGGTAATACAATACCTTGACATTATGTTCAGTCTCAGCATCCAATGCACTGGTGGCTTCATCAAGGATTAAAATAGAAGGGTCCCTCAGAATGGCTCTGGCGATGGCAATTCTCTGCTTTTGTCCCCCGCTGAGCAGATCATCATCAACAAGGGTTTTGTAACCATCAGGCAGAGAAGAAATGAACTCATGTGCATAGGCCTGCTTCGCAGCAAATTCGACATCTTCCTGATTAATATCTTTATTGCAGCCATATCTTATATTAGAACTGACATCCATCCTAAAAAGGCGGGGTTCCTGCTACAGATAGAACTGTTAGTGAATTATTCGTACATCTGTTTTAGTTTTCTATTGTAGAGGCGGGGAAGCACATAGTATGACCTGTCCCACAAATCCAATTCTTTCTCTGAACCACTTGATGTCCAGCTCTTTTAGAGGAAAACCATCAATTAAAATCTGCAGTTTACAAGCAATAATCTTTAATCTTGTTAATGAAAGATTTCAGAGTTTCATCAACCAATTGTGGAAATGCCAAATGGTTGTAAATAAGTAGGACTGTAGGAGATTTGATTCCCAATATTGAAGAAGCATCTTAAATCATACTTGCCAGATCCTTCTGCAAGAATTTGATTCATTAACAAAATCCTTTTTTATTCAGTTACAGATTAAATCTATTCTAGATTGTTAATATTTTCGATCTCCATCCGCCTATAACCAACACGATATAGGTGTTGGACCAAATACTACATATCCTTGTTCTCATGAGGCACGGAAGGCCTGAAACTCTTTAGTATCATCATAGTGGGTCAGGTCAGGTATATCAAATACACAAAAAACTATTTAAGCCTTTTGTGAAATTCTTGGTGGAATCCCCTATTTACATTGGGAAAATTAAATTGGGTTCTACTCTTTTTACCTGAGAATAATCAATTCAATTCAATTCAATGAAAAGGGGAGAGAGAGAGAGAGAGAGAGAGAGAGAGAGAGAGAGAGAGAGAGAGAGAGAGAGGTGAAAATATACACCATACACTTGTGTGTAAAATTCGAGTGGCTCCCTTGTGGAAGCTTACATGGCAGTATCAATTTACACCCCCATTGGAGATACCCATAATTCATAGATCAAAGCATATAAAAAATACTAAAAATGGTATGCTGCAGATTAAAATGATTGTGTTCAAAACTTGCCTGGTATGTTAAAGTTTCAGTTCAATATCAGATCCATATAACTTTATGCCGTAGGATATCGAGTGCTCGCAATATCTATCAATTTTCAGGGATAGGATTTAAATTACATGGGTCAATATTCGTGTCGAAAGTACGTTAAAAATGAAATCATGCAACACAGCTGATGAGATATTGACATCTGCTGAGATTCAGGGATTGAAATTCGATGATATAATAACTAATCTGCTTAACACTCACCAATTAAGTGTTACTTTTTCCAACTTGTCAAGGCAAAAATAATAAGACGGGAAACGTACCTGACCATTTGTTGGTTCATAGAGACGAAGCAAAAGATTTATTAAGGTGCTTTTCCCACTACCGCTAAGACCGACCTGATAGAAATAAATAGTAGTAATGAATGATATGAGAGAGTCTGTAACAAAAGACATGAGAGACAGAGATTCTTACTTACTATTGCAACCACTTCATTAGGGTGAATAGACATATTTACGTCCTGCAGAATGTGTGCCTGCTCAAATATCAAAACTGGTAAGCATGATCCTCATAAACTAGAAGTCTAAAATAATGATAATTTGTATAAGAGTCAACTAATGCAGGCATCAGAAATTATTAAAAAAAAATACGTAAAGACTTGGAGCACATTCGTCAGAATCGCAGGGAAGTAAAACCACTGAACCAGATAACAGAGTTCTTAATTATGGCTCTGAGGTTCAAGACTGCAAAGAAGCACCATATTTGCTAACAGTCCCATGGTCGAGCTTTTGGGAGCTGCTGTTATGGAAACAATGGTCTCAGTTCAAAACACAATGTAACAGAGTTTGCCATAAGGACGGAAGGTTTAAAACCAATCTTTGTAAAGGAATGATTTATCAAGGTGTGTGTGCGGGGAGTCTCAACAATGTGTAGCATATTGGGGAGACAATGTGGGCCTGATTAAAATTTTGGAAGACTTAGCAATCTTGGTAAGAAGTGGTATCGACACTGACACCTATCTGATTCCAAAACAGAGTGAAGATGGCACTTCCCTATGACAAGACCCCAAAGTTCTTTAAAAGAGGATATTCAGTCCAAGTGGGACGGGGGAGGGTGTGTCTAGATACTGCAATAGTCACTTCTTTGTTTTTGTGTATCGTTTTAGTTGAGGTAGCAATCTCAACTCTTTGGCAGTCTTGCACTACTCTGTCTACTCAGGAAGCATTTTGGAGAGCTACTAATTAAGAAGGCTGGTCTATTATTATGATAAAGAGAATATGTCACAAGAATGAGTTGACTCACTGTTCGCTTCCATCTGACGCGATAAGGGAGAAGCCAATTTCACAACTGATTTGGCATCCATTCATGACTTACTGAAGATATTGATAAGAATTTCCTCTATTAAGTAGATCTCCATTTATCGATCAATGGAGGATCCACTTGCTTTTCATAAAATTGGTTTAGAGATGAAAGTGATTTAATTGAGGCATGGAGTGCTAACTTAGTTGGGATGTAAAATTTCTCCTCTATAGACACTATATAATTAAAGTTACTTCCCTTTTTGCTCTTTATAAAATTCTTTCTTACTTTAGGGGGAAAAAAGAGATTGATGGAGAAAGTTTACTTTATACCAACAGACTCCATTATGAAAAAGGTCATGCACGCAACATGTATCAGAAATTCAGAGCTAAGTTTCATTACATGAATTTTACATATCAATAACAATGGACGCCACAAATCCTAATTTTTACACATCAGTAACAATGGCACCAACAAAAAACATTTATCATGCATGAATATCGTCTTTTATTTTGACCTTCAAAGAAGTATGCATTTCAAGAACATACCGTGTCTCTCAAAGAATAATGAAAAGATACATCCACAAACTCAATGTGTCCCATCAGCCGTTGCAATTTAATACCTGTGATACAGTTGCATTCCAAAATAGATGAATATGCTTCGAAGAAAAACCAAGCACATGACAACCAGATGTAAAACGAATTAGAATTTAACGTTGATATGAAACTGGTGTGTAAAAAAATTAAAAAACAATTATACAAAAACATTGGTAAGAAAACGTAAAGCAAATTGTTCTTCTAATTTCTCCGAAAGTGATAATTTGTTGTGTCTTTTCCTATTAATAAATATAGCAGGGACTTGTTGGCTTAATTTAAAACAACTATAGTTTCCGGAGCCAATGGTTCATAGAAAATTATAATATTAAGTACACCACAGTTGGAAATCTCACTGAAAAGTATTACATAAGACTTTCAAGAAAATATAAGTACTTAGTATATATAAAGGGGACATATTTCATGCTCAAGAAAGAATGTAACTGGAAATGGATAATAAATACTACATAAAAAGAATTGTGTAACATGGACTTTCAAGGCCATCACCTTCATTTTCAAAGACAATGAGTAGTCAGGATCGACATATCTACATCTCAACCTTTTTTTTTTTGGTCTTCTTTGAGCACCTATCTAAACACAAGGCATTATATAACCACGCCTGACTTTTGATTTCAACCACCACCTCCTCATCTCTTACTTCCAAACAGCACTACCACAATTTTGTTAAAACAAGTAAAAATTCTGAGTATAAGGTGACAAAAAGTAGTCATATCATGGAGTTTACTTAGGATAGGTACGATAGACAACACCACCTTGTTATGCATGTTACATTCAAGAGCAACCATGGCATAATTAAGGATCATTAAGTGTAAGATGAAAAAATGGTTTATGACTACCAAGAAAAACATTTCAATGAAGAACTCCACTAAGTGCTTGCCTTTTGATAAGAATTGATCGCTGGGCAAGAGATCCATCAAACGGAAAACCTTTTCACTTGCCCCGACAGACTGCATCAAAGACGATAGATTGTCTCCAACCCACCACGTTGCATAAATTAACCACTCGCAGTACAATATGAACTTTGTAAGCTGCTCAGCTGTTATATGACCAGCCATAATTGACGCTCCTCCTACCAGTACAGCAATAACCTATATAATTTAATAATCCAGATGAAGTAAAAATTAACATATCAAGCACTATACGCTAACTTCTTCAAACTCAATATATTATAAGTAATCGGCAATTCATTAGTCAATGCCTCAATGGCATTAGTTTTTGAGTGTAGGTGATTAAGTTATCAATTAACCTGAATATTTGTTTCCCTGGCAGCCAAATGCAATACAAATGCAATGAGCAAGACCATGAAGAATATATATGACTCTAGTTGCCGAGTGAGGTGAAAGGCAGATTAAAAGCGACGACACTTCAAAGAACTCAACATGTACATGTATATGTTCATCAATATTATTGTGATGATCAGTAACCGTGTAAGGTTGATGGTAGGCAGTATAAATCTTTCTTTAACAATATGAAACCTAAGAGCTACCTGATTTTTAACTCCACATTCCATATCATGGGTCCTCAAGTCTGTTAAACCTATTGTCTAATCAACCCATTCAGTTTTTTATCTCTTAAAACAAATTACTGACAAAGCCCATTATTTGGTTTATTACTTTATTTGCATCACTTGATTCATTCTTGGGTTGCAAGATCAAATTATCTGCTTTGACTGAAATGTCCTTACATAGTTACATCATCATTGCTGTCACCACTGAAATCCCCCGTGGTTTTACTGCCATAGTTGTAATGCATCATTACTTAAATTGTGTCTTTTTAATCCAAAAAAAGTTGATATACTGATATCATGCAAACCATTTACAACAATACTTAGGAATTAGCTAGGAGCTAATAACCAAAGATTCTAAGACCAGGCAACGCAGCCCTATTTACAATGTAAGCACAAATAAAAAGAAACAGCCCAATCATAAAGAAGAAAGACCAACAACAATAAAAAAAAAAAAAATGGCAAAAGAAAAAGAGAGAGCACCTAAGAAATGTTAGCAACTAAAAAAGAACACATTGCATCGATTAATGAAGATATGACCTGTGATTAAGACGTATCCTAATGTTTATCATAACTCTTCAAGTATCAAAAAGGACCTTGAACTTACTGTATACACATGTTTCACGTTTCATGATAATATATTAATTTGGGCCGTGGAGTAAACCTAACATTTTGCTCTTCGAAACCACACTCTTAAAATTTTATGGAAAACTAAACCTGTGTAGAATGATAAAGGGTGTTGAAGCTCAGATTCCAAAATCCGTAAGCCACACTTTGTCGCAAGCTTATATCAGCTAATTTTTTCAGCCATAATTTGTACCTGCACACAAAAGTGAAAAGTCATTAATTTGTTAGAATGCTCTGCTAGTTCCACATATGTGATTGCTGCGTGTGGTACTCTGTGTCCATTCTCTAATTCTAGTACTCCATTTAAAGGAAAGAATATGTAACAAAATTTTCAGATTATTGACAAAAAGAATGATTACTAGTAGCATTTATTGCCTTCCGAGTTCTTCTATCTCTGTTCCATACACTCTGACAGTTCTTATCAAAGAAAACGTCTCCTGCGTAACCTGAATATCAAAAGGGAAGGAGATATTGCTCAAATTCCAGAAAATTGTTCAAGCTATAAAAGTTCTAACAAGGTTTTAGATGTTACTTCGTTCGCAGAAGCAGTAAACTCCTGTGTTAATCTTGCAGCTTTCTTCTGGTACCTGGAGAAGGCAAAAGAGATGGAAGTTGACTAATAATAATATCCATCAAATCCCCAAAACAGGCAAGATAAATCTATCCAGAGATGTTTGGAAGTGATTTGAAACATTATATTAAAAAAATTAAAAATAAAAAAGGCAGAGATAAGTAAGATCATAGTCTGCAGCATATGGTCATGCAATGGGCACCAGCCCTATCGTAGTGGCTATCTTAAAAGGTTTACCGACTGAATATTCTGATTTTAGTACATTTGAGGTTCAGACATTATCCTAAATCAATTAAAGAATTTCACAGACTTGCTTTAAGTGAAGAGTTCACAAATCAGGATTCAAATAAGGCAACCAACCATCTCACTTCAGATCTCTCTAATATGCCAGTTCTTTCAGATTACAAAGGCTCAGACTAAATCACAGTTGCCAATGCTCAAGGCCTGTCCATTTTACGCACTGGCTCAACTTAATTATCACCTCAAATTATAAGTTCAAAATGCGTAACATTCTTCATGAACCTCATCATATCACACACTATTTGCTTAGTGTTCACAAATTTGTATCAGATAATCATTGTGTTCTGATATCGCTCCAACTGCCTTTTAAGTCGAGGATGTTTTTCCGAGGTATAACTGATAATGGACTCTACCCTTTTCATGTCACTTTCAACTCTCAACACACATCTCCTACTGCATTCATCGCCCTCAAGGCTTCAGCTTCTACATGGCACAACAGGCTAGGACACCCTGCTGCTGCAGTTCTACATTAACTCATTCAAGCTAAGTGTGTTGACATACAAGGCTATCTTTTCTTTTTGTTCTGATTGTGCACTAGGGAAAAGCACTAAACTTTTATTCAGTTTTTCTACTTATAAAACTGTTTCTCCTCTGCAGTTGTTACACATTGATCTATGGGGACCATCAGCTATCTTCTCAATAAATTGAATGAAGTTTTATGCTAGCATAGTTGATGATAACTCTAAATACTGCTGAATTTTCCCTTTATCTCTAAAGTCTGATTTTGAACTAGTGTTTCAATCCTTCAAAGCCTTCATTGAAAATGTTTCGAAAGAGAAAACTAAGGTTGTTAGAGCTGATGGTGGAGAACAGTTTACTAGCAATAATTCTGAAGATTTTTTAACTCTTCATGGCATACTCCATCAAGTCTTCTGTCCACATACAACAGAATAAAATGGTTAGCGAATAGGATACAAAGGTATATGGCCAGAACCCTCATGTCATAGTCCTATGTTCCATTTAAGTACTGGGTTAAAATCTTCTCCATTTCTTTCTCAATGCAGAACATTTCACCATGGCAAAAGCTTTTTAATACTCCACCAAACCATTCAATACTCAAGACCTTTGGATGTAGGTGGTACCTTTGCTCAAATCCTATATATCAAACAAACTTGAGTTGAGGTCGAAATGTTCCTAAGGTACAGCACTACAACTTATGTCATAAAGGTACAAGTGCCTGATACTCCAACATGTAGGATTTATGTCTCTAGACATGTAGTTTTTAGCAGGAAAATATTCCCAACTTCCCATATAAACAATCTCTTTCAATTACTTCTGACATTGAGTCCGTTACATCTTTTATTTCTTCTGACAGTCACTTCATCTGCCATTACATCCAATTCTATTTCTAACAATCCACAAACTCAAACTTCTAGTATCATTCATTCTAATTCAAGTCCATCATCTGACACTATAGAGTCCTCCAACATTTCCTGTCAGTCATCATTTTCTACTAAATCACCCTACACAAATAACATTGTTTCTGACAGAAATAATGTCACAACAAATCACTCAGTGCAGACTAGATCAAGAGTGGCATATTCAAACCTAAAGCTCTTGTTTCCTCTAAACACCCTATCTCACGCACTGAATACATCACCTTTATTCATTCCCACAACTCCCACATGTGACTCTCAAGCTATTAAAGACTCTAACTGGAGATCAACCATGGTACTTGAGTTCAATGCATCACTTAAGAGTGGTACACGGAAACTAGCCCCCTATTTTCCAAAACAAAACATAGTTGGAAGCAAATGGGTGTTTAAGTTGAAACAAAAAGCTGATGGAGCTGTTGATAGATTCAAATCCAGACTTCTTGCCACGGGATACCATCAAAAGAGTGGATTTTATTACCAAGAGAATTTCAGAACCAACAACTATTAAACTAATTCTCACTTGCAGTAAAATTTAACTGGAATGTCAGATAGCTTGATGTATCAAATGCATTTTTGCATGGACAATTGGACAACTTAAAAGAAGAGGTGTTTATGACGCAACGCCAAGGTGTTGTGGACACTTTGAAACCTACACATGTTTTAATCTGTTAATGTCTCTCTATGGATTAAAGCAGGCTCCTAGAGCCTGGTATGAAGAGTTGTATCAAGCACTGATATGCGTTAATTCCGTCATTTGTAAAGCTGATCATTCATTCATCAAGAGAGATTCAACTTCTATGACCTATGTCTTGGTATATGTTGATGCTATTACTGGGAATTCACCATCAACTTATCATCATATCATCAGACAGCTCAGCAAGACTTTTGCTATGAAGGATCTAGAGTTTATACATTTTCTACATAGGCCTTGAAGCACAGAGAAGATAATAAGGGTGGGTTTTCCTTGATTCCGACCAAGTACATATTTGATCTGCTCAGCAAAGCAAATATGTTAAATGCTATTATGCTAAACCAAGTTCAACTCCTACTTCCACTAGATGCAAGTTAAATAATCATACAGGAAAACAAGTTATTGGTCCTACAGAATATAGGTCATTTGTGGGAGAACTTCAGTATTTGACTTGGACGCGACCTGACATTTTCTTTGCAGTAAACACGGTATGTCAATTCATGCATTATCCTACACATTCCACTGCCTAAATGTCCTTTGATACAATCTGATAACACCCGTGCTATTTCTCTAGCTAATCATCCTGTATTTCATGCTAGAATACAGCATGTAGAAATAGACTATCATTTTATTAGGGAATTAGTTACAAACAAATTTTTGGATGTATAATATCTGTGTAAAGAGGGAAAAATAGCAGATATCTTTACAAAGGCAATATTTGCACAAAGGTTTCAATTCCTAACTTCCAAGCTTTCAGTCCATTCCTCTCTCGTCAGCTTGAAGGGAGTTTTAAGGATATATATGATTCCAATCAGGCTCATCAGTCAATGATCAAGGTATCATAGCAGGAATAGTCAAGACAGATAAACAGATAACAACTTCAGTACAGAACAGCTTATGTAACCAACAATCTGTTATCTGTGACAGTTTCTGATCAAGTGTAACTAACTTGTCATCAAGTATATAAAGTGTAAACTGTAAACTAACAGAATTATTTATTCAGTAGGAATAAGTTTCATTCACTTTGCTTACTTTCAGAGTTTATTTAAAATGACAGTAACAGTATGTTGCCAGTATGACGGTTCCAAATGAGAATGCAGGATTATAAGAATAAATATGGAGGCAGCAAAAGGTAAATTCTTACTGGCCATAGAATAGCATGATCGTTGATAGGACAGAGCATATTGCCAATGTGGATAATGCCAGAGGCCATGACAAAATAAACAAATAGATCAATGCACCAGTCCCCTACGGAGAAAGAAAAAAAGATGAGAAACGAGAATTTGCATAGTCAGGTTATGGGCATATTCAGATCATACAACAGATAGGGCGACAATAATAGCAACCTGAAGGATATTGCGTAAAATCATATTGAGATCATTTCCAATAACACGTGACACTTGCTGACAATCTGATCCCAGCCTACTTGTTAAATCACCAACTGTTTCTGAGTCAAAGAAGGATATATCCTACAAGACAGATTTCAAATATACAATGAAGTACAACGAAGTGAAAATGTATTAAATGTAAACACCATAAAGTGCACCTGCATATAATATGAGAGAGCAAATTGCATCAAGTACATAAAAAAATAATCTCAAAATGTGTCACAGACCTGGAAGAGGAGAGCTGAATATAACATTTCTCTCATACGCTTGACCTGCAGAATAACAGAAACACTAAGTTTGCATCTGGCATAAGAATTTCAGAAAATGCTTGACTAGGCTTACAGAAGAGATGGTCTTTGTGTTTGGGTTTTGCAAGGATAAGTTTTTTGGTTCCACACAATAGATTTGACAATATGAACTCAATTCTAAGACCAGAAACAACCAAAAGAATCCCGTTCGTACAACAACAATAAGTCTTAACTTACTGGCACTTTTTCCCTCCAGAACTTAAATAATCATTAATAGAAAATTTCCACAAAGTCCTGACTGTATAAACAACTAGACATAATATTTGCAAACAAAAACACAGGATTCAGTTAACTCACCAGGATCATATTTGCGATGCTAAAACAGCAACCACGTAGACCACTGAAATTTACAGAAAAGAACTTAGAGTTCATTATTTTTTTATACCATTCAATGTGTGGCTCAAGTTTCCTAGGTTTATAACCTTTGGTATGAAGACATTTCTCACTATCGGTACTCGAAAGGCACGAAAAAACGAAATACCTACTCCGAATGTGCTGATAATGAGGGAAAGAAGAAGGCTGGCCCAATAATTTAAGGAAAAAGAAGAAAAAAATAAACATAATATCCTTCAAAGTCATTGAAAATGAAGAGTGAAGAGCTAAATTCTTCTCCAAAATAGGCTGATAAAACTACAATTGGGATTTTTGGATAAGCGGAACTAGGAATGAAATATACAGAATAACCCACATACATACACTGCCGACAGATTTTTCTTACTAATCCTATTTACACATAGCAAGTTATCTATATGTTAGTTGCAAGCTCACGAGGCTTATGACGCAGAATCATTGATTTATTTGTCGCACACCTCACCTCGTACCTTCTCGTTTTAAAAGATAGTTCACATCTTTTGAATATCAAAATTTTCGCATTGTTAAAGGATATTTGTCTTCTAAATTAATTCATGTGGCCTCTCTCGTATGGGTATGTAGTCCGACCTCATTTTTGCCTTCGTTTTGTTATTCACAAACCACATATTCATTAAACAAAAACTTCAATATAGCACAAGATATACAATACAAGATATTCACCTGCAAATGCCTGAGGTGAAACACAAAAGAATCAATAGCCTTGCATTCCCCTTGAACACCACACTCGAACCACTTTGCGCAGAAAAAATAGATGCTGTCAAATAATGTGGAATTGAAATCTCTGAAAGCTGGACAAAACACACATAACTTATTAACAAATGAACCAATAAAAAACAAAAGTATATCATAACTCACATAAAAAAAAAAAAACTTACAGCAGCAAGAACTAATGCAGCAAAAGCAGAATAAATAACCCATCTATCATTAGCAACTAAATCCCACATTCTCCTCAACGCAAACACGGCAGTAACCGGCTTATTATTCACAACAACTTGTTGATGCTCAGGAAAATTCCAAAAACTCCCACCATAACCAATTTCCCTAACCAAAACACTCCATTTCTTCAAATTCTCAAAAATCCCATCATTAGCCCCTCTATCAAAACTCCCTACACTAAATTCATCAAAAAAAGCTGATTTAAGTTGAATGGGTTTTTTGTAAATATGAGTTGAAATGCAAGGGTATAATTGGAAATGAGAGTTTGTATGGTGAATGGGGAAAATGGGTTGTTGTTTTGGAGAGAATGTGAAGGTTGGATTGAAAACAAGTAAAGCCATGTGAGAAGAACAACAAGGGAGAAGAAATGTTTGTGGATAATAATAATATAGTGCACTGCATGTGTTTGATTCAAAGCCTCTCAATTTCTTTTTCTTTTTCTTTTTTTTTAAATCGTTTTCGGTGCAAAATATCGCGATGTTAATGTGATATTTGTTGAAATTTCAGGAGTTTGGTGACTTTGTGTGTGTGTGTTGGATATCTGAATAATACAACGTTTATATTTACACAATAATAAGAATTGAAAAACGAAATAATAAATACACAGTTATCAACTCTACCACTGCCGCACCATAGCTTGGGACAATGAAGAAAAGGTAGTAGGAGCAACAACCAGGATATTTAAAGCCAGGTCAGCAAAAAAAGCCGAAATGGTGGCAGCTGAGGTAGCAATTTTGCTAGTAATAGTTTTCGGGTGGACTGCAGTTCTTTTAGAATGAGACTTCATCAAAGCTTTCAATAGCCCTATTTGTTCATGGCTACTTGAAAGCCTGAGATACTATGTTTTAAACTTGAGTATATCCTTTACGTTTTGTAAGTTTAAGTGGATCAGTAGGGTGTCCAATGGAGAGACACATTTGTTGGCGAAATGGTCTAACCATTAGCAACAAGTGTGTCAGTTGCCAAGATGCCTGCTAAAAACAATATTATGCATGTAATGTTTTAGTGTTTCTCAATATATATATCGGGCAGGCTAGAGAGACAGCAAATTTTCGGACAGCATCTAAACAGCAAAATATCAGCCGTTGGATCAAAACAAATCAGATAAAAATTAAAAACCAAAATTTCAAAATTGAACCCAAAAAATACGAAATTTCAGTTCTCACAAAATATGAAATTTTGAAATTTCCTACCAGCAAACAACAAACTCACGATCGCGAGGGTTTTGAATTCTCCGAATTCATACAAACTCAACAAACAACAAATCATCAACAAATTCAAAACCACCGAAATCCCCATATCATGTTTTAAGCACTTGGACTACTGTAACAGTTGGAGATAGAAATTTAAAGACTTGAGTTAGACTGTTATGATGTTGTAGTGAATTTAAAGAGTGAAGAATTGGAGAATCAATTTAAAGACTTCAACTGTTGTAGTGTTATGGTTATTGTTGATCTTGTTCTTTCTTGGTTCTCCCCGTTTGCTTATTAGAAGAATAGTGAAAATTGTGAAGATGTAAATGAATATTATTGATTTGTTTCTGCTGCAGGTGAAGGATGTTATGAAGAAGCAAGAAGAACTTCCTGTCTGCAGGGAAGGAGATCTGATAATGGATCAACTAGTAGAGCTGACTAGCAAAGGATGTGGGTGTCTTCTTGTTGTCGACAGTGCGCATCATCTAATTGGGACTTTCACAGACGGAGATCTGCGACGGCAGTGGAGAAGGCATTTTTAAACTTACTGTTGGAGAAATGTGCAATAGGTAAGAGACTAAGCCATTGAATTATGGCACTAAGAAGTAATATGTTTCTCATTCTTTCATGCCTGTAAATATGTCCACGCTTTGGTTTTGACAGGAACCCAAGAACCATAGGTCCAGACGCAATGGCAGTTGAGGCTATGGAGAAGATGGAGTCTCCCCCATCTCCAGTGCAATTCTTACCTGTCATAGACCATCAAAACGTTGTGATTGGTATCATAACATTGCATGGATTGGTTTCGGCAGGCTTGTGAGTTATGCAGGCATGTGTTATGTAGAATTCAAGGCAGCAATTCTTTGTAATTCGTTGTAATTCGCAGATTCCCTAAGGAAGCAGGAGGGTTTCTATTGTATCACCTTTCAGTATTTAAGAATACATAAATCGTGAGAGTTTTACTGATTTGCTGCTATGAATCTCTAGGCATTCATGTTTCCTCCATCTTCAGTTGAGATTCTTTTTCAAGAAATTGTGATTATGCCGTTTGTTTGATATCTAGAAACACTCATCTGGGAAAACAAATCTGCAAATAAACGTTTGAGATTCTTGTTTTCGAATAGCCCCAAAATGTAGGGGAGATACAAAATAACTCAAAATAAATTAAAGTCTCGGGAAGTGTACACCAACAGTTGAAAATTGTATATTCGATTTAACAAATGGACTACTGTAAGTACAAATTTATGAACTCATTGCAAAATTTGTATTGAGCATCGTGGACTAAAATTAGTTGTCCAAAAAATGAATGACAGTAGCTTTACAGAGTACTCCGCTTCTCCATGCAGTGTTACTAAACTCCTCAAGAATTAGGGTCTAAAAGAATGTGGTGAGATTAAAAGTGGCTAGTTGGCATTTACAAAGTGTAATGGACCTGCATCAGAGATCAGACCCAGTTTTAGAACTCATCGTGTGAAGCGTCAAAACTATTTTGGACGATTCTGAATCTCTTCCGGAAGGAGAGCTGAGTCACCAATCCTATATCAACAGCAGGTTTATTGTCACTCAATATGCTGTACAGTGAGTGAAACTCTTCTGGATTAGCCTTTTTGAACAAACATTTGATGGGATTGGCTTTATCATCTGCCTCCAAATTTGCGGTGGGGTCTCCCGCAAAAGAATTGTGTAGCCTCTGAACCAGTGGCCTGGATTTCCAATAGTCTGTACAAACTCTATTCATGTCAATTGCCTCAATAGCCTGTTAAAATGAACAAGAAATAAGCAAACAACCAGATTTTCAGCTCCATTCAAGTTGCGTAAAAATTTATATTAGCATGAATTCTATCTGAGCTGCAAACATTAATTCTAGGAAGTAGCACCAGACAGAGCCTCCAAAACTAAGTCTTGCAGTTACAATGAGATGACAGGTTCCTGCAGTAGATTTACCTGCATGATTGCTGGTGATGTAAACCCAAACATCTCAAGGCCATCAAGACTCCCTGGAGGCTGTAACGGAGGAAGGTGTTGTCTTCCCAAGGTATGTTGTTTCCTTATTTCTTTATTTACTTTGTCCCTCACCATGTCCCAGTATCTGGAAGCTGAAAGGTGTACGAATACCTTGGTCGGACACTCCTCAACCAAAACCTGAAATAGGCACATAAAGTATTACGTGACTCAAGATTGCTAAACATATTGCAAAAGCTCCAAGCTCTACATTTGAATTTGAACTAAGCAGGAAAATAAGAAAAGATTCCATTTTCCAAAGACTAGTAACGAGGTAAGCTCGTTACAGAAATCGGGTTTCAATTAGGGTACTGAATTATAGGTTGGATGGTTTTCTAGTCCATCAGGAAGAAGCACTAAAAGAATATATAGAAATTCGATATACCAAATTTTAACGGAGTTCAATTACCATAAACAGAGGCCCAAGAAGTCCAGCATCCACAATTCGTGAGACGTAGAAACACTTTTTTGTTGGATCTAACACACTTAAATAACTGATCCTACTCTTAAAGCCTGTAGTGACGAGGAAAACAAAAGAATGTATATAGAGTAAGTTAATAAATGTGGATGACTCCAGCTCTAGATCATAGCATCTTCATTTGAACATGAGAAATAAGATACATCGACATACCCTTGGGAAATATGGCCTGGCTGCTTGACCATGATTTTCCAGGAAGGACCGTCCCAAATTCCGAAGGCTCGACACTGCAATTAATTCTCCGCACAACCTTTGCAATGCGAGGACCCTTCTGACGATAATACCTGTCTAAATTGTTTGGGAAAAGTGGCGAACTTCCTGTTAAAGGCTTTGCCTTTTCAGCTAAACTTAAAGCAGAACCCAATCCTTTATTCTCATTTCCCCCCTCATTGTCCTGCTCTGCGTTACCATGCAGTTGTGAATGCTGAGAGTGACTACCAGCATTTGCAACAATACAATCACTTGATTCTCCAATTGAAAAGCCCACAAGGCCATAACACTACAACAGTTGAAGTCTTTAAATTGATTCTCCAATTCTTCACTCTTTAAATTCACTACAACATCATAACAGTCTAACTCAAGTCTTTAAATTTCTATCGCAATCCAACGAAATCTAACTCTATACTAACGCAACTTAAACTAACTAATTGAAAGAGAATTAGTCTAACCTTACGAATAAAACTCGGGGTGAGCTACTCTTAGGATATATCTCCAACTGTTACAGTAGTCCAAGTGCTTAAAACATGATATGGGGATTTCGGTGGTTTTGAATTTGTTGATGATTTGTTGTTTGTTGAGTTTGTATGAATTTGGAGAATTCAAAACCCTCGTGATCGTGAGTTTGTTATTTCGTATTTTGAGAACTGAAATTTCGTTTTTTAATTTTGATTTGATTTGTTTTGATCCAACGGCTGATATTTTGCTGTTTAGATGTTGTCCAAAAGTTTGCTGTCTCTCTAGCCTGCCCGTATATATATATATATATATACTTTCATACAACATCCAAACAGCAAAATGTCGACCGTTGGATCAAAACAAATTGCACCAGATCAAATGCCAGATCTGCTCTAAATTAAACAAAGCAAATTAGAAGGGCAGAATGGTAATTTTTGTTTTTTTCTCTCCCAAATCACTTCAGCTCTCCAAAATTAAACCCCAAAATGTCTCTCCCAAAATTTCTCTCCAAATCAAATAAAAAAAAACCAAAATTTGACTCCTCCAAATTCTCCCAAAATCGTTTTCTTCAATTGCTCACCAAAAATTGAACAAAAATGATGCAAGTGAGACTCTCCTTAATTTTCAATTTTTAATTTTCGATTTTAATGAAATGGGCTCGGTAATGGTAGAACTTGTAGCAAATATTACCAAACACAAATTCAAGACAAATTAATGGTGGGTTTGTTTCGGGGATTGGAACTAGTGATACATTAGCAGGTGCGGGGAAATACCTGGAAGAGCAAAATCCTGATTTGAAGGTGAGCTTGATATATTTAATGAATATAGCATTGTGTACTATTTTGGATGCATAGGCATGTTTTTCATGATAAGTTATGTTATCTATAGGACGCCTTACTAATTGGATG
Source organism: Coptis chinensis (assembly GCF_015680905.1). NCBI lineage: Eukaryota > Viridiplantae > Streptophyta > Magnoliopsida > Ranunculales > Ranunculaceae > Coptis > Coptis chinensis. The sequence continues at coordinate 36,276,239 of NC_141456.1, read as the reverse complement.
TATGTCTTTTTTTAGATCTATGGAGTGGAACCTGTTGAAAGTGCAGTTTTATCTGGTGGAAAGCCTGGTGAGGAATTCGTTTTTTACTTTCAGATTCTGTTTTTGTATGCCATTATTTTCGATTTTATATTTTGTATTACAAGTATGACCATATCATATTTCATATTTGCATTTTTTGGGATGAATGATGCAATTAAGAAGCATATGTATGTCAAGCGGAATGCCTTCTGAAGAATTTATTCTTTGCCATTTTGTGTAAACTGATCCGTTGTTTCTAAATTATTTAGGTTTTAACTCGCTCAAAGGGTATCAGGGCTTCTAGTTTGTTATAGAAGGCATTACTTGCATACCTGTAGTTTTGGATTGAATCTTGCGGTGTTTTTATTTGTTGGGAAGACTTCAGCACTTACAATAGATGAATGTAGCTGGTGTTGTGAAAGATTGGTTATTGATTGCGTTTTCGTGGTCTGTTATTAAGGATACCGTGACTACTATTAATTTGGTTGGATAGGGCGTGGTGTTTTTGGGTGTTTGTTATTACAATGCAGCTAAGTTGAAGGCACTTAAGGCCAAGGAAGCACATAAGAAGCCTCGAAAGCAACGTAACGAACATCATTAGAAGTAATGATCAATTTTTACGCTGTTTTGAACTTTCTTTCTACGATCCAAGAGCATTGGATTCTATGCATTACCTATTTCCCCCTTTGTATATGACTAGTTAGTAGAAATAAGTTGAGCTATTTATGTCCTTACCTATTTCTGATCTTTGTAACAGTTCAAGTTTTTATTTAATTAGCTAGGGCTTGGTTAGTGTAAGTTTGTTATGCATGTCAGAGTTACTACCTTGGTGTTTGGTAGGTGAATTGTGAATATTGATGATTGTTTAATAAGAAATTGTTCTTTATTTGTCAGAGTTACTATCTTAGTTCTGATCATGACAATTGTGAAATTTATCAGATTTCCTTGCAGTGCTTGTTCACTGTGATTGTTTTCGTTTTTTGTCTAGCATTCACAGCACAGCCATTATATTTGATTAGCAAAATACAAAAGAATGCAAGTTTTATTTGGCTTAGGTGGCGTCAGACCTTGTGACTTGCTTAGAGGCAATCCAATACCATGGGACCTGCTTAAATAGTTGCACCATGCAAAAACTTATAAATTACAACCTGCTTAAAGAAGCTCTGAAAAGCTACGTCCATTCAAAAGTGCGACGAAATGCAACAAACACATACAAGTAAAAATAAACAGAAGTAAAAATAGAACATAACACAAACGAAATACCAAATAAAACAGAGATTATACTAACTTTTACTCAAAATAATACTTCTTTCAAGATTTACACATACTAAATTCCACTGTGTTCAACTTTTATACTGAAGAACATGTTCCAAGACATTTGCACTAAACCAAATACCCACCACTTTAACATTCCATACAAATTGAGAACTCAATCAAAGATGCCATACAAAGCTGCCATAGACACCTGAATTTCCCGAAGATACAGTTCACAGAAAAATAAGTAACCTCACGTGGGCATCCATCCCAATCCGTCATACAAGCCATCTCCGGTTAGAACACAGCAAGCTTGAATCCAAAGCCCCGAGTCTAACTAATGAACAATATTTCCTGCATCGTAAGCCACTTGAGAAGCAACCTTGATACAATGAACCACTCTCAACAGTCGAATGAAGAAATGAGTCCGACCCACACCAATACAAGATTGTTTGATCCGAGCACGAGTAAGAATTAGTTTATCTTAACAAAACACCAAAACAAGAATCTCTGAGATCAGTGTGCCAATAAATGGGAGTGCCTAAAATGCTAATTATATGCATGCTTGATGCCAGTTTAACACACCGAATTATACTGATTGAACTTGTAAAGTTACTCTTGTTAGTGTCTAAACCCTAATTATATGCATGTTTAATGCCAATTTAACACACCAATTTATACTAATCAAACTTCTAAAGTTACTCTTGTTAATACTATATTACCACACCATTTAGTCTACACATGCTAAAAAGTAGAACTGAAACCACCCATGAAATCAATATGGATTTAAAGTCAATCCAATTGCACCAAAATTATTTAAACTCAAAGACGCCGGAATTGAAACTTTGCTGAGAACCAATATTCATCTTATAAGAGCATAGAAGGATAATTTTATAGATGCTACACATCTGAACCAAAAGGGAAATAATGCAACAGAACAGGAGAAAACAAAAAAAAAAAAAAGATTAAGTCTCATAACGAGGCAGATCAGCTCATCCAAATTCATAAAATAAATCAATAAGAATAAATTACTTTTCCGCTATGGAATGAAATAAAGAAAGTCACCTCGTCATATTCCAGTTTTACTCGATCTTTGGCTTGAGCACCCATCTTTTGGAAGTAACTTTTGAGATCATCCCCTTTGAAATATGATTATCATTGTCATCAGAAGGTTCATCCTCATCATCCAAGAAGAAAATAGTAATCTCATTGGTGCAAGACTTCAGCTGTAATAACCCAGGTACCATCCCTCCATCAGAGTATCAGACCATCACACACAACATTTCTCGTTACAACTACTACCACAAACATTTAAAACAAAGCAACTAAAATGGCTTTCAAGATCTACATCAGCTATATCCTAAAAAAAAAAATGGTATTAAATATTCAAGAACACCAATACAAAAATTACCAAGAAAAATTGCTTTCATTTAATAATTAAAAAAACGGAGAGAGAGAGAGAGAGAGAGAGAGAGAGAGAGAGAGAGAGAGAGAGAGAGAGAGAGAGAGAGAGAGAGAGCTCACCAGTAATTTGTCTTGAATTTGTGTTTGGTAATATTTGCTACAAGTTCTACCATTACCAAACCCATTTCATTAAAATCGAAAATCGAAAATCGAAAATCAAGGAGAGTCTCACTTGCGTCATTTTTGTTCAATTTTTGGTGAGCAATTGAAGAAAACGATTTTGGGAGAATTTGGAGGAGTCAAATTTTGGTTTATTTTTATTTGATTTGGAGAGACATTTTCGGGTTTAATTTTGGAGAGCTGAAGTGATTCGGGAGAGAAAGAAGCAAAAATTACCATTCTGCCCTTCTAATTTGCATTGTTAATTTAGAGCAGATCTGGCATTTGATCTGGTGCGATTTGTTTTGATTGAACGGCCGACATTTTGTTGTTTGGATGCTGTATGAAAGTTTGCTATCTACCTAGCCGGGCCGATATTATTGAAAAAAAAAAAAAAAAAAAAAAAAAAAAAAAAAAAAAACCTCTACCACATAACTAATTGTCCCCTAGAAAAATTTGCACTCTCTAAATTTTTTAGCAAACTTCTACTACCGCACCCCTAAAAATTTCACAACTATAGTGATAATATAATCAACAAAAAAAAAAAAAAAAAATAGTATGAAAACAAAACTAATAAAAAACATTCCAATAAACCAACTTTTTTTACTTCACTTTTTGCCTTTACAAAATCATCATTTATCATTTATTTTGAGTAAAAAACCATTAAAGATGGACAAATGTGTATTTGAATGTTTGATTAGTTAATGAGACTAAAACAAATACCCAAATACCCAAAGTCCAACCGACTAGTTTGTATAATTCTAATCACCCATAACAAACCTGTAAGCTCTCCCTCATTTCTTTCACTCTCAATTCTTAAACAAGCGTCAGACCTCAACAAAAAAATACAAAAAACAATAAACAAATTCATATATAAATGACTTGCATTGCAACTTGTTGCACGCTTGTCATAATTATTTGTAAAACTCGTTATCATTATCAATAAAATTTTCACTTCAAAAAACAAACAAAACAAGGTAAATTTTTACTTTAAATGTTAATATTTCATAGTTTTTTCCACATTATAATATGGTGTTATATAGACTTATAACATTATAAGAAGTTAACAATTTGTTGAATTGTTGTATACTTGTGGACTAGATTATATATATATATATATAGAAATAGTATCAATTAATGGCTTAAGCAGTTAACTTCGCCAGTCCATGTTAAATTTTTAGTAGTCAATGCACTATAGTTTTGTGAATTGAAATAAATGCATCATTTTGTTGATCTTTATTGTTTAGACTTTACAAAAATAAAATAAATAAATAAATAATTTTGTTTTTGTGGGGTGTGCACATAATCTCACACCCCCTAGATTAGAATCCTTGACTCCGTCCATGGATCCAGGTATAACTTCAACTACCAATAGAAGATTCACCTCAGATCATTTCATAACTTCTTAAGAGAAAAAAAGAGAGTTAGAGAAAAAAGTGTAATCACCATAATTGATGATGTCATTAAAACTTTATTGAATAAATATTACGTTTTTCTTGTTCTATACAATCATCATCCAACATACTTGCTACATACATACGGTTGTTCTTCCATGATCGAGATTCACACCCACATAAATGATGGACTCATACGAGAAAATGATAGACACACCAACAATTAAATCTTCTTATTGTTATTGTTTGACTTGACACTAATTTTTTGTTTCCTCCACTATTCCATTACAACAAAATACTCTATTCTTTTAGGATGTGAAACAGTGTCAAACCAAAATACCCAACAAGCATATTTTTTTCCCATATATTGATGCATGTCTTGAAATCTTGCTTTCATTCATCTACAAATATATAACTATTGATAAACACTTTAACGATGAGAGATCATCATAACTTGTGAATGAGAATATAAACACTTAATAAGTGTGAGGGGCAGTGACAGTAGTCGGCCCAATGGGCTTATTTTGGTATTCATTCCCATTACTTTGGTATGTTTGATTCAAATCAAATGTGTGTTTGTATGTTTATTAGTGAGAAAGATGTTGCTAAATAAGAGGTTATTGGAGAAAAAATGAAGATATATATTTTTTTATAGAAAAATAACATGTTATTGTTTTTTTTTAGTTACAAGTGAAAAACTTAGTATTGGTCCTTAATGTATTCTAATAAATGAATTGTTTTGTTATGGACACACCTAATAAAAAAAAAAAGATAATTTAGGAATATAAACGTATCTAAAACAAATTTATTTATTTATTTTAAAATGGGGTGTTTTTATAGGTGTGTCCAAGATTACCCTTTACAAACAGTTTAAATAAGATAACAGAGATATCATAACTGAATATAAACACTTGGTATAGTAGTCGGCCCAATGGGCAGATGGGCCTAAATCCATTTCTAAAAAAACCCATCTATCTATATATAAAAAACCCTACACTCGTTTTAATTCTTTCTTCATCAGCCGCAAAAACCAGTGGTATCCTCATTTTTCCCATGACAACACGTTTCAAGAAGAACAGAAAGAAAAGAGGCCATGTCTCAGCAGGTCACGGACGTATAGGCAAACACAGAAAACATCCAGGTGGAAGAGGAAACGCAGGAGGAATGCATCATCACCGTATACTTTTCGACAAATACCATCCAGGGTATTTTGGTAAAGTTGGTATGCGTTATTTTCATAAACTAAGGAATAAATTTTACTGTCCTATTATTAATATTGATAAACTATGGTCAATGGTTCCACAAGAAGTGAAAGATAAAGCTACTGTTGATAATGCACCATGTATTGATGTTACTCAGTTTGGGTATTTTAAAGTTTTGGGTAAAGGTATGTTGCCTGAGAATCAACCTATTGTTGTGAAAGCTAAGTTGGTTTCGAAGACGGCAGAGAAAAAGATTAAGGAAGCTGGTGGTGCTGTTCTTCTTACTGCTTAAGAAGAAGGGTAATGGTACATTGTTTTAGGAAGTTTTGTATTTCGGATTATGCTTTTTATGTTACGGAATTTTGTCGAAACTTATTGATGTTTTATTGGATTTGGTTAATCAGTTCATGGTATTTTATATATTGTTGATAGTATTATTTGCTGAGTTGATAATACAAATGCATGAGATATATATATGAGTTTGTACTTACGAAGAGAAAATGCTTGTTTATATAATGTGTATGCTTTTTTGTATATGTGAGAATGCGGTGAAAAGTATATTTGCTGCATGGAATACTTTCGTGTCTGAGTTTTACGGTTTGATATTTTATGCTTGTTGGTGTAGTATCTAGGAAAAGTGAAAAGTATGAAAACTTGGGGTTGGATCTATTTTAATGGTTGGGTTGATCTTGGTACATCCTTTTTTAAGTTGTCCATGAATAATAAGCTTAATTGTTTCTATAAGGCTGCAGTAGAGTGAGAGTAGGAACTGTGTTAGTTGAGGAAGATACTCTGCATGCATACTGACAAATGTGTTTAAACATAATCGAGTCATTATAACTGTGACGGAGCAGATTTTCGGGCTGAAAGTCTCTCAACTTTTTTAAAAGGGGCAAACTGAAATTCAGTAGAACTAGAAATTCAGAACCTTGAGAACTGAAATTTCAAGTGGAATATTTGTAGTATAGTTGTAACTTGTTACATGCTGCTAGTTCTGTGCTATTAGATGACGTGGTTTCTGTTTCGGTTGCCTTGAGCATAGTGAGTGCTGATGTGGGTGTATGATGATGTGGTTTCTGGAAGAGTTTATTCTGCATAGGAGTGTAGGACCTTGCCTGTTGGTGCTGCTCATGCATTTGGAGTGTTTGGGCATATTATTTGCAGTTGGAGTGTGAATCCTTGGTGGTTTGCTGTGCAATTCTTTGTTGTATTCAGTATTCACTGGTCATTACTGTGTCATTGTGCATGCACACTGACAAATGTGTTAAACATAATCGAGTCATTTTTTAACTGTGACGGAGAAGATTTTCTGGCAGAAACTCTGTTAACTTTTTTAAAAGGAGCAAACTGATAATTGTTTGTACATTCCTAAGTAAACGTCACATATAAAGGAGCAGTCTCATATTCCATTGCCTTGTGGAGCAGCGCTTTACCTCTTGGGATTGGCCATGGGACGTCCATTTCTGGTGAAGTTATAGTTACAGATTGTAAATCAGTAGCTTAGCCTAATATTGATATTACTATCGTTGGTATGATTAGGAACTTAGTATCATAATCAGTGTTCTAAAAAACGCTAGGCATTTCCCCTTCTAGGCAGTGCCTAGACGGGCTAGGCGCTAGGCGGTTTTTTTCCTAATATATATAGTAATATACACATATACTACAAGAAATAAAGAAAATCATTTACCATAATTCAAAAAATAAACACAAACAAAAATACTTATTACAAAAATGTGTAATAATTGAAGAATATTGACTTCATATAAAAACATACTCTTTGTTACAGTGACATAATTTACATTAGACTTAAGTATTTTAAACTCATTTAAATCTTAAGCCTATACGGGCCTTTATTTTTCGACATTTAATCATTTAAAAAAAAAACTTGACTGGACCGCCTAGACCCGCTAGCCGCCTGACCGCCTAGTCGGTTCACCCATTTTTAAACGACTAGGGCCTAGGCAAGTCGGTTGGACACCGCCTAGCGCCTAGAGACCGCCTAGGCGGCCGCCTAGACCGATTTTTAGAACAGTGATCATAATTGCATTTATGCAAATCTGTGCAATACGGTTTATGATTATTAATCTGTTTTAGGTGTGTATGTTTGGATTTCGATTCTAGAATGTTTCTTCACTCAGTATATGTAGGCTTGTTGCTATTAATTGTGTTTTACATATTGATGTCCTTGTTGGATGGTCCTGAGTCATCTGCTGTTGTTAAGTGGTTTCCAGTTGATGGTCCGAGTCATATACTTTTGTTAGCAAGTGTCTACTCAAGCTAGGGGAGTCATTACTCACTAGAACCTTTCTCACGGTGCTGCTCAAGCATTTGGATTTGGAGTGGGTGGGCATATTTTTTGCTGTTGTAGTATGAATCCTTAATGGTTTACTGTGTAATTCATTGTTTTAGTCAGTATTAACTGGTCATTATTGTGTCATTGGTAAGAATGTGATTCTCGATGGTCTTTTAGTTTTGATAATCAAATGCATAGAGCTGAATGTGTTGCAAAGTGTAAACTGCACTGGCCTTTCATAGTTGCGTAGTAGGGTCTGATATCTGTCGGTCTGAATTGATATGTCGAATGTTACACCTTTAGGAAGCCCTTCATATTACTTTCACATTTGCTCTTTTCTTGGTCCTCTGTACAATCCTTCATATTACTTTCACATTTGCTCTTTCCTTGGCCCTCTGTACAATACTATGGTCAAGATGGAATCAAGAGCCCCCCTATGTGCAAGCATCTGATTCTTAAAAGTTTCAGCAAGGTTTGCTTTGGGGTTTGGAATCTCCTTTAAGCGTTTTACATTTTGGGGGAGTAATTGTTTTAAAATATAATATGCTTTGCAGATTGATTAGCCTAAATGGCCTAGCAGATAATGTGTTCCAAGAAGTTATATTTTTTTGGCAAATGATCCAATGTTTCTGGTTCTCGTGGGGTTCTGGATCTGGACCCTTAAAAACTAGTGTTTTCTCTTTATTTGAAGCGGTTGGTCATTTCTATCATCAATCCATAACAAGATGTAGCTACATCTGTATGCTTCAATGTTAATGTTTACACTTTACACTAATTGTGCAAGTGGGCAGTTGGTTGACTTTTGAAATGTTCAAAAACTGATTCTTTACTGTCAAACCACAAAATTGGAGTTCATAATGTGATTGAATTGCATTTTTATTTTGCATTATACTTCAGTACGATTTAGATCCCCTTGCTCCGTATTTGCAACTTCAAATACTAGAGGAGAGGAGAGAGTCCGGTTTTGCTGTCCCAAACTATGCTATCCTAGCTCAATTTCAATTAAAATAGGAGTGTTTTGTGATTTAGAATTCTTATATTATCTTGAATTTGTATCGAAGTCCCTACTCTAACCATCACGTTTTTTCTCCTCAGATTTTAGCTCCTACTTGCCAAAACTAATCCAAGAAAATAGGATAGCTTTTATTAAAGGAAACAAGTTACTTCTTCCCCATTGTTACTCCCATTTTCTTCTGCTTAATAGTCCTAAGGAACTTTTGAGTGAAAATAACAATTGCTTATGGTCACAAACATTATTGTATAACAATTAGTTTCTTCATTGTTATTGTGCACAAAGTCGCTTTTACTGAAATCACTAAATTTTCCTATGTACAATTACTAGTCCCATTTTTAATGACCATATGAATTATAAATTAGGTGCTAAACTAGGTGTTGGCTACATCATTAGCATAATTCATTCGGAATTAGAACTCTTGATACTTGATAGAGTTTATGACTATTTAGTACCATGTACTTTCATTTTTTTTTTTTTCTAATGGTATATGTACTTTTTTTCTCGCCTATTAGTACTCCGAACTCTCAATTTGTTTCAATTTAGTACCTCAATCTCTTTTCCGTCTCAATCCGTCCAATTTCGCTAACGGATTTACTATTCAAATTGACTATTCACGTGAGCGTCTTAATTCGTCTAATTTCGCTAATGGATTTACTGTTCAAATTGACTATTCACGTGAGCTCGCCATTAGTGAAATTGGACGGATTGAGACGGAAAAGAGATTGAAGTACTAAATTGAGAGTTTGGGATACTAATAGGCGAGAAAAAAAGTACTGATACCATTTAAGAAAAAAAAAAAATGAAAGTACGTGGTATTAAATAGTCATAAACTCTACTTGATAAGAGTCTTTTAAACTCGATTAAATCTTGGGACATAATCTGTTTTGGTATTGGATATATGACCAATTTCGTTTTCATAAATAAATTGCGATATCTGTTATCACTAGCTTTTGAACCCATCCTATAAACGGGTGCCGTTATAAAAGTATTAGCAGCTATGTATAACTATGAGATATGAATATTATATTGACCACTAATCCAAATTTCTTGCAATGTGAAAATACCACTTTCAATAAAAAGAAAGAACTCACTTTTGATAAAACTCTTCGACTATTTTTTTTGTTGCTTAATTAATAATATAAGTTTGATTGAAGTTTTGGGAGAATGTCCAAGAAGGCCAAGATTACATTGACACTAATTAAATAGCAAAACATTACGATAAACACCATTTTAAATGCAAAACTATACTCGTCAAGACATTCCCATTATATATGATACAATTATGTTTTGAGGTTAGTTTGATGTATTTGCATTCAGTTTCCGAATTCTCGTTAATTATTCCATGAGGTAAGTTCGATGCATTTATATCATGTTGCCAATTTCTTGTTAATTATTCTTTGGGGATAGTTCGATCAATTTGTATTTAGTTTATGATTTTCCGTTAAATATTTTTTAAGGTTAGTTCATTGCATTTGCATCAAGTTTTCGATTCCCCATTAATTATATTCTTTGAGGTTAGAATAAACCTTCAATCATGAAGAACAATTCCTTTAGAATAAATATTCAATAACAAACAACCATCTAATGATGAAGGCCTAGTTGCCTTTATATCATAACCAATGTTTCTACTTCTATTTAGAAACCAAAATAGAAACCTTACTAATTAACCTAGATCTAGAACAAATAAGAAACTCTACTAATTCAATATATAAGACTACTAATAATATAATTAGAAGCTTCTATGCCCATGCATCATACTGCCCGGCTTGAAGGAAACTCATCCTCAAGTTTGGTTGCATGTAGACTTGCGAAATATTTTGCAAAACTTTTGTACTTTATCATCTTCCCATTAATTATGTTTTGAGGTTGGTTCGATGCACTTGCATCAAGTTTCTAATTTTCAGTTAATTATTCTTTGAGGTTAATCCGATGTATTTGCATCCAGTTTCCGATTTCATGTTAATTATTTTTTGAGGTTAGTACGATGCATTTACACCCAGCTTCTGATTTCCTGTTAATTATTCTTTGAGGTTAGTTCCATGCAGCTGCGTCTAATTTCCGATTTCTCGTTAATTATACTTTGAGGTTAGTTTGATGCATTTGATACCAGTTTCTGATTTTCCGTTAATCATTTTTTGAGGTTAGATCGATGCATTCACATCCAGTTTCCGATTTCTCGTTAGTTTTTTTTCTTTGAAGTTAGTTCAATCCATTTGCATCCAATTTTTCTATTTCCCGTTAATTATCTTTTGAAGTTAGTTAAATGTAGTTACAACCAGTTTTCAATTTATCGTTAATCATTCTTTTAGGTTATTTTCATGCATTTGCATTCAGTTTATGATTTCCAGTTAATTATTCTTTGAGGTTAGATTGATGCATTCAAATCCTGTTTACGATTTCCCGTTAGTTATTATTTGATGTCAGTTCAATCCATTTGCATCCAATTTCTGATTTCCCGTTAATTATCTTTTAAAGTTAGATAAATGCAATTTCATCCAGTTTTCAATTTGTCGTTAATCATATTTTTAGGTTAGTTCTATGTATTTGTATTCAGTTTTTGATTTCATGTTAATTATTCTTTGAGATTAGTTCAATGCAGTTGCATCCATTTTCTGATTTCCCGTTAATTACTTTTAGATGTTAGTTGGATGCATTAGCATGGTAGTGGAACTAGGATGGAAGCATATATGGGTGGAGTTGGATTCCACTGCTGCAATGAAGTCATTTAATAACAACCAAATGTATTGGTGAGTGCGAGCGGCATGGAAAAAAGTTAAGCATCTAGTCGATTGGATTCTAATCACCAGCACATGGCGAGAGGCAAACTTTGGAGCAGACATTTGCTCTAAAACTTGGCAAAGGGGGAAACAAATGGTGGGTCGGTACTCCTAATTTTCTATACAAGATAGAAGACAGTAATATGACCTACATACTATAGATTTATAAATTAGCTATTTGTCGAAATGAAGACATGATACCTATATTAACTTTAACTCCTTTTTGAAACTTATAACATTTTCTTAATCAATACAATTATCTTTAGCGAAAAAAAAAAAAGATTTCCCGTTAATTACTCTTTGAGGTTTGTTCAATGCATATGCATCCAGTTGTCGATTTTTCATTAATTACTTTTAGAGGTTAATTGGATGCAATCGCATCCAGTTTTCGATTTCCCATTAGTAATTCAAGGTGGTATTCTATTAATCCTTATGCTATTTCCTTCCAAACATGGCTTAAAAAAATATCATACAAGTATATGATTCACTATGTTGGATCATAAAAAAAAATTCAAATTTCCCGTTAATTATTCTTTGAGGTTAGTTCAATACATTTGTATCATGTTGCTAATTTCCCTTTAATTATTCTTTAGGATAGTTCAATTCATTTGCATCTAGTTTCTAATTCCCCGTTAAATATTCTTTGAGATTAGTTCTAGTTTCTTATTTCCAATTAATTATTCATTGAGGTTAGTTCTATGCAATTGCGCATAATTTCTGATTTTCCGTTAATTATGTTTTGAAGTTAGTTTGATGTATTTGCGTTGCATGCAATTTTTGATTTTTCTTTAATTATTCTTTGAGGTTAAATTGATGCATTCACATCAAGTTTCTAATTTCCCATTAATTATTTTTTGAAGTTAGTTCAATGCAGTTACACCTAGTTTTTTATTTCCCGTTAATCATTCTTTTAGGTTTGTTCAATGCAATTGCATCTATTTTTTGATTTCCCGATAATTATTTTTTGAGGTTAGTTAAATACATTTGAATCCAGTTTGTGGTTTCCCATTAGTTATTCAAGATTTGAAGGTGGTGTGTAAGACCAACTTCTATTGATTATTCTTCTGTAGTTTCCTTGAAAAATTGACATAAAAAAAAAAAAATTATACGTGATTCACTAAGTGCGACCATCAAAGATTATCTAATTTATGATTTTCGTTAATTATTGTTTTAGGTTAGTACAATTTGCATCCAATTTTTGATCTCCCGTTAATTATTCTTTGTTGTTAGTTTCATGTAGTTGCGTCTAGTTTCCAATATCCCATTAATTATTTTTTGAGGTTAGTTCAATGCAACTGCATCAAGTTTCTAATTTCCCATTAATAATTCTTTGAGGTTAGTTAAACGCAGTTGTATCCAGTTTCCGATTTCACGTTTATTATCCTTTGAGATTAGTTCAATGCATTTGCATCTTGTTGCTGATTTTTCGTTAATTATTCTTTGAGGTTAGTTCGATTCATTTGCATATAGTTTTCAATTTTACGTTAATTATTATTTTTAGGTTAGTTCGATGTAGTTCCAACCACTATCTGATTTTTCGTTAATTATTCTTCGAGGTTAATTCAATGCATTTCCATCTAGTTTTTGATTTCCTATTAATTATTCTATAATAATATTTCAATATAGTTGCATCCAGTTTCTGATTTTCTATTAATTATTTTGTAAGGTTCGTTCACTACATTTGCATCCAGTTTCTAATTTCCCATTAATTATTTCTTGAGGTTAATTCCAAGCAGTTGGGTCTAGTTTCTGATTTGGCAATAATTATGCTTTTAGTTTAGTTCGATGCGTTTGCTTTAATTTAGTTTTCAATTTCATATTAATTATTCTTAGATGTTAGATTGATGCATTCATAGCCAGTTTCCAATTTTCCATTAATTATTCTTTGAAGTTAGTTCAATGCAGTTGCATCATCTACTTAGCTTGCTCATGTCACTGATAAAGTGATCTTCCAACAAACCCTTCCCTTTCTTACTGATCCAAAAGAAATTTTTTGTGGCTGTCTCTAGTGATGCTGCGACATTTGGTTCAGTTCAGGAGCCTGCTGTCAGTGATGATTGTGTGATCATTGGCGGGAGGGGCCCTGAACTACCTCATGAACTGCTGGCGGCCAACAATTTTAAAAGGGAGGCGCGTGCGTCCAACCGTTCTAGATTGAAGAGATTTGATACTGCTTCTGCTTTTGATGTTGCCCCATCTAGTAAGAAAATAAAATTTCGTCCTCTCACCGTAAATGAAGAAACACTTTTCAAGGTCCTTGCTAGTATTCCCCCACCTGTTAAGTCTTGTAAGAATGTAGTTTATTCCCTATCGGTTCGGATCCTCTTGCGGTTTCAACAAACTGGTGACAATGTCCCTCTGACTGTTGACCCTTCCCTCCCTAGTAATCGTAAGGGGAAGGGTATTGCTGAAACAACTGCCGTAACTATCGCTCTCCCTCCTCTTCAATTTGGTGATAGGAGGATGGGGAGTGATGACATCCCCTTCTCGCCTCGATCTCTAGATTCCCCTGAAAGGGAGATGATCGTAGAGATGAGGTGTTGGGGACGAACTGATGAACTTCCTGTTACCAACAAGCATTCTGTAAATGATGTTGACATCGTGTTTGGAGTTCTGGAAGCTGCGCGACTTCCTGTTGACAAAGCGGAAGCCAGCATGGCTGGGAGCTTGGACCTGTCTTTTCATCGATCTACTGTTCATCTTGCTAGGGTAAAATTTTCCCTCTCTGTTCAATATTATGTTTCTCTCATTGTGTCACTTACGCACTCTGTATCCTTTTTCAGTTAGTGAATGACTTTTTAGCCATGAAAGAGCCTATCTTCGCGGCCTCATCCGATCTGAAGAGGCCATCGATGACATGGCTACTCTTGGCCGTAGAGAGGAAATTTGATTCAAAAATAAGAGAGATATGATCTCCAACTTTTGGCGAAAAAGCTGCTATAAAAAAGAAGTTGATGACCTCATTTCAAAAAGCCGAGACCTCCGAAGTTCTATTCCAAGGTAGTCAGGGAGGTGAAGAAGAGATCAAGAAAAAATACTATTCGCTTTGCTCTTCGCTTTGTACTTGGATGTTTCAAGAGTCCTTCAATGCGCCAAACAAGTAAAGTTTGAGGAGGCAATTGAGGCTACTTGCACGCTTTCTAAGTTGGATGATCAAGGGCGGTAACCAACCTTTTTTTTGTCTTGTTTCCCGATGATGGACACCGGTAACCAACCTTTTGCTATTCAAACCGAACTTATGCCTGATGCCTCCTTATCTTCTGAAGAAGACACCGATGATGACATGCCTCCCGTTCAACTTCCTTTTATGCCAGTTCCAATTTTAGGTGAGTGTTCTATTCAGCCTTCAACCGTTCTAGCTAATCTAACCACACAGTCTGTTCTTGAGAGTGAAATAAGAGTTCTTGATGATGGTGCAACAACAATCACTAATGGTGAACCAAAGTTTGATTCTACCCCTGCTTTATAACCCTTTCAGTTGATGATCCACATAAACAATTATTTTTAAACAATTATTCTATGGGTCTGTAATATTAAGCTATGTAGCTTACATACAATTTACTTACTGAGCTCTGCAACTCCTCTATTTTATGCATGCATGCTATTTACTTACTGAGCTCTGTATCTTTTCTAGTTTATGTATACATTAGAAGCATTTTATGTTATATGACATATGTTAATTATGCATACTCTACCCCTGATGCCCCCAAAGTTCATTTTGAACAACAATAGGTGACCCTAGTAAGCTAAACAGATTAAAATGAGGCATGACCAGAATCTGATCAGGATATCATGGAAGCCATTCAAGTTAACTGTAATTAGAAGTTCGATCACAATAGAGTCATATGTCTTTGTGAAAGTAACTTGGTGCCATGAGCACGACACTGCGTTTAATAATGATAGGTTCTATTTATTTAAAAAATAAATAGGGCATCGCCAAAACAGCAGTGGGGGAGTCTTCCTCAGCGTTATCATGTCGATACAGTTCCAGGCCCATGATTTGCGTGCTAGGATCTGGATCCAACCCAGATCTTTGTAGCAACTCCTATGTTGATGTTTCGAGAGTGCCAGGAACTGGCATACAGTTCAGGCTCTCAAGAACACTATATCTTGCCCCAAGTCAAATTGGCATACAATTTACTAAACAATTAGTGTGGTCTGTTTCCCTAAAGGCTTAACCCATCAAGGATAATTGCAGTTTGAAAGAACTGGCGTATAGTTCTAGCTGCGTGGGAATGGGAAATGATCTGGCATACAGTTCAATTTTCCCATACTTAGTATCACTAGTTCTAAAGCAAATTGGCATACAATATTCTTGAACAGATAGTGAGAAGATAATTCCTTAAAGGCTTAGTCCATTGTGGATAATAAATAAAGAATTAATGCAAGGCATAAATTAGATGGCAATGTGGAGAACTTTATTGATGACTTGGAGAGGAGTAAACAATGCGTAAAAAAGCATAGAATAACAATTTACTGATAGTACTTGTGAAAGTGCTGCGCGTTCCATGGTTTGTCAAGAATGTCCCTTTCAACAGTGCGTAGATAATAAAACCAGTTCGATCAACCTTGTCGATAATGTATGGTCCTTCCCAGTTGGGCCCAAGCTTGCCGTTGGGCTCTGGGATCTTGCGCAAAACCAGATCTCTAGATTTGAGAGACCGAACCCGGACTCTCTTGTCGTATGATCTCTTCAGAATTTGCTGGTTAGCAGTTAAGCGAAGTGCGGCACCTTCTCGCTTTTCATCTAGGAGGTCTATTTATCTACATAACAACTCCTCATTGTCCAGAGTGTGCACAACATCTGACTTCTGAGTGGGAGCTACCAGTTCTGGAGGTATGACTGCTTCAGTTCCGTAGGTCAGTGAAAATGGAGACTCACCAGTTGACCGTCTGGGTGTAGTTCGGTATGCTAATAGGACCTTAGGTAGTTCCTCGACCCATAAACCTTTTGCGTCATCTAATTTACACTTCATGTTATCCAAGATAACCCTGTTAGAGGCTTCAGCCTGGCCATTATCTTGTGGATACCTTGGAGTTGAGAACAGATGGGTAATGTGAAACTCCTCACAGAGTTCAGCGACCTATCCTCCAGCAAACTGTTGGCCATTATTTCAGATGATAACTTTGGGTATTCCAAAACTGCAGACAATATGAATTTTCTGACATTCTGTTCTCGAATGAAGACAAGGGGAACTGCTTCTATCCACTTGGTGAAGTAATCCGTCGCAACCAGTAAGAATCAGACATTGCCAGGAGCAGGTGGTATAGGTCCTACGATGTCAGTTCCCCACTGTGCAAATGGCCATGGGCTGGCCAATGGGTGTAATTATGTTGCTGGAGCATGCATTAGCGGAGCATATTTTTGACATTTTTCACATTTGTGGGCAAAAACCTATGCATCATTTTGCATATAAGGCCAAAAGTACCCTTGCCTGAGGATCTTGAGAGCTAGTGTTCTGCCCCCAGCATGGTTGTCACAAATTCCTTCATGAACTTCTCGCATAACCTATTCAGCGAGGTGTGGGGAGAGACATCTGAGATGAGGTCCCAGAAAGGGCTTCTTGTACAAATCGTCTCCAACGAGAGTGAATCTTTGTATCTTTGCAAGCAGGCGCCTTGCTACATTCTTATCCTCAGGGAGTGTCCTGTCTTTGAGGTAAGACTTATATGGATCTACCCAGCTTAGAGTAATGGCTGGAACAACACAAACTATTGTAACTGGGATCTGAATGCTAGATTTCTCTTGGAACTTTATAGGGATGGAACGTGACTCATTGTTGCCCAACATCGAGGCAACATATGCCAAAGCATCTGCGTGTCGATTTTAGGATCGAGGCAGATGATAGAACTGAATGTTCTCAAACTTTCCTTGAAGACCCCTCACCAATTTCAGGTATTTGACCATTCGTTCGTCCCTGGCCTCATACCCTCCATCAACTTGGAACACAACTAGTTGTGAGTCACTAAAAGCTGTGAGGTGTGTTAGGCCCAGGTTGAGGGCCATTGTGAGGCCAGCAAGTGTCGCTTCATACTCTGCCTCATTGTTAGAGGCGTTCCAACCTAATCGGATGGATTTCTCCAGCCGCATATTGTCAGGATCGGAGTAACTAACACAGCTCCAACTCCTGTGCCTTTGTCATTTGAAGATCCATCCACAAACAGCAGCCATCTGGAGCTCGACTCCCATGGGTTTGGACGGGTGTTTAGAGATTTAGGCAGGAGGCCATCATCGGAACTGGGGTGGTTGAGTCATACCCTGTGTAGGTCATTGGAAAATCTCTAAAGAATTCTACTAGTGCCTGACCCTTCCCTGAGATTCTGAGGACGTAAATAATATCATATTCTGATAGTTGCACAGACCATTTAGCTAGCCTTCCCGACCAGTTGGTCATTCCAGAACTGATCACAATTGGTACTCTGTGATCACTCTGATGGTGTGGGACTGGAAGTACGGTCGTAATTTCTCTGTGGCAAAAACAAGTGCTAAAGCGACTCTTTCGAGTTTAGGGTACCTTGTTTCTGCTGGTAGGAGTGTTCAACTCAAGAAATAGACAAGTTTTTCAACCTTCTTTTCATCCACACGTATCAGTATAGAACTGATGCCGTAGTCAGATGAACAGAGATAAAGACCCAGAACTTCTCCCTCAACATGCTTTGAAAGGATTGGCAGTCCCTCCCCCAAGTATGTTTTGAGTTGATTGAACACCTTTTGACATTCTTCCATCCATGCGAAGGAGGTGTTCTTTTGCAGTAACTGAAAGAGGGTTTGCACTTATTTGAACTCTTGGAGATGAACCTATTCAGAGTTGCTAACTTGCCTGTAACTTTTTGAACCTCTTTCATGTTTTTAGGTGAGGGCATTTCTATGAGCGCTCAGATCTGATTTGGGTTCGCCTCAATTCCTCTCTTAGTAACTAGGTACCCTAAAAACTTTCCTGATGATACAACGAACACACATTTTAATTTGCAGGGTTAAGCTTCATGCGATATTCTCGAAGAACATCAAATGCACATTGCAAGTGGGAGAGATGATCTCCCCGTTTCAGACTCTTGATCAAGAGATCGTCTACATACATCTCCACAATGTCACCTATCAATCCTTCAAACATTTTGTTCACCAAATGCTGGTACATGGCCCCTGCATTTTTTAGTATGAACGACATGACCTGATAACAGTACAGGCCATCCTCAGTTGTGAAACTTGCATGCTTGTGGTCTTCCTCATGCAATGGGATATGGTTGTATCCAGATGATCCATCTGTGTAAGATAACAGTTTATGTCCAGCCATCGAATCCACCAACTTGTCGATTCGTGGAAGAAGGTAGCTGTCTTTTAGACATGCACGATTCAGATTCGTGAAGTCAATATAGATTCTCCATGACCCATTCTTCTTTCTTATTGGGACAATATTAGAAATCTAGGTGGGGAAATTGATTTCCCTGACAAAATTAGCTGCCTTTAGTTGTTCAACTTCAGCTTTTACTGCTTTGGATCTGTCAGCACCTATCCTTCTCGGTTTCTGCTTGACTACTACTGCATCACTGCGGACATTGAGCTGGTGGCATGCCACGTGGGGGTAAATTCCTAGTATTTATTCGAATGACCAAGCAAACACATCTCTGTGCTCTTGGAGGAACTATATTAAAGCCCGGCGCTCTTCAGAACTCAACAAGGTGCCGATGAAAGTAGTTTTTGGCGAGCTACCTCCTATAATTTTCACTTCCTCTAACGGCTCCAGTAAGGGGGGGATCCTCCCTCTCTCGTGGGACCAGGTCTGGGAGAGGTGGATCCAACTGTAATTGCTATTTAGCGGGTTGCCCCACCTCAATTGGTTCAAAAGGGAGTGGGGACTGCTTCATCGCCAGCGCGTAGCATGCTTTGGTAGTCACCTGATCCCCTCTGATTGTCTCAATTGTCCTGTTATGCGAGAACTTTAAACATTGGTGATAGGTGCTAGGAACAGCTCAGACTCTGTGCAGCCAGGTCCTGCCCAAGATCATATGATAGGGTGTGTTAGCTTTTACCACAACAAAGTTTATGATGAGGAGTCTTGGACCGACCAAGAGCTTCGGTAGTTGGATCTCCCCAACTGTTAGAGCTTTGTCCCCACTGAATCCATATATGTTGGAGTTGGTGGCGACCATTTCAGAATCAGGAATCTGCAACTTCTTGAATGCGTCGTAGTATAACACATTTGTTGAGCTGCCTGGATCAACCAATATGCGATGCAAATCATAATCTCCAAAAGGAAGTGTCAGAACAAGCGCATCCTCATGGGGGCTCTGGATGCTATAACAGTCAGCCTCAGTAAAGAGGATGAGCGGATCTTTGTGAGGTACCGCATTAACCTGAGCTCCTGTAGTCAGCTCGATGTTCATGATCCTCATCTGCTTGGCGATGCGCATTTGATATCGCACACCCTTTTCAGTGATCTGTCCACTTTGTTTGCTTGCTTTTCCGGAAATCATATTTATTTGGAGTCGGCTATTGAGCGGTCCAGTACCTGGGGGATCCTGAACTAACGTGCTAATCTCCTCAGGCTGTACTGCATTTACCTGTTCATGTGGCATAAACTGTTTCAAATACCCCCTTTCAATCAGATCCTGTAGTTCATTTTTCAGGGTCCTGTAGGCTCTGGTGCTGTGACCCTTACTCTTATGGAACTTGTAGTAGGTCATTTGGTCTCTGGTACCCAGGGAGCCTAGCTTTAGCAGAGATGGCCATTTGAGGTAACTTTGAGTTTTGATTGAGTCCAGAACCTCATCTGGCATTTTGTTCAGAGGGGCGAAGTTTCTGTCCATTGAGGGAAGAGCTTCTTCAGTTCCCTCCACATGTGGCTTCTTCTGTGGTTTTCTATCTGCATTACTGACTACATTTTGGTATTGCCCTATGGGCATTCATCCCTTTGATGGGGATTCGGCCCTTTGGCGACCATAATTACGATCTCTCTTAGATTTTTGAGGGGAAGAATTTCCATTCCCTTCTCGAGGAACCCCAAGAACTGTCCGACTAGTCTTCTTCGCTTCCTGATGTCTGTTCAAGACATCCTCTTCCCACCCCGCATGAGTTTCAACCCTGTCAAGGAGTTCCTCTAAATCGCGGGGTGGTTTCCTGTAGAGAGATCCGAATAAGGCATTGTTTTTATCCAACCATTGTTTGAAAGCTATTATAGCAGTCTGTTCGTCACAAGACTCTATTTGGATTGAGATTTCCATAAACCGTTGCATGTAAGATCTCAATACCTCTCCATCCTTTTTCTTGATGTTGAACAGTGCATCGATCCATTTTGGCTGATGCTTGTTGCATGAGTACCTGTCTATGAAGATCTTAAATAGTTCTTCTGAGGACATGATCTGACGCTCAGGTAATCTATGGTACCACTGGAGAGGAGATCCAAATAGGGAGGATTTGAACTCCTAACACATGACATGGTCATATCTCTCATATTGTCCCATAGTGGCACGATACCTGAATACGTGATCCACCAGATCTGACTTGCCACTAAAGACACTGAACTTTGGTTGTCTGTAACCACGGGGATATGGCTTTCTCATCACCCGTGATGCAAAAGGAGATCTGCCTGCCCCCATTATGGCGGATTGAATAAGGGAGTCTTGCATTTTTCTCCCCTTGCCTGTCATCTGATGCATCTGACGGATCAGGTCATTCATCTCAATTTCCCATGCACTTTCTTTGGTAGAAAGTTTCCTATTTTGAGCTCTTTCACAGTGTCGAGGGTCGACATCATGATCCTGGTCGGTGGACTCCGGTTATGAGGTTGTTCCTGAGTCCTCATTTGAGTTGTTGTATTCTGACTCAGATGGCTCACGTCGTACTGGATCCCCATGCCTTGGGTTCCTAGCACAACCACCTTCCGGAAGGTCGTCATCATCGAGATCGATGAGTGGCTCCTTCTCTGTGTCAGACTGATATAAGTGCCTTAGCAGCTGTAATTCTCGCTCAAGGTTGCTTCTTTGCTGTTCCAGAGCCTGCACCGCCTGACTTGCCTGAACAGACTCTGGGTTGGTGAGGACAACATTCTCACCATTTTGACGTTCCTCACGAGCGTTATTTCTGGGACCTACTCCGGAAACAACTGGTCCATTGGGGCTGGTCACAGGTCCTTGGGGGGGATCATTCTCATCTTGGTGACCGACATTCTCACCCCTTTCAGGCATCTTGTGTTCTTCTTCTCTGATGGCGACGCTGCACGTGGTAGCGCCATCCTTTGTTTTCTTTGCTCCTGCCATCACAACAGTAAGAGTTTTAAGACTAAATCATTCGTTTAAAATGAATATTTACTTGCTTTCATCCCCACAAACGGCGCCAAAAGATGTAGGGGATATTCCAAGTATCCCCTGATCTTCCTCTGTGCCTTATGATCTTGAAGCCTCTACTGAATAGAAAAGGGATGAGATGATGGTGAGTTCAGGGTTGAACCGTCTGATGGCTACCTACATATCTCCTTTGTTCTTAAAGAGAATCAAACCCTATTTTGCATAGTTCCTCAGAGCGAATCCTTATGGTTTATATAGGAAGGGCTACGAGAGTCCTAGGGTTAGGACTATCCTCACCGCTTGTGAGTTCCCTTCCATCTTTGGACTCTGCCTTCCTATTCCGATTCCTCTTCTTATAGAAGTCTGAATCTAGACCATATCTTATGAGAGGTAAGTTTCCTTGTTGATCATAATGTCCCATCGTGTATGGGAAGATTATATCTAAAAGGTAACTCCTAAGATATGTCATCACGATTCCTTCCTTATCATCAAAGATCACCATCTTCAGTTTCCTTATGTTCAGGAACTGTCTATATCAGTTCCTAATGACTGGGGTAACTGTTATGTTTAAAGGCGGTCAGTCATGTGCCTGACACATGTCCACTAAATACTCGTGCTAAGCATGAGATCACTTATTAACAGAACTGATCCGATGGTCCTCGTCTCATTTTGGACATCTATAGTTTTAGGTTATTTCCCATACACGTGTCATCTGTTCAGTGACGGAAAATCCCCCCTACAGTAGGTATTTGAAGAAACGTAGGTATTTGAAGAAACAAGTTGAATTTTTGTAGAGATATTATTTGTGGTTAGTAGATCATATCATCAAAAGATTAGGTTTTAAATAATTTTGTAGGTGAAGTTATGGGTTGTTTTAGATTTAGTCCTTATTTAAGGTCATATATATATATTATAAATTAACCCAATTAACCTGCGGCGATGCTACTCGATTGTCATTATGAGTAAAGTTTTTAAATTAAACGCCATGTTTAAATATACCATATCATTTTACACCAATTAAAAAAAATTGGTTGTGGTTTTCCCTATTCTTTTGCCATCTAAAAAGAACCAGTACGTGTCATATTAATATTAGACATGAAATGTAGGAAGAAGAAAATATAATTGTCTAACAATTATTCTCTCAAAAATACATCTTACATATAAAGTAGAGAAATGATAGTGATAATACTCGTGAAGACATGCTACTTGCCAAATTTAACAAAAAACATCTTCGATTTGTATAATAGGATAATTCCACTGCAAGAATAATATTAATAACTTTAGAAGTAATTTTGTATAAACTTTAAATCTTGTATAAAAAAAAATTGAGAAATAAACATCAAAAGTTACAAAATATACCTTCTCTCAAACTAAAGCAGTACTTCGGATAACTAATATTCCTCTCCCCTGTTTTAGAGAATAATTAGAGAATAGAGGGTACCTGTTATATATCTCCACTGTTTGATCTGAAGAAGCTTACTGAAGAAGACTTGGAGGAGTGTCTCTCTTTTGCACAATCTACTTAGTGAATCCTACAATCAGAAGTTGAGAAAGTAATGAGAGAAAATACCGAGAATTGCAAAAAGTCCATGCTCGCGATCACATTTGCTATAACAAAGTGAGAAATGAATAATTTGTACCGAGTTATATATAGTGTTTAGCTCTAAAAATACAGAGACGTGATTGAAAATAATATGGTTCAAATAATTATCCAAGAAATAAAAATATCAACCCCATAAAAACTTTCATTAACAAAGAGGGTACCTATTACTGAAGAAAAGCTGAAGTGGGAGTGGCTTGCTTGGGAGTGGCTATTTTTTCAAGTTTTTTTTTTGATGATGACGTGAAGAGAAGGAACATGGGTGAAGTGGCGAAGGAATGAACTTTGTAAACTGTTATTTTATTTCGGTGGTTTAGTGTACAAATATCTCTTAGCCTTTTTCGTTTTTGGCAAGTTTTGTTTTATAGTAAGTATGACTCTATTTCGGTTTTTGGCTAGATGTTTATAGTAAGTAAGACTCAGTAGGACTCTTATAAGAAACTAACTATTTACTGTAGGATCTCCCAAAATTGTAACCAAGATGTGTTATATACGAGTAGGTTCCTGTTTCGGCAGTAAACTGCTTCAACACAACGAGAGCAATGGTGACGAACACACTAAGAAACAGAGGAATTTGATGTTGGGGGAGATGAAACTGAACCAAATAATGGCTGCCTACGTACCCAAGATCTATTCTCTAGGTGTCACACCCCGAATTTCGACAGAATTCGAAAAAACATTATTTGTTCCCGACTCTTCGATCTCCGAGGTGTGATGCACTCTCAAGTCCCAAAAAAACCCATAAACAGTTTAAATATGCGGATAATAAAAACCAATAAAATTTTTAACTTAAACAAAAGTCTTCTTCATGACAAAGATTCACAAATAAGATTATGTTACAACTCTCCTTTCAATAACTCTTTAATAAAATTTACAAATGAAAATACAAAAACATTGTCTAGACGGAAATTCTATATCACCTCAAGGGAAAACAAAACAAATCCTGAGATGCAACGCTAACGCAAACCACAAGCAGCAACCACTTTTCTTCAACACTAAACCTATCAAAACTTATCAACTATGTTCATTGAATGAACACACCCGATAAGCAAACATGCAAATCGGGTCAGCATTATAAAAATGCTGGTGTGAGTAGCTCTAAAAACAACATATACTTATACAAATATATACATAATCCATAATGCAGCTTAGTTCCTCCACCGAGGCGCCTTAACTTTCAACGACTAATATGACATACTCAAGTACAATAATTAAGGCAGGTAGTTCCTCCACTGAGGCGCCTTAACTTCCCACTAACCACACAACAAACTATACGCATCATAAATAAGGCATGTAGTTCCTCCATCGAGGCGCCTTAGGTTATAACTAAACAAATAACCAACCAAGCATATTACCATAATTAGATTATTTCAGGCTTTCTTTGCGTGTCCCTAAAATTCACGTCGTATCTATGTCTTACCTAGTTTCCCTGGCTACCACAATCGCTACCCAACGCCGAACATGTACATCCACATGCCTCCCCTTACATAATGAACCACTCCATGCGTAACCACCTCGAAATGGGATGCCGCGACACCGTAAATCCTCACACGGAAGCAATTATGTAAGTAATGCCCTTATTCGCATAAAATATCGCTGCCTCGCTCTCTATTTTGCGAACGGAATAATCAAGCCACTATTCGCCACGCATTGCCCAACACATGGGTCAATCAACATCTCATATATATACAACATCTTATATATCAACATCTTATATTCAAGCCACTTATTGCCCAACGATTGGTCAATCAACATCTCAATATATACATCTCATATATATATAAACATCTTATATATCAAGCCACTATTCGGCTACGATTGCCCAACACATGGGTCAATCAACATCTCATATATATACAACATCTTATATATCAAATACGCCCACACACGGCAGATCACATGAGTTGTGGTAGTCAGGTTCTAGGATTTTCGTTCGTAATTTATTCAGGTGTCATACATTTATGACTCATAAACGTTCACTATATCAATGCATGTCAAATACATTATTGCACTAAGCCACAATATTTAGAAATGTCTCAATATATCTCATAACCATTTTCATTCTTTCACGTGCCAATATATTATTGCACTAAGCCACAATCCCGTAGGCAAATATTCACCAATCATATACTATCTCATAGTAGCATCTCACATATATAATAATGGAGTGTTTATACATTTATTTCTCCCAAACATATTGCATTATATATATATATATATCCCAACATATTATATAATGTCACAATATCAACGTCAAATCTTAATTAGATAATGACCACCAAATTTATACAAGCTTCCACAACATTTTAGCATTTGATTTGTCCATACAATTTTCAACATATAATGCAGCACAATTAAACAGTCCACAGTCCACAATCAAAGCCCAATATATATAAGCTTTACACCCTACTCACCTCAAATCTTAATTCGATAATGACAAACAACGTTATATGATGTTTGACAATATTTTATTATTATATTTGTCCATATTCTTAAATATGTGAAAAACAGGAAAAAGTCAACATTCCAAAGTCAAAGGTCAACGGACAAAGTCAAAGTCTACACGTCATGGTCAAAGTCAAACTGGCATGGTCAAAGTCAAACTGGCATTTCCATGTTCGACAAGTTTAGAGTCATAGCCATGGTTCATGGCTAAGGTCAATGTGCATGGCTCATAGGCTCATGACTACGGAAACGGTTCGGACCCAACTAGCCGAACCCAAACCTTAGAACCCGAAAGTCTAAAACCAACTTATTTATTACACCTGACCCAATTGGGATCTATATTAAGTCCTATGGACTGGCCCCAAGCAATATTAGAACTGGCCCAAAACAGTTAAGTGGTTCGGTCTAAAAATAACTAATGTGGTCCGGTCCAAAACAAATTAAACTCAAAGAGCCCAAACAAAACAAATAAAAGGTTGGCCCAAACAACTAAAACAAACCGGGCCCAAAAACTTAAACATTTCGGCCCAAGCAACAAAACCAAAAGGAATGAATTCGGCCCAAAACCTCAGGCCCAAGAGAAACCAAAATAAACAGGCCCAAGAGAAACCAAAATAAACAGGCCCATCAACTAACCCACCTAAGGCCCAAGCCCAATTCGGTCAACAGTTACTGTTCATCTTATCCCACCTGTTCTCTCCTCCACCACCACAAAAATCGACCGGCCACCACCATCTCCCATTTCATCAAGTCAGTTTTGATCCTCCTACAAAAACAAACAACATTAATGAAAGCGAAAACCCCAAATTGTTAAACCCAAACCTCACCCAAAACTAGATCTAGAAATCATTCCCGCCATTAATTAACGCCTATACAACCTCAAGATGCCCCCCATTCAACATCAATACCCACACTACACTAACCACTTCAACCCATTATCCATCAACCAACAACATCAACCAAAAATGGTTAGAATTAAATTTATCGGAGGATCGCCCCGCGTCGCATTTATTGACGCCTCTAACAGCCTTCGACAAAGACACCCACAACCCTCCAAATACCACCAATCGAATCCCACTACCTAACCCACACCACCAACAGTTATATAAACCGGTATCGGCGATTTCTTGGTGCGCCATTAATGGTTCTTGAGCTTGAACAACTCATCCAAACCACAATAACCAACCTCAAACATATAACCCCCGACATAATCCAACACATTCCAAGCCACAGTAAAGAAAACAAATGAGTTCAAACAGAGAAACAGATAAACAAAGAAAAATGACGATCTATAGACTTGGCTTTAACTGCCCTTAACCGGCCATAAAGCTTGGACAGTTCAAATTTGATTTCCTATCCTCAATAGAGTGTCGACAGTTTAACTAATATGACGGAAAAATCGACAAAGATTACTTAACCCAAAATTATATCGAGCCCGGTTAAAACTCGACAATACCGTAGGTTCGGTGAAAATTTAAAAATATAACCACTCACCGGTATTAACAGCTCCTACGAATCCTCCTAGTCCAAATCATCGCGCTCCACCCTCTAGCAATCCAACTTTTATCTTTGCCTCCATTTTTATTATTTTATTTTTCTTAGAACCCTATTCTCTATAACAATGTGTTTATATACTTGGGTCTGAAACCCAAGCCCAACACAGACTCGGGCCCAAAAACCAGGCCCACATGTCCCGAGTCCAATCCAGCGAAATTTTGAAAATAAATAATTTAATTAATTAATTAAATAGATAAAAACGTATTTTAAAAATACGGGCATTATACTAGGGATCAAGTTTCAACGTAGTTCCTTATGAAAAATAGTTTGGTATTTATATAGGTAGAGTAGAGAGTCCTTGTAACTCAAGTAATCTTGTTGCTTGAGTAATTGTGATAGAATATAACTATCAACTGATAATTATAACTTTGATAAGAAATGAATCTGGACATAAATCAATGTACATTAGTGGCAAGCCATGTGGCTAAGGTTCAGCCTTAGACACATGAGTTAATGGGCTGTAGATTGATCCATGATATTGCGAATTGGGCTTTAGCCCTGTTGATTAAATGAATAAAATAGAGACCCCTACTAATGGATGTTTGCAACGTAGGTGGGGGTCGAAACACCGCCCCTTCTTTGTCATGCGAACAAAGTTCATATGGCAAAGAAGAAAGAAAAATGAGCGGAATGTATAACGAAGTGTCGTGCGAAAAGAAATAATTGGAAAATTGACTGTCGAAAAAAATTCGTAAATTATCGGAAACGAAATAATGTCAAACTAACGTATACGGGACGCAATGTAGTTAAATAAAAGACGGTCGAAAATGTACAAAAAAAAATAAAAGATGCACAGAAATAAAATTGCAAAATAAATTGATTGCCGAAAACTGTACCGAACGCATCACGTAACAATACGAAAGTTGATTACAACGACGCGTGCCAGCGAAATAGCGATACTAGGAATAGACCGTTGAAATTAAACGTAGGGGCAATTTAGTAATAATAGTAATAAAAGGAAGTTAAATACGAATTGGACTCAAAGTATTCGGATGAGATAAGAATTGAGAGTAGAGATGAAGTTGGAGTTGGTGAAGAATCCCATCAGCACTGGAAAACCCGCTCGTAAACCTATATAAATGCTGGTGCCGCACATCCCAATCCATAAAAACACTTTACGCTCATCCAATAAAACAGACGTAAGGAAAACAATTTTTGACGTCGCACAAAGCTCGTCTCTTTCCGTCTTACTGCTGCTGTGTGGCGCCTTCCAACGAACTAGCACTGTTCAGCTCATCTTGGATTCTCGGTAAGTTAAACTTATACTTTATACTCAGCTATAGCAACAATGTTACTACCAAAGGTCCAAGCGATCATGGTAGGAAAACCTTGTTCTTGTGGTGTGTCTGGAGAATTGTGTGAGTCGTCTCCATCATCATGAGCATGGTAAACACAGGAGAAAACTCCTTCGGCAGTTACATTACGCACATGAACCTTTCTAATGCCAACATCCAAGGTACGACCTTCAAGCCCCACTGTTCTTCTGGTTTTTTTTTTGTATGCATGGCCTTGAACTGTTGCATCTTGTCCTTAGGAATACTCTGTTTCGAACATGTGTAGAAGACAACAAAAAAGGAATACGTTTTGGTGTTGTGCGCGACTTCTTCATGAGCTGCTGAAGAGTGAAGACGATGAAGGCGCTGTATCCAAACCAATATTAATCAAACATGATACGGTGTAACGCCTTCTAAGGAAGGGCATCGTAACCGCTTTTATATAATCTGGACCGGTGCATTTGGAAGATTTAGTAACAAACATGATACGGTGAAACACCCTCTAAGGAAGAGCACCGTACCTGTGTCCCATTGATCTGCTCTAGTTCACCCTTGTGGACTTACTGAACCCGATTTTTTTCCCGATTTTTTTTCTCGCAGGTAGAAACGACCGTATTACACCGATGAAAGATAACCAAGAAGAAAAAAACTCGACGACGATCGTAGACTTGGTGAGGTGGAAAGAAGGTGCCAGATATAACGAACACACGACGCTGTGGCGATGGTCACTTAAAGAACTACGGAAAATATTAGCACTCGAGAGATTTGAGATGGACGAAGTGTATGAATTTGAAACGAAAGTCAAAGAAGATGAACTAGTAATGGCTTACTCACAATTAAGTTGCGGGAGTGCAATTCCGTTAAACAAAGAAATTGCGCAATAATTGAGTTATATTGGGCTGTCGAAGAAGACGGAGAAAAGTTTGGAGAATATGACAAAGCGGTGGCAAAAAAAAAAAAAATCGATAGCATGAAACAAGTATGTCAGTATTTTTTTTCCCAGTTAGCTTCACATTTTGGTCAAGTCTGAAAGACTAACGAAAAGATTTGTATTTGCGTCGCAGGTTGAAACAGCGGAATTACGAGCAAAAGATATTGACGAAAAGTTTCGAACGGAAAGATCACAATGCCGTAGAAAAAATAATAATAAAGAAGCTGAATAAAGTTTTCGCTTAGAAAGTTAACGTAATGTGAATTTTTGCCACACGGAGAAACGACAGTTGGACGAGCCTCGGAAAGTTTCGCTCAGAAAGTTCGGTTTAATGCCTTAGAAAAATAATGAAGCCAAAAAATTTCACTTGGTAAATTTCTCATAGAAAGATCGGCGAATGCCTTAGAAAAATAATGATCTTGTGAAAATTTTAAAAATTTTCGCCGAAAATTTTTCGAGAAAGATCGCACAATGCCATAGAAAAAATAATGATACCGAAAATTTTATTTTCGCCGAAAATTTTTCAGTAGAAAAAGATCGGCACGCGCCTTAGAAAAATAATTAAAATTCGAAAAATTTTTAGCGAAAATTTTTCAGAAAGATCGGCACAAGAAAAAATAATTAAGAGAAAAAATAAAATTTTTCGAGGAAAATTTTTTCGCCGGAAAATTTTTAATTTCGATAAAATTTTAGGGCGGAAAATTTTTTATGAGAAAGATTGACACAATGCCTTAGAAAAAAATAATGAAGTTGACGGAAATTATCGCTAGGAAAAATTTATCGTGAAAAAGATCGGTACAATGCCTTAGGAAAAAAAATAATGATGCTTGTGAAAAATTTTCGCCGAAATTTTTGAGAAAGATCGGCACAATGCCATAGAAAAATAATGACGCCCGACAAAAATTTTCGCCGGAAATTTTTTCAGAGAAAGATCGGCACGCTGCCTTAGAAAAATAATGAAGTTTAACAAAAATTTTCGCCGGAAAATTTTTCAGAGAAAAAAATCAGACAATGCCTTAGAAAAATAATGAAGTTTGTTTAAAATTTTTGTTCGGAAATTTTTTCGTAGAAAGATCGGCACAATGCCTTAGAAAAAATAATAAAGCTGACGAAAATTTTTGCTTGAAAAATTTCTCGGAGAAAGATCGGCACAATGTTTAAAAAATAATGAAGTCGGAAGATAGTTAACCGAAAATACTAGCGAAACGAATGCAGATTTCGAAGAAGAAAACGAAGATTTAATAGAGCGACCGTAAGACAATTGACAGAGACAATTGATTAGGTAATTGTGTGAATGTAATACCATAGAGCTAAAACTTCTTTTGATGAAAAATAAAAATAAAGATGGATTTGCTAGTGAATATTGTTGTTGTGTTAGATAACATACCTGGAGAATACTGACAATGTTATAGATTTATGTAATTGAAATGAAATAGAACGAGAAGCCCCCATGTAGAGAAAAACGCCCCCAATGCGTACTTAACTTTGCAAACTTAGGCTAAGCGAGCATAAAAGCGTTCAAACTTAGGCTGACGAAGCTAAACGTGGTAACCTCGTCAGATTTTGTCGGAACGATAGTAATGGACTAAGCGAGCGTAAAAGCGTTCAAACTTAGACTGACAAAGTTAAATGCGATAACTTCACGATTTTTTGTAAATGAGCGATATTAATGAACTAAGCGGCGTAAAAACGCTCAAACTTAGACTAGCGGTTAAATGTAGTAACTTCGCCGATTTTGTCGAAGCGATAGTAATGAACTAAAAGCGTAAAAGCGCTTCAAACTTAGACCGACAAAGCTAAATGTGGTAACTTCACGATTTTTCGTGAATGATCGAATGAACTAAGCGAAATTTAAAAACGTTCAAACTTAAACTGACGAAGCTAAATGTAGTAACTTCGTTAGATTTTTTTTGTAATTATAGTAATGAACTAAGCAAGCGTAAAAGCGTTCAAACTTAGACTGACAAAGCTAAATGTGGTAACTTCGTCAGATTTTTTCGTAATGATAGTAATGAATTAAGCGAGTGTAAAAACGTTCAAACTTAGACTGACGAAAAGATGACTGCAAAAGTGATGTATCAAGCCCTTCGCTTCTAACGGCGACGGATAGATAAGCCAATGAATCTGCATGACGTAAGTCATTTCGGGGTCTTTGAGTGATAGAGATGCTATCAAATTGTCGAGCAAGACTATGTATTAAACTAAGATAAGCCGCCATACGCTCATCTCTTGCTTCAAAAGACCCACCAAACTGATTTGCAGCAAGGCGAGAATCCATGTATAACTGGAGCTTTTGCGCCCCCAGTGTCAAAGCTGTTCTCAAGGCACAAATGGCATCCTCATACTCGGCTTCGTTATTTGAAGCGGCGAAGCCAAGTCGCACAGATTTCCCAATCTTTTCTCCACCGGGTTTAACAAAAACACATCCAATTCCCGACCCAGATTTACTATGGGAGCCATCTGAGTAAACAATACATAGGTCAATGGGTTTAGGAATTGCGTTTTCAAGTTGGTCTTCGTCGCCCCCAGTTATTGGCGGCAGAATGTCTTCCATAGATTCTTCCTGGCGCAAAAAATCATCAATAGGAGAATCATCAATCGAAAAATCAGCTACCAAAGAAGCCAGAGCATGTCCTTTTTCAGTAGTACGACTTTCAAAGACAATGCTATATGCATTAAGATAATTTTCCCATTCGGCTAATCTACTTAATTCTGATAAAAAAAGACGGGTCTACCATCATCAATGAAAAGAACAGCACTAATAGCTTGAGTTGTAGCTGCTAGGTATATGCCACTAGGTTGACCCGTTGAAGGACTTGTCAATATAGGAGGACCTGCCAAGTATTTCTTCAGTTGTTGCAATGCCATCCACAATCAATGTTCCAAGTTGCCGCCCTCTTTAAAGTCTTAGTATCCTTCGATTTAACGACTATATCATCGATATAAGCCTCTATTATTTTTCCCAGCAGATCGAAAAAAATTGTATTGAAGAGTGAAATCCATTTCACCCAGAAGATTTAAACAGACAAACGCTCCCGGTCGAGCTTATGTGGAAGATGACACCTGCCATTACCTCTTACAAGAGTTAGAGATTTTAGGCGGTACACACTTTCGGTCCGACCGAGATTGTCTTTTTTTATGCGGTAACCAACCTATCTAGGTCGGTAGTTTGTCCGGATTGTGGTCTTCCCTCTAGTTGCTTCAGGGACACCTTCATCCCCTCCCGGGTCGACACATGCGGGATGGCGCTTTTCTCAAATCACAGGAGGCAGGCCTTCCTTGTCAGGTCGGTCCAGTCTAGAATGAAGGTTTTCATTATACTTTCTTTTGTGACGCCTTTTTCCCCGTCTGCGGATGGACTGCCTAGGATGGCGATTTTCCGCAAATCTGCGAGGTCGGCCTTCCCTGTCAGGTCGGTTCAATCTTTGGCGGTACACACGACCAGCTCCGACCGGTGATTGTCTTTGTCTATCCCCTCAGAACCAGCTTGTCTAGGGTTCGTGAGTCACCCTTGGCCGGGGTTGGTATAATTATACCACTTCTCCATGTTTTGTTGTTTTGTTCGATGCCCGCCTTCCCACCATGTCGGACATATCTCGGATGGCGGTCTTCCCTGAAATTGCTTCTCAGAGGTAAATCTTCCATTTGAGATCGGACATGTATAGGGTAGTAGTTATCCCTGCCAATCCGATTCTCTCCATAAGTACGGGTAATAGGGTCATTACTCTTTAGAGTGTGCACCGGTTGATTGTGTTTGAGAAATAACACTGCCGTGAGGACAATGAAGTGGATCTTCAAGACGGTCCCATACACCGGAATGACCTCGTCCGCCCCTTCGCGGTGGTCGCCTGATGTTGTTGAATTTGCGTAGCCTCGCCCACCGGCCTTTGCCTTTTGCCAGCTTCCTTCTCAAGTTCCTATTTTAAATTTTTGATTTTTGTCGTAACTCCACGCCAACCGTGATTAGGAGTGGCGGTAGCGAAGGCAGTGGTGGTGGCGGTGGCGCTGCTACGGTTGGATGTTGAGAATTGATCTTACCACTAGGAGCAACTTGATTGTTCAACGGTTCTTGCATTGGCCGATTTGAATTTTGAGGGTTGCAATTCCTATTAGCAGGAGGAATATGTTGACTATTTGGTCTGCTTCTTGTGCTTACCATCTTGATTGTTTCACGTGATAATGAATTCTAAATTCCCCACGACGGGCGCCAATTATGTTTCGGCAGTAAACTGCTTCAACACAACGAGAGCAATGGTGACGAACACACTAAGAAACAGAAGAATTTGATGTTGGGGGAGATGAAACTGAACCAAATAATGGCTGCCTACGTACCCAAGATCTATTATCTAGGGATCAAGTTTCAACGTAGTTCCTTATGAAAAATAGTTTGGTATTTATATAGGTAGAGTAGAGAGTCCTTGTAACTCAAGTAATCTTGTTGCTTGAGTAATTGTGATAGAATATAACTGTCAACTGATAATTATATCTTTGATAAGAAATGAATCTGGACATAAATCAAGGTACATTAGTGGCAAGCCATGTGGCTAAGGTTCAGCCTTAGACACATGAGTTAATGGGCCTGTAGATTGATCCATGATATTGCGAATTGGGCTTTAGTCCTGTTGATTAAATGAATAAAATAGAGACCCCTACTAATGGATGTTTGCCACGTAGGTGGGGGTCGAAACAGTTCCATTTACGATACTTTTTATCCCATAGTTTATACCACACTCCCCTACAAGATGAGTTAAGTGTTAATAATTTGTGGATATGATCTACTAACCATTGATAACGTCTCTACAAAAATTCATCTCATTTATAAATCTCTAACCTAGTTAAAAATCGTTCTCAATTTTGATTTTTTTAAACGGCTAAGATTTTTCGATTTTGCAATCATTTTTTGACATAATTAAACATTATCAAATGAGTTGAAATTTTATAGAGGTGATCTTCATAGTTAGTTGAACGCATCCACAAAAATTAGGTTATACTTCACGTTGCACATAAAGTTATGGGGCATGGTATAAACTATATTGTATAAAAAGTGTGGTAAACGAAACCTGCTCTCTATATATATATATATACACACACACACACACACTAGTGAGTGCCCATGCCTTAACGGAGTGCATAAGTTATTCTGACATTATATTAATATTAGGTGTATTAACATCTCCGAAATACTTATTGTAGTTTTTGTTTCCTTATTATATAGTTGTAAATGTGTTTTTTTAGTATGTGTATGTGCCACCAAGGATCAAAATATCAAATTCGGTGAATATATCGGTGTACCCAAAAACCGATATATATCGGATATATCCAGTTTTTTTGTGACCACTCCAAACTATCTGAAATATCGGAAATATCAGATATCTCGGATATATCAGAGGACATAATAGCAACATTTATTTATCAAGGAAAACCATAAAAAAATATTGACAAATAATTAACCACAATGTCATAATCTAATGTACTCAAAGTCTCAAATTACAAAATAAGATAAATAAGTTACATCAATACATAAACGAGTGACGTGGCTGGTCAACTTCCATACCCGAT
The DNA here is from genome assembly GCF_015680905.1 of Coptis chinensis. Classification (NCBI taxonomy): domain Eukaryota; kingdom Viridiplantae; phylum Streptophyta; class Magnoliopsida; order Ranunculales; family Ranunculaceae; genus Coptis; species Coptis chinensis. The sequence continues at coordinate 36,241,076 of NC_141456.1, read as the reverse complement.
TCTTGAATCCTAACTGCTTAACAATACCCTACCCAAGTGTATACAGAGTTATACTCACCATCGAGAAATTGTCAAACATGCCACTCATATTGTTGTGTTGGAAATTCTAACATGATTCCAATTCGAGGAGTATTGGTGTAAGTATACATTGGGCGCAATGCAACAAATCTAGGTGCAGTTCCAACCAAGGCCCAAAATATCGATATCGATCAATATATCGGTGTACCCAAAAACCGATATATATCGGATATATCAGATATATCCATTTTTTTGGTGACCATTCCAAACTATTTAAAATATCAGAAATGTCGGATACATCGGACATATAATATCGGAAATATATTAGAAATATCGGATTTATATTAAAAAATGGTCAAAAAGTCAACCGATATATATCGTAAATATCGATATATCGATTATATCGGCGATATAAAGTTTTATATTGGAAATTCCGATATATATCGGAAAAAAAGAGTTCTATATTTGGTGGCTATATGTCGGAAATATCGATGTTGGTGTACCAAAATACCGATATATATCAGCGATATATCGGATATATCGGCGATATTTTGGTCCATAGTTCCAACAGATTCATAACTTGGATAGAGTTGTCCATATGTTGGTTTAGGTTGTGGTGCGCCATAAGGTTGTTGATCAACCCCCATCCAATATCCATATCAAGAACCATATGACGCACTACTCGCCATAAGGTTCCGATATTCCGATATTCTCATTACATTGTGCACATATATATCAGATATCTCGCCGATATATATCGGAAATATCAGATATCTCACCGATATATATCGAAAATTTTTATATTAAAAAATGGTCAAAAAGTCAAACGATATATATCGTAAATATCGCATATATCGGTTATATCGGCGATATAACGTTTTATATCGGAAATTTTGATATATATCGGGAAAAAAGGTTCTATATTCGGTGGATATATATCGGATATATCGATATCGGTGTACCAAAAAAATGATATATATCGGCGATATTTTGTTCCTTGTGTGCCACCATATCTGCACCCCTATAAATAACCATCGTTGGGTATCATTATAGCGCCACTCACTACTAGGCACGATGCCTAAAATTATGGCATGCCAGCGTCGCCCAAAATTATGGCGTGCCTGCGCTGCCCAAAATTATGGCGTGCTTTCCTTGCCCAAAATTATAGTGTGCTTGACGCTGCCTAAAATTATGGCGTGCCTGCGCTGTCCAAAATTATAGCGTGCCTGCGCTGCCCAAAATTATGGTGTGCTTGCGCTGCCCAAAATTATGGCACCATAAGCTAGATATAGCAGGTTCAGATTTAGAAAACATATTTGTCAAGATATGCTTCCATATTAAGACTTTACATAATTACATAAGATTTTCTAGCAATTAAGGAAAGGATATTTCTCATTATTATCCTATAAATACCCCATTCCTTTGAAACAAAGAACTACGTTCATTTGAGAGACTTGATTCCAAATAACGATTTGGATACGTAGGCAGCCATTGAAGGTACAATCTCAACAATTCTACAACAATCTCCCTAACAAGATCGTTAGTGTGTTCAGGTGAGTTCTTACCCAAACATAATTGGCGCCGTCTGTGGTCCTTATTGACGGGCCCTCTTCCATGTTACTTCTTCCAAGCACCATTAATGGCAAAAACTACAAGGTCCCAGGCTAACAAGAATGCAAGAACACAACAACAACAACAACAAGAAAATTTGGAAGTGCTAATCAATCAGGAAGTGGTAGATCAACCCGCTGCAACAGATCTGCAAGATCAGCATTTTCAACTCCAAGTGCCACGACAACCCAGATCTAGACGTCTGCCATCTCAGGCTCCAGTAACTCACCTTCAAGATCTAGATGTTACAAATCCAAACGAAGTAGATCCGGAAAATATGGAGATAGGAGATGAAAATGTGCCATTAGAAGTACTGCGTCAGAGGTTCAGAAGAGAGAAGGAGCATATCAACTACTTGCAGAAGCAACTGGACAAAGGGATGACGCCGATGCTGCATCTTCCACACTAGCAAGACTCCCCAGATCTGGTGAAAACTGGAGTGTATTCAACCGACTATAATTTAATTATGGTACATCCCATCCATTGGAGCCTATCCCTGAGCATCATCAGAATCACTTAAGGTCAAGCAGACATTCATCCCATTCAAGAAGGCGATCCATATCTCGAAATACCAACAACACTAGGTGTAGCAGTGGTCATAACATGACAAGATCATTGAATGTTGATCATAGCACATCAGAAAGGTGGACAACATTCACCATAAGACGCAATGCTGGACGCCAAGATCAGGATCTCAGAGACGAATTGCAACATGACCTTAGACATGGCTTGAATGTAGCAAACCGATATAGACAGGTTAACAAAGGTCAGCCCAGAGTACGGCGACACCAAAGAAGCGGCTCCCCAATTCGACAACCTAGCCCTTTTTATCGGTATAGGTCTCGCAGCCCGAAGAACTAGCCAAATATAGAAGCAAGCAATAGTTGGGGGCGACAACACCATGAGATGTAACGTGGTGAAATTACTCCTCAAATCAGAAATCTAGAAGTCATAGGTGCACTATTCACGGAACAACAAATCAAAGACATTGTCAAGAAAATAATAACCAATGTGGGTGTCGCTGACGCACAATGGAAAAACCTTGCAGTGAACGAAGATGTCGTCGGGAGATTTTCTTTAAAGATACAAAATGCAGAGCATCAGGAAGGATTCAAATAACCAAAACTTCCTACGTTCAAAGAATCAGGGGGTGACTCGAACGATCATGTTATGGAGTTTAAAAGTAGGCTAACTCTCTGGTGCAGAGATAACCCCCTCTTATGCAAAAAATTTCCGTCTACGTTAAAAGGAGAAGCTCTACGTTGGCTTCCCAGCTTGCCAGCTCAATCTATCACGTCATTCCAGGAATTAGCAAACCAGTTCACAGATCAGTTTAAGCATAATTAGACACATCCTAAGGATGTCAATATCTTGCTAAACACCAAGCAACAAAAGGATGAAGCACTGACAAAGTTCTTAATTCATTTCCGCCAAGTGCAAGAAGAGGTCACCGATGTCCTTGACATAATGATCATTCATGCATTCAAGGAAGGAGTTCATTTTGATAAAAACGAAATCTACAACTCCCTTGTATGGGACCCCCCACAATCAAGGTCCGATTTGTTTGTACAAACGCAACAGTTCATTAACGTGGAGGAAGATGTTAGATCAAAAGCCTCCAGAGATAAAGACTTTTGGAGTAAAGACTCAAACGAAGGTAAAAGCAAACAGAAGCAAAACATATCGGAAGGGCAACAATAGAAATAAAAAAGGGTTAACACAGTTCGTGAGGAAATGAAGCTCACTCCATTAAATGCCAAGTATGATGCGATATATGAGAAAATCAAAGGACGCAACTTACTTTTTCCTCTACTGCCCTTACCTGAACACACTAAGTCTAAACGTGACAAAAATCTTTGGTGTCACTTCCACAATGATTTCGGCCATGAAACAGAAGAGTGCAGATCATTCAAGGGAAAAATACAAAGACTAGTCGACAAAGGACAATTAGATGATTTTTTTCTTTCAAAAACTGTGAAGTAAAATATAGCAATGACTATAGTCACAATGTCATACTAGCTGGTCATGCCAAAATCAATGACATTTCACGAGCAAGGCAAAAGTGTGAACAACGAGCCAAGTTCGGTTTCTTGCGTGAATTTTATCACGTCAATAACATTGATTTTGTTGAAGGAATTCGTTCAGAAACTACAGAGCCTGGTCCCCTATGTTTTAGTGATAGAGATCTGATTAGCGTTCATCATCCTCATTATGATGTCAGTCATCATCAAATTTTCATTGGATTATGGCGAGTTTAACGCATCATGATAGATACTGGAAGTTCTGTCAGCATTATTTTTGCAGGTTGCTACAAGAACATGCAGCTGTCAGAAAATTTAGTTACTGCAGAAAATAATCCAATCATTAGGTTTGACGGAACAACAACAACCCCAGTTGGAAGAGTCTCTTTACCAGTCACGCTCATGGACAAGTCAATCGACATTGAATTCCTTCTGATGGATTGTAAATCCCCTTACAATGCAATCCTAGGAAGGGACACTCGCTCCACAGCATGGGCGCGTTAGTCTCTACATTTCACCAGGCAGTAAAGTTCCCATCTCTTGACAAAATTTGTAAGGTCTTGCTTGACCGACCCGGATGGCTTCCCCACATGCAAAATGTCACAAAAAGGTCTTGGAGGAATATCGTCAGTCGGATATGCGGGGAAATACAATTCTCAGTAATTCGCAAGAAGTATCTAAATTAGAATCAGTCCCACACAGTATTTACACTGCTAGTTTAAGAAATGAAATACCGACGACCATAGACTGCCTCTTAGAAGTTCAGATTGAGAATTTAGGCGGAGAAACAACTTTCATATCGACAGAACTGACGGAAAATGAACAAAAAGAAATGGTAGCACTCCTCAGAAAGAACAAAAAGATCTTTGCTTGGTCAGTCGAGCAGATGCCAGGAGTTAGCTCAGAAGTTGCATGCCACACACTTGACATTGATCCTACCATCAAGCCAGTTCGGCAAAAGCCTAGGCATATGGCCCCAAATAGAAAACTCAAAGTCAGAGAGGAAATTGATCGTTTACTCTCAACTAAGTTTATACGGCCAGTTTCATATCTGTAGTGGTTGTCTAATGTGGTTGCAGTACCCAAGAAAGATGGTAAAATGAGAGTGTGCATTGATTTCACGAACCTTAACAAAGCTTGACCGATTCATCCCTACCTTCTTCCACGAATATCGGAATTGGTGGATGCCACGTCCGGCTACCCACGATTATTATTTATGGATGCATATTCGGGATACCACCTGATCCCGCTAGCTGTGAAAGACCAAGAAGAAACTGTATTCATAACGTACCAGAGGATGATCGACACCATATTCGGAGATATGTTGGGCAAGACAATGGAGGCTTATATTGATGACATGGTTGTAAAATCCAAACACAGTGGAGATCACATCTCTGACTTACAATCAGTTTTTGACAGAATTAATGAATTCAACATGCGGTTAAATCCTTTGAAATGTGCTTTCAGACTGATATCAGGGAAATTTCTAGGGTATTTGATGACTCGTCGAGGCATCGAAGCTAACCCAGAACAGATCTGATCCATTCAAGCCATGCCCTCTCCAAAAACAAAAAAGGAGATTCAATAGCTCACAGGGCGCTTAGCAGCACTAAATCGTTTCATCTCTAAGTACTCGAACCGGTGTCGTCCTTTCTTTCAGACATTAAAAGACTCAGCAAGGTAGAATGATGATTGTGAAAATGCCTTTCAATCAATTAAGAACTACCTGGTTTTTCCACCAATTTTGGCCAGCCCAGCTACAGGGCAACCTATTGGAGCTTACTTGGCCGTTACATATACTACAGTAAGTACAGTCCTGTTCATCGATGGAGAAGATGGTCATCCGATCTTCTTCATTAGTAAAACACTAATGGGGGTGGAAACCAGATATTCGAGAACTGAAAAAATTGCTCTAGCATTGGTTCATGCTGCCAGACGCCCCAAGCCGTATTTCCAAGGAAGACTGGTCAAAGTATATATGGAATATCCTCTACGTAAAGTTTTCCGCAGTGCTCAGGAATAAAGCAGACTGGCTGAATGGGACATCTATTTAAGCACTTATAGCATTGTCTTTGAACCTCGCATTTCAGAAAAGGGTCACACTCTTTCATCCCTAATGATAGATTTTCCAATTGGAATTTTGTCCCTGAAATCAACCAGGATGAAGGCATCTCTAGTGAAGTGCCAGCAGTTGGGAGGCGAGGAAGGCCCAAGAAATCTTATGACCCCATCACCCGATTCATGGATGGTTTACACGGATGGCTCACACAACAAAGCCGACTCTGGAATAGGATGTGTTTTTATCAAGCCAGACAATTAGTAGTTTGGGTCGACAGTTCCTTAGATTTGGTCCTTGAAGTAATCTTCTTTTGTTTTTCAAATTATCAATCATCAATAAAATACATTATTCCATATTTCTTTATTTTCATTCAGTTAGTTAGTCAAAAATAATATATATCGATTACTCAGTTACCATTCTTAAAGCCAAACAGTTGATATGAAGGCTCAACTATACAAAACATATACAAATTCAAAAGTCATGGAGTTTGTGTTTGCAACACCTCTCTCCATGCACCAAAAAGTTGTAGAGTTTGCATTTTCAACACCTCTCTCCATGCACCAAAAAGTCGCAGAGTTTACATTTTCAACACCTCTCTCCATGCACCAAAAAGTCGCAGAGTTTACATTTTCAACACCTCTCTCCATGCACCAAAAAGTCATGGAGTTTGTGTTTGCAACACCTTACTCCGTGCATCACTAAGTCATGGAGTTTGCATTTTCAACACCTCTCTCCATGTACCAAAAAGTCCGTGCATCACCAAGTCATGGAGTTTGTGTTTACAACACCTCTCTCCATGCACAAAAAAGTTGTGGAGTTTATGTTTGCAACACCTCTCTCCACGCACAAAAAAAAAAAATGGAGTTTGCGCTTGCAACACCTCTCTCCACGCATAAATATTATATAAAACAATGTTCAAATGCAATGGGACATTCAAGTACCTACGGTGCATCAACATACTTTATGGAGCAACATAATTATTTTATTTAATTATCTCTTATTCCATATTACATGCAAAATAGAAAGAAGGGCAAAACTGTCCAATATATTTAATCTCTATCTAGTAGAAGATCAAAAGGGCTACTTATGTTATTCCGAATATATAATATAATGATTTTAAGTTGGAGGGTTATAACTATCCCCCAATAACATAAGGTCCTCGCCTACAGTGAAATGCCAACAATTGGAGGCGACTGCAATACGTTTAACGCCCAAAAGTTTCTCCATCTCATTAGTATTGAGTGTTTTTATACCACCGGTGTTGCCTGAACTAAGCAGTGAACAAAAACAACGATCAATTTCATGGCCGTACAAACAGCCTTAGGCATTCGTGCCAAGAAAACAACCTTTGGTTGCTTTCTTTTCTCAATCTTCACCTCTGTCTATAACTTCCACTGTCGCATCCTTTTTGAACCAATTTTTTTTATTATTCTTCACCACAAGGAACTAGTTCCATCCGGCAAAGAGGGGGCGGTGTATGTGCCACCATATTTGCACCCCTATAAACTACCATCGTTGGGTACTATTATAGCGTCACTCACTACTAGGCACGATGCCCAAAATTATGGCATGCAAGCGCTGCTCAAAATTATGGCATGCCTACCTTACCCAAAATTATGGCGTGCTTGCCCTGCCTAAAATTATGGCGTGCCTGCGCTGCCCAAAATTATGGCGTGCCTGCGCTGCCCAAAATTATGGAGTGCTTGCCCTGCCCAAAATTATGGCGTGCCTGCGTTGCCCAAAATTATGGCGTACCTGCCCTGTCTAAAATTATGGCACCATAAGCTAGATATAGCAGGTTCAGATTTAGAAAACATATTTATCAAGATATGCTTCCATATTAAGACTTTACATAATTACATAAGCTTTTCTAGCAATTAAGAAAATGATATTTCTCATTATTATCCTATAAATACCCCATTCCTTTGAAACAAAGAACTACATTCATTTGAGAGACTTGATTCCAGAGAACGATTTGGATACGTACGTAGGCAGCCATTGAAGGTACAGTCTCAACAATTCTTAACAATCTCCTTAACAAGATCGTTAGTGTGTTTGGGTGAGTTCTTACCCAAACAGTATGCTTAGTGACAAGAGAAGAAAACTAAATGTGAAAGCAGGTTGTTTAACATACTAATCTCATTCTAATCAAGTTATAATTATACTCTCTAAACATGCTGATATAGAGGAGCAATCGTGTTCTCCACTTTTGCTTGTACGTACTTAAAACGAATCTAGACTAATTAAGTTAATCCACTAATGAGAGAGTAATTCTTAAGCTATGAAAACAGTAAGTGTGTGTTTGTTATGATGGAAACACTATGGAAAGGAAAGGAAAATAAGAGTGGTCCACCTTTTCCATAGTTTATAAGGTGTTTGTTTACCCATGGAAAGGAAATGGGCTTTTCCATATGGAAACAAAATTATTGAAATGGAAAAGGTTTTGTGTCCTTAGCTAACCCCTGAAATTTTTGTGGAAAGGAAAGGAAAGGAAATAAATAGATATGACTTACTACTAATACACCTATGACCCAACAATACAATTATTCCTTTCCATAGCTTTTGCAAACAAACATGATTATTCTTTTCCCCAGTTTTTACTTTCCTTTCCCCAGTTTACCAAACACATACCACTTAAAATTATTTCCTTTCCATTCCATTCCATTCCATTCCATAGTGGACCACCCATTTTATTTCCTTTCCTTTCCATGAGTTAAAATTTAACAAACACACCCTAAATTTAAGATATTAAAACTAAACTAAACTATAGAGGGAGAGAGAGAGAGAGAACCCTAATTACAACTAAACTAAAGTAGGAGTAGCCAAGTTTTGTTTAGCCTTAACCCTCTTTATATAGGAGAGGGTTAATGTTACATTTTCGTGCATGGGCCAAAAAGGGAGATTTTGGTCCTCTAATGTGAGCCCAAAGTCCATTAGGTTAAGTTTAAAGAGGCCACAGCTGTTGGAAATTATTTCAGTACCTTTTTCATATACGTTTACATCTCTGATTGGGCCAAGGCCAGGTTCATTGGAAAGATTATTCTGAGTCGGTCGTTTTGACATAAAGTAGGCCCAATTCTGAGGCCCGAGTCTAAAGATACGCCTATTTGAAGTTCTGTTGACTTTTCAATTTTTTTTCTACCCGAATTGACTTTGACTTCCCAGCTTTGATTGGGCTTGAAAAAGGATTTTCTTCATGATTCTTGGGCTTTAAATGTAGAACTTCCTCAACAATCATCTTGACTCATTTTCCATGCAAAATGACGTCTTTAAGCACAAAAACAGCTTCAAGACCAGAAATACACAAAAACACGTAAACAATACTAACTCTTATTTATTATAAACATAATTGGCCTAAATGTAATACTATTAAGGGGTTTAAATTACACTTTTAGTTGCTTATCACTTAGTATACATATAGTGATTAGTTACAGGCTTGATTTTGAAAAAAAAACTATATATACTTGATCAGCTTGCATAGCATTCTGACATCTAAATGTGCTATGAATAGCTCCCAGTATAGTTCCATTGGGTCCCTTACAGAAAGCTGTTGCTGCACCATTTTTTTCTTGAATCTGCTAAAGGCTCCATCAAAGATAATTGTGGGCCAGTTGCTATATATAGTCTGCTGAGTGTGGTCATACTCAATATTGCTATTGAGTGTTGTTTTGGAAGTGGAGGTCTTGGCTTTGGAATCATCGTCTTAAGTGACTGTTGATAAATGGTAATTCAGGGTTTGATTATTTTAAGTCCGAAGTCCGAAGTCTAAAGTTCGTAAACATCCGTTTAGTCAAGTTACCTTACTCACGTCGGTTGGTAGGATAGGTCGAGTAAGGGATCGTCTATACCTTAGGGCTAGGCAAGGTTCACAACTGGATTTACAACTTTTAGTGAGTAGGATTTTAGGTTATTTCTTTAGGTTTAGAGAAATTAACGGCAATGCAAGTAACGTAAAATAATAATGATGATTTCTACATAAAATAAACAGGGATAAAGATACAGGAGAAGGGTTAACCGTACTCATGCAAGAATCAGTTTCAACAGTTAGAGTACCATATCACTACAGCTTTAATCTATCTCGAGTTCATAGACAAACCTAAGACGGCGTCGAGTATCGATCCCTAGTGAGATGCACGCATCTTTGAGCTCATCTCACTAGCATAAGGAGTTAAACTAATATTCCATCTCTAGAATATCATTTCAACTCCTGGTTCAATTCTACATCAGCTGGACAAATCAGAGAGCTATCTGACACCATAGAGTCTCGCGTGAGACATTTTGGGTCTCTCGTGAGACTGTTCTGGAGCATCAGCACTCCAAACTTGGACAATCTCAATCATTTTGGGACCGGATGCATAATCTACACCTAATTCCTAAGTAGTGATCCTGGAACATTAAAGTGTCAATCCGGATCGGATTATGAACGTCATTAACCCTCCCCCTAGGGAGGATTTTAGCTCATGGTCATGATGGATAGATTAATCTTATTGTATATACTAAGTAATTAAAGAATAGGAATTTAACTGTAAAAGAATTGACTTTTATTAAGTAAAAAGACTTACAGTATTGATGCTGGTATGAAAACTACTGGAAGCAAGACAACGTACTAGAAATGAAAGCAGGAAATGAAAAGCTAAAACTAAAGTCTCTAGTCTCCAGCCCCACACACACACACACATATATATATATATATATATATATATATATATATATATATATATATATATATATATATATATATATATATATATATATATATATATATATATATATATATATATATATATGTCACACCCCAAATTTCGAATTGAAAAACATTATTTGTCCCGACTCTTCGATCTCCCGAGGTGTGACGACTCTCACTCCCAAAAGCCCATAAACAGTTTAAAATATGCGGATAATTAAAACCAATAAAAATTTTAACTTAAACAAAGTCCTCTTCATTATAAAACAATTTACAAATGAAAATGCAAATAATATTATCTCAACTGAAAATCTATATCACCTCAAGGGAAAACAAAACACAACCTGAGATGCAATGCTAACGCAAACCACAAGCAGCAACCAATCTTCTTCATCACTAAACCTGTCAAGACTTATCAACTATGTTCATTTAATGAACACACCCGATAAGCAAACATGCAAATCGGGTCAGCATTATAAAAATGCTGGTGTGAGTAGCTCTAAAAACAACATATAGTTATACAAATATATACATAATCCATAATGGCAGTTAGTTCCTCCAATCGAGTATTTTAACTTTCAATGACTAAAACAACATCCTTAAGAATAATAATTTAAGGCGTGTAGTTCCTCCAATCGAGGCTTTTAACTTCCCACTAACCACGAACAAACTATACACATAATAAATAAGGCATGTAGTTCCTCCATCGGATAGCCTTTAGGTTCTAACTAAACAAATAACCAACCAAACATATTACCATAATTAGATTATTTCTTTCTTTGCGTCCCTAAAATCACGTCAGATCTATGTCTTATCTAGTTTCCCGGCTACCACAATCGCTACCCAACGCCCGAACATGTACATCCACATGCCTCCCTTTACATAATGAGCCACTCCGATTACCACCCGAAAGGATGCCGCACACCGTAAATCCTCACACGGAAGCCAAATCTATGTAAGCACCGCCACTATTTGGCATAAAATATTATTATAGCATCATCGCTCTATTTTTTTAACGGAATAATCAAGCCACTATTCGCTTTCGCCAGAGGGCCATTCACCTTAAGCGAAATTGCCCGGGAAGGGCAAAGCCATTCAGATTAACCAAAACGCCAGGGAGGGCCAATCACATGAGTTGTGGTAGTCGTTCTAGGATTTTCGTTACGTAATTTATTCAGGTGTCATACATTAATGACTCATAAACATTTCTACTATATCACGTGCGTGGTCAATTACCTTATTGCACTAAGCCATAATATCTATAAACATCTCAATTATATCTCATAGTCACTTTCATTCTTTCACGTGCCAATATATTATTGCACTACACCACACATAATATTCACCAATACTATATTAGCATCTCACATATAAAATAATGGAGTGTATATACATTTCTCCAAGATATTGCATTAATATAAATATCCCAAAGATATTATCTCATGTCACAATGCTTCAACGTATCACATACATTTTATTATAACGTTATTAGGAATATAATATCTCCTAATATCTCAATATCGCCACGCGGTCAAAATACACAACATCAAGGTCAAATCTTTCTTAGATAATGACCACCAAATTATACAAGCTTCCACAAAGATTTTATTACTATATGTGTCCATATAATATACACATAAAACGTAGCACAAATAAACAGTCCACAATCCACAATCAAAGCCCAATATATATATGCTTTACACACTACTCACGTCAAATCTAAATTAGATAATGACCAACCAAGTTATATAATATCGACAATATTTTATATAATCAAATATGTGAAAAACTAGAAAAATCAACATTCCACAGTCAAAGTCAACGGTCAAAAGTCAACGGTCAAAGGTCAACACATCATGGTCAAGGTCAAACTCAACATGTCATGGTCAAAGTCAAAGTCAACATGCCATGGTCAAAGGTCAAAGTCAACCGTCAAAGTCAACGGTCGATGGTCAAAGTCAAACTGTCATCGTCAAAGTCAAACTGTCGTTTCCATGTTCGACAGGTTTAGGGTCATAGCCATGGTTCATGGCTAAGGTCAAAGTGTGCATGGCTCATTGGGCTCGTGACGAAAGGTAATGGTTCGGACCCAACAGTGAGCCCCCAAACCTTAGAACCCGAAAAGTCTAAAAGTCCACATATTTATTCTACTTCCGACCCAATTGATCTATTTTAAGTCCTATGGATTTGTCCCAAGCAATATTAAAATCGGCCCAAAAACAATTTAAGTGGTTCGGTCCAAAAATCTTTAAATTGAACTGGTCCACAAATACAAATGAGTTCGGCCCGAAAACTAATATCAAAGAGAACTGGCCCAACATAACTAATGTGGTCCGAAAATTTAACTGAAATTTCGCCCTACTACCATCAAATTTCGCCTAGCCACTAAAACAAAACAAGGTCGCCCAACTAAAACAAAACCGCCCAAAACAAAACTTAAGGTTTTGGCCCAAGGCCCAAACCGAAATTCAGTTACTGTTCATCATCTTCTCTTCTCCAATTCTCCTCCACCAGCCACCAAAACCGACCACCACCATTCCAATCGACCACCCAAACAAACCAATCGGTTTTAACCCTTGCAAAAACCCCTATAACATTAACAAAAGCTAAAACCTCAAATCCTAAAATCCAAACTTCACCAAACTAGATCCGAAATCAATCCCGCCGCCATTAATGAGTTTTGGGAGCTTCCAAATTCCATCCCTACTACCCCCAAACATCATCAAACCACCCACAACAATATCAAATAATCAACAAAACAATCAAACACATAAAAACGATTTCTTCGGAGGATCGCCCTCAAGGCCCGCCATTGATGGACCTTCAAGCTTCAACTCACCCCAAAATTTCGATACAACAACAGCCCAACACCCAACTCTCCCAACACACTAACCATCCCCAACAACAAGTTCCAACCAAACCATGGGGACGTTTTCTGCTTTCGGTTTGGCGATGCCATTATCTTGCCGGCTACAAAGTTGCGAAAGATTTATGTTCGAGTTCCAAAACCACGACCAAACAGAGTGTATATTTAAACACAAGCCGACGTCCCTGTGGGCTTTGCGCCGCCATTAACAAATTTTGTCGAGCTTTGATAGTTCAAAACAAATTTTAGAGTTTAAAGTTTTTAACTAACACGACAAATCCGACGTAGAATAAAACCAAAGAATGAGCAGTGTAAAAACAGAACTCTATATACCGATATAGGAAAACTATAACTTCGGTGAACTAGCAAAAATAGCTACTCACCTAAACTAAAACCCGACGAATCCTCCGTAGTCCGAACCGTCGCGCTCCACCCTCCAGAAATCCAGCTTTCATCTCTGCCTCCATTTTTCATTATTTTATTATTCTCTGAACCCTATTTTCTAGAAAAATGTGTTTATATACTTGGGTCCGAAACCCAAGCCCAACACCGACTCGGGCCCAAGAACCAGGCCCACGTATCTCGAGTCCAATCCGACGAATTTTGAAAATAAATAAATTAAATTAATTTATAAATAGAAAAATACGTATATATATATATATATGGCCCCTTCACTTGAAACCTTCCCCATTTAATTTCTTTTTGTCTTTTTATGTTTCTAGAGAAATCCAAAACCTTTTAACAAAGCTTGTCTTTTTCTAGTTTGTATTTCTTTCTTTGTCTTTTCTTATGAGCAAGGTGTCACATACAAGTGACCATCACTTGCCACCTGCCTATGCTGACTCGTCATGCCTTGCGGCCCCTCAGAGTGGGTCCACATTGTATTTAGTGGCGGCCTGGATTCTGGCGTTGTTACAACTTTCTATCTTTGTGTAGAGCTCGTTGCCCTGGTCGTTCTGGCAGTTCACTTTCCGAACTCGGTGTCAAGGTTTGAAAGATGTGAGCTTTGGAAGTTTGTTGCTTCTTTACACGTGGACTCGTTCTGCACTGGTTTTGTCCCTTTGGAATCTTTGGCTCTAGTCAGGCTATGTTGGCTTTCTTGGGGCTGAGTGGGAAAACTTCGAGTATGCACAGTATTCCCGTACTTTGATGCATATTTTATCATCATATTCACGTTAATTGCGGAAACCTGCAAAAGTACGAAAATATAATTATTTCATGATTATTAAACACATAATTAACCAAACTACTATGTCTCTACGGGGTTTAGTATTACAGTTTTGGGTGCTTATCACACCACCCCCAAACTGCACTTTGCTTGTCCTCAAGCAAAGAAGAGACATTAAAACGATAAGTGGCCAAAAATGTGCTGTCCTAAATTAAGTCTCATTTTGCAGAGTGCGGTTGCATTTACCGTATGTAATAAGGCCTTAGACCACTAGAAATTCCCTAGTGGACGAGTTATAACATCGTGAGAGTTTTCCAGAGAAGATACTCACAAACTTCATTTATACTACAACGACTTAGTAACAAAGGCTTGTTCCTTTAATTAATCTCAGATCTCTATACATCTCACTAACGGGGGAAACAAAGATTAATTCTTTCGAAATTCAAGTTAATATATGTACAATAATCAAAACATCTACATATGAGCATGCATGCAGTGATCTTTACAATGAAATGTACGAGCAGGGTCATTTCTGGATCCTTTGGATAACGTCCTTAAGTAGGTTCTCACAGGTATGTGTTGAAACACAATTTCTTTCTTATTTTTCCACTCAAGTTTTCCTAACTCCAGTGTGCAGTGGGCACACATTTCCTCACATACTCAATGACAGTCAGAGGAGCCGAGGTCGAAAATTCACATCTAATACTTATTATCACACCATCCTACTCCTAATTGAGCTAAAGGTCTTTATTAGGTGTTATGGGGCATAAGTGATAGTGTAGAAGAAAATGGAATGGAAAAATAAAAAATGATACGTATGAGAGAATAAGGTCTTCGAGATATTTACACCAGAGAAATCATTTTTTTTTCTGCTTCTAACATGAGTTTCCAGACTTAGCTTTAAGCTTTTGTATTCTCCTTTGATTTGATTTTGGGGAAAATTCTAACTTTGATATTTCTTTTGATTTTTGGAAACATATTTCTAATTTCCTTTTTCGTTTCTTCTGAAGAAGGTAACTGATTTTGATTTGTGACAAGTTTTTCTCTTCATTTTTCCGCACATCATCCTATTTCTCATACTCATCATCTAGGTGGGCTTATTATTTGTGGTTAATAGATGGGTAATGAATTTTTGGTGAAATAGAAAGGGTTAATGAAAGGTTCAGTAGGGCGACTAGCGGTAATTTTTTTTACAGGTGTGAATTTTTGGCTATATCAATCCAAATAAAGCCTAAATTCTCACCTAGGATTTGGGTAATGATCAAGTAAGTAGATGTGTGAACTTTCTATTCGGAAAAACTGCTCCTCTGTGTCATTACTCACATATCACATATTTTGAGGCTCTTTGGTTAAATTCTCACAGGATATGAAAATTAGGTTGTCTAACCGTGGGTCCCAAAAACTTAATGCTATATACATTTAATGATAGTCAGTGCATGAATGCTCATGAAAAGATGTAAAAACTATTGCATATGTATTAACTTAAGTTTCTAAGAACAAATCCTAATTCTAATGCTAGGGTGAGATTTTTAAATATTTTTCATCACAAAAAAGGAAACGAGACTTTGTCACTAAATACACTTATTTAGACAGAAAATAAAACTATATAAAACTATAAATGCTTAATTTTTGCGAAAGGTTCTCACAACCCCCAAACAGTCGGATGCTGTGTCCTCAAAATGTCAAGAGAAAGAAAGAATATACCTGAGAGGCTTGAGCAAAAATATAGCTGACATCTTTAATAGAAAATTATGCTAACACAACATATATTATACAACACAAAAGTGAAAACACACTGTTAGGTAATTTATTTTTTACATCAAAATGTAAAACAACAAATTTATACATCAACTTACACTGCCCTAATTACGAATTAGGGGTGTGTCCATCCTCGCTTCATCTTTATCGAAATGCCATTCCTTTGCGTCGTGCCAGTTAATCACGGTCTGCCAGACTTCGCTCCACTTCCTCTTTCTAGAAGTGTCCAAATGAGCTATCATGTCTTTGTCTTTACGAAAATAATCAATGTACCTCAGATACCTTGAAGAGCGTTGTCGCCAGACCCTAAATCTCAAAGAATGAATTATCATGTTCATCAGACACATAGAATCAACTCGTACCCAGTCATGAAAAGTGGCCACAAATTGTGGGAAGAATGTCATCATTATTCGGCATGCTGTAACTGGCAATGTGATATAATGCTGTCGAAAAAGACGAACCCTTTTCAGGTTCTCAATTACGAGGTTGGTGATAACTTGTAAAAACTCAACTAGATTACTCTAACTTTATTCTTAAGATATAAATTATTTATTTCCTACTCTCACATGTATATTCATGCAATATACAAAGTACGTAATCGTTCCACTCCTAAGCTACCAAGACATAATAGAATCCAATTAATCAAACACAAGGAAACAATGGTGAGAGCAATATTTATAGAGGTGAATTTATATTATGAAACTAATTATATGAATTTAACTTATAATAATTTAACTAAGCAATTGAATATGGAGAATATGGAGAATATGGAGAAGGAATTAGGGGATTTGATTCCACTTAGATAAATTCCTAATATGATAGTGTAGATTATTGCAATCCTAACCAATAAAGATTAAGTGATTGATCCCTAATTATTCATGATAATCTCTACTAACTAATAATTAGCATGTGAGGAAGTTTAACCCATTCTCATGGCAAATCAACTAACCTACTAGAGTGAAACTCTTAAATATAATAATTCTAACTAACACATCAAGTCTTCATCGAGGTTAAGCTAAGAATCATGAGGGTATCATAAACATAATAATAAATAGAAGAAGACATCATGAAGAACTACTTTATTAAAGATACTAGAATTGAATAAACTAAAGCTTTTATTAAAATATTCTAATGGAGGCTACAAACTAAACTAATTAACTTAAACTAAACTAAACTAAAAAGAGAGAGAGATAGAATCCTAATTTATAACTAAACTAAAGATGGGAGTAGCCAAGTTTTGTTTTAGCCTTAACCCTCTTTATATATGAGAGGGTTAGGCTACAATTTCGTGCATGGGATTTGGAGCCATGTTTTGGGCCATGAAATCAAGCCCAAAACCTAATTACATATGTCCAAAAAGGGTTTCTCTGCGTGAAATTACTTCAACACCATTTTCATCCACTTTTACTACTCTGATTGGGTCAAGGCTTGGGCTATTAGAAATCTATTTCTGAGGTGGTCGTTTTGACATATAATAGGCCTAATTCTGAGGTCTGAGTCCAAAGATACGGCCTGCGGAAGTTCTGTTGTGTTTTCTGCTCTTTTTCTACCCGCTTTGACTTTGACTTTTCAGCTTTGACTAGGCTTTAAAAATGTTTTTTCTCCTTGAAACTTGGGCTTTAACCATAGAACTTCTTAGCAACCAACATTTGCTCCTTTCTCATGCAAAAGTGATATATTTCTTCACATATTTGACTCCAAGACCTGAAATACACAAAATCACGTAAACAGTACTAACTCTTATTTATTATACACATAATTGGTCTAAATGTAATGATATTACATTTTTGGACTCTTATCAGTTGGTGATGTCGAAGGAGGTATGTTGCTGAGCCAGAGCATGGAAAGTCCTACAAGCTGCTTCGGTGGTAGTGGAAAAATGCCAATCCCCCATGATGTTCAAAAGGACAAACAACATGGCCGTCCCGACATTCATTGTCATACAGGCTAAGGAAATTGATTTAATCGGCCATCGGCCAGATTCCCCACGTTCAATGACTTGGGTTAGGCCATCGCCATAGAGGTCGGCAAAATCTTCCCAAAAGTAGTGATTAAAGTTGTTTTGTATGATGTATTGAATGGGGGTTGGCTGATTATAGGGAAGGTCTAAAGCCATAGCAATTGTTGGCTCATAAAAGAGATGTCTGGTGTTACCAATACGGATTGCAAATCCGTTCAAGAAGAAACCACGTGTAGTAGGTAGATCATCTATATGATCATAAAAATAAGCTGCCAAACCTGGAGAGTATGTCTACTCAGGGTGCAGAATGAAGGAGGTCCAACCAACTTGCGTGATAAGGTCTCAGACTCGGAAAAGATGTCCATATGCAGGAGAATTCGGCAAAGCATGAAATGATTGTTCAGCGATAATCTTTGGAGATGCCATTGCAGAAGACGTGTGATGAAAGATACCACCTGTAGACAAAGATAAACCAAAGTTTAGAATACGATGGAAATGACTAAGTAAAAACAAATGACATTTATTACAATAGGAAATTTTGCACTATACTAAAAACTAAAAAAAAAAAAATGACAAAGAACATAAATTTGCATAATCTAATTTGTGTCATGGCCCAAGTAACGGCGAGGATCCTTAGGTGAGAGAAATCCATTTATAAGATTCTCGATGCAGTCAATCCGTGCAACAACCCGTTGTAATAGGGCACTCTGTGTCTGGTAAATCTCGGCTTGGTTCTCCATTATGAAAGTGTGATTTGCCAAGAACTGGTTGTGGCTGTGCAGAAATTGTGCTTGTTCCTTGTCTTTTATCGCCTACGATTGTGAAACTCAAGAAGACCGGATGATGATGATATTCGATGTGTGTATAATGTTATTAGTCCTTGGTGAATTAAATGAAGGCCTTCTATAGGATTAAATATGTTGTGGTATTGCATTTTCGGTGAAGATGTTGACAAATGAACAAGCTTCGTTGGTTTCTCGCACCGGCATGGTTCTTTACAACGCCCGAGTCCAAAACCCGTTCATACAAACCGAGTGAATGGTGAGAATGTTAGCTGTTCCGAGAGGTGTATTAGGAACGATGTAATAGGAAAACCCCAACGCATCATGATAAGTGTCACAATGGTTGGCAAAGGAGTGACTTTTCCCCGCACGTCATGATCGCGTTCGAGAGAAATTTAATTATGCAAAAATCATTGCATTTAGTCTGCAAGACCCAGAGTAGATGGAGGAGGGGTTTTGTTATTTCGGAAGTCTTGGATGTGCCGAGCACATTATGAGCTAGCCATTGGATCACAAATAATTGGTTCCTTTGCAAGGATTGCTGATACACAATGTGGTTTTTTCAGTTATATTCACCGTGAAGGATAGTTGCAAACATTAGATGCCTTAAATTGTCGAATGGTGAATCCTGAAGATGTACCCTAGGGTTTGTTATGGGAATTTGAAGGACCTCGGAGATGATTTTCGGAGTCAATTCGCGCTCACATCCGTTTTGCACGGACAAAGAATTTCCGTTTGGAAATAACCTTGTGTATAGAATAGCAGGACCAATTCTCTGGAATAAAATGCCTGCTTATGATGTAATAGAGGGAACCATCCTCGACGTAAAATTTATGTGTCAAAAAATGGATGAAAAAGACCGTTTTGGAAATTTTCCATAAAATTTTGCTCGAGCACGAAAATTCGATTGAGGGCCATTAAAGATGGAATGAATGGAATGGTGTAGCTAATTTAATGAAAATGGGAAGACTGAATTGGAGAGGTGTCTAGCCCTGCTATATATAGGCACCAATATGATAGCTTAGAAAATACGGATCGAGGTGTCACATGGTAGTTAGACCGCATGTATTTCCTAAAATAATTCTGCCAAGGTGCTTGCCCAAAAGATGGTTGAAAATCAAATCCCTAATACTGTGAATTAGACGTGGGAAGAGATGGAATATACGAGAGAATGTTGCACAGGGTAGTCTGACCAACTTGTATATTCATAAATCAATAAAGCATGTAGATAAGATCTTACATTAATTTGTAACAACGTATAGAGATGTGAAAATAAACCATAATGATAACGGAAAAAAAATACAAATCTAAATATTAGATAGGACTATATGCCACATTAACAACATTACGATAATAAAACAAACTAGCATGAAGACTTGAGTAGTATATTCAATTTGCCTATGCTCAAACTTTTCTAGTGCATCCATGAAGCTCAAATTTGGCAGGAACGTAACAAAAAACGTAATTTGAATTAAAGAAAAAAAATGTAGAGAGAAGAAGATGAAAGGAGTTAATGTGAAGGATGTGGTGAACTTCCTATTTATAGAAAGGAAATGGAGCCATTTTTTGACCGTTTTGCTGACCGATTTCTGACCGTTTTTCAGATCGTTAGTGACGGTAACGTGATTAATCAAATATATATATATATATATATATATATATTAGATCCTATATATATATTGCAAATATATAGGATCTAATATAATATTTGATAAGGCAGAACTTTTTGGAAAAGGTAGGAAATATAAGACATACTAGGCTAGAAATTAAATTAAAATGCAAACACGTAAATAAAATATCCGACATAAATAAAATACAAGTGCGGGAAAATAAAAAGTCTACTGAGAATCCTCGGGGCAGCTAAAGAGGAACCAGAGTCTTAAGGCCGGTGTGCGTGACGAGCTCCCATGGAGGCTAATTGCTCCCGGATATCGCCTAGTCCGCATCACTTGGTCCCGGTTCGGCCGATAAGTGCTCAAAAGTGCTATTTAACCCTCGATTATGCCTCTTGTTTAGCCATCTTAGTGGACTAATAGTGTTTATAAGTTGTGTTTTAAGATTCTACAGTGAAAAAGAGAGTTTTGTAGAATATTAGAGAAAATGGGGTAAAACGGGCAATTCGAGCATTAAGGATCACATGGGAGGCCCGTGGACAATCATGGAGAAGGCCAAGGAATTGGAGCTGTTAAAGATGCGACTTGGACCTATTTTAAAGTCTATTTGGAAGCCCAAGGCCAAAGGATTCGTTGTTTGGACCAAAGCCCGCAAAAAGAGGATAGAAGGATAGAGCGTAAGAGAGAAAATCGGGCTTATGCGTGCGGGGACGATGTATCGAAAGCCCCGTGACGCATTGAGTGCATCTGGGGACGATAAATCGAAAGGCCCGTGACGCATTGATTAAGTCCGGGACGCATGAATAATGCGTCCGTGATGCATGAATTGACATCGTAGCCAATTCCTTCTCAGTTTTGAAGACGGTCGGACTGAAGAAGTCTATTTGTATTAGGAAACAAATGACTGTTTGAATGCTTCTAGAGCTCATTGTAACCCCTATAAATAGAGGACCTAAGTGCCTCATGTAATTTTCCAATTCACTTATATTCTTGTCTCCTTAACTTGAGGCGCAGAGAGATTAATAATAAAAGATCGGTTTTAACTAGTCGAGTCTTAATAAATTAGTCTTTCTAGTCTTATGTTCTTTTCGACTCTTCTTCTTCTCGCTCTTCGTGTTCTTCCTTCTTTATGGAAGGCTAATCTTCTCCTTCAAGGAGGAGATGAAGCCGGTGCTTAAGGTTTAATGATTCTTCCGGTTTATGGTGTTCTTCAATCGTGTTAGTTCTTTATGTTTTTAGTTATTAGTTCCATTGCCCACACCAGGGGATGGAAGTATAGATTAAGGTTTTTATTTATTACAATTGAATATCATGCTAGTTTAGGGTTTTATTTATTGCAATTGAATATTTGCTAGTAACATGCTTTTATTTATTGCAATTGAATATAATGCTAGAATAGAGTTTTATTTATTGTAATTGAATATTAAACTATTATTCTCTACTTTTCTTCTAATTGTGTAGTGTTTTAAAGTAAGAGAAGTATTCCTTGTGTTTGCCTTAGATGGTGATTCATTGAATAGTTGCCCAAGCTCACATAAAAGGAAAGAAGATACTAGTAATATGAACATAGGAACAACCTTAAGTAGAGTTAATTGTTTAACGATGTTTCACCCAAAAAGGCATCGACACTCGCTCGATTGCCCGATTGTAGTCTACTTGGAGAACAACATGAAGCAAAAAGTTATTGAATCAAAAGCATTGGTGGATTTGAATCTCTTGAATCTATCTCTCTCATATTCTCTCCTTATTTCCAATTCTTAGCTTTAGTATAAGTTTAGTTAGTTTAGTTTAGTTTAGCATTAGAATCTAAAATCTCTACAATTATAGTTTTTAATCCCTCAAACCCCCTTTCCAGTCCTGTCCTTCATATAAACATACACTTAAAAGTGGAACGATACCCTACTCATCCTTTACTTATTGAGGGATAATTAGGTTTTGATACGCTTCTATTTCGTTCAACGATCATCATCTATCTACATCACCCATCATCTCATCTACACACACAAAAAGAGGTAGTGTCAAATGGCGCCGCTGCCGTTTTAAGTTGTTTATGTTTAACGTTTTCTTTCAAGATTAGAACTTTGGATCTTGAGGCAATTTTAGTTGCATCATCCAACCTTTTGAAAAGAAAGAAACTTGAAGGACATCTCAAGACAAGATCTACCATCCGTGTTAGTTGAATCTTCATTCTTTTTATTTCATTAATTCTTAGTATAGTTGCATCGTAGTTTAGTTTTATTGCTTTCTAGTATAATTGCATTTAGGACCTTTTCAACAATTGAAGTTGTAAGCCAACACAAATAAACATCAAACTCTAGTGTTTTTGTCCGAATCTTGACAAACGGACTATCGCCCAGGGCGTGTGGTACTTAAGCAATCCAAGTGATTCACCATAACCCTAGAAGAGATAAATTTTAGACAACCAGGCAGATACTAGCTGCAAAGCCCAACCAAGTTGAAGGAAAGTAGTTTTGCATATTAAGTATAATTTAGAATAGTTGCATATTAGTTTAATTGCATTCAAGCATAATAGGATAGTTTTCATCATCTTCGCATAGCAAGAATACTAGATGATTGATATAATGGCCAAGACGCGAATGATGGAGGTGTTTTGGACACCAATAATCCCCGCTATCCCACCCATGCAAGCACAACAGAGGAAGAAGTTGAGCGATTTCTATTCACCAATCATTGGAGACCCACCCAGCAGTATTGTTTTTCCAGAAACAGAAGCTAACCAGTTTGAGCTTAGAGCATCAGTAATCTCTATGCTTCCAAAGTTCAACGGTTCAGATAATGATCAACATTATGTTCACATGAACAAATTTCTATCAGTCCTCAGAACTTTCAAGAACCAGAATATCTGAGATGAGAGTATCAAGTTGATTCTTTTTCCGCTCTCACTCGAATGTAAAGCCTCCGAATGGTTAACTGCACAACCGATCAATTCAATAGATAATTGGGAGAAGTTGAGAACAAAGTTTATGAACAAGTTTTACCCACCCCAGAAGACAGATGCCATGCAGCAAGCCATTAGAAATTTCAAAGGAAAAGTGACTGAAGAATATCATCAAAGCTGGGAGAAATTCAATAATCTGCTAGTCTCATGTCCACATCATGGATATGACAAGAGCACATTGGCTCATTTTTTCTATCGAGGACTCTCGATGATGAACAAGCAGATGATACAGTCAATGCACAAAGGCAAGTTTACATCGATGGATGGAGAGGAAGCTTACAACTTTCTCGAAAATTTAGCTGAAGAAACACAACAATGGACTACTAGCAACGAGGATGTCGCTAGCATGGAGGGGGAGCCAAAGCAATTTGGTTACCAAGCACATGAACAATAAGATCAAGAACTGAAGTCTACATTGGCCAGCCTGGCCACCAGCATTGAAACTCTGAGTAAGAAATTTAATCAGTTCTCTATGAATCCCTCCAAGTTCAACAAGTCTCAAGATAAATCTCTCCCACCATGCAAGCTAGCCAATATCGCTAAGTCCGTTCGACACTTCCCATGCAACTCTAGAATGTCCCGGTTACTATCAACATGCATCGGTTGGAGAGTACAATATAAACTCATTTCGTGAGGCCCAACCAAGGTGGTAATAACTTTCAAGGTAATTATTGAGACGTAATCGCCGGACCCCTAGGTTCTCAAGATCAAAGTTATATTCCACGAGAAGTCAAGTTTCATAGTTGGTCCCTCAACAACAATTATACTCTCAACAAAATTCCAATACAAGTGGAGAGTTATTGCCTCGATCCTAGGAGAAATTATGCCGCACCGCCAACCCGAGAATGCAATTACTTTGCTATCACAGAAAAATCAGAAGTTTGAAAGTGTTCTAGAGCTTATTGCATTCTGCCTCACCAATCTCCAAAGCAATCTCGTGCAAGTCAATGTTCCGAGAATGGAGTCTCTAGAGGCTAAGGTCGACCAACTCACTACTGCTTTGTCTGTAAAGACACAAGCCACTCAACCTAGCTTATTGGAACCAATATCGAAGAGTGAAGATGTATGCCATATTGAGACAACTTCTAGTACTGATCACCTCCATGATCATGTAAGCTCAGTTACTACTCTCAGATCAGGATTGAAGATAGACTACAAGGTTGACTTACCTTCTCATGATGACATTGCTACAGAGCAATCGGTCAAGATTTCAAATGAATTTCAAAAGGAAGTGGGGGAAATCCTTTCCACTCCCATTTGTCAAGATGACCAAGACAAGATATGCAAGAAGACCAAAGAGAAAGAAGAGCAAACACATGCTGATGTGTTTGTACCAAAAGCACCTTTTTCCTATTTTTTTTGCTCAAAGCAAAAAGGACAAGCAATTTTAGAGATGAAGGAGGCATTTGAGAAAGATAACATCAATATCCCTTTCTCAAAGCGATCAAGCAGCTTGCCATCATATGCCAAATTCTTGAAGGATGCATGCAACATAAAGAGAAGTACTTATGTTCCAAAGCTTAGCCGTTTCTAGCTTGGACAAACAACATCTATTATCCATCGCCAAGCTCCAAATAAGCTCAAAGATCCGTGAAGTCCTACAATATCATGCAGGATAGGAGAAAAATTCACGGGTAATGCTCTTTTAGACCTTGGTGCTAGTGTTAATCTCTTGCCATATCATGTGTACCAAGCGTTGGGCCTGGAGAACCTAAAGCCTACAAAAGTCAAATTAAAGTTAGCTGACCATTCTACCAAGATTCCCAGAGGCATAGTTGAGGATGTTCTTGTTCAAGTAGCCGATTTCTACTATCCAGTGGATTTCATTATGATAGACACCCAGGAAGCCTTTGATAAAATTCCAATTATTCTAGGCCGACCTTTCCTCGCTACCGCAAAAGCTTTGATAAATTGTTACAACGGTGAAATGAAGATCAACTTTGGTAAGATGTCCATGGACATAAATATCTTTCACCTGTGTAAGGATTGTGATGAAGCCGAAGGTGGAGAGGTGTACTTCCTTGATAGTATGATACAAGAATTCATCCCATTCGAAGATACAATTGAAAGTGCTCAATCTACAGAAAACTGTGATGAACCTGAGAACCCCACCACAGAGGCGCTGCTAGCCATGTTCTTGGAATCTCTGCAGAAAATTCAGAATTTAAGTGAGAAGAATGGAAAATTGACAGAGAGAGTATCATATCTTGAGAAGATGAACTCTACATTTCAGGATGAACAACAGACTTCTGCCCAGAAAAATCAGTTACTAGAAAATCAGCTTAAAGAAATTTTGGAAAAACAACAGAATCTAAAAACTGAAATGAGTCTTCTAAAGCAGAAAGTGAACCATATTGATAAGGAGAATTGCACTGTTGAAGCTTCTTCTACACCATCATTGTCTGAACAAGAGAAGTATGTAAACCAGTCTACCGCCCACCTTGAGCGCAGTCAGCCAGACATCCATTATCATTACTGTGGTGGTAAAGGACACATCAGATACTATTATCCTGTTAGAAAGAAAGATTTTCATCAATCTTCTACACAGAGGAACCACAAGGCCTATCACACAATCGTCAGACCTAAAATAATTCAAGGTAGAGAAGCAACTTCACCAACAATCTTTCCAAAGATATCAAGGACTATTTTGATGACCCACAAGGTGAGACCTCCTCGCCCCTCCAAACATTCGGCCGATTTGGGTGAGAAAATCTGATCTCTTCACTCCAAATTGATAATGCATGATATAAAGTCTTGAGAATCTGACTTTTAAAAGACTCACATTACGCCTTGGGGATCCGACGAAAAAGACCTAAAAATTTGTTTCTTGAACTAATTCTCGATATTCTCGCATCAATGGTAATATCCTACCTTTTTCTCATCCATTTCATTTACTTCTTTATACATTGAGGTCAATGCATGCATAAGTAGGGGAGGGTGTACTTGAGAAGTACTTGAGAAAAATGAATTTCAAAATTAATTTTCAAAACAAAAAATATTTTTGTTTCCATATCACTTGCATGAGAAAAATGAATTTTAATGATGAGTCCGGGATATATATTCTATACTGCTTAGTGTTGAGTTTGATAGATAGTTGATATTATTGATTTCATTACCGCTTAGACTATTTATTATGCTCGGACATAGTTCTTGTTGATAGAATTCTTTATTAAGGTACCACCATAATACTTGATCAGTTTTGTATACTTTTGCTAGAAGAGAGATTTAAACCCCTAGTAAACTGGAAGTAGAATATTTAGACTTAGCCCGTGAGACTTGAGCTTTATACCCATTCTTTGGAGAGTTCTTAAGAAAAATCCGAGTCTTAGTGACTCAACATCTTTCAGTTCTTTATGTCGTTGTAATATAGTCTCATTATTTTGTTGATTTGGTTAATCACGAAGTGACATCAACTGGGGAGATAGACTGATAAGCCAAGTAGTGAACCCATTCAGCCTTTATCCCACCTAGTAGGACCATCATGTTAAACCCTTTTGCGCCTTACAATAAGCCATTTTCTTTCATAAAACTCCCTACCCTTTACCCAACTCCAGACAAGGAGTATAGCTAAAATCTTTATCATCCATACCCATATGTTTCTGAGAATACGAGGGGCACAAGGAGGAAGAAAGACCACAAAAGGAAGATTACAAGGAAATATCGAGAGATACAATGAAGACCATCATTCATCAAAAGTGAAAGAAGCTAGTGGAAAACAAGCATATCCAAAGACTAATCAAGGATATACCAATCGAAGTCTAAAAAAAAAAAAAAAAAAAAAAAAAAAAATGTAATGGATGGAAAAGCTAAGACAAAGGAAGAATTTTCTCTCGCAATACGTAATTTGAAGAAATCTTCCAAAGAAAGAAAGCAAAACCCTTAGTGTTTTTCAAAACAACCTTAGAATCCTTTTTACCTTTTCTTCATAAACCAATACCCAAGCCAAGTTACAACCCATGACTTATCACTACAGTATGGTATGAAGTCTAGAATAGGTGAGAGGATGCTAAAGTGAAGGACCCGACACTTCATATGTGATTGACATTCTTTCCATGAGACTACTTTTATTCAAGTCTCTGTTTTTCAAGGTAGTATGTGGGATGTTCGTTGCATTATTCTTTTCCCCACATACATGAGGTAAAATAGTAGACCATCTTCTGAGAGATTCTTTTCTGAGAGTATGACTGGTGAGGATTGAAAGTCGAGATTATCTACCTATGGTAAACTAGGGATTCCGTTTCTTGGATAGGAGAGTATAGGAGATTGACTAAGTACACACATAAGCCTTGATTAAGAATTTTGTCAATTTTTACTTGTCTCCCATCATAATCTATGAGTCTTTGCAAAATGTAGTTAGTAATGGAGACCGTCTGTTGGAGTAAGCACTAAGTGGGTAAGGAATTTCTCTCTCTGAAAAATACTATCATTCTTGAACATGCTATTGATTGATTTTGTGGGTATATCACCTGAAAACCCTCACGAGACTATAACTCGTCCTTTTTGGGGAACATAAAGGTTTAAAGCCTTGTTGCATATGGTAAATGCAATCGCGATGCCCTCTAAAAAATGAGTTAGGATTTTATTTTTGTTATTAGGATGTGATTTTGATCACTTATCTATTTTTTTATCTTATTTGCTAAGAGACTAGCAAAAGGCTAGTTGGGAGTTGTGATAAGTGCTCAAAAAGTGCTATTTAACCCTCGATTATGCCTCTTGTTTAGCCATCTTAGTGGACTAATAGTGTTTATAAGTTGTGTTTTAAGATTCTACATGTGAAAAAGAGAGTTTTGTAGAATATTAGAGAAAATGGGGTAAAACGAAGCAATTCGGAGCATTAAGGATCACATGGGAGGCCCTTGGACAATCATGGAGAAGGCCAAGGAATTGGAGCTGTTAAAGATGCAACTTGGACCTATTTTAAAGTCTATTTGGAAGCCCAAGGCCAAATGATTCGTTGTTTGGACCAAAGCCCGCAAAAGAGGATAGAAGGATAGAGCAGAAGAGAGAAAATCGGCTTATGCGTCTGGGATGCATGTATCGAAAGGCCCGGGACGCGATTGAAGTGCATCCGGGGCGATAAATCAAAGCGTCCAGACGCATTGATTAAGTCTGGGACGCATGAATAATGCGTCCAGCGCATGAATCGACAATCAGAGCCAATTCCTTCTCGCTTTGAAGACGAAGTCGGACTCGAAGAAGTCTATTTGTATTAGGAAACAAATGACGGTTTGGAATGCTTCTAGAGCTCATTGTAACCCCTATAAATAGAGGACCTAAGTGCCTCATGTAATTTGCCAATTCACTTATATTCTTGTCTCCTTAACTTGACTTGAGAGAGATTAATAATAAAAGATCGGTTTTAACTAGTCGAGTCTTAATAAATTAGTCTTTCTAGTCTTATATTCTTCGACTCTTCTTCTTCTCGCTCTTCGTGTTCTTCCTTCTTTATGGAAGGCTAATCTTCTCCTTCAAGGGAGGAGATGAAGCCGTGCTTAAGGTTTAATGATTCTTCCGGTTTATGGTGTTCTTCAATCAGTTAGTTCTTTATGTTTTAGTTATTAGTTCCATTGCCCACACACTGGGATGGAAGTATAGATTAAGGTTTTATTTATTACAATTGAATATCATGCTAGTTTAGGGTTTTATTTATTGCAATTGAATATTTGCTAGTAACATGCTTTTATTTATTGCAATTGAATATAATGCTAGAATAGAGTTTTATTTATTGTAATTGAATATTATACTATTATTCTCTACTTTTCTTCTAATTGTGTAGTGTTTTAAAGTAAGGGAATCATTCCTTGTGTTTGCCTTAGATGGTGATTCATTGAATAGCTGCCCAAGCTCACATAAAAGGAAAGAGATACTAGTAATATGAACATAGGAACAACCTTAAGTAGAGTTAATTGTTTAACGATGTTTCACCCAAAAAGGCATCGGCACTCGCTCGATTGCCCGATTGTAGTCTACTTGGAGAACAACATGAAGCAAAAAGTCATTGAATCAAAAGCATTGGTGGATTTGAATCTCTTGAATCTATCTCTCTCATATTCTCTCCTTATTTCCAATTCTTAGCTTTAGTATAAGTTTAGTTAGTTTAGTTTAGTTTAGCATTAGAATCTAAAATCTCTACAATTATAGTTTTAATCCCTCAAACCCCTTTCCAAATTCCTCCCTTCATATAAACATACACTTAAAAAGTGGAACGATACCCTACTCATCCTTTACTTATTGAGGGATAATTAGATTTTGATACGCTTCTATTTGTTTAACGATCATCATCTATCTACATCACCCATCATCTCATCTACACACACAAAAAGAGGCAGTGTCATTCGCCATGAGCATTCGCTGGAACTGATTCTGGCGAGTAGTCATATTAACCTGAAATGCATTCATAGAAGTGCGCATTTCTTGCTGAAATTCGCCCATGGTGTCTGTCAGTGACTCGTGGCGAGTGGTCATATCCTCCGTGAACTCGCCCATGGTATGTTCCATCGATATATGGCGAGTATACATGTCTCTCATGCCACTGTTCATGGTGCATAAGGCATCCATATGATGGTTCATCTGGCTCATAGCAGCCTCATCAAAGAAAGGTGGAGGGGGTGGGTGATTTGGACCCATGTGATCATGTTCAGCTGCCATGCGAGCGGTGGGTTCCCATGGGGACAGTATGCACACTTCTTAAAAACATGCATATTCTCATATGGCAGCATAAGGACTAACGAGGTGGCAGACAGGAAACCCAAATTAATCATAACTTGCGTTACAAGAACGGCAAGAGGGGCTGACTTGAGTGTGGCATGCGTAATGATATCGAATAGAAAGGTGACTATCGCGAGAAGTTACCCTTTACGCCCTGGAGGATCCAGAGTAGGTGGAGAATTGTCTTGTTAATGTCCGATGGCTTTGAGGTGCCAATGACATTCTCGTCCCGACCATTGAGTCACGGCCACCGGTTCCGTCAGATCGGGCGTTGATACACACATTTCCCCACCATTTTATAATCACCCTCGATCAGCGTGTCGAGCATGAGGTCGTAAGTCCGTGGATTCATGGACTGCTGCTGAGTCAGCACGTGGTCGACAATAGGTATGCCTGTGATCCCGGAGATCAAAGCGGGTGTGACTTGGTGGCGCACTCCGTCTATGGTGACCCAAAAATGGTCTCCATTAAAGCTACCATTGTTGTAAAATTTCAACACCAAATCCGTTGAATACAACCCGCCGTTAGCATACAAGAGATACTCTCATCCTCTAGAGTGTATTTCCATATCAAAAAATGGATAAAACATCCCATTTTCAAATAGTGATCCAAAATTTTTTTCCACCGAAATTCGCCTATTTCCGGCCATTGGTGATCGCAGGAAGAGGATGGTTATAGATTTGAGATAAGGGGAAGAATTGGAAGTTGTTGACGGAAGGGAATTTGAAAGCAAGCTATAATGGTCTTGCGCAAGACTCAAATTTAGCGATAGGGGTCGCTCTCGCGTCTAGAGATCGATACGTCTGAGGGAACTTAGATCCGGATTTTGGGGAAGATGAAAGATGAAATGGTGATGCGTGGGATGGGTGTCTCGGTTTATACATGGGCCTAGAATTACAAGATTTGGTCGGGCCCAAAATTTTTCCCAAGCCCAAATCAAGTCAAAAGCCCCAATTAAGCCTAAAAATGTAAATGCGCATTATGACTCGTTCGACTCGAATTGGATAAATGAGCTACCCGAATTATCGGCACAAAAAATGCCATCCAATTATATGAGTCATTCTCAAAGGCTACAAGAATTTTTGAAAGAAGGAGGGATGTTTTATTTATGAACAATTTTTTTTATTTTTATATGGTTTTATTTCTAAGGCAGATTAATGTGAACAACACTGGATGTCCAGAAGAGTCACCATTTAAATTCATAGGCAACTGTCATATCGGCTCTGGAGGGAACCCAATCTAGCTAGACTGTGGTTTCACCTTTATGTATAATGGGTCTAGGGGCAGGATGGTACCATCTTGGTCCGTGCACGCTACGGTCTAATAATATTGCCCTTATTACATACGGCTATCCTCAAACCTCCCCAAAGGGAATTCAAAGTAACCAATTCTAGGGGTTGGCCTGGTGGAATCCATTGCCTGTACGTGTTTCAAGTAGGCAACATCCGAGGTTGAACATGAATCTCTACATGCACAGCTTAATGCAAGGGGAATTTTAAAAGATAACTATATACATATCTACAAAGTGAGTCTTTTAACGTCATATCCTCAAGACGTTTGCGAGTCTTTTAACATCAGATCCTCAAGATGAATCTCAACCCGTGGGATAAACGGTCTTGGAGACGGTTTATCCCGCTCAGCTAGTGTCGACAAAAGTATACCTTATACCGGCTAGTATTGATATGAAGTCAAGACTTGATAGAAAGGTGTTTGACAATGCATGCACCACCCCATCCTTCACAAGACGTTGTTTATGAGCAAAAGTACTACAATCATTACCTATTCGGATGAGTGAGACTTACACTAAATGATTAGCTGAAGTTCGCGGACGCAGAGTAGAAAAGGGAAGAGAAGGAAGGAGGTGAAATTTTTGGAACTCATCGCTTACCAATAGGAACGCTTTGCTTTCGCTTTGCGAAGACATTTATACTCGATTCTAAAATAGAGTTTTTGTGGACTACGGCTCCGGTGCTTGCAACCACACACTTCAAAGTACTTTTGAGATCATAGAATAGAAGATGGCCCACTACCAAAATGGCGCACTTTTACAGAAAAAAAGTAAGATTGAGTACGCCAAATGAAACATCTAATCTATGTAGACCGGATCCTGAAGAAGAGTTTGTTCAACAGTTGGGGAGCATAACTCGTGGTAATGTTTGAGGTGTTGTCCATTTACATGAAATTCGCTGTTATCTTGTGGATTAAGCAAAGAGATTGCCCTATAATGGGTCACAATTGACACAATGAAAGGACCAGACCACCGTGTTTTCAATTTACCAGGAAAAATGTGTAATATGGAGTTGTAAAGTAAAACTTTTTGGACCATTTTGAAATCTTTATGCAAAATGTGCTTGTTGTGTACTTTTTTCATATTAGCTTTATAAGATTTTGAGAGATCATAAGCATCACTCCGAATCTCCTCAAGCTCATTTAATTGCAGTTTTCGTTTATCGCCTACCGCATTGATATTGTAATTGAGGCTTTTGATGGCCCATAGGGCACGATGCTCAAGTTCAACTGGTAGATGACAAGGTTTTCCAAAAACGATGCGGTAAGGAGACATCCTTATAGGTGTCTTAAATGTCGTTCGGTATGCCCACAAGGTATCTGATAACCAGAGAGACCAGTCTTTTCTTAAGGGATTGACAGTTTTCTCCAGAATGGACTTTATCTTTCTGTTGGAGACTTCCACTTGGCCACTCATTTGTGGGTGATATGGAGTAGCAACTTTGTGAGTAATTCCATATTTCTTCATTAAAAACCCAAAAAATTTATTACAAAAATGTGTACCCCCATCACTGATGATAGCTTTGGGAACACCAAAACGAGAGAAAATGCTCTCTTTCACAAATTTCACGACAGTCTTATGGTCATTGGAGCGACATGCGAGTGCCTCAATCTATTTGGACACATAGTCCATGATAAGTGCTCAAAAAGTGTAATTTAACCTTCAATTATGCCTCTTGTTTATCCATCTTAGTAGACTAATTGTGTTTGTAAGTTATGTTTTATGATTCTAAAGGTGAAAGAGAGAGTTTTGTGGAATATTAGAGAAAAATGGATAAAACGGAGCAATTCAGAGCATTAAGGATCACATGGGAAGCCCGTGGACAATCATGGAGAAGGCCAAGGAATTGAAGCTATTAAAGATGCGACTTGGACCTATTTTAAAGCCTATTTGGAAGCCCAAGGCAAAAGGATTCGTTGCTTGGACCAAAGCCCGCAAAAGAGGATAGAAGGATAGAGCAAAAAAAAAGAAAATAGACTTCTGCGTCTGGGACGCATGGATCGTGCATCCAGATGTATTGCTCGCATCAGAGGTGAATCGTGCATCCAAATGCATGAAATGACACTGTAGCCACTTCCTTCTCAGTTTTGGAGACGAAGTTAGACTCTGAAAGAAGTTGATTTGTATTAGAAAACAATTAGCGGTTTGGAATGCTTTTAGAACTCATTGTAACCACTATAAATAGAGGACCTAAGTGCCTCATGTAATTTGTCAATTCACTTATATTCTTGTCTCCAGAACTTGAGGCAGAGAGAGATTAATAATAAAAGATTCGGTTTTAACTAGCCGAGTCTTAATAAATTAGTCTTTCTAGTTTTATATTCTTCGACTCTTCTTCTTCTCGTTCTTCATGTTCTTCCTTCTTTATGGAAGTCTAATCTTCTCTTTCAAGGGAGGAGATGAAGCCGGTGCTTAAGATTTAATGATTCTTCTGGTTCATGGTGTTCTTCAATCAGGTTAGT
The DNA here is from genome assembly GCF_015680905.1 of Coptis chinensis. Lineage (NCBI taxonomy): Eukaryota > Viridiplantae > Streptophyta > Magnoliopsida > Ranunculales > Ranunculaceae > Coptis > Coptis chinensis. The sequence continues at coordinate 36,207,119 of NC_141456.1, read as the reverse complement.
TCTTTATGTTTTTAGTTATTAGTTCTATTGTCCACACCAGGGAATGGAAGTATAGAATAGGGTTTATGCTTTGCAATATTAATATCATGCTAGTGTTCTTTACTTTTCTTCTAGTAGTATAGTTCTTTAGAGTTAGGAAAATATTCTTTGTGTTGCTTTAGAAGGACCGCCGGGAGTGGTCAGCCTAGGGAAGTATTCTTTGTGTTTTGCCTTAAGTGGTGATTCATTGAATGGCACCTATTAGGAAATATTCCTTGATGTTGCTCTTGGTAATACATTGAATGGATGCCCGAGCTTACATAAAAGGAAAGAAGATATTAATAGCATAAATATTCGTCCAAGAGGGCATCAGCACTTGCTCGATTGCCTAATTGTAGTCTAATTGTAAGAACAACCATGAAGTAGAAGGTCATAGGTCAAAATTATTGGTGGATTCTAATCTCTTGAATTCCTCTCTTATAAATTCTCAATAGTTTAGTTTAGTTTAGCATTAGAATCTAAAATCTCTACAATCATAGTTTTAATCCCTCAAGCCCCTTTCCAAATTCCTCGTCCTTCTTACATTTAAAAGTGGAATGATACCTACTCATCCTTTTTACTTATTGAGGGATAATTAGCTTTTGATAATGCTTCTTTTTGTTCAACGACCATCATCCATCTACATCATCCATATACCATCTAAACACAAAAGGAGCTAGAGTGTCACCCATAGTGACTAGAATGTAGAAAAACCTTGAGAAATAGGGAAGGGTCCCATAACATCAATGCCCCAAACATAAAAAATTCCACAATTAAAATGGGATTTAGGGGCATCATATTACGTTGGTAATGCGACCTAGGTGTCGACAATGAAATGCAAGCTTTGCAATGTTCGGTGTGTATCGCGAAAAATGGTAGGCCAATAAAACCACATTGCAAAACTTTGGCGCCGTTTTCTTTCCAAAAATGACCACCGCAAGATTGTTCATGGCAAAGGATAACACGTCGGTGTGTTCCCGTTAGGAATGCAAATGAACGAATGAGTTGGTCGGAACAATACTTAAAGAGGTAGGGTCATCCCATAAATAATATTTTACAGTGGATAAGAACTTTTACGATCGTGCGTGACCAAGAGGAAGGAACTTCCTCAAGAATTAGGTAGTTAACGATATCCGCGTATCATGGAAAGGAGAAAATGGAGTACAAATGTTCGTGCAGGAAAGAATCACGGATGGCTTCGAATCACTATCAATGTCACTAACTAGCCTTGATAAATGGTCGACCACCACATTTTCGGTTATTTTCTTTGTCTTTGATTTCCGGGGTGAATTCTTGCAAGAGAAGAATCCAAATGAACAATCGGCCGCCCTTTTCCTTTTTTTCGGTACCGAAGTGCGGCATGGTCAATATATACGATAGTGGATGATCCAACCAGGTAAAGGCGAAACTTATCCAAAGCATAGACAACAGCTAGGAACTCTTTCTCAGTTGTTGTGTAATTACGTTGGGCGTTATTAAGAGTTTTATTAAAATAAATAAAATGACAATGGGTTTGTCATCACGTCGTTGGCCTAGTATAGCGCCAATAGCAAAGTTGCTAGCATCACACATCAGTTCGAATGGTTGAGACTTGAGACCAATCAGGGGGTTGAATGATAGGAGCGGTAGTCAGGGCGGTTTTTAGAGTTTCAAAAGCTTGTTTGCAATTGAAATTGAAGTCGAAGACTGTATTCTTAAGTAGGAGATTGGTTAAGGGTCAAGCAACTTTAGAAAAATCCTGAATGAATCGCCTGTAAAACCCAGCATGGCCTAAAAAAACACGTATATCGCAAACTGTTCGGGGGATAGGTAGCGAAGCAATTTTAACAATTTTAGCTTTATCAACTTCTATCCCGTCTTTCGAAACAATATAACCTAGAACAATTCCTTTGGTAAGCATGAAATGACACGTCTCCCAATTAAGCACCATATTTTTCTCTTCGCAACGTGTTAACACTTTAGAAAGGTTTGATAGGCAGTCGTCAATCCCATAAATGGAAAATTCGTCCATGAAGACTTCCATATAACGTTCCACCATATCACTAAAAATGTGAAGCATGTAATACTTGAAGGTAGCAGGGCATTGCAAAGACTAAAAGGCATTCGCTTGTATTGCAAAGGTGCCAAAGGGACATGTGAAAGTTGTCTTTTCTTGCTCAATTTGGATCGATGACAATTTGGAAATAGCCGAATAGCCATCAAGAAAACAATAGTAAGCATGACCGGCTAAACGTTCTAGCATCTGGTCAATGAATGGAAGAGGAAATTGATCTTTACGTGTTCTGGCATTAAGTTTGCGATAGTCAATGCAAATTCTCTATTTCACTGGAATGCAAGTGGAGATGCATTCATAATTTTCATTTTGCACAACTGTAATGCCGGACTTTTGGGAACAACATGGACAGGACTAACCCCCACTATCATCGAGATAGGGTATATGATACTTGCATCAAGTAAACGTAAAACTTCCTCCCTCACCACCTCTTTCATGGTGGGGTGGGGTTAAAGCGACATTATCGGTTCTCGCGATGTCTTTGTTTTGTCATCATCGGATGTATGCGATGCGTGCGTAACACTAGGGTCTATTCATTTGATATCATCTAAGGACCATCCGATAGTGGAGCGGTGTTCATGAATGATACAAATCAAACGTGCGTTCTTCGTCGGTAGTCAAGTGAGAAGAAGTTATTATAGGGTGACTACCATCGAGATCGAGATGCATGTACTACAATTCAGAAGGTAGAGGTTTTAAACCGAGTTGGAGGATTGGGGATCAAGGATTCGCGAGGGGTCGCTCTTTTCAATGGAAAATAGCGAAGTTCGATTCTTCCTCAATCAGGTTGGAAACGCAGCAGTAGGGTCAAATAATGGTAGTGACTCTAATAATGCGTGGACATCTTTAATGTACGAGTCATAGTCAAATTCAGGATTATCAAAAGAAAGAAATTAGTGTACCTCGTCTGGGAGAAAAGAGTTTGCAAAGTATTCCTGTGAAAAGCCGGACTATCAACCAGGCTAATCTCACCCCGAGGTCGAGGATCGATCGAAGTTGTTTCATTAAGTTGAACACATTTACTTCTACATAAAGGTTCCCGAAAAGACATTGTCATTGAACCATCCCGACAATTGATGAGAGTGTTAGCAGATTGCAAGAAATAGACGCCCTAAAATGATAGGAATGGAGTCACAAGCAACTTCATCACACCCCTGATTTCGCATTCAGAAAAACAATATTTGTTCTCGACTCTTCGATTTTTGAGGTGTGACGACTCTCAACTCCCAAAATCCATAATCATTTAAATCTTTAAATACGGATAATTAAAACCAATAAAATTTTTACTAAACCAAAAGTCCTCTTCATTACAAAAATTCACAAATATGATTAGGTTACAAATCTCCTTTCAATAACTCTTTAATTAAAATTACAAATGAAAATACAAAAACATTGTCTAAACTGAAAAGCTATTTCACCTCCAGGGAAAACAAAGCCTATCATGAAATGCGACGCTAACGCAAACCACAAGCAGCAACCAACCTTCTTCAACACTAAACCTGTCAAGACTTATCAACTATGTTTATTTAATGAACACACTCGATAAGCAAACATGCAAATCGGGTCAACATTATAAACAATACTGGTGTGAGTATCCCTAAAATACAACATATACTTATACATATACATACACAATCCATAAGGCAGTTAGTTCCTCCCCCGAGGCGCCTTAACTTCCAACAACTAATATGACATTCTTAACTACAATAAGTAAGGCAGGTAGTTCCTCCACTGAGGTGCCTTAACTTCCCACTAACCACACAACAAACCATACGCATAATAAAAAGGCATTTAGTTTCTCCACGAGGCGCCTTGTGTTCTAACTAAACTAATAACCAGCCAAGCATATTCTATACTTACCACATTTCATGCTCAATTACAGAGTGGGTCGTCTCTGCACAAGTAATTAGTTTGACCCACCCTTCTGCAAAACTATATATCATCATCTATTTAAAGATATATCATTAATCAGCATATTACCATAATTATATTAATTAAGGCTTTCTTTGCGTGTCCCTAAAATCACGTCGTATCTATGTTTTACCTAGTTTCCCTAGCTACCACAATCGCTTCCCAACGCCGAACATGTACATCCACATGCCTCCCTCACATAATGAACCACTCCGCATGTGAACTAACTAAATGGGATGCCACACACTAGGTAACCCTCACACGAAAAGCCATTATGTGAGTACCGCCATTATACGGCATAAAATATCGCCAAGCGATCTCATTCTAATTTTGCGAACGGAATAATCAAGCCACCATTCGGCTACACCGGAAGGGCCATTCAAATTTCACCGAAATGCCGTAAGGGGCCAATCACATTACTTACGCCCGGAAGGGGCCATTCAGATTCATCAAAATGCCCGGCGGCCAATCAGATCACATACCATCACAAGGGCCAAATCACATGAGTTGTGGTAGCTAGGTTCTAGGATTTTCATTCGTAATTTATTCAAAATCATACCTTCATGTCTCATAACCATTTCACTCTATCACGTGCCAAATAAATTGTTGCACTAAGCCACCATATTTGGAAATATCTCAATATATCTCATAACCACTTTCATTTTTCACGTGCAATATATTATTGCACTACGCCTACGCGATCCGAATGGGGAAATATCCACAAATACTCTACTACCTCCTAGTAGCATCTCACGATAAAAATAATGGAGCATTTATACATTTATTTCTCCAAAACTATTGCATTTAATATATATATCCCAACATATTATATAATGTCACAATTGCTTCAAATGTATCACATAACATTTTTATAAGCGTTTTAAGAATATTATATCTCCTAAAGTTTCTATCTCGTTACGTGTCAAAATATACACAATATCAATGTCAAATCTTTCTTAGATAATGACAACCAAATTTATACAAGCTTCCACAACATTTTAGCATTTGATTTGTCCATACAATTTACAACATAAAACGTGAGTACAATTAAAATGATCCCACATCCACAATCAAAGCCCAAAACCAAAACCCAAAAGTCTAAATATTTAAAGACCCCATTGGATCTATTTTAAGTTATATGGACCGGTCCCAAAACAAACTTGAAACTGGCCCAAAGAAAGCTAATTGGTTTCGGCCCAAGCCAACAAAAAATGAAACTTAAACCGCCCAAAACTTTAATTGGTTAGCCCACAAACTACTAAAATGAAACCGCCCCCAACACAAAATAAACTAATTTAGTCCCATTTCAAAACAAATAGATTTCATCCCAAGGAAAACTAATTAGCTTTGGCCCCAAAACAACTTAAACTAAACCGGGCCCGCACAAAACTAACTTAGTTCCTACCAACCAACAAACTAATGTTAGGCCGGTAAATGCCCAACTAAAGAGGTCATCTTCCCTCACCTCACCACCCTTCTTCTCCACCACCGCCCTCCAAAACCATCAGTTGGTTCGGTCCAACTAAGGTATCCGAACATAACTCAATTACCATGCACGCGGGAGTACTGGATGACACTCACCGTCATCTTCTCCCTCCGATTTCTTCTCCACCAAACCACCAACACCAACCCCTATACAACCACTACCCGGTGAACCCAATCGAAATCACCCAAAACAAAACCCCTACAACTTTCACAAAAGGAAAAACCTCAATTCTTAAATTCAAAATTCTTCAACCAACGCTAGATCTGGAAATTTCTCGCCGCCATTAACGTCGGATTCAAAGCTTCGACATCACCCTTTCTCCACCACCAAATCATCAACACACTTTACCCATACACCAACAACCAATATCAAAACCCACACTCTTCCCATACCACCCAACAAGCACCGCCACCGATCACTCACCCTCCACCAAATCGCGAAGACACCATTGATGAACGGTATGAGCTTCACAAATCACACCCAATATCAATAACCAACCTCAAATCCACAAAGTAAAAATCATAAAGACAAGGGGTTCAAATGAAAAGGTCCTGATAGGCGACGCCATTAACGCCTTTTAAAGCTTCAAATGACTTTAAGTTTAGAGTTTCAAAACCACAAACAAAAAAGAGTTTAAACGAAACACGCCGAAATCTTTTTGTGGGGCTTCATACGCCATTAACAACTTCAAGCTTCGATACCAATGTCGATTTTCGAGTTTTAACCACGACAATTTAACAAGTGTTTAACATAGACCGGACAGATAATAATGACAGAAGAATGAGCCGAAAACATTAGCGGCTAAACAATAAATTTAGACGTGAAATAGAAAACTAATCTACTCACCTGTATTAAAACTCGACGAATCCCTCATCGTCCGAATTGTCGCTTCTAACACTCTAGCAATCAAAGCGCCATTTTTTTTTTTATTTTATTTTCATCTCTCCACCCTATTCTCTAAAAAAAAATATGAATATATACTTAGGTTTGAATCCTAAGCCCAACACAGACTCGGGCCCAGAAATAAGGCCCACATATCCCAAATCCAATCTAGTGAATTTTAAATAAATAAATAAATATGTATTTTAAATATGGCGCTACAACTTCGGTTCTAGAATGGCAAAATCAATCGGGGTAGTAAAAATCTTGACCTTTATTAGGGCGTTTTCTATGCCCTTTAGGTATTTGATGGAGTAATCCGCGAGTCAGTGGTCATGTTGGTAGGTTTTAATTCATGAAGACCTAACCGCTTAAATAAGTAGTAGGGAAGTAGGTTAACACCGGGGCGGGTCAAAAAGTCGAAGCCCGGTATACTTTGTCGCCCAAACGCATGGTACAATAATCGACACGGTCTTTGTATTTAACCATACCATTGGTAGTAGTAATGGAGGGAAACCGCCGATGAGGAATGCTTGTTGAGGAACATTCGCTTAAATGGATTTTGTTTGTGCACATGTCCTTCAAAAACTTGGCATGCTTGGGCAAATGCTTAAGTGCATCTAGAAAAGGTAGGTTTATGGTCAATTTTTTGAAGGTTTCTCGATCTTATCGAAATGCTCATCGTTTGTTCTTTGCCAAACGGGGGAAATGGAGCTTTTAGGTGGAATTTCGCATATGGAACCATGGCGCGTTTTCCCCCAGCGTGGTTGTAGATTTGGAAGGAACAACTTCGTCCGCCATATAGTTCGCGAGGTAGGAGTTGGAAGGATGTCACCCGCGGCTTTTCGTCGATTCAATGTCCGCATATGTATGTGATTATCAACGCTTCGGCCCTGAATGAAGAGTGGTGATTGCATTCACCTCACCACGGTTGGGATTACTAGATCCTGGTGCATTGGTGAGTTCAAAGGCGTTTGGGGGCTTAGGGTTTGGAACCGCTTGGCCAGAAACACGGCCTTTTGACTTTTATCCCAGTGCTAATAAATTTGAAAAGATCGGGCTGATAGATGCTATGATTTGATTATGTTGATGCATGTAAGTCATAAAAGTTTAAAATTTGTTTTATCAAAGGGATTGTCCCAAAGGAGCGGCCAGGAAATAAGTTTACGCTTATTGTTTATGGGTTGATTTTGGTAGCCATAACCTTGATTAAGCGGGAACAAGGTCATGGTTGTTTTGTACCCTATATTAACAGTGTTGGGAGACTAACTTTGCCCTTTGGCGGAATTGTGGAGGATTTCCTTGACGGTTGGAATTGTAGTTCGTGGGTGGTCGTACAGGAGGGTTGTTGAAACCCAGAGGAGCTGGTTGTTGGGAAGGGGGACGCCAAGCTAAATTCGGATGTTGTCGCCAAGGTGCATTAGGGATGTTGAAATCACAAGCCTCTTCAGATGGTTGGAGAGGGCACTCGTATGCCAAAGGACAATAAAAATTGGAGTGCTCAGGACTTAAGCAAAGAAGACATGGGGAAGCGATGACAGCCATGACTTGTTTTGGTTTTTGATCATTTACTTGAACCGAAAGAGCATTGACCTTTTTGGTTAGGGACTCGATCAGAGTTTTTAATTCCGGATCGGGTTTGACCTCGAACATAGACGTAACTTTGGTAGGAGTGTCGTTAGAAGATCTAGAAGAATCAGTGTTACCCCAATGGGTGTTTCGTGAAGCATGTTTCTTGAGAAAAGTGTATGTTTCAATAACGCCTTTGTCCATGAAACAGCCGCCGTTCATGATATCTAATGTTTCCTTTTTATAGTCAGAGAGACCATTAAAAATGAACGGACTAAGACAAATGTGTCGAAATGATGATGAGGACATTCGAGAAGCGATCGAGAAATCTGCTCCATGCTTCCGTAAAGGATTCCCCGGATGCTAGCAAAAGAATTGAATCTTCTCAAGCATCTATGTAGTTTTCTTTTCGAAAGAGAACTTTATCATGAATGCTTTATGCGAGTTTGGCCCATGTGTCGCGGATTGTGGCACTTCGCCACGAGCCAAACCGGAAGCTTTATCGGTAAGGTGAAGGGAAACAACCTAAGCAAGACTTGTTCGTTGGTAATGAGTTGGATGGTGGAAAGTGATGGCTACTTGTCGCGATCCGAACGAAGGTTAGCTTTAGTGGTTAGCTTTATATTCTTGTATTATTTTCATTTCGAGACGTAGCTTTCTCCTTCCGGTAGCTTTCCAAGCTTCAAGTACTATAAGTCCTTTTACTTAATAAAAGTCGGTTCTTTTCAAGTTAAATTCACGTTCTTTATTTACTTGTTTAGTGTATATTAATAAGATCAATCCATCCATCATGACCATGAGCTAAAATCCTCCCAATGGGAGGGTTAATGATGCTCATATGAGGATCCTGATTGACACTTTGATAAACAAGAATTTAGGGTTTGATTCTTTTAAGTCCTAAGTCCGAAGTCCAAAGTCCGTAAACGCCCATTTAGTCAAGTTACCTTACTCACGCGTCGGTTGGTAGGGATAGGTCAAGTAAGGGATCGCCTATACTTTAGGGGCTAGACAAGGTTCACAACCGGATTTACAAATTTTAGTGAGTAGGATTTTAGGTTATTTCTTTAGGTTTAGAGAAATTAACGACAATGCAAGTAACGAAAAATAATAACGATGATTTCTACGTAAAATAAACAGGGGATAAAGATATATGAGAAGGGTTAACCGCACTCATGCAAGAATCAATTTCAACGATTCTGATTCCATATCACTATTAGTTTTAATCCGTCTTGAGTTCATAGACAAAACCCAAGACGGCGTCGAAGTATTAATCTCTAGTGAGATGCACGATCTCTCGAGCTTATCTCATTTCAAGATAAGGAGTTGAACTAATATTCCATATTTGGAATATAATTTCAAATCTGGTCGATTTTACATCAACTGGACAAATTAGAGAGTTATCGACACCATAGAAAGCATCGGATCTAAACTTGGATAGTCTCAATCATTTTGGGACCGGATGCATAATTTACACCTAATTCCTAAGTAGTGATTCTTGAACATTAAAGTGTCAATCCGGATCGGAATATGAGCGTCATTAACCCTCCCCCTAGGGAGGATTTTAGCACATGGTCATGATGGATAGATTAATCTTATTGTATATACTAAGTAATTAAAGAACAGGAATTTAACTGAAAAAAAACTGACTTTTATTAAGTAAAAAGACTTACAATACTGATGCTGGTATGAAAGCTACTGGAAGCAAGACAACGTACTGGAAATGAAAACAGGAAATGAAAAGCTAAAACTAAAGTCTCTAGTCTCCAGCCCCCATATCCATATATATATGGCCCCTTCACGTGAAATCTTCCCATTTAATTTCTTTTTGTCTTTTTATGTTTCTAGAAAAATCCAAAACCTTTTAACAAAGCTTGTCTTTTTCTAGTTTGTATTTCTTTCTTTTGTCTTTTCTTATGTGCAAGATGTCACACATAAGTGACCATCATCACCACCGCTTATATCTTACTTCGTCATGCCTTACGGCCAGAGTGGGTCCATTGTATCCAATGGCGGTCCCAATTCGGCATTTTTACAACTTTCTATCTTTTTTGTAGAGCTCGTCATACTCAGTGCTTTTGGCGCTTCACTTTCCTAACTTCGGCGTCCGTGTTTGAAAGATGTGAGTTTCAAAGTTTGTTGCTTTTTTACACACGGACCCGCTCTCAAGACCGGTTTTGTCCTTTGAAATCTTCGGCTCTAGTCGGGGCTATGTTGGCTTCACTTGGACTTGAATGAGAAAACTTCGAAAGTATGCACGATTCCGTGCTTTGATGCATGTTTTATCATCATATTCACATTAACTGCGAAAACCCTCGCAAAAGTATGAAAATATAATTATTTCATGATCATTAAACACATAATTAACCAAAACACCGTCTCTCTACTGGGTTTAGTGTTACATTTTGGGTGCTTATCAACTATCTTGACATGATGTCAGACATGATTGTATACACCTTGTATTTATCATTCTCAAAGTTGATCCTATTTATGGTCTCCATATCTTTAAACAACAATTTAAGGTTCCCTCGTTACTATGATGTAAAGATAAGTAACCAATTTAGTTTTCTTGCTCAAATTCGTTTTTGTGTAAAGTTTTGTTAGATATATAACATCTATTGAAACTTCACTAGTAACTTGGGAATCTAAGTGTCGAACTAACCTTCACACAGTAGTACAACATTCCAAGTCTTTGGCTCCCATTCTAAATGGTCAGAACAAAGTTCTATGAAAAGTTACTCAGCTAGCACATGGTGAAGTTGATCTTGCTTTCACCAGGCGAACTCATCTTATTTATAAATTAAAGAAACACAATCCTATAATATTTGCAGCACATAAACAGACATATGTTAGTATGTCATGAACACAAATAGGCTTTTAAAAAGTGAGATTTCCTTCCATATTGCAAAGAGTATGAGCATCACCACCATAAGTTAGATTCATAACTTAGACTTCAAATGCATTCCACTAAGTTTGTTTCAAATGCTCCGTACTTAAGTAATCTTCAAAAAGGAGCAAATTACGAGACTAAACTACATGAGACCTAGTACTTGAACAATTTTTTTTTGGCATTTAAAATAATGACTAGGCTGCTCTCTTGTGTTGGTGGGAAAAGAAATGGTCCGAAGAAACAATTTGACACTTCACACTGTTACAACCTCTTTCCCGCAAATCTCGTCAATCTCTAACTTTACTCACATTCACTCTATATTTTAGATTGGCTGCACCAATTTGGTTGCCTACGTACCCATTTCGGGATCAAGCCGCCGTAGTTCACCTCTCTCCTCACCCCCCATGTCTCTCTTCTTTTCCTCTTCCACTCTACTCTCCTCTCTCTTCCTTTTTATATCCCTCTCTTAGGTTTACCTCATGGGGCCTAGTCTAGTCTTGGGCTTTTCTCTGGGCTCAACAAATACTGTGGTCTGGGCCTTATCTCTTGGCCCAGTACCTATGTGATACATCCCTGAATATGGCTACTACATTTGCCCCCTCTCGGGTTTGGCGGCGATGACGACGGTGGACCCGAGAAGTCCTCCAACTTTCTTGTCTCTCTCTTTGAACTCTAGATATCCACCGTATCTTGTGACTGTACGTAGTTTTCTCCTCCTTAGGACATTTCGTATCATGTACTCGCTCATCGACCGTATGTCCGCGTGAAGTACTCAATCCATCGGGTTCTTGTTCATATACCCCATTAACGTATCCCCAAAGGATCTCATCCCCTTCGCTCTCTCCGCTTCAACTCGATCTGATGCCCACAATGTGTCTCTCAACCCCTACCATAAGCTCTCCTTCATAGAACTCACTACTACGCCCACGCGAGTGTCTCACCTCGGCCGACCTCTCTTTCCGAGAACTCACCACTATGTCCGCGGATTGTCTCTGCCCCTCGCATTTCTCCTTCTCATAACTTCACTACAATGTTCGGAGGTCTCCTCCCCCGTACCATAAGCTCTCCTTCATAGAAATCTATATCATGTCCGCGGAGTGTCTCACCCTTTCATTTCCCTTTCGTAGGACTCCACATTGTATCCGCCAAGGGTCTCATCCCCCTTGCACTTACTCATGGAATTCGATATACCGTCTGCAAAGGGCCTCCTCCCCTCTATTTCTCTTTTGTAGAATTCAATAGTATTGTTCCTTCTAAAACTCCGGCGCGCGGAAGGCTCATCCCCCCCCCCCACTATCTCTACTCGAAGTGGAGTCTATTGAGGGCCACTCGCTCTCGCCCCAAGTCCGATTGATCTCATCTCCGTAGGGCTCATCCCCCCGGCCATCCTCTCTCCGGAATGGAGAATCGGATGAGGGGCTTACTCAACTTGCTCCCTGTGTTTGACTTCGGATCTCATGTCCATGCAGGGGCTCATCCCCCTCTCTCACGCCTCCGAGGGAGTCGATGAGGGGTAACTTTGCTTGCCCCTGTGTTTGACTTCGGATCTCATGTCCGCGGAGGCTCATCCCCCAGTTGTTCGGGATCTCATGTCCGCGATATCTCTTGCTCCGGAGCCTGCCAACCAAGCTCTGGGGCTACTCTCTTTTGACACCGGGCCTGCCTCTTGCCTTTTGTCCCGCAGTGGCTCCTCCCACTCACGGGCTTGCTCGAGCTCTCGCTTGTTGGGGCTCTCTCGTTGCCTCATGTATCTCTAGCATCTCCTCGTCCGCGGGGTTCATCCCGCCCGCTGGGGCTCGCTTCTTCGGCTCTCGCTGGGCTCTCTCTCATTGCCCCATGTATCTCTAGCATCTCCTCGATCCGTGGAGGGCTCATCCCACTCAGCGGGCTCGACTGGTTGTCGCCGGGTTCGGGATCCGCACCCCCACACGCCATTTGTTTGGACACGAGGGTCCGCGGAGGGCTCATCCCCCCGACTCCTTCGGATAGTCCCACGACATATCCACGGCGGTCTTCTCGAACCCTCTGCTTCTCTCCCGGAATGCACATCCCAAAATTCAAATTCTCCCCCACGTTTGATTCGGGACAAAAGGGTCCGCGGAAAGCTCATCCCCCCCGCTCTTTGGCTTAAAGGCAGCTTATCTCTATCTCTTCCCACGAATTGTAGACGTTAAGTAACGCAATATGGTCTCCGACATTTCCAGTATGGAAACTCATCCTTGTTTTATCAGCATGGACCTTTTTGTCCTTCGGGAGGTAAAATATAGAGTTGCCAACGGACAACATAGCAGCAATTGAGAGGATTTCTTCAGTACATCTGTACTTTTCTGATGCGACAATCGTTTTGGAGAGCATTGGATCAAGTGGAAACTCAGCCATCCTCCTCCCGAGCTTAGTAAGCTCTCCCTTTTTATTAAGTGCATTGAGAGCAAAGAGCAACTCCAATGCTTGACACAATCCTTCATCCGCTGGTGGGTCCATAAAATCAAAACTCCTCACGTCCTCAATACCCATGCTCTTCAGAATGAGCACGACACTTGCTAGGTCAGTCCTTTGAATTTCAGGCTGTGTATTTTCTTCCAACTCATTATGATAAGTATCTTGCGTGTACAAGTGATAACACTTTCCTCGACTCAGACGCGTCAGCTGACCAAAGCCTCTGCGTTCTTTGAGGCTTTTGAGATAGGAGTGACAAGTAAGGATCGCATACCTTTCTTGGGTCGTAGGACTTCATCTTCTGAATCCTGTATCCACAACATATGTTATTCCGTCGATGGTCAAGGATGTTTTACGCTATGTTTGTTGCCGGACCACTTTCCGGCCCCTTCCTGTGGGTTCAAAGATTTTGTTCTGAAGATCTGTTGGCAAGTTGGCATAGATAGGGCATATTATGAGCTCAGCGATCTTTGTTCCTAGTCCCCTTGTCCTATGCTTCAAAATCTCTTCGGCAGTTTCAATCTCCTCCTGTCCCGTAAAGAATACAAGAATGTCGCCTTTCGGTTCAGTCACATGAATTTTGAGAATTGTGACTATTACTGCATCCAAGTAATTTGCTTCCGGCGCTGTTGTGAAGTATGAGACAACTGGAAATCTCCTCCCTGGAATTCTAAAAATAGGAGCCCAGTCAAAGTAGGTGCTGGAAATAAGAAGCTTTAGATCACTCTGGTGGCATGTTATGTCCTTAACAAGACCAAATAGAATATCAGTTGAAAGTGTTCTCTCATGAGCCTCATCCACCATGAGCACGCTGTAACTTCTTAAATCAGGCTCACCAAGAAATTCTCGCAGTAGCATTCTGTCTGTCATATACTTCACAACTGTCTTTTCTGATAATGTGCAATCTTCAAACCGAACCGAGTAACCAACCTCGTGACCAACCTTCACACCCATTTCTTGCGAAACCCGAGCAGCAACGCTCATCCCTGCAACACGGCGTGGCTGAGTACATCCAATCTTTCCATGTTTTGTGTAACCCGACTTCATGTAGATATCTTGGGGAATCGAGTAGTTTTCCCCGCCAGGTTTCCCCACAATTATAAGAACCTGGTGGTCACCCACTACCTGGAGTAAGTCTTCTCGTAACCGATAAATAGGAAGATCTTTCCTGTCATCATGAAGTTTCTGTACCTCCTTCTCCTTGACAGCGTAGGGTGATTCTGGCTTACTGAACAATTCTTCATTATCCACACATGCCTTGACAAACTCAATCGGGTCTTCTTCAAACACATACTGATAACTACTACCAAATACTTGATTCTTTTCTGAACCAAATTCCATCATCCCTTTTGCTAGCCGATTATTTTCCCACGAATCACG